>NC_089490.1:363282089-364482089 GCF_036850765.1 Saccopteryx bilineata
GAGGAGTCCCAATTAACTTGGTCCTGAAGAATGAGCACAAGTTTGTTTGATGGAAATAAGAAGAATGGACATTTCAGGATGTTTAAAGCAAGACGATATAAAAGAACATGGTTTCATTTTAAAAAGGGGGAACAACTTCAAAGGGGCTGGAGTATGGGATGCATGGTAGAAAGTAACAGAAAAGAATCTGGTAGGAAGAGTTGACAACAGATTAAAAAAGAATTTCAAATGCAATTCAAAGTAGTTTGGATTTTATCCTCAGGGAAATAGCAAATTACTGAAGGAATTTAACTGAGGGAATAATGTGATCTGAATTTCCCTTAAGAAAAAATCTTTAGTAGTCTTAACGATGAGTCATCTAGAAGGTTGAGTATATGTTTATGCTCCTGTCATGTGTATTTATGTGTGCTTAGCTGCCCTTGTCTTATCTGGTCCTTGGTGCTCTGCTGGACATGTGGTGCTGACTGGTGCTGACCAGCTACCTTTTACCTCCACATTCCTTCAAGTCTCTGTTTTTAGTCTCTACAACCACCACTGATAAATGCTGTTGAAAGAAGGTACATAAGGAGAAAGGGGGAGGAAAGGATGAAAGCATATGAATAATCACAAAGGAAATATCTGAGAGGGAGAACAAGGATGCAAAGCTAATAAAAATAACATAATAGCTAATGTGTATCAAGTACAGTCTACCTGCCATGTTTGTTAGGTATGCTTCACAGTAACTCATTGGGTCTCAAACAGATCCACACAAAAAAGCTACTAATTTATCCTCATTTGCAGAAGAGCAAAGGGAGACTTAGAGTAACTTGGCTTTGATTATAATGCTAGTTAGTAAATGGCAAAGAAGATTTCAACTTGTTCGAACTTTAAATCCCAAGATTTTAACTTTTATTTTTAATCATGTTTATTTAACTTTTATACTCTATTCCCAATGATATAACTTACTGAATGCTAACTGTATGCTAAGAACTACGCTAGCTGCTTTACGTAGGTTAGCTCTGAGACCCATAAAAGCCTAAAGAAGTGAATGTCATTATCTCTTTCCACAGTACAGAAAATAGAGGCTCTGGGAGATTGACTAACTTACCGAAGGTCACAGAACCAGTAAGCAGCAGCACCAGAGCTTTAGCCCTGGTGTGTTTGGCTGCACTCTTCCCACCACAATATGATGTGTACATTCCAGTTGCCTACTCCTCCGCCCCCACGGGACCCTTTCCAGCTCTACATTTCCAGATTCCACTTCCAAGGCTAGCTAATACTTTATCCTCTCTAGAAGCTTTTCAGGAATATATCAGCCCATTGTTGCAGTCCTATTGCAATTATTTGTGTAACATTTATTTACCTTGATGAAGACCGATTTGTATTTGTCAGTTCCCTGTTTTTTCTGTTTATGTTCTGTGTCTCCAATCAGTCAGCCCATAGAAGTGCCCTGTAGCAGGTTTTTCAGGCAGTTTGTACCATTCAAATATATCTCACATTACTCTCAGTACGCCTCTAGAGGGGCATAAGCATTCTTTCATAAAATTTGTATCCTCCAAGATAACTGGAAGAATCCTAAGCACATATTAGGGCTTATTAATGTATGGATTGGCTCCAATATACTTTAATAGTAGGAACTTTTCAGTAATAATAATAACAAACTATATACATAGTTTCATGTGTACATATATATCTACACATATATACATAAATACATATATATATATATTCAGTCCTCATAATGACCCATGATGTAGGTAATATTGTTACACTCATTTTACAGAGGCAACTTAAGAACAAATTACGTGACTTCTCCAAGGTCACACAGCTAACAAGTGGCAGAATCAGAATCCAAACCCATGCAGCTTCAGTCCAGAGTAGTATTCCCTTGACTACTTTACAATACAGTTTTCACTCAAAGAGACAACGTTCTAACATTAAACAACTCTCACACCTTGAAACTTTATAAAACCCATTCATTATATCCGCTATAAACACGGGAGGAGCCCTTGTCTGCATACTGTAGAAAACCTGAGCAGCAGACACAAAGATGCTGGAAAATAAGAACAAAAACAAATTGAGAAGTCTTTCTGTTTAAAAACAAATTAGTACAGGCCCTGGCCGGTTGGCTCAGTGGTAGAGCGTCGGCCTGGCATGCGGGGGACCCGGGTTCGATTCCCGGCCAGGGCACATAGGAGAAGCGCCCATTTGCTTCTCCACCCCTACCCCCTCCTTCCTCTCTGTCTCTCTCTTTCCCTCCCGCAGCCAAGACTCCATTGGAGCAAAGATGGCCCGGGCACTGGAGATGGCTCCTTGGCCCCTGCCCCAGGCTCTAGAGTGGCTCTGGTCGGGGCAGAGCATCGCCCCCTGGTGGGCAGAGCGTCGCCCCTGGTGGGCGTGCCGGGTGGATCCCGGTCGGGCGCATGCGGGAGTCTGTCTGACTGTCTCTCCCCGTTTCCAGCTTCAGAAAAATACCAAAAAAAAAAAAAAAAATAGTACAAATTGTGCCATTTTTGCACAAAAGTACTGTGATTTATAAAGCATCCATTCCAATTTTCTCTCATTAATACACCAAATTATACAGCACACTTCAGAGTAAGCAACCGTTGTTAGCAAAAACCTTGCAACTCAACACCAGAAACATGTAATCTTGAACCAGGGAAATGCATCCACTTCTGCACTGACACACAGAACCTGTTCAGGGGTCAGAGAGAGGGCCTGATGAAGATACCGGGGAAAACAGAAAGGAAACGTTGGAAAACACCACGTTGACTGCCAAATCATTTAAACTTGATTGGGTTGTTGCAAAAGTTGGGAAGAAAAGTACAAGAAATATTTCTACTTTAAAAAGGCAACAGAAATTCTTGATAATTTAGAAGTGATGGTGAGAAGAGGCAAGTGATGTAGGTCTGTATAGAATTCATAATTTATAATTTGTGAAGCCTTTTACTGTTTCTTGTAATTCATATAATAACCTAGTAAAATCAGTAGTGTTATCATCTCTACAAAATGAGCCTCCACAAATATGGCCCAGAGAAGAAAACTTTCCATAGTTATTTAGCTAGAAAGTGGTGAAGCCAGGCCTATACTCCTTCTAAAACAAGTTCCTTTCCTTGTATCATGTGCTTTTCTTTTGAAGAAAATGGAAAGGAAGAGCTTCTTGTGTTACAGAAAATTTTAAGAGTAAAAGTAACAGTATTTTCTAAATAGACAATGACTGAAGAATAAAATGACAGGTCTCATATCTCTCTCTCTGCTCTCTTAAGAAATCTCCACATCTCCCACTTTGAACGTAAAATAAGAAGTAACAAAAAATGCCCTCCTGGTTGATTTCCATCTCCATGATCTCTAACTTCATTCCTCCCTCCCTCGATCTGGGCAGGATAACATTCTCTGTAACATAGAACCACCACATTGGTGTCAAGACACACAAAAAGCTAACCCCGTGACTCATTTTGTAGAAATGGCAAAGGAAAACCAGAGAAAATCTAGAACCCTGAAAATAAAGCAATTTTCCCACATAGGAAACAAAATCATTCTCCAGAGGAAAGCAAAACACAGCATGATTATGTAGAATCATCATGTGGTGTACTATACGTATGCTGGAGAGTATCAGAGAGCTACGGTCCTAAAAATGAAAGGAAAATTTTAAAGCAGGCAAGTCTGTCTAGAATTTGTTACTGCTGCAGACCTCTGTACCACAAAGTAGAGGAAAATGCTTACTTCAGAGTTCTACAATTTTCTGGGGAGCAGAGATCAACAAGTAAATCTACCCTTTCTCAGAAGTAACACATAAAACTCTTTTAACATTCATATGCAAGGAATGACAAGTCAGACATTTCATTGCAGGGACACCCTGTATGACAATGCCCACAGAGGATACCCCTGTATACAACTCTAGTTCCATAGCCTTGGACAATGCCAGTTCCACATGTAAACACATGGTTCCAGATAAGGAAGGCTCTACTTTACCCAAATATTCTTCTCACTATTCTTCTATGAATTCACTCAGTATGTATAAGTAGACGCTTGACATTATTCTAGATCCTGGGGATAAAGCAATGAACAAAATTAAGTCCCCATGCTTATAAGTTTGCATTCTAAGTACAAATTAAGTTACCTCCAAGATTTCTACCACCTCTAAGATTCTATGGTTTCACTACTAGAGAAAAGGCTTAAATTTAAATTGCAAATGACCTTGGTAGAGGGACACTTTGAGAACCTAAAGGAAAGAAATCCCCTTACAGCCTCAGCATCTAGCCTAATGTTTAATGCTTGGTAAAGATTTTTAACTGAATGGAGGTAATTACTATATTACACATGTGGAAACTGAGATTCAGGATGGTTACCCATGGTCAAACAGATGGTAAATGGTAGAACTAAGAACTGCACCCTGACCTAGTACTAATCTATGTACCCCTAAAAATTTCTATACAACTAGTTAAGACTTAATTTTTAGACACTATTCAATTACGAAAAGTCAGCTCCCAAAGAGTGAGTCTCTGCGTCTTTGCTCACTCTGCATCTTTACTTATTAGTACCACACAATTTAACACAGTTTTTCTCTAATTGGGGCCAAAGATAAGATTTAAGAATTTAGAGATGAATGAACCCTTAAAAGTCATCTAGTTCCATTACCTCACTTTCAAATAAGGGAACTGAACAGAGAAGGGTAGAAATTTGCCTGAAGCCCCACAGCTAATGCATGGCAGACCTAACACTGAAACCCAACTCCTCTGATACCTCTCCCAACAATATTTTCCATCACCACTGTGTTTTCTAGGTTCCTTGATGGTAAAAAAGGATTTGTCAAAGGTTGTTTTTTTTTTTTGTATTTCCACCAATACTCAGAAACTATACCTAGTATATAATACTACTTGGCATATTACATTACCCAAAAAAGTAACTATAAAGAAATTTCATTTTTAAACCTGCCTCTTTCTCCTCTTGAAATCTCTATTCCAGTGGGGCTAGAGAATTTTTTAACAGCTTCTGGACCAAGACTCTGGCCTAAAAGATTCTGGCAGGAATTACCTAAGCTCACTAGTCAACAAGAATAACCCTACTCTAATATTCTTTCCCTGGCAAAAGTGTCAGAACTCATAGGAAAAGGCCTTCTCAGCTAAGTTTTTCTAGAAAATAATTGGGTGGCCCAAAGACTTTTGAGGGGGGAAAAAAACTTTATCTGCTAGCCTAGCTGAAGGAAAATTTTTCTGAGCTGCATTTACAAGGTGATCCACTCTTCCCTAAGGAGTCAAGCCTTCCTTAGGGAAGTCAGAGACTGTGCAGGAACACTAACTTGGAAATAACAAGACTTTCACTCCTGTTCTGGTTCTGTCACTTCTTGGGGCTCATTTTACTCATCTGTAAAATAAGTCTAATAATACTCTGATTACTTCATAGGGTGCTCAGGTAGGTCGGACATAAAAACGAGTGGCCATCATATCAATTTGAAAGATATAAAACACCATAAAATGTAAGATAGTACATTTTACTAGTAGTATTACTACTCAGAATTACTGTGAGTTTCAGAAGCAGAAAATCGTTTTGTAAATCAGTTAAAAAGAGGCAAAAAGCAGTGTGGCACAGCTAAAAGATCCAATTTTGGAGTCACATAGCCCCAGATAGGGATCCAGACCTATCCGAAAATGGAAGAGTTCTATTGTGAAACTCCTAGGAAGTATAAGTAAAAAATATTTACATATATACACCTAAAAGTATCTTGCTTGTATGTTATAAAATGGTATCATTATTATAAATTTCCTTTTCTGAAAAGCTTAGAACTTTGGGGCTTTATCTAGCATTCATACCATGTGAACAGTCGAAACATCTGTAATGTCAAGCAGTCAAAGCTGATTTAAAAAGAAAAAATCACCACCAACAATAACACCACCATCCCTGATCAACATATTAAAGCAAAAAAATTTAGATGCTAATTAACCCAGCATATTAGCAATTGAGCCAGAGTTTAGGAGCCGGTTCTATCAATGAGTATTTTCTCAGGCTCTCAGACAAACTGTTGTGCTTATTACAAATCCACCGCACTGAGGCTCTCTTTGTGACTGTGGGTTGTTGGATTATTGCCTGCATTTCTGTCTTCTGTGAAAAGCCAAACATATAGAAATTTCAGTCACCAGATTAAACGTTCATCTTGACAATATATTATGCTGTTTGGTGTCATGTTGACATCCTACTGATGACGTTCATGACTTTTTATGCCTTTATTTTGTTCTTTGGTTTCAATAAAAAGAAAAGTAGAAAGCCTTTAGACTAATGAATTCAGACTCTTTTCAGACACAGTGCTGCTTCTCTTCCATGAGATCAGGAAAAGGATATATTTCTGGTTGCAGACATATGTGGTACAGACATGAGATCACAGCTTTAAGCTTAATAGAAGAACATAACAATCTACTCACTGTTTACATTTAGCCCAAAGGGCAGCTGGAAATCACAACCAACCATATGCAATGCCTAACAAGTGGTCATGACTTTATTAATAAAGCCACGCATTAACGAATAAGATTCTGGGAATGGTACAGTGAGGGGCGAGAGTGTCTTACCACAGGCCCCTCTAAGTACTAGGCATGGGGCCCAGGCTATTGTTGAAAATGTCCTTTGGGATTAGATTGTTCTCTCTGCCAGGATTTCATTTGCCATCTTTCATATTTCCCAGTTCTCCCATACAGTGTTTAATCAGCTGCTAGGGACTGGTTAAAAGAACTCCTATTCTTCTTGGATCCTGACATCCTGAAAAGGGAATGAATTGTAAAATTATCTACATACAATGAAATCCAATCACACAGAGCCAAATGCTTTTTAGACCATACATAAGTAAATCAAGTAGAAAAAGAGGTGCAAATAATATATCATTTAATCCTCCTAGGTCTATGACAGGTGCAGTAGTATTATTTCCAGTTTATTGATTTAAAAAAACTGATATTCAGAAAGGTTTAAAGATACTGCAAGTAAATTGCAGGACAAAGTTATACCTAGGTCCAAATACCATGCTTTCACTCTTCAACAGCTGTCATGGCAAACATATTAATTGGTAACTCATGGTCTGTCATAATTAATTTCTTTCTGCACTGAGATGCATACAAATTTACTCAGTAAGTGCAGTATTCAAAATGAATCACTGTTTAACACTAAAGCCTTTCTGGTAAACATCAGTGTCACAACATATACAATATCTTTCTGGTTCTTTCATTTTTTTTCCATGCCTAACAGGAATGTCAGGTCCCAAGTATAAAAATCACAAGGCAAGTATTGAAGCATAAAACCATCAAAACACCTTACAAGCTTTCATCAAGGTATGTTGGCCCAACTGAGTCAGCAAAATTAAATAATCAATAATTCCTATAAAGACGATGGCTGATAAAGCTGGTACAGAAATCAGAAGTTTGCTAGAATAACAAATTAATACAAGTGAAGTTTATTCAAGTGTAATAAGTAGAAAAGGGAATTCTAAAAGTGCAGTCTATCTCCTCAGACTAGATTTAACGTATGGTTTGGATCTTACTGAAGTACATTTTGCTTCTATATATGTTCTGACTTTAATTTTGCTTTAGTTCTGAAACAGAAGTAAAGTTCCTTATTTGAAGCACATTGTATTATCTTATTTTATTGGAATTATCACTGTCAGGATAAATATACCTTCAGGTTTCCATTGGGCCAATATGAGAACTACATTCAGGGAAACAAAAGCAGAGGAAAGTACAATATTCTACATGTATCCCCTTCCAACTAGATTCATGATAGATTATTAAAGACAGCATGCTCTGCACTGAGATTCCTAATGATGCCACTAGGAGCAAAGGCCATTTACACAGTTACAACACAGAGTGCAACCACATTTTCTCCCCTGGGGCTTAAAGAAAAGAATGGGCTTCCACACCACAGACAGTAATGTGTAACCACAGCACAAGGCAAAGGCAGAGAGAGACTGGCATAGTGAAGTATGAGATTTATCTCAGATAATCATCCCACGCAATTACAAATCATCTTGGAATAAAGCCTTCAGTCTTACCGCAGGTTATCCACATCTCAATATGAAGATGAGTGGATAACAAATAATAGGAACTTACAGCCACAAAAGTGTGAATGAAAAAGTCACAATGGCCAGTAGTTCCAATGGACTAAAACACTGATATTAGCATACAGAAAAATTATCATCTAGTACTTTGTGGTAACATATAAACACAAACATAAAGCCCCATGAACATTATGAAACTAACTTTCTTAGAAAGTATTCAAGATAATACAGTATTCTTATAACAGTCTATTGGCCACAAAATAATTCAATTAACTAGCATTTCTATTATGTTTTATGAATTATAGCAGGCATCAGAGATATACAAAAAAGAGTGCTGAACACTAGACAATTACCAAAAACTATAAATTTCTAATTTCATTTCCCCCAATATCTAGACACATAAAATATTCAGATAAAAAATAAACAGATGTATTTCTAACAAATGATGCTGGGAAAGCTGGGTATCTATAAAGCAGTGAAAGTGAACACTTACCTTACACTACACACAGAAATTAATGCAAATAGATCAAGGATCTCAATTTAAATGCTAAAGCTATAAAACCCTTAGAAGACATAGGGAAAAATTTTATGACATTGGATTTGCAATGACTTCTTGGGTATTACACAAAAGCACAAGCAACAAGAGGAAAGTAGATAAATCAAACTTCATCAAATTAAAAAACATAAGTGCATCAAAGTACCCTATCTGAAGAGTAAATGAAAGAAAAATATTTTCAAATCATGTATCTGATAAGGGATTAATAAAAAGAACTGCTACAACTCAACAAAACAGAACAAACAACCCAATTCAAAATAGGCAAAGGATTTAAATGGACATCTCTCCAAAGATCTGCAAATGGCCAATAAACATATGTAAAGATGTTGAATCCTATCAGTCACTAGACAAATGCAAATCAAAATCACAACCATTATGATGGATGATGGCTATTTCCAAAAAAAGGGGGGGGAATATAATTTTCTCCTCCTATGGCTAGCTCCTTTACCTTCTTCAAGTCTGCTCAAATGTCATGTTCTCAATGAGGACTACTCTGATCGTCCCATTTAAAATGCAGTGTCATCTTATCCAACTCATCTTTTTAATAGCATTTACAGACTTCCAATGTATTATATCATTTACTCATCATGCTTAGTGTTACCTGTCTCTCTCACCTATAATATAAGCTCCATGAGAACTGAAGTTATTTGTTATATTCCCTAATACATTTTAAGTGCAAGAATGGTAGTACCTGACACGTGATAAATGCTCAATAAACTTTTGCTGGTGAGTTAACTAATTTCTTGCTTAGAGACATGAAATAGTTTAAAAGTTTTGAAAACCAAATCATTCTTTCAATTAATCAGTTTCTTTAACACCATATAATATCTTTTATTTATCATCAACAAATACCAAAGTACTATGGCTTAAAATGTGGTGTTCCACATTATTAAACATTTCAATGGAATAAGGTCTCAAAATTCTATTCATATCTTAACATTCAGAGAACATGTGCCAGTTGTTTACTTATTGTCTCTTGACTCACATCACCCTTCAATTCTCTGCTCTGTGATTCTGGGGCACTTATTTCCCAGGCTCCCTTGCCAGCTGGCTTCCTATTAGGTTCTGCCAATGAGAGGGACTAGTGGGAAATTAAAAGGTGGGAGGAGGAGAAAAGAGACTTCCTTTTTCTAGCTCCTGTCAGCATCACTGCAGCAGCAAAACACACTTCTGGCTGTACCATTTTACATTCCCACCAGCAATGGCTTCTTGCACACTCCCAATACCAGCTGCCTAACCCCCGCCGAGATACCAGCACCAGCTGCCCACACTCCTCTCAGTGATTAAAGGATAAGGCATGCTGAGTTTCCCTCAGTGGTCTGAGCACAAGTCACACAGCACACCCTTCTCCCCTGAGGTCCAAGCCCAGTTACAAGCTTTTCCTGAGTTCATAGGTTCAAATAACCCCATTTTTTCCATTTCTGTTCCACCAGCCCTATGGCTGCTCCCTACAGGGATTAACATCTGGTTGCCTCAGCTTCCATTTTTGCTTTTTCAGCCTTCCAATACCTATGTTAAAAACTCCTCCAATTAAATCCTATCTACTTGAACTGTTTGTGATGGTTTTTATTCTCCTGACTAGATGCGGCTATACAGTATAGTATAACATTCAGGCAGACCAAAAGATTGGCAACAGATTTATATCACTGAAAATTAAATATGGCACAGATTTTTCATACTATCTTAACCAAAGGATGAGAAAACAGACATGCCCATCTTCCATCATCCCCGTATGGAAACAAGACAATGCAGTCTGCTTTTGTTCCCCTTTACTCTTAGAGAGCAAACCTCTGACCTCGAAGAAGACATGAAGGCAAAGTATATCTTGCTTTGTAGAAATGTATGTAAATTTATGTTCAGAAATCAAACCATATTTTCAAAGAAAATTCCTGAAGAATGAGGAATTTTTTTGTCATATGAGACTGATTCATAAAAATTCAAAGATTATTAAATCTGATTTTTAAAAATATGTGATTTCTAAATACGCAATAGTTTCAATTATTAACTATGGAACAAAACACAATGTATAAAGCTTGATGATTTGTTTTTATCCTGAAAAAAAAAAAGAGAAAACAGGCCTTTCAAACAGAGCAACTAACAGACTAGAGATCTAGAATCACTGTGCTCATATCTGTACACTCACAGTGTACAGCCCAGTACTCTCCTGCCTGCTCCAAATCTCCACTTGGATATCTAGTATGCATCTCAAACTTAACACGCTCAACACTAAGTGCCTGCTATTTCCTAAAATCCACTCTTTCCAAAGACCTTCCCATCTCATTGAATGGCAACTCTACTATTAGAACCTCTCAGGCTAGAATCTTAAGGTCATCCTTCATTCATTTCTTTCTCTCATGCTCCAAATATAATCTATTAGAAAGTCCTATTAGTTCTTCATTCAAAATATGGTCAGAATCAAACTACTTCGCACCATGTCCACTGCTGCTTCAAACCACCAATAACTCTCACCTGAATTATTATAATAGCCTTTTAAGTGGTCACTCTTCTTCCACTCTTTTGTATCCCTATAATTATTACCAGCAACAACCAAACTGATCCTTCTATTATAACTTAACTCAAATAATATCATTCCTCTGCTTAAAATGTTCCAATGGTCTCTAACTTCACCTCCTATTATTTCCCCCTCACTCACTTGCCTCTAGCCATTCTGGTCTCATCCTTGTTCCTTGCATCTGCAGGCACATTTCTACTTTGGAGTCTTTGTATTGGCTGCTTCTTCTACCTGGAATGCTCTTCTCCAGATATGTGCGTGATTCCTCTGCTGTTAAGTCAAGTCTTTGAGAAAATATTTTCATCTCAATGAGACCTTTCCTGACCATCTTATTTTAAACTGCACACACTTCCACACTGGATACTCCCTGTTCCCTTTCCTCGTTTTTTTTTTTTTCCATAGCATTTATCCTCTGACTTACTGTATGATAATTTACTTTATTTTCTATATTGCCTTTCTCCCTCCACTAGAATACAAGCTCCTTGAGGGCAGGAATTGGTTTCATTTGTTGATGTATTGTCAATGCCAGATGGTGCTTGGTACCTAGTAAGTGCACAGTAAACATTTGTTGAATCAAACTCCAAATTCCAAAGCGCTAAAGAATAAATGAATATAAACACACATAAAAATACACTGTTGCATATATTTGCATATGTATATCTTGTATATACTCTGAAGAGTAAAATGTATTATAAACTCTAAAAGTATAGTAAATTATATACCAAAGTTATTATCCTATTTTATCAAAGAAATGTGGCTCAAAATGCATTTATAATCCTACCACATGATATATGGAGGCTCTCTAGCAAAGTGTTTAAGAGCCAGTCCACCTGGCTTACACTATCACTCCAGCATCCACTAGTTCTGGGACCCTGAGAAAGTTACTTGACCTCAGTGCCTCATTTTCTTCATCAAAAAATAGTAACAATAACAATAATAAACCTCATTCACAGAAATGATGTAAAGGATTAAATTATGTAACACATTTAAAGCACTTTAGCACAGTACCTGTCCCATAGATAATATTCAGTTTATGTTAGCTATTATTATTATATGAGGCATCTAATGTTTGTAGGAAGACAAGTAAATGCTCTAAACTTCAACATTTTATATTGCCTGAACTTATTTACACTGCAAGAATCATATTTTATACTTTTTATATTTGTCATAGAACTGAATATATTGGATTGACTGGTGATTTCATATATTATTAAACTTACTAAAGTTATAGATTACAGGTTAGTCAAGATGACCAAAATAAAAACATAGAATAAGAAAGGCAAATTTTTCAGTTCTGGTTCCTCAGTTTACTATACTGTGTGATATACTACAGTATACTAAAGTATACTAAAAAAAATTTAATACATATACTAAAGGCTTTTAAATATACATAGATTTTTTTAGCAGAAAAAATAATGATATCATGAATGTTAGCTAAGTTTATTATAGTAGTCATTTCACAATACATGTAAATCAAATTGTTGTGCTCTACACCTTAAACTTATACAGTGATGTATGTCAGTTATATCTCAATAAAACTAAAAAAAAATGATAAACTAATGGCTTAGGAAAAAAAGGCAAATATAAAGGGAAAGTAGAGACAGAACATGGTCCTTAAAATTGAAGAGTCAACCAATCAAAGCGCTGTGAGTCATCAGGGAAAACAGAGCACTAATAAAGACTTAGGCTGACAGCTTAGAGTGAGACTTGGTTGGAAAGGCTGCTTCTTCAAAAGATCACTCAAAGATAAGACCAGCTGAGTGAGAACAAAAATAACTGACTCCAAAAGAAGTATGCAGTTAACCACTGGTCACAAGAAGCTGAAAGTCTTTCCCAGAAGGGAAACTCCAGAAGAATTAGAATAAAAGCAAAGTATTAGAGGAATAAAATCATCATTTACCATCTTTGAAATGTTGATAGACAAAGCCAGTACAGCTTAGTAACTTTGACATCACTGGTTGGAAACCTGGCTGGAATGGAAAGAGCCTTAAAAAAATTTTTTTAACCGAGGCTTTGCTACATAATATGCTTTCATTAACTACAAACCCCTGCCCATCACCTTGATGACATTTTATTGATTTTCTTGTCTGATGCTATAAAAACTCACATCAGTGAAGTATGTTCAAACTTGCCATGGTCATATGACACAACTGTTTTTTAACTCTTCCCAAATGTACTGCCATAATGTGTACTTTTATTTGTCAAGAGCAATAGGAGAGGACAATAACATTGTGCAGATTATTATTCACAGTAGTGTGTTAGTATATATTTGAGTGTGCACATGTAGGAAAAGTAGGACACAAAAAGAAAGATAATTTTATCACCAAAATGTAGCATGACTCAAACTATTTAAGCTCTACATCCCTAACATGTTTTCATCAGTCAGCGGTCCAACAGCAGCCACAAAGGACAGTTCACAGTGTGCAATTCTGCATTTCTACCAAATATAAAGAAATAAATTCTAGATACATCCTTAAACAGAGATGTGTCAGTAGCCAACGCAAGCAAATAGGCTCTTTAATTTCTGTACCACTGTATAAAGTCTCATCTTTTAACTCACTCCCCCTTTCCTGCTGTTTTTTGCCTTGACTCCAACTTCCTTCTTTGAGTTTCTTTCTCACTAGCAAATAAACTTAGCCTCCTATTAGGTAGTTCTTGTCATCTACAACATCTTCTTGCACTGCTCTGGAAATAGTGAATCTTGCAAGTAAATGATGTGGCACTACCTGAGAAAACTTGGGAATTTAATTGGTGGGTTTCTATAATTTCCAGAGGTAAATCATACCTAGGCATTACTTAATTTATACTGCAATTTGTGGTTTTACTATTTGTATGTGATTAACTCTATAATCTTCAACAATGAAAATGTATATATAATAAATAAGTCAAAACAGATAATAGTTTGCAACTTATATATCCTATGCATTATTAAATAATCATGAGAGAGAAAGAGAGAAAGAGAAAAAGAAAGAAAGAAAGAAAGAAAGAAAGAAAGAAAGAAAGAAAGAAAGAAAGAAAGAGAAAGAAAGAAAGAAAGAAAGAAAGAAAGAAAGAAAGAAAGAGAGGGAGGGAGAGAGAGAGAGGGAAGGAAGGAAGGAAAGAAGGAAGGAAGGAAGGAAGAAAGGAAGGAAGGAAGGAAGGAAGGAAGGAAGGAAGGAAGGAAGGAAGGAAGGAAGGAAGGAAGGAAGGGGAAGGAATGGGGAAGGAAGGAAGAAGGAAAGAAGAAATTTACTTATCTATTAATACAACCTCAAAGTCCTTGGTATATTTTTTAAATACTCAAGGATATGTAATTCGACCCATCTTTAATTCAATACAATTACTACAGCTTCGATGCAGATATCATCTCACAACATTACACTGCACAATAATTACCTAATCATAAAACCAAATCTTTCTCTGAGCTTCCTCCGCCATGGTCTGAATGTTTGTCTCTCTAAAACTATATGTTGAAATCCTAATTCCGAAAGGTGAAGATATTCATTGGGGGGGGGGGCTACTGGGAGTGATTAAGTAGGTCATGTGGATAGAGCCTTTGTGAATATGATTAGTGCTCTTATAAAACAGATCCCACAGAGCTCCCTAGTACCTTCTACCATACAATGAGAAGCCTATGATCCAAAAGAGGGCCCTTACCTGACTATTCTGGCACCCTGATCTTGAACTTTCAGCCCCAGTACTGTGAGAAATAAATACCTATTGTTTACAAGCTACCTAGTCTGTGGTGTTTTGAAGACACTGCTTCTTCATCATCCAGAACATCCTGGATGGAATACACACATATCTGGGAACTCCTTCTGAGAAAACATGAAGAGTTCTATAAAAGTCGACAAAAAAAAAATCAGAAAATCTGCAGAACCTATTTAGAATATTTTCATTGTCAGGAACTCTTGCTTTTTCAGTGTTAGAGTCTCCACTAACTATAACATAAGTACTCTGAGGTATGCTATCACTAATTCATGGGTTTGTAGCCTTTGTTTCCAACCCCTCGGCATTCTTAGTGGTTGTTCAGGTTAAATGATGACAATGTATCTCAAACTAATTCTAAAACTTAATTTTTTTGGTAATAAAAATGGTGTTTCAAATGTCAATGTGGAATGCATTTGTAAAACCAAATATATATATATATATATATAAGTATTTTTTTCTCTTCTGAATATAGACAGCTCAGACTTATTTTTCAATTACAGTTTACATTCAGTATTATTCTGTATTAGTTACAGATATACAACAAAGTGGTTAGGAAATCATATACTTTACAGAGTGGTTCCCATAATGTTTCAGGTACCCACTTGGCCCCATACATAGTTACCTCAATATTATTGACTATATTCCTTATGTCTCTACCATTTTCTCCTTCAAGCACTTTAAAAGATTTATTCCACAACCTCTGCTTTAAAAATGTTCCATAATATGACTGAAATATTTTAAGTAATTAAAATGGAAAAAAACAAGTGATGAGTTTGGGTTTTTTTACTGTAATGCAAAATAACAAAAACAAACTGATAGGGCAAAAGAATTATGCCCCTGTCATAACTGTACCCATTCTGTGCTGTAGCCTCTGTTCTTGGGCAATGCTTTATCTCTTGTGATATCCAAGAAATAGTAAAGTAAAACTGCTTCTGAAGACCAGACAAATACTTAAAAAGGAATGCCAAATTTCACTGTTATTTCTTTCATGTTTATTTTCTTTTTACTCTTTCCTTCCCTCATCTCATTTTCTATACTTCCTTCCTCTTTATTTTTGTAACTATTGATAATTTTCTATTTTGTATCACCATTTTAAGAAAAGGGATCAACCAGAGTCAAAAATCACAGGATGGAAGTATGAAAGTCAAACTTAACGCTACACTATTCTTACTAACAACTGTAAAAAGTGCAACTTAAAAATAAAGGGTTATCTAACCAAAAAAATTACTATTGCAATTAGGTCTTCTATTTCATCAACTTACAAAAAAAAGAAATCTTAACAGCTCACTCTTTTAACTAACCCTTCTTAACCCCTTTTAAAAACTTTACTGGCACATACCAATTATTTTTTTTTCAGCCTACTCACACAGAAGTTATGTACATTACAAAAGAAGGTAATGATATCTTCTACTCATCAAATCTAATCTCTCCAGTTAAGGTCAGATATTTGCATCACTGAACTGGAGAGTGATACAATGAAAATGAAAGTGAGCTTAAACAACTTGCTCAAGCAAGTAACTAATTACTAATTAGTAGCAGAGAAAGTTGGAAATAGAACCTAGTTCTTCAAACTCCAAAGCATTAGAGAAGATTTGGGACTAAAATCCAGATCTCCAGCCTCTAAAGTACTGAGCATTATATAGGAAAGAGAAGAAATGGTGCTTGTCTTAAGGAAACACACTAAAAATCTATTGTTGCATACTTCTCTAGTGATGATATATGATTATAGTAATGGAGCCAACTGCAGTATGCCAACAGGATTTTTAAAAAACAATTTGGATAATCTCAAGTCACATGAATAGGTCTATCATACATAGTGTGATTTTTTTTTTTTTATCTAGATTGCTTTTAAAGTCTAAACTAGATTAGTTTAAACACAATGTTAAAATAAACTAAAATTCAAAAAGAAAAACTGGTAAGGACTGAGAATAGAGATGAGAGTGGGAACAGGAAGAGAGAGGCATTCTGGCTGTCAAGAGAAAGTCATCCCAAGAAGTCTAAAACCGCTGTGCTCAATGCTCAAGACATAATCCATGCATGTTTAATAAAGAGTTGGCTATAATTAATTGTAAGTGGAATCCTCCATCCACTTCCTCTGCAACTCTTGTTTTTATATGGCTAAGACTACATTTCAAAAAATGGCTACCAGGAATAAGAAAAACAATGAGGAAACTGGATTTTAAAATCATAGCCCTCTTACATGAACAGACACTTCTCCCAAGGAGAAATACAAATGGCCAACAGATATATGAAAAGATGCTCATCTTCACTAGCTATTTGAGAAATGCAAATCAAAACTACAATGAGATACCACCTCACACCTGTTAGATTAGCTATTATCAACAAGACAGGTAATAACAAGTGTTGGAGAGGCTGTGAAGAAAAAGGAACCCTCATTCACTGTTGGTTGGAATGTAAAGTAGTGCAACCATTATGGAAGAAAGTATGGTGGTTCCTCAAAAAATTAAGAATAGAACTACCATATGACCCAGCAATCCCTCTACTGGTTATCTACCCCTAAAACTCAAAATCATTGGTATGTAAAGACACATGCAGCCCCATGTTTATTGCAGCATTATTCACAGTGGCCAAGACATGGAAACAACCAAAAATCCCTCAAGAGATGATTGGATAAAGAAACTGTGGTACATATATATTATGAAATATTACTCAACCATAAGAAAGGATGACATAGAATCACTTATGACAACGTGGATGGGCCTTGATAACATTACACTGAGTAAAATAAGTAAATCAGAATAAACTAAGAAATGTATGATTCCATACATAGGTGGGACATAAAATTGAGCCTCGTGGACGTATATAAGAGTGCAGTGGTTAACAGGGGAGGGGAAGGAATGAGAAGGAGGGGTGGTGGAAGGGCAGGGGCATAAAGAAAACCAAATGAAGGGTGAAGGAGGATGATTTGACTTTGGGTGATGGGTATACAACATAATCAAATGTCAAAATGATCTGGAGATGTCTCTAAATCTATGTGCTCTAGTTGACCAATGTCACCTTGTTAAAATTAATTGTCTAAATAAAACTATTAAAAATAAATAAATAAGTTAAAAATCATAGCCCTCTTGCTAAGGGTAAGAGGTTCACATGCTCTCTATGAGGTTAAAATGCAGAAAGTAAGAAAAGAATTTTTCATGGTCATCATTGAAATCCATGACTACATTCTCTAGACCCAGCATAGAGGAACATAAATCTCCCCAGGCAATTGTTGAAAATAGGGAAAACTTACTGTATGACTAATAGAACATTTCAGACTCCAGAGCTGACAATTGTATCTCTTTAACACTCACTAAACATAACTCTGACAGAAATAAGAAGGAAAGGGAAGGGGGGGGAGGTGGAGAGAGAGTAGGAAGGAAAAAAGGAGAGAAAAGGAGAGAAAATGGGGGAGTATTAAGGAGTACTATTCTTCACAAAACTAAAATCTCTTAAAACAATCTACAAATAAACCTGTTATACAAAGAAAAAATCAAATTGTTAGGTACAGAGATATTCAAGTTGTTGGTATTTGTTTCTAGGCAAAGAGAACTTCACTTTTTAAAACAGTAGTAATAACTATATCATCACAATTGAGCCATATTCTCTTTCTGTGGAATGTATACTGCATCAAGATGCAGATAAAGAGGAAGAATGAAAAATGAATAAATAGATCAATAAAAATTGAAGGAACCAGGGTACTTAAAGCCCTTTGTTCATTAGCATCTTTTCATCCAGCTATTTAAACCATAATGTCAGTTTACCCTCTTGATTTGATCTCAGTTATCAGGTATGCCAGGAGAAAACAAAATAAATATGAATTTTTTTCCTCCAACAAAAACTGCTACTAGAAGCCAGTTGGTCCTAGAAGTGAGGTTGTTCACGCTATGTAAGAGTGAGACTAGTCTGTCATTCTGACAAGAGCTAAAGTCGGACAGACATACACTAAGTAATCAGCATTTGTTTTTTATCAGAAGAGAGGAAGAAGTGACTTTACAGTAAAAAGAAAGAAGAAAAACAATTTAGGATAAGAGGGAAGGCAACTTGAGGAGATTATTCTAAAATAATATTTATTGTATTATTTTTATTATTATTATCATCTGGATTCCTGAATATGTGTCTCTGGACAAGTGTGTGCATTAGTCTATACTGGTTGTTTTACTATCCTACAGAAAAGAAGTCATGTATTTTACTCTAAATATAAACAGACATTTAAAAAGTAAAAATGTTTCTTTCACCATGAAATATTAATTTCAAACTCATTAGAAATTGGTATTGCACCTTACAATGGAGAGACAAATAAGAAGCTGATCACGACAGTATGGTTTCAAACTGTTGAGGGGAATATAAATTGGTGCATCCTTTCTGGAAGGCAACTTGGCAATATATCAAAATCATTAAAAATACTCTTTGAACTAGATTTTAGATGTCTAGGAATTTATTCCTCAGAAGTAATCATGATGGTATTCAAAGGTTTATATATTAAATATGTTCATTGAAGTATTGCTTATGATAGAGAAAAAAATTAAAGCAACCTAAATTTTCAACAGTTAGTAGCAAAACATTTAATAATTATTCAACCATTTGTGTTGAGTGCCTAATATAAGCTAAAACAAATTAATTAAATTAAAAATGTATTCTTTAAGAAAAATACAATGTATCAGTTTTTATATTATTATATGATCCCAAATTGTTTTATAAATTTAGTATATACTTCCATAAAAATCACAAGTACGGTTCTTCTGAGGAGTGAGAGGGGAGATAATAAAATTATTCTAAAGTCCATCTGGAAAATCAAATGCCTGACAAAAAACAAGATAATTTGAAAAAGAAAAATAATTCAATTAGCAAATATATAAAAATCTCACTAAATAAGTATGCTAAATGTATAGCCAGATTCATTAACAAAGGAAGTTGAAAAATAAACCCAAATATCTCTAAGAATTTAGTCTATGATAATTGTAGTATAAAAAGGATGGATTATATAACTAATATCGTCAGGACCATTGGTTCTTTAAATCATAACTGCATACTACACAACAAAATAAATTTCAGATAGATTAAAAACCTAAAGGTAAAAAAAATGATAATTCTGTAATAAAACATATATCAATATTTATGTAATTTGGGGTGAGAAAGACATTCTTTTTTTATAAATAAATTTTTATTAATTTTAATGGGGTGACATCAATAAATCAGGGTACATATATTCAAAGAAAACATGTCCAGGTTATCTTGTCATTCAATTATGTTGCATACCCATCACCCAAAGTCAGATTGTCCTCCATCACCTTCTATCTAGTTTTCTTTGTGTCCCTCCCCCTTCCCCTCTCCCTCCTTCCTCCCCCCACCCCATAACCACCACACTCTTGTCCACAGAGAAAGACATTCTTAAAAATGACACCAAAATGCAGAAACTCAAAAGGAAAAAATAAAATTTTAGATTTGATGAGAGAAAATGTATTTTCTAAAAATTTTAATTGAAAGACAATATGTCAAGATTGGAAAAAATCTGCATCTCACATGATAAAAGGTTAATATCTTTAGCATAACAAAGATCCCTTACAAATTAGTAAGACTTAACTGTTCATCAGAATAATGTGCATTACTTTATGTTGGACTGTTCTGAATATTTGATTCATGGTCACTCATTTGATCCTTGCAACAATCCTCGGACATATGGGAAACTTTTACAGATAAGGAAACTGAAGCACGGAGAGATTAAGTAAACAACTAAAGTTACAGAAATAAAAAGTACTGATGATAAAGCCAACATTCAAACCCTGTCATCAATAAGTTTGACTCCAAAATCTATTCTACTTCTCAAAGGTATGAGCAAGAAATTTATAAAGAAAAAGAAAGAAACAAAATGTAAATGAACAATAAATAAATGGAGATATATTCCTTTGACTACTAATTCAAAAAAAAACCAAATTATACTAAACTGTTGCCATTTCTCCCTGTAACATTGGCAATGGTTGAAAATAATGACAAATAATATGTGTAATCATGAATGTGACAAAAGTCAAAACTGTCATACACTACTGGTAAGAGTAACCTGGTTCAACTCTTCCTGATAGCATTTTGACAATATGAGTCAAATGCCATTAAAAAAGCAATTACCCAACAATTCATGTTTAAGAATTTGAACTAAAGAAATCATCAGAGATGTGTGCAACAATTGAGCTACAATGGACTTTATTGCAATGTTGTTAATGATAGTAAAAAATGAGAAATAACCTACCGATGTCCACAAATAGAATAGTATGCAACCATTAAAACTAATGATGTAAAAGAATTGTGGTATCATGAGAAAATGTTAATGATATGATATATTGTTAAATAAAAAAAGCAGATTATAAAACCCTGGCTGGTTGGCTCAGTGGTAGAGCGTCAGCCTGGCATGCAGGAGTCCTGGGTTTGATTCCCGGCCAAGACACACAGGAGAAGCGCCCATCTGCTTTACCACCCTTCCTCCTCTCCTTTCTCTCTGTCTCTCTCTTCCCCTCCCACAGCTAAGGCTCCATTGGAGCAAAGTTGGCCCCGGCGCTGAGAATGGCTCTATGGCTTCTGCCTCAGGTGCTAGGATGGCTCTGGTTGCAACAGAGCGATGCCCCAGATGGGCAGAGCATCACCCCCTGGTGGGCATGCCAGGTGGATCCCAGCTGGATCCCGGCCAGGCGCATGCGGGGATCTGTCTGACTGCCTCCCCATTTACAACTTCAGAAAAATACAAAAAAAAAAGCAGATTATAAAGCAGCTGTTACTATATGATTCTATTGCAATATTTTTGTTAGAGAGAGATAGCATTTTAATACTGAATGTATATTTACCTTGATATTTAATGATTAAATTTGGAAAACAGAGTACAGTTTTTGTTTTTTTTCTTTATTTTGATATCCATTCCCAATATTTCTTATATGCAATATCTGTGACTTTTGTAGTAAATTATGAAGTTCATTTCAAAAAGAAAAACTATGCAAGACATACCTTTAATGACATAGAAACAATGATAATGATATATTAACTTTTAAAAAGTAGCTTGCAAACACCAAGTACAATAAGATACCATTTTTCTTTTTTTAAAACCGTGTATTGAAGTAAAAAAAAACACAAAACTTCTCACATATAATCAGTACAAACATCTTGAGGTAGCTCCAGATGTCACTATGGAAGATATTTTTTTTTACATTCTTTTTTATACTTTCCAAATTTTCTCCACTAACTATGGCTTGGTGTTTTTTTTTTAATCAGAGAAAGAAATAAGAAAGACTATTTTATGTTTTTCTTCTCCAAATCCATTCTAATTGTTTAACAAGCCTATGAAGTTTATGGAGAAGCAAATATACATGTAGTGTGTGTGTGTGTGTGTGTGTGTGTGTATGCATACTACCTTCCTAATGTCAAAACAGACACAAAATGATAGTTTTCTTTGAAAAACAATTTCACAGAATTAGAAATTTTATTTAAAATTATGAAACCCTGTAAATGTACTATATCAAGCTCTAAATGAACCCTCCAGGCAATTAGGCAAATCTCCTTGATATGTATCTATCTACTAGGTAGGAAAAGTAAAATAAAATAATTGCAAAGTGTTAAGCAGATGATTGAAAACAGATATGCTGACACTGATCATCATTAAAGCAAGACAAAAAAAACTGAACATGAATCAATTATTTGGCAGTGTGCCAATACTAGAGGCCCTGTTCCCAAGTCTAAATATATGTGATCTTGAGCAGATCAAATGATTGCATCAAGTTTTAGATTCTTCAGCTTTAAACTTACAGCAAAAAGACTCGTTGGCTTTAAAATTTCAGTAAAAAATTATAAAAATGTAAAGAATTTTCATATGACTAAGCTAACATAAACCCTGAAGTACCTTAAAAATTAGTATCTAATTAAAGATAAATGAAGATGGTAATGACATGAGACACATAATTGTTTTAAAGAAACAAAGAAAATAAAGAGAAAAAAGCCAACATTCTTAATAATAAAGAATTTATTTTATAGGGAATCAAGGCACATAAAAATTTAGTAGTTATTTTTTTTCTCAGAAGATCAGAAAAACTGGGGATCAAATTTCTGAATTTTGGCAGTGAGCCCCAAGTCTTTTTAATCACCCAGTAGCACTTCTCCACATGGAGAAGCTGATATAGCATCAACAAATTCTTTATCAAAATCAACACTTTGTAATATTGAGAAAATTAAAAGTGTTGTAATCTATAAATGCCCCAACCTGTTCTGTTAAAACTTTATCCCAATTGGACATTATGTTTAAAACTTTGTTCCAAAAAAAAAAGTTTCTCTCTACCTCTGCTAAAATTTTAAGTCATATATTTTCTTCCATCTCATAGAAAGTTTGCTTGTTTTTATAATTTTGCATATGATATTTATACACATTCTTCATGGAAATACACATAATACAGTCACTTTCATTTTTCCCACCAAGGGGGAAACCATGCCTTACATGTTCTATTTTCCAGCACAAAACTCTTCCATCCCGTGCATCAATTTTCACAGGCTTTATATCGCCTTAAAATTTCACCTTCTCTCCTCATCTCTTCCTCCAATCCAAACAGAGAGAGAGAGAAAGAGAGAGAGAGAGAGAGGCACAATGCCAGACATTTTAAACTAAACATTTAAACATAAAATCACTTGAGTGTGACACAGTTGTAAGCTGATTCCCTCCTGAAATTTTGGTAAGGTAGAAAAGAAAACCTTAGACATTCTAATCAAAGTCTGGTAACATTTCTGTCAATGTTGTTATCAAAAAAACTCCATTATAGTAAGCCAGTTCTCATAGTTAACCACTATAAAATAGAAGCAAAAACCGTAAAAACAAAAACCTTGCTTATCAAAAATTACTTTTTTACCTTACTTATTACAGGCTTTCTGGATGTCTCAGGGGTGCTTCTCTCCCAACCATCATCAAACCAGCCAATAAACATCATTGTCAAACACACTACCCCTTCAGCTCATAAATAACAACCTACCTGGTTCCTGTACACATGAAAAACAACCTAAATATTTAACCAAATACCTCAACTGCAGGAATTAGTTTCTCCCCTTTGTCCTTTGGTGGCCACAGTATCTTCATTGCAAGCTCTATTGCTGTCATTATTTCTAATTTGAAATCATCCTCTACCTCCACACCCTTCCACGAAGGAAACATAGCTTTTATCTTTGTTTTGCATATGGTGTGCTTGGGAGTTAAGGAGTAATTTGACTTGCAACTTTCTTTCAATAATAAAATAGCAAATAAACAAGGAGTCCTCTCAATTATAGAATACCAATGCACAGTCAACATTTAAGTCAACCACTAAATCACACTGTTACCCTATTTGCCTAGTGTATCATAGTTTCTAAAGGTAGAGAAAAATCTCACCACTTGGGTAGAAACTATCTGAAGTTAAAGAGATGTTGCCTGACCTGTGCACAGTGGATAAAGCATCAACCTGGAATACTGAGGTTGCCAGTTCAAAACCCTGGGCTTGCCTGGTCAAGACATATATGGGAGTTGATGCTTCCTGCTCCTCCTCCCCCCTTTCTCTCTCTCTCTCTCTCTCCCCCCCCCTCTCTCTCGGTGTGTGTCTCTGTCTGCTGTCTCTGTTTCTCTTCTCTAAAATAAATAAATAATGGGGAAAAAAGGAGATGCTTCATTTGATACCTCCTATGAAGCTTGTGTCAGTTCTGAATAAAATATGTATACTATAACTTTAGATGCTTCTGTTCTTAGGTCCAAGACATATAGTTACAGAGTAAATTTTTGAGGTCATTGCCAACTTCTGGGTCGGTCTTAATGAAAGAGAGTGAATGATGGAAGACAAGATGAGGTTATTTGTGGGATGAAAAATACAATGTTTGAGAGGCAAAGACTTAAGATTGTTAGCACTTTCTACAGAACTCTGATACTGAAAAGTGGTTAAAAATTCAAACTAAAATAATAATAACTAACATTTGTAAAGTAGTTATATGCAACAAGCATTATTCCAATTTTTTATATACATTAATTTATTTAGTCCTCAAAACAAACACCCATATAGGAGTAGATATTGTTATATAGATAATTATCATCACTATCAACATTTTACATATGAGAAACTAGGCACATAAAAATTAACTTGTCCAAGATTTTACTATTAGTGGTGGAGTCAGAATGTGAATTTAGGCAAACAAACTTTAAAAACCAAGTTCTTAGCCACCACTTAACATCTTAACCAGCATAAAAGAATTTAAAGTTTTTTGTTCCTTGAAATTATCACCTTCATTTCATGTATAAGTAGAAATATACATTGAGATAAAACTGTCTCCTCAAGAAATGTAGTTATGGACAATTAATACAATAGCTTTTTGGCTACTTACTATATTAACTTCAATTCCATAAATCAGTATGTTTTGTCATAGAAAATTTAGCAAAAATTAAATCATAATTCTATGAATTATAAGAGAGGTCTATTTAACAATAATAAAAGTTTTTCCTTCCCTAGATTTTTTTAACCTCACTCTTTTAGAATTAATTTGGTCTGAATATTGAGTTCCTTAGACACATCCACACTTAAATCACTATATTTCTCGATAGATGCCTTGTCCAGTAGCATCCCATAACAGAGCAATGTGGAGAATTAGGAAGGAAGTAAAACCCAAAACAGATGTCTCAAGGAAGGTTATACACTAAAGCTTATTTACTTTTCTTAAAGGAGTATTCCTGAGCTCAGAATCTATTTACTCTTATTTCAGACATAATTATAGCACTTTTCATTCTTTGAGGAGCATACCTGGGCTCAAATCCTGAACCTACCATTTACTAGTAGTATGATCTTGGGCAAGATGCTCAACTTCTCAGAGTTTAGGTCATTTTTATCTGCAAAATAGTCTACCCTACTGGAATGTTGTAGGAATAAACATGCTTAAAGAGTATATGTAAAATTCTTAGCACAGTGGCTAACATATAGTTAATGCTCAATAAATGGTTCTTTGTTATCTAAAAAAGGTGAACTAATAACAATTCAAGGACTTATTGTGATAAACAGCATAGTTTATGTGAGAGTACCTATGTTAGGGCTGAAAAATAAAAAAAACTATAAAATGTTTCTTTCCCTCACTTCTTATCTAATTTAACAGCCCATAGCCAAATGGAAATAGCGGCTCATAGAACTATGGAAGGAGAATTAATATTACTAGAAGCAAGAACACAAATTACAGAGAAATGACAGTGTAAAATTTGGAAACAAAGACAAAGACGGGAAGCCCAAAGTGCAGACACAGGAACTCAAAAAGCACAGCATTTGAGGGACCACTCATAATAGACAGAAATAGCCTTAACAGACCCTCAACTCAAAGAGCAGCTCCAAGGAATCAGATGTTCCCAATGATAACTCTGACAAGTTATTAAGAAGTTAAATTTTAAAATTATAATTTAATACTGGATATAACTTCAACTATATATATTTTATACATTACACCAAAAATTTAACAGGAGCTATTTCTGGTAATAGAAGTATGAGTGATTTCAAATATTTTCTTTAACTTGTCTATATTTTCTAAACAATTAACTATTTAGGAAATCAGAATGTATAGGTAAAATTAAAAATAATGTTGCTGCTTAAAGAGGCAGTCTACAGAAATCAAAGAAATACACGAACATTTAAGAAAGGGATTAACTCATTCTGTATTGAGTCCCTTGTTCAAATAGCCTCCATTGATCCTAGCACAATAAAGGCATTACAAAAATGTAACTGTTGTGGAAAAAACTGATTAAATGTTGCATGATAAATTCATTTAAAAAAGAAAAATGCTAAAAGTAGATTCATCTTAAGGGTACTATTTTAAATAGCAAGTCAGTATCAACACAAAGCTTATAACAGGAACCATATATGATTACTCCTATCTTTGCTCACAACAATTTTGACACACCCTCCTCTTAGGGTTAAATTATATATATATATATATATATATATATATATATATATATATATATATATATATATATAAACAACTCTAGGGAAAGAGCAAAATAAACTGATAAAATGGAGTAATTTCAGAAAGCATAGTCATAAGTAAAATGCACTTTTTACCTTCTAAAATAAGTATTAGAATGCAAATTTATGTATTACTGAGTAATCATTGTGCACAGCTGAGAAAAAGAAGAGGTGACAGCACAAAAAGTAAATTAAAATGTCATAAATAAATCTATGACAATTTTTTTTCTTTCTGATCTATAGTGTGCATCTCTCTTTAGAACTGTCACTCTGAAAACTACATACAGTTAGTGGAGAACATGACAGAGAGCTATACAGCAGATGCTAAAGGACTTTTTCACTTGGGAAAAAAATGCTTCTTAGAAATATAAATCATTTTTCTATTTCTTCATATTTGAAGCTCTAATTTAAAAAGAGAGAAAAGTAGAAGTATAAACACACAAATTACTAGAACACTAGAAACTCTCAATTACTTCAAAAATTGGTTTTATCAGTAGTAACAGTACAGTACAGATTTGAGATGGACTAAATGAAACACAGTTGCCCAGTTAATCTAGGACTAGAACATCGATTATGAACTTTCCCATTCCCAGTCAACCTTCAATTCGCCCTTCCCATCATTTCCCCTAAAACATGAATCTCCAGATCTAACTGGCACTTGAGATGATTCGGCCGTGACTATTTCATTTCTACACTTGGACTCCAACTGTCAGTGGGCAATGGGCACCATTAATACTGGAGGAACCTTTATATTGCAATAATAGAAAGGTTAAGTCTAAACCATGCCTGTAAATTTATTTCTGAAGTGCATTTTATCTTTGGAAAACAAACAAATGTGCTCTTTAGATGTGCTTTAGTCTCAGCAGTGCCATTATTTTCATACCTTAAATATAAAAATAATTATAGGAAGAAATATTTCTATCATTGTTTACTTTCAATAAACAGAAAGGTAAAGAAAAATAAGACAAGTATCTTTCTATTATTAATATGTTTGGGAACACATTTTAATTTGTTTCTAAATTGAATGTATCCAAGTCTTAATGCAAACTCTTGTATCATAAGAGACAACGAGTTTTACATGGTGCTTTATAAAAAAAAGAGGGCATAATAAATAAGTTTCTGGTCCTGATTCATTTTTTGCTCTTTTGAATTAATTAATGCTGTGGAAATCCCAGGTTACTGATGTATCATTTGTGAATGAATTGAGTCTAAAGGAGAAAAATATGTAATACATTATTTAATTAAAATTTTCATTTTTCTCTCTCCCAGTTCCTATCCTGCTAGCTAATACTCATTCAAACTAAAAGGACAGTTTCATGTTCGCAGCTGTCAAATTAATTGCCTTGGGCCACTTTTGTATCTTCAGGGATCTGTGGTTTCTGGAGCCACATTGTTCTCTGTGGTCAATCCCTTGGGTATGACTCTCAAGTCCCTGGCCTTATTTCAAAGCTGTTTTGGCAAACCAAAAAACAAAAAAAACAAATAAATTTGTAAGTATTAGTATACCTATAGCTCTTGAGGAAAGCTAGTGAAGATTTTTTTTTTCTGTATTTTTCTGAAGCCAGAAACGGAGAGAGACAGTCAGACAGACTCCCGCATGTGCCCGACTGGGATCCACCCGGCACGCCCACCAGGGGGCGACCCTCTGCCCACCAGGGGGCGATGCTCTGCCCCTCCGGGGCGTCGCTCTGTTGCGACCAGAGCCACTCTAGCGCCTGAGGCAGAGGCAGAGGCCGAGGAGCCATCCCCAGCGCCCGGGCAATCTTTGCTCCAGTGGAGCCTTGGCTGCGGGAGGGGAAGAGAGAGACAGAGAGGAAGGAGAGGGAGAGGGGTGGAGAAGCAGATGGGCGCTTCTCCTGTGTACCCTGGCCGGGAATCGAACCCGGGACTTCTGCACACCAGGCCGATGCTCTACCACTGAGCCAACCTGCCAGGGCCGCTAGTGAAGATTTTTTTTATCTCATATATGTGGTTTTTTGCATTTAATTTGAGGAAGAGGGTAATAATGAATACTGGACAAGAAATACATTCTACCTTAATTTTATTGCAGTACAGAAAAAAAGCAAAACAAAGAAAAGTTTACTTTTCTGATGCTAAGTTGAGTACACCACACAAAATTTTTTCTTCTTCTTTCTTTCTTTTCTTTCTACCTGAGCTGTGGTTCTAAACATAAAATTTGATCATCTCAACCTCCTACTTAAAAACCTTTGTTATTTCCTTATAATCTATCTTCCAAACCATCTTTTGAATCTTATCTTCTGACACACACACTTAGCAAATCAAGACTTGATCTTCTCTATATTTTCTGTATTGATTATTCTTTGTCATCTTTGCCGATTTCTGTTCCTAAAGCTAAAAAATTCCTTCCAATTTATGGCTTTCAAAAATTCTATTCCTGCCCTGGCCAGTTGGCTCAGCGGTAGAGCGTCAGCCTGGCGTGCGGGGGACCTGGGTTCAATTCCCGGCCAAGGCACATAGGAGAAGCGCCCATTTGCTTCTCCAACCCCCTCCTCCTTCCTCTCTGTCTCTCTCTTCCCCTCCCACAGCCAAGGCTCCATTGGAGCAAACATGGCTCGGGCGCTGGGGATGGCTCCTTGGCCTCTGCCCCAGGCGCTAGATTGGCTCTGGTCGCGGCAGAGCGATGCCCCGGAGGGGCAGAGCATCGCCCCCTGGTGGGCAGAGCATCGCCCCTGGTGGGCGTGCCGGGTGGATTCCGGTCGGGCGCATGTGGGAGTCTGTCTGACTGTCTCCCTGTTTCCAGCTTCAGAAAAGAAAAAAAAAATTCTATTCCCTGTTTTATGTCTCCTCCTCACCAAATTATCTACTATTTATCTTGTAGGACTAGCTTTAATATCACTAATGCAGAGTCATCATCCTTGATCCTAAGCCCAGGATAGGACCCTTTCCCTTCATAGCATTTACTATCTTATAATTAAATATTTAATGTCTCCCTCTTCTTTGAATTATAAACTCTTAGAAAAAGAGACAGCATGCATTTTAGTTCACCACTACATTCCCAGCCCATACATACTTGGCAATCAGTGGCTATAGGAGATTCTCTCATTATCCAAATACTCATTATGTGAATCTCCAAATTACACAGGAAGTAAAAGGCATCAAAATATAAAAATATTTACTAATGATCTTAACATTTATAAAATTAGTCTTTACTCAAATATATCTCACAAATAACATATACCTCAACCATGTGGTCAAATTTCTTTGTATGTTTGATAATAACTGCTGAGTAGTTTCAAAATTGTCTGCACAGTGGTACCTTGAAAAAAATATTGATACCTTGGTCCTATTCCCAAAGATTGATTTAATTACTTGAAGTGGAGTCTCTAAAAATAGGAATACTTTTAAAAATTGCCTGGGCCTTGGCCGGTTGGCTCAGTGGTAGAGTGTCAGCCTAGCGTGTGGTTGTCCCAGATTCTATTCCTGGTCAGAGCACACAGAAAAAGCACTCATCTGCTTCTCTACCCCTCCCCCCTGCTTCTTTCTCTCTCTCTCTCTCCCTTTCTACCTCTCTCTCTCTCCCTTTCTATCTCTCTCTCTCTTCCTCTCCTACAGCCATGGATAATTGAAACGAGTTGGCCCCAGCCACTGAGGATTGCTCTATGGTCTCTGCCTCAGGTGCTAAGAAATCTCAATTGCTGAGCAGTGGAACAACACCCCAGATGGGCAGAGCATCACCCCCTTGTGGGATTGCCGGGTGGATCCCGGTTGGGCCGCATGTGAGAGTCTGTCTCTCTGCCTCCCCACCTCTCACAGAATAAAAAAAAAAAAAGTTTGCCTGATAATTCTTTCAGTGAAGTTGAGAATCAAGTTAGCTCCCTGGTCGGCAAACTGCAGTTTGCAAGTCACATGCGACTCTCTGGCCCCTTGAGTGTGGCTCTTCTACAAAATACCACGTGCAGGCACTACCTCGATAAGGAATGTACCTACCTATATAGTTTAAGTTTAAAAAAATTGGCTCTCAAAAGAAATTTCAATCGTTGTACTGTTGATATTTGGCTCTGTTGACTAATGAGTTTGCCGACCACTGAGTTAGCTGATTAATGTCTACTGCATTGTAGAATATTGTAAGTAATATTCAAAATATAAAGTAACTGCAAAGTAAAGTTGCAAATCTTGCAAAAGATGTGGAAAAATTTATGAGAAATACAGCTAAAGAACAGCTCAAATCATTAACAAATCAAGAATTTGAAGTTCGACTAGATAGAAACTGAGGAACCAAAAATTGGCAAGAGTGACAGTTGATATGACACATTATTCAAAAGAGAATGATGTGAATATAAAAAGATAAGGCAAAGTTTTTAGGAAATTTCTTTATAAAAATGACCCTTGTTGGCCCTGGCAGGTTGACTCAGTGGTAGAGCGTCGGCCTAGTGTGCGGAAGTCCCGGGTTCGATTGCCGGCCAGGGTACACAGGAGAAGCATCCATCTGTTTCTCCACCTCTCCCCCTCTCCTTCCTCTATGTCTCTCTCTTCCCCTCCCGCAGCCGAGGCTCCATTGGAGCAAAAATGGCCCAGGCCCTGGGGATGGCTCCATAGCCTCTGCCTCAGGCACTAGAATGGCTCTGGTTGCAACAGAGTGATGCCCCGGATGGGCAGAGCATCGCCCCCTGGTGGGCATGCCAGGTGGATCCTGGTCGGGCGCATGCGGGAGTCTGTCTAACTGCCTCCCCGTTTCCAGCTTCAGAAAAATAAAAAAATAAAAAAATAAAATAAATGACCCTTGTTATGGTGATAATACAATCAAAAATGATTGTGCCATCACAACATTTGACCTAAAAAATTACTCAAAAAGCATGCAGTTAACTCATTCTTCTAATAAATAATGCATAATTAGAATTACAAATGCAATTTTGTCAATTATATATAAACTTTTTATTAATATTATGTTAATTTTTAAGATTGAGTCAAATTCAAATCATTTTCCTCATTTTTTTTTTGTTTTGTTTGTTTGTGTTTGGGTTTTTTGGTGACAGAGAGACAGAGAGAGGGACAGATAGGGAAAGACAGACAGGAAGAGAGGGAGATGAGAAGCATCAATTCTTCATTGTGGCACCTTAGTTGTTCATTGACTGCTTTCTCATATGTGCCTTGACGGGGGGGGGGGGGCTATAGCAGAGCAAGTGACCCCATGCTCAAACCAGAGACCTTGGGCTTCAAGCCAGTGACCTTTGGGCTCAAGCCAGCAACCATGGGGTCATGTTTATGATCCCATGCTCAAGCTGGTAAGTCCACACTCAAGGTGGATGAGCCCACACTCAAGCCAGAGACCTCGGGGTTTCGAACCTGGTTCGTCCATGTCCAAGTCAGACACTATCCACTGCACCACCACCTGGTCAGGCTCCCCATTGTTTACCATGAAATTTTGATCCCCATCCACTTATTATACAAAAGACTTTCTGTCACATGGCCTTGGCAAAGGTGCAGTTAGAGATACCGTAGTTGCACTTTTCTCCTTTCCTATTTTATACTGTTTCCTTTCCTTGCCTCATTACAATGGACTGCTAATGAAATGTCAAATAGAATGAGTGAGCACGGGCATTAATTATGTTGTTCTCCGTTGTACAAAGAAAGCATTCAATATTTTACCATTCAAACATCATATTAGTTGTAGGTTTTTCACAGATGCCCTTTTCAGATTAAGAAAGGTATTTTCTATTGCTAGTTTGTTGGGAGTTTTTAATTATGAGTGGGTGTTGTCAAATAGTTTCTTTTTTTATTCTATTAAAATGATTATATGATATTTCTCATTTATTCTGTTAATATGGTGAGATTTTCCAAATGTTAAATCAACTTGAAATCTAAGCTAAACCCTATTTGATCATAATGTTATTATTTTTTATATTGCTGTATTTAATTTGCTGCAGTTTTATCAAGAATTTTTTCATCTATGACCATGAAGAATAGTGTTCTAAAATTTTCCTTTATTTGAATGTTTTTCAGGTTTGGTATTAGAGTTATACTAGCCTCATGAGGTTCTCCTCTGCTATTTTTTTTAAAATATTTATGTAAGATTAGTGTTATTTCTGAAAGGTTTGATAGACTTAACCAGTGAAATCATTTGGGCTTATATTTTTCTTTATAGAAAAATTTTTTAAATTAATTTTTTATATAGATAAAGTTCTGTTTAGGTTTTCTGTTTAATCTTCTGTCAATTTTAGTAAGTTATATATTTTAAGAAATATACATTTTGCCTTAGTATAATTTTTTGTCATAAAGGTATTCATAACATGCCCTTATTGTTTAATTTATATAATTCGGTAGATGTAATTCCTCTTTCATTTCTGATATTGGTGAGCTGTGTTTCCTTTTTTCTTGGTTTTTACAAAAAACAACTTTTACCTATAAAATTTCCATATTTTTAGCAGTTTGTTACAATGAGCCTAATTGTGCCTTCCTTTGCATTTATCCTGTGTGGGGTTCACTGAAATCATTGAGTATAGCTATTTAACTCTTTTACCAAATTTGGAAAATTGGGACATTATTTCTCCAAGTGTTTTTTTCCTGCCCTAATATTGCTCTCCTTTTTTTCTTGGACTTACATATGTTAGACCAGTTATTATTATCTCACATATCGCTAATACTATTGATATATTAATTTTTCCAATTCCTTTTTCTCTCTCTGTTCTTTAAGTTGGATAATTACTAATTAATCTATTTTCAATTATTCTGACTTTTTACTCTGTCTTTATTCTACTGATTGGCCCATCTGGTTGTTTTCTTATTTCAGACATTATATATATAATTTAGCTTTAAGCTCCCATTTGGTTCTTTTTGAAATTTCAATCTCTGTTCTCAAATGCCCTTTTTTTTCACATTTTTCTGATTCTTTATATGTTGAGTGATTGGGGGTTAAATCTTAGACATCATTACTATCATGTTTTGGAGACTTTGAATTCTTTTTTTTTTTTTTTTTTTTTTTATTTTTCTGAAGCTGGAACCGGGGAGAGACAGTCAGACAGACTCCCGCATGCGCCCAACAGGGATCCACCCGGCACGCCCACCAGGGGCGATGCTCTGCCCACCAGGGGGCGATGCTCTGCCCCTTCCGGGCGTCGCTCTGTCGCGACCAGAGCCACTCTAGCGCCTGGGGCAGAGGCCAAGGAGCCATCCCCAGTGCCTGGGCCATTTTTGCTTCAATGGAGCCTCAGCTGCGGGAGGGAAGAGAGAGACAGAGAGGAAGGAGAGGGGGAGGAGTGGAGAAGCAGATGGGCGCCTCTCCTGTGTGCCCTGGCTGGGAATTGAACCCGGGACTTCTGCACGCCAGGCCGACGCTCTACCACTGAGCCAACCGGCCAGGGCCATGAATTCTTTTATACAGTGCCACTTTTTGTGTGTTTTAACAAAATTCTTTGTGTGTGTGTGTGTGTTATTTAACACAATCATTTTATTTTATCTTATTTTATTTTTTATATTTTGAACGCTGTTATTTTTTTATCTTATTTTTATTAATTTTAATGCAGTGACATTGATAAATCAGGGTACATATGTTCCAAGAAAACATCTCCAGATTATTTTGACATTTGATTATGCTGCGTACCCCTCACCCAAAGTAAAATTGTCTTCCATCACCTTCTATCTGGTTTTCTTTGTGCCCCTCCCCTCCCCCCACTCCCTCTCTCTCCTTCCTCACCCCCTCCCCATCCCCTCCCTCCCAGCCCCATTACCATCACATTCCTGTCCATGTCTCTGAGGCTCATTTTTATGTCCCATCTATGTATGGGTTCATATAGTTCTTAGTTTTTTCTGGTTTACTTATTTCACTCTGTATAATGTTATCAAGGTCCATCCATGTTATTGTAAATGATCCGATGCCATCATTTCTTATGGCTGAGTAGTAATCCATATTATTTATATATATATATGTACCAAAGCTTTATTTGCTTAGGCTCAAACTGCATTATTTTGTTTCTCCTGCAGTGAACAGCAGCTTAAATATCTGTTTATTTCTTTTAGTCTTACATAGGTTGTTTAAAGCCTATCCTGTGTGCGCATGGTTTGGCATCAGTCAGAAATTGGAGCAAAACTTACACACAAAATTTGGACCTCTCTTTCTGTGGCTCTTTTCTATCCAGAGTTACCTCTTCTCTTCCCAGTAGCTGTGGTTGCCCCAAAATCCATTCTCCGAGTTTGTCAGGCCAGAGAAACTGCTGGTTTTCTATCGCAGTTTCATTAGCTTTCCCTGTCTGGCACAGACTGGGGCTGCCCTCACACTGAAAATCTTGAAAATGACCAACTTACTCTGTATCCCACTCGCATCTTCCAAGCATCATCTCCTCTCAAGATTTAGCCTGCTTTTGTTTTTTCTCCAGTATCTTCAAATAGTTTTTCTTCATAATTCGTCCAGAGTTTATAGTTATCCCCGCTCAATTTTAAATGGATTAACTTATCAACAGCTTTTTTTCACTAGTATTTATCTCCTGATAATAAAAACTTCTTGACTGCCTTAATGAAGAATTAAATAGGCCCTGGCCAGTTAGCTCATTCAGTTAAGAGTGTCATCCGAAAACAACGAGGTTGTGGGTTCACTCCCCAGTCAGGGAACACACAGGAAACAGTCAAAAAATGCACAACTGAGTGGAACAACAAATGCTTTCCTTCTCCCTCCTCTCTCTCTCCCTTCCTCTGTCTGTCTCTCTTTTAAAAAATCAATAAAAAACTAAGCCCTGGCCGGATAGCTCGGTTGGTTGGAACACCGTCCTGGAGCACAGAGATTGCCAGATCAATTCCCTGGTCAGGGCACATACAGGAGCAGCTCAGCATTCCTCTCTCTCTCTCTCTCTCTCTCTCCTTGCCTCTCTAAAAAAATTTTTAAAAATTAAATACCATTTTTTTCACTCCTCCATGCCTTTACACATCCTGTACTTTTGCCTACAATGTCGTTAATCTCATAACCCTGCCAAGTATACATTTTCTATGCCTGTTTCGTATATTTTAGAAGAACACAGTCAAGTTTTGCCATTCCCTCAGTTTTAAATATCTAAAATTTCAACCGAGAATATTTATATTGAAAAACTGAATGTCTATCAATATAACAATGGTACGTACACAGCATAAAGTACTACACCGAAGAAAATAAGGTCAAGCTATATAAATTGACAAAGAAGCTTAAGTCATCATTTTAATGAAAAAAGAATAAAGTATAAAGCAATATGTGTAAAAAGGGGACGTGTTACCCTCAAGCAAAATAAAATTGCATATTTTTAATTGGGTTAACATTGGTTAATAAAATGACACAGATTTCAGGTATACAATTCTATAATACATCATCTATGTATTATATTGTGTGTTCACCACCCAAAGTCAAATCTCTTTTCATCACCATTTATCCCCTTTTACCTTCATCTACCTTCCTCTATCCCCATCCCTCTTGTAATCACCTTAATGCTGTCTGTGTCTGAGTGTCTTTTCTTTGCTTAATCCCTTCACCTTTTCACACCCAGCCTCTAACCCCCTTCCCCACCGATAGCTGTCAGTCTGTTCTCTGTATTTTGCATATCTTATGTAATTATATATATTTGTATATGATAATAGAGAAAGAGGTCTGAAATGTACAAGCCTGATTAAAACTAGTAAGGAAGCTTAGGAAGAAAATAGAATTTAGGGTGGGGAGAGAAATTAAGAAAATTTTTCTTAGCTTTCCTTATTTTTCAATAATTATTTTTTCAAGAAACACTTAATGATTGCCTGCTATATTCCAGGCACCTTTCAAAAACAGATATGTATACATTTGCATATTATTCATGTAATATTTAAATATTTTTAATTTTTTCAATGAAAGCATTAATTCAATAGGAGAAACTGAAATAACAAAAAATGTGCTTAAAAAGGCAATTCCTTATCTTGTTAATGTAGCAGATACTTAACAGCCTTTTAAAAATAAGAAAATAAACAGTGTTATTTTTATATCTGTTCTATCTACGCACATTAAATTCATATTGTTTAGATCTGGACCCAATGGAAGAACAAACTAATTTCTATTTTTCTCCCTTTTAATTCAATTCCATTTACTTACACCAGTTCTTCTGAGGTTTGGAAATAGCTGGTGAAGTCTAAAGTTCCTACTTGGGGTAATTTCAGGCATCAAATAGCTGCCTACAGATAAAAATGTGTAGATTTTTTACATTCACATATTAGAGTTAGTATGCCTGAGCAATCCACACAGTAAACCTGACTTTCATGAAGTTCATTCACATAATAGAGGAATACATATATCTTTGCCCTTTATGTTGACACACATACTTGCCTTAGCCATGGGACAGACAGGGAACATCTTCTCTTATAAACTTTAATATTGAAGTAACATAGTGTACACTTAACATTTTAATCTTTCTTCCCAATTCTTGTCTAACAAGGCCTTCCCTGCCTCAACAAGGAAGTTCATTTTATTTTTAGACAACTGTAACTGTTACAGTTTTTCTTCTGCTGCCCCTGTGACTCTGGCTCTCTGTAACTTTCGCCTGCTAACTTGGTTTGGCTCTCCATAGTAAACACTCTTTCCCTGTGGCAACACCTTAGCCATCTCATGACAGCTATCAGATTCTCTTAGACTTCTGTTCTTCTGAGTAAATATGCCGGGTTCTTCTAACCTAAGGGAAGCTTACAACAACTGGCCCAGAAAGTGAGAAATTTAATTTCTCTGCAACCAGGATATTTATCCAATTGAAAAAAAAACAAACACCAAGTTTGGCTTTTACCTTAATGCAGCAAACGGCCCTCTTGGCTAATCATTACAAAGACCTCCTGACATTTGTCTTCAAAGAAATATCCCTCCACTTGCCTGCACACATGTATCTATGCAACATATACATTGCCTTTCACGTTTTCCTTTAAAGAGTCTTTTAAATGAGTACCAGAAGTATCCATCCTTAGTTCAGGTGACTTGAGTTTATACCCAAGGGTCTTATACCCTATTTGAGCTAAAGTTCATTTACTCCAAATTATGAAATTACATTCTTATAAGTTCATACTTATTCCTCCTTATGCTTGGACCCTTAAGATATTAGGCCCATTAAACTTTATTCAATAAGCTTTAACTTAGAATAGGCTTGTCAATGTGTTTATAAATTATATGCATTTAACCATTTCAGTTTCATTTGTTAGAAACAGTTAACTATTTTCATCTTTGGGAAATTAGGAAAAGATATGTTTAAGTCTGGAAAACCTATAGAAGACATCTACCTAATTCATCCTGGTCCTTAGAAGAACCTAATTATACCCTCTAATCTAAACCTTTTGGAGGGGCAAAGATGGAGTGAATATTAGTCCTGCCCAGAAAATTATAACTAGAAACACTTTTAAGTTTTAGTTCCAGCTCCTGACTCATTTCTGTCCCCGTTTTACTAATAATAAAATAAAAGTAATAAGACCTCTGTTTTAAGTATCTCACAGTGTTGCTATAAGAATTGTATAAGATAGTAAAAGAAAAAGTTCACTTAAAAACATAAAATGCAATAAAAATATAAGCTACAATAGTATTGATAATAATGGCACCATCTATAACCACAAGTGAGACAGCCTACAAATTTTCTCCTACAGTGATGGTGCGGTAGGAAGCGATACCGAAAATCTCCCCATAAACTCAACAAGTTCTTCAACCAGAAACAGAAAAACCTATCCTTGGAGTCTTCAGATGCTTCACAACACACCCGAAGGTAGGATCGAGCGAAAGATTGGCTAAATATATGGTCAAACTCCGGGGGAAATAAGGAGTAAGAAATGCTCTGCCTTCCTCTCTAATCCAAACAGGATGGCTTTCACTACAAATTTTCTCCTTTTAACAATAGACATTAAAATTAAATTATATTTTTATTTCCTTTTCTCATACCATTGACCAAAAAAATTTTCACCATAACCTTATAACCTTGGACTTTAATTACAAATGCCAGCCAAGATTTATGTAGAGTACAACATAAGTACATTCTGACATTTTGAGAATCCTAACTTCCTCTCAGACTGACTTCATTTTTTTTCTTTTTTTTATAACCTTTTCTATATTCTCTTGAAAAAATCAAACTGTCTAACAATATTATAGCAATTGTCACCATTATGAATATTTTATAGTTGTCCACCTTGAAGCCTTTACTAGTGGCCTCATGGCTTTCTTATGCAAAAGTGCCAGATATATTGTTTCATCTGTGTGTCCTAAATTTTTCCACATTTTTAGAGCCCATTACAATGTTTCCACATTAAGATTATAGCCACTAGGGCTGCCCTACAAGTTCATAATTTGAAAACTCTGTTCTTACATCCAGGAATGCAAATGACCCTGTATGACAACACAAAAGTAAAAGATTGCACTGAAAAACAAGAAGCAACATAGAGAAAAGCTCTCACATCTTCTACAGCTAAATGATAAGAAACAAAAATGTCCCCACCATCTCCCTCACCCCAGTCTTTGCTAGCATCAGAGTGCATAACTTTACCTAAACAGTGTTCACAAACTAACCCACAGACTCTATTTTTATGCAATTCCTTTCTCTCAATATCCCTTTCTCCTTCTTTCTCATTCACTATATTCCTGTACCTGGTAACAACAATAAATATTTATTGAATGCCTGTAAGTATAAGATCATGTGTGCTGAATGCTTGGGAAAACATGTTAGAACAAAATAGGCCAGTCCAAAGTGAAGGACAGACATTAAACAAAAATCACACAAATAAAGACATAATTTTTAATTGCAATATAAGCTATGAAATAAATTAAAGGATGGAAAGCAAGACCTTTGCAGGCAGATAAGATTTGAATTGAAGGGCTCAGGGAAGGCTTCTCTAAAGATATGACATGTAAATGGGAGCCTTAAGAATAAGCAGAAATTATTATGAAAAAGAATGGGGAGAAGTTTGCAGGTGAGAAGACAGCATTATGTGAACACCTCACAGCAGGAAAAACTTGCAGTGTATAGACCAGCACAGCAACTGAATCAGAAGAAAACATTGGGAGAAAGGGAAGGGCAGGAGGCTGGCAACACAGGAGCCATATTATGCAGAGCCAGGGCATTGCAGAGTATGTTAAGAATTTTTTTGTTTTAATTAAAATGTAATAGGAAGTCAAGAAAAGGTCTCTCTTAGAACTCAAAAAATGGTAAGTGGAGTTTTTCCTCCTATATAATGAATATGTAATTAAGTTTAAATATAAAGAACAGCATAGGAACAATAAACACCATATTCAAAAGAATGGTTACTTCTGACACAAATAGAGGGAGATACAAAATTGGTAAAGAGTTCACAGAAGGCTTCAACTCTATTGGTTATGTGTTTTATTTTCTTTTTTTAAAAAAAGAATATTTTAACTTATTCTTTATACATTTTTGTAAGCCTAAAATTTTCATAATAAACTTTTTAAAGAATTAATGAATGTTAAAAATTTACCAGTTTATTTTCTTCTCTTCTTTACCAAGATCATATTAAATCTTCTTAATTTTGAGAAATACAAGCACACAGAATTTAAGGATCTCCCTTCTTATGCTCTCTGTTTCCTGGGCCTTTATTTTCTAGATTTTTTTGCATCAGATGTTAGAGGCTCTTTAATTAACTTATCTTTTGTTTTCACATACACTATAATCCTTGTAGCTTTCCAACAACCACAGAATTAATAAGAATTAAGTGAGATAAAGTATTTAATATAGCACTTAGCACACAAGAGCTCAATAAATTTTAACTATTTTTTTATTACTTCATCTATTATATTTTATATTCCCAGTCCTAAATATGGGTCAGAACATTAAAACTAAAAAATACTTGAGTGTATATAGGAAAATAGTGCTCTGGTATTTTGAATGCATATGTACTATATATATTCACAAACACACATACCCAATCACATGTGCACATATAATATATATTTAAAATATTGAATTTTTAAGAACACTTTTCTGTTATTATTTTAACAGTAAATAACAAAATTTTAATTTGAGGACTTGTTATTGCCACTAAAAAATACTTCTAAAGAAAAGATTAAAAACTGTATTTAATGGTACATGATTACAATTTAAGGTAAATTTAATAAGTTTACTAACTTCTCCTAAGTACAATATTACAATGAAATGATTTATGATTGCATAAAGCTGCAATAATATTCAGTATTGTATACTATGTTTAAAGGTTCATTTCTGCAATATCAAGTAAATCATGCAAAAGTTCAATTTTATAGAATTGAATATTAACATCAAAATTTTTCTACAACAGAAAGAGCAGTCTTTGATGCAAGAACATTATTAAAATTATATCTTTTCATTTTATTTTCTTTGTACAAATAGCACAGATCCTCTCATTTCTCCTTTCTTCCTATTCACAAATACAATAAAAAGCTGTCTTTAGAAAAGTCCTTAAATTAAACATCAGGATAAAATGAGTACTATGACCCTGAAAAAAAGAGAATTTATGACTGTTTTTGTTACCTAGAAGTCTGAAAAATATCTCACTAAGTCTTTATGAACGTTATAGTTTAAATTATATGTTCATACCTAAGAACCGAGAACTTGCTTTTGTGAAAAAAAAAAAACAGCAACTGTTTGTCAAGCAATATTCTTTAGTTTGAGGTTTGGCCTTAGATTTGTTTAGTAATCATTTCCTCTATGCCCACTTCCTTGTTTTTAATCAGAAATCTAATCATTTATTTTTATAAATATTCAAAATTAAATATATTTATCTACTTATGTAAATACTTCTCAGTTAACTTTTACCGATAGTCTATGTAGGGATCTCATTAACAAACACATTTAGAACTTTTAAGATTTTTTTCCAGCAACTTGTAAATTCATGTTATATCTAACTGTTTAAATAGATCAAAACTCTACACATTTTTAGAAAGTGGATATAAAAGAATTAATTCCAAGTTTTGTTTCACTTACCAAGCTCTGCCATTACAGCTCACTGCCTGAACAGTATTATCAGCTCTTTGGATACTCATTCTTGCTAAGTAAAAGGATATTTCTTCTCTAGCTGGATTAATAATCAACTTTCTAGATAGTTCATTTGTAATTCTCTTCTGGTTAACCCTTAGCATTACAGCAGTCTGCCTAACTCACGCTAATCAATTTATGAAGCGGAAAGAAAAAGATGAAATTCAATTACACAGATAAAAAAATGGAAAATAAAAATGAGGAACAGTTTAGATTAGGCACAAAAGAACAAGCAGTCTTACCTTTTTAAACTAAGAGGTTTAAATCTTTATGCTAGATATTACAAAAGCACTCAGGTCATAAACACAAGAAACAAGAGATATGAACAGAAAACCTAATAGACTTCTAACACACCAGTCTAGTGCATTATCAACCCATGTTTTATGCTTTCTTACATTCAGAGAAATACAAATCAGCTCTGGGCATAACAGATACATTTTTCTCTTAGTAGAAAGGTCTGACTTTCAACCTCTAAATGCCTCCTCTCTCAATGGTTATAATCACTCGGTCCCTTATCATACAATAAGTGCCATCTCAGTCTTTATGGAAAATTTCTCCAATGTGATCTATAAACACAGAAAATAATCTGGGACACTTGTTAAAAGACACCAGGGTCCCATCAAAATCTGAAGTACCCCAGAGGAGTCTAATGTACATTAAATGTTTGAGAACCACTATTCCAGGGCGATTTCTGACAATATCTAAAAGACTCCAACACAGAATAAAATTTGAACACAACATGAAATTAATTACTCTTACTGCTAGCCTGACTTGCCTTTTTGCTTTGATTTCAATAACTAGGATTCTACCTTGTTTTCCTGTACCTGAGTGCACTAGCCCATCCAAGACTATGATCTTCCCACGGTCTTAGTAACCTTCCACTTGCAGACTGTCAGAGATTGGAATCTGTCCTTTAACTTCCATTGGTGTCTATGGCCTTATTGTGGTCTACCTGCCTAAATCTCTAAGCCACACTTACCCTAGACTTTCCTTGCTTTGTCTACTTTATGAAACACTTTAATCTCCTGTTTTATGCCTCTTACAGTTATTGGTGTTCAGTGTCCAAATGCATTTTGTCTGCAATATTAACTGTCTCCCAAGGCCATCCCCATCCCAGTGGACTCCTACCAGTCTGTTCTCTACCTGTTATGATGAACAGGACTTGCTTAGTCACATCTAGAGATGTGAAAGGAACAACTAGCTAAAAGGTAAAAAGACAGACATGGCAGCCAATGGTTTTCCAAATTGCTACAGAAGCCCTTGTTCATAGTCAGAGTAAGAAAAAGAAAATGACTGGGAAAAGAAGATCTGGAAAGCTAAAAGAAGTCCTTGAAAATGAGACTAGTAGAAGAGATAAAATGCAGAGAAAAATGTTTTAATTTTAATTAATTGTTTTTATTTTTATGGAGAACCAATTTTAAAAGTTCAACACAACAATGATTATTTCATCTGGAGAGAAGATTAAAGTGACTAAAATAAAAACAGCACCGTACTAGTAGAAGCCAGAAGAGTTGGATTTATCCTGACCTCTCTATCACTTCCTGTATTTATGATCTAGATTAAATCTCTTAACTTCTATGTGCCTCAGTCCCTAGATGAATATAACAAACCATGCCTGTGTGCCTAGAATTATTTTGATAATTAAACAAGATCATATTTATTAAAGGGCTTGGAAACTATAAATATCATATAAATGAGATTACTATATAAGTTATTTATAGCTACATATATTGCTATTATATAAAGATAATTAACACATCTGCAAAGGACACAAAGTAGCAATTTTATATTTTTTTTAAATTTAAGTCTAGTTGGTATACAATATTATAATAATCATAATAGTTTCAGGTGTGCCCCAACCAGTTGGCTCAGTGGTAGAACATCGGCCCAACATGTAGATGCATTTGATTCCTGGTCAAGGCACACAGGAGAAGCAGCCATCTGCTTCTCCACTCTTCCTCCTCCCCCTTCTCTCTCTCTCTCTCTCTCCCTTCTCTCTCTCTTTCTCTCTCTTCCCCTCCTGCAGCCATGGCTCAATTGGTTTGAGTACATCACCCCAGGCACTGAGGATGGCTCTGTGGAGCCTCTGCCTCAGGCACTAAAAATTGCTCAGTTGCAAGCATGGCCTAAGGTGGGTAGAGCATTGGCCCCAGACAGGGGTTGCTGGGTAGATCCCCATTGAGGCACATGCGGAAATCTGTCTCTCTATCTCCCCTCCTCTTACTTGGAAAAATAAGAAAATAATAATAATAATAGTTTCAGATGTATAATATAGTGATTCAACACCATTGATTCCAGTAACCACCTGTCAGTAGGCAAACTTATCATCAGTCCTATTGACATATTCCCTTTCATCTTTTTTATCCATCACTCATCTCTCCTCTGGCAACTGTCCCTTTGGTCTTTATTTCTAGGAATCTATTTTTGTTTTGTTTTGTTGGTTGGTGTGGGGTTTTTTTGTTTGTTTGTATGTTTGTTTTCAGATTCCACATGTAAATGAAACCATACAGTATATGTCTATCTGATTTATTTCACTTAGCATAATACCCTCTAGTTCCATCCATGTTGTCTCAAATTGCAAGATTTCATTCTTTTTATTGCTGTATACCATTCCAATGTGTGTGTGCACATGCATGCACCTTCTTTTTCTAGTTTTCCATTGATAGACACCTAGGTTGCTTTCATATCTTGGCTATTATAAATAATGCTACAATGAACATAGGAGTGTATATATTTTTCCAAATTACTGTTTTTATTTTCTCTAAATAAATACCAGAAATGGAATTGTTGGGTAATACAGATCTATTTTAAAGGAAAGTATAAATCACATATAGTAAAAGAAGTAAACAGGAGTTTGTAAAATGTATTTCCTAGGAAAACTTTGAGAATAGAACCAATATATGTTAAGAGCAGAATAAAGTAAAATAATCCCAAAATACAGATAAATAACCAACTTAACCTGAGTTTGTCCACATCAAACATAAACCTTAAGAATCTTAACTGAAGGACTACCAGATGAAGAAAAAAAATCATTTGGAGTGACTGGTGACATTTCTCATCCAGTGTATCGCTAAACCTAGAATCATAGTAATTTCAAGAGGCAAAAGTTTGGGGCATTTATTGCAGGATATTTAGACTGTATCCAACATGTCCTAAGAATCAGTCAGGTGTTATGACTTAATTTAACTAGATAATGGGTACATATTAACAGAAAGCAGAAATGCTTAGCCAGTGTACAAATTGGTTGATGAGAGTTTCCCATAAAAAGAAAAAAGGTTTTATTCTTCACTTAAAAAATACATGTGCCCTGGCTGGGTAGGTTGCTTGGTTAAAGCATTGTCCCAACACACAGAGCTTGCCAGTTTGATCCCGGGTCAGGACACATACAGGAACAGATTGATGTTCCTATCTCTCTCTCCATACCTTTCTCTCTAAAATCAATAGAACAAACATTTTTTTTAAAATATACAATTCCATTTTTTTTTAAATTTCAATAAACACATTTAATAAGTACTGTTGAAAACCTACTATGTTCTGGCCATTGTACAAGACAAAGAGGAATATGAGTGACAAAAACAGTCAAAAAGTCTATGCTATATGAGCTTATATTCTAGGAAATATAAGAAAAAGATCGCCAATAAATTTAATAGATATGCAAATTAGTATGTTAAAAGTTGAGAAAAGCTACAGAAACAAATAGAACAGCATTAGGGAGATCAGGAGTGTTTGGAGGTTTTTAATTTTAAAATACAGTGGTCAAGACCGACCTCACTGAGAAGATGACATCTAAGCAAAGACTTGAAGGAGGTGATAGTTTGGTGGGGTTCAATAATCATGTAGGAGTTGTTTCATCAATTGTAAAATGTTATCACTTTAATAATAAATGGAAGCCTGACCAGGTGGTGGCGCAGTGGATAGAGTGTTGGCCTGGGACACAGAGGACCTAGGTTCAAAACCCCCGAGGTTGCTGGTTTGTGCGGGGGCTCACCAGCTTTGAGTTCAGGGTTGCTCACTTGAGCGTAGGATCATCGATATGATCCCATGGTTACTGGCTTAAGTCCAAGGTCACTGGCTTAAGCAAGGGGTCACTGGCTCGGCTGGAGCCCCTCAGTCAAGGCACATATGAGAAAGCAGTCAATGAACAACTAAGGTGCTGCAGCAAAGAACTGATGCTTCTCATCTCTCTTTGTTCCTGTCCGTCTGTCCCTCTCTCTGTCTCTCTCGCAAAAATAATAATAATAATAATAAATGTAAGATATTCTTATAAATTAACTTTCATATCTAATAGTGAAAAAATAGAAATCAATAATTTAATGGTAAAACAAATTGTAGTACCTCCATATGATAGTATATGATGTAGCCATTAAAGATCATGTTTTCATAAGACTATTAATGAGAACATACTATAAAATTATTTCTTAAATTCAAAAATGTATCTAAAGTATGATCTAATTTTGCATAATTTTTTCCTTTAGTCAACAATGATTTTTTAAGTAACTACTATAGGCCACACGCTGTTCTGGGCACCAGAGAGAGGACAGTAAACAAGCTAGCTATGTTCTTTCTTCTCATACATACATAGATTAAAGACTAAAATAAAATATGTCAAAATGATACTAGAAAGTAAAATTTATATTATGAAATAAGGAGCTGAAATGATGGATTACTTTATTTTCTCCTCTAAGTTTAAATGAAGTCCAAAATTTCTAAATATGTTCTGGACTATTCCAAAATAAACTATGCCATTTATATTGCCCTATTATGGTGCATGTTTGCCTTGAGATATACTTTTGGATAAAGCACAAATTTATATGCATAATATTCTATGAAATGTATATTGCCTTTTTCAATCATATACCAATTGTTATGTCCTACAACATTTAATAACACCGGGTTCCTTTCTACTGGTGCAAAAACTAAGAAACAGAACAGTTAACTAATCTGCCACACTGGAAAAAAAAAATTTTAATCCTAAATAATAATATGTGCCCAGATCAAGAAAGATTACAGATTCTGAATGCCATGCTGGTGTCTCAGGAATACATCTCTCCCCACTTATGCTGGGATTTTGTCAGGGGAAAAAAAGTTTCATTTATTTAAAATGGTACTTTAATAGTTATTTAAAACCTGATCTGAATCGCAACCCCACCAACACTACCACAAGATGTAGGCTTTATTCACGCTCCCCTCAACTACTAAAATGACCAGGAAAGAAGTCAGAAGTGCTCTATAATGCTTCTTCATTCTTCCTTTCAAGTTTTTATATTTAAGTAGAATGAAAAATGGCATCTATTTGTCTCCCCCTAACTAGTTGAGTTACCTTTGGCAAGTCGTTTAAACTTTCTGGTCTCACTTTTCTTATTTTTCAAACACAAGGAATTAGACTAGATAATCTCAAAAGTCCTTAAGTCTAGAGTTTTGGGAAAGTATAATTTCAAGTCTATGAGGTACCTACAACAAATTAAATGAACCCAGCTTCTCAAAAAAGAAAGACTACAACAAGGACAATTGTCAAGAAAAAGTTAAAAAAAAAAAAGACCTAGGATTCAAACAGGTCTTTTGACCCCCCCCCCCCCCCAGCTTCCTGGACCAAGTCCAGCTTCAATTACACAAGGGTTGTTTGGAGACAATAGAGAGGAAGAAATATGAAGGTTCCTTTGATCATCAAAAGATGATTTTTTGCTTTCAAAGATAGTGTTCTTCTACTCTCTCTCTGGTTGTAAACACACACCACCACCACAAACTGTTTTAATATTGATATGGAAGAAAATAAAAGTCATTTATTTTGTTGAAATATAAGTATTTCAAACTCAGAAAAGGTGATTTGGTTTTGAGGGTTTTTAAAAAATATCACTGTCTCCAATCCTTTTCTATCACCTCTGTAATACAAAACCCCCAATAGCTCTTAAAATTGTAGCATTTTCTTATGTATACAGAGAAAAATTTGTGTTGCTATTGCAGCAACATCTAGACAGTTTCCTGTAAACTTTCTGCAATGGAAGTCATAGAATTTATGATAAAACCCTGTAGAGTGGTGAAACAAATTTCTTTCATATTTATCATTCATTTTATTCACTGTGCATCTGAAGGAAAACCTTTTAAGAACACCAATAATGTGAGAAAGCTACAACAACTAAATTTATTGTTAAGTATCACATCATTGGTCCTCCTGGGAGTTCAGAAAGAAAGCTTAAATCACATTTCCTAACACATTGGAGAGCTTCCCAGAGATGTGATGGCCCACAGAGGCAAACCATCCAAAGCACACTGGAATCTCAGAGATGATGACAAAGAAATATCACTTTGCTTAATAAAAGCAAATTGAAGCTACTCTATTTTTTCTAACAAAGTAAAAACTCTCTTACCCCATTTTTCTCCTTTCTTTATCCCCATCCCCCTCCTGTTTCACCTGACTAAACTGTAGGTATTTGTTCCATCACCTGACTTAGGGGCTGGCTAGAAATATTAGAAAAAAACAATCTACCATTGTTATATGAGACAACAACCTTTCACGTCCTTGAAGCTCACCATGACCTTTCATCTTTCCTATCCCCAATGGTCTCTCCTAACAACTAAAACTACACTCAGTTGGGCTGAATTCCAGATCGTCATAAAAAGAACCCTGTCCTTTCAAAACAAAACCAATTTTTACACCAAGGTGGGGGAGAAACACAAGTCCATTGTTCCTTCACAGATGGAAGTTGGAGTTACTAAGGCAACTGCTCTAATCCTCCTTTTTACCACCTTTTTCACATCACTGGCCTATCAAGTATGCTACCTTTTAACTCATAAGCTCAAAAGCTGGTAGTCTAACTGGCTGCCCTAATTAGCTACGATTTTCACACTACAGACAACATGATGAGCTAATCGAAATTTGCAAAATAATGACGTACCTCCAGCAAATATTCCTCCTCCTGAGGCCCAGTCTTAGAATAACAATAATGAGACCATTATTAGAGAAGGGCATTAAAATGCTGCACTGCTGCTAAACAGAGAACTTGATTGTTCTGGTCTTGTCCATTGAATCAACAACCTATTGTTGTGGACTTGAAAAATAAAGGACTCGAGAATGGGTGCCATGATGATTGGTCTGTGCGGCCATACCGGCACTCTGTAGAATTGTTTTCTTTTGAAACTCTTGATGGACTAGTAGTTTTGTTTAAAAGTAACATAAAAGGCGATTGTCTGGATAAAAAGTCCTATTTATTGAAATCCTTAGAAGCAGTTGCATGGATTTGTTCGTGACCCCTGAGATAAATACATAGTGACCATAATAACACCATTTGTAGAGAGCCCTGTTACCACTGCCTACAGTAACATAAGAGACAGTCTTTTCTAGCTACTGTAGGAAGGAAGGAAGTACTTCTGAGCAGAAAGCAAGAATGATAAAAGGTCAAATACTGGATAAAGCTCATTAATCTCTGAAAGGGAGACTTTTAAAATAATGCTAATTTAAGAATTCTGTACAATTGCTACAGATTCAAGCACATGTAAAAAGACTCACAGCTCTTCATATTTTCTCACTTTTGAGCTTCTTTCCTTTAGTTAAAAAAAAAGATTAAAATAAAATGATTATTAAATAAGTGAAGCAAGACATCTCAGGATAATCTGAAGAACAAGAAACTCAAAGGTTTCCAGATAATTATTCTTATGGTCATCCCCAGTCTATAACAAGAATAATAAAATACCACAGTTAAAGATTAACTAGTGTAGGATTCTTAGCAGTAGAAAAGCACTGTTTACACACTGTAAAAGTGTCTTCTGCATGGAGCCACAGGACACGTTCTTTGTAAAATCAGGTCAGGATTTTAGTGTTGAAGGGTGGTGAGAGGGAGTGTACTTTTCTGTTAGCAAGTATTTGGGGTCAAGATCTGTTTATTTTTTATCAAGTGAAATCTGCATTATATAAAAATGTATTAAATTGGCCCTGGCCGGTTGGTTCAGCGGTAGAGCGTCGGCCTAGCGTGCGGAGGACCCGGGTTCGATTCCCGGCCAGGGCACACAGGAGAAGCGCCCGTTTGCTTCTCCACCCCTCCGCCGTGCTTTCCTCTCTGTCTCTCTCTTCCCCTCCCGCAACCAAGGCTCCATTGGAGCAAAGATGGCCCAGGCACTGGGGATGGCTCTGTGGCCTCTGCCTCAGGCGCTAGAGTGGCTCTGGTCGCAACATGGCGACGCCCAGGATGGGCAGAGCATCGCCCCTGGTGGGTGTGCCGGGTGGATCCCGGTCGGGCGCATGCGGGAGTCTGTCTGACTGTCTCTCCCTGTTTCCAGCTTCAGAAAAATGAAAAAGAAAAAAAATGTATTAAATTGTAAATAAGACTTCTTGCTTCATTCAGTCTGGTGCTTTGCTTCATTTATCTTCATCTTGTTAGGCTAAATTAATTAACAATCTCACTGTTGCACACTTTCTCTTTTCATTACATCAAATAATGGCCTGGATATGGAGAAAGCCCTCACCACGGGAATTTTGCAGCTCTACTGCTACGAAGAGTTTCTGCAGGTCAGCGTTGCAGTATTAGCTGGATACATTCATTTTATAAGCATTTATTAAATACACTTTTCACTGTTAAAAGCCAGTTATTCACCTAGATGCTTTACCTATTATCAATAGAAAGTCATTTTAAAAAAGAAAAGAAATTAAACTAGAAGTTGCAAGATACTTTAAAAGAAAAAAAAAATCAATTGTATGTCCACAACCAGATTTTACCATCACGTCACCCAAAATAAGAAGAAACACATGCAAATTTGGCAGGTATGTTTTCACAGATACAACACAACACGACATAAAATGTTTAAAAGACACACCCAAGCTGTTCCGCTCCCTGCTCTGGAATGTCTAACATGTGATAAATTGGATGATTAGAATTTCATTGGTAAATCCCATTATTTTAAATCTATAAGAGTGCAATGTGTTAAACTCTTTTGTAAGTTTTCTTTCAACCTGAAACACTGTGGCATCTGGAAGTATGCAAATGGACAAAATAGTAAAGCCCTTTTTAATCTTTCCCTGATCAACCAGTGCTTTTTTCTCCAATCACAGCTTTGTGCGTGATATCTTTCTGCTAGCATTTCTTATTTAATTAAAACAGACACTGACAGAAGGACATGGATTAATACTGTAATGATGCATTTACTTAGATTAATCGGAGGCTCCTTTTAGAGTAATGGCTTAAACAAAGAACAAAAGGAAATTGTTATGAAACAGCCTTTTATCCCAGGCAAAGGTCACATTATGAGGTTTTTAATTTTGTCAGCTTCTGTTATACTCTGCCTCGCTAGTAGAACATGAGAAGTGCTTTTACCCCCAATAAAGCCAGTTATTATAAAAACAGCCATTAAAGCTGCAAATTAAAACGTCTGATTTTAAAACCAGTTACTTAGCTTTCAGAATCCTCTAATTAGCATGTTGTGCATTGTTGTGAAGAAAAGAAGACTAAAATGCTAATGACCTACCGCCAGGTGACCACACTGCTGTGCAAAATAATAAGGACCTTTCCAAATAACATGATGAATTAACCAAGTACAGGTTTCCCAACCAGCACCCCTTCTCTGAGTACAGCTTTAGAGGAATAACTGGTATGTGTTCAGTCCAGGGGACTTTGATTCTCAGCCTGCTACTTCTTATGTATCTAAAAAGCCAACTTCTTTCTACCACAAAAGAAATTGAATGAAATAGCAATGCTATATAGAAAGTTTGAAAATAGAAAAGACAACACTCATTTAATTTCAAAGCTCAAAGAAAGAATTGAAGCATCATGCCCCTAACCAAAACTGCCTCTGTGCCTCTTTTCCAACCTTTACTTAATAAGTTGGACTTGCAGAGTATATATGTGGTTAAGATTCAAAAGCTCAGTCTTCATTCACAACATTCATTTTTACACTACATACAGTCTTTAAATGGAACAAAGTAAATCTAGTTTCCATTTCCCCAGCCTCATTTTTCCTATTTTACTTACTCCACTCACCTCCACCCCTTCCTTGTCAAAATTTGCTCTTGTCAAAGGATAACGTGGTATCTGTGTTTTTTATCATATGAATTTAACTCAAGTACTTGCATTTGTTGCCTTGTTTTTCTTTATGGACTGGATGATTCTGTGCCTAGTAATGTTAACATACATCAGCTGAATTTACAGACTAAGTGTGAAGGATTGCCAGAGTTTCTAAAATCAACCCACAAAGAAAACATATCATATTCTATTTTAAATCAAGTCTTACACAAGTATCACACAGTGGCTGACTCTAGGAATTTCTTGAAATCAATGAGCAACAGATATTGTCATTAGAACAGCAAGAAATCATTCAGGATCATCTGTGACATTTGCCCAGACAAGTGTTTTTTTAAAGGGGTTATTAGAGGTTGTTTCAATTATCTTTGGACACAAGAATGCAGCAGGTTCAACCACCCCAAAACTCAGTAACTTAAAACAATAAGCATTTATTTGCAGGTCACCTGACCATTTCTTCTGGTTTTAACTGAGCTCACCACTGTGTCCTGTGGATGGCTGGCCAATTTGGGCTGATCTAGAATGGCCTTGGCTGGGATGACTAGAATAACTCAACTCTGCTCTGTAAGTCTCACCCTCCAGCAGACCAGACTAAGCTGTTTCTTCTCATAGTGACTGAGGAGGGCAAGAGTGTGAACAGAAATGCACAAGTGGTTTTACAAGCCTCTCCGTGTGTCACATTTGCTAACATCCCATTAACTAAAGCAAGTTAAATGACAAATCCCAGAGTCAAGAGGTGAGATAGAATGGCCTTTCCAGATGAAAGGGCACTGTAAAGTTTCATGGTAAGGGTGCTGGATACAAGTAAGAATAAAGAAGAATTGGGGTTTTAAAGCTATCAATAATATTAGCAAAGAGGACAAAGTCATTTTGATGATTCCCAAAGTTCTTCAGCAGAAGTTTCCGTTTTGCTACATTTTAACTAGTTACTCAAAATTGATATATTTTTATTGAAATTAGTGACAAAACCTATTTCTAAAAAATTAACAAATAACTCTACCTCACCTTATCTTCACTGATTTCCAATTTAAAAACTGTGACTCATTAAGCTAATTCTAAAATATAACCTATACAAGTTCACCATTTATATTGGTTTAGTGACTAGTTGTGAATCAGTTATTCCTTGATAAAAGATTTCAAAACCACAGACTGTTGTGTCTCAAAAGCCTCACCTTATACTCAAAGAAGCAGCTAAATTTGAGGAAATATCTAATGGATGCTGGATCCAGAATTTCCTTCATCACTCTACCTCAGATTATTGACAGTTGCATTCCACAGAATACCAGCAAACAGTACATCACAGTCCATCACCACAGCAGACATAGCCACAGCACTGTTTAAAAAGAATTCTTTTTTAAAATCTGGGCCCTTATCACTCATATTTCTATTGTTCTAATGTCTCTGCCTATGAAAAAAAATACTTTTGATCTCTCAGGACCGCCTATATGAGGGTATCCTGGAATAAGTCTTCCCATTCAGATACTCTCATCCAGCAGGAGTAGGGGTCACTACTGGGCAAACTTTCTAAATCCTGTGGCAAGGGAAATACTATCCTACACAGCACTACTCAACAATTATTCTTGTGAGCAATTAAAATAACCAGCAAAGTGGGTCTCCAAGAGACGCCTTTCGCCATTCCTTCATTTGAGCCAGCAATGACAATGAGGGCTGCCAGAGCTGGCACCAACACCCAAAGAACAGGAAAGAAAGGCCAGCAAAGCTCAATCTTGCATCCAAAGATATTAAAATGAAAACTAAGTAACATGGAGAAAATTATCTTAAGAATAATCCAGTTGATGGAGAACAGGAAAAAAATAGCATATAAAATGTTTTTTAAGTCCATTTTACTTTTTCACATTCCTTTAGAACTTATTTCAGTAATAATTTTGTTTTAAACTGAAGCCCTACTCACCAGCTTGAGCACGGGGTCGCTGGCTTGAGCAGGGGATCATAGACATGAACCCAAGGTCACTTTCTTGAACCCAAGGGGTCACTGGCTTGAGCAAGGGGTCACTGGCTCAGCTGGAGCCCCCCAGTCAAAGCACATATGAGAACAACTAAGGCACTATAACTATGAATTGATGCTTCTCATCTCTCACTTTTCCTGTCCCCATCTGCCACCCTTCCCCACTCTTGCAAAATAAAAAGTAAACAAACAAAAACTAAAACAAAAAATAAAGCGAAGCCCTAAGTTATTGTTGTTGTTTTTTATAAAGAAGGATGATACCTCATGAAAATGCAATTTCACACTGGTTTTCTAATGCTTTAGTCAACCAAATTCTCTCACCTAGTCTGTAGCAAGCATCAATCATTAGGACAGTGATCCAAGTCCATGGAACAGCAAAGCTAATAGGTCCATATAAGAATCAAGACAAGCATTGTGCCCTCATTAACACTGGGTTCTAAACAAACAATAGCTTCATGTTCAGAGAGCTGTAGTAATTCTTCTCAATCAATGCAGCTTGGGTTTAACTCAAAATTTCCTTTTAAAGTCTCTTTGTTTTGACAGAAAGGCAAAAAGCAATAGAAACAGAAGCAAAGATATCAGAACAGGAAAGGGACAATGGGAACAAGGATAGAAAATTAAACTCCTTAAGAACATCATCTTTGAATATCCAGTATTTGGTATATTGTAGGTGCTCAAAAACTGAATTAAATGGGGATACATTGAAAAGAACAGATAAGGACAGAAGAAAGTAAGCATCTTTTTCGTAAGAAATTGCATAAGTAGTCATATTAGATTCTGAGGAAGCCCAAACGTCAGCGTTTCTAGTATTTATGTTGAACTATTTTTTATGGGATGAAATGAGATTATACATGGCTCAAATTACATGTGGGGCCACACCTGTTTCTCAGGTTTTTTATAGAGACAAAAATCTGACTAAAACGACCTCCAAGGAGAAACTTAGAAAAAGAAGGATATCATAAATGGCTTAATACAACCAAAGGGGTGATTGTGGGCCCTGGAAGAGACACTCTATCCCTTTAAAGAACATTATAGACACAAACAGACTAATTGGAATATACCATATTTCCCCATGTATAAGACGCTTCCATGTATAAGATGCATCTTAATTTTGGGGCCCGAAATTTGAAAGAAAAAAAAAAAAGACAATAAGCGCAAAAGAGTGGGAAATGAAAGTAAAAAAATCTACAACAAGAGTAAAAAGGCAGGAAATGAAGTAAAAAAAAAAAAACCCATACAACCACTGTAGAAGATGCACCCAGTTTTTAGACCCCCAATTTTTTGAAAAATGTGCATCTTATACATAGGAAAATATGGTATTTAAAATCTCAGATCATGTTTAGCTTAAATTTTGGTGCAGGACCATTTTTTAATGTTCAGTTAAAGATTTTTCTGATAATATCTTCCCTAACCAATATCAGCAACCTGTTCTCCTCTTAATCCCAACTGAACCCATCACAGGCCTGCCAGAAAATACTCAGAGGTAAAACACTGAAATAGTTGCACTGCTATGACAGAGACTATGACAGCAACTTCTATGCTTTGCCAACATTTTCTCTATCCCCAGCTTCCCTCCCAGAAATAATCCACACACACACCCTCTTGCAGGAAAAAAAACCCCAAAACTATTATGGGTGGATGTTTCAAAATCTTTTAAGGATAAAAATATGTCTTTTCCTAGTTAGAGTTTAAACTTAAGTGCCTATAGGAGGGGTAATAATATGACTTTTTTTCACACTAAGATGTATGACTCCCAACCTATTTCATAAAGCTAGAATGTCCTTGATTCCAAAACAAAATAAAGATAATATAAAAAGAGAAATTTATATACTATACTAATCTCATTTATAAACACACATGCAAAAATTCTTTAAGTATTGAGCCCTGGCCGGTTGGCTCAGCGGTAGAGCGTCGGCCTAGCGTGCGGAGGACCCAGGTTCGATTCCCGGCCAGGGCACATAGGAGAAGCGCCCATTTGCTTCTCCACCCCTCCGCCGCGCTTTCCTCTCTGTCTCTCTCTTCCCCTCCCGCAGCCAAGGCTCCATTGGAGCAAAGATGGCCCGGGCGCTGGGCATGGCTCTGTGGCCTCTGCCTCAGGCGCTAGAGTGGCTCTGGTCGCAATATGGCGACGCCCAGGATGGGCAGAGCATCGCCCCCTGGGGGGCAGAGCACCGCCCCTGGTGGGCGTGCCGGGTGGATCCCGGTCGGGCGCATGCGGGAGTCTGTCTGACTGTCTCTCCCTGTTTCCAGCTTCAGAAAAATGAAAAAAAAAAAAAAAAAAAAAAAAAAAAAAAAAAAAAAAAAATTCTTTAAGTATTAATTTATTCTATGGTGTAAATGAAAATCCATCAAGAACAAGTAGATCTTAATCCCAGTAATTCTACGTGATTCAAAAAATCCACCGATAACAAAATAGGCACAGGTTAAAGAAGAAAAAATTTATGAACATCTCAATAGATGCCAGAGATGTAGAGAAAACTTCATAATTACTGATAAAATGTTAGTTTACATCCCCATCAAGGACAGAAACTATTAAAATTTCCCTGAATCTCACTAAAGCTTCAGAGGAATAGAATATTGTGAATGGAGTATCTCAAGACCAGAAAGAAGACTACCTAATATAAGGCTCAAATAGTAGCTCTCACCCAAAGAAGGTAGACACCACAGAGTTTCTCTAAGTGTTTCTATGGGTCATGGCAAAAAATATTAAATGAAAACATAGAACATATATGTTCTGATTACAATTATGTTAAATCACTTTTATATTTTTTATTAAATTTATTAGGGTGGTATTGGTTAATAAGATCATATTCAAGTGTACATTCCTATTATACATGCTCTGTATACTGACTGCACTGTGTACCCATCACCCAAAATCAAGTCATCTTCCATCACCATATGTTTAATATTCGGACAAGAACTAAAAAATATGCAGGTAAAAATGAAAATAAATGACAAATTGTAAAGTTACGTGTGAGATTGTTTTCCTTGTTGTTTTAATATAAATGTAAATTTTTAACCAAAAATCATGATAATAAAGAGTATATGACTATATGGGACACTACCCTGTCAGAAGGTTTGAGTAGAAGAAATAAATAGACAGTTGGTGACAGAAGGAAAGACCACCACAGATGGGTTATAGGAAGAAGAAAAGGGAGGCATTTAGAAGCCAGTTCTTCCTAAAAATTTTTTATATATTTTTAGATTTTATTTGTTCTGAGTTGCAAACCTGAGGTTATTTGAGGAAAGGGGAAATGCTATATATTGATGGATAATAAAACTTCAAAATCCACTTCTGAGAAGTCCCACTCATGCCATTCCAAATGTGCTATTGTCTGCATGGACTCTTAAAGATTAAGGTTCCTGCAACTTTGTCTTCACCTTAAAATGGTTCGATAAGGACCTTACTTTATGAGCTAGCTAGCACCTCAACTTCTGAGCATGATCATTTCCTAATGAGAACATCAAAACTCAAGGGACTCAGCTCTGTGGCTCTTAGATCTGAGGGACATATCTATAATCTATATGAATTGGGGGAAAAAAAGTGCAAATTTAAAATCTTGCCACTTAATGTTTTCCAAGTAAAAAAATAGCAAATCTGAGAATATACAGGGTGGGTCAAAAGTAGGTTTACCATTATGCATATGCAAAACAGTTTATTCTTGTATTATTTATTATTGTTTTATTTTCCATATGAACAACTGTAAACCTACTTTTGTCCACTCTTGTACATTCTTGAATGGCAGGGTAAAAAGAAGAAAATCTAGTATCTCATTTTAATGTTGGGGTTTTCTTTAAATTTTTTTTTTTGTATATTTCTGAAGTTGGAAATGGGGAGGCAGTCAGACTCCCGCATGCACCCGACCAGGATCCACCCGGCATGCCCACCAGGGGATGATGCTCTGCCCATCTGGGGCATCGCTCTGTTGCAACCAGAGCCATTCTAGCGCCTGATGCAGAGGCCATAGAGCCATTCTCAGCGCCTGGGCCAACTTTGCTCCGATCGAGCCTTGGCTGCAGGAGGGGAAGAGAAAGACAGAGAGAAAGGAGAGGGGGAGGGGTGGAGAAGCAGATGGATGCTTCTCCTGTGTGCCCTGGCTGGGAATTGAACCCGGGACTACTGCACGCCAGGCTGACGCTCTACCACTGAGCCAACCGGCCAGGGCTAAATTTTTTTAAGCAATAAAATCTCACTACAAAATGGTCTACGTATATTTGGAGAAAAATTTTTCTTCCAAATTAAGATTACTTTATTCCAGGAAAATTTGTAGTACAATATATATATTTCTTTTTGTGTTTTCCAAATTAGTGAGATCTCTAATCTAAAATAAATCTATTAAAGTTGATCTTAAGTATAATTATATATTAATAATTAGAATTAACATATGAAAAGTCACAGCCAGAGGACATTTCTTCAGAGCATAGGTAAATAAGATACTCTCTCCAATTCATGCCCAAGTTGTGCATCTAACAAAAATATCAATCTGCAAAGACAACTGAATATGAAAAATATAAGCAGGTTACAACTTCTTTTACTTGGGAAAAAAAGGAAAACTATATTTTTAACCCAGGAAAAAAGTCCATAAATTTGTTCTGTTTTAAAAATAACAAAGTCTAGAACTTACCCAGCCATATTATCTTATTTGCATTTTATTCTTCAACAATACTAAAATTATTTCAGCAAAAATTATTCTTGTTTTAACGAAAATGACTTTCATCATATCATCCATACTCACACTTATAGAAAATAGAGTGGAATAAATAAATTTCACATATTAGATAAGTCAATGGACATCAAAATGGTTCTCCAAATCACATATATCCACCTGCCAGTCTGCTGTGCAATCCTGGTTGTATTTGTTAGAACATTTTTAGTTATTAGTGATAAAAAAACAACCTAAAGTAGCTTTATCAAAAATACTGGCTCAACATAACTGAAAAGTCCTGGCTTCTGACACAGCTGGACTCAGTGTTAAAATAATATAATCAGGAGTTGGTCTTTCTCCATCTCTCAGTCAGGCTCTCTCTCTTTCAGGGGCAATTATGACTATCAGAAACTCCAGGTTAGCAATCACATTAGAAAGACAGTGCTTCTTTCTCAGTAATTCTAGCAAAGATCCCAGAATCAAGTCTGGTTGGCCTGGCCTTAATAACATGTTTATTTCTGAGCCAGTCACTGAGGCCAGGCATATAGAATGCTCACTTCCTATGACTTAGGAGGGCAGAGGCAGCTCTACCCCAAACACATTTACTGAAAATGAAAGAAGGGTTGCTCCCCAAAAGAAAAGTAGGGTTCTTTTACCAGGAAAATAAATGCTGGTCAGGGAGCACAGTAAATAGTGTATTTAAAATTCACACGCCTGACCAGGCAGTGGCTCAGTGGATAGGGCATTGGACTGGGATGCGGAGGACCCAGGTTCCAGACCCTGAGGTCACCAGCTTGAGTGTGGGCTCATCTGGTTTGAGCAAAATAAAAATAAAAAAAGCTCACCAGCTTGGACCCAAGGTCGCTGGTCCGAGCAAGGGGTTACTCGGTCTGCTGAAGGCCTGCGGTCAAGGCACAAATGGGAAAGCAATCAATGAACAACTAAGGTGTTGCAACGAAAAAACCTTATGATTGATGCTTCTCATCTCTCTCTGTTCCTGTCTGTCTGTCCCTATCTATCCCTCTCTCTGACTCTCTCTCTGTCTCTGTAAAAAAAAAAAGGGAAAATTCATAAGTTACTTTTTCCAATAATTACTACAGTGAAATAACTTCAGGGAAAAATTTTAAACAGTTGCAAGCTCTTCGTTGTAATAGAAGTTGCATAGCAAAGATTTCTTTGAATTATTTCTAGTAATCCCAAAAGAGGAACAAAACCACAAATCTAGCCATTCTAACCTATTTATCAAAAGGATTTTTCTTTTGATAACTTTAGGTTTCAGTCCCTCACTTCAGAGTCTCCTATCCCAAAGTACTATTTCTATTCTTCTAACTTTAGCCATTGTTAAATTTAAATCCTCAGTACACTTGCAAAGATTTACAGAGGCCTACCTTCAGCTACTTTCTTGAGAAATTTCTATTCATGGCCACTTAAGCACTACAACACTGTTTTTTGGAGCCCAGTTATAAATGTTTCTGTATGAGGTCAAGTAAACCAACACCTTTATTTTGGATTAAGATCCCATATCATTTAATTATTTTATCTTAATTGTTATTTGAAAAGACTTCTACATTTTTAAGTGCATATCCCACAAAAGAACAACATACTAAATTATTATTAGCTATTTATCTCTTGGATTGATGTGATCATCAAATGCTTTCTTGAAAGAAGGTTCTTAGATGAGAGAATGGGAAGAGAACATAAATGCAAAGAAAGCCCGAGTATAATGGAAAGCCAGTAAAGGAAAGAGTTGCTGAGGAATCAAAAGCAATATTTAATAATGTGAAATTCATTCACATGTTCATTTTATGCCTTTGTCTAGAGCACTGACTATGAGCAAACAACTGTGCTAGAAATGTACAAAAAAATATGAGGCCTGGCTGGTTGACTCAGTGGATAGAGTGTCAGACCGACATGCAGATGTCCTGGGTTCGGTCCCCAGTCAGGGCACACATGAGAAGTGACCATCTGCTTCTCTTTCCCTCTCATTCCCCCTTCTCTCTCTTTTCCCCTCCCACAGCCAGTGGCTCAACTGGTTTGAGTGTATAGCTCGGGTGATTCAAGCATTGACCCCAGATGGGGGTTGCCTAGGGGATCCCAGATGGGGCACATGCGGGAGTCTGTCTCACAATCTCCCCTCCTCTAACCTTAAAAAATAATAATAATAAAATAAGAAAGATGATATAGTTCCCAATTCAAATCATAATTGGCAAGAAGGATAGAAAGAGCACAAGCAGTAACGGTGAGGGTGACATGCCAATTCCTTCCCTGCTCCCCTGTCTTACCCTTCAGATTTTGTTCTGGGTCCCACAATACATTTCACACAGCATTGTTTAAAAAAGTGTCATTCTTTTTTTTTAATATATGTATCCTGATTTATTGATGTCACCCCATTAAAAAAATAAAATTATAAAAATTAAAAAAAATAAAAAAGTCATTCAACTCATCAGCAAGTTCAAGAAACTACTTCTTGCCTAACTCTCAGGATAACATGAAAACAGTAAAAGCAAACAACATATATAGGAGAAGTTAAATGTAAGAAGAGCAATGCAAATTTGGTAAATTATTTTAAAAAATTGAAGTGTGGAGACTTTCATAATTATTAATTAACTCAGTAATTATATACTGAGTGCTTATTGAATAGTAGGTACTATATGAACATATAAGTTATTTAAGGTGAATTTGACTTAATATTCCTTGCCCTAAATTAAAAAAAACAAACAAACCACTTCTGATCAGAAACTGACAGAAAGAAATGTTCACAGAAACTAAAAGGACATTTTGACAAGCACAAAAAGAGAAATACAATATACTATGGGAGTTCAAATGAAGTGAAATTAAAGAGGACTATAAGGAGCTGGGTCTCCTTATAAAAGATGAATAGATATTCTACAAGTAAATGTATCTGTTAGAAGTATTACAAGTAGAAAGAATGGTATAAAATATCTCAGAAAAACACAAACTACTTCTATACCAAACAATATGTTCAAAAGTATCTATATAACATTAGGAAGATAACTTATTCCTACAGCTATTTTTTTTTTCTGTATTTTTCTGAAGCCGGAAACGGGGAGAGACAGTCAGGCAGACTCCCGCATGCGCCCGACCAGGATCCACCTGGCACGCCCACCAGGGGGCGATGCTCTGCCCCTACAGCTATTTTTAATGTCCCACACTTTTAATAGCATTGCATTATTCAAAATTAGAAGATTTTAAGGGTTATAAATATTGTACTTTAGAATATTTTGGCAATTATATTCACAATGTATAAAGAATGGGACTCAACCCTGGCTGGGTGACTCAGTGGATAGAGCACTGGTCTGACGTATGGATGTTCCAGATTTTATTCCTGGTCAGGGCACACAGGAAAAGTGACCATCTGCTTCTCTCGCCTCCCTCTCCCCATTCTCTCCTTCTTCCTTTCCCACGGCCAGTGGCTCAACTGGTTCAAGTGTGGGCCCTGGGCACTGCAGATAGCTCCTTTTTCCCAAGGTCAGCCTCAGGTGCAAAAAAATAGCTAAGTTGATTTGAGCATCAGCCCCAGAAAGGGTTGCTGGGTGAATCCTGGTCACATTGCATGCAGGACTCTGTTTCACTATCTCTCTCCTCCTCTCACTTAAAAAATAAATAAAAAATGGACTCTTCATATACTATCTATATCAGGCATTCTATGACAAAAATACACACTCAATTTTTCTACTACTTAATTTTAGCAAATGAGCAATAAAATATGAAGTAAGACTCCCACACATAATGGAAAGTATGTTTTAATGGTTGAGAAGCTAGATGTGTAAATTACCTGCTTAGCTGGGCAGGTAAAGTCTGTATCTCCTCACCATAAAAACAGTTGGGCCTTTGTTACCTTGTAGCCAGCAAATAAAATACTGTATACAGCATTTGTACAAGTAAATGATCAATCGTGACGGATACCCGCAAATCTCAAGTATATCTGGCAGTCTAAATGGCATGGCATTGGGCAAAATAATAGTACAGAGAACCTAGGAGAAAATAATGTCTCCTGATTATATAAATTCCTGGGTTAAAAGAGTAAAGGCTTGAGGAATGTTAGTGGAATTTGGGAATAGTCCTTTGATTATAAATATTCAGCATGAAGTTTAGCACATGTGACCTCCCAAAGAATTTTTTCCAATATCTAGCTATTTAAAAAATATACACTAAATCCACTAGCCTACCTCTTCCTATACTGAAAATGATCACAAAACTTCCTCCAGAGGCATTAGCACCACTGTTGGTTAAAGCAGAACTGGAGACAATCTGACTGTCATGCATGCTGGGGTCATCCTGAGGAATCCATCTATATATTTAGAACCAAGTGCAGACTAGTCATTTAAAATAAGACTTTAATAGGAAGAAAATGATTGTTCAGAAAAAGAGATTTTTTTGCCAAGCTTTTTGTAGACCGACATGTTAACTTCTCCCACTGGTCTGCTTCATGCTTCTAGCATTATTCTTTAGCAAAGGAAATATACAACTACAGATAGGTACAGAATTTTCCAAGATGTCTCCTAGTCTCTCTGCCAGTATAAAAATTATTTATTCTGAATCATAGGCAGTTTTCCAAATATGACAATTTAGAGATTTCCACTGCCTTCCAAAATACCAAATTGGTAAACCTGAATGCTACCTGACAATTCTTAGAAACAACTGATGGCTAATATGTACCAGCTAGAAAAGTAAAAATCTATCCAAACTTTTTTGAATGAAGCACTCCTCATTTCAACAGGTTACTAGTTAATTCCAGATTTGAACTGCAAGTGTCCACAACAGTGAACTATTCTGAATAACAAATATCAAGAACTTTGTATTATTCTCCTCTGGTTAACATGTCCTACATTCTCACTCATCCATTCGGTTACTCATTCCACAAATATCTATTGGATGCTTACTAACTGCCAAGCACTGTAAGTGACAAGGAACCAGAGGTATTCTTTTCCATATTAGGGGCTACGGAATTTGTGACAGAACATCACAATAGTGACCCATAAAGCCACCATCAAGTACTCTAAATCTGAGCTGGTAAGTGGACCGGCAGGATGAGAATCAAGGAGACCAAGATGCTATAGAAACAACGCCTTTTACTTCTCAGTCTGAACCATGGAATGAAGGGTCAGAAGTACTTATGTAAATTTGATGCCCTCTATTTGTGCCCTTGACCCTGGACCAAGTCACCCACCCCAAAGCAATGCTTGCTGGGAAAGTTGAAGTATTATTCTGCTTAAAGAGAGGAAGTGAGCTTCATTGATGAGAAATAAAGAAGCAATAACAGACAGAACTGAAAAATCTAAATGTGCTTTAAAAAAATCCATATATTGGCCCTTCAAGGCTAACTATGACTGTCTAATTGATGTGAAAGCTAATGGCAAAATATTTACTTTGGTTTCCATCCAGACTGTAACTGCATTGCCTCCTAGCACATCCACACCCCTGGCCCATCCCATCAACCGATGGCATATTGTGTTTCCTATCTGAAAGGCCCAGACACAGGGCTAGAATGTGACTCATTCAGGAAAAATCCACTACTACTATGGGCTAGTAAGAAGTAAAAAGGTCAGAAAGAACCTTGGCAGGCACTTAAGATCCCCAGCCAGCTCAGGCCTCTGCCTAACAGATGATTCCATAGCTTTCAGAATTTAAAAGGATTCTTTTCTCCAAGAGGACCAAAGTCTTCACTAAAAATAGAGAAAGATGGAACAGAATAAGAACCAGAATGCAGTAAAGGGTGGGAGGAGGAGAAAAAGATTTTACTACAAATTTCCAGCAACTTAATTTGAGGGGGGGGGAAGGAATCTGTTTTAGAATAGACTTCTAATTCTCATATCTGAATTTATTTCTTATTTTTCAAAAGGTAAATTCACCAACTTTTATAAAAGAAATGTAACATACCCACAAAGTATAGTGCCCTAAACAACATGCAGAAAATTTCCAACAATCTGAATTTGTTTCCAATATTTTCATGCAAAATGATCCTCACTTTTAACTCCCTGGTTTCATATAATTTTAAAGTGCTTTGTCCATTATATATTATTTATCTTAGTTTATTCTATATAACTATAGAAGAGAGTTAACTATAACTCTCTTACTAAGTAAAACATTTTGAAATGTTCTCTCAACAAAGTGAAATTCCTGATGCCACAACTTTAAAAAATATGATGAAATTATGAAAAAAAAATGTTCAGTTCCTCACATACTTATCCAATTGGTCCTACACATTATTCTATGCTTGTCAGTGCTGAGAATCCTGCACTTTTATATTACAGTCACAAACATCTAAAAATGTATTTTCTCTTCCCCTCACACCACACTATTCTGGTAAAGCTATTGACACTGATGCCCACAAGGTAGGTATCATGTCAATGAGATTATAGAGAATCTCAAATAGCCCTGAAGTAGAAAGTACTTCTCTACCTTCTTCAAAACAAAATCCATAAAGTAAATAATTCTAATAAGCGGCATGGCAATTACCATTAATTTATGTATTTTCCTCTTCTTTCCTGATAGCCTTGGATCCAAATGCATTGTAAGAGGAGATTGTCGAATTGAAGATTCAGAATTATCTTGAGGACATGTGCCATTGTCCACTTAAAACAAATACCATCGAATGTTTCTACTGTCAAGACAGAATATAAAACTTAACCTTCAGAAAAGTGCACAGGAATAAGAGAAATGGGAACAAGTGACAAATGTCCAGCCTGAGACCAACTTCAATCTGGCAGGCTTCCTCGCATATTCCTAATAGTATGCAGTAGGCCAGATATACTTGGCTCTCTCCCATCTATTACTTTGGGATTAAAAACAAAAAAACAAAAACAAACAGTGGTAGACAAAAAGTATGTGTTGGGAGGGTTGAAGGGGGCCTGGATGCCAGGCTTCAAATGGTTAAGCACAGGCACCTTCCACTAATATGGAAAGTTAAACAGAAATTTTTTACAAGCTGGCACCCGCTCACATAATGAGATGCATTGTCAGTCCTCACTAAGTGAAATATTTGTGTTGCCATGCAGCTAAACAAATGCCTTTTTTCACTTTCACTTCAGACAGCCTTCCACTCCTATTTTTCTAAACAGTAGAGGCAGGCCTAGCCTGGTAACATGTGTAGTCTGGGCAGCATGTTTCCTGCAGCCCCACAAAAGAAGTATTTATATTAACATTCCAAATTCGTGGGGAATTGTAGAAACTCCACACATTAAAGCCAACGTAAAATTTCTGCTATTTTAACATCTTCACTTATCAATCAATGCAACGTGGCACAGAATGAAATAATACAGTAGCATTAAAATCACTAAACATTTAAGAGTGTGGCAACAATTTTTTCACATCATTTGCACATTATTATTCATAATGCTAAGGCAATCCCCTATATAAAATATGATGAATTCACAAGTATGATTATCAAATTTATGGTGTGTGCTCACAACAGCGCACATTATAGTTTCGTTGCTTGTTTGCCCTAAAGTAACAAAGATTTGCATAGAGTTTAAATGAGTATGGTCTATACAAACCATAGTTAAAATATTATTACAGTTATATGCTTTTCTATATAAACCAGTAAAAAAAATCATATTTCATTCTTCTTTAGGGCAGTATTTTATTACAATTAAATGAAAAACTTAGCTCTGCTATTTCTCTGAAAACAAAATCAAGACCAAAAGAGATACAGTTCAAGAATTAGACCTAAAACCACAGTGAGAAATTAAAAAAAAAATTTTAAGTCTAATTAAAGCCTAAAACTTAACCCAAAGCCTAACTAAATTTCTCATATTATCTCTAAAATAAGAGTATTGTTTCTCTGAAAAGAAAAGGAAAGAAAAAAACCCTCAAGTATCTAACACCTATACAGTAATGGTGAAGAAGCAATAGCTGGATTTTTCATGCTTGTAAATTGCTGTTTGAGTAATTTAAAACTCATTTCCAGAGCCCCTCCCACACTGACTATCAGCACCATGGTAATGGCTGGTCTCAGCTGCCTAATTCAACATTGGGCTCCCTATACCATTTAAGTGGTTTTCCACAAACTTCAAAGTCAGAAAATATTCCAGAGAGTTATTCTCTTCGAGTTTAAGAAGCATTCTTACATAAGAGGAAAAAAAGTGACGGAATAGATCTTTAAAATTTTTCTGAGATTTGTCAAGGTAAATCAAACTCAACAATAATTCTTCGTTTTTAAACATTATTTGGGAAAGAACATATTCTTTCTTGAATAATTGACTGTTGTCACAAAAGTAATTGTTCTCTTCTTATTCTGATCTTTTTAGGCCCTTGTTCCAGTGAAAAGTTAAACCATGCTTAAAATAAAACAAACAAGGCAAGACAAAAGAAGAAAGAAAAAAAAGAAATCTCCAGGGTGAATATAAATTGAGGAAAGGCCAAAAAAATGACTAAGACTGATGTGCCACAGTTAAGATTTTTTAATAGGAAGGTTTATTTTTTTCTACTCTAATTCAGGATTGCATTTGCTTTCCTTGAGTATTTGAAAAAACTTTGTAAACCCTTCCAACTTAAGATGATAGCAACAAATTACATTTTCCAAAAGGAAGTCTAAAATAAGTAAAAATGAGTATTCCTTTCTGTTCTCATAAAATTTCAACATTGAATTTGGCATTTAAAGATGAATAGTTTCTGTGGCAAAGGGTATGTTCAATACAACTCCCTAAACACATACAAGTACATCTGAGCAGGACACTGTCTAGTCTAATGCTAACCTCCTCTAGGGAAAGGCAGCTAAGGAGAAGCAGTATGTAAATGCAGGACTGTGATTCAGGAAGATTTCTCACAAACCAGATCTTTAAAGAAAATATTTCTCTTCAGTATTAGAACTCTCTCTGTTAGGATAACCAAGTTTAATGAAAATATAATTTTTACTTTTTTTGCATTTTGACCCTCTCTAGAATATGATTTAAAAAAATCCAGTGTTTATTAAGAGTAAGTGCTTATTAAGGTAATCAGTCCCTTGGGTCAATTACTGCTGAGAATCACACATTGTTCGGCTTATCCCCACACCTACACTGGGGTTATTTATCAAAGGGTGTCCATAAGTAGGAAAGACAAAACAGACCAAGGACAGTGTGTCTTTCAAGCTTAGAAGCACTTAGCAGATTCCTGGGCCTCCAAGGCCTAACAGATTTAACCAAGACTTTTCACACAATCAGGTAAAGAGGGTCAAGCTAGTCAGCAGATGTCCTATTCAGATAACAAAGAGAATATTTTAGTGACAATGTGAGAAAAAAAACAGCAAAACAGATACAAACCCATTGAACCATGTCTCCCTTTTTGCTCTACAGAACTCAACCTCAAGTCTAAAATGGACTTTATCTATATTCTTTAGCAAATATAAAGACAAATATATATACTTAGCAACAAGTACACCAAAATAAAATACTTAGAGGGAATCAGCATATTACTATTAAGCAAGATAACATATATGAACTCTCTCTAAAGATTTACAACAAACATAATGACTATATGTTATTCTAGTGTTATAGAAGGAAAGAAAGGAAATGAAAAGATTTTTGCAGTATTGCTAGACAATTTATCCTTGATTTCATTTCTCACTTAATTTTAATATCTAGCTAGTCCAATGTAATGTATAAGAGATAATGTGCAAACAAGATATAGTTATTGATATTCTAGCATGTTCTATTTCATATTTCCAAAGAGGTAATATGAACCTCTATCATGTTAAGAAAACTAACTTCAGCATTTGGTGCAGTTACTTCAGTTCTTTTTGTGATCTTTGTAGTGCCCGTTTTCTCAACTAAATATATGCAGAAAGCCACAATAATGATGAAGAGAACTCCAATAATACTAAATAAATTAAGTAGAAGTGTATTTTTTAGGTGAAATCAGGGGAAATGACTGTTCTTGGTCTTTTAGAGGTCAAGTTCAAAGAAAGAAGAACAATTTTCAGTTATCTTAGGCCACATTTCAACTTTAAAAAAGGCTGTGAATGAAGAAACTTTGCAAAGGCACTGTTCAGTATTGGAGTGGAAGCACTGTAGGAATTAGGGCCAGTTTAGACATTACCCAACTTACTTTCCAACCATCTGCATCAAATATGCTTTATTAAAACAGAACCATATGGAAAATAAGCTAGCAATTAACACAGCTTCTGCATGTGCCTCTAATACACTAGATTTTCAACTTTAAGTGAAACTGACTAAACTACTTCCATGTTGCTACTACTTAGGAACTGACAGCAGTCCCCAGACTTGCCTCATCCTCCACACCAGGTCATTTCAAGTTACTGCTGGGATATTGAAATAGACACATGAAAAACATCAACTATCTTGTCACCTTCCTTGCAGTTAGTACCAGCCATTAAAACAAACCCTGGTTCATTGAAACAATCAGTCTCTCAAATGACAACTAATACTACCTGTTATAAAAAATGCATCTACTTTTTACTTAAATAGGTCATATTGATGGGCTCTACATTTAACAGTTTGCCTCTTAACAATGAACATCAGCTGTTATAATTGCTTTTATAAACATGCAAAACTATTTTAGTACTCAGGAACTTTAATACAGTGATTTCTGCAAAGACTAGACATAAATGGTTTTATTATTGCCACTCTCAACAAATTATCAGACTACAGACAGGACACCACGTCAGATATTAGTGAATCAAAAGGAATTAGATTCAGTTCTGGTCTTCAGTGGTTGGAGAGATTAAATGTATGTGAAGTGATAAAGTCTGCATGAGAATAATGAGACTTAAAAATAAAAGAAGAGCAAGTTTTCATTCCCTTCACTTCTATCCAGGACAGCTGCGTGCCATTATACAATTTATTCACTGCACAAGAGTGCTCAGATGAAAGAGCAAGTAGGCTGCAAATCTAGCTAGCTCTCTTCTCTCTAAACCAGTGGTCCCCAACCTTTTTTGGGCCACGGACCGGTTTAAAGTCAGAAAATATTTTCACGGACCGGCCTCTAGGGTGGGACAGATAAATGTATCACGTGACTGAGACAAGCATCAAGAGTGAATCTTAGACGAATGTAACAGAGGAAATCTGGTCATTTTTTAAAAATAAAACATCGTTCAAACTTAAATATAAATAAAACAGAAATAATGTAAGTTATTTATTCTTTCTCTGCGGACCGGTACCAAATGGCCCACGGGCCGGTACCAGTCCAAGGGCCGAGGGTTGGGGACCACTGCTCTAAACCATGTACCCTGACACAGGGCTATAGCCATCTAAGAAAAAGGCACCTCGCCCTGACCAGATAGCTCGGTTGGTTAGAGTATCATACCCATATGCAGAGGTTGCAGGTTCAATCCCCAGTCAGAGCACATTCAGAAACAGATAGATGTTTCTGTTTCTCTCTCTCTTTCTCTTCCTCTCTCTCCATCTCTCCCACTTCTTCTCTCTAAAAATCAATAGCTTTTTAAGTCAAAACAAAAAAAAACCCAACAACAACAAAGAAAAAGGTACCTAGGAAGAAAGGGTCCACTAACTCACCAGGCCAAGCTACCAGGAAAGGCAAATCTACCCAGAAAAAGCTCTTTTTTCTAATTTGTACATTCATAACATGTATCATTTTCTGCTGCTACCATTCTAGTACAAGATATCATCATCTCTCATAACACTTTTATATATTAGCCTCCTAACTAGTGTCTCTACTTCCACCTGCTCTCCTGGTCTGTTCTTCTCAGAGCACAATGATTCTTTTAAAAGTGGAAATTACATCATCTTGCTTTTCTCTCACCCTTTAATGGCTTCCCATTGCACTTAGCTGAAGTCCAGCATCTTCCCCCAGTAATTTGCATGGCTCACTTCCTCACTTCATTCAGGTTTCTGAAAAATGTTTCCATATTATAGAAGACTTCTCTGACAACCCTGCATAAAATGGTACCTCTATCACTCTCAATGAATATTTATTGAGTAAATGAATGAATGAAAGTACATGACCAGAATATGAGATCCTTGTGAGTAGTTATGTTGTTTGTTTTATTTCACTTATATATCCCCAGTCTCTACAATAGTGTGTTACTTGTAATGAGCACTGAATAAGCATTTGATGGACAAATGAATGACTATTGTAGAGATACATGAAGAAAAAGGAGTTGACACACATATGAAGTTCCAAGACTGGGTGGCTGAGTGCTGGTATCACTATAAGATACAAAAGCCTAAAAGAGATATTGATTTAGGGGAAGGAGATGGTAAACTTGGTGAATTTGACATGACAATGGGACACCAAGGTAGAGATATAGAATAGAGTTAAACAGGCAGAACCAGAGCTCAAAACAGAACCAAAAAAGGAGATGTGATATCCTTCCATGTAGAGTGGAAAGGCTTGGAACAGATCAAACTTCCAAATAAGAGTATAGAGTGAAAACAGCAGAGACAAACTAGATTTGGAGATGTATACATTTGGTTTTATGAGAGGATAAAGTAGATTCATTCAAAAAGGTAAAAGAGAATACACTTATTTACCAAAAACTTGTTATATATCTACTAATACTGAATATTGTGCTGAGCCATTTTTAATCACAAATATCAACTGCTACAGAAAATAAGGAGAGCTGAGAATAAGGCATGAATATAGAATTAGACAATTTCTAGTGATCTTGAAGGCAGCAGACTCAACAGACTTCTCCAAAATCAAATGGAAGCCAGATTCTAATGAATTCAGGAATAAGGAGATATAGATAGCAAATAAAAATTATTCTTTCAGGAGGTCTGACTGGAAGAAAGAAAGAAGGAAATAAGGATATTTCAAGGGTTAGCAAAGCTGAGGAAAACTATATTAAGAAGAGACCTGAATTATTTGTGCACATAGGATATAATAATGATGCCTTACATCTGAAAGGTGTTTCTAGCTTCTATAATGCTCTCATATACATTATTGTAACTGACTCACTATGGACATGCAAAGTTAGCAGAACAAACTGTATTTTTAGATAAGAAATTGAAACTCAAAGAAGTCAAAAAACTTGTTCAGGGTCCCAAAGCCAGAAAGTGGCAAAACGGGAATTAGAATCTGAATCATGAACTCCATGAAAAAGACCAGATAGGGGATGCAAGAGAGAATGAGGACAATTAACAGTCGAGTTCTGGCACAGATAGAAGCAGGTAGAACTAAAAAGCACAAGTAGAGATGTCACCTTATAAAAAAAAAAGAGATGAAGCATTTATTCTGCTGCAATGAAAGGGAAAAGATATTCACTCAAAGTGGTAAAAAGAACATGAAATAGTGCAGGGTGAAGAGACAGAAAGGTTAAGGCCTAAATTCCTAGGCATGAGATACACAAAGTTCGATTTCAGAGAGAAATATCTATGGATAGACAGGTGTTAAGTTACACACCTAAACTACCAACTCAGAAATGAGAAGCCAACAGATATTCCAAGTGTCCCACAGGTCATATTGCAGTGGGGACAAATTACCTGAGAGTACCTGATAAGAAAAATATTTGGTGAGTGAACGAATTAAAGGGGACCAAAGAGAGAAATTATGTAAGGTATATTGACTGTATTCTGTTTCCCAGGAAACAGACTGGCTAACTAAGTCAAGACAATGTACAATTGTAGGATAGCAAAGCAAGAATATTTCCAAGCTTGGGTGTACTGAAATTTATTGTGGAAGTTAGCCCCCAACTTTAGAATCAGAGCCTTCTTTTCCTCCTCTCTTCTTACCAACTCTAGTTCACAGCAAATTTATTTTTAACCACTTAGTCTATTCTTTCTGAGTTATATTTCCTCTTCAGTAATTTTTTTTCCTTCATCTCCTTTGGATTACACTGGCCTAAGGCCTTGGTCTCTACCAAAACCTTATCTAAGAAACAATCTGATAGCTCTAATTTGCACCTGAGTATACAGGATATTGTTAAGAACATGGACTTTAGAATTAGATACATGTTGATTCTAATTCATTCTCTCATTCATCTATTCAGCAAGTATTTACTGAGCATCTACCAAGTACCAAGCACTCTTCTAGTTGCTAAGCTTCAAACAAAATTAAGTTTCTGCCATCATTGAACTCATACTCTGGGCCTGACCAGACTATGGCACAGTGGCTAGAGCATTGGCCTGGGATGCTGAGGATGCAGGTTCAAAACCCCAAGATCACCAGCTTGAGCGTGGGATCATAGATATGATCCTGTGGTTGCTGACTTGATCCCAAAGTCACTTGCTTGAAGCCCAAAGTCTCTGGCTTGAGCAAGGGGTCACTGGTTCGGCTGGAGCCCCCCAACAAAGGCACATATGAGAAAGCAAACAATGAACAAAAAAGGTCAAATGTGCCACAACTATGAGTTGATGCTTCTCATCTCTCTCCCTTCCTGTCTGTCTGTCCCTGTCAATCCCTCTCTCTCTCTCTCTCTCTCTCTCTCTCTCTCTCTCTCTAGCATGCACATGTACACACACAAAAAAGAAATTAAACTCTGGTGAGTGTGGTAGTAGGGATGGGAAGAGAGACCTTAATAAACCAACTAGCTTTACTATTTCTTAGTAATCTGACCCTGGATAGGTCTCTTCACTTCTCTAAGCTTCATTTCCTCAACTATAAAATGAAAGCAATAAGAACTCCCTAAGAATATTTTGAGAAATAAATAAAATAAGTCAAATAATAAGCATACAAGGCTCCCTGAGCTGTAGCCTCGCCAGCAACCCTCTACTTCCTGGAGTATAACTTGCACCTCCCTGCTATAGGACCTTAGCTTAAGCTCTTCCTTTTGCTTAAAATATTTCATTCCCTCCCCCACAACCCCAGTCCTTTTATTTTATTAGTTTTTCTTTCATGAAAAGATATGGTTGCTCTAAAAAAAAAATGAACGTGTCTCTGAACTTCATTGTCTTGATGATTATCTGTATTGTGGAAAGGAAACCACTGTCATAAGAGAATATAGAGAGACAGAAGGTTTCCTATAGGGAAAGGTATCAAAGGCGCATTTTACTTCCCTATTTGTTTAATATGTACACAGAACATGTCACATGAAAAATGGGCTAGACCCAAAGGAAGGAATGAAATTTGGTGGAATAAAAACCAATAACTTAAGATATACAGATGATATTATCTTAGTAGGAGAAAGTAGCAGCGACTTGATACAAATTCTGATGAAAGTGAAAGAAGAAAGTGCCAAAGCAGAACTGAAGTTGAACATCAAGAAGACAAAAGTCATGACTACAGAAGAAATACACAACTCTAACATACACAATGAAGACGCTGAAATTGTTGTAGATTTTGCTTACCTTGGTTCAGTTATCAATTTAAATGCAGACTGTAGCCAAGAAATCAAGAGATGGCTGAGATTCAGGAGGGAAGCAATGGAAGATTTGGGAAAGATTACCAAGAACAAGATGTGTCATTAGAGATCAAAGCTAAGATCAACTACATCCTTGTATTCCCAATTATATATTATGTATAGATATGAAAGTTGGACAGTGAGGAAGGCTGATAGGAAAAAAGAAACGAGTTCATTTGATTCACTTGAAATATGGTTTTGGAGGAGAGCTCTATGGATACTCCAGACTGTCATAAAGATGAACAAGTGGGTCCTAGATCAAATTAAGTCTGAAATATCACTGCAGGCAAAAATGACAACACTGAAGCTATCCTACTTTGGGCACATGATGAGAAGGCAGGGTTCTTGGGAAAAGAAAACAATGCTGGGAAAAGTAAAAGTCAGCAGGAAAACAGGAAGACCAACTATGAGATGGATTGACTTCATAAAAGAAGCCATAGGCATGAGTATATAGGAGCTGAGTAGGGCTGTTGAGGGCAGGACACTGTGAGCTTCATTTATTCGTAGGGTTGCTAGGAGTCAACGGTATGTTAAAAGCCAAAGCTTTTGCACTGGATACTTTTTCTGATATATCACCTTTGGCAAGAGAAACAAAAGAAAAAATAATCAAATAGAATTATTTCAAACTAAAAAAATTTTGCACAGTAATGGAAATCATCAACAAAATTAAAAGACAACCCACCAAATGGGAGAACATATTAGAGAATGATATATCAGATAAGGACTTAATATCCAAAATTTACAAGACACTTAAAAAACTCAACACCAGCTTGGCCTGTGGTGGTGCAGTGGGTAAAGTGTTGGCCTGGAAGTCTGAGGTTGCCAATTCAAAACCGTGGGGTTGCCTGGTCAAGGCATATATGGGAGTTAATGTTTCCTGGTCCTCCCCTCCTTCTCTCTCTTCTCTCTCTCTCTCTCTCTCTCTCTCTCCTCTCTAAAATACTAAATAAATATAAAAAAAGAAGAAAAAACTCAACAACAAAGAAACAAACAATCCAATTAAAAAATAGGCAAAAAACCGGAATAGACATTTCTCCGAAGAGGACATACGATGGTCAATAGACAAATGAAAGGATGTTCAATGTCACTAATCATCAGAGACATGCAAATTAAAAACACAATTTGATATCACCTCACACATGTCAGAATAGCTACCATCAATAATTCCACAAGTAACAAGTGGAACTGCCTTATGACCCACAATTCCATTTTTGGAATATATCCAAAAAACCTGAAATGCCAATTTGAAAGAATACATGCACCCCTGTAGTCACTGCAGCATTATTCACAATAGTCAAGATTTAGAAGCGGCCCAAGTGTCCATCCGTAGATGAGTGGATAAAAAAGCTGTGGTACATTTACACAGTGAAATACTAGTCAGCCACATAAAAAAAAAAAGGAAATTTACCATTTGCAACAGCATGATTGGACCTGGACAGCATTATGCTAAATGAGATAAGCAAGTCAGAAAAAGACATGTACCATATAATTTTACTTAGATGTGGAATCTATTGAACAAAATAAACTAACAGAAAAAGAACAGGCTCATATGTATAGATACGAAGAACAGACTGACAGCAGTCAAAGGGGATGGGAGTCAGGAGCTGAATGAAAAAGGCGAAAGGGTTGAGCAAAGAAAAAGAAATGTATACAGATTGCAGAAGGGAAAGGGGGTAGGAGGAGGTGAAGGAGAGTAGAGAGGGGATAGGTGGTGAGGGAGGGAGACTTGACTTGGGATGGTAAATACACAATGCAATATACAGATGTTGTACAGTTGTGCACTTGCAATCAATATAATTTTATTAACCACTGTCACTCAAATTCAATAAAACATTTAAATAAACAAGTAGATAGATGATAGATAGATGATAGACGATAGGTAGGTAGGTAGGTAGATAGATAGATAGATAGATAGATAGATAGATAGATAGATGATAGATAAATCCTGCACATCCTCATCATTCACATCATACAGCTATACTGGCCTCTTGACTGCTATTCTTCAAAGTCATCAAGTTCACTCTCTTCAGGCCACTAGTTTCCCTTCCTAGAATGCTCGTCCCCAGGTATCTGTACAATTTGTTCCTTCAGTTCTTCCTGGTCTCAGCTCCACAATCTGCTTATTCACAAAGGCTTATTGTATCTGATACAATAAAATAGCACACTCCCCACCCAGTATTCCCTACCTCCTTTATCCTTCTCAATAGTACTTATTACCTTCTGACATAATATATTTTACATGCTTTTCATTTTGAGTATCTTTCCCACTGCTGCCACTAGAATACAAACTTAATGAGAGAAGGGATCTTTTTATTCACTAATATTTTCATTGTTTCAAACAGTATCTGGCACATAGTAGACATTATATTAAAGATGATCATTTTCATTTAACAAGTCAGACAGATTTTGTAAATCAACAATTTAAGTAGCTAGAAAATTTTTCAAATAAAAGTTCAAATTATCTCATAATAACTAGGCAAAATCTCAATGCCCTTTAGGAATTTTAGTCTAAACTATAGTTAAGAAAAAAGATATAAGGCTAAAATATGCTAATATTCAAATTTATAAACTAGATGAAGAGAACATGAGGAATAGCAAAATGGAACAAGAGCTTATAAAAGAAAAAAATACATTTTAACAAGTATAAAGCATATTAATGTTAACTGCTATTGATGACTTAAATTTACTTAAATCATACTGTTTAATTGGCCTTCATTGGCCAATTTTAATGTGAAGTTTTTATTATAGGTAACTTCCCTAATTTTTATAGTCTATTTAATTATATAAGACATTATAGCCTGACCTGTGCTGCCACAGTGGATAAAGCATCGACCTGGAACACTGAGGTCATCAATTGGAAACCCTGGGCTTGCCCCATCAAGGCACATATAAGAGTTGATGCTCCCTGCTTCTCCCCCTTCTCTCTCTCTCTCTCCTCTCTCTTTCTCTCTCTCCTCTCTAAACTAAATAAAATCTTTTTTTAAATACATTATAATTTTTTTTAATTTTTACTATTAAAAGTACTAACAGATCCATCCAGGTAGACATTACCAAAAGTTTTCTACATTTTAGTAATCATTAAGTTCTCTATAATAAATAAGGTGTAGGGCCAGAAATAGTAGGAAAAATAAAACCATAAAAACAGCATGAAGGCCTGACCTGTGGTAGCGCAGTGGATAAAGCATCGACCTGGAAATGCTGAGGTCGCTGGTTCGAAACCCTGGGCTTGCCTGGTCAAGGCACATATGGGAGTTGATGCTTCCAGCTCCTCCCCCCTGTCTCTCTCCTCTCTTTCCCTGTCTCTCTCTGTCCCTCTCTGTCTCCTCTCTAAAATGAATAAATAAAATAAAATAAAATAAAAAAAAACCAGCATGAGCCCTGGCCGGTTGGCTCAGCGGTAGAGCGTCGGCCTAGCGTGCGGAGGACCCGGGTTCGATTCCCGGCCAGGGCACACAGGAGAAGCGCCCATTTGCTTCTCCACCCCTCCGCCGCGCTTTCCTCTCTGTCTCTCTCTTCCCCTCCCGCAGCCAAGGCTCCATTGGAGCAAAGATGGCCCGGGCGCTGGGGATGGCTCTGTGGCCTCTGCCTCAGGCGCTAGAGTGGCTCTGGTCGCAACATGGCGACGCCCAGGATGGGCAGATTATCACCCCCTGGTGGGCAGAGCGTCGCCCCATGGTGGGCGTGCCGGGTGGATCCCGGTTGGGCGCATGCGGGAGTCTGTCTGACTGTCTCTCCCCGTTTCCAGCTTCAGAAAAAAAAAAAAAAAAAAAAAAAAAAAACCAGCATGAAAAGGGATATACTGCTGTTTAGGTATTTTCCCTGAAAGTCCCTTTAACAAACCAATTACCACGAAATCTTACAAAATATACTTTCTCTGTATTCAACTGGCATCCATTTCATAGAGTTCATGTCACCTTTTCCACTCTCCATCCCTCTTGCGTGTGCAGCATTCGTGGTATAGTGGTGAGCATAGCTGCCTTCCATCCCTCCTTGCTTACCCAGTCACAAATATACTTAGTTTCTTTGATACAGATGAATAATAATATTTAATTAGCATTATTTATTTATGACAACTACCTGGACTCCACCCAGTGATTTTGCAACAACGAAAAGACATTTGCATCATTTTAAAAGCTATTGAGGAGAGTATAGAACTCTAGTTGTTAATTCAAACGCATGTAAGTTAATTACAGTCAGAAGTATATTTATGGAATTTTTTCTTTAAGTCCAAGGATTCAAAAGTAATTTATAAATGCAACTGAAATAATGTATGAGTTAGCTGTTTACATGTCTTTACTGTGAAAATTTTAAAATTTAAATTAATTTAATTAAAAGGGTCAGTTTTTAATATTGGAGTTATTTTGGATGTACTCAGTGATACAAGCTGCCATAATCAGATTCTCAATTTTGCATTTGTCTTATTTTTTAAATATCAGCTTTTTACCAACTTGCTTTTCTAGAACGATGTTTCTCAATCTTTGTAGTGATTAGAATCTTCTGTAGAATTTCTTTAATAAAGATTCCTGGGCTTCTAGGGGTTCTTAATCAACAGGTTGGGGTGGGGCATCAAAAATATGCATTTTAACAAGCACCCAAAACCAGTTAGTTATCCAGTTAGTTAATGCAGTTAGTGGTAATCAAATTATATTTAAAGAAATACTGATCTAGAGAGCCCCAGTAGTAGCTATTTTCTGCCAATTCTTAACAAACTACCCTTCTCCCATGAATTTTAGATCCCAGTACACTTCATTTTATAACCATGATTCAAATAGTAAAGCCATTTACTCAATGGGTATTCTGTGAGGGCCTGCTATCCTACCAGCAATCTTCTAATATTGTAAGACTTAAAGATTATGTAAATTCTGTTTCAGGATTCAAAACCGGTATGTGAAGGGCTTTTAAAAAATCATTCTCTCATATATAAATCTTCTTGAGCTAGATTGGACTGACAAAGCTAGACTAATCAAAACTTTCAGACTAATAGTATTACTTTCATTTGAGATAACTAAGAGAGGCAACACTTGTGCTCTTTTTCACTCTGAAAATGTTAACAGCAGCAAATAACAGGGTTTTGTTTTGTTTTTTTCATTAACAAAACACATCTACTCATGATTTTCCATCCTCTTTGTCCTATTGAAAGGGAAAAAAAGCCCTTCAAGACATTTATAAAAGAGTAAAAGCTCATTGTATCAACTGAAATATAAATTATAACATTAAACAACAAATTTAATTGTGAATATATGATATGTAAGACATTGTATAAAAAGGTTTTGTTACAGGGACAAATTCTAGAACCTGAGGTCTATTAAAAGACCTTATTGGGTCAGCCAGAAATGGAACATGACTTATAAAAATGCAATCAACTTTCAGTTATCAAACAATAATCATCCACTTGCTATTTCAAGTTATATTTTAGGTCATTGATATATTAGTCCTGTAAACAACATCTATTTGATTCAATTTATTTTATTCTTGATTTTTGAATTTTTGGTTTTGTTACTTAACCCATCTCCTAACCTCAAAAGTCTTGAAGGACATTTAGCTTAATCAAGTTCATAAATTCATGCTATTCTTTATTTGGAGTAAACATCAAATAACTAAGCAATATAAACAGTGTCAGGAATGTTGAAGTTGTAAAATAGTAACAGAATATTTCAAAAAAGATACAGTTTATAAGCTACTCAATGTCCCTTTCCAGAAAGTCACCCAGAGTGCCTTGTATGTATATAAGTTGTAGCTAATGTTTAATAGCAAACTAAAATTTGATAGCTTCCAATCACCTACTGGATAATACAAACTCCTAAATATGACACAAAGTCCTTCAAGATTCTTACCAGAGGTGTTCTTCCAATCTTAGGACCAACCATTTCCTTTTAAAAAGTAATAATGTTTTCATAATTTATTTGATGTTTTCCATTTGTAAGGCAATCTGTATAGCAACATTATAAATAAATATTAGTTATATTTTATAGTAGGAAAACTGAGGTTCAGCATTTTACCACAATCATAAAAGCAGTATAAAGATGAAGTCAAAATTCAAAGTGTGTCTGACTCCAATATACATGCTCTCTAAGTCATTAGATTTTAGTACATCATCTTCATAAGCCCACATTTCAGCTCTGAAAAAAATAATCATATGTCTTCACATATGCCAGGACTTTCCATGTCTTCATGCTTTTGCTTGTTTTTCCTGTTTCTGGGAATCTTTTTTTAAATTTTATTTAGAAAATTAAATTTAACAGGTAACATTGATCAATAAAAGTACAGAGGTTTAGGTAAAAATTTCTATATCATTTGAATTGTAGATTATATTGTATTCCCATCACCCAAAGTCAAATCATTTCCTCTCACCTTATATTTGTCCCTCTTTACACCCTTCCTCCTCCTTCCTCATCCCACTCCCCTACATGTCTCTCCCCCTGGTAACCACTTCACTTTTATCTATGTCCATAAGTCTCAGTTTTATATCCCACCTATGTGTAAAATCATACAGTTCTTAGCCTATTCTGATTTACTTATTTCACTCAGTATAATGTTCTCAAGGTCCATTCATGTCGTAAATGTCACTATGTCATCATTTCTTATGGCTGAGTAATATTCCATTGTTATATGGACCACAGCTTCTTTATCCAATCCTCTATTGAAGGACACTTTGGTTGTTTCCATGTCATGGCTACGGTGAATAATGCTGCGATGAACATACAGGTGCATGTGTCTTTTCTTACATAATGGTTGTACTACTTTACATTCCAACCAACAGTGAATGATGGTTCCTTTTTCTCCACAGCCTCTCTGACACTTGTTGTTATCTGTCTTGTTAATAATAGCCAATCTAACAGATGTGAAGTGGTATCTCATTATAGTTTTGATTTGCATTTCTCGAACAGCTAGTAAAGATGAGCATCTTTTCATGTATCTGTTGGCCATTTGTATGTCCTTTTGGGAAAAGTGTCTGTTCAGGTCCTCTCCCATTTTTTAATTGGATTGATTGTTTGTTTGTTGCTGAGCTTTGTGAGTTCTTTGTATATTTTGGATATTAACCCCTTATCGGAGCTGTTGTTTGCAAATATCATCTCCCATTTAGTTGGCTGCATATTTGTTTTGTTGTCAGTTATCTTTTGCTGTATAGAAGCTCTTTGGTTTGATGTAGTCCCATTCATTTATTTTTGCCTTTAGTTCACTTGCCTTTGGGCTCAAATTTATAAACTATTCTCTATGGCCAAGGTCAATGAGTGTAGTACCTATGTTTTCTTCTTTGTAATTTATTGTTTCAGAACTTATGTTTAGGTCTTTGATCCATTATCAATTAATTTTTATGCAGAGGGACAAACTGTAGTCAACTTTCATTCTTTTGCATATGGCTTTTCAATTTTCCGTACACCACTTACTGAAGAGGTTTTCTTTTCTCCATTGTGTGTTTTTGGCTCCTTTGTCAAAGATAATTTGTCCATGTATATGTGGTTTTATTTCTGGGCTCTGATTTTGTTCCATTGATCTGTATGTCTGTTTTTCTGCCAATACCATGTATTTTGGTTATCATGGCTCTATAGTATAATTTGAAGTCAAGTAGTATGATACCTCCAGGTTCATTCTTTTTCCTCAGGATTGCTTTTGTTATTCAGGGTTTTTTGTGGTTTTGTACAAACCTGGTAATTTTTTGATTTATTTCTTTAAAATGACATTGGGATTTTGATGGGGATTGCATTAAATTTGCATATTAATTTGGGTAATATGACCATTTTAACTATATTGATTCTTCTAATCCATAAACATGGAATATTTTTCCATTTCATTGTGTCTCTTTCAATTTCAATAAAATTTTGTAGTTTTCAGTATATAGGTCTTTCACAACCCTTGTTAAGATTATTCATAGGTATTTTATTTATTTGTTTGCTTATTTATTTATTTATTTATTGAAGTTGTAAAAGAGTGTTTTTTTAGTCCATTTTCCAAAGTTTCATCATTGGCATACAGAAAAGCAATAGACTTTTGTATGTTGATTTTGTATCCTGCAACTTTACTGTATTGATTTATTGTTTCTAGTCGTTTTTTGGTAAAGACTTTGGGGTTTTCTATATTAGGATCATGTCATCTGCAAAAAGTGATACCTTTACTTCTTTCCTGATATGGATGCCTTTTATTTCTTTCTCTTGCCTGATCACTCTGGCTAAGACTTCCAGTATTATGTTGAATAAGAGTGGAGAGAGTGGGCAGCCTTGTCCTGTTCCTGATTTTATAGGAAAATCCTTCATTTTTTCATCATTTAGTATGATATAAGCTGATGGTTTGTCATATATTACCTTTGTTATGTTGAGGTACTTTCTGATTTTACTGAGTGTTTTAAACATAAAAAAATGTTGTATCTTATTGAATGCCTTTTCTTCAGCTATTGATAGGATATGATTTTTGTTCTTTGTTTTGTTGATGTGGTGTATTACATTAATCAATTTCCATATGCTGAACCATCCCTGTGCTCCTAGAAATAATCTTACCTGATCATGATTTTTTTTTAATGTGTTGTATTTGATTTGCTAGTATTTTGTTTAGGATTTTTGCATCTGTACTCATTAGAGATATTGATCTGTACTTTTCTTTTTTGTGTGTTGTCCTTGCCAGGTTTTGGTATCAGGGTTATGTTGGGCACATAAAATGTTTTAGGGAGTATGGCTTCTTCTTCTATTTTTTGGAAGACTGAGAAGGATAGGTACCAAATCGTCTTTGAATGTTTGGTAGAATTCACTAGTGTAGCCATCTGGTCCTGGACTGTTGTTTTGGGGGGAGGTTTTTGACATTTGTTTCTATTTCCTCCCAGCTTGTAGGTCTATTTAGGTTTTCCACTTCTTCATGGCTCAGTCTAGGAAGATTATATTATTCTAGGAATTTATCCATTTCCTCTAGTTGTTGAATTTAGTGCTATATATTCTCTCATAATACTCTACTATGATCCTTTGTATATCTATGATGTCTATGATAATCTCTACTCTTTCATTTTGGATTTTATTTATGAGTCCTTCCTCTTTTTTTCTTAGTGAGTCTAGCCAGTGGTTTGTTGAGTTTGTTGATTTTTTCAAAGAACCAGCTCTTTGTTGTACTAATTTTTTCTATAGTTTTTTTGTTCTCTATTTCATTTAGTCCTGCTCTAATTTTTACTATTTCCATTCTTCTGCTGACTTTGGGTTGCCTTTGTTCTTCTTTTTCTAGTTTCCTAGATGTGATGTTAGGTTGTTTATCTGAGATCTCTCTTGTTTCTTGATATAAGCCTGCAATGATATAAACTTTCCTCTTATTACTGTTTTCACTGCACCCCAGAAATTTTGATATGTTGTATTGTCATTTTATCTTTTGATCTGTGCCATTATTTCTTCTTTGACCCATTCATGTTTTAGAAGTATGTTGTTTAATTTCCACATTTTTGTGAATTTTTTCACTTCTTTTTTTACAGTTAAATTTCAATTTCAAAGCCTTCTGATCAGAAAATATGCTTGGTATAATTTCAATCTTCCTGAATTTGTTGATGTTAGTTTTGTGGTTCAACATATGGTCTATCCTTGAGAATGTTCCATGCACACTGGAAAAGAATGTATAATCTGATGTTTTGGAATGAAATGTCCCATAAATGTCTAGTATGTCTATTTGGCCCAGTGTGTCATTTAAGGTCAATATTTCTTTATTGATTTTCTGTTTGGATGATCTATCTAAAGCCATCAATGGTGTGTTGAAATTTCCAAGTGTGACTGCGTTTTTGTCTGCTTCTATTTTTAGATCAGTTAGTAGATGTCTTATATATTTTGGTGCTCCCTGGTTCAGTGCAGATATATTAAGAAGTGTTATGTCTTCTTGATACAATGTCCCCTTTATCATTATAAAATGTCCATCTTTGTCTCTGGTTACCTTTGTTATCTTGAAGTCAATGTTGTCAGACATGAGTATGACTACACGTCATACTTTCCTTTGGATACTATTTTCTTGGAGAATCGTTTTCCAACCTTTCACTTAAGTCTACTTTTGTCCTTGCAGCTTAGATGTGTCTCTTGAAGGCAGCATATGGTTGACTATTGCTTTTTGATCCAATCTGCTATTCTGTGCCTCTATATTGGTGAGTTCAGTTCATTTACATTTAGGGTAGTTATTGACATTTGAGAATTTCTTATAGCCATTTTATGCTTGGTTCTAGCTCTGTGTCTTGTTTGGTTCTTCTCTTATTTGTTTCTGTCAGTTGTTTTTGTTTGGTGGTATTCCATACTTATTTGCCCTGTTTCTTCTTTTATTAAGCTGTGTTATTTCAGTAGCAGCTTTTTCATCAGTGGTTACCATTAAGTAATTTAGAGAAGAATGTTCATACGCACGAGAGTCCTTTATCTTATAAGTGCTCCTACACTCCAACCTTCTTTGCTACTGCTGATCTTTATCCTGTCCCCTTTATGTTATTGTTGTCACAGATTATTCTTGTTTTTATTGTGACCTTGTTGGATCTTTTACTTGTAGTTTTGATTTGTTTTGTTCTTTGTGTCTGATCAAATAACCCCCTTGAGTATTTCCTGCAGTGTGGTTTTCTGGTGATAAATTCCTTCAGCTTTCTATGTCTGTAAAACTTTTTATTTCTCCTTCATATTTGAAGGATAACTTTGATGGATATAGTATTCTTGGCTGGTAATTCCTCTCTTTCAATATTTTAAGTGTTTGGGTCCACTTTCTTCTGGCTTGTAGTTTCTGCTGAGAAGTACAATGATAACCTAATGGGCTTTCCTTTATATATTATGTTCTTTTTTTCCCTACCTGCCTTGAGAATTCTTTCTTTATCATTGATTTTTTTTTTATTTTTTTTTTATTTTATTTTATAATTTTATTTTTTTAATGGGGTGACATCAATAAATCAGGATACATATATTCAAAGATAACAAGTCCAGGTTATCTTGTCGTTCAATTATGTTGCATACCCACCACCCAAAGTCAGATTGTCCTCTGTCACCTTCTATCTTGTTTCCTTTGTGCCCCTCCCACCCCCTATCCCTCTCCCATTCCCCCCTCCCCCCCGTAACCACCGCTATCATTGATTTTTGACAATTTTATTATGATGTGCTCTGGAGTAGGTCTGTTTGGATTGAGGTAACTCAGCATTTTCTTTGCTTCTTGGATTCGAATCCCTAACTCTTTCATAGGTTTGGGAAGTTCTCATCAATTATTTGTTTGAATAGGCTTTCCATTCCCTTCTCCCTCTCATTTTCTTCTGATATACCCATTAGTTTTACATTGTTCTTTCTGATGGAGTCAGACAATTCTTATAGAGCTCTCTCAGCTTTTAAAATTTTTGAGTCTCTTTTGTTTTCTCTATTGCATCTCTAGTTGCCTGTCTTTAATGTCACTAATTCTTTTCTCTCTCTGGTTTGTTCTACTAGCCAAACTTGCTACCTCAGTTTTCAATTCATGTATTGAGTGCTTCATCTTTCATCATTTCCTTCCAGAACAATGCTTTAGCCACTACGCCACCATGGGTCTCATCATTTCCTTGATGAGCTGTTTGTTTTGTTTTCTGAACTCATTAAGTTGCCTATTGGTGTCTTCTTGCATCTTGTTGAGTATTTTCAGAACTTCAGTTTTGAATTCTTTATCATTTAACTCCACGGTTTTCAAGTGATTGAGGGTTTTTTTCTGGAGGTATTTTATTTTCTTTCTGAACTACATCTCTTGTGTAGCCATGATATTTGATTTCTTCTTCCTTGATGGCATTTGAGAGTGGCATTTTTAAGAACCTTAACAAAAAATAACTAAAAAATTAAAAATACAATAAAAGATGTAAAAATTTTTAACAATTATGCCAAGTAAAAAAGAAAACACTCAGGGAAAAAAAATCAAAAACAGCCTGACCAGGCAGTGGCACAGTGGATAGAGTGTCAGACTGGGATGCAGAGGACCCAGGTTCAAGACCCCAACATTGGCAGCTTGAGCGTGGGCTCATCTGGTTTGAGCAAAAGCTCACCAGCTTGGACCCAAGGTCGCTGACTTAAGCAAGAGGTTACTTGGTCTGCTGAAGGCCCACAGTCAAGGCACATATGAGAAAGCAATCAGTGAACAACTAAGGTGTTACAACACGCAACAAAAAACTAATATTGATGCTTCCCATCTCTCTGTTCCTGTCTGTCTGTCCCTGTCTATCCCTCTCTCTGACTCTCTCTGTCTCTGTAAAGAAAAAAAAATATCAAAAACATATATGTATATATATCATAAAACACCCACAAAAAATAAGAATAAAATATATTAAAAATAAATAAAATGGAATTCAAAAGAGAGAAAGAGAAAAAAAATAAGAAAAAAAGGGAAAAAGGGAAAAAAATTTTAAAAGGAAAAAATATTATGGTATTGAGAGTTTTATTCCAGTAGATGTTGCTGACTACAAGTTTTAGCTCTGTGAAGTTCCTGGGCTGTCCTCTGCTGAGATATTGCTGTCACAATGATGTAGGCAGGGCCACAGTCATGTTGGTGGGTGGGACATGTTGTGAGGGTTTTAAGGTTTCAGTTTTATAGCTTCAGCTTTATGACTTCAGCTTTATGGCTTTACAGCTCTAGTAATGGTGATCTCGGGCTTCTGGGCACTCCTTCCCATGTGTCAACAGACTTGGGGACCAGATGTGGGGCATCTCTGTTCTTCAGGGGAGAGAGTGACTCTGGAGAGCTAGCTGTGGGGTTCATTTCTGTCACTCTCCACACTTCAAGGTGAGGGAGGCAGGATCCAAGAGCCTGAGGGGGTCGCACTTTAATTTTCTGTCTCTGCCACATGCAGGCTGCAGGCAGACCATGGGAACAATGGCCATGACCCCATGCTCAGGCTGCTTTGGTTTGTCTCCCCTCTGCTCCTCTATCTCACTGCTCCTCCAAGCAAAAGAAGACCCGGTCACTCCAGGTTTCCCTCTCTGTATCCCTCAGACAAAATTCGACAGCCTGAGCTTCCCTCCTTCTCATAGTCCAGCAAAGAAAATAAAAACTGCAGGTTTGTCCCTTCCCTAAAACCTACTATGAATGCATTTTATCATCTGCTCCCCTTTTCAACCTGCCACACCTTTAGTCCATTATGTGTGTGGATCTTTCAGGTGCACTTGTGAGCCCAGCTGAGGTTCCTTCATGGTGTTATAGTTGTTCAATTTGTTGAAATTTCAAGGGCAGAGATCAGGAGTATCTCTCATGCCTCCATTACTCTAACATCACTGACTGAAAATGGTTTTTTTTTTAAATTTTATATCCTCCCACCCTTGACTGATTCAACACTTAAAAATTGTTACTAAAATGCTTATTCTGTGCCTGGCATTATAGTAAGCATAAGGGATAGAATGGTGAGCAAGGCAAACGTTTGGCCATTACAGGGCTTACTTTCTTTGAATTCTTACTTTTCTATCAATATCTGACTCATAGTCACTGCTTACATAAAAATTTCCTTTACATCTCTTCCTTTAAAATTAACTTCTTCTTGGCTCTGACCAGTTGGCTCAATGGTAGAGTGTCAGCCTGGCATGTGGAAGTCCAGGGTTCGATTCCCAACCAGGGCACACAGGAGAAGCACCCATCTGCTTCTCCATCTCTCCTTTCTCTCTGTCTCTCTCTTCCTCGCCCACACTCCATTGGAGCAAAGTTGGCCCTGGTACTGAGGATGGCTCCGGTTGCAACGGAGCAACAGCCCAGATGGGCAGAGCATAGTCCCCTACTGGGCATGCTGGGTGGATCCAGTCAGGCGCATGTGGGAGTCTATTTCTCTGCCTCCCCACTTCTCATTTCAGAAAAAAAAAACTAACTTCTTCTATTTTCTCATAGCACTTTATAAAAACCTTCATCATTGGATATCATATTGTATTATAATTGTTTATGTATGTATCTTGTCTCCCCTTCTAACCTATAATCTCTTTGACATAAAGAATCCCTTTCTTGTTTAGATTTGTATCCTCAGTCTTTAGCAGAACACTTGGTTCATATGGAAGTACTCAAAAAGTATTTAGTGAGTGTGCAAATAGAAAACTAGACCAAATGTTTGTTTAAGGTGGCATTGCTATAGTCTATATAAATCAAACATTAAAAATAATCACTTGAGAGGAAAATACTATAGTTTAATTTATAAAATCAATCACAAAAAATGTAATCACAGTATTTAAAGATATATTTACATCTTACCTGGGTGCTTTTTAAGGCTCAGGTTTATATTAGACATTATAACTTGTATTTTAACCCAGCTACCATAACTATATAATTATTATGTAGCGTCACTGTCCAATATGTAAGATAAATAACAGTATTCACCACAGTTGAAGCTTAGTTGTTATTGAGAAATTATCTGCACAGCTGATGAAACTGCAAGAATTAATCCTTCAGTGTTCTATTGCAATAGGAAAGAAATAACTATTGATTTTAAAAAAGACATATGAATACCAATATTTATGCAAAGGACAATTTTGCATATGTATATTAATTTCTGTTAAAATCACATGATTCTAGATGTAATCAAATTTAATTTCTTTGGAAGAGGGTTGTGGTTTTAAGAACTAAAAAGTTAACTTTACAACATACTTTATACTTATTTTTAATTGCTTGCTTTTGTATATTTTGCAAATTCCAAATTACCTTTAAGTTGTCTTCATATAAAGATATACACATGAAAAACCAACTTATAGGTTAACAGCCAAGGAATCTGTATGTAAGCTTCCCTTTGAGGATATGAACTATGTAATAGTACAATCTATTAGCTGTAGAATTACAAAATTTTTTATCTAGAAGGACCCAAATACAAAATCTTTCCAACATTTTCATTTTAAAGATGAAAAAAATTGGTGTAGAAAAGGTGAGATAATTAACATTTTGTTTAGCATTTTAGTTTTCAGTGAGTCCCCTTCCACTTCTCCCAAAAAATAGGCTTCTGAAACAGCTGTCATTATTCTTCTTCCCTCCCACCTCAATAATATAACTCGGTTGTCAGACTAGCACAAGATCTTTTGATTAGCCAGCTTCTGTTATTACTAAACTAAACAAGCCAAATGTACATATTAAGAAAGAAAACCCTAAGATATTTTAAATAACTAGAGAATTAGGAGTTAATGAGAAACCTCTGGATCATTAACCACTCACTAATCATATTAGACCTAAATTAGAATGTGCTACTCTTCTATTTTTCTCTTCATTTTTTTATTTTACCATTTCTTAGTTTTAAGGTTTCAATCAAAATGTTTTTACTACACACTTGATATATGCAAGGTACATCCCTAGATTTATAGATGACCAAAAATATGTAAGACATTATTTCAGTCCTTAATTCATTTTCAGTTGACCCCCCCCAACCCACCTTTGTCTTTCATAACTTTCCTATATAAAAGCTCTTCTCTTAAAAAACAATCCCCTACTCCACACTCATAAAAATACCTTGCAGTTTTCTAAGCCCAAGATTTGAGTCATGCCTTAATTTCTGCCTATAATATTTCTTCATTTCTTTTGAAAACTTACCCAGACTTCATAGCTCACATCAATTCAACCTATCCCGTCAAGTGTCTGGTCCCTTAGTTGGCATTCAGCACACACTTGCTTCCATTCTAAACCATTCATATATAACATAGCTTCCAGTCAGATTATAACCTCCTGTAGGGTGCGGACAATTTATACATCGCTGTAAACCCAGAAATGCTCTCTATCTTTTATATTCCATGGCACACAGAGAAAATGTTAATGTTTGTATGGCACATTGGAGGAAACTCCAAAGATGCTAATGGCTAGAAGTGCTTGGCCCAAAACTCTAACTACACCAAACTCTATTTGATACCCTGAAGGCTGGAGGGATCAACATCTTAGAACATTTGTAACTTTCTTTGAACATAGTTGCAGATAAAATTAAATTAAGATAAAATCATACTAAAGTAGGGCGTGCTCCTAATCTGACTGATGTCTTTATAAAAAGATGGGCATGTAAACACACAAAGAGGGGAGAACATAGGCGGACAAAAGTGGAAACTGGAGCAGTCGTTAGCAGTGTATACAGTCTATTGTCTAGGATAGGACAATGACGTCTCATCTCCCCAGTGTCTGGCCAAAAGAAGCCCACTTTTTCCATCAGTTTAGTATAAGGGAAAGCTAAGACAGAGAAGTCTTAAGTATGTTCCCTCATATTCATACTCTAAATCTGACAGTAATCCCCAGTAGATTGATGGAAAGAATAACATTCTCTCTAGCAGCTGAATAGTCAGCAGAAAATATTAATGCTATTTATTAGAATAATTATTTACTACCATTCCCATTTCTCCTATTTAAGTTAAAATTTAAAGGTAATGTAATATGGAGATACAAAATAGATAAACAGAGAGCTTTGATTACCACTACTCCAAACACAATTATATTTATTTTATTTAAGTTTAATTACATTTCTGTCTTCTAAGTAGAATCTCATGTATTCATTTTTTTTGTTAATTATAACAATAAATGACCAATATGTAATGGCATTTATCAACTGCTCACTGAAACAAAGGAACTGTATTAAGACTGACACAGTGACTGACCTGATTAGAGAAATGTATATAATACCTGGTTTTACAATTAAGATTACAAGTAAAGGACCAAGTATCAGGAAATTCTTTTTGTTATACCTCTGAAAAATGCTACCTAGATCTTCTATGAATAAGTCATACACCTCATGGGTGGCCAACAGCACTAAAAAAAATGGTTTAAATCCTTTATCTCCCAAGGTGTAGCTACTTCCTTCCACGTAGAGTTCAGAACTTGCGATTTCTATTAAAAATTTTTATTTACAAACTCACTTTTCCTCGAATCACTCCCCGTATAATAAATTGAATCTCCATAACTGAAATTTACAGCAGGGCACCAGAGTGTTAGTAGTCTTTTCACAACAAAATTGTCCCAATAATTTTTACGCTATGTAATTTCAGCTAAAGCCGCTAACCATAGACTATAATTAAGCTAACATTCAAAACCTTACTACACCTCTCTATAAAGTATAAACACAATTTGGCATACAACTAGTATTTCTGAAGTGTGTGAATTCTCTTTCCTTCATACAGTTGAACTAACCATGGCACACTTTAAGTTCCATCCATAGACACCAAGCACTGAGGAAAGAGGAAATATTATGCTAACATGACTATAGTATTGATGAATAAAAAACATAACCCCAAGGCTAAGCTGCCAAATAAGTAGTGAATTAATTTCTGTAAAGTACTCCAATATTACAAAGGTGTGTTGAAAGGTGTCTGCCCATGTTTCAAATTAAACGCACTGCTGGTCAGCATTAGCACCTCAGCTTTGAACACCAGCCATTTGCCTATAACACTTCAGGGGCTAGGAAAAACGGATTTGCCGTTCACACTGGAATAATTAGAACATGTCAGGAAGAATTAATTTCCTCATTTTTCAAAAGGATACACAGAAATTACCATGTTATTATATGACAGGGTCCCTTGGAGAATTATATTAAATTTAATTTCTAGCGCAGCCCACACAACAAATTAAAGTCATAAATAAGATGGAAAGAAGCGGGACACAGAGCATATGTTTATGGCAATGAGTGAAGCCAAGGGACCAGAAACAACTATCTTCATTTCATTTTATTTAAATCAGCCAGACACTGTGTATCTGAATGACAGCACTTGTTAATGGTGCTGAGATTATAGGCTCCTTAATTTTAGAAAACAGAAGCAGTCAGTCAGTGTCTGAAATAGTACATTTCCTACAATGCAAAAATTAGTATAAATTTACTTCCCTTTCAAGTCTATTCGTTTTTACCCTGCAGCAAGTTTAACAAAGATAAACTTATTTTTAATAATACTGTTTCTTTAGCTGTCCTCTTTGGGTAATTTTCTTGGGTCAAAAAAAATAGAAAAGTTAAAGAGAAAAGTAACCCAGATAAGTAAAATTTACAAACACAGTGTTTGTCCAAAATACAAGCTTCCTGATCCACCCTTTCTATCAGTCCAGAACTGAGAGACAAAATGTGCTTTTTATATTAAACTTAAAATGTCTTTCTTACACTGCCTATCAAATTGGAGTGAAACTGATAAGAATATTGTTCAAGAACCAATCCTAAAACACGAGACCTAGCTATTTATTAAGTCCAAATGTGTATAGAGCAGACAAGATAACACAGCCCAACGATAATATAGCCACCACTCAACAGCAAGAGACCTTCCCGATTCCTCCTCCTACCACTCAAGACTCTCCCGAGTATCACCTCTTTCCCTTTCCACCCCAGCCATCCATGAGCAGTCAAGAAAAGGTTTTCACTTATGGTCATAACGTACATTCTGAAATCAGCCCAAGCCCAGTATAGAAACATTAATGAAACTTTAATAAATGTATTATAAAATATTAATGATATTATTGATTCGCTCTCTTATCCTGGTGTATTTTATCTGTATTTAAGTTATGGGTAAAATGACCAGACTGGAAGCAAGGATGTATGACTCTCTTAATTTTTTCCTATATACTATTAAAAGAGACTCCAGGTATCCTATAGAAATTAATGTTCTTGCACTGAGAAGCCAGCACCTTCTCCAACACTTAAGGCTGCCATTTTAGACCTACGAGCTATCCAAATGCTTTCAAACACTGATTATCAAAACAATTTCTATTTGTTATTAGCCCATTCAAAATTTTTTAATAATTCATAATTATATTGTCTTTCAATATGAAATATGCTAAATGGATAACAAGCACAAAAAAATTAAGGGGTGATATTAGAAAATTATTTAAAATTACTAAACACAATAAAAAAAAACTGCCACAAAAGAGTGACTGATAATTTGCTAAACTTTTTCTCCTTCCAACATAGATTTAATCTCCACATATTTACCCACAAATTCTAAATCACAAATGTTAAGATTACTCATAGACCCTGAAACATCCTGGCACTTTATCATGCTTAATAACTGAAGACATTCTTAAGGTGAAAAATGAGTTTGTAGACTTTAAGAAATGACTGTCATGAAACTGAGCACTCCCTTGAGTGCAACAAACTTTAAATAATTTGTGAATCAATTAACTGGCGACTCTGTTCATAACACAGATTTCACACTCCCAGCTCACTGCATTATCAGCCTGATACAAATCATAACATTTTGGAGAAAAGTTCATAATTGAAATCATTAATTAATTTAACAGGACTTTTAGTTATGCATTGCATTAAACAGCTGTAAAGGAACAGAGATTAATTAGTTGTTTCTCTGACAATTTTCACTGCTGCTATTACTTGGTGGAAAACTTTTCAACTTGTAAAGCACATCATGCTCTCGATAATCTGATAGTGACCTGTCGAAGCAATTTAAAGTTGAAGAAACTATAATTTCTCTAAAATAAAGGCTGAAACCTCTTAGGTGCTTCTCTATAATTAAAAGAAAATTAAATAACATTGCAAAGTCTGAGCTTCTCCTTATGTAAAAATGAAACCTGTATCTGAAATAAAGTCTAAAAGCATACATGTAAAGTTGAACAAGTATATATCTTAAGTTCACAGAAAATGAAGAAAACAAAGATATACTCAGCTAACAGTTTCATGAACCTAGTAAAATAATACACATTTACATATTCTGCATAGTCTTCTTTTTCTCTTAAAAACAAATGAAAATTACTAACCATATGTACACTGTATTTATGTTAGCACTCTGTATCTTTACTTCTTAGGACTTAGAAGTGTCCATTTGACTGATCTACAAGTTGTCTAGCAAATTAATTTGCTAACAAGGTATAGATAAGTTCACAAAGACACTCAAAAAAGAAAATTTCAAAAAAAGGTGACTAGTAATTTTTCAATACATTATTTCAAACTTGTTTCGTATCACATCACACTCTGTGCAACTTCACCATTTAAAAGCTTAATATCTCATAAGCTATAGTAAAGGCACTAAATGGTAAATCATGGAGATTCTAATAAAATGTTTAATTTTCTAGAAAAACCTCCATCTTACTAAAATTAATTAGTTGAAATTAAACATTTTCTAGATTCATATCAGGAAACAATCGCACCCAAAATTCTCCAGTGTTTTTTTCCTCAGCTGCATCCTTCTCCCCATCCCCTCTGCTCCACGGGTGGCAATGATAATTGAAGTCTTACAACTCTCAAAACACAGTAGACCCTTTCAATGTTTGCATACTTTTATAAAGGCTATACCTTCAGCTTGGAATATTCGATCTTCACATCTCTATTACTCCTCCTATAAGAAGCAACTCAAATGTTAACCTATTTCAACGAAGCCTTTCCCCAACTCTCCCTGGCAAATTTCAAATTTCTGTGTATCTTAATTCTTCTATATTCTAATTTTAAGACTAATGTGTTATAATTTCTCTCTTTACCTGTCTTTCTACTAGGTTTTTAAATGGTTAAAGGCTGGCTTTAGTGTGCTATTCACATTTAAATCTCAAATATGTCTTTCTGGAACATATTAAAACTTTGGTAAATGTCTGTTGATTAAAAAAGAATAAATAGAGAAAGGGAGTTGCAGAGGTAGACGAGGGTAAAGGAGAATGAATGGCGAGGGAAAGAGAGTTGAGACATGTGTGTGACAAAAACACAAAACAATACAGAAATGATATATTATAGAATTGTATACCTGAAAGCTATATAATTTTTAACTAATGCCACCCCAATACATTCAATAAACACAAAAATAAATAAATAGTAAATAAACATATACATATTTACTTCCATATTTCATTTAAATAATATTTACTGAATATCTATTATAAATTAATCATACTGCTAAGTGTTTGACAAAATCTCAATAAATTTTTAAAGAAAATGTTAGCTTCTCTGTGTTTTCAGAAACATTTAACCTCACCTACTTTTTTAGTAGTTTGTTTAGAAATGGGTAATTATTATCTAATGAAACTTGGAGTGGGACAGCAAGAAATAAAAATTGAAAATATGTCATTTCAGGATTTATTTTAATCATCAAAGACACTTTGTAACAAAAGATCCCTTCCCCAGGAATCAAATTAAAAGAACATGTTAAAAAGAGTTTATGCCTGTGGTCCTCTCAAGGTTCCCTTATCTAGTCAATATACATGAAAGGATATTAGAACAAGTGTTTCCTCACTTGAGTAGAATAATGAATCTTTGTCTTTTCTGATATAGCATTTTATAAAGTCACAGTGCTATGTCCTTTATTAAATGCATTATGTCCAATAATTCACCATGGAGGTGAGACAAATGGTAATGGTTCATGACTTATCATTCACATTTTCTCACTTATATCTTTATAGCTCACTTATTTCTCATTTCAGTCCACTATAATGGCAAGGATAAATTGGTATTTTCTTGAAGTGTTGTCCCTTAAATAAGAATCTGTGGCAATTTTGCTCTTTTAATAGGGTTGTTTTCTATTCCAAATAGTTTATCTAAATGTAATTACCACCTCAGAGTTCTTGCAAGAATTAAATGAGATAACATATGGAGGTACTCAGTAAATGTTAGTTCTCTTCCATCTCTCTTACCCTGAATCATATACAATGCAGAGAACATGTCCTAAAGCAGGTTGTTATTTTGGAATTATTCTGGCATTGTGCACACATAGGTTTGCACTCTTCAAATATATAATGAAACTATTTAACAATAGGTTGAAGATAGTGAAAAGTGAACTATGTATCTTTGTTAGAAATAGCTAAATGGAAATACAGTGAAATTAAAAGTGATAAAGAGTGGGAATATGGTTTGCCTAAGCAGGTTATAAATTGCTGGAGATGTCCACTTTTTATCAACCAATTCTTTCCTGTGACCAAGAAAGTTGACCAAAGTTAAAGCCCAAAGTATATAACAAAACAAAGTTAACTTCCACATAGGAATCAAATATCTGCTACATTTGCTCCATCATAAAAATTCATTTATTTTGGTTCCCTTAGGAGCTACCAGACCAATGGTACTTTAGGGAGGTGATATCTTGAAAAGCATGACATGATCCTATGATATAGAAGCATCCTGAATCAAGAATAGAATCCATATCTAAAAATACATAAGCTTTAATTCTACCTAAAGTTTCACATTAAAATTAAAATGTATATAGCTAACACCAGAGTAACATTAGATCTGTTACTTTAGATTCAATAAATCAGAGAAACTGAAGCATATAATCTACTAGCTCTGTAAATTCTTTCTCTACTGATAGTGAATTGTTGCTCTCCTTTATCTCCATCTTATTGGAATATGCATATGCTTTCTTTCTTGTTCTGCATTTCATTCTACCAAACACCCAAATTGCCCCATGATTTGTATCTTTGTGTATTTGCCCAATATGTTTGCAGCTATGTGTCTGTGGGTGTTTTTAATTTTTTTTCATAAACCAAGTCTGGCTACCTACAGTACTATTTGGAAGTTTTCTAATGTCCTTATTACAGTTTACCATCACTGGAAGTTATCTTTCTTACCTTCCTCTAAACTTCAAAGTCTGCTTTTGTAGTAGTATCTTTGAATACAAGTTCATCTTATTACACCTTGTACACCTTGTCTGCATACACTAAAGGAGGCTGATTTTGGAATCATGACCTTGAGTTCAATGAGGCTTAGATCTAGCACACCTGCCTGCTTTCAAATTCTCCTCTGGGGTAGCATCACATAGCAATTACATATCGAACAAGTTTATCTCCTTGTATAAAAGTGTGCTCACAAAAGTACATTTATAGTTAGTATGGCAAAAATATCTGAGCCAATACCAATTTTTACTGTGTAATCTTTGGTTTTCTCTTTAATGATCATACAATGACTATAGATGCATCTGACTCCTAAGAAGATACAAAGTAGATGGCAACTTTTCAACATTTCTTCTGAAATTGTGTGTTTGGTTTATGGGAGAAAGAAATACAAGAAGGCAGAAATCATGTTATTTTTCTAGATCATAGTTTTAAAAGGCAGAAACAATATCCTTTTGCATCTCACTTAATTCAAGAATAATCTTTCTAATGGAAGAATAAAGGTTACCATGAAGATGATAAGGATTGCATGTAAGAATTCAAAATGAAAAAAGAGACAGAGGGGATGAGAATTTAGAAAGGAGAGTAGGGGGAGAGAGAAGGGTTTGGAAAAGGAAAGTTACAGGGGAGGAAAGGAGGGGTTGGGGAGGGGAGAACTGAGAGATGAAGGAGAGAAAGAGAAACAGAGAAAAGAGAAAAGAGAGACAGGAGATGCTTTGTATTAAACCTAGGAATGTGGTGGGGGCTGAGAACAAGAAAAAAAGAGGTCTTAAAAGCCAAGTGTACCCATTATTTTTTTTCTAAAATATTTCTTCTATTATAAGGAAACAGTGGAAAAAATGAGGTAAGTGAGTTATTTTCATAAATAACTCATTCTTATTTGACTTAATTAGTTTCAAGGAGCTGATAGCCTCACACCTTGCTTAAGAATTTCAGTGGTCACATTTCTACATAGTCAAAGTGATCCCAAACAATTTCTCCAATGTATTACACATATAAACAAGTTTTTCTTCTAAATCCAGCATGGTGGTCATTTTTTCCTACGTCTTTCTCTTCAACAAACAGTTATTATGAAAAATGAAAGGAAAATTCCACTCTTCATTCATGTTTGAGTTTCTTTGACTTGTGAAAATATCCTGTCCTGTAGCATAAGATGTAATTCCACATATACCTATTTTTTTTTCCTTAAAAGAAGACCTTTACAAGATTTAACTTATAAGATTTAAATAGAGTGACAGGTTTTTCTATCCATGGCTATGCAGAGATATTTTTTTCTTTCTTCTCTCTTTCTTTCTTTATCTATATTTCTTTACAGAATAAAAATTATTTTATCAAAGTAATGTGCTTTACCTCCTTGTGGCTCACAAATTTTTCTTTGTTGTTAATATGTCAAGTTTATTAATTATAATATTTAGACCTTCTTCACTCTCTATTTCTCTAATTTGCAAAATTCAGTGCAATGTGTTAAAACTTATTGACACCATATAATTTTACTGTTTCCTAATGTGTTTATATTTTTTCCTAATTTATTCTGAAAGTAGTATTTGAATGTTCATGACTATAATGTCTTAACTTTGGATTGTATATTTTATTAATAAAAATAATTTGGCTTCCCTCCCCCAAAAGTTTCAATTTACATTATTACAAATATGTGGCAATTATTATTACAAGTCTATTTTTCTTGACACTTATTTTTTAAAGCCAAAATTAAGAAATTACTAGAGTTAGGAGAAAGAGCATGATCATTCAGTCAAACCATATTGAACTTGAATTCAGTCTCTTATTGTTTACTGTTACTCTTTGGAAAGTTAATATACGACTCTGAGCCTCAATTTCATCAACTATAAAAATGGATATAACATCAGTTTTTATCTCACAGGATAATTATGAGGCTTATATGAAAAAATTATGACAAATATATATATGAACATTTAACACAATATCTGGCAAAATTAAGCACTTAATACATGGTATTATTAATAAATTATATCTACTAGTAGAGAAAAGTTATTTTCCTAATGATTTTATTAAAATAGGCAATGAAATTAGAGTCCCATGGAGGAGATTCAGTTCTTTAAAAACAATGGTAACCAAAGAACATGAATATCAAGACTTTAAAAAAATTAGCCTACTTTAAAGAAATATTTTTCAAACTTGAGTGGATAGTAACAATCAATTTTCTGAGTGCCAATCAGCATCCTTTATTAAAAGAAAAAAAGAGGGCCCTGGCCGATTGGCTCAGCGGTAGAGCGTCGTCCTGGCGTGCGGGGGACCCAGGTTCGATTCCCGGCCAGGGCACATAGGAGAGGCGCCCATTTGCTTCTCCACCCCCCCCCCCTTCCTTTCTGTCTCTCTCTTCCCCTCCAGCAGCCGAGGCTCCATTGGAGCAAACATGGCCCAGGCGCTGGGGATGGCTCCTTGGCCTCTGCCCCAGGCAATAGAGTGGCTCTGGTCGCGGCAGAGCGACACCCCAGAGGGGCAGAGCATCACCCCCTGGTGGACAGAGCGTCGCCCCTGGTGGGCGTGCCCGGTGGATCCCGGTCTGGCGCATGTGGGAGTCTGTCTGACTGTCTCTCCCCGTTTCTAGCTTCAGAAAAATACAAAAAAGAGAGAGAGAGAGAGAGAGAGAGAGAGAGAGAGAGAAGGGAAGGGAGGAGCAAAGGAAGAGAAGAAAAGAAAAAATAGGACAATTTGCACATATTCAGATAAATATTACTCATGAAAACTTGTTATTTTCAGTTATATTACATTGCATAGTGGACCAGAATAGAAATTTATTACTTATTCTGCATCATAATAAAAAAATGTATGAAATCCTCCGAACTTAATGGGAACTAGAACACATGAATCCATGGGCTCTCGTGTAACAGGGAAAGAGCCAATCACCTTGCTTATTTAAAGGTTTCTCTAATTCATGGAGTTTAGCAATTGAAGCCATCTAGTGCCCTTTAAGATATCTTGTGTTATCTTCTTATCTGCAAGATTTTAAGACAAACGTAACTACCTATCAGCCTGTCCGAGGGCAAGAGAGAAAGACTAGATGGCTTCTGAATAACCATTCTAGTTCTAGGATCATGAAGCAAGCAATGATTTTTAAAAAAGGAAAGTAATACAATCAGAAGAATTTAAGACAGCATTCTTTTCACATTCAATAAATTCAAGCACTTACATATAAAAGACTAGAGATCAGGGAAATGACACTTCTAAAAATCAGATAAATTTGTGGCATTAAAAGGCAGCAAAGTGTCACCCAGTATGCTTTACTTACAGAAACTTGGTAATATTTCTCTCTCCTTTTGCAAGATATACAGGATATGGATGGGGTTTGGAATGACATGAAGAGAGCAGTGTACAAAATGAAGGTTCATATAAGTGGCTGTGTTCACTTTGGTCTTATTTCAAACCAAACCAGTATGGTGGTCAGCTGTCAGCCAAAGAGAACAGGGCAGGAACAGAGCCAATCAAGCTGTGTTAAGTAACCCAGTCATTCCACAGAAATATGTACAGCTCTTGTTCCCCGGCAGTATAGCTGGCAACAGTACAGCAGTAATTTGAGGGGTTTTCTATAGAGTGCTTATGAGTTTGATTTCACTGTTGGCTTCTTGCCATTGTAACCTATACACTGGGTAGCTCTCTGAGTTACTCAACTATGTGCTTAGAAGATAAAAAATCAGATTTTTCACTTTGGTAGGCATGAAGTCAGCTGAGTTCTCACTTTGCCAAATGCTTCTCTTTTTTTTGTTTGTTTTGTTTTGTTTTGTTTTTAACTCCTCAGGTTAGGAAAAATACATAGTTTGTATTGCCAAGCACTTTCCCCCTACACTTTGAGCCATGTATTCTTTCTCTGGGAAACTAAATTCCTTCTTTTTTACCCATAACTCATCCAACTGTTTTCTCTGACAACTTAAATCTTTAGAGCCTTTTAAATACCACTTCTCTCATTTTATCTCCATTACTCTTCTTTTTTCATACTTTCCCCCGGCAATCAAAAAATACATAAAATTTGCCAGATTTGAAGTAAAAAAAGATAAATATAATTCAATTTCTGAGGTTCAAGGTGATGTTTCACTTGAGACCAAATAAACTTTCCATTACCTATTTGCACTTTCATACAACTCTCTTCTGATACACTTGAAGGGCAAAATGCAGTTTAACAGCAATGCACTATTGGTCTTCATTTGGGTGAGCAATCATGTGTTTGGGAATATTTCATTTTGAGTCAACTTCAGCTGCTTTCTATATACAAATATCACCTCATGATCCTAATAAATAATACATTTCAAAAATGGTTGTGATATTAGAAGTGAACTACTCTCACCAGTGCTACCATTTAAAAATCAAAAGCCAAAATTATGGTGGTAGGTTGGGGGAGTAAGTAGAAGATATACAATGAAAATGATTGGAATATACTGGGAAGCATAGTGAATGAGCAGAAGTACTGATCATCTCCACCCTTTGGTTCATCAGTGTACAATTAGAAAATGCTCCTTCTTGACTCTAAAAATATATAAATCTCCAAAAGAATGCCATTCACTTGTAAACAGATATACAGTCCCCACCAGGGTTACCCATTTCACTTCTACTTCAGGCGGAATACCCAGTTACTTTCCTGAAGGAAGACCTTCTCACCTCCCAAATTCCTTTCTAAGAAGTATTTCATTTTCACTGCTGTGAATTGGTAGAGTGAAGTGGAAAAGCTCAAATCCCACTATCAGAAATTCATCAAAAGAATGTCATTAAAGTTAAGACTTCAAAATGAGATTTCATACCAAAACCAATTAACAAACTGTAGTTAGTTAGCTACTATAGTACTCTCAATAGTGTAATTCAGCCATACTATGGAATTAATGGGTTTCAGTAGGTTACCCAAGGAACCAAATCACCATCTATAACATGCTTTCTCTATTAATACCCAATCCAAATTCAAAACAACAAACTTTCAGAACTTTATCTATTAGTAAGTTGAAAATTGCCTACAAATACATTTCTGTTTATACTTCAGAAAGTCTTCTTGTGATATAAAGAAATACTAAAAAAAAAAAAAAAAACAGGCAATTGACTATCAGCCTTTTTAAAGTAAGTCATATGCTTTACAAAAAAAAAAAGAGCATAAATAAAAAAGAAAACTAAGAATCCAATGTGAAAGCTATAAATTACTTCCTCATTTACTATATATTATATATTCTGGGATTTTCAAATATAATACTTGGAAGTATGCATAAACAAATGATATTTATGGCTGTCATATGTCATTAATATTATAAAACTGATAACCATGCCAATATTATATATTATGAGTAATGGAAAAATATAGACAGTTTCTAAAATTATATACACCCTTATATTTTCCTGACTATAGGCGATTCAGATGCTGCCTTTAAAAATTCACAAGGTTCTAAGCTGAGGATACCAGAAAGTTAACAGAACTACAAGTCAATCTATTCTCATGAAAATTCCAGAAAAATAACTAAATGCACACTTACATATGAGGAAGGTTATGTGGGTCCATATAAATGCCATCAGAACTTCTCATAAATCCAACAAATGTACTGTACAGATAGGATGCCTAAATGATCTAATAAAAACCAATTTCTAATGATTAAGAAAAACTAGCTTGCTACAGAAAGGCAAACAATGTTCACAAACAAAACCTGGATTCAAAGGAATGAATCCTGGTATGAATGAACCTGGGTATGAATTATGAAGGTTTTAATAGAAAATAAAACAACATTTTCAGTAAGAATTAGAATAAAATTTAACTTGAGAAACTGGGGTGGAAAAGTGGGAGATATCAGGACTTCTCTTGAGATGAGGCATAAAGCATAACTGAGTATATTATTCTTCCATTTTAATAGAAATAAACTACTGATCTCTATGGACACATAATAGTGTGGGGGTTGGGGGGGAAGAGGAGTGTGGGAGGGATAGAGGTGATGTAGAGGGGGATACATGGTGATGGGGGGAGACTTGACTTAGAGTGGTGATCACACAATGTACTATACAGGTGATGTATTATAGGAATGAGCACCTGAGACCTGCATAATTTTATTGACCAATGTGACTCCAATAAATTCCATTTTAAAAAGTTCTAGCCAGACCAGGCGGTGGCGCAGTGGATAGAGTGTCAGACTGGGATGCGGAAGACCCAGGTTTGAGACCCCGAAGTCACCAGCTTGAGTGCAGGCTCATCTGCTTTAAGCAAAGCTCGCCAGCTTGGACCCTAGGTCACTGGCTCGAGCAAGGAGTTACTCGGTCTGCTGAAGGCCCACGGTTAAGGCGCGTATGAGAAAGCAATCAATGAACAACTAAGGTGTCGCAACAAAAAACTGATGATTGATGCTTCTCATCTCACTCTCTGTTCCTGTCTGTCCCTATCTATCCCTCTCTCTGACTCTCTCTCTCTGTCTCTGAAAAAAAAAAAGGTTTTAAGATATTGAGACTTGTAGTATAAGGTCAGAAGTACTGCCTGCAACTAACTGCACTATGACATTCACATTCATCTGCTGAGCCTGAAGTCCTACAGCAGCTGCAGACTCTGATGTCCAATCAGGCTTCCCAAATCTTCCCCTAGAGCCTATGTGCTAGTGGCACCACATTGCACATGCTCCTCTCACCCATCTGCCTCCCATCCCTCTCTGCCATCAGATATTCCTTTTTCTTTTTTTTATTTTATTTAGAAAATTAAATTTAACAGGGTGACATTGATCAATAAGAGTACACAGGTTTCAGGTGAACATTTCTATAGCATTAGAACTGTTGATTATGTTGTATAACCATCACCCAAAATCAAATCATTTTCTGTCACCCTATATTTGTCCCTCTTTACACCCTTCCCCCCACCATCACCTCCCTCATGTCCCCCTCCCCCTGGGAACCACTTCAATTTTATCTATGTCCATGAGTCTCAGTTTTATATCCCACCTATGTATGAAATTATACAGTTCTTAGCTTTTTTATATATATTAACCTTTTTGATTTACTTATTTTACTCAGTATAATGTTCTCAAGATCTATCCATGGTGTCATAAATGGCAATATATCATCATTTCTAATGGCTGAGTAGTATTCTACTGTATATATGTACCAGATCTTCTTTATCCAATCCTCTATCAAGGGACACTGGTTGTTTCCATGTCTTGGCCACTGTGAATAATGCCGTGATAAATATGTGGGTGGATGTGTCTTTACATACCAGTGTTTTTGAGTTTTTGGAGTAGATACCCAGTAGAGGGATTGCTGGGTCACATGGCAGTTCTATTCTTAATTTTTTGAGAAACCACCATACTTTTTTCCATAATGGTTGTTAATTCAAAATGGATCAGACTTAAATATAAGATCTGAAACGATAAATTACAAAGAAGAAAACATAGGTACTACACTCATTGACCTTGGTCATAGAGAACAGTTTACGAATTTGAGCCCAAAGGCAAGTGAACTAAAGGCAAAAATAAATGAATGGGACTACATCAAACCAAAGAGCTTCTACACAGCAAAAGATAACTGACAACAAAACAAATAGGCAGCCACCTAAATGGGAGATGATATTTGCAAACAGCTCTGATAAGGGGTTAATATCCAAAATATACAAAGAATGCAGAAAGCTCAGCAAAAAACAAACAAACAAACAATTCAACTAAAAAATGGGGAGAGGGCCCTGGCCGGTTGGCTCAGTGGTAGAGCGTCGGCCTGGCGTGCAGAAGTCCCGGGTTCGATTCCCAGCCAGGGCACACAGGAGAAGCGCCCATCTACTTCTCCACCCCTCCCCTCTCCTTCCTCTCTGTCTCTCTCTTCCCCTCCCACAGCCGAGGCTCCATTGGAGCAAAGATGGCCCGGGCACTGGGGATGGCTCCTTGGCCTCTACCCCAGGCGCTAGAGTGGCTCTGGTTGCAACAGAGCGACGCCCCGGAGGGGCAGAGCATTGCCCCCTGGTGGGCAGAATATCGCCCCCTGGTGGGCGTGCCAGGTGGATCCCAGTCGGGCACATGCGGGAGTCTGTCTGACTGTCTCTCCCCGTTTCTAGCTTCAGAAAAATACAAAAAAAAAAAATGGGGAGAGGACTTGAACGGACATTTCTCCCAAGAGGACATACAAATGGTCAACCAACAGATATAAGAAAAGATGCTCATCTTCATTAGCTATTTGAGAAATGCAAATCAAAACTACAATGAGATACCACCTCACACCTGTTAGATTAGCTATTATCAACAAGACAGGTAATAACAAGTGTTGGAGAGTCTGTGGAGAAAAAGGAACCCTCATTCACTGCTGGTGGGAATGCAAATTAGTAATCTCTTTCTTTACCAGGATGTAGTCCTTCAGCCACAGAAACTATGTATTAAAATCAGAGCCCTGCAAACCATCACTGCCAGCTCAGCTGGGAATGGAAGGCCCATCATTCAGCTGCACCTAGTGGAGTAGTGCATGATCCTGGGCATTGTACATTCTACCCAATCGTGAAGGCACCTTTGAAGAAGCATGTTCAAGTGGTATGTCCTTGTTTGTGACCTGGTAAAGAGTCAGCGTGTGTGTATTTTGGGTGAATTTTGTTGTGTGGGTGTGTGTGTGTGTCTGCCTGCCTGCAAAAACTCACAGCAAATATCTGAGAATATAAGAGCTTCACAGAATTGAGTTATGATTTCCTTCTTGAAGTACATCATACAGACAAATAGCTACAGTTAAAATGTAATATTTTATAAAATACATCGTTGTCTTTGTGTGGAGGGACCTAATAGGACCGCAGGGCAGGTCTCTCATGCATCAGTTGGGGGTGAGGGACACTGTGTTCTTTCTTTGCACCCAAAACAACAAGCTAGAAATAAATCTTTGGGAAAATCACCTCAGGTTTTGCCAGGGGAAGAGAGTTAGAAAAGTTTGAGAGGTTCCTTATCAAGAAAAACTGACAGCAAGCCTTTATATTAGACTATATGTGTCTATCCTCTATAATTCTATAGAAATGAGAAAGTATTCTAATCAAGAAAGTTAAGTTTTAATAAAATGTTGTTTTTGAAGTATGATTCGGAAGAAGGATCCTGTGCATGAGGTTTTCATCAGGGGTTTAAAAAAAACAATTTATACTTCTATAAGTAAAATAAGGGTAAATGGCATTTCACTGTGATGGGCTGCTATGAGCTCTATAATATCACCAGTACAAATGATATTTCCTAGGATTTTGTTTTCCCTTAAGAAAATAAAAAACAGGAAAAAAATTTTTACATAATCATGAGTCATAGGGGTAAGAAATGGACATATAAATAACTGTTAGCTCAGTGTAAAGGATCCCTGAAGAAAGGGGAGAAGCCCAGGAGATGTGCACATCAAATAAAAATGGAAACTGTGGCTATATTTTAGTGCAAACCAATATTCTCTCTTCAGGAATCATCCCCTCTGGCTCACTGCTGACAATCCATAGATAGTGTATGAGTGAGATGAGTTCAGGAGTAAGATGAACAGGGATGCTCCACGGCAGGTAAATAAATTTGTTTCCACTGAGATAATTATTCTTACCGTGTGTCACTGCTCTCATGGCATAAACAGGACAGGTGATGACATCCTATAAAATGCAATTTTTATTCCTATACTCCTGACATTGAGATATATAACTCATTCAGCTCTCCCAAATTTTTTTTTTGCTCTGAAGCTATGAGTGGGTTTTGTTATTATTGTTGTTCTTGTTGTTTGCCTTTTTTAAAATTGCTATCATCAACTATGTGATAACATTAAGAGAATGGGGTTGAGAGGCAGGGATGTGACTGTCTTTATATTAGGCAACCTGGTCCTATAAAAGGACTATATATGTTATTATGGGAGATAGTTAAATATAGATATATCATTTGGATTTTTTTAGAGGTTAATATCTGCATTATGTAATCCCTGTGCAACACCTGTTTTCTCAAATCAATGCCCTCTCCCAAACCTCACATTCTTTCAGACCTAACCTAGGCAAGAAACAAAAAAATCACAATCTTCTATACCAACAAATAATTTTTCTAACTATAATTCATTAGTACTTTATTCCAAAAGCATATGAATACTTATAAGATGGTTAATCCTCATTAAAAACTAAGATTACATGACATAATTACATGTAAATAAGAAAAATGAATTAAACTCTTACCCTTTCCTATGTCGGGCACTAGTTGTGAATCATATATACAATTAGAGTTATATTGCCAAGCTAAAAATATTGGTAAAGATCTAAAAATGACAAACAGTGCCTTTTAAATTAATGTCTTATTAGTTGAGTGAAGTACACTGACAAAGAATAATTTATGCTTATTCAAACTGCACTCGACATCTTCAGGTGTTTCCAAATGAGCTCACAGAAGAGTGATTAAATGCATCTGATAACAAGCCACACATTGCTGAAATTACTTACCGCCTCATTTTATGATTAATTAAACATGTAGATTAAAGTTGCAAAAGAATTTAGATTAATGAGCAAGTTAAGTCTTGCTGATATAAGTGAATTGGGAATTGGATGCTCTGTGGAACTTTATAAACATGCATTTTATAATGAATAAGACAAGGCTACATGCAGAATCATGGCCACCAGGGCCTTTTGACGATGCAGTCTTTTTTAACATGGTTTGACAGCTTTCAAATAACATTCTTCTATAGGCTTTAAACTTTGTGCTTTGCTGTAAAACACAAGACTACATAACTCGTACCAGGAGTACGATTATTTTCAAGCTCTCCAAGGTAATGACCCCCTGTAGCAGCAGCTGTTCAGAAAAAATTACAAGCTCAATTGTTATTTTAATCAGAGATAGTTTTGTAGTTAAAAGCAGTTATGCAACTTGTAAAATTATATGACACCTCATCAGTACCTTCTCTTCAACACTTCTTCCTCCAAAAGTAACACCATCCCCAGAAAGTCATAGCTTCCAGAGGACTTATTAGCAAAGCAGGGTGCTCAGTCATTCATAAAATATTCAAAGCCATTTATTAGTGAAGTTTCCATGCTAGGAAAGGTTATGTTTAAATTTATGACAACTCATCATTTCCAAGAGTGTGTCAAAATATCTGCTGGGGTTTGCGGAGTATACAATTTTTCACTTTTAAGATCAGCTTTACCTAATCCACATAACTTAGACTGTGCCAAAAGCAAGTTGAACTTTATAATTTTCCAGAGCAAGAGAAATTCAGGTAGTTCACAGAGATGCTGCGTTCTCCTTTGCAGGAATACAGAAGCAAAGAGAAATTGAGCCAAAGTTACTTAATCAGCTTATGGTTTCAAATCTATTTCACTTTTATCACTAAGCTGGTAGCACAATGCCATTTTTTACTACTGTAGCATGATAAAGACACTCCTATAAATTCTTTAAATAAATCCAACCTGCTTTCTAAAATATACCTCTAATTCTTTTCTACTTATCTCCAGACCTTACATATGATTCATTTATTGGCAAGAGTGAAATTTTTATAGTGTTAATTTTTTTCCTTTCAATTTAGAATTTTTTTAGATCAAAAGCCTTACCAAGAAAACTATGGAAATTTTCACTAAGAATCAAAAGGAACTGCTTCAAAACACAGGTGGCAAATTACCATCATTAACCCCACATATTTATCATGTGGACATAATTGCCCACTTGAAAATTTATGCTAATGAAAATATAATATTGAGACATAAGTCTCTGGCTATACTAAAATTCATTAAAAGTTAAAATCATTTTTATAAGCAGCCAAAACAAAATAGTCCCCATTTGCTTTGTTTGTTAAAAATATATTAAGTCAGTGTTTTTTACCGAGTAATGTGAACCACATTTTATCACCATAAGAGGTTATTTCAAATTTATAAGCTTTTTATTCTTATACTTCAACTTTTGAATGTAATAGTAAGGACTTTTAGAAAAATATGTACCCAAATACTTCAAGGACCAATAATACACTTTTATCTTTTTTATACTCTTCAAAAGAGGAAACCTGACAACATAATGGTTATGTTAGCATGAAAGAAGCAAGGTTAGATAACAAATGAAAAAAATTCCTTTGCAATTTTAAATGCATTTGGTATATGCCAGAAGGGCACAGATTATTCAGACAGCTCAACAAGCCACCAAATTTTAAGAATAAAATTCTTTCTACTTAGTCATTGCCATATTATTTCTAGGCCCCACAAGTTATTAGGTGTGTCCTGGAATTACTAATAACTTAAAAGAAATTGTGTCATTCCAAAGGCATTTTAATACAAGAAGATATATTTATTTCCCCATGAAAGTAATTTTTGTAAAATAACTGTAATTTTCTCCTTAATACTGAGTATACTTAGCCATTATATAAATACATACTTACGATTATTAGCATGTTTTAATTTTTTGATAAATACTTTATACAGTTTACCTGCATTAAATACATAAATTTACTGGTTATTTAAAGAGTTAAATGTTTACCTAAAATACCAAAGTAGGTACTTTGCCTTGAAATTTAGAAAAAGTGAATAATTTAAAATATCCCAAATCAGCCATAATGTAACATAAAAACTCCTTAACATTCTTTTTCATTAAATCAAGATGGCAATTTATTGTAACATATTTTCTTTTATTTCACAACACATAGTCATGTGGGCTATGAATCTTGCATTTCTAAGGGGAGATTAATATTTTCTCTATTTCACATATGAGTAGAAAAAATATTAAAATACTCACCAGAGACTAAAATGAGATGACTAAATTTATTTTCACATGTGATTGGGTCAAGATTTGTCAAGGTGAACTACAAATGCATTAATATCTACAAAACTGCCAAATGTTGAATTATTAATAGTGTCAGCTCCATGATTTCAGTTCATGCCCTATAGAGGAGTTTGTGAGATCCATCAAAACTTGGCCTCTCCACATGTTTACAAGCATCCAGAAGGCAACATGTTTTAAACTAAAAATAAAGTGACTCGAACTAAGCAAACTATCATCAAGGCCAGACTAAAGTTCGTATATGCAAAGACCCAGTCTATAGCAAAGGGTGCAAATGAAGCCAGGGGCCACTCCATGCCAGAAACTTGACAGCTCAGCACCCAGCACTGGAGATACCAGGCAGATGACTAAAGGTGGTTCTTTGTTTAGCCGGATCAGCAGAATTATGTACTACACTTATAAATTGTATGTATCAATGAAAGTATTCAAGAACCAAAAACAATGCTGAAAATTGACTCCAAAACTATTATGGCTTATTACTTTTTATTCTATTTTACTGTAAAATTTTTAGTTCTCTTAAGCAAAGAGTTAGTTAACTAGAAAAATTCTAAATTTTTCCTTTAGTGAAAAAATAAAAGATTTCTCTACTTTCTAGATTAGTTATGTTAGAACTACTTCTAAAATCTTCATATATCCAAAACATTTGTGTGAGCAGTGTACTTTAGTAGTGGTCTTTTATAAGTTGTTTGGTAATTTATAGTATGATTATATATATAGTCAAAGGTTTCTAAACTTTACTCTGTACTTTATATTGCATCATTTTCAAGATAGATAATTGAGATAAATACTGATTTTGTTTATAAAATACATAACCTACACCTAAAACTAATGTTATGTCAATTATATCGTAAAGAAATAAATACAAATGGGCTAGAAACTTGGGAAATTTTAACATTTTGATACTTATCTGCACAATCTTTCATTCAATAGTTATGTATCCTATAATAGAAGCATTTCTGAAAAATGTTTAATTATGGTAGTAAAATGGTTTAATTTTACTAATCTAAAGATTAGCCAATAATCCCAATAGTTTTAAATACTACAATTTAAAACTAGAAAATGTAAAGAAAATGGGTATTAACATTACCTAGACCTTAGTATTAGACCACAAAAATGCAATGCAATCCTCATTTGCATGGAAATAATAAGTGGGAACATTAGTTATACTCATAAACTATATATATATACATATATATATATTATACCTGGGCTCTTATACAAAGTGATGAGGGGTCACAAAGTCCTTCTTGAAGCATTTTCCTTTCCTCATCAGAAGATATAGAATGTCTAAAAAGAAGAAACTAATAGTTATTGGACCCACTATCTGCCAGATATAAAATAAATGTTCTCTATGCATCAGATAATCTTCCCAACAAGCACACCCACTTCACAGATGAGGAAATTGAGTCTCAAGCTAAATAATTTGTCAAGAGTTATACCACTGATGGAGGTGAGAATAAAGCCCTGTGAACCCAACTCCTAGGTTCATTTGTTCTTTCTGCTACCTTATGCTTATTTATAGCCTATACTATCTTTGTGTTTTTATTATTCTCTGCTAGCTAGAATTCCTTTTTGGTTCTTCTCAGTTAATCCATTCCTACCACGTTTTTCCATGATTCACCTACTCCAAAAAGTATGTTGTATTCTCTCACCACTTTGTTTAAAAGCCTTTATTACAACACTTATAGTTACAAGAATTCACACAATATACAGTTACATATTACCAATATTGCCATCTATTTTACAGCAATGTAATCAGAAAATAGTTTCATTGACAGAATGTATGTTTCTCTCATTCTTTTATTCTGTACTCCTCTATCCTCTCTTACTTTCACAGGAACTGTTATTATTACTATAATCATTATTACTATTATTCTATATTATCTACCCCAATCAACCATCACTTGCTCACATGCTGTTCTCTGGATCCCTAAAATCATATCTTTTTCTGCTTTTGATCTGCTCAAATGGTCTTATATTCTTAAACCACCTCTTTTCCTTTTCAATCAAAAATTCTATTCTTCAATATTTTATAAAAGGTATAAGACACTATTAAATATTCATTTTTGCAACAAATATCTAAACATTTATCATCTTCTAGAAACTAAGAACAGAGAAACAAAATAGAGCTTATTTGTCTAAAAGCTTGCAATCTACCACAAAGAAATAAACAACCCAAAATTTATAACATAGATTTGTGTCATAATAAAAGTACATTTTTTAAAAGTGATGTGGATATAAAGAACAAAGAGTAGTAAGTCATTTGTGGAGGTAGTAGTACAGAAAGACTTCATATTGTAGGTGGTATCTAAGATAATGCTTCATTAACAGGACCCAGGCAGAGAAATAGCAATAGTAACTATCTTTTATGGAATATACTTGATGTGTGAAGCACTCAATATAGTGCAATATAATTTCTTCACACACATGGAAACTTCTGCTTCTGACCAAGATGGACAAACAGGGGCTGGATTTACTCTTCTGGCTTAAGCATCTAAAAAAATGAACAAAATATAGGAAAATGACAGTTCTCAAACACTGAACATCAGGCAATGAAGAATAGTAATTCCTAAGAAAGGAAAAACAAATGAGGGTATCCTTAAAGGTTACTGCATAAAAAAGGAAATTACTGACTGCAGTGCACAGAGGCAGAGCATAATGAGTTAAGAAGGTAGAGCTGGGAATCTAGGGAGCCAAGACAGCTATAGTCCATAGAGCAGAGTAATAGAGGAGTCAGCCCTGCACATAGACTTCTAGAGATTGGCACAGTCCCTCGCAGATTTTAAGCAATTACTGATCAGCTGCTTTGTGTATATAAGGAAACTAACCAAGGTTAGGGAAAGATATCCAAAAGGAGCAGAGAGAATAGTCCCAGAGCTCATATAAGGCCAGGAATAGTTTATTTTCCCATGATCAAAAGTATAAAACTTCATAACACAAGGGACACTGGTGAGTCTTAACAGTGGAGAAAATTAACATTACACTAAAGGCTGCACTAGTTCCAACATACAAAGCTTAAAAGCAAGGAAAGGATTGAAAGGATCAAACTGTATCCAAGTATCTTAACTACATACCAGAAAAAAAAACTAAAAAATATTTATAGAAATATTCAGTACTCAACAAAGTAAAATTCACAATTTTTGGCATCCAGTAAAAAACTACCAGCCATGCAAAGAAGCAGAAAAATACAACCCATAATGAAGAGAAAAATCAATTAATCGAAACTTATCCAGAAATGACACAGATGATAGAATGAGTAGACAAGGGTATTAAAACAGTTATAGTTGTGTTCTATTTCTTATGGAACTAAAAGACTGACCATATTAAGTATAGGCATTGAATATATAATAACGATTCAAATTTAACTTCTAGAGATAAAAAATATGTCTGAAATGAAAAATACATTGTGTGAAAATAAAAGTAGATTAAGCATACCAAACAAAAACAAGTAAACTTAATGTAAAGATTTATCAATAGAAACCATCAAAAATAAAACTGAAAAAAATGTGAAAAGAATCAGTGAGCTGTAAGATAACTTCAAGTTACTTAACAAATGTGAAATTGGATTCCACACAAAAAAAAATGGAAGTGAACAAATAAATATCTGAAGAAATACTGGCTGAAATTTTTCCAGATGTGACAAAAACTAAACCCACAAATACAAAAATTAAAAAAAAAACTCGAGCTCAAGAAACATTAAGAAAACTACACCTAGGCACAAAGTAATCATATTACTTACAACCAGCAAAAAGAGAAAATCATAAAAGCAGCCAGAGGAAAATGACACATCATATTTGAAGAACATATATTTTAAGAATTACAGCAGACTTGTTTTTAAAAACAATATAGACTTATTTTTTAAAATAATGCAAGCAAAAAATAATCAATATCTTTACATTATCAAAGAAGTTAATCTAAAATTTTATACCTAGCAAAATAAAGATTTTTTCAAAAACACAAAAGCTGAAGAAGATCTTACCAGCTGATCAGCATACATATTTTACAAGAAATGTTAGATCCTTTAGGCAGAAGGTATTGTTACCAAGTGAAAGCTGAATCTATACAAAGGAGTAAAATACAGTGAAAATGGTATATACAGGTAAATATAAAAGACTCTTTTTAAATCTCTGTCAAATGCCACTGACTATTCAAATCAAAAATTATTTTTAGAATTATAACATATGTAGAAGTGATGTGTATGGCAACAATAGCACAAAGGCTAGGAGAGAGAAATGAAAGTATACTAGTATAAGATTCTTATACAGTATGTAAAATGGGATAATATTACTTGAAGTAAGAATATCATAAGTTGTTTAGTGTTGCTGTAAACTGTAAATCAAACACTAAAACAAAATAAAACAAAAAATTAGAATAAACCAACAAAATATTTAAAATAACTTCATAAACATTATCAATAAATTAAAAAGAAAGCAGGAAAAAGGGAATAATGAACAGATGATACAAATAGAAAACAAAGAACAGATTCAACCACATAATCACATTAAATGTAAATGGTCTAAACACCCAAATTAAAAGGGAAAGATTGTCATACTAGAATAAAATGCAAGCTCAATTGCATGCAGTCTATTAAATACCCTTTTAAAAATGAAAAACAATATTTTAAAAGTGAAAATATAAAGCAATATATACCACAGTGCCACTAATAAAAAGAAAGTTGCAGTAGCTACCAGACAAAGTAGATTAGAGTAAGGAACATTACCTGGGATAAAAAAAAAATTCTTGTGTAATGATAAAGGGATTCAATATATTAGGAGGACATAATGATCCTAAACATTTACTTTTCTAATAGTTACCTAGGTTCAAAATATAAAACAGAAAAACTAATAAAATTACAAGAATTATTCATTTTTAAAATCTTTTTCAGTTAATTACAGAACAAGTACAAAAAAATAAGTAAGTATATAAAATACTTAAACAACACTATCAATCAACTTTACCTAATCTATATTTATAGAACTTGCCAGTCAACAAAAGAAATAAGAGATTAATAAAAGAAGGATATCTAGAAAAATCCCTAAATATTAAGAAATAAAATAATGTTTCTAAATAACTCATTGGTCAATGAAAAAATAAAAAGGAAAATTAGAAAGTATTTTGAATAAAAATGAAAACATCACATATCCAAATTTATGGGATGCAGCAAAGAAATACTTAAAAGTAAATTTACAGCACTAACACCTATATTGAAAACTAGGTCTGAAATTAATAATCTCAAATTTGACCTTAAGAAACTAGAAAAAGAAGAGCAAAATAAAATCAAAGTATACTGAAGGAAAAAACAATAAGAATAAATACTGAAATCAGTAAAATAAAAAAGCAATATTAAATTTTGATATGTAGTGTTTACATTCTTATATCAGATGAGAGGTTATATCACTAAAGATTCTATTATCCTTGTATATTAAAAGAATAATCTATAGCTATTTTGAACAATTCTATGCCAATAGAGTCAACTACTTAGATGAATGCCCTTAAATAAACTGTATACTTAGATGAAATAGACAACCCAATTAGCCCTGTATATATTAAAGAAATTAAATTTTTAGTTAAAAACCTTCCCACAAAGAAAACTCGAACCCCAGAGATGGCTTCACTAGTGAGGTCTTTCAAGCATTTGAAAAGAAATAATATTGATTGTTCACAAACGCTTCCAGAAATTTGAAGAGGAGGAAATACTTCCCAACTCATTCTATGAGGCTACAGTAATCAAGTAATCAAGATAGTGACAGAAAAAATAGACAAATAGATCAATGAAATGAAATGGAAACTCCAGAAATAAACCTATTTTTATATAGTCAACTGATTTTCAACAAAAGCACCAAAACAATTTAGTAGGAAAAAGATAATCTTTTAAGCCAATGATACTGGAATAATTGAATAACTGTAAGCAAAAATATAAACCTTAAACCTTATTTCACCCACTAGAAAAAAAAATTCAAAATAAATCATAGACCTAAATTAAAAGAATAAACTATAAAATTCCTAAAAAATGCATAGGAGAAAATCTTAGTGACCTTGGGTTTTACAAAAATTTCTTAAATGTGACACAAAAAAACATGAAATGTCAAACAAAAGCAATTAATTGGATTTTGTCAAGATTTAAAACTTTTGTTCTTCAAAAGATACTTAAACTAGAAAGTTAACCAATAGACTAGTAGAAAATATGTGCAAAACAAATCGCTGACAAATCACTTGTATGTAGAATATGTAAAAACTATTTCAACTCAATAAAAAAGAAGATAACTTCAATTTTAAAAAACAACAAAAGACTTAAAAGGCACTTTAACAAAGTAGATAGATGGATGGCAACTAAGCAATGAAAAGATGCTCAACACCATCAGCCATTAGGGAAATGCAAATTAAAACCACAATGAGGTACCAGTATAAACACTTGAATGGCTAAAACTGAAGACAAAATATAAGAAGGTAGGGCATCCGAAACTCTCACTCATTGCTAGCAGGAATGTATAAAGGTATAATCACTCCAGAAAAAATTAGCAGTTACTATGAAGTTATACATACACCTATGTAACCAAGCCATTCCACTCCTAGGTATTTACCCAAGAGAAATAAAAGTATATGTCCCCCCTAAGACAAATGTTCAAAGTAGCTTCATTTGTAATAACCAAAAACTAGAAAGGACCTAAATGAATAATCAAATTGTGGTATATCCATACAATGCAATACTCCTCAGCAATTTTAAAATTAAAGTATAGACATATACACATGAGTGAATCTGAAAATAATTATGCTGAATGAAAGAAACTAGACAAAAAAAAAGTACTTAATGTATGACCCCACTTACAGAAAAGTTGTTTCCATGCAATCTAATCTACAGTGACAGCAGATCAACAATTGCCTGGGGATGAGGTCAGGGAAAGATCAAGGAGAGGCAGGAGTAAGGGATTCTGAAGGAACATTAAGATACTTCACACCTGTTAGATAGCTATTATCAACAAGACAGGTAATAGCAAGTGTTGGAGAGGCTGCGGAGAAAAAGGAACCCTAATCCACTGTTGGTGGGAATGTAAAGTAATACAACCATTATGGAAGAAAGTATGGTGGTTCCTCAAAAAACTAAAAATAGAACTACCATATGACCCAGCAATCCCTCTACTGGGTATATACCCCCCAAACTCAAAAACATTGGTACATAAAGACACATGCAGCCCCATGTTCACTGCAGCATTGTTCACAGTGGCCAAGACATGGAAACAACCAAAAAGCCCTTCAATAGATGACTGGATAAAGAAGATGTGGTACATATATACTATGGAATACTACTCAGCCATAAGAAATGATGACATCAGATCATTTACAACAAAATGGTGGGATCTTGTTAACATTATACGGAGTGAAATAAGTAAATCAGAAAAAACTAAGAACTGCATGATTCCATACATAGGTGGGACATAAAAACGAGACTAAGAGACATGGATAAGAGTGTGGTGGTTAGGGGGGGAGGTGAGGAGAGGGAGGGAGAGGGGGGAAAAGAGGGGCACAAAGAAAACCAGATAGAAGGTGACAGAGGACAATTTGATTTTGGATGACAGGTATGCAACATAATTAAATGACAAGATAACCTGGAGATGTTTTCTTGGAACATATGTACCGATTTATTAATGTCACCTCATTAAAATTAATAAAAATTTATTTTAAAAAATGATACTGTTAGGGGTGATGAATATGTAAATTATCTTGATTGTGGAAATAGCTTTACTGTTAACAGTATACCTATATCAAAACTTATCAAATTGTATACTTTAAATACATGCTAGTTATTGTATGCCAATTATAACTCAATAAAGCTATTTTTAAAAGTGCAATAGGGCCCTGGCCAGTTGGCTCAGCAGTAGAGCGTCGGCCTGGCAGGTGGAGATCCTGGGTTCGATTTCCGACCAGGGCACACAGGAGAAGCACCCATCTGCTTCTCCACCCTTCCCCCTCTCCTTTCTCTCTCTTCCCCTCCCACAGCCAAGGCTCCACTGGAGCAAAGTTGGCCCAGGCACTGAGGATGGCTCCAAGGCCTCCACCTCAGGCGCTAGAATGGCTCCAATTGCAGCAGAGCAATGCCCCAGATGGGCAGAGCATCACCCCCATGGTGGGCATGCCGGGTGGATCCTGGTCGAGCACATGTGGGAGTCTGTCTGTCTGCCTCCCCCAACCCCACCCCATCTCACTTCGAAAAAATATAAAAAATAAAAATAAAATGTGCAATAGGTAATATTCTCACTTTACAGGTGAGGCTCCAAGAGGTTATATGATTTGTCTTAGATCACAAGTAGTACATAGCAGTACTCGGGTGTGCTGGGAATTACACATAATATATTTTTCCAGTTTTATTGAGAAATAATTGGTATATGTCGCTGTATAAATTTAAGGCATACAGCATGATGATTTGATTTACATATACAGGCTTAGAGATATTGTAGGTTCAGATCCAGCCATTGCAATAAAGTGAATCTTGCAATAAAGCAAGTCATAATCTTATGTTGGTGTGATGTCTTACCTTAAATTTGTAAAAAATTCAACATCTGTGATGCACAATAAAACAAGGTACAATAAAACGAAGTATGCCTCTGTTGTTAAATGATTATCACAATACGTCCAGCTAACGTCCATCATCTCATATAGGTACAATATAAAAAAAAGAAAAAGGAAAAAAAATTCTCTTTTTTTTTTTTTTTGTATTTTTCTGAAGCTAGAAACGGGGACACAGTCAGACAGACTCCCGCATGCGCCCGATCGGGATCCACCCGGCATGCCCACCAGGGAGCGATGCTCTGCCCCTCCGGGGTGTCGCTCTGTCACAACCAGAGCCATTCTAGCGCCTGGGGCAGAGGCCAAGGAGCCATCCCCAGCGCCCGGGTCATCTTTTGCTCCAATGGAGCCTTGGCTGCGGGAGGGGAAGAGAGAGACAGAGAGGAAGGAGAGGGGTAGGGGTGGAGAAGCAGATGGGCACCTCTCCTGTGTGCCCTGGCCAGGAATCAAACCGGGGACTTCCGCACGCCAGGCCGATGCTCTACCACTGAGCCAACCGGCCAGGGCCAGGATGGACTCTCTTAACAACTATTCTATATATTATACAGCAGTGTTGACTATAGTCAACATGTTGAAAATTACATCCCAACTACCTATAACTGGAAATTTGTACCTTTTGACCACTTTCCTCCAATTCCTTCTTCCCCAACCTCTGCCACTGATAACCACATGACCAATCCCTTTATCTATGAGTTTGGTTGGCAGATATTTTGTTTTTGTTTTGTGTTTTTAGATTCTACATGTATGCAACGTCATACAGTATTTATCTTTCTCTATACGACTTATTTCACTTAACACAATGCCTTCAAGATCTATCCATGTTGTTTCAAATGGTAGAATTTCCTCATTTTTTAGGGCTGAGTGATTTCCACTGCGTATACCACAACTTCTCTTTTTTTTTTTTTTTTTTGCATTTTTCCGAAGCTGGAAATGGGGAGGCAGTCAGACAGACTCTCGCATGCGCCCGACCGGGATCCACCTGTCATGCCCACCAGGGGCGATGATCTGCCCATCTGAGGCGTCGCTCTGTTGCATCCAGAGCCATTCTAGCACCTGAGGCAGAGGCCACAGAGCCATCCTCAGTGCCCGGGCCATCTTTGCTCCAATGGAGCCTCGGCTGCAGGAGGTGAAGAGAGAGACAGAGAGGAAGGAGAGAGGGAGGGGTGGAGAAGCAGATGGGCGCTTCTCCTGTGTGCCCTGGCCAGGAATCGAACCCGGGACTCCTGCATGCCAGGCTGACGCTCTACCACTGAGCCAACCGGCCAGGGCCTTACCACAACTTCTTAATCCAGGGGTCCCCAAACTTTTTACACAGGGGGCCAGTTCACTGTCCCTCAGACCGTTGGAGGGCCAGACTATAAAAAAAAACTATGAACAAATCCCTATGCATACTGCACATATCTTATTTTAAAGTAAAAAAAAACAAAAAACAAAAAAAAAACCAGGAACAAATACAATATTTAAAATAAAGAACAAGTAAATTTAAATCAACAAACTGACCAGTATTTCAATGGGAACTATGGACCTGCTTTTGGCTAATGAGATGGTCAATGTGCTCCTCTCACTGACCACCAATGAAAGAGGTGCCCCTTCCGGAAGTGCGGCGGGTGGGCCGGATAAATGGCCTCAGGGGGTCACATGTGGCCCGCGGGCCGTAGTTTGGGGACCCCTGTCTTAATCCATTCATCTGTCAGTGGACATGTTAGGCTATTTTCAAGACTTGGCTATTGTAAATAATGCCTCTATGATCATGGGGTTGCAGATATCTTTTCAAGTGACTGTTTCATCTCCTTTGTATATATTACCAGAAGTGGAATTGCTGGAAGATATGACAGTTCAATTTTAATTATTTTAGCATCTTCCATACTGATTTCCATAATAGCTGAAATTTACAATCCACCAACAAGGATGACCCTTTCTCCACATTCACACCAGCATTTTTAATGATGGGCATTCTACTCATCATTGTGAGGTAATATCTCATTGTGGTTTTAATTTGCATTTCTTTAATGACTAATGATGTTCAGTATCTTTTCATGTACCTGCTGGCCTTTTGTATATATCGTCTTTGGAACAATGTCTATTCAGGTCCTTTGCCCATTTTTAATTGGGTTATTTGGTTTTTCACTCTTGAGTTGTATAAATTCTTTATATTCTTTGGATATTAACCACATATATGATATGTGGTTGGAAAATAATTTTTTTCATTCTATACGTTTTTTTAAATTTTTTATTAATTTTAATTTACTGTGTCAACATGAATTCAAATGTCCCATTCAATATAACTCCCTCACCCCCACCCTTTTGTCCCCCTTGCCCTCTCTCCCCCCTTCCTTTTGGGATTTGCTGTCCTGTTATCTGTATCTGTGTGTTATGTATATATAATTTCACTAATCCCTTCACCTTCTCAGATCCCATCCCCTCATCCCACTTCCCTCTGACTCTATAGGTTTTCTTTTCACCCTGTTATGGTTTCCTTTGTTGTACAGAAGCTTTTAGTTTGATGTAGTTCCACTTGTTTATTTTTTATTTTTTGCTTGTGCTTTAGGTGTCATATCCGAAAAATCATTATCAATACCCATGTCAAGAAGCATTATTACTATGTTTTCTTCTAGGAGTTTCATGGTTTCATGTCTTAAAATTAAGTCTTTAATCTATTTCAAGTTCATTTTTGTGAGGAGTGTAATATAGGGGTCCAGTTTCATTCTCTTTATATGTGAATATCCAATTACCTCAGCATCATTTATTGAAGAGACTAACTTTTCTCAATTGTGTATTCTTGGTTCCCTTGTCAAATATAGTTGACTATATAGCTTGGATTTATTTCAGGGCCCTTTATTCTGTTCTGTTAGTCTACTTGTCTGTTTTTATGCCAGTACCATACTGTTTTGATTAGTATCACTTAAGATCAAAGAGTGTGATACCTTCTGCTTTATTCTTCTTTCAGGATTTCTTGAGATATTTAGGGTCTTTTGTAGTTCTATATAAACTTTAGGAGTGTTTTTTTTCTTCTTCTGTAAAAGATGCCATTAGAATCTTGATATACATTACATTGAACCTATATTTAGGTAGTATTTACATTTTAACAATATTAGTTATTTGAATCCATGAACATGCGGTGTTATTTTAAAATTAATATGAAGCATCTAATATAATTTGATTCATAGAAGGACTCAAAAGTTGTTTGGAGAGGCTGACCTGTGGTGGCACAATGGATAAAGTGTCAACTTAGAATGCTTGAGGTCACCAGTTTGAGAGCCCAAGCTTGCCCAGTCAAGGCACACACGAGAAGCAACTACTATGAGTTGATGCTTCCTCCTTTTCCCCATCTCCCCTGCCTTTCTCTCTCTCTCTCTCTCTCTCTCTCTCTCATTTACCAGTCTTATTGATCTTACATTGACAAAGTCTCTTCCTTATGTTCTCAAAATATCTACCTTTGTTTAACCCTTTTACCTCCTGCCTGAACTATTGCAATATCCCTCACAAACTGTTTCTCCAGTTCAAGTCCTTTTTATCCATTAATCAACTCTGCTGGTTGAATTAATTTTTCAAAAGCAAATCTTTTGTCTTACCACTGAACTATTTGGTTGTGATGTCCACCTGAAATCTACCAAATGCCTTAACTTAGCCTTATGGGCCACAATCACACTAAATATTATAGCTTATACATACCTTATACCTCAATCAAACTGGATTTCTCATTATTACCTACCCCAGAACTCCCTGCTTTCTTTTGTCTGTTCCATATTCATGTTCCTGCTATTCCCTTCACTACCATGATGCTCCTCTCTCTTCATCCCTTCATCCATTCCACTGACAAAATTCTACTCAACTTTCACAGACCACGAAAAAGCCTGCTTCCTTAGTTTATTTTTCTTAAAGGAACATATCTTTAATTTTTTTTTGAAGCAGTGTGCTATTTTTTACTTTATTAAGGCACTTAAGATATTCAGCATGGGGAATCACATCTCTGCTCATCTCTGCAATAACCAATGCCAATTAATTAACATATATCAATAAACTTTTTGAGTCATGCACTGAGACACTAGAAACAAAAATAAAGGGAATAAGGTTTAATAATTATGTCTAGATTCTAAGGTTCTTGATGACAGAATCTTTGTACTTGTGCATTTGTTTCCAATGCAGCATCTAAAGTTCTACTTTGAATATAGTCAGTACTCAGTATATATTTGTGGAGTTGAATTAATTTCCAACAAATACTAAGCACTCTCCTGGAAAGAAAATATTTGCTACCAAAAAAAAAAAAAAAAATGATTTGCCATAACTGGGAAAACATAATTACATCCTTAAATAGCTTTCTGGGAACAAGTGGAAAGTTAGATGGACCACTGATTACACCATCCAGTGTCATGGTACTATTGGGCCAGATCTTGCCTCACTAAGATACTGAGTTCCAGGTATGCTGGATTGCTTCAAATGATAAATTCCATACGGCCAAAGCTTCCAAGATTGACGGTTTGGTCCAGTAAAGATGTTTATTTCTTCACATCACAGAAATCTGTTTCTTGTACCCTCTTGCGAGTTGACTTTAGGTTGGTATCAGAATTAAATATGTATCTATTCAATATATCTGGGAGACACACTGTCCTGTTAGACCTTACACAGCATTAAAATGTATGCCAGGAAGGCTACATAGCATTACTGATAGCCTAGATATAATGACACCTTTCAGCATTATAAGATTAGGCAAACCTTGCATTTACTCTTAACATGCTTACATTGCCGTCCTTCAGGGGAAATAGAATGGAAAGATACAATAAGGCGACAACAGAAATAAAAGAAAATGAAAATGGTCACTGGTGTTATGCAAAACAAATATTACAACAAAAACATCTTGATAATAATATTTATTAATAACAAGAAAAAAATTCAAGCAGCAAAAAATGAAGTAAGTGCTAGTAGCTCACTGCTTAATGAGCAAACAATGCCCCAGTGTCTGGAACCTGCTGGTATAAGAGTTCCTTGTTTTGAGCCCAGCTCCTCCCATATGCTCTCTCTAAATATGAGTGACACACATGTGACACACATGTCCTCCAGGAAAAATACTCAGTAAGGCATGCAACAATCACTCTGCTCATTTCTGAAATTCAGTTCAGCAGCATGAGTACCAAAATGAGAAGACAGTCTCGGAGAAGGAAAGAGAGAAATGCACTCTCTTTCTGAAGAAGAACAGAACCCAAAAACCTAGGATATGAAATCTGTATTTCTGGAGAGAACTGTTGGCATAATACAGTTGCAATATTCCAACAGGGTGAAAAAAAACACAGGACAGGCCTTTGGGTCATGGCATTCAGTCTCAGAATAAGATATAAGAGTTCTCAGACTAAGACGTAAACCGATTTGAGGTGCTCTGACACAGGTGAACCTGTAGAAATTTTATCAGATAAGTTTATAATCAAGAATATTCTAAATGAAGTGAAAACCTGCTGGTGTCCTTGGATGGGAAGAGATATGTTCTGAAGTCAAAGAGACTGAATCAGAGAGAGAAAGAGAGAGAATAGACAGAGAAAATGGAAGGAAGGAAGGAAGGAAGGAAGGAAGGAAGGAAGGAAGGAAGGAAGGAAGGAAGGAAGATAGAAAATGCTTCTTTTCTTTACTGGCAATATTTAACTCACATTCAGATGTTTGAAGCTGCCAAAAATTTGGTGAAATGTGAACATTTATACTCATACTCTAAGATAACATGAAATAGTACTTCAAATTAAAACTATATGCCGAGAGTCATGTGTAGAGACAAGCATACAACAAAATGAACTAGAATTTGTTGATTATTCAATATTTATAATTTGAATAGTTGCTAAAATATTTCTATCCAAATGTTTAAGTCAATGATTTTACTTTTTACCAAACAGACTATATTTCACATCTTATAGATCATTACATTATAAAATAATAGCTAACTGTGAATAATTACTGCATTTATTGACACTCCCTCATTTCCTTATATTGGGACTACCAGCCAGTTCAAATTATGGCTTTATTTTCCCTTCTCTGTATACAGTTAATACCTTTAAATGCTTATGTAAGAATACTGGAAGATAATTGATGAAGTCTATCTTCTTGCTTAGAACAGGTTGAAAGAGCAGCTTTTGGGGGAAATATTCAAATTTATCAGCTGCTTTTAGCAAACTGCCCCCAGGCCCCACATTGTTTCCAATCTCAAATTAAGAAAAATTTTTCTCCAAAGGGCTCTGAATCACTTTAATGTTGACTCTTGTACTACTCTACTCCACCTTCAAATGTCGCCAGTAAATTCAGCTTTACTACAATACTATAAAAATGTAAAAGAACCATAATAGCATCTAAAAAAGAGCTGTTGGCACTATATTAGTTTAGAGAAAACCCTAAACTGAATACTAATGCAAAATTTAATGATAATATGCCTAGTTGCCAAAAGAATTACAATAATTATTTTGCCATAATGTGTAAGTTATCTTAAAGGCATCTGAGAATATTACTGTGTAGAATTCAAAATAAGTCCCTCAAGTGTCATTGTTCTCATGGGTTTCTTTCAATATAATAAATCATCATACTACCTTCACTGGAACACTGTCCTACGATTAGAAGATTACTTCCTGAGTAAGAAAACATTGTGGAGAGGTTATTCCGCTTCTTTAGTCAGTCAGTCTCCTTGACTGGCATCCAACACGGGTCCACTTCTCCCCCAAATTCCACTTCACAGTGGATATCATGATCAGGAGGTTCGGGTAAAACATTTAAATAGACTCAGTGCCGTTTTACTTCCCTTTTTCTTTATAACCATGACCAAATTTTTAGAGTTGGAAAGTAAACCAAGATCAAATTTAGACATGTTGTTTGAAATTAGCAAAGATGACACACTTCAGTGCCAGACAAAAGCCCTGATTTTAAGAGCAGGTTTTTGCCTTCCCTGAAATGCCTCGCTCAGGCAGAGTATTTCTACGCCTGCAGACATTGGCATGTTTCACAGTTAAGATTATGACACACCAACTTATTCTGAAATTTTTAAGTCTTCCACTATACATACGTTTCAAGTGTTTCATGACTATCACTGATAATTGAGCAATTAACTTAAAATTACCAAAATTTGCTGTGATGGCACAATATGTAGTGAGCAACATGAAAGAATAAAAACAGAGGAACTTAGTCCAGTGAAAAAAAAGTCATTAAGGGTAAAAATAGGCCTTATTAATAATAATAGTACTGAGTAAGTTTTAATGGTCCCAGGTTCCAGTGGTTTAATGTTGCCAGTAAAATGGTTTAATGGAACAAGTACAGAGTATTACAAACTTTTTAGAGCAATTTGTTCTGGTGAAAGAAAAAGGAAGCTTCATTCTAACTGGTCTTGTGTAATATTCAGGGATTGGTCCAAAAAATAAGTGTGGGAGTTTCATTAGACAACAAACACAAAACAATTAGGTGAAAAATCCTGACAGGCAGATTCTTAAGAAATACGAGCTTGCAAAAAAACATAAAAGTCAAGTCTTTCTTTAAGTGTAAGACAGACAAAATAAAACCGCTAGGGTTAAAGATGACCTCAAGAAGTCATCAGGCTATTGTGACTACATTTGCAAATCAAAAATTAAGACACATGACTTGACATCAAGAGAGAAGGGTGAAATTCAGCTCTACTGGAAAAACCAGAATACTTCTGCACTGTTCATCCACAAGGGTCTAAAACAGGCTTTTCTAGCTAAAACCATAGTGTGACTGTGAAGAGTAGCTTTTTAGTGCTTAAATATAACCAGTGAAGCATATTCCATAAACCTAAATCCTACCTTATTTCTGCGGCAGGCCCCTTAAAGGTTTGCAAGAAAAACCAACAATTTAGAGAGTCAGAGAGGGAAGGAAGATTCAAACTATAGCAAATAAATGACTCTCTTTAAAAAATCTTTTTTCTCAAAATTCAATCAATCAATATTGCTCCAAAACACAACTAAGAGATTAAAAATAGGCCAGGCTACCCTTTCAGGTACAAATTAGAAACAGAAAGTGAAGTGAGCAGAAACAACAAGTATCTAAGGACACTGGTATATAAAACTTTAAAAACTTAAAATGTAATAGATATACACATTCAGATTAGCAAACTGCTTTCAATTAAAGTAGATTTCTAGCCACAGTTCACAAATGTATAGTAGCTGTGTATATTAATGTAGATACTTCAAATGTCAGTATATCTCTAATTAACATGAGCACACAACTGTAAAACTGAGCAGGCACAATTTTAAATTCCTTACATTCCCCGCATTAATGCTTTCATGGGGCAGCTCCCGTTGTCATGGAAAATGGCATTCAAGCCCTATTTGTGGATTTTCACAGCTCATCTTTTTTATTTACCTGCTTTATGTCAAGATTAGCCTAGAATAATATTTTTTTAAAGATAATGCACTTAGACCTACTTCTCCTTAAAATCACGGATGTTTTCACTGAAGGAGCTTTGGACTGGGCTATGCTCAGTTTGAAATAGATTTCTTTCCATTTAAAAATACCACAGATATGAATTTGTGAATTTTTTTATTTTGTTTCCTAAAAATTTATGTAATTCAAAATTTTCAGCTGAAGCATGATTGTGGCAGTTTTGGAACAGGCAAATGTCAGGGAGGAGCAAATGATTCAGGAATGTAAGAAAATGAACTGGTAGAATGCTCTCACAATCTCCTCCTTGACTTACTATACTTCAACTTTTCAGAAATATTTGTATAGCAATCAAGTGGAGACTGAGACAATGATCAAAAACAACATAAGAACAAAAATGCTCTCTGAGAGAGCACAGCTTGATAGTTATGGAAAGAGCACTAAAAGGTTAAGTCCTACTATTTTGTGAAAATGAGAATATTTCCTACTAACCTCACAGAGTTTTTATAAAATTAAGCCAATGTAATGTCTGCAAAAACAAGTGTTACATCAAATTAAAATACTGTTGTTATTATTATTGCCTCAAACGTAGGCTAAGCAATAATCACTTTTTATGCCAGATGGTAAATACTTTTTCTAGCTTTTTTAGGGGAAAGATTGGAATTAGAAACCATGAACAGAGATAGAATTTTATAAAAGGGAATTCATTTTCAAATTACTAAAAGGCTTGAGTAACCTGAAAAAGCAGGTTATCTAATGATCCATTTCAGTTTTGTTTTGTTTTTAACCAATCATTTTTTACCCTGGTAAAATTGAATGGTCAGAATTCCATAACTATTTTTCAATTAGAGATAAAAAGAACTAAATATGGTATATTAACATGCAAAACAAGGTCTTATTATACAATGCCTATTTTGGGAAAAGAAAAGTATAGTTTTATTTTTTAATTTAAAATTTTTATTTTTAATTTATTGTGCAGTAAAAAGAAGTAGTTTTATTTTTTAAAGAGAGGGGAAAAACAACTATAGAAAGACACTTTCAGCTCCTGAAAAGAGAACCATTTTCCTTCGCAGAGTTTTCCTCTTCTGACCTAGGTAGTAGATGTGAGTAGGTAAGATTCCAATCGGTTCTCACACACCCTTGGTGTGGCCCATTCATTATGGATGTGCAAAATAATATCCCACCTTCCTTATCTCATAGACCGGCTTCTGCACACCTTACCAAGAAACCTTCCCACGGCCATACGGTATAACTTTCTGCTTTAGATCATGTAGCAAATAAGCAATTCTAGGACATGGAAATTAAAGTTCCTAAAAGAAGCCATTGTCAATGATCCTATTTGCTTGTTCTTTAGCCAGACTAACTAAATATTTTTATTGTTTTAGCTGCCTCATAATTCAGTGTAAGTGGTAGGCAGTTTACACAATAATTGAAAGAAATGGAAACTCAAACATTCTGGATGCCATGTTAATTTTACCTGACTTGTCTTAGTCATAGTACCCTGTTAAACATCTTTAACAATAAGGTTCCAGAGTCAGAAGAGGGCCCTAACAAAGCTTGAGACCACTGACCAAAGAAACAACAAAGCCCACACCCTAAACTAGCATAGGGAAATTCTCAAGGCTGGAATACAATTAGTTTTGGTCTGTATGATTAGCATTACTTTTGCTTAAGTGATCAAGACAAAAATCTAAAGTTGAACTCTAGAAATAACCATATGAAAACTATACCCTCTTCTATTTCTAGCATCATTTTGTTAGATAACAAGAAAAATCTCAGCTATTTTGGATAACCTCCATTCAAAGTAGTCTAGGTATGATGGGGTGGGGCAAGATGAGTAAAGAATTCAGAAAACAGAGCCTTAGGTGAGGACAAACATAAATTATATTTCAATGAAGGTCACCTTGGTTGAAATGCCAGTAATTATCTTATATTTGTCATTTTAAAATTTAATCATATTAAAAACTAAAAGGGAATGATTGAATGATGAGAAGAGAGAAAGGAGGTAAAAGAAAAGATAAAGCAACTAAGATAAGATTAGGACAGCTCAAAATTATTTCCCTTCACTCAGATTTCTAGTAGGATAAGCTCGGCTCCTTGGAATCATCCTTTCTCTGGAGAGCCCTTCAAAGATACTTTACATTTCTTTCTCCATCTTCTTTGCCTCCTAATCCTCACTATGATACCTTGCACAAATTAAAAGCTTATATTTAATCCAAATGAACCATGTAGTTTAATATTTTGTGTTTTACATAAGAATTAAGTCTTCAAAATAAAATGTGAATTGATAGCTTCAAAAAATAACACCTTATTGTTAAAACATCAGCATTACTTTTGCTTAAGTGATCAAGACAAAAATCTAAAGTTGGATATACAAATTGCATTAAACTATATTAAAACTTCATATTATTTTTAAGTTCTTTCTAAATACCAGCACCAATTAATAGTACAACTAAAAGAAAGGTAAAGCTGGTTTTAAATAATTTTTCACTGCTCTCTGCTTAAATACTGAATAACTTAAATTCTAATTTATAACATTACTTTTTAAAAAATACTTTCCTATAAGTATATTCTCCAAAACTTCTTTACAGGAGTACACTAACAGAAAAAAGTTTCTATGTCTATGTTACTATCAAATGTAAAACAACCCTATAGATGTCTATGGTTTACAACATGGTACACATATAAAATATATGTTAGACTCTACTTAAACACAGTCTGTTTTTTAATGAACATTTTTAATACCTGCCACATACTTTAAACTACTTCTATATTGATAAATATGTATCAATTGAAAGTACTTTAATCATTAATGTTCACTCAATCTTTTTCTTGAAATTTTCCTTCTTTTCTGAGAAAAAGTATCTATATTCTCCAAAATGCCATTTAAAATATAATATTGTTTCAGGGGATGGTGATAAAAGCAGTCATACCCCAAAATTGATATACATAATACACTCACTAAATGAGTCTTTGGTTCCTTAATATATAATCTCCTCCTGTAATGACAGCTTTTTGAATTCTGTATTGTCTCACATCTTTTCTGTGAGCACAGGCACACAGCACTTCTCAAGTCCAGAAACTCAGAAGAGTGTTAAGAATTTACCAGTGTAAATTATTCATGTGTATATAGACAAACACCTTTAAGGTAATTCATTTCTACAATTGAGCCTCATCTTCAAAAAATAAGATATTTATTCTCATAGCTTATTGTGATGGGCCCTGCCATTGTGTTATTTCACTGGAAATCACAACAAACTGAGGCTTTTATTCACCAGCTGATATTTTTTCTACACTCCTAAGAAAACACACAAAAAAATGAATAACATTTTTTAAAAAAATTCCCACACAAAAGGAGTGAAGAACTTGTCTACAAACTATAACTTTCATTACACAATGAGAAGAGTAATAGATAAACCAATACTTACAAATACGCAAAATAATCAGCCCCAGCACCCAGAAATCACTGGTAAATTGCCTTTAAATTCATGAAAGTGACCTGAAAATTTAGACAGAAAATGAAATGAAAAGGTTGAGTAAATTGCCCTTATATACTTTATTAAAGAAGTATACATTCTGGCTAAAAAACATACTATTTTTAACTCAGGCAGTTGTCCCCATCTACTCTAACAACTTTTTCTAAGATGACAATTACAAAAGAGACAATTATTACATTGTTCTCCTGCTAAGAATACACTAGCTCCATCCATTATAGCTTTTAAAAAAAAATGTCAGTAATAAAGTTAGTATGTAAAAGTGTAAGTAAAACAAAAGGAAAAAAATTAAGAAAGGGAATAAAGGCTTACAAGTTACATTTGAAAAACATTTAATTTTTGTCTACAAGTTAAAATGAATTAGCTTCACAAAAAATATCTTGGATGTGTTCAACAACAATACCTTGTAGGTAGAATAAATAAGAAAGAATGTAATTTTTGTTTTACCTAAAGTGAGGAACCCATTTCAACTCTTAGGTTATACACAATGCACTCTATATGAGCCACAATTCTATCCAAAATTATTTTGCTTGCACACACTTTAGTTCTGGCCGAAGAGGTAACAGATGCAACTCCAACACACAGAGCTAGCCTTGTAAAAAGTTTAACTAGCACAATGAGTCACTTTATGCCTCTAAATATCTATGGTTTCCTCTCTCCAGAACCCCCATGCATTAGAAGGTAGTTTGGTAGTTTATTTTTATTGTTTGGTCTAAATACAGCACATTTTTAGTTTCATGAAAACAAAGAAACTTTGTTGCAAAGGCTGTATTCTTTCCCAAATATGAGGATGGCTATAAGTAGTGTTCAACTGGAAATAATAATGGCGCTTAGGTTCCTAATTTAGGTCAGAAACTTTCCTAGACTCTGAGGATTGGTTTGATTAAATCCTCATTAAAAAAAATATGGCCAGTAAACATCAAGCTTAGTTAACCTAGTTAGCTAACTAGCTTTAAATAAAATTTATTCTGAAAAAAAAAAAAGAATTTTGATCAATATTGTTTGTAGAAATCACTACTTCCAATTTTGCACTTACAACACTTACAACAATACCTAATTTACTGCCCATGGTAAATTAGGTATCAACACCTGAATAAAGTTGAAATATGAAATAAATATCTAACTTAGCCCTTCTTAAGCTCCTATAATATGCTTTTGCCTACATGACCCAGATATAATATTTTATTGTATTTATGAGTCAGATTTGATAGATAATGAATCTGTCCTGAACATTTGAACAGTTTTAAGTATCAATGGCTAATATACCCATTAGATTTCTTTACCAGACCTCCTCTTTGTAGGGAATGGTGCCTCAGGCCTTCCCCAGTCCAGTTTCCAGCAGCTTTGTAATGCCTACTTCCACAGAGGTGAGAAGCACAGGAGAGTCTGGCCAGGGAAAGATAGCTCTGTCATTTATTTTTGGTATTACACCCTTTCTCTCCTCATGGGTTTCTGATGTCTTAGGATGCAAGAGAACAATTTTATCTGGGACATCACACAACCATATGTGGGCACACTGTGTACTATCCAGAGCCAGCAAAGAATACTGGTTCTGTTATGAGCTTTTCTTATATTTTATCCTACCTGGAATTACAAATTATAGCTTTGAAGTTATCCACAAAATAAATATAGGAAAATGCTGTATATCCAAAGCCTAAACTTTGAAAGAATCCAAAAGGGTATCTAAGTACTTGTACAATTTTTAAATAATTACACCTTGTGCTTCTAGCAAATATTTTTGAAAGCATGAATTGGAATTATATGACATACTTAATATATCTCATTCCTTCATTCACATTTAAATGGTGAGGGATAAAATAAAATGCACCCAGAAAATAGTGAACTCTTTAAGAGTTAAGATCTCTAACTCTGGAAATATTTTAAGTTTGGAACACATCAAATTCCAGACATTCAGGGCAAATAATATATGCTTTAATATGAAGTCAATAAAACTCATTTGTCACATAAATGCAGTCTGGCTACATATGTTAAAAGTAACTCTGAATCTCATTACCAATTGATATTACACTATTAGTAAATTTTGTAGCAAACAATTTAAAAAGTATAAGCTACTAAAGTCACAGAGTTCATTATTTTAATGAAGAGAAAAAGAATTTAATATATACTTTCTCCTGCAGAGAATTTAGGAATAAATAAGCAACATATTATGATGGACAAAGAGTGAAGAATCAACTCACAAGAATTAACACACAACTTGAAGTTTCTCCTTTGAGAACTAAGAAAGTGTAGGCTGAAGAAGACATTTTTAATATAAAAGTGGCCACTTTGGTCCTGAGGGCAGCACAAAAGTAAGAGACAGAGAAAAAAAATGCCAAAGTAAATCACCATCTGTCCTAGAAAATCACAATCAATCTGTTTAGCAAAATGCATCCTCAGAGCACCCAGTCACCATAGATAGTTCCACTCCTCTTTGCTTATCATTTGTTCAGCAAGTACTTAGAGTTTGCACTGAATAGTCTGAACACGAACATTATTTTAAATAAATAAAATTGTCATGTTGTACACCTAAAACAAATACAATGTTATGTGTCAATTATATCTAAATCTAAAAATAAATAAATAACTATGACTTTCCCCTCAAGGATTTTTCGATCAATAATCCAATCTAGGCCACAGACTACTACATCTAACCATAGTGATGACATGCTTCTGATTATTTGACCATCAAATTTTCACACATCCTTAGCTTACTAAAGAAAAAGTGCCTTGCTACAAACACTTCAATGCAAAAATTCACAAAATGTGTAAAGAGGAAATGTACAAGTAAAGAAATACAAGTGTCCAAAAACATAAAATATGTATAATCTCCCTAATAATCAAAGAAATGTAAATAAAATATTTTCACCTACAATATTGAAAAAATATTATATAAACTGGTCATAAACTATATAGTATTGGTGAAGGTGTGGAAAAATAAACACTTTTATGTATCATTCATGAGATTATAAACTGGGTATACCTTTTTTTTCTTGTGACAGAGACAGAGAGAGGAACAGATAGAAACAGACAGACAGGAAGAGAGAGAGATGAGAAGCATCAATTCTTCATTGTAGTACCTTAGTTGTTTCTTGACTGCTTTCTCATATGAGCCTTGACCAGGGAGCTACAGCAGAGAGAGTGACCCCTTGCTCAAGCCAGCAACCTTGGGCTCAAGCCAGCGACCTTGGGCTTCAAGCCAGTGACCTTCGGGCTCAAGCCAGCGACCAGGAGATCACGTCTATGATCCCACATCAAACCAGCAATGCCACGCTCAAACTGGTGACCCTGTGCTCAAGCTGGTGAGCCCACACTCAAGCCAGATGAGTTTGTTTGTACTCAAGCCAGCAACCTCAAGGTTTTAAACCTGGGTCCTCTGTGTCCCAATCCAATACTCTATCCATTGTGCCACCGCCTGGTTAGGCTTGTATAATTTTTCTTAATGGTAATTTGACAATGTGTTAAAAACATTTTTTTTTATTAAGTGAGTGGCAGGAAGGCAGAGACAGATTCTCACATGCGACCCAACCAGGATTCACCTGGCAAGCCCTCTAAGGGCCGTGCTCTGATCTTCTGGGGCTGCTGCTCTGTTGCTTGACAATGAGCTATTCTGGTGCCTTAGGTGAGGCCACAGAGCCATCCTCAGCACCTGGGGCCAACCTGCTCAAATTGAGCCATGGCAGTGGGAGGGAAAGAGAGAAAGGAGAGGAAGAGAGAGAATGGATGGAGAAGCAGATGGTTGCCTCTCTGGTGTGCCCTGACCGGGAATCAAACCCAGGACTTCCACACGCTACGCCAATGCTCTACCGCTGAGCCAAATGGCCAGAGCTTGTTAAAATTTCTCATGTTGATCTCCTTTAAGTTTGCTATGCTACTTCCAAAAATTATTCTATGCAATATTTATGTTCATTATAGCATTTTTATGAGCCAAATGTTGAAATAACCTACTAAATAGGTAAGTAAATTATGATACATACATATAACACTACTCTTATAATCATTAAAAAAACTATAATATAAGCCTATATTTCTTTCTTTTTCTTTTTTTTTTTTTTTTTTTTTTGGTATTTTTGCTGAAGTGAGAAGCAGGGAGGTAGAGAGACAGACTCCCACCTGACTGGTATCCACCCAGCATGCTCTGCCCATCTGGGGCGTTGCTCTGTTGCAACCGGAGTCATTCTAGCACCTGAGACAGAGGCCATGGAGCCATTCTCAGCGCCCAGGCAAACTTTGCTCCAGTGGAGACTTGGCTGCGGGAGGGGAAGAGAGAGACAGAGAGGAAGGAGAGGGGGAGGGGTGGAGAAGCAGATGGGTGCTACTCCTGTATGCCCTGACCAGGAATCAAACCCGGGACTTTCACACACCAGGCCAATGCTCTACCGCTGAACCAACTGGCCAGGACCAACTATATCTCTTAACATAAAATTATGGCCACAATACATTGTTGAATGAAAAAGCAACATGCATAATAAGAACCAACCAATTTACAGAAAATCAAATGTGTATACACACACACCCATTTCACAAAGTAAAATACAATTTAACAAAAATGTTAACATTGAGTGAGATGTAGACTTATTTTTACTTTCTTATAATTATGAGTTGTTTTTACTGAGATTTTTTTATACTTAACATGTTTAGTTTATTCCAAAACAATAAAGCTATTTCCAAAATTTAGCATACCACTTATACATTCAAAAGTAGTCACCCAAATCCTGGCAAACTTGCTATTTGTGTGGTAGCAAAAGCCAAATACGTATTAATATTAGTTACAAAGAGAAAAACTTCCAAATTATAAGGCAACTTCAAACAAATATCTTGACATCAAATGAAGAAACCATAAACATTTTCGCAAAAGCATGTCCCACTCTCCCAAAAATAGGTAATAGATCAAAGATAAACAGCAAATAAAAACAGTGCCACCTCCCTGTATAATTAGACTGTAAAAGCTTTCAAGCTAAATTTTTAAATCCTGCTTAAAGCTGTCTCAGCCACACCCATTTCTTTTTTCATCCCCATCCCTTTTTTTCTAATTTGCTTTAGCAAGAAGGTTCAAGCACCAAATGGTGGCTGGATTAATATATACAGAATTTCAATTTATTATAAAAAATGAAATATGAAAGGAACGGATACCAAGCTAATGCCCAAATTTTTTAAAGTGCAATTGCTAATAATTAAGGACATCACAATAGTGAATGGAAAAAATAGGGCTTAGTTCTTGATATTTATATCTTGGAAAAAAGTAAGAGTTTTTCTGAGGTATAAAAGATGATAACTTAAGGTGCTACCTAGTCCAACACTTTGCTTTCCTGAAATAATCACTTATTTCCTCAAAGAAAGAGGAATTTCTCTTATTTTAAAGATCTTCAAATATAGTTATTAAAACCTACTCATACTTGCCTGTTTATTTATTCTATGCTGTTCACCCTACATATTCAGTATTATTTCAGTATTGAGGACTACTATTTCAAAGGGACATTGACAAATATGCAGAAGAGATTTGCTAAAATATTTTATAGGAACCATTAGAATGGCAGCAAGTTCTAAATATGGTTAATTGGAATAAACTTTAGAGATCATCAAGCTCTTTTGTCTCAGGATTCCTTTACATTTCTAAAATGTAAGAGTGCCAAAGAGCTATGCTTACATTTATCAATATTTATTATATTAGAAACTACTAAAGCTAAGAGAAGTTTTATTAATTCATTTAAAATAAAATATATGATTAAATAATAATCATTTACATGGTAACATAAATAACATTTAAAATATAAGCATATTTCCCAAAACAAAAAAATTTGAAGATGGGCACTGTTTTGCATTTTTGCAAATCTCTTAAATACCTAGTTTAATAAAAGACAGCTGGATATTCATAGGTGTTACTGAATTCAATTTGTGTGATATGTTGATTTGGAGGAAGTATGTGAAAAAATATTTATCTTCATACAGATATGAAGTTAGAAAGCGGCAGAGTGTTTTAATAGCTTTTCTACATAATTGTGGCTATTCTTCTTTGATACTATATCAAAATTTGACAAGTAATAGTTTCTCAAAGGTTAATTGCAATATGTAATCTGAATATCAATGAAGTTATATTGTTGCTTTAAAACCCACTGGCCTTTAAATGCATCTTTTACCCATGCCTGATTTTGTAACATGCATTGTTTCATTTGGGGAATATTGGTTCACTGTGTTACACAGAACTTTGAAATGTTGACATATTTCATTATTCAATATTTTTAAAAATCAAATTTGTTAATATTACCACCAATCTTATTAGAAAAGCTTTTAAATATTGGGAAGCCATTAAGCTCATGGTGGTAGATATAAGTTTTCCAAACAATTAATTTTTTTCTTGAAAGCTCAAATTTTATTAATGACAACAGTGTCAGTTTCTTTCCTTATAATGGCACAGACACTTTGCTCTTTTTTTAGACTATGTCTGCCAAGCATCCATGTCTGAATAATCATTGTATGTCTGTAGTCATTCTTCCAAGTAAAGATGATGTTCTCTCCAAAAAAAAAGGAAGCAGTTAGCCCAGCTTGCAATTCAATCACACAAGTGATTTTCATCAGGATAACCATTGTACTTAGGTATGTAGCATAAGTGCTTAACGCATACTTCCCATTTTATCACGGAGTATTAAAAGGTGTATTTATGAGTCAAGAACTAATAAAATCAATTATTTTACTGTTTCATCTACAACATTATTAAGTGAAACTGGCTTTTTTCCCCTTGTGAGTGGTGATGAGTTAAAAAATATTCGATGACTATTAATATAATTTGGTACCAGTGCAATGATTTATGTAAAGCACCAGAAGTTCTGCCCAAAATTGCTCTGTATCCTCAGTGTGAATGTCCACACTGCAAAATAGGCAAATAGCATCTTAGTATTATTGACTTTTCAGACCCCTTGAAAGAGTCTCAGGGGTCCCCATGTGTTCACCGACCACATTTTGATAACTGCTTATGTGCTATGATAATTCATTTTGCAACTAAAGAAACTGTTTAGTTTATTATTTTTAAGCCAACAAAGAAGAGGTAATATCTAGCACAGTGAGTATAATATGGTAAATACAGATTGAAAGTTTAGTTTCTCTTTCCAGAAGAAAAAACAATACTAGAGATAAGGGGTCTCAAACTCAACTCAGCATGTGGGCCGCAAAGCAAGATCACAGCCGTTTGGCGGGCCGCACTAGGTCTACAAAAGGCAACTGTTACGCAACACTTTTCTCACTGCAGTTGAAAACAAAAAAAAATCAGTACAAAATTGTTCGGCGGGCCGCATGCAGCCCGCAGGCCGCGAATTTGAGACCCCTGATAAGGAATCACAAGATGATAGATTTTAGCTCAGTCCAGACAAATCTTTAAAAGCAATGGAATAAGGTACCTCACAACATAGAGATCTGTACCTGGAATAGTCAGAGTTAAGGCTGGTGACTCTTTGCCAAGGATGTTGTAGAAAGAATTCTTCACTGAGCTAAAAATTGTACCAAAATTTGGCTGATTATGTAATCACCTAGAAAGCTTTAATAAAATTCAAATCTCTAGGCCCTACCCCAAACCTACTAAACCATATTTTCTTGAGCAGACCAGGAGTTTCCATGTTTTAAATGCTCCATAGGTGATTATTTAAGCCAGCCCAGCTTTAGATGGTGTTCAAGAACTGCTATACCAGTTACCTCTAAAGTCCCTACCACTCTAAGATGCTACAATTTTATATTTTATTAACACTTACTGGGAAGTATACCCTTACACTTTAATGTAACACTCCTAAGCCTTCTTTAACACATTATAGATAACTAGGATGAAGGCATTTCTGGGTGAGAGGAAGAATGTTGCATTTCTTAAGCCCACCAATTCACCTCTGCCCTCATGTGCAGCAGAATGACACATCAGAAATAAAATTGCAGATCTTCTGAGCATGGCTTTTAAGATACCTAGAGGCAGAAAAAGCCCAATAGAGATCAGGGGAACTACCAGCTTTTAGGATACACCCTTAAAGGCTCCAACGCCCCAAAGGGGTCTCATAGGATGCCATCTGGGTCCTGCTTCAATAATGGAAAGGAAGGTCATTGAGCTAAAGCCTGCCAGGCTTACATGCCTCTGCTGTGAGGAAACAGGGACACTGGAAAGTAGGCTTCCTCCTCACTCCTCTAAGGGAGGGTTCAGTCTCTTCCAGCCCTGCTCCAGCCACCTATGACCTAACCTTGCCCAGAATGCTGGGGTTTGCCACTGAAGGCTGAAGGTGCCCAGGGCTGTTGGCTCCATCTACGACACTGTGGATGAGCCTAGGGTATTTCTTCCAAGAAGCAGGTAAACTGATCTCATTTGCACAAGGGCCACTTAACTATGTTTTGCCTGAATAGTCAGGTTTTTTATTCTTCCCTCAAAGATCTCTGTTGTGGGTGTTGATAGTCCTATTTTCTGCTGCTTTGCTTAATATATAGTGTTTCCTTTATCCCTCCTATCTCAATGCCCCACTCATATTTCAGGCTGGGACCTACTCCTAATTTAGAGCTCTCTTTCCCCCTTTTGCCAACTTCTATTATGAATTTACCTTTGCCACCCAGCTTAGTGTATCCCAAGGTTCTCTTTACCATGCCACAGTCACAGAGCTCCAGGGAAAAGCAACCTGGTCTCATCTCTCCAGGCAGAGGAGAACAGAAGCTCCATATCCACGCATGCTGCAAATGGCCTTTCCAGTCTACCTGAATCATTACCAGCTAGAAGCAGCAGTCACTGGGACTTGGACATGAGCTGCAAAGTATAGAATGGTGACAACAATTCCAGTGCCATGCGGACTTTTCCTGGAGGTGGACTTTTCCTGGACTCCTGCTCCCTGTGACAGCTCCTAACAGACTGAACTGTGGTTGAGTTGCATTTTTCAGGGATTTGGCATGGTGATGGGGCCAACTTGGACTTGGTGAACATGTTAAGGACACTACTCTTTTATGGGTTCTTGCTGTATTGGCCAAGAGTTTGCTTAAAGGCTTTTAATCACTGTAAAAAAAAATAGAAGACTGGATAAAGAAGATGGGGCACATATACACCATGGTATACTATTCAGCTAGAAGAAATGATGACATCAGATCACTTACAGCAGAATGGTGGAATCTTGATAACATTATGCAGAGTGAAATAAGCGAATCAGAAAAAAACAAGAACTGCAGGATTCCATACATTGGCGGGACATAAAAGCGAGACTAAGAGACATGGACAGGAGTGTGGTGATTACAGGGGGTGGGGGGAGGGAAGGAGGGAGAGGGGGAGGGGGAGGGGGAGGGATACAAAGAAAACTGGATAGAGGGTGACGGAGGACGATCTCTCTTAGGGTAATGGGTATGCAACAGAACTAAATGACAAGATAACCTGGAAATGTTTTCTTTGAATATATGTACCCTGATTTATTGATGTCACCCCATTAAAATAAAAATTTATTTACAAAAAAAATAAAATAAAATTGCATAAGTTTGATGCATTTTCACAACTGCTAACGTTTTACCCCTCTCCTGAAGTAACAATTCAAGATCTATCGATGAATAAAAATGGTCAGCATAAAAATAGTGTCTACATGAAAAATAAGTGAGATTATTTAGAAGATGGCATGTCTTCTACTTTACAAAGGTAACTTATTGTATGTAATGAGCCGAGACCAAAATATAGACTTAACTTCCAAAAACTATTTACAGAATCACCATGTGACTAAATCCCCAAAACTCTTGTATTTTGAAGTGGGTGTTGACTACAGAAAAATCCGATACACTTCTTTACACTTTACACAACATAAAGCAGCAAGAAGACCACTTGATCAGAATCAAACAAAATTCACTAACAGGTCAAAAAGAAATTTGGAATTGTTTCATAACTGTTCACGTAATAAACTTGTTCTCTTTTATCTCTTCCGTCATGTCCTCTGCTTTTCTTAGCAAAATATACTTCTTTGAAATAACACCTATTGTTATGTTTTTTAATATATCTTTTTTTCTTCCAGCCTGTCTGATTTCAGGCATATATGGTATCAGTTTAATAACAATAGTTCAGGGAAGATCTTGTTTAAGTAAGAGTGGAGAAAATATTTATTTTCTTTTTTTTTCTTTTTCTTTTTCTTTTTTACAGGGACAGAGAGAGAGTCAGAGAGAGGGATAGATAGGGACGGATAGACAGATAGGAATGGAGAGAGATGAGAAACATCAATTATCAGTTTTTCATTGCAACACCTTAGTTATTCATTGATTGCTTTCTCATATGTGTCTTGACTGTGGGCCTTCAGCAGACCGAGTAACCCCTGGCTCAAGCCAGCGACCTTGGGTCCAAGCTGGTGAGCTTTTTGCTCAAACCAGATGAGCCCGTGCTCAAGCTGGCGACCTCGGGGTCTCGAACCTGGGTCCTCTGCATCCCAGTCTGACGCTCTATCCACTGCACCACCGCCTGGTCAGGCGAGAAAATAATTGATTATCAAAACATAATCCTCAGACTCCTTATATCAGAACTACCTGAGGTGCTTATTAAAACAACTTTTTAAACACTATTGGCCCTGACCAGATAGCTCAATTGGTTAGAGTGTTGTCCGAAAATGCAAAGGTTGCCAGTTCAAATGCCGGTCAAGGCATATACAGAAACAGATTGATGTTTCTGTGTGTGTGTCTCTCTCCCATCTTTTCTCTCTAAAATAAAAATATTAAAAAAAAACTGACACTCAACCTATTTAAAAAAAGAAAGAAAAGAAATAAATTAAAAGACTGGGAGATGACGTCAGAGTAATGGCGCGGTAGGAAGCAATACCGATAAATCTCCCCCAAAACTCAACAAGATCTTCAACCAGAAACAGAAAAATCTATCCTTGGAGCCTCCAGATGTTTCGCAATACACCCGAAGATGCCATTAAGGAAGAGAAAATCGAATATCATGGATACAAAAGAAAGAGATGGCCATATTACCCAAAGCAATATACAAATTTAATGCAATTCCCATCAAAATTCCAATGACATTTTTTAAAGAAATGGAGCAAAAAATCATCAGATTTATATGGAACTATTAAAAACCCTGAATAGCCAAAGCAATCCCAAAGAAAAAGAATGAAGCTGGGGGCATTACAATACCTGACTTCAAACTATATTATAGGGCCACGACAATCAAAACAGCATGGTATTGGCAGAAAAATAGACACTCAGACCAATGGAACAGAATAGAAAACCCGGAAATAAAACCACGTATATATAGTCAAATAATTTTTGATAAAGGGGCCAAGAACACACAATGGAGAAAAGAAAGCCTCTTCAATAAATGCCGCTGGGAAAACTGGAAAGCCACATGCAAAAGAATGAAACTGGACTACAGTTTGTCCCCCTGTACTAAAATTAACTCAAAATGGATCAAAGATCTAAACATAAGACCTGAAACAATTAAGTACATAGAAGAAGACATAGGTACTCAACTCATGGACCTGAGTTTTAAAGAGCATTTTATGAATTTGACTCCAAAGGCAAGAGAAGTGAAGGCAAAAATTAATGAATGGGACTACATCAGACTAAGAAGTTTTTGCTCAGCAAGAGAAACTGATAACAAAATAAACAGACAGCCATCTAAATGAGAAATGATATTTTCAAACAACAGCTCAGATAAGGGCCTAATATTCAAAATATACAAAGAACTCATAAAACTCAACAACAAACAAACAAACAATCCAATAAAAAAATGGGAAGAGGGCATGAACAGACACTTCTCCCAGGAAGAAATACAAATGGCCAACAGATATATGAAAAGATGCTCATCTTCTTTAGTTATTAGAGAAATGCAAATCAAAACTGCAATGAGATACCACCTCACACCTGTTAGATTAGCTATTATTAACAAGACAGGTAATAGCAAATGTTGGAGAGGCTGTGGAGAAAAAGGAACTCTCATACACTGTTGGTGGGAATGTAAAGTAGTACAACCATTACGGAAGAAAGTATGGTGGTTCCTCAAAAAACTGAAAATAGAACTACCTTATGACCCAGCAATCCCTCTACTGGGTATATACCCAAAAAACTCAGAAACATTGATACGTAAAGACACATGCAGCCCCATGTTTATTGCAGCATTGTTCACATGGCCAGGACATGGAAACAACCAAAAATCCCATCAATAGATGACTGAATAAAGAAGATGTGGCACATATACACTATGGAATACTACTCAGCCATAAGAAATGATGACATCGGATCATTTATAGCAAAATGGTGGGATCTTGATAACATTATACGAAGTGAAATAAGTAAATCAGAAAAAACCAGGAACTGCATTATTCCATACGTAGGTGGGACATAAAAGTGAGACTAAGAGACATTGATAAGAGTGTGGTGGTTACGGGGGGAGGTGGGAATGGGAGAGGGAAAGGGGGAGGGGCACAAAGAAAACAAGATAGAAGGTGACAGAGGACAATCTGACTTTGGGTGATGGGTATGCAACATAATTGAATGACAAGATAACCTGGATATGTTATCTTTGAATATATGTATCCTGATTTATTGATGTCGCCCCATTAAAAAAATAAAATTATTAAAAAATATATATAAAAAAATAAAATAAAATAAAAGACTGTTAGGTCCCACCCACACCTATTGATTTGGCAATTCTGAAAGTATGGCTTAAGAATAAATTTTAAAACTGAAAATAGAACTACCTTATGACCCAGCAATCCCTCTACTGGGTATATACCCAAAAAACTCAGAAACATTGATATGTAAAGACACATGCAGCCCCATGTTTATTGCAGCATTGTTCACAGTGGCCAGGACATGGAAACAACCAAAAAGCCTGTCAATAGATGACTGGATAAAGAATATGTGGCACATATACACTATGGAATACTACTCAGCCATAAGAAATGATGACATCGGAACATTTACAGCAAAATGGTGGGATCTTGATAACATGATACGAAGCGAAATAAGTAAATCAGAAAAAACCAGGAACTGCATTATTCCATACGTAGGTGGGACATAAAAGTGAAACTAAGAGACATTGATAAGAGTGTGGTGGTTATGGGGGGGAGGGGGGAATGGGAGAGGGAAAGGGGGAGGGGGAGGAGCACAAAGAAAACAAGATAGAAGGTGACAGAGGACAATCTGACTTTTGGTGATGGGTATGCAACATAATTGAACGACAAGATAACCTGGACTTGTTATCTTTGAATATATGTATCCTGATTTATTGATGTCACCCCATTATAAAAATAAAATTATTATAAAAAAAAGAATAAATTTTAAAGCATAGCCCCCCAAGTAATTCCTATGCACACTAAAATTCAATAACTGCTGGGTCAAAGGGCAACTATGTTAAATGTCGGTAAGCTCACAAAAACTTTTGTGCAAATACGAAAATTTTATAACTCTATAAAATGTCTTACTGAAATATTCTCGATTTTGCAATTCCTATTTTTAAAAAATAAAATATTTTGTTAAATGTAAGGAAGAATTAGAAAATAGACATGGAATTTAAATAAAAAATTAACTCTTAGTTATTTCAGGGTGTTGAGTTTTTTGTTGTTATGCTTTTTAATTGGAGACCAATACAAGCAATTCAGCAGCAATTCAATTACCATTTCTGAGCGCCCAGGAGATACATAGCATGAATGAGGATCTCTCAGGGATAGAGAATAGTAAAGCACAATCCCAGATCTCCAACTACCGACAATTTGGATTCATTGTAAGATAAATATTCTAGTTAGAATAGTCTTAACATTTGCAGTGCATTATCATACCCAAAAAGAGGAGAGGATTCCATTCCTGCTGAGTTTTCTCTCCCTAAGTCTTGCTCACAAAATAAAGTGGAAGAACATTTAAAGAGCAATCATTTAACAGAAGCTCACAAATAAGTACTTGTTTTTAAACACATAATTTTTTTTAAGTCAGTCTACTATTTTCTGTAGGGTAAACTGACAATGAGGCTGGGCTGTTTTGTACTCATTCCAGGTAGTTACATCACAATAAATTTAAAGATATCTAAAGAGGGTCCATTTTGATTCTCATTTTAAGAAACTTTTTTTTACCATTCTCAGTACCACTCCCTCTTAACCACAAATAATGACTTCAGTAATGGAGCTCTGTAATTTAAAGTATCAAGCAAATAACAGTAAGTAACTCAGATGGGTTGACACCGCCTATTGTGCAAATATGTACTTAGGATGAGATTATAAAAATAACAGCTGCATTATCAACTGGATTCATACCAGAATAACTTACGTGAATGCACAGTCAACATAGTCTGAACTTGACTACGTAGAATGAATATAACATTTTTTATTTTTTAAGCACTTCTTAATTTCTGATAGAAATGCAAAGGGGTGTGTACTAAAAGAAGAAAGGGGGAGAGAAAGACCTGGTGACTATGAGCTAATTATATATTTAAGAGTCCCAATTCCTAGAGTAAGTCATAGTTACTCATCATTTACTGAATGCTAGTTCTGTGCCGGACTCTGTTAAGCACTGAAAAAAAACAAAAATGAATAAAGTAGAGTTGGTAACTTCAAGGAGATCACAGCCAAAGGAAGAAGAAAAATTAAAAATAAGTACAACTTTATGTGAAATATGTTAGGTGAAGAAAACGGATTCTAAAACTACAGAATCTCATTTCCTGAAATGAAGAATATGCATGGAAAATGTGTATATTACCATTTATCTCCCAAGGTTTTTGTAAGGATTGGAGATATGAAAATGCTTCCTAGATGGGTTTGCCTTCCATAAATGTAATTCCTTTTTTGCCTTTTCCCTGAGATTCTGTCTAAATGTGCCCAAGTCACAATTTACACAGATGACCTGGTAGCTAACGTAACCATCCACTTTTTAAAGAAGAATGTCTTAAGGGCACATGACCCTAGAGCTGTGTCCTTGAGAATGCTACCCCTTCATCACACTCAATAACTTCACACTGCATATCCATCCACAGAGAGCTCAGTCATACACTATGGATTAATCCTTCCCAGACCTAATAAGGCCCTGTGCTCACTCTCGAAAACACAGAAACAAATTAAGAGAACCATGTAGAGAGATCCTACTTATTCTATGGAGATTTGTGTATTTGTCTTAACAACTTAAAGATTTCACTGTCAAGTCTAGATAAGATCTGGCTTTACTTCCTAAGGGAAAATATCAGGAAAAGCAGAATAAGATGCTTCTAGACTTGCAAAGAAGAAAGAGACACATAACTCACTTAGGACCCCATGTCAAACCAGGGACACAGTTTTCACTTTAAGTCAGAGTTTCCAGTTACTGTGCCTATGTCCATTCTATGAGGGACATATATGTCTCCCGTTACTTCCTCTGTAAAATGAGATACTTAGCATTCACTTTTCTTGTAATACATCAGTTTTGCTACTTTGCTTTCCCACTTAACTCATTTGACAAAAGACACTTTGTAAAATGGAAAGGGGTGAAATTCCTGAATTTTTAAATATATTTCTCTAGTGCCACCACTTTTCCATCTTCCCCAATTTTAATCAACCACAAATTCCTACATCTTTTTGTCTTGGAATTTTCCTAACTTCACCTCCTTTTTCTGATCCACAATGTTTTGAGGTGTGTGTGTGTGTGTGTACACAGAAAAAATACCCTTCTAGAAACTATGTAATTTTCATTTCCATACATCAGCGATTTTCAACCACTGTGCCACAAGAATTTTTAAAATATATATACAATACCTGACTATTTAGTCAGGGGCACTAACATCTTTTCCCTTAGACTGTCAAATTTACAAAAATGATAACAGCCAACACATCAATAGTATTGGGTGTGAATGCCTTGTCTTGAACCATAAATATATATATATAGGTCATATAATATAGTTGCACCTTATTGGTCACATAAGGTTGTATCTGATTAGTTAATTAATTTTTTTTAAGTGGGAGACAGGTAGGCAGAGAGGCAGACTCCCATATGCACTCAGACAGGGATCCACCCAGCAAGCCCACAAGGGGGCGATGCTTTACCCATCTGGGGTGTTGCTCTACTGCTCGGCAACTGAGCTATTTTAGTGCCTGAGGTGAGGCCATGAAGCCATCCTTATTGCTGGGAGTCATAGCTTCAGGAGGGGAACAGAGAGAGAGAGAGAAGGGGGAATTATAGGGATGGAGAAGCGGATGGTCAGTCATTTCTCCTGTGTGCCCTGACCAGGAATTGAATCTGGGACTTCCACACATGAGGCCAACACTCTACTTGATTGGTTAATTCTTGGTATCAGAAATCCCTTATATGCAAGTATGGGCACCTGATTTTTTTTTTTAATCACTCTGGAACAAAAAGGTAAGTAAGTAATCACTATTTTTTTTTTGTAAATCAAACAAAATTATACTTATTTTTTGTCAGATTGGCAAAAAAGTATTTTTGGGGGTTTGCCATAGAATTTCAGTAATTATTTATATGTGTCATGAGGTGAAAAGGGTTGAAAACCTCTACCCTGTATTACTGCTCTAAGCAGCATTGGAACAAAAACCACTGCCTTTTTTAATATGAGGGGATGAAAGAAATGTACAGAGAGCTCTCCAACGCTCAAATCCAAGCCTTAAATTTCATCCCCATCAACTCTTTCTGCAGATTTCACAATTTTAAAAAAAAAGACTAGACATATTAAGCAAATTCTACAGTACTACCATCATTCAACTGATACTTACTTTCTCATTAAATCCTCATAATTACTCTGTGACAGGATTACTATCCTCACTTTAGAAATGAAAAAGAACTGAAACTTAATAGGATTAAATATTCACAAAGGTAATAAGTGGCAGGGTTGGCACTCAAATTCACAATCTCTGGTTTCAAAGATAGGGCACTTCCCATTTTTCATTTAAGTAGCATTCCTTAATAATTCAGATCCTAGCCTTTCAAAACTGACTGGTTCTGATGCTAAAGGAGCTCCTTTTAAAAGATTCCAAATCCAAAAAAATAATAATAATAAAATAAAATAAAAGATTCCAAATCCTACCATTTCTGTACCCTGATCCCACTCCTGCCTTTCAACAAGCAGACATCTCTGGGACAGGCACTATGCCAAGTCCACAAAGCAGCCTATAATTCAAAGCCTCCTCCTTGCATCTTCTACCTCAGAGTAGCTTCCCAGAATAATTTTGCTGGACAGAGTAGACTTTCATCTAAGAAAAAAAAATTAAAATATTTGCCATGTATCTCACATAAACAATATGAAAACTTACAAAACCTAAAGAGAAATATAGTAAGGTCAAGAATGTTATTTCATACATTAAAAATATAATTTAAATTTTGCGGTGATCTCAAAAATTAAATATAGAACTTTAATTTCTTTCCAAGAATAAAATAATCTTAACAACTTTTAGGTTTAATATGTGTAATATATAAAAATTACAAAAATATAAAAATTAAAGCAGTAATTGGCAAAGGAAAGTAGATCAATGAACAACAGAAAATCTAGAAATAGATAACAGTGTACAGAAAAATTTAGTATGTGATATGTGACAGTTCAAGTCAATAATTGAAATTATAAGCTATTCAATAAATGATGTTGGAAATGTTAAGATATTTGGGGAAAATAACATTGAATTCCTACCTCACACTTTAAAATAAATTCCAAATGGATTTTAAGAGTTCCAACAAATCATTAAGAAAGAAACAGAAAAATAGGCCACAAAACTAATGAAATATTTACAAGTGAGAAAATGGAAAAAGCAAATAAGCTTAAAATGTGTTCAATTTCACAATTTTTAAAATGCTAATATAATAATTTATAAATCAATACAGAAAAATGTTTAGCAAAGATTTAAAACATCCATGAACATGAGAAATCAGGCACTCTCATTCACTACAATACAGCACATTCTCTCTGGATGGCAATTTGACAATTCTTCATTCCCTGTACCACTTATAAAAATAATTCAAAGGCTACCACTGAATATAGGACTAGGGGTAAATTCTGGCTTTTCTTTCTATTTTTGGTTTTTTTTTTAATTTTTATAATGCTGAACATTTTTAACTGAAAAAAATAAATTAAGCATAAAAAATATGAATTCTACTATCTTATACAGAATTTGTCCTTGTAAATGTCACTATCTTGACCAACATTATAAAAGACTTTTTCTAAACTGTAATTAAGAAGAAAGTAAATCTGCTTAATTAATAATGTGAATTCTATATCCTGTATCCAAAAATAAGAGAATGTTTAAGTAAAATATAGCCCATTACCAGGCATAATAGTATGTGGTAATTTAAATTTTTATTTAGAATCCTATTCTCTCTATTGTAGCTAACTTCTTTTGAATCAGCAATATTCCTCTGAAGGTATGGAATAAGACAAATTAACTTTTTCCTTAATCAGTAATCTGTTTCTTGGTTCTATAACTTGCACATAATACTACTATTCTGATCCACAGATTCATTGCTAAGATTAAGTGAAATAACACATGAAAGCAATTAGTACAGTCTCTTGGCATTTAGTAAATGCTAGTATTTGTTACTATTATGGGCATGCTTGCCCTTAAAATATTTACTTATTCTCTCTTTTCTGTTAGTATAGAGTCTATACAAGACTAATCAGAATGAAAAAAAAAAAGATTACAAATGGAGATATGTGTTTTAGAATCAATTTAAAATAGTTAAGAATTTGTGCCTGACCAGATGGTGATGCAGTGGATAGAACATCGGCCTGGAATGCAGAGGACCCAGGTTCAAAACCCCAAGGTCTCCGGCTTGAGTGTGGGCTCACCAGTTTGGGCAAGGGGTTGCCAGTTTGAGCGTAGGATCATAGACATGACTCCACAGTCACTGGCTTGAGCCCAACGTTACTGGTTTGAACAAGGGGTCACTCATTCTGCTGTAGTCATCCCCCCCCAGTCAAGGCACATATGAGAAAGCAATCAATGGACAATTAAGGTGCCGCAACATAGAATTGATGTTTCTCCTCTCTACTCTTTCTTGTTTGTCTATATCCATACCCCTCCCCTTTCTCTGTCTCACCAAAAAAAAAAAATACAAAAATTATATCTGGGAAGTTAATTATTAAATCCTTATTCTGCAAATGTACCTTTTTAAAAGAATGTAGTATTTATTATTGTTATGCCCTAGTAATTGTAAGCACACAGAACTTCAAAATAAAAGGGGAAAAAAATTACCAGTATAACTAACCTCCTACAGTAACAGTTACACTGCACAGTATGACTTTTTTAACTTTCCTATTATTTATTCCATTACCTCACACTGCACAAGAACAACAGGAAACAGAAGACAGTCTGGTATAGTGAGAAAGAATGAAGGCTATGAGGCAGACCTAGATTCAAACTCTGTCTCTGTCAATTATTAAATATGTGATCATGGGCAGTTATTTAATATCTCTTCATCTTAGTTTACTCAACTGTAAAATAAAAATAATCATATTGCCTACCTCAAAAGATTTTTAGGATAATTAAACGAGATGGTCTATATAAAAAATATGTAAGTGCTGGCCCTGGCTGGTTGCCTCAGTGGTAGAGCGTCGGCCTGGCATGCAGGAGTCCCAGGTTCGATTCCCAGCCCGAGCACACAGGAGAAGTGCCCATCTGCTTCTCCACCCCTCCCCCTCTCCTTCCTCTCTGTCTCTCTCTTCCCCTCCCACAGCCCAGGCTCCATTGGAGCAAAAGATGGCCCGGACACTGGGGATGGCTCCACGGCCTCTGCCCCAGGAGCTAGAGTGGCTCTGGTCGCAAAAGAGCGACGCCCCGGATGGGCAAAGCATCACGCCCTGGTGGGCATGCCAGGTGGATCCCAGTAGGGCACATGCGGGAGTCTGTCTGACTGCCTCCCTGGTTCCAGCTTCATAAAAATAAAAAATAAAAAAATAAAATATATATATATATATATGCTTAACAATATTTTGGCAATTATTAGCAAAAATCAGTTAGTAAATAATTTTTCCTTAGAAGGACAGATAATAAATATTTTAAGCTCTGAAGGCCAAGTGAATTCTGTTATATCTAATTAGTTCTGCCATTATAAAACAAAAGCAGCCATAGACAATACTTAAGTAAATAGGCATAGCTGTGTTCCAATAAAATTTTATTTATAAAAATAGGTAGTGAGCCACATTTGGCCAGTTGGACAGAGTTTGCTAACTCCTGATTTAGTCGTTTCCTCTAAATGACTCTCTAATCTCTGACTTACAAGGAATACTCCTTCAATAATCATATCTTCTAAATCAGTGTTTTCAAAGTATGTTCTAGTAAAGACTCGTTTCCTGAGAATTTAATAGATGTTAACACCTCAGTAAGATTATATATATGATCAAAAAGTTTAGAAAGTCCTTGGCTGAACAGATTTTGTATGTGTAGAACTTCTTTATAAATCAGTATCTTTGAAAATTTCTAAAAAAAGCATCTGAAATGCAACTCACTGAGTCATTATATTGCTCAAAATTTCTGAAAGTCTATCCACTCAGTGATGTGGACATATAAATAAATTAAATAAGCAAATATCCCTGCCTTCATTGAGAAAACAATAAACAAGATAACTAAGTAATATATAAATAATACTTAGTTTAGATAGTGGTAAGTGACATAGACAAAAGTGAGCAAATTGGAGAACAGGGTATGTCAGAGTTGGAAGTATGATGCACAGGATATTTAGAGATTACATGTAAATAAACAAATACTATAATTTTTATTTTTTTATTTTTATTTATTTATTTATTTTTGTATTTTTCTGAAGTTGGAAACGGGGAGGCAGTCAGACAGACTCCCACATGCACCCGACCGGGATCCACCCGGCATGCCCACCAGGGGGCAATGCTCTGCCCATCTGGGGAGTTGCTCCGCTGCAACCAGAGCCATTCTAGCGCCTGAGGTAGAGGCCAAGGAGCCATCTCCAGTGCTCGCCCGGGCCATCCTTGCTCCAATGGAGCCTCAGCTGCAGGAGGGGAAGAGAGAGACAGAGAGGAAGGAGGGGGGAGGGGTGGAGAAACAGATGGGCGCTTCTCCTGTGTGCCCTGGCCAGGAATCGAACCCGGGACTCCTGCACACCAGGCCGATGCTCTACCACTGAGCCAACCGGCCAGAGCAAATACTATAATTTTTAAATCCTCATTATGTGTGGTTTATAAGAGACACTTCTAAACCATAAGGATGCAAAAAAGATAACAGTAAACAGAATTTTAAAACATAATATGCAAACACTAACCTAAAGAAAATTCTTGCCTGACCTGTGGTGGTGCAGTGGATAAAGCATCGACCTGGAACGCTGTCTCTCTCTCTCCCCCCTCTCTAAAATGAATAAATAAAATAAAAAGAAGAAAATTCTACTAATATTAAACAATAATGGCTTAAAAGCAAGTAGTATTACCGTAAAGATTACAGCTAACGATAACAGACAATTCACATGTATACGTATACAAATATATATTGTTAAGATACAATGATTATATAAATTTGTATGAACCTAGTCACATAGTCTCAAAATATTTAGCTAAATTTGTCAGAAATTTAAGGTAAAATAGAGAAATTTATAATTGAAGTAAAGATTTTTAAAATACCTCTCTTGATAAATAATAAAATAAGTAAACTTTAAAAAAACAGGAAAAATATAAAAAATTTAAATATGATCAGCAAATTTTACTTAATTGACAGAATGGTGTGTCTACAACAACTGCACAATAAACATTATTTGTAAGTAAATATTTCACAATCATACTTAATGGTAAAATGTTGAAAGCATTTTTTTTCAGATAGAGAATACAAGGAAGTCCACCACCGCTACTTCTATTTTCAATATTGTATCAGAAGTCTTAAATAGTACAAGAAGGCAAGAAAAAGAAATACAGGTATGAGGACTGAAAAAGAAGAAATCAAATTGTCATTTTGTACAGATGATATGACTGTGTAGGGATAAACCTCAAAATAATCTACAAAGAAAGAATAATAATAACTGAGTTTGACGCCTGACCTGTGGTGGTGCAGTGGATAAAGCGTCGACCTGGAACTCTGAGGTCGTCGGTTCAAAACCCTGCACTTGTCCCGTCAAGGCACGTATGGGAGTTGATGCTTCCTGCTCCTCCCCCCTTTCTCTCTCTCTCTCTCTCTCTCTCTCTCTCTCTCTCTCTCTCTCCTCTCTAAAAAATGAATAAAAATAAAGATAAAAAAATGTCTTAATAACTGAGTTTCACAAGCCTGTTTTATGCAAGGGTATTATACATAAAAGTATATTGCATTTCTGTATACACCCTCAAGCAAAATAAATTTATAAAAATCATTTACATAAAACCATTAAGTATCAAATATCTAACACTTAGTTTTTCTTATTTTTAAATTGATTTTACTGAGAGAAGAAGGGAGGGAGAGAGGGAGAGAGGGAGAAGGAGGGAGGCAGGGAGGGAGGGAGGAAGGGAGGGAGAGAGAGAGAGAGAAAGGGGAACATCAATCTGCTCCTGAATGTGCTCTGACTGGGGATCAGACCCGCACCCTCTGCGCTTTGGGACAGCTCTAGCCAACTGAGCTGCCCTGCTAGCGCAGGGGCCGGGAACCTTTCTGGCTGAGAGAGCCATGAACGCCACATATTTTAAAATGTAATTCCATGAGAGCCATACAATGACCCGTGTACGTTAGGCATTATCCAATCAAACTTTGATGTTGTCCCGGAGGACAGCTGTGATTGGCTCCAGCCACCTGCAACCATGAACATGAGCGGTAGGAAATGAATGGATTGTAATACATGAAAATGTTTTATATATTTTTTTTAATTTTATTTATTCATTTTTAGAGAGGAGAGAGAGAGGGGGAGAGAGAGAGAAACAGAGAGAGAGAGAAGGGGGGAAAGAGCTGGAAGCATCAACTCCCATATGTGCCTTGACCAGGCAAGCCCAGGGTTTCGAACCAGCGACCTCAGTGTTCCAGGTCGACGCTTTATCCACTGCGCCACCACAGGTCAGGCCTAATGTTTTATATTTTTAATGTTATTATTTTTTTTGTATTAAAGATTTGTCTGCGAGCCAGATGCAGCCATCAAAAGAGCCACATCTGGCTCACGAGCTATAGGTTCCTGACCCCTGTGCTAGAGCTATCTAAAACTTCTAATGAAAGATGTACAAGGCCTCACTGCAATAAACTATAAAAAATTTTTGAGAATAAGTTAAAAGACTTAAGTAGAGGGCTACACTGTGCTCATGTATTAGAATAGTCAAAATTGTAATGAAGTAAATTTCTCCAAATTAAGCTAAAGATTCAATGCAATTTCAATCAAGATTTCAAGAGTTTGATGCATGCATGTATATATGATTTGCTAAGTTGATTCTAAACTTTATATGAAAATCCAAGTATCCGAGAAAATCTTAAAGAAGAACACAAAGGATAAACTCAGTCCACCAGATGTCAAGAATTATTATAAAGCAGTCGTAATTAAGAAAGAGAGGAATTTGTCCAACAAAGAAAAAGATACTCCAAAGCAACCAAATCAAGAGCCAGAAGAAAAAGGAAAAAAACTAAGTAGGTATAGGTACTTGATTTATGACAAAGTTATAAGTGGGCACTACTAAGCAATAAGGCAAGGGTGAGGTTGATTTTGTTCATTGTCACAAAAATTGATGTTGGGTCAATTAGATATTCAATAAAATTTTACTCCTACCTCACATCATCCTAAAAAATCAGTTCTAAGTGGTCCATAGATCTAGATTTGAGTGGTAAAACAAAAAGGATATGTTTAACCTGAAACCAATGAACCTCCAAGGATTCCATGGAAAGGTTTCAAAGGTTCCATAAATACCTCAAAGTTGTACATAATTGTGCATATTTTCCTGGAAAGATTATCTATATCTTTGCACTTTCAAAAAATGTTTTTAGATATCCTCAGGAATTCAGGGTAAGTGTTCTTTTCTCTTTCTTTCTTTCTTTCTTTCTTTCAGAGTTTACTTATTGATTTCTTTCTTTCTTTCAGAGTTTACTTATTGATTTCTTTCTTTCTTTCAGAGTTTACTTATTGATTTGAGAGAGAGAGAAGAGCAGGGAGAGGAACAGAAAGCATGAACTCATAGTTGTTGCTTCTTATATGTGCTTTGACCGGGTAAGCCCAGGGTTTTGAACTGGTAACCTCAGCATTCCAGGCCAATACCTTATCCACTGTGCCACCACAGACCAGGCATAAGCTATCTTAAGACATTGAAAACATTAGCTAAAATAGAAAGGGTAGATACATTTGATTACATAAATATTAAGCATTTCTGTTCATCAAAAGACACAAAATAAAAGGAACCTCAAAGTGTAGGGAAAGGTATTTGCATGACAGGAAAGACACCATCCTCACTTAAGAGTTTACTGACCCACCTCTGATAGTAGCCAGAGCTGATAGACAGTTCCATGTGAGCTCAGACTTAACTGGTTCTGGCAAGTACTTCATCTTAAGTACTCACCGAGTGCCCTGCCACGATCTGTTTCAGAACCCTTTCTGGAGGTTATAGGAGTACCTTTAGCTCAGCTTGGAAGTTAGGAAGTTATGCCCCTAGAGGGAACTCTTAGGTAATCAAGCTCCTGATGCCTAACCACAGTGGTGACCTTAATAATAGCTTTTCCTTCCTCCCTGTCTCACTGTTATCAGGCCCTCTCTTCTACCTCCTGAGACCACTCCCAAAAAGCTATTTGTACCCTAGTCCTTGTCACAGGCTCTACATTTGCTGAAACCCAAATTAAGGCAACATATAAATGTATTCAAAATATTTTAAGAACTCCTACAAATCAGTAAAAAAAAAATTGAGTAGAAAAATAGGTAAAATTTTAGAAAACTTTAAAAGGAACTTCACAAAAGAGGATTTCCCTATGGCCAATAAGTATATAAAAATGTGCTTAACTTGACTAATACTTAGGAAAATGCAAGTTAAAATCATAATGAGATGTTATTATGATTTTACACCCATCAGAATGTTAATCTACAAAGATTAATAATCCCAATAATGGAAAAGGGCATATGACAACAGAAACACTCATGTGCCATGCATTGTGGTGGAAGAATAAATTAGCAAAACACTTTGGCATTATCTAATAAAGATTTTTTTTAAGTACTTCCTATAATCCAGCAATTCCACTTTTAAGTATTTACCCTACAGAGATGCAACCAACTGTGCAAGAATGTTTATTGCAGCATTATCCATATTATACCTACAGTGGAAATATCTGTCAACAGTAGAATGGGTAAACTGATATAGTCATAAAATGGAATTAGATGAAGGTAAAAATGAGAAAATTACCGCTACACAAAATAACAAGGGTGGATCTCACTAATATAATACAAAAGGAAAGGATCCAGACATGAAAGGGTATATAATGAATGATTCCACTTACATAAAGTATAAAAAACAGACAAACCAAAACTAGGTTATTTAGGGATGTATCCTCTGGATATGAAATTATAAAGAAAAGCAAAGAAGTGATTTGGAGGAAGAAGGGGAGTAATAGTCAGGAGTGGAACAACAAGAAGGACTTCAGGGATGCTAGAGATGTTTTATTTCTTAAACTGGGCGGTGGTTACACAGATACTGACTTTATAATAAACCATCCTTGTTCTGTGCACCTTTCTACTTGGATATTATATTTAATAATACAAAGGTAAAAACAAGCTTTTCTTAAATCCCTGACATTTAAACATAAGATAAGCAATCTGATACAAAATTATAACAAAGCAAACTAAAACTATAAGGTTCCAATTTTCACCTATATGGTCCAGAATATGGAGAAACAGGTACTCTCAAACACAATGTTAGCCCTGGCCGGTTGGCTCAGCGGTAGAGCGTCGGCCTAGCGTGCGGAGGACCCGGGTTCGATTCCCGGCCAGGGCACACAGGAGAAGCGCCCATTTGCTTCTCCACCCCTCCGCCGCGCTTTCCTCTCTGTCTCTCTCTTCCCCTCCTGCAGCCAAGGCTCCATTGGAGCAAAGATGGCCCGGGCGCTGGGGATGGCTCTGTGGCCTTTGCCCCAGGCGCTAGAGTGGCTCTGGTCGCAACATGGCGACGCCCAGGATGGGCAGATTATCGCCCCCTGGTGGGCAGAGCGTCGCCCCTGGTGGGCGTGCCGGGTGGATCCCGGTCCGGCGCATGCGGGAGTCTGTCTGACTGTCTCTCCCCATTTCCAGCTTCAGAAAAAAATGAAAAAAAAAAAAACAAAAACACAATGTTAAGAGTACAAATTAGTACAGCATCTATGAAAGGCAATTTGATAACACCCATTTAAAATTTAAGTGGAATATAATCTTTAACCCATAATTTTATTTCTAGGATTTTTTTCCTACAGATATATTTTCTTATCAATACAAAGAAGACTCTACAAGCATATCAATGCAATACTGTTAGTAATACCAAGAGATTAGAACCAACCAAAAAGTCCATTAATAGAGTCAAACATATTATGTAGCTACGTAAAAGGAATGAGAAAGCTCTATATACCAATAGGTATATAGCTCTATATACCAATATATATGTGAAATTAAAAAGCAAGCTACAGGTAAATATGTATAATACCATTTGTGTTAAGAATATCATTTAAGAAACATTGTATAATATCTCTAGATTAGCGATTTTCAACCTTTTTCATCTCATGGCACACATAAACTAATTGCTAAAATTCTACAGCACACCAAAAAATATATATTTTGCCAATCTGACCCAAAAAGAGCATAATTTTGATTAATTTACAAGATAATAATAATAATAGTAATTACCTACCCTTTTTGCTCTAAAGTGACTTTTTTAAAGAAATCATGTGCCTATACTTGTATATACAGATTTCTAGTACCAAGAATTAATCAGTCAAACACAACCTTACAATCCAATGTGACCAGTAAGATGCAACTGTATTATATGACATATATATTTATAGATCAAGACAAGGCATTCACACCAGAAAGCTACATTTGTGTTGACTGTTGCCATTTTTTATTATACAATCTAAGAGAAAAGAGGTAAGTGCTCCTGACTAGTCAGGTATGGCATGGTTTAAAAATTCTTGCTATATACCAGTTGAAAATCGCTACTCTAGATGGATACATAAGAAACTGATGAGATTTCAAGATAGCTGCAGAGTAGGTGGAAACTACATTGACCTCCTCTTGGAACCAAACCAGATTTACAGCTAAATTATAGAACAGTCAATGTGAATGACATACTGAACAACAGCTAACAGGAGTATTATATCCAAGGATTTATAGAATAAGCTACATAGAGACTGATAAGAAGGGCAGAGACATGGAGATGGCTGGCCCCTGCACCCATGTACGGCAGCTGAGAAGCCAGAGAAATATCTTGGCAGCAAAAGTCTACCATGAGGAACATTACATCTCAACCCCATGCCAGGACCCCCAACTCAGAGAGCACCAGGGCTGGGCATAAGAACCCACATAGAATCTGGCAGTGAAAATCAGCAGAGACTCGGTCCGCCAGGAAGACAAGGGGAACTGCTAGAATTCCAGATGCTCTCCTAAAGAGCAAGCCAATACACAGGAGCTTGCTCGCAGATGCTCACCTAGGGCTTCAGTGGAGGGAGGACAACTCAGGGCATACAGGAGTCATAAAAAGAAGACCTGGTGGCGTGGCCCCAAAGAGAGATCAGAGGGTCAGCTACTGAGGTCTTCGTCCTGAGTCAATAGCCCACACACCATCAGGAACAATGTTCCAGGGTCAGACACACCTATTCCTACAGTACCAGTCTGGGGAGTACACTAACCCAGTCCTCTAAATACTGGCAACATCACCTTGCCAAGCTTGAGTCTGGCAGAAAGGACTGTTGGCTGCACCCAGCAGAGACCTTTGGTGCACTCTTTCTCTGGAGAAAACAGAGGCAGACACTTAGACAGACATTAAACTATGAGGCTTTGGAACAGGGGCTAGTCTTCACCCCCCTCCACCTGCAGGCTTGCCTGGCACCAACCCCAGCGGGAGACGGGTTTACTCTATCTTCCCAAGTCCCAGTATCCCCACCCAGCCAAGCTCAGTTCTGCAAAGGCAAAGACTACTAAAAGCTGGAATACTCAGAGTGTGTCTCTCTCATAGCCTCCTGCCAAGGTCTCTGATGGTGGCTACAGAGCTGGGGGGAGGCTCAGTGTTCACTCCCCTCCCAAAGGCTCTGCCATCCTCACCCCCAATTAATAACTGTCTTGATCTGTTTTCCCAAGTTCCCATGGTCCCACCCTGCTGAGCTTTGCTCAGTGAAAGGAAGGGAACACAGCTCAGAGCTGGGACCTTTCGAACAAGTCTTCCTCAGAGGCTCTAGCCCAGCTTCAGCAGTGAGGCTACAGAGCTAAGGGGTAGTGAAATGTGTTCCCAAGTCCTGGTGGCTCTGCCCTGCTGAACTTGTTGATGCAGTGGGGACAGCTGGCTGCAACCAACCTGGACTAGTAGTACACTTCTCCTGAATAAACTAGCGTTGGAAACTCTAGCAGACACTCAGTGGTATGGCTCTGGAGTAGGAGCCATTGAGGGCCTGACCACACTGCCCCCAAGAAGGAAACCTACCGACCCTGTCTTCCCAAACAGGTTGCTCCCACCTTACCAAGCTTGCGCCATGTGGAAGGGCAGTGGGACACAGCCAGCTTGGGCCCACTCTATAGTCTTCCTTCAAAAGACTCTAGAAGAAGTTCAAGCAACCTCAAGGGGTAATGCAATAGCCAATAGGTGCATGTCAAACACAGGGAGCCTTGCATCTTTTATTGATCTGCCTCCAGAACTGCCTCCTATGCACATTCAGGCTCAGTAGAGGCAGCTAAAATCAGTGAATAGTGTGATGGCTCCAGTCAGGTAGCCCAAGGCCAGTTATACACAAGGTCTGACCATCAACCTGCACCAGAACCCTATACAAGTGGGCAAAGAACCAACACAATCAGTGGTGGCCTTTAAACCACACTAGAGCTCAACCCAATATGACAAACCGATGGTACAGCCAAAAGGAGACTCTGGCAAGAACCAGACTGTGCTGGGAACAACTCCACCTCAGGTGCAGCCCCTAAACACAGTAAATGAGTTCTGTTTTATAGTCAACCAGTCTGAGGATTAACTATACCCATAAATGGGCCAAGGGCAATCAAGACTCAACTAAAACAGGAAGGGCCACATAACCCACTCAAGAAACATCTCTAGCCTGACCAGAGAGTGGCACAGTGGGTAGAGTGTCGACCTGGGATGTTAAGGACCCAGGTTCAAAGCACCAAGGTCACTAGCTCGAGATGAGCTCATCCAGCTTGAGCATGGGCTTGCCAGCTTGAATACAGGGTCACCAGTTTGAGCATGGGATTATAGAAATGACCCCATGGTCGCTGGTTTGAGCCCAAAGATAGCTGGCTTGAAGTCCAAGGTCGCTGGCTTGAGCCCAAGGTCACTGGCTTGAACAGGGGGTCATAGGCTTGGCTGGAACCCCTGGTCAAGGCACATATGAGAAAGCAATCAATGAACAACTAAAGTGCAACAACAACAAGTTGATGCTTCTTATCTCTCCCTTCCTGTCTGTCTGTCCCTGTCTGTCCCTTTCTGTCTCTCTTGCTAAAAAGAAGAAAGAAAAAGCATTTCTGGAGCACTGAGCTCAGGTGATCTAGAAGATTAGGCCACTGAGAGCCACAAGACAACTACATCAGGAAGCCCTTATAACAAGCTTGGGAGTCATAGGAGATATACCTAATACACAAAGTCAAATAAAAACAGGAAGACAAAATGGGAAGTTAAAGAAATATGCCCCAAGTGGAAGAACAAGAGAAAGCCCCAGAAAAAGAATTAGATCAAATGGAAGAAACCAAGATTCTAGATGCAAAGTTTAAAACAATGTTTATAAGGATGCTTAAGGGCCTTGGGAGAAAAGTTAATAAACTTAGGGAGAATTTATACAAAGGGACAGTAAGTTTTAAAAGAACATAGAAACTATTAAAAAAGTGACAAATGAAGAATATAATATCTGAAATGAATAATACACTAGAAAGAATCAACAGCAGATTAGACAAAGCAGAGGACTGAATCAGTGAATTAGAGAACAAGATAACAGTAAACACCCAAGCAGAGCAACAAAAAGAAAAGAGAATTTTTAAAGTGAGGAAAATCTAAGAAACATCTGAAACAACATCAAGCATAACAATATCTGCATCATAGGGGTAACAAAATGAGAAGACAATTAGCAAGTAATTGAGAACCTGTTTGAAGAAATAATGGCTGGAAACTTCCCTAACCTGATGAAGGAAAAAATCACACAAGTTCAAGAAGCAGAGAGAGTCCCTACCAAGACAGACTCAAAGAGGCCCACATCAAGACACATCATAATTAAAATTACAATGATTAAAGACAGAAGGAGAATCTTAAAAGTTCGCTACCTACAAGGCAGCTCCCATGAGGCTGTCATCTGATTCCTCAACAATTCAGAAACAATTCAGGTCAGAAGAAACTGGCAAGAAATATTAAAGTGATAAAAAGCACCTCAAAGAACTAGAAGAAAAACAACAAACAAAACTTAGAGTAATGGAAAGAAGGAAATAATAAAGATTAGAGTGGAAATAAATGACATACAAACTAAAATAACCATATAGATCAATGAAACCAAGATCTTATTCTTTGAAAAGATAAATAAGATTGACAAACCTTTAACCAGACTCTTTAAGAAAAAAGAGAAAGAGAGAGAGAAAAAAACCCCAAAGAATATATTATGAACAGCTATATGCCCACAAATTGGACAGCCTGGGAGAAATGGATAAATTTCTAGAAACATACAATCTTCCAAAACTGAATTACAAAGAAGCAGAAAATCTGAACCAATTATAACTAATAAAATCAAAGTAGTAATAAAAAAACTCCCAGCAAAGAAAAAGTCCTGAATAGGATGGATTCACAGGCAAATTTTACCAAACATTCAAAGAAGAACTAACACCTATCTTTCTTAAACTATTCTTAAATATTCAAGATAAGGGAAGACTCCCAAACTCATTTTATGAGGCCAGCATTATCCTAATTCCAACCCACATAAAGAAATTACAAAGAAGGCCCTGGCCGGTTGGCTCTGCGGTAGAGCGTCGGCCTGGCGTGTGGGGGACCCAGGTTCGATTCCCGGCCAGGGCACATAGGAGAAGCGCCCATTTGCTTCTCCACCCCCCCTCCTTCCTCTCTGTCTTTCTCTCCCCCTCCCGCAGCCAAGGCTCCATTGGAGCAAAGATGGCCTGGGCGCTGGGGATGGCTCCTTGGCCTCTGCCCCAGGCGCTAGAGTGGCTCTGGTCACGGCAGAGTGACACCCCGGAGGGGCAGAGCATCGCCCCCTGGTGGGCAGAGCGTTGCCCCTGGTGGGCGTGCCGGGTGGATCCCGGTCGGGCGCATGCGAGAGTCTGTCTGACTGTCTCTCCCTGTTTCCAGCTTCAGAAAAATACAAAAAAAAAAAAGAAATTACAAAGAAAATTATAGGCCAATATCCCTGATGACTATAGATGTTAAAATCCTCAACAAAATATTAGCAAACCTGATCCGGCAATACACTAAGAAGATCATACATTATGATTAAGTGGGATTTATTATAGGGATGCAAGGTTGTTAAAATATTTGCAAATCAATAAATGTGATATATCAGACAAAATAAAAGATAAAAATCACATGATCATATCAATAAATGCAGAAAAAACATTTGATAAAATCCAGCACCCATTTTAGATAAAAACTATCAGCAAAGTGGGACTAGAGGGATCATACCTCAACATAGTAAAGGCCATAGATGACAAACCCACAGGCAAAATCATACTCAGTGGGAAAAAACTAAAAGCATTTCCCTTAAGATCAGAAACAAGAAAGAGATGTCTGCTTTCACCATGCTTATTCAACAGAATATAGTACTGGATATTCTAGCCACAGCAATCAGACAAGAAAAAGAAATAAAAAGCATTCAGATTGGAAAGGAGGAAGTAAAACTGTCCTTATTTGTAGATGACACAATACTCAATATAGAAAACCCTAAAGAAACCACCAAAAAACAATTAGAACTGATAAATGAATTGGGTAAAATAGTAGGAAACAAAATTAATATTCAGAAATTGGTGGCATTCTTATAGATCAATAATGAACTATCATAAAGAGAAATTAAGAAAGCAATCCCACCTGACCAGGCGGTGGCACAGTGGATAAAGCGTAGGACTGGGACACCAAGGACCCAGGTTCGAGGTCGCCAGCTTGAGCGCGTACTCATCTGGTTTAAGCAAATCTCACCAGCTTGGACCCAAGGTCGCTGGCTCGAGCAAGGGGTTACTTGGTCTGCTGTAGCTCCACAGTCAAGGCACATATGAGAAAGCAATCAATGAACAACTAAGGTGTCGCAACAAAAAACTAATGATTGATGCTTCTCATCTCTCTCCATTTCTGTCTGTCTGTCCCTATCTATCCCTCTTTCTGACTCTCTCTGTCTCTGTAAAAAAAATTTTTTAAAACAATCCCATTTACTATAGCAAAAAATAATAATAAATTTAACCAAGGAGGTAAAAGACTTGTTGTACTTGAAAAATTATAGAATACTGAGGAAAGAAATTAAAGAAGATACAAATAAATGGAAGTATATACCATGTTCACAGATAGGAAGACTAAACATAATTAAAATGTCCATACTACTCAAAGCAATCTATAGATTCAACACAATTCCCATTTAAATATGAATGGCATATCTCATAGCTCTAGGACTAATATTCCAAAAATATATATGGGACCACAAAAGACCTCAAATAGCCCCAGCAATCTTGAGAAAAAAGAACAAAGTTGGAGATATCACATTACTAGATATTAAACTATACTACAAGCCCATAGTAAGCAAAATAGCATGGTATTGGCATAAGAACACGCATACAAATCAATGGGAAAGAATAGAAAGCCTTGAAATAAACCCACATCTTTATGGTCAATTAATATTTGACAAAGGAGGCAAGAACATACAATGGGGTAAAGACAGTCTCTCCAATAAATGCTGTTGGGATAACTGGACAAATACAAGCAAAAAATGAAATTAGAGCACCTTCTTATACCATACATAAAAACAAACTCAAAATGAATTAGACTTAAATGTAAGTTGCGAAACCTTGAAAATCCTAGAAGAAAACATAGGCAGTAAAATCTTGAAAATTTTTTTGTAACAATTTTTTTCTGATATATCTCCTTGGGCAAGGGAAACAAAATATAAATAAACAAACAAATGAGATTACATGAAACTAAAGTTTTTCATAGCAAAGGAAATCATTAACAAAATGAAAAGAAACCCACTGAGTGGGAGAACATATTCACTAATGCCAGTTGAGTGGATAAAAAAAACTATGGTACCTTGCCTGACCAGGCAGTGGCACAGTGGATAGGGAGTCAGACTGGGATGTGGAGGACCCAGGTTTGAGACCACGAGGTCACCAGCTTGAAAGCGGGCTCATCTGGTTTGAGCAAGGCTCACCAGCTTGAGCCCAAGGTCACTGGCTTGAGCAAGGGGTCACTCTGTCTGCTGTAGCCCCACGGTCAAGGCACATATGAGAAATCAATCAATGAACAACTAAGGAGCCACAACAACAAATGGATGTTTCTCATCTCTCTCCCTTCCTGTCTCTCTGTCCCTATCTGTCCCTCTCTCTGTCTCTGCCACACAAAAAAATAATAATAATAAATAATAAAAATTATGGTACCTTTACACAATGGAAAACTACTCAGCCATAAAAAAAGAAGGAAATCTTACCTTTTGCAACAGCATGGATAGACTTGGTGAGTATTATGCTAAATGAAATAAGCTCAGAAAAAAATAAATATCATATTATCTCATTTATATGTGGAATCTAAAGAACAAAATAATTTAAGAAACAAAATAGAAACAGAAGCATAGATACATAGACTGGGGGAGTGAGGGGCTAGGTGAAAAGTAGTGAAGGGATTAGGCAATATATATATATTTTGTATATATTATATATATATTATATTATATATATATATATACACACACACATACACACACACACAAACCAGACAATAGTATGACGACAGCCAGAAAAAAGGGAAGTTGGGGGCTATGGAAGAGGGACGAGGGGATAAATGAAGATGGAAAGAGACTTCACTTTAGGCGCTGGGTGCACAATGCAGTGTGCAGATGATGTTTTGTCAAAGTGTACGCTTAAAACATGTATGGTTTTGTTAACCAATGTCACACTAATGAATTCAATTAAAAAATAAGAAAGAAAGAAACTAGTAATAGACATGGCTTTCAGGGAGGAAACCTGAGAAATTGAGGTGCCTGAAAAAAATAAGAGATCTGCTTTTTAATCTATATCTGTACCATTATATATTTTTATCACATATGCATATGACCTATTCAAATAAATTATTTATTTTGGAATTGAGTCTCACTAAAGTCTTCACAGTCTGTTTTTAAAGTATGCTATCCTGTGCACAGTTTGTATATTAGCTACAAGCATCTTTTATATTCCCTAGAGTAAGTAGAACTGACTAAATCTAAGCATGAAGTTTTGGGATTCATCATCCTGGTATAATGGTTTCAGCATAATGGAAGCACCTTTAAAATGACACACTGTTTTTCAAATACACTACAAGATATTGTTAGACAAAACAAAGATGAAAGGTATTCTAGTCCTGTACTAATGAATACCAGAGTAAACACTATAGAACAAAATGATATAAATAACAGAGTAAGTCATTATTATGCCCAGACAGGTCCATTAAATATATATATTCCTTCTTTTTGTAATTTTTAAGATTTTTTCTCTTATTTTAACTAATATTTTTATTTGAGCAATAAAAAATTCTTTCTTCTAGCTGACTGTCCATTTCCTGGCTTATATAATCTTCTGGAATGCAGTGACTATTTAACCATTTATGCAAAAGCAAAATGAGTTGAATCAAGCATATCATCCACTTCAACTTGACTCCTTTCTCTGTAAACACAACTCAATGAACATGGCAACACTTTAGATCATTTTAACAGGACATTTCACTTTAATACTCCTGAATCTAATTTTATTGTGGCTTTTATAAATATCTCTTTCATTTCAGTTAATCTCATACCTGTCATCTGAATAGACACTTCTACAAAGAGGACATACAGATGGACAATAGACATATGAAAAGATGTTCAACATTACTAATCATCAGAGAAATACAAATTAAAACCACAATGAGATAACACCCCACACCTGACAGAATGGCTATCATCAATACATTAACAAACAAGTGCTGGCGAGGATGTGGAGAAAAAGGAACAGTCGTGCTCTGTTGGTGAGAATACATATTGGTGCAGCCATTGTGAAAAGCAGTACGAAATTTCCTCTAAAAATTAAAAAGGCAACTGATTCCACTTCTGGGACTATACCCAAAGAAACCTGAAACACTAATTTGAAAAAATATATGCACCCTTATGCTTATTGCAATATTATTTACAATAATAGCCAAGATTTGGAAGCAGGCCAAATGCCCATCAGTGGATGAGTGGATAAAAAGGCTGTGGGACATTTACATAATGAAATACTACACAGCCATTAAAAAGAAAGGAAATCTGGGGACCTGGCTGGTTGTACAGTCAGAGCAGTTGTCCCCAACCCCTGGGCTGCGGACAAGTACCGGTCCATGGGCCATTTGGTACCGGTCCTCAGAGAAAGAATAAATAACTTACATTATTTCCGTTTCATTTATATTTAAGTCTGAACGATGTTTTATTTTTTAAAAATGACCAGACTCCCTCTGTTACATCCGTCTAAGACTCACTCTTGACGCTTGTCTCGGTCACGTGATAAATTTATCCGTCCCACCTTAAAGGCTGGTCCGTGAAAATATTTTCTGACATTAAACTGGTCTGTGACCCAAAAAAGGTTGGGGACCACTGAGTTAGAGCATCATCCAGAAACACCAAGGTTGCAGTTCAATCTTCAGTCAGGGCACATATAGGAAGGGAAGCAACCAACAAATGCATAACTAAATGGAACAACAAATTAAGGCTTCTCTCTCTCTTTCTCTTTCTCCCTTTCCTTCTCTGTCTCTCTAAAATCAATCAATTAAAAGAAGAAGAAGAAAATCTAATTTTTGCAACAGTGTGGATGGACCTGGAGAGTATTATGCTGAAATAATCCAGTCATGGAAAGGGAAGTACCATATGATTCCACTTATATGTGAAATACAATAAATGAAATAAACAAAATAGAAACAAACTCATAGATACAGAGAACAGACTAACATCTATCTGTATGGAGAGGAGTTGTGGGGCTGGGTGAAAAAGGTAAAGGGATTAAGCAAAAAAAACAAACAAAAAAACATCATGGATAAATGGCAAAAGGAGACTTGAGTTTGGCTGGTGAACACACAATACAATATACAGGTGATGTATAACAGAATTGTGCACTTGAAACCTATATAACTTTACTAACCAATAAAGTTAATAAGATTCTTTTTTTTAATCTGAAACCTGTCTTTTAAGCTAATTCAAGTATCTATACACCTCATTTTGTGTACAATCATAGAGAATATGAAAGATTTACCAATCTCATGTCACATCAGAACAGGAATGAATTACATCTGAGAGAGGAAAATGTTGCCATTCTTAAAATTTAGAAGCTATTAATTCACAAATTAGTAAATTGCAGCATGGTTCTACCCATTTGTTCAGACTTTAAAGACTTTACGTTCCTGAATTCACATTTAAACCAACAGGTAGATACTTATTTACTTGTTTCTTCAAATCAACAAATATCTATTTTTCTAAACCAATTGAAGTCAATAGCTTTATTTATCTTAATACAATGTACAACTGAATTTTTTTCCTTTGACATATATATATTAAGCACCTGATTGTGGCCAACATGAACATGGCAATTCAAATCATTTCAACATGCATTTCTCCAGATTGTAAATCTCTTAAGGATAAAACCTGTATTTTCTCTTTCCTTTTATAAATTTACATAGTACCTTGGTACAGAGGATTCAGTAAGTTTTTCCACCACGTTTTAAAAGCAAAGGACAATTTAGTTAACCTACCTGTAGAAAGAAATATTTTGATATGTATCAATTTAATAGTCAAAGGCCATTTTAATAAGAAGTCACCTTTTTATGATAAATTATAATACTCTGGTTCATGATTCCAAAAAGATACCCTTGTAGGATAGGTTATTCTAAACTTATGTGTTGCCACAATTGTTAGAAGCCTCTAAGTTTTGGAGACTAGTACCTCCATTGCTTTAGATTTGAGGTCCATTACAGAAACATTTCTGAAGTAGCAATTATTTTTAATCACTTGTTTCTCAGTGTAAATAAACTGATCAAGAGGGAAGGAGTGTAACCAAAGACAAATATAACAAAACTCAGAAAAATATTTTATCTCAACTGAATAAAAATAGAATAAGTTCATTTGAGATGATTGGGCAACAGCAAAAAAAATAAAGAAAAATTAAGTTTCCAAGCAAATACATACAAGCATATATCTTTAATAATTATAATACAAGAACGGCTTCATTCAGAATGATATCTTCTTACTGCATGGCAGTTTACAAGCAACCTAAACACTTTCCTCAAAACTAATAGTATTTCTGTAACCTTAAAATATTATAGTCTGTTCTGTGGCACAAAAACACATATTGCTCTGGATGCTGAGGACCACAGAACAACTACCACGGCTTCAGTCACCAATGCTCCCACCCCTGGTCATCTTCAGAAACCATCTGGTGCTCTTTCTGCATAATTAGGAAAATATTGAGTTATCACTTCATACTCTCAGGAAGACTAAACCAATCTTTTCTTAAGCAAGAAAAATTCCAGCCAAGTCAAAACAGAATTGTAATGTATCAAAACTTTCTAATAAAGGCGATGTTTACATGCCCAGGTTTTACCTGTTATTTTAGGTTTTTTTTTTCAGTACCTGAACTCTACAAACAATATATGCATTGAGTAGAATGCTAGCAAAGCATAATGTTATCCCTTGCATCCACCCACAAAATTCTTATTCCCGATTTGATTGTCTTCAGGGAGAAATCAGAGCAAGGTAACTCAGTTAACTGATGACAAGAAATTTGAAGCTACACTTGTCTAACAATGTTTACTTTGAAATAAAACCATTAAGCTACTAAAACTTAAAAGTACAGGAGCTAGTCAAGTTGCAAAATAACATTCAGGATAAAACCACTGCATCATAATTTCTAATTGTTTTTCTTAGAACAGATGCCTAAAATGAGTTCCTCACATTAAAAACAAACAGAAAGAGATTAAGGTTTTGAACTGTGCTTCTGACAAGCTCATATGAGTGTGTTACAATTGTCAGAATTCACTCAAGAGGAAAGCAAGAAGCAGGGCAAAACATAATTCAGCAAAGTATTGCACTTTAAATATGTCTTGTTCCAGAATTGCAGACTCTACATGTTTTGTTTTGTTTTGTTTTGTTTTTTCGTCCCAACCTCTCTGGACCAACTGCTTGCCTAAGGACAACGGAAACTAACTGAAGTGTAATGAGTGCCTCCCATCTTCCAGACACATTGATGTACAACAGAAAAATGCATTGTCATGGTAGAAAAAGAATACCAAAGGCTATAGTTCATAAGGGTACCAAAGTACCCAGGCATACCATAGAGAACTCACAGAAACACTAAAAGGTATTTAACTTTTCAAGAGAAACACAGCAATACAGGACATCTGTTGATCATTATGTAAACTACAAAGACAAATTAGTTCACAATTTCACTTCACCTCATTCTGCATTCATTTCTATGATATAGTATCTTTGCAGAGCTGATTTTCAGTCTTTGCAGTGATAAAAAGCAACAGTGCTAACATCAATAAGGAAATGAAAATGTGGATGGCAATGTCCAATCTGTTTTAAGAGTTTAAAAAAGTTGTGCAGTGCCAAAATGACAAATACATTTCATTAGCTATTGTGATTTAAGAAAGAAATTAAAGTAGTATTTTTGGTTTCAATTTATATGTATTATTTTTTCAAATAACTACTAAGTTTTTAATACATGAATACTTAAGTTATTTGATTCTAGCTATATACTAGAGTGAAATTTTAGTTATTTCTTTTGGACCAGAGTCACTGAAATAATTACCAACACACTAAAGATAGCATGAACCAAGAAAATTTGATGATTTCTGACTTAGCACCATAGAGCCTGTTTACTCATGAATTCACAAGACTTGGCCCTGGCCAGTTGGCTCAGCAGTAGAGCATAGGCCAGGCATGTGGAAGTGCCAGGTTTGATTCCCAGTCAGGGCCCACAGGAGAAGTGACCATCTGCTTCTCCACCCCTCCCCGTCTCCTTTCTTTCTCTCTCTCTTTCTCTCTCTTTCTTTTCTCCTCCCACAGCCATGGCTCAGTTGGAGCAAGTTGGCCCTGGGCACTGAGGATGGCTCCATGGCCTTGCTTCTGGTGCTAAAATAGCTCAGTTGGTGAGCAATGGAGCAACGGCCCCAGATGGGCACAGCATCACCCCTATAGGGGCTTGCTGGGTGGATTCCAGTCAGGACACATGCAGGAGTCTGTCACTCTGCTTCCCTGCTTCTCACTTAAGAAAAAAAAAGAATGCACAAGACTCAAAGCAAATCACTGGTGATAAAGAAAAATAACAAAACCTGAAAATGTACTTTTCCAACCAATGCCTGAGTAAACTCAGTTCACAGGAAAGGAATGATTCTGACATTACTGTGAGCAAAATCAGTAGTTTCAGTATCACTACCAAATAAGTCAACACCTCGAAATGCAAATCAAGCTAAAAAGGAAAAATGGGAACCAGAAGCAAGGAGGCAACCTGAGAAAAGTAAATCAAAAGCACTTTAAATATCAGCAGAAAAACTCACTGGGCACACCACATTGTTAAGTTAGAAAGTGACAGAGAAATAAGCATTTGTGCAACTTCACACTCAGAGGTATCCTGGCAGCATCCGGTAGTATTTCTGATCCCAGACCAAAATGTAACCAGGAAGTACACAAGAAAGATAACTAAAAATGAAAGAAGACAAACTCATATGATTTTAAAACATGCACGCGCACACACACACACAACAGCTAGATTGGTGACCATGCAAAAACAGTGCAAGGTCAGAATCCTTTCAGCAAAGAGTAAAAAGGATCACAAACCTAAAACAACCTATAAATTCTCACTTAAGACAGAGGGAAATAAACTAAAGATGAGTCCTGGAAATGCCCGGAATTGTGATTCCAACAAGAAGAGCACTAGAACATTATGGCAAAACACAACGCCAACTAATGTGAAGGAGTAACCCTTATTCCACAAGGGTGAGACTCAAGACTCAAATCTGACTGAGTTTCACATTCCTAATCGACAAACAAGATTTCTAACATAAAAGTGGAATTCCATGTAAGACTGGAAAGTATTCATTTAAAAAAATTTTTAATGCCACAAAGTAAATTATTGATATATACTTGTGTTATTTAAATTAATTTTAGACAGTGGAGGATTTATCTGGGTATCTATACACAGTAACTTTACTAAAACTAGGTCAAATAGTTTTTTGAAATTAATAAAAATAGAGTAACATTGGTACATAAGAGTGGTTAATAGTCCAAAATAGTGCATTCTTTTCTTTTCTCTGCTACTAGTTGTGTAACCTTAGAAATGTCACTTAATCTTATTGTTTCTTAGTTTTCCAAAACTTCTAAAAGGTATGATAATTCTGTTTCAGAGCTATTGAAAGAATGGGATATGAGCCTGACCTGTGGTGGTGCAGTGGATAAAGTATGGACCTGGAAATGCTGAGGTCCCCAGTTTGAAACCCTGGGCTTGCCTGGTCAAGGCACATATGGGAGTTGATGCTTCCAGCTCCTCCCCCCCTTCTCTCTCTCTGTCTCTCCCTCTCCTCTCTAAAAAAAAAAAAATGGGATATGATGAGAGAAGAGCCAGACACACTAGCAAAAAGTTCCACTATTCCTTATAGGATACCTATAAACTTTACACCCAAATAGATAACAACTGCAGTACCAGAACAAACTCGTGGCCATATCAGATTCCCAGGCATCAAATAAGACTTTTAAAAAAATGATTGCTACTGTAACTGGATTAATTTAAAATAGTATCTTAAAATTACTCCTGAATAAACTGAGTTGTATCTACAAAATGTATCTTGACTCTGGACACTAATCTGTCATTAAATCATTTCATTTCCAAATGAAATATATATCATTTTCAAAATGATTCTCAAATTTAACTTCTCTCTCTTCTCTCTCACTGCTCTAGACTAAGCCCTTATTCTCACCTGAACCTCTAAATATCCTAATTAAGACCTCTAATTCCAATATCTTAACCCGTTATTTCATTGCTCACTCCACCCATAATCTTTCTAGTTATCTTCCTTAAATATAGATATGACTATGTCACTACTCTAGTCAAAATAGATTTGGCTCCATTTTCACCCTTAACGTAAAGACTCAACTCTTTACCATCTTATTCAAGGCCTTCAGTTACCTGGCCGCAGTATCCTTCACAGCCTCATGATCTTGGATACATGCAGAACTTGAGCCAAATAGGACTGTTCCCTACATCCTTTATTCATGTTCTTTCCTCAGAAGAAGTGGAATGTCACTCCTCTCACTTGTTGAATACAAATGCTACTTTCATAAAGTCCTTCTGAATATTAAGTTATCCAACAGGAATTAGCTTCTCACCCTCTTAGCATGCAGATCTCATGGGTTGCAGATTTCATTTAGACGCAAAACTTTTGCTTTGTATTGTAATAATTTATGTAATATCTAGAGTCTCTTTTACTAGGCTATAAATTCATTGAATGGCAAGAACTTGACTTGTTCATTTCAATGTTACCTACAAAGCCTTAAAGAACTGCTCTGAATAGCAGGAGCTCTGTAATATGACTTTTGAATATAAATACAGAACTCCTGCCTGACCAGTGTTGACACAGTGGATAGCATCGACCTGGAACACTGAGGTTCTAGGTTTAAAACCCCAAAGTCTCCAGCTTGAGCACCGAGTCACTGGCTTGAGTGCAGGATCATCAACATGATACCAAGGTTCTGGCTTGAAACCAAAGGTCACTGGCTTGAAGCCCAAGGTCGCTGGCTTGAGCCAAGGGTACTGGCTCAGTTTGAGCCCCGAGTCAAAGCACAAATAAGAAACAATCAATCAACAACTAAGATAAAGTAACTATGAGTTGATGCTTCTCATCTCTCTCTCCTCCCTCTCACTTCCTGTCTCTCTCTCTCTTTCTCAAATAAATAAATAAATAAATAAGAAAACTCCTTCTGCAAACAAACTGCATCCAGAAACTCAGAGCTGAGAAATGAGTAAGAACACACTTATAAAGGGAAACACTTGCTATGCTATGTGCTACATCATATCATTTATCTTTTCCTCAATTTTGGCAATCTTTTTTAAAAACAAGCAAAAAAGTTTTAAAAAAAAACTGTATGTATGTCCTTTGTTTTTAAAAGCACAACAGTAAGTTTTTCCATAATAAAGTTTCATGGCAAAAGAACTATATCTTTCAAAAAAACTTCTATTTCTTGAACTCAGTTCATAAACATAAGTCCTTCAAAAGCTGGACAGAAAATTTAATTCATCATCTAAGCTATAATTTATTTGTATCTGAGCAGACCTTCCATGTATACCTATATCACTAGTAGAATCCCTGTGTACCTTTCTTCTGAAGGCATATGCCAGTAAGAAAGGGAGCAAGAGGCTACTGATCTCCCCACTTTCCAGATTTTGAGAAGATGATCATCAGAGGACAAAAACACAAATGAGTTTTCATTTTCAGTGGCTAAAATAAAAAAAAATCAAACTTATTATTAACCATGCCTTTCTTTTTATTTTTTTATCTTTATTTTTTATTTTTATTTATTTATTTTTTTTTTTGAGACAGAGAGAGAGAGAGTCAGAGAGAGGGATAGACAGGGACAGACAGACAGGAACGAAGAGATGAGAAGCATCAATCATTAGTTTTTCATTGTGCGTTGCAACACAGTTGTTCACTGATGGATTTCTCATATGTGCCTTGACTGCAGGCCTTCAGCAGACCGAGTAACCCCTTGCTCGAGCCAGCAACCTTGGGCTCAAGCTGGTGAGCTTTTGCTCAAACCAGATGAGCCCGCGCTCAGGCTGGCAACCTCAGGGTCTCGAACCTGGGTCTTCTGCATCCCAGTCTGATGCTCTATCCACTGCGCCCCAGCCTGGTCAGGTGCCTTTCTTTTTATTTAGAAAATTAAATTTAACAGGGTGACATTGATCAGTAAGAGTACATAGGTTTCAGATAAATATTTCTATAGCATTTGAACTGCTTATTATGTTGTATACCCATCACCCAAAGTCGAATCATTTTCTGTCACTGTATATTGTCCCTCTTTACACCCTTCCCCCAACCTCCTCTCCCTCATTCCCCTCCCTCTGGGAACCACTTCACTTTTATCTACGTCCATAAGTCTCAGTTTTATATCCCACCTATGTGTGCAATCATATAGTTCTTAGCTTTTTCTGATTTACTTATTTCACTCCGTATAATGTTCTCAAAGTCCATCAATGTTGTCATAAATGTTACTATGTCATCATTTCTTATGGCTGAGTGGTATTCCATTGTATATATAAGGTCTACCAGAAAGTTCTGTCCGTTTTTGGAATAAAACAAAATACAAATTTTTCTTACTGTCAATAAACTTTATTAAATAATATAATTGCCATTATTATTAATGATTTCTTGCCAGCGTGAGAGCAATTTGTATATCCCATTTTTGAAAAATGTTTTATCTTTTGATGTGAAAAATTGAACCAATGCTTATTTGATATCTTCTTCATTTTTGAATTTTTTGCCCTTCAAAAAATTTTGTAAGGACAAAAACAAGTGATAGTCGAAGGGTGCTAAGTCCGGGGAACATGGTGGATGTGACAGACACACTTCTGTAGCATTTCTTCCTTGTTGAAATTCATAAAAATTACAGTGGCATAAATGAACTTTATCAGTAGCCATGGGTACACTATCGCTTCACACATAAGACTAACGTGAATCAACTTTGTTTTAGTTAATTTGCTACGTCAGTATGTATACATTAAGTGATAAAAATAGAGAGGCACACATGTGCCAAATAAACATGTGCTTACGTGTCAAAACTTGTTGTGATAGAAACGGATAGAACTTTCCGGTAGACCTTATATGTTCCACTTCTTCTTTATCCAATCCTCTTCCAAGGGACACTTTGGTTGTTTCCATGTCTTAGCCTCTGTGAACAATGCTGCGATGAACTTGGGGGTACATGTGCCTTTATGTACCAATGTTTTTGAGTTTGTGGGGTATATACCCAGTAGAGGGATTGCTGGATCATATGGTAGTTCTATTCTTAATATTTTGAGGAACCACCATACTTTCTTCCATAAAGGTTATACTAGTTTGCATTCCCATCAGCAGTGAATAAGGGTTCCTTTTTCTCCACAGACTCTCCATCCCTTGCTATTACCTCTCTTGTTGATAACAGCCAATCTAACAGGTGTGAGGTGGTATCTAAATGTAGTTTTGATTTGCATTCTTCCAATAGGCTACACTTCTTAAAGGAAACCTTTCTTCCAAATTTTATAATGCAATACTAAGTTTAAAAGGTATTAATTTATCTGAATGTTAATGAATTTTCTCCTCTATCCAGGTTACTTAAACCAAAGACTCATATTTTAAAAGTGACAAGAGAACCAAGACATAGAACAGAAAAGAGAAATTAAAGTCACAGAATGAATTTAATTGTGGCCTTAAGTTCAAGTTTCCCCAGAACCTTTCTAAAACCCTCTGACCCCCACCCCACATACCTGCAAAATTAAGGAAACTTTGGCAGGTTATATAGGAAATGAAATCGTTTTTAAATGAGCTTTCATGCCCTAGCACAGTGGATATCAATCCAAAGAAGAAGCTCCTGTGGCCAAAGGGACTTTTCACTCAGGAGCAACAACCAGACCAAAGATATCACCTGTTCATTGCATGTATCCTGACTGGCATCTCAGTTACTTTAAAAAGGCTCATAAAAATTCCTAGAGCACTGAGAGAGCAAAGAAGTCAACCGAGGGTAATTAGTCAAACAGAAAGGGCCATTGCTACAGCCATTTCACTTTAGGATCCTGGAAACCTGACAGGGTTATAAAATTACATTTCCAAGATGAAAAGTTTTCCGTGGAGCTTTCTGGGGATCATACTCAATCTGCATAGATCTAACCAACTTGAATACTTAACCATCTTGTTTATTCTTTTTTGCTGCCTCTCCCAGATGTATTTGTGTTTTATACCTGTCAGTAATCCTAGAATGGAACAAGAAGTACTGAAGACAGAAGAACTCTAACATGTGTGGAAAGCCTACTGTGGTCATTTGTATTATGTTCCCAACTGTCTGTTCTCACTCTTTGACATGTGACTTCCAGTGTCTTGCAGTAAATGGAGTATATTTCCCTGCCCCATTGCCAGGCTTGGACAGGTGACTTGGCCAATGGAATGTGAGAAGATGTGACATACACCATATCCTTATGAAAATTTTAAATGCACCTACAGAATTTGGATCAAGCTTTTGTACTTCTGGACTCTGCTATAAGAACAGCATGTCCCGGACAGGGGCTGCTCCCTCAACCCGGATCATAGATTGAAATGACATATGCCAGAGAGCCAAGGAGAGCCACAGCCAACCTGAAGACTCATGATTGAAAAACACATGTTTGTTGTTTAAAGCCACTGTGACTTTGAGATTCTTTGTGACTGCAGCAAAGCTGACAAATACAGTAACTGCTAACAGAAATAGTATTATACTGCATAACAAACTCAAAACCTCAATGATTTACAACAACAAATATTTCTCTGCTCGTACCATATGTTGGTGGAAGCAAGTCAGCTTAGAGGTCTCTGCTCTAGGGTGTAAGTCAGATTCAAGTCTGTTCCATTTGTCTTTTTATTCTAGAACTTGGGCTAAGGAAACATGCTCTTCTTATAACCGAGGGCACAGGGAATAAGACCTCTGGTGGAAACTTACAATGCTTCTAAAAGATTCTGCTCAGACCTGACCTGTGGCGGCACAGTGGATAAAGTGTTGACCTGGGATGCTGAGGTCACTCACTGGTTCAAAACCCTGGGCTTGCCCGGTCATATGGGAATTGATGCTTCCTGCTCCCCCCCCCCACTGCTCTCTCTTTTCTCTCTAAAATGAATAAAGTCTCTTAACATTTTTTTAAAATTCTGTTTAGAAGTGACATGACTAAGACCCAAAGTCAGTAGTAAGAAGGAAGTATATTTCATTTATAAGAAGTGAAGGAATACATAACTGTGATCAATAGTACAGTATGCCACATTTATGTTTTTTTAATCCTTGTACTAGCTATCTTTATACAACTTATATAACTTACACCTCACACCAATCCAGTAAGAAAGGCATCATCTGCATCTTTTAGAAAATTGTGGCTCAGAAAAGTAATATGACTTGTGCAAAGGCATTCCAAAATGTGTGAATGAAGGTCTGGGGTGGTCCCACGCCCACCCCAAACACACACACTGTTTTTCTCTGTCAATTTTAAGCATTAATTTAAATTTAATAGATGGGATGTGTGCTTGTGCAAAACTAGTACTGGCTATAAAAGACTTCAATAACTAACATTTCGAACTAAAATAGGGCAATGTAAGTCTAGTAAAAAGAGGAAAACATCTATGAAAATAGATCTACAGAAAGATAGACAGGAATGAACACAACAATGAGAAGGGATGTGAATGAGAACCCAAGGAACTGGAAAATAAGAAGAGAAATTGATAGCACTTCTCTGGGCAAGAGCCCTTACAAAAATAGCTTGCCTCAGGGGAAAACTTTTTAGACTCTGATTTCACTGGTCATAAGAAAAGTATATACTAAGGGTGTTTCCCTTTTTAAAAATAAGTGCACACCCAGTTTTCTTGTAGCTGCCTAAATACTACCATATACTCACTATAGTGCCTGTTTTGAGACTGTTGTTCACTAGCTTATGGGCATCAAGTGCTTTTTTAAATCCAAAACACATGTCATCCCTCATGCACCTGAATGACTTGCTCTCACATATTTAAGGAGTCATTTTTCATCTGAGTCCAACTTTGGGGCTCCAGACCATGATCTCCTCTGCCTGCCAATTTCCACCACAAATGCAATTCTGTTTGAAATATTAATACACTATTATGGCAATGTAACTTCTAGTTGTTATTGTTTTTATTAATTCAATAATTTTAAACTGATTAGTATATAATTAAGCCAGCAGAAAATTTTCTCATCATCAGTAAGTAGACGTTACAGTTGTGGAGGCACACCATAGGACGTTGGTACTTGCAAAAAAGGCTGGCAAGTCTTACAGTAGGCCTTCACACCAGATAGCTAGGCTGCTACTAGAGAAAAAGCAAACTATTGCCAAGTAGTGGAGCCCATTACTAGCAATTAAGTCATGTACAAATGTGCCATGCTATTTTGTTTATGTGCATTTGATGATCCTGTTACTCTATCTAAAACACAATGGGGAAATTTCATAATAAAAAAAGGAAATATTTTCCCAGATATGAGAAGAAAACTGGGGCAGTTATTCATATTCTCCTCTTTGATCCCACCTACTTTTCCCCTAAATGTTTTGTTTGTTTGTTTGTTTTAATTCAGTGAGAGGAGGGGAGGCAGAGAGACTCCCGCATGGTCCCAGACAGGGATCCACCCAGCAAGCCTGCTAGGGGGCGATACTCTGCCCATCTGGGACATTGCTATGAGGTGGAGGACATGGAGCCTTCCTCAGCACACAGGGCCAACTTGCTCCAATCCATCCAAGGCTGCATGCAGGAGGGGAAGAGAGAGAGAGACAGAGAGGGAGAGAGAGAGAAAGAAGCGAGAGGGGGACGGGTGGAGAAGCAGATGGTCACTTCTCCTGTGTGCCCTGACCAGGAATCAAAAGCAGGACATCCACACACCGGGCTGACGCTCTACCACTGAGCCAACCAGCCAGGGCCACCTAAATGTTTCTATATAGCTAACTACCCATAATCTTCCAAGAAAACAACTAAGTTATATTTACCTAAGAGGGTTTTGGATTTTTCTGCAGTTCAAAATGTCAAATAAATCACATGGTAGATCAAATCAAAAAGGATCATTTTTTGTAAAAGTAACCTATCTCAGAAATATTCTTCATGCACAAAGCACCAGTGGACTATTCTAATAAATAATCATCCTAATATCCTACTGGTCCCTTTCACAGATAACTCAAGGGGAAGAAAATTTTTACTAACACAGTATGTGTTTGTGCATACTCAGGCACAAACCAGCAGGGTAAACCTATGACCTACTACTGTTGTTGTTATTATTATTATTATTGTTTATATTTGTAGTAGTTGATATAAATAAACACATCAAATTCAAATTAATCAAAAGAAATCTAACTTTGAAATATGCATAAAATCTTTTATACAAAATTTGCAATTATACAGATAGGAACTAGGTGGAGTATAGCAGAAAAAATACAGCTTTGGAATTCAATACTCCTGAGTTTTAATTCTTAGTGTTTTGTGTGAACTTGGACAATTTACTTAATTTTTCTCACCCTTGTATTTTTTATTTTTAAATGAGGGAATACTGAACATATACAGGATTTTTAAGATTAAGAGAGGTAACAGTTTGGGGAGGGGAAGGGAGGGGGTGAGGGGAGAGGAGGGGCATAAAGAAAACCAGATAGAAGGTGACGGAAGACAATCTGACTTTGGATGAGGGGTATGCAACATAATCAAATGTCAAAATAACCTGGAGATGTTTTCTCTGAACCTATGTACCCTGATTTATCAATGTCACCCCATTAAAATTAATTTTTTTTAAAAGAGAGGTAACAGTTATACAAAGCTCATTGAACAAGTCTTTGTACATACATGGCAGATACTCAATAAGTGTTAGGAAATTGATAACATTATACGGAGTGAAATAAGTAAATCAGAAAAAAACTAAGAACTATATGAACCAATGCATAGATGGGACATAAAAATGAGACTCAGAGACATGGACAAGAGTGTGATGGTAACAGGGAGTGGGGAGGGGCGAGAAAGGAGAGGGAGGGAGTGGGGGGAGGGGAGGGACACAAAGAAAACCAGATAGAAGGTGACGGAGGATGATTTGACTTTGAGGGAGGAGTATGCAGCATAACCAAAGGTCAAAATAATTTGGAGATGTTTTCTCGGAACATATGTACCCTGATTTATCAATGTCACTGCATTAAAATTAAGGAAAATAAGATTAAAAAAAAAAAGAAGGGAAAGAAAAGCAGATGGTCGCTTCTCTTGTGTGCCCTGACTGGAACTCGAACTCCGGCTGTCCATACACCAGGCCGACCCTCTAACCACTCAAACACCAGCCAGGGCCAGAAAAGAGGTATTCTACCTTGCACAAGGACCCCCAAATTTTTCTGAGGTGTCCAACGGCTGAACACCAAGGAAGCCTAAGGAGACTGTGTGGTGTGAGGAGAGATCTCACTGGGACCAGATGAGGCAGGAGGAAGGCTCAGACACGTCCATTGAACACCCGGGACAAAGATGGCTCCCGGACATTTCAACAGAAGGGACTCCATTTCCTGAGGGAGCAGTGACAGAATGGGCCTCATCACCATGGGCACAGATGTCAGTGGGGCCTCCAGCAAACTGGTGAAGAAAGCCCATAGATCCAGTCAGCGCAGACCTAGGGGGCCAGTAAGAGGCCACAGAGCCACCTTCCCCCCAATAGTCACTATGGCTACCTGCTCCCTCCACCCGAAACACCATCCTGGGGAGGAGTATGGAAACGGATCTCTGAAAATGGAGTTAAATCTAAAGGAATGTTTACAATGATTGGGAAAGGCTGAGAGAGAGAGAGAGAGAGAGAGAGAGAGAGAGAGAGGAGAAAGAGAGAGAGAGACAGAGAGGAGCTATTAAGTGAGGACATCCCATAAGGAAGATCACATCAGTGATGAACAAAATAAAGATCTTTCATTTCTCCTGCTGAAAAAAAAAAAAGTAGAAAATATATTTATAAATATTTTTAAAGAGACATCTTAGAATTCTAGTCAAAGATGAAGGAGTAAAAGCAATTGTTTTTCTAAACTCTTCTCCCTTGAAAACAACCAAAAAAAATAAAATACGAGAGGGAGGGAAAGAGATTCTTAATAAAGCAATGAAATACCTACTGACAAGTTCAAACCACACAATGAAGAATATGTGCCAAATATATTGAAATCTAAGACAAAATAAAGGAAAATAACTACAAGATGATACCTATCTGCTCAGACCACAAGCAAGAATAAATTTCTCTAAAAGTAGGTACCACAGTCAAAACGAGTATCAAAAAATCCCTTGATTAAAGTGATAAGGTTTAAGTGCATGTGAGATAGCAGGAGTAGTAGGAAATGTTGTGAAGACCCAGTTCCACACTGAGGAGCTGAAGGTGAAGCTGAACTGAATAGGGAAGGAGCATGCAGATATACCATCTTGTCTATCACCTAATCTCCTAAAACACTGCCTGAGGTGAGGAGAAGGAAGCAGAGATGACCAGATCACAGCGCAGATAGCCTGACTTCAGGTGCTTCATTGTAAACCACACCAAACTTCTAAGCCAGACACAAAGAGATATGAGCAGGTGTAAAAAAGTAATAATAATTGAGGTTTTTTCAAGACAATAAATGCCAATTATAAAGCTGCTAAGACTGCCCCAATTCACTCTATACTTTCCCTCCTAATATTATTTTCCAGCAAATAAATATTCATCTGAAGATAAGCAGTGAAAAAGGAATTAGCACAGGATCAGTATATACATACATAATGGGAAAAGAAGATATTAAAGACACAGATCACACATTAAAAGAATAATTATTTCTTCCCTTGCTCAAGAAAGCAAAGGAAGAGTTCAGACAAATATTTCTCCTTATTCTCAAATAAAAATAACATGATCTCTGTGGAGGAGAAAATAAAGAACTCAAAAGAAAAGATAAAGAGATCAAAGAAGAGATAAGACAATAGTAGTTGAAAAGTGAGCTGGCAGACCTCAGGAAAGAAATGGAAGAAGGAAAATTAAGCCATTACCTAGATAAAACTCTCATTAGATGTAGAAAAAATTGTTTTAACTACTGAAACTAGGGCATAGAAGAAGCATTAAGGATATCATTTTTTAAAATGGTAAACATGAACAGAAAGTATTGGATATAAAACTGATAACTAGGAAAACAATGGAGATGCAACATTTATAATCAATGATTCTGAAGAAGAGAATTTTTTTAAATGAACCTTTATAAAAAATTATATATAATGAAATAATCCATATCCTCAGTAAAAGGTAAAATATAACTACTAATTCTAAACTATATTCTGATAAACTTTGTACTTTAAAGGTTTACAGGTAAAAACAAAAAGTCACCTGCAAAGTTGGAAGTGGAAGGGAATATTGCTGGCCTCAGCTAGCCTCAGCCTTTGCCTCAACAACATTAAATGCCTGGAAAAAAAGTAGAACAAACTCTAGAATTCTGAAAGAAAGTGTGACCCAATAATGTTATACTCAGCCTAATTATCCTTCAAGTATAAAAGTAACAAAGTCTAAATATATAAAAATATATAAACATATTGATAATAAGGAAGTTTGCATCTAAGAAAACACTCTCTGAAGATAAATCCAGCTAAGCAAGGGATGAGTCAAAGGAATGGAGTGCTAAAAGGTGAACACTATGGACTTCCTATCCATGAAAACCAGGTTGAGGACTTTCCTTAAAAGAACATGATGCTGTAACTCAAAAATACTGGTACATAAAGACACATGCAGTCCCATGTTCATTGCAGCATTGTTCACAGTGGCCAAGACATGGAAACAACCAAAAAGCCCTTCAATAGATGACTGGATAAAGAAGATGTGGTACATATATACTATGGAATACTACTCAGCCATAGAAAATGATGACATCGGATCATTTACAACAAAATGGATGGATCTTGATAACATTATTCTGAGTGAAATAAGTAAATCAGAAAAAACTAAGAACTGCATGATTCCATACTTAGGTAGGACATAAAAACGAGACTAAGAGACATGGACAAGAGTGTGGTGGTTATGGGGGGAAGGGGGTGGGGGGAGGAGAGGGAGGGAGAGGGGGAAGGGGGAGGAGCACAAAGAAAACCAGATAGAAGGTGACAGAGGACAATTTGACTTTGGGTGACAGGTATGCAACATAATTGAATGACAAGATAACCTGAAGATGTTTTCTTTGAACATATGTACCCTAATTTATTAATGTCACCCCATTAAAATTAATAAAAAAATAATATTTTTTTAAAAAAGAACATTATGCTAGAAAGAAGGATTTGAGATGGGCAGATATAATCTCCTTCTATCTATACTTATTGAGTTCTACTATGTGTCCGGTTTTTCCACTCATGTCATAACTAATTTAACATATATATCTCAATGCCATGGAATAATTATTATATTCTCTTTTTTAAAATAAGGAATCTGAAGTTTTAAGTTATACAGCTGTTAAGTGTGGGAATCTGGACATAAAACCATGTCTTCTGAATTCAAAACCCATTCTCTAAACTGTGCTTCAAAGCTTCTACATAAACCACTGAACATCGCAGAGCAGTAGCGCAGTGGTACAGGCAGGGAGGGCTAACACGGTAACTAAATCCATCCTCTCTTTACTTCATGAGTGCCCTATTTTATATGTAAATCCACTCTCAGCCTTAATCTTTCCAAACCAAAAAGTAATGATTTTAGTCTATATTGATGTACGTTCACTCAAACTTCCTAATGCTTTTCTGGATTTCTTCTGTTTCTGGTTGTTGTTTTTTTCTGAAAATGTAATTTTTTTTAAAACCTGGATTTCCAGTCTAGTATATTGTTTTGCTAAAAGACAAGATTCTGCTATATTCTGTTTCTATACCTTTCCTAAAAATATTCAGTATTTCTTATTTTTTGGCACATTAACACAGAAACCTCTAAAATAATTCTGCTTATTCTAAGTAATAAAAGTTAAAGCTTCATTGTCTATATATTAAACAAGAAGAAAAATAGAAATAATCTCCACTTTGGGCAAGTGGAGATCATTTGCCATTTTCATCCTACTGACCTATCTTTGGTATTTTTTGTATATTAGGCAGTCTTGGTTAGCATTTTACTACCTGAAAAGGCTTGTAATAATAGGCTTCCTATTCCAAAGAAACAACAGATTTTTCTGTATACTTTCTCTTCAAATTAATAAATAAAAAGTTATAAGTGAATTAATCCCAAGGAACCCTCTGTTAACACTACTCAATTCAGGAAAGTGTCTGTTTAATTAGTTTTTTTAATCCAAAGTGTGATTTAAAAAAATAAATAAAGCAAACCTAACTAACAGGCTCTTAATTCCATACCTGAATCTCATCTACCTTGCGTTCTGAATTCAATTCTCCAAAACCAGAAAAATTTATTTGGCTCTGTATAAATCATTCATTCCTAGTGCCTAATGTACAATTATGTCTAGTAGTAATCCAGTTCATTTAATAATTTTAAAAAACCATGGTTTCCTATAGACTCCCTAGCAAATCTCAATCACTGAGTCTTGTTTAAAATATATCCACTATATCATGATTCAAAAATTTTTTAAAATAACAAAATATATTTCAGAGTAACTTGGTGAAGTTACTTTATAAAAAAAAGACCTGCCTGACCAGGCGGTGGCGCAGTGGATAGAGCGTCAGACTGGGATGCAGAGGACCCAGGTTCGAGACCCTGAGGTCGTCAGCTTGAGCACGGGCTCATCTGGTTAAAGCAAAAAGCCCACCAGCTTGAACCCAAGGTCGCTGGCTCCAGCAAGGGGTAACTCGGTCTGCTGACGGCCCGCAGTCAAGGCACATATGAGAAAGCAATCAATGAACAACTAAGGTGTCGCAATGTGCAACAAAAACTGATTGATGCTTCTCATCTCTCTCCGTTCCTGTCTGTCCCTGTCTATACCTCTGACTCACTCTCTGTCTCTGTAAAAAAATAAACAAAACAAAACAAAAAAGACCTAGACATAATATCTATTAATATATAAATCCAAATAAAATGAAGTAGGAATATCAGTTTTTGATCTCAAAGAGACAAAGGTGATGTTCAAAAATATTCTCTCTTTTATAAGACAATATGCCAATTTTTTTAGCATCAGGCACACAATGCTATGAGTTGTGAATTACAAAGGTCTTAGAACAAATTTACAAAGTATAATTACCCTTCACAGGTGAGATATTCTGTTTATTCTTTGGAGAAACATTTCAGTTTAAATTAAATTTTGAATGTTTTAGTAATTGTGACAATAAGGATGAAATAAAGGAAAGAGGAAACCATTTCATCATGTTCAGCATAATATAAGTACAATATGAATTTCTGATAAAAATATTTTCAAGGAAATAACATCACTGAATTAAAATTTTACTTAATATTGATACCTATATTATCAAAAAATACTTAGACACAAAATTACATATTGTCATCTATTTAAAATATAACATTTAGCATACTGATTATATTCTTTTTCTTCCTTTTTTTTTTCTTTTTACAGAGACAGAGAGAAGGATAGATAGGGACAGACAGACAGGAATGGAGAAAGATGAGAAGCATCAATCATCAGTTTTTCGTTGCGACAACTTAGTTGTTCATTGACTGCTTTCTCATATGTGCCTTGACCATGGGCCTTCAGTAGACCAAGTAACCCCTTGCTCGAGCCAGCGACCTTGGGTCCAAGCTGGTGAGCTTTCTTGTGCTCAAGCCAGGTGAGCCCGTGCTCAAGCTGGCGACCTTGGGGTCTCGAACCTGGGTCCTCCGCATCCCAGTCTGACGCTCTATCCACTGCGCCACCACCTGGTCAGGTTGATTATATTCTTTAGGCAAAAAAAAACAAACCATAGAAATGTTCAACATAAGTGAAAAGTATATAATGTCAGTACCTTGTAATGAAAACATAATATTTAAAACTGAATAACTATATCTTTAATATTTGTAGGATAATTTAATCCATGAGACTAAAATGCTCTGTGACTGTGATGACTGAAAAACTGTATATTCCTAAAAATTAGTTAAGATGGAGAATTAATTAAAAGTTTAATAAAGAGCCTGACCAGGTGGTGGCGCAGTGGATAGAGAGGGATACGTCGGACTGGGATACAGAGGACCCAGGGTCGAGACCCCGAGGTCGCCAGCTTGAGCGCAGGCTCATCTGATTTGAGCAAAGCTCACCAGCTTGGACCCAAGGTCACTGGAGCAAGGGGTCACTCGGTCTGCTGAAGGCCCACGGTCAAGGCACATATGAGAAAGCAATCAATGAACAACTAAGGTCTCGCAACGAAAAACTGATGATTGATGCTTCTCATCTCTCCATTCCTGTCTGTCCCTATCTATCCCTCTGTCTCTGTAAAAAATAAAAACAAAAATAAATAAAAAGTTTAATAAAGATAATTAAGACCAACAAACTTTTTTTTTACTTTTAGAAATATACATTCTCTCTTGTTTAATTTATTTTTATTGTATTTATTGGGGTGACATTGGTTAATAAAATCATATAGGTTTCAGGGGTACAATTCTATAATACATCAAACTCTTTTATCTTGAGATCTGAAAAGTCATTCTGAGATTTGAATTCTAAAGAAGCCAAAGATGAAAAAAAATGCTTAAAAGTCACTTAGTAACTTCCTGTCACTACTTTCCAGCAGTGGTTGCTATATTTTCATCCTCAGATAAAGATGTTTAAAGTGAAAAAGATTTTAAAGGTAGTATACCCTCATTGAAATAATGAAAGTTGGCCCTGGCCGGTTGTCTCAGTGGTAGAGCGTCGGCCTAGCGTGCGGAGGATCCGGGTTCGATTCCCGGCCAGGGCACACAGGAGAAGCACCCATTTGCTTCTCCAGCCCTCCGCCACGCTTTCCTCTCTGTCTCTCTCTTCCCCTCCCACAGCCAAGGTTCCATTGGAGCAAAGATGGCCGGGGCGCTGGGGATGGCTCTGTGGCCTCTGCCTCAGGCGCTAGAGTGGCTCTGGTCGCAACATGGCGACGCCCAGGATGGGCAGAGCATCGCCCCCTGGTGGGCAGAGCGTCACCCCATGGTGGGCATGCCGGGTGGATCCCGGTCAGGCGCATGCGGGAGTCTGACTGTCTCTCCCTGTTTCCAGCTTCAGAGAAATGAAAAAAAAAAAAAAAAAGAAATAATGAAAGTTTATTTCAGTATAATATTTATATCTCTAACTTTTTATTTTACCTTATTAGGGTGTGTATTTGAGCAGGAATGAGGTATATAAGAGAAATTATATTATGCCATTTAGTGAAAACAAATTTGTTCGAATGCCATTTTTTTAAATGAACATATTCTTTCTACAAGATAACAAAAAAAAAAAAACCACCAAAAATAAAAATGAAGAGTTCCAACGATAATTTTGAATTATGATCAGTTTTTGAAAACCAAACACTACATGTGTTGAGTCCATCTTCTACACTTGTCTCTCATAACATAATATACTAATCTATAGATCAAAACACAGAAAGGTCAAGGTAAACACATACTTAGGAATTTTAAAACCATAAGAAATAATGACATAGTGACATTTAAGACAACAGGGATGGACCTTGAGAATATTATACTGAGTGAAATAAGTAAAACAGAAAAAGCTAAGAACTGTATGATTTCACACATAGATGGGATATAAAACTGAGACTCATGGACATAGATAACAATGAAGTCATTACCAGGGGGAGGGGAACATAGGGGACTGGAATGGGGGAGGGGGGAGGGGAGGGGTGTAAAGAGGAACAAATACAAGGTGACAGAAAATTATTTGACTTTGAGTGATGGGTATGCAACATAATCAAGAGTTCAAATGCCATAGAAATGTTTACTGAAACCTATGTACTCTTATTGATCAATGTCACCCTGTTAAATTTAAATCTCTAAATAAAATTTTTAAAAAGAATTAATTCAGGATTAATAGTTGGCTATTGAAAGCAATGATTTGTCCATCATAATACATTTTAAACTCTATTAGACACAATCAATAACACAACACAGCAGATAAGCTACATCTAACAAAATATACAAAATCTTATTTTTTAATCTATAGATCATATAAATCTATATATCAATATATCTTTTAATCTATAGATCATATAAGATATAGAAGTCCTCATACAGAGAAACCTAGAAAATTCTCAAATGATGAATTCTTAGGTCTATATATCACAGAACAATGAAAATTTTTTAAAACCAAGAGTCTTGGAATTTAAAAGAAATAAACCTATAGATAAAAATTTATTTTTTTTAATGTTTAAAGACCCAATCCCATAGGATCATATTTTTTCCAGACAAACTGAACTTAAGTTTCTTCAAGATTTTTGTATTCTTATCTGTAAAATGAACTTGAAATAAATGACTACCAAGGTTTCTTCAATTCTAAAATAATGCAGTTCTATAATCTTTGGAAATACAGACAGTCCTATATTTCCTATAGGAAACCATACAAATGGATTTAGTTCTAAAAGTTGTTTAGAATTTGAAATGTACTGTATCATAATGGTTAGAATCTTATGCCAGTCCACTCACAGCATAGCTGAGCACTGAATTATAACATTCTAGTTTCCATAAGAAAATATTAATTGGGTGCTATCTGAGAATCCCAAACTGTCTCCTGACCCTCACTTCCCTATCACTTCGAGAGGAAGAAGGACTCCACTGGTGCTGGCAGCAGCAGTTCCAAGAGCATCCAAGAGCAATCATAGGAGAGTAAAGCATCATCCATCACACCTTTATCAGGAGCCTTCATATCACCCTCTTTTTCTCCTTCTACAAAGGCCCTGTCAGTGGAACCCTCATCGACAAAGTTATAGCCATGGCATTAATGTCCATGAAACTGCCAAAGAGGGAGAAGTTTCTGCAGAATATTTAAGGAGTATTGACTAGTTAGGGATTATCTTTAACCTAAGCCAAAAATTGAGATGTGTCAATGTTTTTATAATACAGTAATTTTCTTTTTCTTTTTCTTTTAGGTGAGAGGAGGGGACATAGGAAGGCAGATTCTCACAAGCAACCTGATGAGTATCCACTCAGTGACCCCTGTTTGAGGTCAATGCTTGAATCAACCAAGTTATCCTCAGTGTCCAGTGCCATGCTCAAACCAATAGAGCCACTGGCTGCTAGAGAGGATAAGGGAGGGGGGAGCAGCTGGTCACTTCTCCTGTGTGCCCCGACCAGAATCAAACTGGGTCATCCATATGCCAGGCCAATGCTCTCCCCACTGAGCCACTGGCCAGGACCAGTGATTTTTCAAAATGACAGGAGTAGACTGTACATCGCAGGGCAGTACGTTAGTACATTACTTCTTTAGTTTTGAGACACTGATGTTGGCTCACTGAATATACCATCACTAGGATCTTCCTAAAAATTAATATGCTAAAGAACATTATGCAAGCAATTGTTTGAATTGTTGTTAATCTGCTGAGTAACAAAAAATCTCCTAGAACAAAGCTGTCCCAAAGAATTTAGCAAAGTAAAAAATTAACCAAGAACTTTCAAAACTCATTATTTATGAAACAACAATTCAAGAAAACCTTAGAATCAGTTATGCAGCTCCATTTAAATTCAGTTGAGCTAAAACAAATATTATCTAATCCTATTATAACATAAACAATAACACTCATTTCTAAAGTAACCTCAATGCTCTGCACCATTAGAATTCAAGTTTGTTCAAAAAATAGATTTTATTTTAAAAACTACAATCAGGCCCTGGCCGGTTGGCTCAGCGGTAGAGCGTCGGCCTAGCGTGCGTTGGACCCGGGTTCGATTCCCGGCCAGGGCACACAGGAGAAGCGCCCATTTGCTTTTCCACCCCTCTGCCGCGCTTTCCTCTCTGTCTCTCTCTTCCCCTCCCATAGCCAAGGCTCCATTGGAGCAAAGATGGCCCGGGCGCTGGGGATGGCTCTGTGGCCTCTGCCTCAGGCGCTAGAGTGGCTCTGGTCGCAACATGGCGACGCCCAGGATGGGCAGAGCATCGCCCCCTGGTGGGCAGAGCGTCACCCCTGGTGGGCGTGCCGGGTGGATCCCGGTCGGGCGCATGCGGGAGTCTGACTGTCTCTCCCTGTTTCCAGCTTCAGAAAAATGGAAAGAAAAAAAAACAAACAAAAAAAAACTATAATCAATTCAGTGGAGTACTTTTTTTTCACCATCAGGAACCAATAATTGGTAAATGATGGCTAATGTTTATATTACTCATAGTTAGTCTAACTCCACTTCTGAAAAGTTGATAGTATTTTATTTCCAAAAGGAGTCTACACACAAAAAGAGACACATTATTATTAGAAAACTTCAGAAAAATTAAATAGAAATATTAATTGAGCACCTACTAATATGCCTATAAATATCTATTAATAAGGAACTGTTCATCTCAAAGCATGTTTTTTTACTAGCGTATTCCTCCATACTAACCTAAGAAGTGATTTTAACTAACTACACTGCTCACAGAAATTAGGGGATATTTTATCGCTTCATATTCATTTTGAAATATCCCCTAATTTTGTGAGCGGTATAAAATTGAATGAACATGAAACTTTCTAGGAATAGATTCACTGGGTAGACCAATATATACTAGCATATATTTTTGCCCAAAGTTTATAATATCACTCTTAGAATTTAAAAATATCAATAATTTGATCCTCTATTTAAAATGTGAGTGGCTATGGTATACATATTTTTATTTCTAACTCAAATAAGAAATCTCAGCTTATTTTTCTTGCAGTTATGACATCAAAGATCTAAGAGGAAAATGTTTACTAATAAACATACAAGTTTCACAGAACCAAAACACTTGTTGAGCTCTATATTACCAGCCCAAACTCCAGGTTCTGTCTTCAACTCTTCATGCTAACAATATTCAAAATTAGGGGCCCTGGCCGGTTGGCTCAGCGGTAGAGCGTCGGCACGCTAGGGCGTCGCCCCATGGTGGGCGTGCTGGGTGGATCCCGGTCCAGCGCATGTGGGAGTCTGTCTGACTGTCTCTCCCTGTTTCCAGCTTCAGAAAAAAATGCAAAAAATAAATAAATAAATAAATAAATAATAAAAAAAACAAAATTAGTATATCTAGGCATAATTTGATATTAAATTAGAAAAATATTTTATAGCTTTAAATTTCATGATCTAATCCCCTACACATCTCCTCATATGATAATAAAAATAATGATTATAAATAAGATAATAATAATGGTTCACCCTTATATTGTACTTAGTATATGCCTGGCACTGTCCTAAACACATTACATATATCACATTAAATATGTCATATTACATATATCAAACATCTGCATTATTATTTCTTCATTTTAGAGATGAATAAATTAAAGCACAGAGAGTTTAAGATCATATGCCCCTTCCATTTATCACATACACCTTTCATCTTTTCCATTACAATGCTATGTTTCTAAGGTTGAATTTTGTTTTAATTTAACACTGTAGATATTTACTATGTCATTAGGTTAGTATTTACTGTAAAATGGCACAATAAAAAGTTCTCGTTCATAATTAACTAGCATTAAAGATATCTACAACTTCTAAGATAAATTTATGAAAGAGGCTAAGTTTATCTAGGCACTATACAAGAATTAAGATGTTCTTCACTTCATTTTACATTAATGAAAGTTCAATTTGACTTTTCTTTGACACAGATTCACAACTTCTTATGACAATGGTGGAATAACAAGAACTGGATTTACCTTTATCCTTAAATAACTAAAAAACAAAATATATGAAACTATGATTCTCAGAAACTGAACAAAAAGCAGTGTAGGACATTGATCCCTGAGAAAAGGGAAACCGATTAGGTGAGCTTACAATTGTTCCTGGAGTCTTTGGGCCACAGTACTGCCAGGGGACCATAAACAGAGCCCAAAGGTCTAGCTCTATTGAAGAAACAAAGAATATTAGAGAGACCAAGAAGGCTAGAATTAACAGGGAAAAGTACTAAAAAAGAAGAATGCTGTGCAAAGAAAGTGATTAAGACATGTGCAGAGAGGTTCCATTCAGTCTTTTACTAAACAGAGATCTGCACAATGAAAATTACCCAACTCTGGAAAAATAACCACTGGAAAGAAATACATTGAAAAATGTATGGAGCCCACATAGAGTTGCAAATAGTTCCTATTTCAACCAGCCACATAAAAAAGAAAAGAAAAGAAAAAAAGTGGGCCTAAATTATTCCTAGTACAGTCTGCCTGACTAAAACAGTATAAAAGGAGCCTCAGTTAACTAATGCCAAGTAACTTTTTGTGCCAGGTACATCACAATATTATTTAAAGGAGTAAAAAAATAAATTAAAAAAAATTATAGGCCTTACAAAACATTACTGAAAGAGATTAAAGAAGACCTAAATAAAAAGAAAGACATCCAATGTTCTCAGATTGTATAACTTAATATTGTTGACTGCAATGCTCCCCAAATAAATCTATAAATTCAATACAATCCCTATCCAAATCCAATGGCCTTTTTGCAGAAATGGAACAGTGGAACTTAAAATTTATATGAAATTGCAAGGAACTCTGAATATCCAAAACAATTCTTGAAAACAAGAACTAAGTTGGAGGACTCGCAATTTTCAATTTCAAATTTTACTACAAAGTTACAGTAATCACAATAGTGTGAAACTGGCATAAGGATAGACATATCAATAAATAGAAAATCAGAGCTTAGAAATAGACTCTATAGTCAACTGATTTTCAATAAAGGTGCCAAGGCCACTCAATAGCAAAAGAACAGCTTCTTCAACAAATGGTGCCATGAAAACTGAATATTCACATGTAAAGTATCCTTGCTTCACACCATATACAAAAAAAAAAAAAAATTTAACTCAAATGAGACCAAAGATTTATGTGTAAGAACTAACATGACAAAACTCTTAGAAGAAAACAGAGGTAAATTACCATGGTTTTGGATTTGGCATTTTTTTTTAGATACGACACCAAAAGTACAAACAACAACAACAAAAAAATAGATACATTAGATTTCATTAAAACAAAAACATTTTTGCATCAAAGGATACTATCAAGAAAGTAAAACTTACAAAAGGGAAAAAATATTTGCAAATCATACATCTACTAAGGTTCTAGTACCCACAATATATAAAGAGATTTAATAACTTAACAATAAAAAAACAAGCCAATTTTAGAATGAGCAAAACATTTAAATAGCTATTCCCGAAAGAATATATACAAATGGCCAATAAGCACATAAAAAGATGCTCAACGCCATCCTTCGTTAGAAAAAATTAAAACAGCAATTAAAAATGTGCTTCATACCCTCAAAAGTATAGAGAAAATATGAACATGTTAAGAAGGAAAATGGACTATATAAAAATGACAACTTCTAGAGAGGGAAACCACAGTATCTGAAATAAAATACACACAGGATTGGATTAACAGTTACACTTAAAGACATAACAATAGATATAGATGATTCAAGTTGAAGTACTCAGAGAAAAAAGAATTTTAAAAATGAACAGAATATCAAGTAGTCTAGGATACATGTAAATAGAATCCCAGAAGAGAGGGGAAAGAGAGTAAGGAATACAACACAACTTTTCCAAATTAAAAAAAAGAAAAAACTATAAACCCATAGATCCAAAATTTCAATATATAAGCAGATGAAACATAAAGAAACCACATAAAGAAGACACAAGACAGCCCTGGCCAGTGGCTCAATGGATAGAGTATCACCCAGCATATGGACACCCCAGATTTGATTCCCGGTCAGGGCACACAGGAGAAGCAACCATCTGCTTTTCTTCCTTTCCCCTCTCCCTTCCCCTCCCACAGCCAGTGGCTCAACTGGTTCAAGTGTGGCCCCAGGCACTGAGAATAGCTTGGTTGGTCCAAACGTCAGCTTCAGGTGCTAAAAATAGCTCCATATTCAAGCATTGGCCCTAGACGGGGTTGCCAGGTGGATCCCAATCAGGGCGCATGTGGGAGCCTGTCTCACTATCTCCCCTCCTCTCACCTAAATAACTAAATAAATAAATAAGAAGACAAAAGGCAGATCATAATCAAATTACAGTACTTCAAAACAGTAACAAAGAAAAGATCTTACAAGCATCTGGGAGGGGGAGGAATAACAATACATAGAGAGGGGAAAAAACTAAGAGTAGTAGCAGAATCTTCATTAGAATCTAGGCAAGTTCAAAGACCATGAAGCTACAACTTTAAAATATGCAGAGAAAAAAACTGCTAACATAGAATACTAAGACGAGATCGGGCGCGTTCAGGGTGGTATGGCCGTAGACGCTTCATAGAATACTAAGAAAAATCTCTAACATGAAGGTAAAATAAAGACTTTTTCAGACAAATGAAAGTTGAGAGAGAATGCAGCAACAGCAGAGCCATACTACAAGAAGAAAATGTCCTCCGCGCCATAAGTAATTACAGCCTCTGGGCTGATACTCAAAAGTTAGGTTGATCTGATAGACATCACAGGATTGTGAAACAACTGGAGAACCAGAAAAATTACTATGGTATTGCATAATACCTATCCAGTAGAAAATTATTAAATGTCTGATATGAAATTATTTTTAGAATAACACCATGTGAATATGAAGATAATTTTTACACAATGAATATTACATTTATAATTAAAATAATTATTAAACAGCAGTATCACAAAGGATTGAAAATCTGGACTTTAAACCTAGAAATTTATCATCTTCAATAATATTTTCTTTCTCTAACTAGTTAGTTTTCTTTCTAGTAACTAAACTCTCTATAAAAGGAAGGCTTTGAAATGATAACACTTTAAAACAGAAATCTGTAAATGGCTACAGTCCAGAATTCACATCTCCCAACAGAAACCATATCTCTCAAGAGGAATTGATCAATGTAGATTGGTACTCCTAACTCCAAACAGAACCAGGATAAACTTTACAGTAAATAAAACCACAACAAATTCATAAAGACAGTCTAGATAAATTTCATTGCTGACTTACAACAAAAGGATGATACTATGACTCAGGTCCTCTATCAGTCCAAAATTTTAACACCATTTCATCAAGAACCTTATCTAAAAGATAGATAATAACCACTTCCTGTCAATGAACTAACCAGTGGGTATCTTCAAATCTTAAATATTACATAAAAGATATAGAATATTTGAAGTGTCTTAGTATGATCAACAAGGCTGACTAAGAAGTAGTAGCCCCTCCTGGGAGGTGGTACTCAGCCCGTTCAAAAGGAAATTAGTCACAGAGATCTGCAGTTTTAAAGGACAATAAATATGATTGTCATCATCAAAGCTTTCCTTGAAATGTTATATGCAACTCTAGTCTCATTATTTCCCAATACTATCCAACAAAAATAAACAGGAGGAAAAAGGATTGAGTCACTGTGGACTAATAACAAATAAAAGTGCTTAAATCCCTGCGGTGAAAGGTTTCTCAAAGCCATACCATATTCGTGCTCAGTGTTAAATATGATATTATACCTCTGTTATTAGTCTGGGAGAGCAGTCCATCAGCCAAAAAAACACAACAGGAGAACACAGAAGTTATCACTTTGCCCAATCAATTTAGGATTTTGCCTCCTCCTTCTTCCCTTCCTATCCTATCTTCCTTTGCTACATCAACAACTGACTATCTCAGGTGTGGGCAACAGTTTTTGCCCCCGGGCCAGATTAGAAAGAAAACTTTTTTCATGGGCCGGGACAAAATATTAAAATTAAAAAATGTTAAATACAAAAACAAGTTGTTTAAGTAAACAATATTTTATTCTATAATTTGTTTATGAATAAATGTGAGTGAAAAAACTTTACATATAATATTACAATAAATTAGTATACAATATTATTTTAATAAAAATATATTTTAATAAAATATAATTACATACCATATAAATATCCAAACTGTATCGCAATCAATTGAAACAATATTTAATTAATAGAATGACCTTGAAGGGGTTATATCACAAATAAAACAACTATTTCGTTTTACAAACAGCCTGGACACGTACTGTTATCAACTACAACTATTGTCTATGCTACAATGCCACTTGATTCAGCACACTTGACCACAAAAATAACAAATTGTTTGACCTTGGGTGCACACTGGCAAACTCCACCTAAAAGAATGTGGGTTTCACATTGCCACTAAACGTCAAACAGTTCATATTGAGTACAGACAAGTACAAAAGTTGTAAATCTTTATAATGGAATTTTTTCAAAAATAAAGAAGTATCGCGAATCCATTCGACCAATTATTGAAAGTTAACCCTAGATTAGTCACAAGCGGAATTCTTTTCCGCGTATCACTATCTTCTTAAATATCTCAATTTCCAGGCCCTGGCTGGTTGGCTCAGCGGTAGAGCGTCGGCCTGGCGTGCGGGGGACCCGGGTTCAATTCCCGGCCAGGGCACATAGGAGAAGTGCCCATTTGCTTCTCCACCCCGACCCCCCCTCCTTCCTCTCTGTCTCTCTCTTCCCCACCCGCAGCCAAGGCTCCATTGGAGCAAAGATGGCCTGGGCGCTGGGGATGGCTCCTTGGCCTCTGCCCCAGGCGCTAGAGTGGCTCTAGTCATGGCAGAGCGACACCCCGGAGGGGTAGAGCATCGCCCCCTGGTGGGCAGAGCGTCGCCCCTGGTGGGCATGCCGGGTGGATCCCGGTCGGGCACATGCGGGAGTCTGTCTGACTGTCTCTCCCCGTTTCCAGCTACAGTAAAAAAAAAGGAAAAAAAAAAATCTCGATTTCCAATAAGCAAAGTTGCTTCCACTTCTGAGTAGCTGAGATTTTAAAGTAGCGGAGAATATTAAAAATTTAATCGTGGGCCACGTAAACTCATTACGGGGGCCGAATCCGGCCGGCGGCCCGTATGTTGGCCATGCCTGGACTATCTACTATGTGCAAAGCACAGTACTGTGTACTAGATCTGAATAGTTAAGAAGATGTAGTTTCTGCCTTCATGTTGTTCACGGTGGATTTTATTCCAAAAGCAGTAACTCTGGCAGCTAACTGTATAGGATTTGGTCCAAGTCTTTAAAGTCATTTCCCCAAAATTACCTAAAACTATCCTTACTCTCTTAACAATAGCACTACACTATAAATGTTAAGGATTTCTGAAAATATGAAGCAATCGTATATTATATATATTAACTTTCCTTTGCACTTCTGCTATTTTCTATAAACTATTAAAATTCAAACTAAATTTTTCAAGAAGGAGGTCAGTCTGAACTGTTCCAACTGCTCAGGTATGATGAGTAATTTAAGTATTTAGATGTTTTCTTAAATAAAATACATTAGCATTATTATTGCATATAAAATCTTAAACATAAAGGCAGGAGGGGGAGGGAGAGAGAAGCAAAGAAAAAACCCTTTGTACCTGTCAACATTCAGCAGTTGGATGATCTCTTAAAAAATCAGTTGTTCTGCACATAGTGATATAATGATGGGGGGAGAGTAATTATAATTAGGTGCCTATTTTGATTCCTCTCTCCATAGTATCAGTATTGAATGTCATTTGATTTTGGCAAATGATAAGGTCATTGACTGCTTGAAAGATATGCAATATTACTTCTCTGAATGCTTCACATACAAAATCTAAAAAATGGAAAACATCTCAATCTCAATCTCATACTAACCAGTAGGACAATTTGCAGAATTCACAACTAAATTTAAACATATAAACAACAAACAAATATAATCTGTGGTATCAGTAATATTTTAAAAATTCAATAATCTGAAAAGGAAAAGAATATTTTAACTTATACATTATAAAGTTGACAATGCTATGAAAACTCATTAAATCTTTTAGGGTGTGCATTTACTGAATCTAAATTACCACTAATTGACTGATCATCTAACAAAATAACTATAATTATTTCTCTTTTAAAATTATTTTTGCTCAGGTATGATGAGTAATTTAAGTATTTAGATGTTTTCTTAAATAAAATACATTAGCATTATTATTGCATATAAAATCTTAAACATAAAAAATTTTATCAGAAGAACTTTACTGACCAAAAGTTAAATCATTTTAAAAAGCGGGGATATGATGAACATATAAACAGAAGTGCCTTTCATCATGCACCCTGACTAGTTAAGTAGAATTATGAACAAATTCATATTTACCAATAATTCAACAATATGTTTTGATAATTCTATATCCTGATGAGCTTTTTAATACACATGCTTACTTCTAAAGATTCTGATTTCAAGATCTTGATTGGGCCTGACCAGGTGGTGGCGCAGTGGATAGAGCACGGGACTGGGATGCGAAAGGACCCAGGTTCGAGACCCCGAGGTTGCCAGCTTGAGCACGGGCTCATCTGGCTTGAGCAAGGAGTTCACCAGCTTGGACCCAAGGTCGCTGGCTCCAGCAGTGGGTTACTCGGTCTGCTGAAGGCCCGCGGTCAAGGCACATGTGAGAGAGCAGTCAATGAACAACTAAGAAGTCCTACGCGCAACGAGAAACTGATGATTGATGCTTCTCATCTCTCTCCGTTCCTGTCTGTCTGTCCCTGTCTATCTCTGCCTCTGTAAAAAAATAAAATAAAATAATAAATAAATAAAAATAAATAAATAAATAAAAAGTCAACTAAAGATCTTGATTGGAAAAACTGACATACCATTTTCAGGTTTTTTGATACTTACACATTTTGTAAAAAAAAATAATAATAATCAAATTTTATTATGTTTGATTCAAAATGAGAACTCATTCAAAAGGACTTACTCAGAAAGAGCTATAGCTTTTGATTCTATTCTATAGTATCTCCTTATCTCAAGCAGCTAACAAAAGGTCCTTAAATGAATTTTTAATCATCACGGGAAACAAACCACTGAATCACATGCAAAAGTGACCATAAAAGTATTAGTTACTACCTGACCAGGCGGTGGTGCAGTGGATAGAGCGTCGGACTGGGATGCGGAGGACCCAGGTTCGAGACTCTGAGGTCGCCAGCTTGAGCGCGGGCACATCTGGTTTGATCAAAGTTTACCAGCTTGAGCCCAAGGTTGCTGACTCGAGCAAGGGGTCACTCGGTCTCCTATAGCCACCCCTCCCCACCCCCGTCAAGGCACATATGAGAAATCAATCAATGAACAACTAAGGAGCCGCAACGAAGAATTGATGTTTCTAATCTCTCTCCCTTCCTGTCTTTCTGTCCCTATCTGTTCCTCTCTGTCTCTGCCACACACAAAAAAAGTATTAGTTACTAATTTAGGACAAGTATCTCTAACACGTCTATATTGATTAAAGTAAAAACATTTCAAATTAAAGCTTAAAATTTCAGATTTGCTTTCAGCAAATAACATTTTATCCTGATCATAAATTTACTCTTATTCAAATTGCTGCTAATATTTAAACATTATTGTTCTTGCACTTGGTTTTATTTCCTTTTTCATATAGTAAAATGCATGGGAAGTTCATTCATAAAATATTAAATGCTTTTTAATTTTATTCTGTAGATAAATAATATTACACAACTCATAGGCCTCAGCTGTGAGTGCTGCTGAGATCAAGTTAAGTAACTTCATACCAGGAATTTGTGACATTATACTTTACCTTTCCATTATTCTTATATGCCACAATGTGACTGCCACACATCATTTTCCTTTTTCAATGTCAGTGAAGACTTCAGATTCCCAGAACTTCTGATAATATTCTCAAAATGCAGTGTTTCCAGTTAGTGTTATAAATATATTGATCACAACTAGTAAACATAACTATGGTGTTTTATAAAATTTCACTTTTCCATCCCAACTTCCCTTAGATACTGAAAAATGTGATCAAAGACATCAAAAGTCTCCTGAGCATAATGAAAATGTGCATGAATGTGTCTCTGAGTGTGTGTGCATGTGGAGTGTTAAGATGGGTAAAGTAAGGTTAGGACATCTTCATATGTTATCTGTGGTGCACACGGCAAATTCCTTAAGACCCTACTCTTCTCCAGTTTTTCTCGTAGTATCGCTTTCTTCTCTGTACATCTGTACCTTTAACTCCCCTTTGTGAAATTTACTCTACTGCTCCACAGTAACCATATCCAATAAGTATGTTCCCTCACCCAAATTTCGTCTTGACTATACACTATATACTACCCCTGAAACCTCCAAATTACCAACTTTCCTTTCTTTCATAAAGCTCCTTCTGTTTTAACTAACATGAAGCTGGCAATCTCTACATAGGACTTAAGCTAAACATAAAATTCCATGTCTCTTTCATTTACCATTGCATAATCACCCTTTGCTCATATATAATTCTCTTATATATCTATTTCAAATATCCTTATTGCTCACATTAAACTATTACTTTATAGTTACAAGTTATATTGGCAACATTATTGTTATCATTTATTATTTTTATAAATCATAATATTGGTAGTATTATCATTATTAGCTCCTAAAAGGCAATGAAAATATTTCATGCCTTATATAGAGCAAGAGTTATGCCTTTTTCAGATGATATGTCACCATATATTTGGGTAGTAAAGATATGCGATTAAGCCCTTTGTTATATAGCTACATCATAATGTACATCATAAAGGCCCACTTAGTGATGTAAGTAGTTCAGTCTATTAAGGACCCCTGATAAGTGTCAGATGCCTGCTGACTCTGTCCTTAAGAAATCAAATCATGATTTCAAATATTAGCCAAACATCCAAAATATTTTTTCTACCCAGTATTAACCATCAAGATTCTCTGAGTTATATTCCTAACTAGCTCTTTTTGCATTATGTAAGTGGGCTTTGAAATTAAAGCAGGAAGAAATATCCTGGAAGAGCATTTTCCTGAACACTGGGCATAGTAGGACTCAAATAGCTCTATAAACTCCACTGACTGGCCAAAACTTTAAGAAATCAAATAATTTATTCTCAACTTTCCAGCCTTCTGCCTTCAAAAGCCAACCTTCCTGAGGTTCACCTGAAAAATTCCCTTCCTACCACCTAGGAATTTTTAAATCTTCTACCTGCTAAATACTCTTCAGAAAGACATTATACCTTTTTCTGTGCCCAATCTGCAAGAAATGCCAAAAATTGCTCTCATACCATTCAAGCCCTACTGACTAGGGAGAAATTATGCTTGCCTAAGTGGAAAGGATAATTTACAAAGAACGAAGCTATTCACTATGAACTACAATCGCTGGTCAGCAACTGAGAATTTAGTCAGATTTCTCATATACCCCTTTGAGAACTTTTGTTCAAAACAGAAACCCAACTTCGCTATATTTGTTATTTCTCAAGACTTCCAACATTCTAAAGATGAAGGGGTTGTACTCTAGTAAACTGAGAAGGCAAGGTTAAGGCCCTTGTTTTTCAACCACGATTAGACCAATGGTTTAATCCAGGGATTGAATGAACTAGTTGTGAAACTGAACCCTCCTGCGCAAACTAGCCTGTTTAGCAATACAGTAAGTATACCCTCTTGATTTTCCATACGGAGCGCCAATTCAAAAAAAAAAAAAAAAAGGGAATTCTCAGCTAAATAGCAGCTTTTCTTTCAAAGTAAAAAACAAAGCCTCTCTCACAGTGCTTACATTTGTGATACATCTGTAAAAAGTGATTTTTTTAGCATCAGAAAGCATTTTAATTGTAGTAAACTGAACAATGCTGAAATTGTTTGAAGAGGAGATTAAATTTAATGAACTTCACAAATAACTCCTTTTAGAAAGTAACAACAATTTTTTGAACATTAAAAAGAAGCTCATTATATCAAGACAACTCCACTGTAAAAAGCAGTCTGACTTCAATCGCTGCATATCTACATGTTAATGAACCTGCTATATAAAGCAGGGACTGAGAAGAAAAAGTAATAAAAAAGACTGTCATAATGCATATTTGCTGGGGAAAAAAATCTTCTTTAATCAATAAAATACCTTTTCACTAGTACCTTAATAGTATCTGAAACTCTTTCGAATAACACAAAAGGGAGACGATACTTTAAAGTTTCTTGAAGACATTACACAGCCTGCACATTCTTGTAGTATTCACATGCTGTCAGCATCACCATTCCAAAGACTTTTCATTTTCAACAGACAGATACAGCTTTGTACAAAGTCTTTGTCATAATCATTTCATTGCTGCCCCCTGATCAAACATAGACAAATCTGAAACTGAAAAGGGAGAGCCAACCAGTGACCTTTGATTAGAACCACAAGCCTCGGTTTTAATAAAATGCCTTATTCATTGCTCTTCAGTGCCAACAAGGAAGGTGTGTTAGAGACTGAAAAGAGCAGTCAATAAACCATTTACACTCACTCAATGATATCCATTATTCACAGCTGGAATCTGTGATTAAAATAAGTGTGACACAGGTGTCTTAAAAATAGCAAAATCAAAACACAATAGTGCAGCTTTCTACCTTTAAAATAAATAAAATTGCCCATCTCCGTTAGTTGCTACTGCCTTTCATGCCTTACTAATCATATTGTACTAATCTTTCCTAAATTGTGATTTCCAAAATATTTACTGCTATCACTTAGAGCAGGGGTCCCCAAACTTTTTACACAGGGGGCCAGTTCACTGTCCCTCAGACCATTGGAGGGCCAGACTATAAAAAAAACTATGAACAAATCCCTATGCACACTGCACATATCTTATTTTAAAGTAAAAAAACAAAACGGGAACAAATATAACATTTAAAATAAAGAACAACTAAATTTAAATCAACAAACTGACCAGTATTTCAATGGGAACTATGCTCCTCTCACTGATCACCAATGAAAGAGGTGCCCCTTCCGGAAGAGTGAGGTGGGGGCTGGATAAATGGCCTCAGGGGGCCGTATGTGGCCCGCGGGGCCATAGTTTGGGGACCCCTGACTTAGAGTCTAAGTAGCACTGGCAGTATTTTACCTTTGAACTTGTGATTTTCCTACAGACACCATTTAAATGAGTGTCTGTAAAGTTTATTTTAATTAAAGCAAAGTTTGAAATTTGGATTTTTTTCATTTTGCCTTTTTTGGTCAAGGAAAAAAAAAGTTTCAGATTACAGCCATAGTTAGCATATTTTGATGCCAAATATCAGAGAACCCTTAAGAGCAATGGCTCAAGAAAATGCAAATCAAGTCCAATTTTTATGACTTAGGTTCTCAGGGTGGGAGACAGGACAGGGAAGTTTTCAAAGCCAATCCATTCAAAAATGTTGTGGTGGATTTATACAAAGGAACAGTTAAAGCCAGTTAGAATTGAAAACTATGATTAGGGACATGCAAGCTATCCAGTGCATGCCTTAGAGTAGTCTCTTTAAGCCATGACACTAAAATATTTCAACTTTTGCTCTAAGACCAGAGGACTTCAAATGTAATTGCCAGTGTTATTGCCTGTACCTAGCATTGTCCTTAAAAACATGGCAGGAATATATGAAACATGAGGCAATTTGCCAGGGTGAGAGGGAGGCAAAAATTGAAGAAATGACCTGAGGAAATATTCTGCCTACAACTCAAAGTGGAAGAGAGGAAGGAAGAAAGGAAGCAAAGTAGGAAGGGAAGAAGGGAGGGAGGAAATAAAGAAAGGAATAAGAGAGGGTGAGAGACAAGGAAGGAAGGAGGAGAAACAGGGAGGGAGCAGGGGAGGCAGGGCAAAAGGGAGGAAGGGAAGAGAAGAGATACAGATGTCTTAAAAACAGCATAATCATAAACCATGATGTCTAGGCTGCAACTAAGTATTTCTACCCATTTGCTTTGGGCACCACAGTCTGCCCAGTAGTCTGAACTTCTCCTGTCAATAACTGCAGCTATACTGTCTCACCTGCTGTAAATAAACAGCCCACACAGACCCTGACAAATCCAGGAGATATGACTGTAAGGTATTAAATTAGGCAAATAGAAAACTCGTGATTTCATTCATTTGCTAGATCAACTGACCAGAAGAACTCAAAGCTCATGAGAACAGGGACTGTCCATTTCCTACATGGCTATATCCTTAGCACTTGATCATCAGTGCCAGATTAGAACAATAGGCATTTAATAAAAATTGCTTTAAAATTGGTATTGTCAACATTAATACTTTTAGGATCCTAGATAGACTATAAGTTAGGGAAACAGTTCTCAAAATATTGGCCATTGGCCCTGGCCGGTTGGCTCAGTGGTAGAGCGTCGGCCTAGCGTGCGGGGGGACCCGGGTTCGATTCCTGGCCAGGGCACATAGAAGAAGTGCCCATTTGCTTCTCCACCCCCCCAACCTCCTTCCTCTCTGTCTCTCTCTTCCCCACCCGCAGCCAAGGCTCCATTGGAGCAAAGATGGCCCGGGCGCTGGGGATGGTTCCTTGGCCTCTGCCCCAGGCGCTAGAGTGGCTCTGGTCGCGGCAGAGCGACACCCCGGAGGGGCAGAGCATCGCCCCCTGGTGGGCAGAGCATCGCCCCTGGTGGGCGTGCCGGGTGGATCCCGGTCGGGCGCATGCGGGAGTCTGACTGTCTCTCCCCGTTTCCAGCTTCAGAAAAATACAAAATATATATATATATATATATATTGGCCATGGAATCTCTGAAGGTCCCCAAGACTCTTTCAGAGGTTGCAAGGTCAAAATTGTTTTCACAATAAAGATAATAAGTTATTTGTCTTTTTCACTCTCATTTTCTTGCAGGTTTAGTTTCTAAAGGCTACATAATGATGTCATTCCTCTAAAAGCTAATGAAATGTGTGCTTCTGTATTCTTGTATTTTAAAATTTCTAATACAGAAACTTGCATTTCTGGGAAGATGGAGTAGAACTTTCTCCTACTCCTCCAGGTACAACTAAAAACCCTGGACATTACATAGAAAACAAACATGAGAAGACTCTAAAAGGTGAAAAAAAAGAAAGCAGACTGGCTAGACCCTCAGGACTGAGAAATGAGAGGGTGAATTCCCTGAATTTTCTTTTTGCCTTATGTAACCCAGTCTTGGAACTAAAGAAGCCAGCAACCTAGAACCAAAAAGCGTCCAAGAAGAATTTACTCACTCTAGTCAAAGAATTAGGAAGGAGGCCGCTTTTAGCTAGTCAGAAAACTTTTAGATAATAACCTCTCTAACTCCAGATAAACGCTATAGAAAAACAAACAAACAAAAAAACAGTGGCTCCATCCTGACCTACTCAAATAAAACTTAAGCGAGGAGCCTAGCCTTCTACTCTCTCATGACTCTAATGAGGCTTCCAACACTTGTCCCTAGGGAAGTGTCAAAGAATAATAGCTAGAGATCTGAGACTTTTATTCTCACCAGCCAGTAATAGCTACCCTGTTTGCTTTCTTATCCATGTGCAATATCAGTGCAGAAGATGTGATGAGCCTGGACTTCCACTCTTACAAGGCAGGAAGAAGTTTGCCTGCCCCCTGAGATGGAATCAAAGGAAGCCTAGTAAAGAATTTCACCGTTGCCCAGCAGTAACAAGGCCACCTTTATATTGAGGTCAGTGAAGACCATGTGGGGAGCTGAAACTTCCCATCCAGCAGTAACAGGAGCCCACACACACAGGTAGGGAAGCTGGACTTCTACGTCTACATAGCAGTAACGAAGTATCAACCACCCTTCCCTTACTAGAACACTGTCAAAGAAAACGAGCTGAAACAGGTTTATATAAAAGTACCATAATATAATACAAAATGAGCAGATTTCAAACAAAAATCACTGCCATACCAAGAACCAGAAAGATCTCAAGCTAAATGAAAACAGATCTAAATGAAAAAGAACAGTCAAAAGATGCCAACACCAAGATGTTAGAATTATTGACAAATATTTTAATGTAGCCATGATATAAATGTTTAAATGAGCCATTATGAACACACACGAAACAATAAAAAAGCAGAAAGCGTTAACAAAACTTTTTAAAAGAACTTAATGAAGCCTGACCAGGCAGTGACGCAGTGGATAAAGTGTCATACTGGGACACAGGACCCAGGTTCAAAACTCCATGGTCACCAGCTTGAGCAAAGGGTCACTCAGTATGCTGTAGCTCCCCGGTCAAGGCACATATGAGAAAGCAATCAATGAACAACTAAGGAGCCACAATGGTGAATTGATGCTTCTTATCTCTCTCCCTTCCTGTCAGTCTGTCCCTAACTGTCCCTCTCTCTGTCTCTCTCTGTCTCTGTCACACACACACACACACAAAGAACTTAATGGAAAATTTAGAACTGAAAACTACAATAACTGACATAAAAAGCTCAATGGAGGGGCTCAGTTGCAGAATAGAAGGGACAGAATCAATGAACTGGAAGATAGAACAATAGAAATTATCCGACCTAAATTATATAGAGAAAATAGACTTTAAATATCTATTTACATATATGAACAGAGTGTCAATGACCTTTGGAACTACAGCAAAAGATCTAATATTAAAGTCATCAGAGTCCTATAGAAAACAAAGTAGGGATGGAAAAGTACTCAAAGCAATACTGCTGAAAACATCCAAATTCTATCCAGACATAAACCTATAGACTCAAGAAGATGAGCAAACCTCAAACAGCATAAACCCCCCCAAAAAAACCATACCAAGACACACCATAATTAAACTTCTATGTTTAAAACAAAAAAGAAAAAAATGAAAAGCATTTAGATAAAAATAGCACTTTACCTATAAAGAAAAAAGAATCCATATGACAGCAGATTTCTCATCAAAAACCATACAGGCCAGAAGAAAGTGACACAAAAATATTTTACAAGTGCTGAAAGAAAGGAATTTTCAACCCAAAATTCTATGCTCAATAAAAATATCCCTCAGGAATGAAGGGAAAATCTAAACAATCTCAGAAGAGGAAAACTCAGAGTTTATCACTAGCAGACCCATTGCCAAAGAATGGTTAAAAGAAGTTCTCTAAACAAAGAAGAATCAACAAAAGAAGGAATGTTGAAACATCAAGAAAGAAAAAAACAAAGAAAGCACAATATGGGTAAATACAATACGCGTTCCTTCTCTCAAGTTTTCTAAATTATGTTTGATGGTTGAAGCATCTGCCTGATGAGGTTCTAAATGTATATAGAAAAAAATATTTAAGGCAATTATAAGTGGGAAAGAGTAATGGAAATTAAAGGGAGGTAAGGTTTCTATACTCAAGCTGTTAAAATTACTCTGCCAGTAATCATCAATTGATAGAACTGGATAGGAAAATACCAAGAATATAGGAGAACACAAGACATTTATAGAACACTACATCCCACAACAGCAGATTACACATTCTTTTCACGTGCCCATAGAACATATACCAAAATAGGCCATCAACCAGACAGTAAAACAAACCTCAACAAATTTAAAAGAACTTAAATCATATGAAATGTGTCCTGTGACCACAAGGGAATCAAACTAGAAATCAACAATAGAAAGCTAACAGGATGATCTATGAATGATTAGAAACTAACTACAGCACTTCTAAATAATCCGCATGTCAAAGAGAAAATATCAACAGAAATTTCAAAATACCTTGAACTAAATCAAAAATTATATAAAATATATCAAAACTTGGGAACATGGCTAAAGTAGCTCTGAGAAGAAAATTTATAGCACTTAATGCATACAAAAGGAAAAATATATGAAATAATTTGAAGTCCTACCTCATAAACCTTGAAAAAAGAGCAAAATAGACCTAAAGCAAGCAGAAGAGAGGGAATAATAAAGATAAAAGCAGAAACCAATAAAATTGAAAACAAATGAGAAAAAAACAACGAAACAAAGAATTGGTTCTTCGAACTGGCCAATAAAATTGGCAAGCCTCTATCAAGACTGACAAAGAAAAAGACACAAATTACTAATATCAAGAATGAAATGAGATTTCACTATACACCCTGCAGACATAAAAAGGAGAATAAGTGAATACTATTAATAACTCTACACACATAAATTTTACAGCTTGGATGAAATGAACTTCCTTGAGAAACATATACAATGTTTTATTCAATTAAAATAGATATTTTGAATAGTCTTGTAACTATTAAGAAAATTGAATTTACAAGTTAAATACTAAAAAAAAAAATCTCCAGGCCCAAATATTTACCAAATGTTTAAAGAAAAATTAAATCAATTCTACATAATCTCTTCCAGAACACAAAAGAAAAGAGGACACTATCCAACTCCTTTTATGAAGCTAGTATTATCTGATATCAAAACTAGACTAAACAAAACAAAAAAGTTCCAAAATAAAAAAGCTTCTGACCATTATCCCTCATGACTATAAATGCAAAAATTTTTAACTTTTGCATAAAAAGAACCATTGAAATGAGTATCCATGGTAACCCACTCTCTTTTTGGTGGACAAAAATAATTTTACAGTAAACAAAATAATCAACATAATAAATCCAATGCAGTAAATATCAATTGAAATAGCCCACATAATCAAAAGCTTCCAGGATCCTAAATAATTTTCAAAAGTGCAAAGGTCCTGAGACCAAAAAGTTTGGAACTTCTGATTTAAAGCACCAGTTATTTAGTTTACCACTAGCTACACCAGAAGTGCTAGTGCTACACCAGAAGTCTTTAAGAGTCTTCTGAAATATGAGCAACACCTCTTAAGCTCATCTTCACAGTAAGTCCTGTGAGGATCCAAAAATATTATTATTAGCTTTTTAAATACTTAAATTTTACAAGTCCTAGAAGAGTTAGAATCCTGCCTTGATGATAACACATTCTAGGGAACGAACAACACTATATAGTATTGATGTTTAATCACCTAAAGGTATCTCTGGGAAGCTCAAGATAATTCCTGCTGAAGAAGAAGAAATATATTGAGTCAGTCAAGCTTGCTGTATCTCAACCAACTGGTAGCTCTACTAAACCCATCACTTCCCTAAGGTTTTCAGAGATTCCTAGTTTTGACTTCAAGAAATAGGCATCAAAATAGCATCTGACATACCCACCAGGATGGTTATAATTTAAAAAATGGAAAACAACAAGTGTTGATAAGGATGTGAATAAATTGGAACACTCATACATCATTGATGGGGATGTAAACTGGTGCAGCTACCGTGGAAAGCTGTATGGCAGTTCCTCAAAAAGTTAAACATGGAATTATCATATGACTCAGAAACTCCATTCCTAGGTATATATCCAAAAGAATTGAAAGCAAGTACTCAGAAAATACTTGCAAATGCATGTTCATAGTAGCACTATTCAAAATAGCCAAAAGATGAAAACACTAGTATAGTGATTACCAGAGGGAAAAGGGGAGGTGGAAGGGATAGAAGGTACGATATAGGGGGTGATGGAAGGAGATTTGACTTGGGGTGGTGAACACATAATATAATATACAGATGATGTATTATAGTACTATATACCTGAAACCTATGCAATTTTATTAACCAATGTCACGCCAATAAATTCAAAAGAAGGAAAAATTAATAGGTGCAATATAGATCATCATGTAAGCATTATAGAGGTTGAAGGACATTATCAAATCATATTCCACATCTTGAGTTGGGATTTATTACACCCATAAACCCCAAACCCAGATATTATTTGATTGTTGATATTTTTAACAGTCCAAGCTGACTGCAATTTTCAAAGTCTCTTGTGAAGTTCTCAAAAAAATTCTAAAAAAAAATTCTGAAATTGAAATTAATTTAAATCACTAGTCCTATCTGGTTGACTCAGCAGTAGAACATCAGCCCAGCATGTGTAAGTTCCTGGTTAGATTCTTGGTCAGGGCACACAGGAGAAGCAACCATCTGCCTCTCCACCTCTACCCCTCCTCTTTCTTTCTCTCTTCTACTCCCATAGCCATGACTCGAATGGTTCAAGCATGTTGGCCCAGGGCATTGAGGATGGTTCCATGGTCTGCCTCAGGTGCTAAAATAGCTCAGTTGCCAAGCAACAGAGCAGCTGTCCCAGATGGGTAAAGCATTCCCACTAGGGGGCTGGCTGGGTGGATTCCAGTGGCAGCTCATGCAAGAGTCTGTCTCTCTGCCTCCCCACCTATTACTTAATTAATAAACAAACAAACAAATAAATTTAATTACCTTATTTTTAAAATAAATAAATGTATTGTTGCAGGGTTTTTTTTAAGTTAGGGTATACCTCAAAATTAAACAAAACACAATGGCAGTGGAAAAATGGTCAGAATTCACTTTATATATTGGTGCCCATTTAAAAGGCAAAAAATTTGGCTTTGGCCAGCTGGCTCAGTGGTAGAGTTGGCCCAGCGTGTGGATGTCCGGGCTTCGATTTTCAGTCAGGGCACACAGGAGAAGTGACCATCTGCTTCTCCACCCCTCCCCCCATTTCTCTCTCTTCCGCTCCCACAGCCATGGTTCAATTGGTTCCAGCACATCACCCCTGGCACTGAGGATGGCTCCACAGAGCCTTCACCTCAGGTGTTTAAAATGGCTCAGTTGTGAGCATGGTACCAGATGAGCACAGTATCAGCCCCAGAGGAGGGTTGCTGGGTGGATCCCAGTTGGGGAGCCTGAGGGAGTCTCTTTCTTTATCTTCCCTCCTCTCACTTGAAAAAGAAGGAAAAAATTAATTAATTAATTAATGGCAAAAAATTAAAATATCAACCAAAAAATCTGTATAAATGTTCATCTAATTATGTTAAGATAAATTAATATATTAAGAATTATCAAAAATAATAACTAATAGAATCATCCCTTTCCATCAAAAATTAGAAAAAGAGCCTGACCAGGCGGTGGCACAGTGGATAGAGCGTCGGACTGGGATGCAAAGGAGCCAGGTTCGAGACCCCGAGGTCGCCAGCTTGAGTGCAGGCTCATCTGGTTTGAGCAAAGCTCACCAGCTTGGACCCAAGGTCGCTGGCTCCAGCAAGGGGTTACTCAGTCTGCTGAAGGCCCACGGTCAAGGCACATATGAGAAAGCAATCAATGAACAACTAAGGTGTTGCAACGCACAATGAAAAACTGGTGATTGATGCTTCTCATCTTTCTCCGTTCCTGTCTGTCTGTCCCTGTCTATCCCTCTCTCTGACTCACTCTCTGTCTCTGTAAAAAATAAATAAATAAATAAAAATTTAAAAATTAGAAAAAGATATATACAGATATGATCAATTTTGTTTCTTGGATATAGCAGTGTACCATCTGGTATAAATGAGACTATTTACAAAATGATATTGTTTCTCTTACACTGTAGGATCTTCAGAATAGTCTTTGGTTTGAATGTTTTCTTTTGCTTTAATAAAAAGAAATTGTGACTAATTAAATAAAAATAACTAAAATTGAAGCTAATATTGAATTTTTAAATCACATTTCAATAATTTAATTTTTAAAAATGTTTCAACTTTATGATGAACTATTAACTTGTGGATATCCTGGCATTTACCAGATATATATTTATAATGCTATAAAAACATAAATTAGCATATTGAATAGTAATAACAATCTCTAGTTCAGAAAACTGTAAAAAAAATATGGCTAAGAATTACATAATAAAATTATGAGATTCTTTATACAGTATGTGCAGATCTGAAATAGACTTAATGCAGTGTATGAAATGTGCTACATATGCAGCAGGAAAGCAAAGATAGTTTTAAAAAATAAAAAAAATACCTTTTCTGTAATCTTTCAGCCTTTGAAGATCCTCCCTTAGTTTTCACTTACCAAATAAAATTGAAAGCTAGATTTTGAGGATTCACTTCAATTACATGACCTGTTTACTAGTAGATTTTTCAATCATTTTTGCTGCTATTCATTAAAAGAGAAACAAAGATAGTATGTTAATTAAGAAGATATTCTATGCAGAAAACAAGATTCTGGATTTTTATTGGGTAAATAAAAATTATGAATTATGAATGCATTTCTTTTAATAAGTTTAATTAATATAGGCTCAAAGTACCCAAATAATATATTTTGCAAACATAGCAAAGACAGAAGATTCACCCAGCCTGACATGTTCACTCTTCTGCAATGCCAATCTTGTAATGCCTTTGAAGCTTCAATTCAAAAGTGTTCTTACTAAAGCCTATCCTGATTTCCTGTCGCTCCTCTTATTCTTCCTCCTCACTAAAAATACAGTCTTACCAACATAATCTAACAATTGATTATATATACTCTTGTGTTGATTGCCCTAATAACTGTTAAGTTCTTTGAGTTCAGAGATGCATGCTAATAACTTTTGATTCCCATAAGGCCTGGGACATAGTTAGTACCTAATAAAAAACATGTTGATTTGAAAAAAAAACATGTAACATATTTAAACATAAAACAATACAGATGAATTTAATAGGAATTTCTGATTGCTTAGGGTTTTTATATTGGAAGAATACTTTTTAAAAAGGCAACTATGTCTGCTATACATATTTTCTAAGAGATTCTCCAAAATGTATTTCTCAGCAGCTTTCATTTAAATGCACAAAATTTTCTAAAATAAGTAAATTAATAACTACTTTTCTAAACATTCATTCAGCAGCCCCTTGTAAAGGGCAAACTGCACCTATAATCCACTCTTGGGAACATTAGTGCTGATGAATTATTCTATAGACAGTGTGATGAAGCAGAATTTAACAGTTTTTCAAAACAGTTCAAATTAAATTACTCATACTTTCCTTCATCATATGAAAAAAAACCCAAAATTCTTTAGAGTCTTTCAGTTAATAACTGTACTAGAAATTTTCAAATACACCTAAGCTGCTTTTAACAAGCTATTAACAATATTACTAAACTATGTATATGTATCCTATTTGCAGAATGGCGATTCAAGGCATTCTAAATTAGGATGCCTTTGGTTGATAAAAGTAAAAGAATTGAAACAATATTGCTAATATAAATATTTATATAGGATTACTGCTTTTAAATGACCAAACATCTTTCCCAACATTTTCCTAGTTTTTTTCCTACCAAGTACTGCCATTGATTTTAATTATAATTTTTTAAAATATGTAATTTACTTGAACATTTCTGAAATATAAATTTTTGAAGTTCTCTGAGAAGTTATTATAATATTTTATTCATATTTGTCGTGTTGCTTCTTTTGATTTGTTACCACTGCATTTTATTATACCAAAAATAAAAACAAACAAAACTTTTAAAAGGTTAAAAGCATTTTATATAATCAAATTTATTTCAGACCTACGGGTTCAAGTATCTCACTTTCAACAAGTGTTATGAGAATTACAGTAGAGATCCTTGGGCATTTTATTTTAAAGTAATCATTTTTTAATGATTTTTAAAGGATATAGCAATATTTCCCTGTGCAATTCAATCGGTGCAAATAAAATCATGAGACACATTCCAGAGTAAAGACCTTTAAATTCAGCTTTTTAAATAACTGTTTTCATGACCACATTATAGATTACTTTGAACTAGAAGGAAATTATCTTGAAACATGATCAAACACACAAGTACCTATAAAGAAATTTCTGTTTTGTTCCAGTTACTTCTCAACTAACATTATTAGTATTAAATTATTTAAGATAAATGTATCATAGTGTAACTTATATATAATTGAAAAAAGTTTTATTTACTATTACTTAAACAAAAAGTACACTGCAGTTCTGAAAATATATGAGTCATTTGCTTAATCTCAATAAACTGTTGTCTAAAATGTTCAGGCATTGAATTGTGCTTATAAAATTAATCATTTTATATTATGAAGATTATTTCATGAAAATATCACATAATGCTATAGTTAGAGCATGTCTGACTTCAATACAAAAATTTATTTAAGAAATACTTGAAATAACAATGCTTAATTTATTTTTCTCAAATAGAACGCATATATAAACACAAATGACTAATATCTCAACATTAAACCAAAGTTAGCCTTTCAAAAGACAACACTGTAATCTGATTAATTTTTGTTACTAATATTATACAACTGCTATAAAAAATTAAGGCTTTTTAGTTGCAAGATTTTTCATCTCTTGGCTTGCCATCTAAATTGTACTCCTGTAACTTTAATAGATTATGTAGTTTGATGCTTTTAACTAATTAGTGGATCAGCAAGAAGGAAGTCAGGCCATTGCAATTAATGTCCACATGTTCATTTATATCAATCACTCTGCAAGTCAACCTAACCATTTTTATTTCACAAAAGGCTGGTTTCCTTTATTCATAATGTCTTTCTGAAAAAGATCAACTATCTTAGCATTAATATAATGGTCATTTGTGCTTGCTGTATAAATAAAAGGTAACAAAATTTAGCTTAAATAAGCAGAGACAAAGAGTTTAACCTATAGATTCATCATTTCTTCAACTTTCTTTAAACCATTCTAATTCTGTCTCTATCTCTTATATTAAAGTCTGATCATATATATTTAATTCCATTCTTTAAAATTTCAGTAGACAACTTCAGTGCTAACCTACCACTGCCCTATCAGAAAATCTTTGATGTCACAGCATAATAGCTTCTGAAAGAACAGCACTAATACTTAATGTAACATGAAACCAGGGCTCTGCAGTGGGGCTGTCTGCTGTCAGGAGCAAACAATTTCACTGCTGTTCCCCAGAAGTGACAAGGTTGGGACCTATCTGTATAGCAACCCTCACTACCAACAGAGATTTATTTGTAGTAGGAACTAAGAATGCCACTTCATTCTTTTAAATATGCCAATCTCTATTTTGGAAATAAAATAATAAATTAAATTTTAATGGCAAACAATGCATGTGGCTCAATTCTCCCCTGAAGCCTACAAGGTACACACTAAAGAAGACCTCTGATGTTTTCAAATAATAGGCCAAATGGCTAAACTAACTACAAAGAAGCAATTAATGTACCATTTCATTATTTCAGAAGTTACACCAAACATTGATGTTTCAAAGACTTTTATAACATACCTGAAAATGACTATGCAGACCTTTTCCTTTAGATAGTTTTACATTTTATCAAAATATCTACATAAGGCTAGCCATTGCAGCCAAAAGATTCATCAACAGAGAGAAAAAGGAATCAGTAAAATAGTGACTATGCAGCTAGTCAATAAAACAACCAGTACATTGTTTCTTTTTTTAACCTATTAACCAACTAAAAAACAACAATTTCCAGACATGTGCATAATACCTATGCAAATATTTTTTTTTTGTATTTTTCTTAAGTTGGAAATGGGGAGGCAGTCAGATAGACTCCCACAAGCGCCCGGCCAGGATCCACCTGGCATGCGCATCTGGGGCGTTGCTCTGTTGCAACCAGAGCCATTCTAGCACCTGAAGCAGAGGCCATGGAGCCATCCTCAGTGCCCAGGCCAACTTTGCTCCAATGGAGCCTCGGCTGCAGGAGGGGAAGAGAGAGACAGAGAGGAAGGAGAGGGGGAGAGGTGGAGAAGCAGATGAGTGCTTCTCCTGTGTGCCCTGGCTGGGATCAAACCCGGGACTCCTGCACGCCAGGCCAATGCTCTACCACTGAGCCAACCGGCCAGGGCCTTATGCAAATATTTAATTAATATTTGACCAAAAATCATTTTCAGTGTCATCTATTATGAAATACCAAGGTATATCTGTTCCTCCCTGAATCCTTAAAACGACATATTGTTTGTATTTTTTATTTAACAATTAATTTCTGACTTCTCTGTTACTATTAATTGCTATTTAACTTTCTTAATACTAATGTTATATAAGAACCTGTACAGGAAAATTTATAAACCTAATTGGGAGACTATAAAGAGAACTAAAATAAATGAAGACATATAATGTGTTCATGTATTAGAAGATTCGACGTTATAATGGTATCATTGCCCTAAAGATTGATTTATTGATCAAATGCAAACTGAATTAAAATTTCAACAGCTTTTGTTTGTGGAACTTAAAAAGCTAATTCTAAATTTAAATGGAAATGCAAAGGGCTAAGAAGTGCCAAGGCATTCTTGAAAAATAAGAACAGAGTGGCAGAAATTACTCCACAAGACAATAGACTTACAATAGAGCAAATATAATTAACGTAGGGAGTATGGGTGCAACAATAAACAAACATATTAAGAGAATAATGAAAACCCTCAAATAGATCCATGCTTATAGGGCATTTGATATATGACAAAGGTAACCCTGCAGAGTAGTCAGGAAAAGATGGACATAATAAGCTATCTGGAATGCTTTTAAGGGTGGTGCAGGGGAGAATACAACTACACTACTACATCAGACAATATCCAAACAAACTGCAGGTGGATTAAAAGGCCGATGTGAAAGTGATTAGAGATTGTCTTCATGACCTCGGATAAAAAAAAATGTCCTAAACAACACAGGAAAAGAATTAACCAAAAAGGGAAAGATCAGTAAATATTCAATTATATTAAAATTAAGAATGTCTATTCATAAAATGATTTCACCAAGAGAGTGAAAAGACAAGCCAGAAGTGGTAAAAGATATTTGCAACACATATAATTGCAAAGAATTCATATACAGAATATATAATAATTTACAAATCAGTTGAAAAAAATAAAAGACAATCCAATCAAAAAATGGGCAAAAGGTTTGAACAAGCATTTCATAAAATAAATCTACATGCCTGACCTGTGGTGGCACAGTGGAAAAGAGTGGAAAAGGCAACCCAAAATGCTGAGGTCACCAGTTCTAAATTCCTACCTCTAGGCCAAAGGCCATCAACTTGAACACAAGCTCATCAACTTGAGCAAGGGGTCTCTAGCTTGAGTAGAGGACTGGCCACGAGATCCCAAAGATTGTCAGCTTGAGACCAAAGGGTCACTGGCATGAAAAGCCCAAGGTCACTGGCTTGAGCCCAAAAGGGGATGCTGGCTTGGCTTGACACCCTCCAATCCCTGGTCAAGGCATGTATTAGAAGCAATCAATTTCACAACTAAAGTGAAAGCAACTACAAGTTGAACTTTTCTTTCTCCCTCCCTGTCTCACTGTCAATAAATAAATAAATAATAGATTCTTTAAAAAAAAGAAGAAAAAGAAATCTACCTGATCAATAACTTATTAAAAGTGCTTATTGTCATTAGTAATCAAGAATGCAAATTAAAACCAGAAAGAGATACTACTACACACCCAGCTAACTGGCAAAAATTAAAAGTCTAACAATATCAATTATTTGCAAGGATGTTGAACAATGGGAATGTTCATACACTATTGGTGGGAGTACAAACAATCACTTCAGAAAAGTGTTTGCGCTATCTGGGGGAGATGAAGGAGGGTATAAAGAGGATAAATGACAACGGACAAAGACTTGTCTTGGGGTGGTGAACACACACTACAAGGTATCGATGATGCATTGTGGAACTGTGTACCTGAAACCTGTATAATTTTGTTAAATTCTGTTAACCAGTGTCACCCCAATAAATTCAATTAAAAAAAAAAAAAGATGGGCCCTGGCCGGTTGGCTCAGTGGTAGAGCATCGGCCTGGCGTGTGGAAGTCTGGGGTTCAATTCCAGCCAGGGCACACAGGAGAAGCGCCCATCTGCTTCTCCACCCCTCCCCCTCTCCTTCCTCTCTGTCTCTCTTCCCTTCCCACAGCCAAGGCTCCATTGGAGCAAAGATGGCCCGGCGCTGGGGATGGCTCCATGGCCTCTGCCTCAGGTGCTAGAGTGGCTCTGGTCACAACAGAGCAACGCCCCGGATGGGCAGAGCATCGCCCCCTGGTGGGCATGCCAGGTGGATCCCGGTCGGGTGCATGCGGGAGTCTGTCTGACTGCCTCCCTGTTTCCAGCTTCAGAAAAATACAAAAAAAAAAAAAAAAGAAAGAAAATAGACATACCCTTTGACCCAGCAATTCTACTGCTGTATATACAACTTAGAGAAACTTGTGTACTTGTTCATCAAGAATGAATAGATGGACATAGAGGTTCACTGTTGCATTGTTCATAATAACCAGAAAGTTGAAACAGTCCAATGCTCACTGACTACAGAGAAAATAAACAAACTTTGGTACACAATAAAAAGCAAAATAATAAACTAAGATTTCAGGATGACATATGTTGAGCAAAAACCGCAACATATAAAAAATAGATTTTGCATGACGAATATCAATACAATGTACAAAAACAGGAAAATTCAAACTATTTTTCAGAGATGCATTCATAGGCAATAAAACTATAAAGCAAAGGAAGTGACAAACGTTAAATATAGAATAGTGATTACCTCAAAGAGACAAAGTGAGGTATAACTGAAAAAAAAACACAGTGGCTCAAGGGATGATGCCAGTGTTCTACATTTTTTTTAACCTGGATATTGGTTACATGGAATTCACTTTATAATTATTCATTACACATACATACAACTATATTTTATATATTTTGCATGTTTACATTTCAGTTTTTAAAAAGAACAATTCTACTTCACAGAGTTATTGTGAATATAAGTGCAGTAATGTATGAGAAAAGCCCTTTGAAAACCATAAACTACACACATACTCCTTTTTAAAAGTTAATTAAGGACTGGAACCACCCTCATCCATAGACCAAACAAGCAATAATCCATACAGTATAAAACTCCTGCCTCAAAAATGTATGTTGTCACTTCAAAGTAATGTCTCCTGTAATATTATAAAGTGATATTTAACATTCTTTTAGGGATCCATTCCTTTGGATCAAAACATTCTCCTTTTTTAAAATCCAAATACATCTTGAGAAAAAATACTAACCAGAGAACTAAAATTATAAGGAATTGTTAAAAGACCTGCAACATGAAAACTTGAGGATTTTCAGATTTAGAATAAATATACTATTTTATTTCACATCTCTTCACAACACTCATATACAAAAGGTCTTTATCCCCATTTAATAGCCTCTCCCAGATATTACAGATCAGACATATATCTTTAAAACCTAAAGTGGAAATTTTCAAAAGTGTAAATAACTAATAGAAATAAACTCTCTAAATGAAAAAAAAAGAATGAAGGAGAAGAGGGAGGGTAGGGGGAAGTAAATAGGCTAATTTATTTACTTTTTACTAATTCCTAGTTTTTAAAACAGAATCTCACAGACATACAAAATCCATTTTCAAATGTATACACACAAATGTAAATTATCTCATTTTATTGAATTTGTAAGCAAAACGAGCATGGCTAGATAATTTTTAAATATTTAACTCCATTATGCTTTATAAAAAATAATTCAAATCTGCATTGCTTTTCACAATATTATTTATTACAATATATCTTTCTTGATTTTCTTTTTTGCTATCAAAGTTACATATTCTGTGTCTGAAAGAACCATGTCTTAGCTAGTAGGAGCAAAATTTCTAGGTTATACTATAGAATTATATGTTTAACTTTTTAAAAATATATTTTATTTATTCATTTTTATTGGTGAGAGAGAGAGAGAACAGGGGGAGGAGCAGGAAGCATCAACTCTCCTATGTGCCTTGACCAGGCAAGCCCGGGATTTCACACTGGCAACCTCAGCATACCAGGTCGATGCTTTATCCACTGCGCCACCACAGGTCAGGCACGTTTAATTTTTTGAGAAAGTGCTAAACTGTTTTCTAAAGTGGCTATATCATTTTACATTACCACCAGTAATGTATAAGGGTTCCAATTTCCCCACATACTCACCATTTGTTAGTTTCTGTTTTTATTATTATAGCCATCCTACTATGTAAGAAATAATATCTCCTTGTGATTTTTATTTACATTTCCTAGTGACTAATGATCTTGAGCATTTTTATATGCTTTTTGGGCATTTATAATCTTGCTGGAGAAATGTCAGTTTAAATACTTTGCCCTTTTTAAAAATTGGGCTATTTGTCTTTTTCTTGTTGAGTTGTAAGAGTTCTTTATATATTCCGGATATAAGTCTCTCATCAATATATAATATGCAAATATTTTTATCCATTATAGGTTATCTTTTCACTTTCTGGATGGTTTCCTTTGAAACACAAAAGCTTTTTGTTTTGATGGAATCCAATCTATTTTATTTTTACTTCTGCTTTTGATGTCATACCTAAAAAACCATTGCCAAATCCAAGGTGATAAAGATTTACTCCTTTGTTTTAAGTTTTATCTCTTATCATTAGGTTTTTTATTTATTTTGAGTTCTTTTACATAGTGTGAGATAGGGATGCAACTTCATTCTTTTGTACGGAGATATTCAGTTTTACCAGAACCATCTGTTGAAAAGACTAGTATTTTCTGCCCTGGCCAGTTGGCTCAGTGGTAGAGCATTGGTCTGGTGTGCTGGAGTCCCAGGTTCAATTCCCGGCCAGGACATAGGAGAAGCGCCCATCTGCTTCTCCACCCCTCCCCCTCTCCTTCCTCTCTGTCTCTCTCTTCCCCTCCTGCAGCCGAGGCTCCACTGGAGCAAAGTTGGCCTGGGCACTGAGGATGGCTCCATGGCCTCTGCCTCAGGTGCTAGAGTGGCTCTGGCTGCAACAGAGCAACGCCCCGGATGGGCAGAGCATCGCCCCCTGGTGGGCATGCCGGGTGGATCCCGGTCGGGTGCCTGGAGTCTGTCTGACTGCCTCCCCGTTTCCAACTTCAGAAAAATACAAAAAAAAAAAAAAAAAGACTAGTATTTTCCCAATGAATTGTCTTGGCGCCCTGGTCAAAAATAACATTATTTTTTAGATGCTTATTACTGTCTCCTTGTAACAGAGAACTTTTTTATTGATTTTAATTTATTGTGTTTACATACATTCAAGTGTCCCACCGAATATATCCCCCCACTCCCATGTTTCCCTCAACATCCCCCTTGTCCCCCTCCCCCCAATGTCCTTCCCCCTTCTCTCCAGGATTTGCTTTTCTGCTCTCTTTAACACTGTGTTATGTATATATAATTTCACCAATCTCTTTCCCTTCTCTGATCCCATCCTCTCATCCCCTTTCCCTCCGTCCACTTTCCCTCTGGTCCCTTCTATCCCACCTCTGCCTCTGTTTCGTTCCTCAGTTCACATTGTTCATTGGGTTTCTCAAATGAGTGAGGTCATATAACAGAATTTTGAAGAATTCTTATTACTTGCCTATGAAAACAACTTAAAAGTATATTTTTATAATCACTATACTGATTGTACAAATTGCATGTAAATTTTTTAATATTTTTTTTACATTTTAATTTTACTTGGCAATTGAGACTAATTTTATGATAGACTGACCTTACATAGATGACTACTAGTAGTTGTGAAGACCTTGTTGTATTTCAGTTTCTTTCTGATATAAAGTGAATAATGTGAGCTATACTATATTTGATTATTTTCCACCCATGTATCCCACCCTCAAATTATTGTGGGGCAAAGTGAAAAGAGTGAGCTGAGAGGGAGAGTTGAAGGGAGAGCTGAAGGAATCTGAGCAGTCAAGATTCCATCCAATGTTTATATCTTGAGTTGTTTTTTTAAAGGACTCTGTAGCTTACAAAAAATCTGAAAGCTATAGAACTCTATGATGCATGAGAAGAGAGAGGAGCATGCAGAAATATCAGAGAAATAAAAATGGAAGGGGGGGATAAATGGTGATGTAGGGAGACCTGACTTGGGGTAGTGAACACACAATACAGGATTCATATGATATTTTGTGGAATTGTGCGCCTGAAATCTGTATAATTTTGTTAACCAGTGTCACTCCAACAAACTTAATAAAAAGGGAAAAAAAGATCGGGATAAAGATAGATTTAAGGTCAGTCCTAAAAACAATGAGGAATTCTAGGCAGTGAGGACTTTCAGTATGGGTATTAAGAAATCTGGATAGAGAACAGGAAGTTACAAATTAAAAGGGAAGGTTTGAAGAGTAATAAATTACCAACCCCTAGTTAATGTGGGGGGGGGGGTTATTTCAAAATTAGCTGATGTGAGATTATTTTCTTTGGATTTTAACCTCTCCCTTTAAGACAAAAGATAGAAATATCTTGATTTAACTAAAATTTGTTCAAGCTACAATTCTATTCTAAAATCCAATGATAACTAGACTTCAAATATAATATATGTAACCTGATTTATTGATGTCGCCCCATTATTAATTATAATAATTATATATGTAACCTGATTTATTGATGTCGCCCCAAATAAAATTATAATTAAAAATAATAATAATAAAAAAAAGAAATTAACTAGCTACATTAATTCACTACTTTTAAATATATTTCTCAATATTTTCAGACAGTAAATGAATATGAATGTGAATATATAATATATAACAACTCCCTTGGAAATCAATTTTAATATATATATATTTCTGTTTAAAATTCAAAGATATCTTCTCTTCTTTTAATTCTGTTTTTTTTTCATTAAAATAAAAATTTTATTAAAGTGTAAAATAGAGAGAATAAAGTGCACTAATCTTAAGGTTAATCAATGAGCTCACTTAATGAATTTTTACATATGTATTCTCCCATGTAATCACACCCCCAGACTAAAATATAAAACATTCCCAACACCCAAGAAGGTTCTCACATGCCTACTCCCAATTAATAACTGATCCCAAGTGATAACTACCATTCTGACTTCTATAATTGTATTTATGCCTGTTCTTGAATTTAATAAATAGGATCACAGTACATACTCTATCTCTGTCTTCTATGTCTTATAATCTTTATGTAGCTCTATTTCTATTTCTTCAACCTACTTCTATATTTTACACATAATATGTGTGAGATTCATTTATGTTGTTGCAATCATCAGTAGGATTTTCCTGCTGTGAAGTATTCCACTGAATAAGTTTACTACGATTTAGCCATTCTCTTGTTGATGGACATGTGGGTTGTTTACAGTTTGTGGCTTATTAATAAAGTGGCTATGATCATATCATGCATGTCTTTTGGTGGACATAAGTACTCATTTTTTGCCTGACCAGGTGATGGTGCAGTAGATAGAGTGTCAGCCTGGGATGCTGAGAACCCAGGTTCAAAACCCCTAGGTCACCAGTTTGAGTGCAAGGTCGCTGGCTTAAGTAGATATGACCCATGGTAGCTGGCTTGAGCCCAAAGGTCACTAGCTTGAGCAAGGGGTCATTGGCTTGGCTGGAGCCCCCCAGTCAAGGCACATATGAGAAAGCAATAAATAAACAACTAAGGAACCACAATGAAGAATTGATGCTTCTCATCTCTCTCCCTTCCTGTATATACCTAGGAGTTGAATTGCTGTCATGTATAGGCATATATTTAACTTATTATATAATATCAAATAGGTTAATGATTTACACTCCCATCAGCAGTGTAGCAGTGCCAGTTGTTCTGCATCCTCACCCAACATGTGAGACGCTGTCAGTCCTCCTAATTTTAGCCTAAATGCACTATTTATTAATTTTATAAAATCTTACATCTTATTAACTATAAGACAGAATATATAGTATTCTTTTGTCCTCATAGTACATCCTAGTCAGCAACCCTGAGGAGAAGCAGCAATGACATTACCTGGTGGCTTGTTAGAAATACCAAATCGCATGGCTCACCTCAAATGTACAGAACCAGAATCTGCATCTTAATAAAATCCCCAGGTGATCTGTATGTCCACTAAAATTTAAAAAGTACTTCTCTAGCTGATAAAATTCTAGAATGGTTAAAATATCCCCAACAGATCTTTCCAACAGAATCTCTATGAATGTGCAAGATATGTCCAGAACACATTCTTTATATGAATTTAATTACAAGGACAAGATTCTAGAATGTGTAACTGACCATCTACAAAGACAATAAGTAATCATTAGGACCAAACATGGGTTCACAAAAAACAGATAAGTTATACGAGATAAGTAACACATTAGAAATAATGTATCTGAATTTCAGCAAGCTGTTTGACAAATGGTTTCAAATATCCTTGCTATGCTATAAGTTTCTTACAGCAGGACACTGTGTTAATTGCCCTTTCTATCTCTTGCATCTATCTGGCATATAGAAGGCACTTAATAAATATTTGTTTAATTTATTTAATTAATTAAGCCTTGTGGATATACCAATAAATCTGAACTAAATGCTAGTATGCTCTACAAAGTTTCTATATAATTAGTATGTTAAATGACAGAATCAGGATACAAAAGATTTTTTTACATTAAAAACATAAGGAACAATAAAGAGAATATAACCACAGATATAGAAAAGAAGAAATTAAGCGAATACCATGTCAACTTTATACCAATATATTTAGTAAATTTAGAGAAAATAGATTATTTTCCTGTAAATTATAAATAACAAACTGATTCAAGAAAGGGTAGAAAGTATGAACAGACCAACAAAATCCTGTTAAATATCCATCTCTTTTAAAAGTGTGAAGATCAAATGGTTTTACAGGTGAGTTTTTTTAATTTTCAAAGAACTGACTGACAATTCCTATGCTCTCTAAGACAAAGATGGCAATAGACAACAGACAGTTCTATACTTCCAGAGAATAGAAAAAGATGAAAAACAGTACCAAAATAAATTAATCAGATATAGTTCATATACACAAAATTTAAATTCAGCAGTATGAATTCATATATATAAACATATACTGTAACTAAGAAGCTTATTTGAGGACAAAAGGATATTTAAGCATTAGAAAAAATCTATCAAGATATTTTAAAGAATATTAACGATACTAAGAAATCAAACAATTATTTTATCAATGAATGCCAAAAATACTTGATGAAATTTTAAAACCAAACTAACTTAATAAAGAAAGATCATAGCGTGCAGAGGACCCGGGTTCGATTCCCGGCCAGGGCACACAGGAGAAGCGCCAATTTGCTTCTCCACCCCTCTGCCACACTTTCCTCTCTGTCTCTCTCTTCCCCTCCCGCAGCCAAGGCTCCATTGGAGCAAAGATGGCCCAGGCGCTGGGGATGGCTCTGTGGCCTCTGCCTCAGGCGCTAGAGTGGCTCTGGTCGCAACATGGCGACGCCCAGGATGGGCAGAGCATCGCCCCCTGGTGGGCAGAGCGTAGCCCCATGGTGGGCGTGCCGGGTGGATCCCGGTCGGGTGCATGCGGGAGTCTGTCTGACTGTCTCTCCCTGTTTCCAGCTTCAGAAAAATGAAAAAAGAAAAAGAAAAAAGAAAGATCAAATGAATATAACCAGAGAAAATCTATCTGGAATAAATGGAAGCTCCTGAATTTAGTTCCAAAAGCACCAGCAGTTCAAGTACAGGATGGAGGAGACATGGTAACTAAAAGGCTTGTGAGTTTTAGTTGGCAGTAAGATTAATGAGTCAACAGTGTGATGTGGCTTCCATGAAAATTTAGGTTCCATTAATAAAAGAATACTATCTAGGACAACAAAAATGATAATTCCATAGTATAATACAATAGTTATATTCACAGATTCAAATCCTGACCATTATGTTTTAGTAATGTCACAAAAAAGTTGCTTAATTCTTGAATCTCAGTTTCCTCATCCATAAATTGGAAATAATAATACATATTGCACAGGATTAAAATAAGACTTAAATGAGATAACACTTGGTACATAATGTTGTTCAACAAATAAAATCGTTAAACAAGTTGTCCGAGCATTCTTTCCTGCAACAATATCTGCTGAGTGCTATCAGGCTTCAGGCATTGCTCCAGTCACTAAAAATTAAACAATGAACAGAAAACATTCCTATCCACAGGGAGCTTACATTCTAGTGGAAGAAAGGAAGTTACATCTCTATCATTGCTCCTCTGTCATGGACTGGATTATCACGTATATAAAACCACATCATAAAAAGAAGAATTAAAACAATCAACTCTGAGGTTTTATGATGTAAAGACTGTGTGCCTATGATTTCAGGTATAAATACTATAGGAATACACAGAAATGCATTATTCTTCATCAGGGAAATAGCATGGAGTCATTGGTGCAAAGAGCTTAGCTTTTTTCATCAGGCAAACCTGGGTTCAAATTCTAAATTTAACATAGCCAGTCTGCTGCTTCCACTAGGAATCTTCTGGGAACTGGAGGTTAAGCCTGCAATCCCTGACCCCATTTGGCTGAGGCTGTGGCCCTTCTGGGGGATGACTCCTGGGTCCACAGAATGCTGGAGCCTGTGTCAGAAAACCTTGAAGGAAACAGAGGTTACCCCAAGCTCACCTAGCTGCCTCCACCCATAACCTTCTAGGTTATGATTTCTAGAGCCTAGAAATCAAGTCTGCAATCACTGGCAAAGCCAGGTTGCACCTGGGCGCTTCCTATGGAATGCTTCCTGAGGCAAACTCCCTGTGTGCTAACCACTACTTCTTTAAGTTTAGCGCTGCTTCTTCAATTATTGCTAGACACAAATCTAGCTCTGAGAAAACACATACCCAAACTCTCTCTATACATGCATGAGTCAACTAGTCTTCACAAATTATGACACACAACATGAAGATATTACAATGAACAGTTAGTACTATCTCTCAAAAGTACTCTTAGAGTCACAGTGTTGGGGGAAATTGTAAGATGATTTCACATTACATTCAAGTAAAATATTCACTTTTACCCCTTCAACAAAGTATTTTGAATACAGTACTCTACTTTGGCCAGAATCTCCTTTTAAAGACACCCATTTTAATAATAGCTCATATCCTAGCAGGTATGTTAAAAAAAAAAAAAAAAAGAATCTCAGTGCTGTCTGTAAGGGACTCTCTGTGCCCTCTTAGATTGCATCTCTCCTCCCCACCAATACGCACCAGGGTTAGTCACTACCCTGAATTGTGTTTTACTCATTTGCTTGCTTGCTTGCTTTATAATTTTACTACTTCTGTATGTATCTCTAAATGATATCGTGTGAAGTTTTGTTTTTCAAAAACTTGGTTAAACAGAAGCAAATATTAGACAGTCTTCAGTGATTTGGGTTTTTCTCCCAATACTATATTTAATGTTGGTATAAAATTAATTTTGGTACATTCACAAAAATAATTAATAATAATAGTTAATGGTTGCATGGCACACCACATACCAAGCACTGTTCTAAGCACTTATTTTTACTCATTTAGTCCTAAAACAACCATAGGAAGTAGGTACTATTTTACAGATAAGGGAGCTGATGCCTAATGAGATTAAGGTAACAGGCCCAAGTTCACACTGCTAGTGAGTAGCAGAGTATGCTCTTAGTCACAATGCCACAGGCTCACTTTACCCCAGATCAATTCTCCAGCACTCTACAGGTAAGAGAGATAAAATTAGAGTCAAAGTATTGAAATTAGAGTCAAAAGATAAAAATTAGAGCAAAGGATTTCCACTCTTCAGAATGCTTGTCAAAGACTAAGAACAGGTTTTAAAACATAATCTTAAAAGTGGGAGAGAATAAGAGGATAATAGAAATTTAAAGGAGGAGAATATTTTTTAAATTTCTGTGATAAGAGAAGATTCAAAGCAGAATTTTCAATATTATCTTGCCTTAAAATTGACATCTATGCAATCTATGCATTCATATTCAAGTTGAAATTATTATTAAGTGCTTAAAAAGAAGTGAAGTATCTATATCTAAGAAGAAATTTAAATAGACCTAGTTCTTACCTAATGGCTGCTCACTGTCTAATGTAATATATCACTTTTCATGTAGTAAAACACCAACTGAGAGATAACAGGCCTCAATGACCTTACTCTATGTTGCTGGAACAGATAGAAAGAAACACTTTAATATAGAAAAAACAGACATGTCAGGGGGAATGCGGTTATCAAATGGAAATGAACCATCTAAGTGTTCCAAAGGAAAAAGAATTTGAAATTTTCTGTACTCGAATGTGAAGATGATAGAAATACAAGTAGTCCTCACTTTGCACTATACTATGTTAACTGCAACTAATGCATATTGGAGCCAAATCCTTATTCTGCAAGATTCTGTAGTAACTGAGATCAAAATGTGACACATGGACAATGTAAAGCTGAGGTCAGAATTATGCAAAGAGAGGATATGTTTTGGATAAACATAAATTTCAGTTAACATCAAGCAATGCAAAGCAAGGACTACCTTAATAAACAAACCTACTGAAATTCAACATCACATAATAACATGTTCAGCTCCTGATTATCCTGATTAACCAAGCTCCTGATTATCTAGCTTGTAGATTATCTGGAGGAAATCTCATGGCTTACTTGCTTGTTATAGGCAGCTGTATTATGTAGCAGAAATACCATGGGACTTCAAGCCAGAACATCTGGATTTAGATTATGGTTCTGCCACTTCATGGCTATGTGACCTTGGGCTAGTTATTTTCCCTCTCCAACCTTAATTTCTTTGTCTATAAAATAAGGATAATGGCATCTACCTTCCAGAGTTACTATGCAAAAGAAATAATAAAATAATAATCACTAATGGATAATGAGAACTTGCAACATATCAGTCACTTTGCCAAGTGTATTTTGTATATCAAAAATTCTCAAAAACTATGATACAAGTTATTATTATCATCTTATAAAAACAAGCCCTGGCCGGTTGGCTCAGTGGTAGAGCGTTGGCCTAGCGTGCGGAGGACCTGGGTTCAATTCCCAGCCAGGGCACACAGGAGAAGCGCCCATTTGCTTCTCCACCCCTCTGCCGCGCTTTCCTCTCTGTCTCTCTCTTCCCCTCCCACAGCCAAGGCTCCATTGGAGCAAAGATGGCCCGGGCGCTGGGGATGGCTCTGTGGCCTCTGCCTCAGGTGCTAGAGTGGCTCTGGTCGCAACATGGCAACGCCCAGGATGGGCAGAGCGTCGCCCCATGGTGGGCGTGCCGAGTGGATCCCAGTTGGGCGCATGCAGGAGTCTGTCTGACTATCTCTCCCTGTTTCCAGCTTCAGAAAAATGAAAAAAAAAACAAACAAAAAAAAACACCCAGAAATATGTCTGGTATATGGCAATTGCCCAATATATGTTTGGCAATAGGCATCATATGTATCTAATTCATTATTCAATATTGCCTCCATCTGTCGCAATGAATAGGTACTGAAAAGAAAATGGGAAAATCTGAAATCTGTTCATTTATTAGATGCTTCAAAAAACTGTTGGAAGAAGAGAATTAAGGTCTTACTGAATATATGGGTGTGTCTAGACAACCCCCACACACACACAGATTCCTTTAGCCTCCCCCTCCTGAGTGATAGTTGCACACTAAGATTCTGAAAGAGGTTAACTAGCAGACTTCAAAGACAGCCAACTCTGTTGGTGACAGAAACCATACTCAGAAAACCTGGCACTGGCCACTCCTGCCAGCCTAGCCAAACACATGCAATGAATTGATGGCTAGGTCCCAATACCCTGCCGAGCTCTTCCAGCCCAGCTCCTTCAGAGACATAACCCTTCAGATGCTAATACTTCCTTCCTAAAGTTCTCATTAGCCACTTCAGGTTAGAAAGCAAGAACACTATCTAGGATCACACTGTAGAAATATACTTGATCAAAGTTGTCTGGGGAGTAAAGGAAAGAAACTAGAAACAGTTTAGTTTTTGCTTATGAGTCCACCAGCATCAATTCATTTATTAAATTATACTCCTAGCCATTTGTCACTTTATAAAGCAGAATGAACATGGTGCTTTGAGGTTGATATACAGAAAAGGGAGCTTCATTAAAAGTCCTGTATAAAGAGGCAGCACAGAGCCTTATCCCAGAAGGGTAGAAACAACATATCAGAGCTGAACTTCTTTGAAGATCATCAGACTTTTCAATCTACCAATGAAGAACCAATTCCCAGAAAGAAGTGACTAAGAATAAAGTGACTTATCCAATGTCACCCCAAGTTTATTGGCAGAGCTGAAACTCCCAAAGTGGGTTCTTGCTACTACACCAAGCTTTGTAAGAGGTATATCCAGTTAGAGCAAAGGGGGAAAGGGAGAAAAGAACACTGAAGACAATGTTAGCCTACAGCCATCCCTCATTTGTTGCCTTATCTTTCCGAACTTCTGCTCTGATTGTATCTAAACCTAAGGAAGGCTGAACATAGAAGCAACAAAGAGTAAAGCTGAAATCAGAACTATGCAAAGAGAGGATACAGGGACTAGTGATTCTCCACTTGGTCCCCTCTCCTGCAACACGATTAACACACTTAACTATGGAACTCACTGGCCCCTTAATGCCAACAAATGATCAAGCTGATTTTCCTTAAAGAATAAAAAATGCTTCTCTCATATCAGAACCCCATAAAAATGCCACATTACTGCTTTTTGGCCCCCAATACTGATAAATCTGGAGCTGAAGCCCCACTCCTGGCCTCAAGTTTTCAGTGACTAGCTATATTCTTCAGAGGGATCCTATTGCAAGAGAGTTCTCTCTGGAAATTGGGCTTTTCTTCCTTGGCTCACCACACCCTCCTCCCTCTTCTTCCCCATCTACTTTTCTACTTTAGTGATCTTCAAAGTGAGCTCACACCTCTAGGAGTACACTATATAAATATACTTGTGTATACTTATCTATTTAAAAAGTAATAGTAATTCCTACTTAAACTTAAATATAGATTAACACTCTGGGTCTATATGCAAAATATCAATATGTCATTTCCTATACCAGAGATAAGAGAAGAGATTGATTTTAGCAGGGGGAGCAGGAAGTATCAACTCATAGTAGTTTTTTCTCATATGTGCCTTGACCGGACAAGTCTGGGATTTTGAACCAGCGACCTCAGCATTTCAGGTTGACACTATCCACGGTGCAACCACAAGCCAGACTGCTCCCCCCTCCCCACTCCTCTCTCTAAAATAAATAAATAAATAATCTTTTAAAAAAACTAATCATATAGATATAGATTTTTACAATTCCTGCAATTTTTGCAATAATGTTTAAAATCATATAATACTCAGTTCAACATTTTATAGAATTTCACCAAACATAATGCAAAATGTTTAGAAACTTCTTCTGAAATTCTTTAACTATAAAAGACAAAAGTCATATGCTATAGAAATACACTTGTTCTTCCTGATGCTATAAAAATGGCTAAAATAATACACAAAAAAACAATATGGCAACAAATTTATATTCCCTTGCAAAAAAATCAGAGTTGCGCCAGACCAGGTGGTGGCGCAGTGGATAGAGCGTCAGACTGCGATGCCGAGGACCCAGGTTCGAGACCCCGAGGTCGTCAGCTCAAGCGTGAGCTCATCTGGTTTGAGCAAAGCTCACCAGCTTGAACCTAAGGTTGCTGGCTTGAGCAAGGGGTTACTCTGTCTACTGAAGGCCCACTGTCAGGGCACATGTGAGAAAGCAATCAATGAACAACTAAGGTGTCGCAATGCGCAACGAAAAACTAATGATTGATGCTTCTATCTCTCTGTTCCTGTCTGTCTCTCTCTGTCTCTGTAAAAAAAAAAAAAAAAATCAGAGTTGCCACATGCACAACTCTGGGTAACCATTTACCTAAAATGCAATGTGAATGTTGTCCTCTGGATACGTGCAGTGAGTACTGCTCTAGCTGGATTAAAGGAAAAACATTAGGGATAAGATTTCAGAGACGGCACCATGGACTTCACTAACTCCATTATTCATAGCCAGGCCATTGCGACACAACGTTGAAGCCAATGATGATGCAATGGCTTTTAAAAATAGGTCTGTAAAACATAGTAAAATCTTTACAATGCTTTGAAGTGCAATGGGGAGTAACCATGAGAACTGTTTACACCACCCTGAGGTTCCTCTGCTTATCTCATGGCAGCATTTCCAAACTTGAGATAAGGAACTAAAAAACTAATGTAGCAAATGTGCTGACAAGGTGCTGTGAGTGTGTGTTACCACATAGCTAGATTAGATAGATAGATAGATAGATAGATAGATAGATAGATATAGACAGACAGACGTACCATTAAGCAAACTTAATCTTTAAAGTAAAGGTGGTATTTTATCCAATGGGAAAGTAAATGCTTTTCTAAGCAGATTCATGCTATGAAAAAGTATTCTGAAAACATATGTTTGAAAATGATTCTATCATAGTGATTTTGTTACCAAAAATTTTATGTCTATCACCTACCAAAACACTCATCTGCTTTCAATTTTAAAACTGGCAACAGAATATTCTAACCTGTGTGTAATGATGTCCCAAAGAGATTCAATGGGTTTTGAGCCCATTTATTAAAAATGTGAAAATTCTATACCTTCAACCTCATTGATAGAAACAACTGACAAAAACAACTAAAGATAAAGATTTACTAGCCAAATTTTAACAGAACACTTTCACATATTTTGTGTATAGGATTAATAAATTAGTATAACAATTTAATAAGTGCAAGCAATGATGAATTGCTTCCATTTAGATCTATTTTTCTTTCTGAGCTATCATTTTCAGCTGTGACAGCATTAAAACCACGTAGCAAAGTAAACTGAACTTGGAACCAAAGCTTTAAATCACTTCATAACAAAGTGTTAAATTAAGACTTTTAAAAATAACAAGCGTATTAAAATACAGGGCTTGGGGAACCCACAGTTAGTTTTAAAATATTATTTTATTTTAATATCTTTTTCTTTTAATATCTACTTATGAATGTTTTTATAGCACATATTAACACAATAGTACACATATATACAGTAGTTCCCCTTATCCAAGGTTTTGCTTTTTGTGGTTTAGGTTACCCATTATCAACAATGGTCCAAACATATTAAATGGAAAATTATAGAAATAAACAATGAATAAGTTTTAAATTGCTCACCACTCTGAAGAATGTAATGAAATTTTCTGGCATCCCATTCAGTCCCACCCTGGACATGAATCATCTCTCTGTCCAGCATATCCACATTGTATACCCTACCTGCCCATTAGACACTTAATAGCTATCTCGGTTATAAGATCACAGTGCTTGTGTTCAAGTAAGCTTTATTTTATTTATTTTACTAGTAATGCTACCTTCACATTATAGTATATTGTTATGATTGTTCTATTAAAACACAGTAACTGTCACTTATTGTTGTTACTCTCTTACAGTGTCTAATTTATAAATTACACTTTATCATAGGTATGTGTGTATAAGGAGAAACATAGCATATAACAGGAGTCAGTACAATCCGTGGTTTCTGGCAGCCATGAGGGGTCTTGGAACATATCTTCCATCGATATGGGGTAACTACTGTGATTTCAAATAAATATGCACATTTATGAGGACACACACTCATAAATGTCTTGCTGATGGTGTGTTCATCCCCAAAGTTTACAGACCACTATTCTATCATAGTTAGAAATTCTCCCAAATAAGCCTCAAAATTTTCTTGCCAGAGGAATTCCTTCAGCCTTACCCTTACCAATAATACTTTCCAGTTGCCCTTAGGCTATTCAGATTACATAAGATCTCTATTTCTTTTTCTCCTTAAATATCCTAAATTCTGTTCCTTTCATCTCAGCTAATGTAAATGCTATATTCACTCCAATCAAGTAGGGGAAACACCAACTATTGCTTTGTTTGTAATAACATTCAAACAAACATTTTATTAATAATCAAAGATATTTACTTTTAAGATGCATTAGCAATATACTTATTTAACTAAATGAAGGCTTCATTTGAGACAATTTACGGTGACCAAATACGTTAATGCACCTCATTAAATTTAATAAAATTGTATTTCTGTTTTTAAATTATCTCAATGTAAATTTGGGGGGTTATTTTTTGTGTTTGTTTGTTTGTTGTGAGAAAGAGAAAAAGAGAGGGACAGACAGGAAGAGAGATGAGAAGCATCAACTCGTAGTTGTGACACTAGTTGTTCATTGATTGCTTTCTCATACATGCCTTGACCAGGGGACTCTAGCTGAGCCAGTAACCCTGTACTCAAGCCAGCAACCTTGGGTTCAAGCCAGCAACCCCATACTCATGCTAGTGAGCCTGCGCTCAAGCCAGTGACCTTGGGGTTTCGAACTTGGATCCTCAGTGTCCCAGGTTCATGCTCCATTCACTGCGCCACCTCCTGGTCAGGCTGTAAATTTGGTAAATAAGTAAAACTAAAGGCTATATATTGGTATATATAGTCATAGTCTCATAAAATTTAAAGGACAATTGGTGCAAATGTCCTATTTGATTAGCATCTTAGTAATAGAAACCAGTGTATGCAAATGTCCTATTTGATTAGCATCTCAGTAATAGAAACCAGTGTAGGCACAGATCAAAAATGGAGATGAGAATAACCCAAAGATGTGAAAGTGATGCTGACAAAATTCAAAAGAAAAATTAGCATACAATATGAATGCGTATACTTTTTCATATACTTTATTCACATAGTTACTGATAACATTAATGAGTTTTCCATGTGGACATAAAGAAGAAGTTAAACACAAAACTTTACAACTAAGACATGGCTAATTATGATGAGCTACTTTTCATTCTTTCCCCACTATGCATGAGGATTAAGAGTCCCTAAATTCACTAGTCCCACCCACTTTAGGTTGCTATATATATTTGTCTTTGAGAAAAAAAGCTTGATACAAAATGCTACACAATTTAGAACACACAAGTATTCAGTGTACTGTGACTACCTTAGCATCCCTGTAAAACAAAAAATATGCAAAAAGCACAAAATAAAAGCATTCTCTGGAGCTGTTGTCTGTAAAAGTTTAAAGACTAACATCAGAAAAACTGAAAATTTATTTTAATAATGCCAATGTTTTATGAAAAATAAAAATCAAATACAACATATAGTTTACTTGTTTCAAGATTTAAATTCTTTTTTAAAACTCAATATGCAGGATGGGGCAAAATTAGGTTTATACCTGTTCATATGGAAAATAATACAATAGTTAATAAGTAATAATATGAGAATGAACTCTCTGTTTGTGTACTCATAACTAAACCTGCTTTTGCTCCGCCCTATATTTACTCTCAATATGAATCTCTATAGTTAGAAAGCAAGACAGCTAAGACACTTTAAAATATCGGTAGTCCAATTTTCCTCCAGTGTGTATTTGTATCTTTAAACTCAAGGGTAAAAAATATTCCTGAGACCCACTTAACTAATATGCTGTGTTCCAAGTTAGTTGCATTTTATTCAGTGGCTATATTTTTTCACTTTTTATTTATTTTTTCTTGGGTTTTTACTTCCTAGTAAAGAACTCAACTCAAAGTCCTAAAGGAAAATATTCTTTAAAGCATCATAACTAATTTAATATTGCTAAGGGGATGTTTTTAAACTGTTTTATAGAACATTCATATCTTTTTTTTGCTCCTTTACTCAGCTCCAGAGCTTTTCTTTTTAATGGAGAATTTCATCATATTTTTCGTAGCATTATCAACACTGTGAGTCTCCAGTGTGCCTAAGCAGTGGAAAGGAAAACAGGAGGTTAAGGCCATTGGAAACTGAGGCCTTAACTTCTCCAGCCTGTATCACCACCATGGCCTTTTCAGGAAGTGATTATGTCATAAAGTCATATAAGCTGCAAAATCTCAGTAGGCGTGTTTAATTTGGAAGAACAAATTATTAAACACCTAAAAACTTCCAAACCAAAAATAGAAAAGAAGGCTTGTGGGCTCAGAGAAAAGGCATTCAATTAGTTACTAGAAAATATGAAGTCCTAGATTACAAAACTACAAAGGACAAATTTAGCATCCCTACTTGAGAGCTATAAAGAATAGACAGGTTGTTGCTGCTACTACTCATTCTGCTAACTATTACTGTTTCTTCATCATCACTGTATAATAATTTGTATTTCTTCCAAAAACGTGAATTACTCTGAGGGTTAATTTATATTCATGTTATCCCTGGATTAAAAAGTTATGGAATATGCCAACTTTACAGTAGAAAAACTTAATTATAAATATGAGGCACCTAAAGCCTTGTAACAAAGAAGGGAAACCCAGAAATAACAGATCTAAAAATTTCCAGATATTGCCCTTTCTCTAAGACCATGCTTGCCAATTCAAGAGAGGAAAGGAGTTCTTTATAGTGCAAGATTTAAGATTTTATTAACTCATAGGCCTGATCATCACTTCATATATTAATAAGACACGTTTTAATTTTCAAACTTAGTTGACATATTTGAAGGAAAGCAATAATTTGAAAAATTCTTCTGTACCTTAAAATGATTCACAATGCCCCTGGCCACAAAACTTAACTAAGAAAGAGAAGTACAGTGGTTAAGCTGCTAGCCTATGGCCACATCACAGTCATGATAGACATGGCTTTTTGGAGTCACAAAGACACAAATATGAGACATTTCGGTGTCAGACCTACAGAACAGTCAGTAATACTATCAAATGTTTTCTCGAGGCCCAGTGCTTTTCAGGATGTTACCTCAAGCAGCCTACCTCTAGTCATCTTTTAAGTCATAGCTCAAAGGCCGCCCCTACTAAAAGCTTTCCTTGACACGGGTACTTTCGCTTTTATACATATCTCCATTATAGCGACCAGCACACTGCACAGAATCACTGTGCTCAGACCTTCTCACTAGGACTATGTATTTTCATCTTTGAAATCATGTTAACCAAGTGGTTCCCACCTTTTCACCGCCAAGGATCATTTTATTAATCCCCCCTCATAAACCCCGTATTTTGAAAGATTGTTGGTTATCAACTAGCCACAGTTATTATGTAATAATTAAATATTTTTATTAATCAAAGACATAGATAACTAATGTTTAGCACTTCTGATCAGCATGGTATTACTCATTACATTGGTTACATGGGAAATGCAGCATTGGTTTGGCTCTGGAAATAAGTATGAAGATAAAATAAATGAGTACTGACATTACATAAAAGAGACTGGAAAAAGGGGGCCAAAAAAGCCAGCCCTAATTTATGACATACAAGCTTTGTTTGTAGTGAATAATACCCTGAAGCAAAATCCAACTGAAACATTTATTTATATCAAGTAGGAAGTTAGACAGTATGACTGGTAAGGTTATCTACTCTGCATACCTTTTATTGAATGAGGCAATGAAAATGAAAGCACTTTGAAAACTGAGTTCTATAAAATTGAAGAAAATTAAGGACCCTTTTTGTGCCAAGGTTCTACTACTGATCACATAACTGCTGTCAGTTAATTCTAACACAATTGTCCGGAACTATTCTATACACTTCTATGTACAGTATCTTCAAGTTTAACCTTCCTAATAACCCTACCTGATCATTCTATCACAATCTTCATTTTAAAAATTAGGAAATTTAGACTTAAATTACATAACATTTTCAATGCCACAGAACTAATTTAGGAAATAAGACTTCAAAGGAAAAACTCAAGAAGTAAAAATTGAAAGTTTAATTTTGGTTTTTCCACATGCAAGTCTATCATCAGATAAAGAATATATTATTCAATTTCTTCTTGAAAGCAAAAGAAAGCAGATTTAGATGTGTATATTCGGCATAAAGAACTTCCTGGTGTTAATCACTGAAACACATAACCAAGAAAGATTATAAAATCTCTTTCTTTGCAGGCTCTCAGAATAGAGAACTTCTTACTGATTACAATGAAGATAGCTTGATCAATACACCCTTGGAGGATGGAGGATGACAAATGAAATGACCTGTCAAAATCTCTTCTAATTCTTTGAATTGGAATTTTCTCAAATTTGAGAGCTAGACATCCAAACTCCACATTTAGTCAGTACTCTGTCCCAAGTCTGCCGGACTACTAATGAATTGTCCTTTATAGGAAAGAAAGGAACATGTATTGCTGTCTGTATTTCATAAAAGAGGAAAAGAAACAGATTATGTAATTTGTCAAAGACTACATAGCAAGTATGTAGTGGAGCTAAAACGGAAAGTCAGATCTTTATAATTCTGAAGTATGGTACCACTTCAACAGTAATAGATAACAAGTATCCAATATTTATTTTATGCCAACCACTCAGTTCAGTGTTTTCTATTCATTTATCTCATTTAATTGTCACAATAACCCTATTGTGTAGACATTATTACTCCCACCTTAAAGATGAAGAAATGGGGGTGGGATTTAAAGATTACACTATATTGGGAGTGAATGGGGCAGCTAACTTCTACATAGAAGTTTCATTGCCCATGGAGATAGCTAGAGATTATTTCTAAGAAAATAACAACATTCCTGCCCTTTGATATTTTTTCCCAAAAAAAGAACAATGAACTATTCTCTCTTAATTAGGAGCATTCTTCTCCAGTTCTACCAATGACCTGTTTAGCATCATAACTGTGCCTAAATTTCCCCACCTACCAAATATTAAAAATCTTCAATAGAAGAGAAAACTCTTAAAAAACTAAAGACAGCCTGGCCGGTTGGCTCAGTGGTAGAGCGTCAGCCTGGTGTGCAGGAGTCCCGGGTTCGATTCCTGGCCAGGGCACACAGGAGAGGCGCCCATCTGCTTCTCCACCCCTCCCCCTCTCCTTCCTCTCTGTCTCTCTCTTCCCCTCCCGCAGCCAAGGCTCGAATGGAGCAAAGTTGGCCCCGGCGCTGAGGATGGCTCCTTGGCCTCTGCCCCAGGCGCTAGAGTGGCTCTGGTTGCAGCAGAGCGATGCTCGAAGATGGGCAGAGCATCGCCCCAGGCATGCCGGGTGGATCCCGGTCAGGCGCATGCGGGAGTCTGTCTGACTGCCTCCTCATTTCGAGCTTCAGAAAAATACAAAAAAAAAAAAAAAAAAAAAAAACTAAAGACTGTAACTTCAAAAATGCTCCTCAATATACCTAGAACATAGTAAGGGTTCAATCACATTATCCAATAATCTGTTTGTAAAGTATAAAAGCAAACATTTGCAACCATGCTTCAGAATGAGTTCCATCTGAAACCTATGCTCCTCATTAAAAAAAAAAAAATCTATTGCATTTTCTGTTTTCTTTTTTCCACATATTGTGTTTGTGTAGTTGTAAAAAGTAAAGTATCTTTAATTTGCTTTGTCTGATTTTAAAGTATTTTTCAAAGAAGCAGAGAGACTGTGCTCAGTAAACTCAAAATCACAAATAGCACTAAAATCTCTTTTTGCATTTGAATGGATACATTCAAGTTAGTCAATTCAATTAGTCTCTTTAAGGTGACTAAAACAACAAGTTATTAAAGTAGCAGAGATAATAGATCACTTCAAAGGTTATCTTGTGAGATTTTCAGAACAGAAAGAGATCAAGGAAGAACTTGAAATTAGAGAATACAGAATGTTTGCATAGACACACATGATATAATGTACTTTGAATTTATCTTATATTTGTTATGCAGGTATCATCACTGAGAAGCATCAAATCAATATACTTAAGTAATATGTTCCAAAACAGTTCAAAAACACAAAAACTCTGAATTCCATTATATTACATTAGGCTTTTTCAATACATGATGCTTAAATTCAGAGATATCTTTAAAAAGCTTTACGGACCAGGAGCGCTTGGTAAATAAAATATACCAGTGTATTCCTTGCCACATGCACCAAAACAGAATATTCATAAATAGAGCACAAATACAGAAATAAAAAATCTAGAAAATTACAAAGCTGCATATTCAAGCTAGTTACCAAAGGTGCAAAATTTTCTACAACATGTACAACACTGAACTACCAATTGTTGGAGGGTTTTTTATATTTCATTATTCTATGCCAAATAACTATAGGTTAAGATGCTAACCAGTTCTTTGTAAATAGAATCAAACATCTCCCTAAAAATGCAAAGAGATAACTCCTTAGATAAAGATTTCTGTAATTTCAAATAATTGTTTTTCACTTGAAGGAGTAAAAAAGAGAATGCTACTACACATTTTTTCGTGCCATTAAAAGGTAAAGAATATTTCAGCATTCTTTAAACATTGTAAAAAGGATTTTTTCCCAATATCATGTACTGTGCAAGTTAGTGAGGATTACTAAACATATCAGCATTATAGAGTAGAAATAACTGAGCATTTGATCTTTTAAATGTATTTATTAATTTATAATAGATTACAACATCTACAATTAACCTCAGAAAATAATTCACATCTTTCCTAAAATTGAAAGTTTTTTTGAGTGAATAGTAAAATATGAGTGACATATAAGGGGTCTTAGAGGAGCAAGAAGAGAATCTGAATATAAACAAGCCATCATTCTGGTAAAAGGAAATACAAACAACTGGAATAAAAATAGTTGATGCACAAAAGCCATAATGAGGGGGTAGCTCAAAAAATAACTTCTACTTTGAATGGTTTGGATGAAATACAAATTATCCACAGAAAAGTGTGGACTGGCATAAATGTTTGTACAAAATTATAAGTGTATTTCAAGAAGTATGCAAGAAGCAACCGCCTGCATGATGCACAAGGTCCCGGCAATGCTCTGTTTAAGTGCTAGTGCACAGAGTCCAAACCACTGCATTTTAATTACCAGGCAGCCTCAGATATATTGCCTTTGATATGGAAATGTTCTTGTTCTCTCATCTTCACATATGGTCTCATGCACAGAAATCTTTATCTGATTCATAAAAAATAAACTAGAATCCAATCTCAACACCTGACCTCAGTGCTTAGAAGTTTTTTACTAAGCATGGTGTCACTATAAAAAGAATGGCTAATATTGGTGTAAAGTTGGATATTTTGAGCACTGATATGAAGGATTTGCAGTTAAGAATTTAATCGATACTGTTTCTCTGAGGTTTTAGGGTTTCATGTTCCTTTTTTGAGACTACCACAGATTTGAGGAAAAACAGACTGGTACCTTTTTTTGGAGGTGAGAGAGTCCATAATATATTTAAATGATATTTCATCTTACAACCTCCACACACATTCTTCAATTGATATTTATTATCCCAATTACAACAATGGGTTCTTAAAACTTGAAAAGCTCTATCAAAAACCGTAACACAAGTTTAAAACAATTTCCAGTTTGACTAAAAGTCTAAGCAAAATAATTCACTGAAAAGCTTTTACCCTCTTCCACAGAACAAGGAAAATAAAAATACTTTTCCCATAAATGAATAATGAATATGTAATGAGAGAATGGTGGAAGTTTCTGATATAACTCTTACCAAAACAATTAGTTTTCAAATCATAGTTGAGGACCCCCAAGTGAAAAGGATAAGCTATGCATTTAAAATGTGCTTCCATGTAATAAAAATTACTTTTCATAGACTGTACTGGAGCAGCACCTTTTTTTTACTTGAGTATGTTGATATTCAGAGTATAATCAGTAGAAAATGCAGACTTAGAATAAAAATATAAAATGTTCAATATATTATTTTCCCTGTTAGGAAAGAAAAAATAGTAGAAGAGAGCCATATTTTTTAAACAAGAAACAATCCAAATGCAAATATAGTCTATTTCCTCCTCTGAAAAGCAATGAATATTTGTTCACATTTTAGCACATTTCTATAATAAAATCTGTTTTATTAAATCTCATACACCTACATAACTTAATTCTAAAATAACCTAGATTAATTTTTTAAAACCAGTCATATGACCCATCTAACCTCATGACAGCAGATAATACGTCCCATCTGCAAATCATCTTGCTGTGTGCTATCTGTGTTTTATCATTTCTAGTACCTGTCTGTGCCTGATATGGTACTCTCAGACACATTAGCTTGATGGAATGCTTCACTTGACTTCAAAAATATTAATTGATATATATGTACCCCTAAACCATATTTAAACAAATAGCTCTTATTTGTTTAAAAACCAAAATTTTAGTTGTACTGTACTACACTTTTAGAGAATGCCGTTGTAAACAGTAAAATAATATATATGAATTCTCTCAATAACAAAAGAATTATTTCAAACTTAGATATATATAACCTAACAAAACTGAAAATTACAGAAAATGTCAAATGTAAGATTTAACACTAATATATATTAAACCTTTATATTAAAAGAAAATCCATTTATTCCAGTACCTATCACGCTAATTGAAAAAGAATTATTTAAAACATTGCTAATTTCCCCAATAGAAGATGGGTATGAATAGCAATTTTATCAGTGACCAATAACTCAGTAATTCCTGTTAAAAAGTCAAATAAAAACAAATATAATGTCAGCAAAATTTATCATGTATGTATTGAAAGTAATGTTTTAAAGCCTTATAGAAAAAGGATTTGCCAGGTGCAGTAGCATATTTTAAATATATGCTTTTCCCTTACTAATAAGAATATCTGTTGCTTTCTGCTACTAATGAAAAAATGTCCAACAGGCAATAGAATATTCCTATCAGATGTCATTTCTTTGAGTTAGTGTTACTGAATTCATTCTAGGATCAAGTTAAGGTATAGAGACTGACAGTGCTTTATTAATTAATACTTTTTACATTTACCTTTCTTTATAGTATAATGTTGTGTATAGTTACACAGTACACTATCATAGGAGTTTGTATCATGCTCCACAATAATAAACTCATAAATTTTAAAATATATATACACCAGGAGAAAGTTCCTCCTTATTGATTCCAAAACAAACACTAAGAATAGCATTAAATAGGATGAACAATTTAAAAAAAAAAAAACTCTATCTTCTTTTGCCACTATATGTAATAGAATGTGGTGGGAAAACAGAGGAGAAAGAGGGTGTTAGCAATACATGAGAAAAGCAACTGAGGATGTCAGTGTGACTAGAGAATTAATGACCTAGCATTTACCTAGATCCTGCTTACTTACTGCCTTTGGTCATGAACTAGATCTAGTAAGTGTGGTACATACTTGCTTGCTTTCAGAGTCTGAAGAATTTTTTTGTTGTAGGTTGGTTGGTTAGTTGGTTGTTCTTGTTGTTTTAGGATACCGATGATCTGTCTTGAGTTATGAGGTTTTCAAAATGTAGGAGAAAAACAAATCTACATGTCATTAGGCCTAATGCCCATCTGCTCACCTAGGTCTATTTGGAAAGATACTCTCAAAAGTATAGAATCATACATTTATGACCTGGTAAAGTTTTTAAAATTCAATCATAACTTTTCCCCTACAACAAGAAAATGAAATATTTCACTGGTTCAATAGAAACCAAATGCAACTAAATAAAATTGTATCCCCATCTCCCACCTGAAAGGTGAACTCTTGCTACCACAGCAAAGCTAATCTTATCCCACTAAACTTATGGATGGTTTAGGATGTTTGTTGTCTGTTTGTTTTAAAATAAAGAGAATCATCTAGTAGGTATTAGACATCTGAATGGCCTAGAAACAAGGGGAGCAGGGAGATTGATGAAAGTACCTAATGCTGAGTGTTGAATTCCACAGTGACTGCACATGGTAACAGAGGGAAAGTCATGTTTATGGCTACAGAAATCTGGTTTCCCGCAGAGTGAGGCAAAAGCACTCTAAGGATGGGATCTGAGAAGCTAGGTGAGAAACTCAAGCACCCATCTGGATACAGAGAAGACAAGTCACTGCTGCTAAGAACCCCAGGCTGAACAAGAGTGAGACAGGGAGAAGCAGCAGCTCTTCCCAGAAGCAGCAGCTCGCCCCACAGTGAACACTAGCAGCCCCAAGCGGCTAGGCCTGGAGGGGGAAAACAGTCGCTGCAATCAGGACACAGATACTAATTAGTTGAGCCACTTCTGGGGTGGGGTGGGGGGTGGGACAAGAGGGAGCACACTGGCAGGTGAAGAATCCAAACTAGAAGCCTGAAGCCCCTGCCCAACCCAGGATACAATGCCAAGCCGGGGCGGGTCCTACTGGATTAGTGCACAGAAAGGGGCACGACCAGCACCCCGTCCGTGGGCGGGGTGTGGAGAGCAGGTATAGTGCCAGATTTACACTGCATCCCCTTTCCTCATTCAGCTTCGCCCTGCCGCTGGTGTCCGCTTTACCCCTCCAACTAGTAGTTCCCCTCAACTGAAAAACACAGACAGCTGAGGAACAGGAAAAGGAAGAGAGATAAATCAAAGACAAGGCTGCACTGTCACAGTCTCCGAGCGCTGGGGCCTCCCAGGGCTGTCCTGGCCGGTTCCGCCCTTCTTCGGGAATCCTGCAGCCCAGAGCAGAGCCGAGAGGACCAGGTCGGCCAAGCCCGTGCCTATGGGCCTCGGGCCTCGGGGACGAGGTGCTGAGTGCGCAAGCTAATTATACATGTGGCATTTGGGCAGCCGACTGACCAGTGACACCTTACCTTATGAGGAAACGTCAACCCAAGCAACTGTTCAAAACAAAATGCCATCGCGGGATCAGCTTCGCCAGCTCTTGGCCGGTTCGGGATTGCTTTTCCCACAGCCTCTCACACTTAGCGAAAGAATGTGGCCTGGGGAGGCCAGCCGTGGGCGGGCGGACCCGCCGGGGGGGGGGGGGGCAGGCGGGGCAGTCCTGGCCAGGTGTCCGACCAGTCCCCCCACTCCATGGACCAGCTCCCGGGCCCGACCACTTGACCTTTTTATTCACCAAACCCTCCTCCTTCTAGAAATAGACTGGGCGGGCTGTGTCTGTTCTCCTCGGGACCCGGGACCTGGGCATGTGACTATAAAGGGCAAAAGAGAAGAGACCCTGGGGAGGCGGGGAGAAGGGGCACTCTCGCATCCCAACTCCACTGGGCGGCTGGCTGGGCCGCCCAGCCGGGCGAAGGGCCGGCCACAGGAGTGCGCGCCAGGGTCAAGCGCCCTGGACATGGACGTCATCCGAGTGCCCCACTGACAGTGCCGCGGGAGGTCCAGAGCCCAGCCCAGTTCGCCGCAGCGACGGCTTCGGGCCATCTCGAGAACGAAACTTCAAGCACGGCCCTCAGAGGAAGTCACACACAGAGAAGCAGCCGGGACAGCCCAGCTCGCTAACAGCCCAGCCCCGCCAGCAGAGTTGTAGACTTATTTTTAGTCCCCAAATAGGGGCAGCATTCAGTATCTGACAATCCATACAAACAGACATTTTCAAACTTAGCCTAAGAGAGCTTAAATAAAACTCGAAACACGCAGGCAACAACCACCTTTTATCTGCTCCGAACACACCAATTCTCCTTTTATCTTAAAGCTCCGCGGAGCGCCCGGGAAACTGTCCGGGAAACGGGGCTAATCTGTCCTCCGCAGCCGCGGGCCGCTCCTCCTGGCGCCCGAGCACAACCCCAGCAGCCTTTGCACCAGCCCCTTCCCTCTTCTGACCGGCTCTTTCAGGGAGAAGGAAAAAAAGCAGCTCCCCCGGGAGCGGCCCGGCTTGAGCGGGTGGCAGCGCCGCCCCCGGCCCTGGGCCGAGCCGCAGGGCGGCGGAGCTCGGTGGCTCCGCGAAGAGCGCAGCGGCCGGCGGGCCCCGGGCGGGGCGCCGAGCAGGACGGAGGGCGCCGGCGGGGCTCGGGGACGGAGCGGGAGAGCGCAGGGCGCAGAAGTGCCGGCGACTGTGCGCGGGGCCCAGGGGCTCCCGGGCCGAGCCCGCGCCCTGCAGGGCTGGGCGGCCGCTAACACACGCCCCCGCGGGGCCCCGCACTGTTGCCCTGGAGTCCCGGGCAAAGAGGGCAAGAGATTAACACTTGGGTTTCTGATTGTCTTGGAATTCGGTTTGTTTATTCCTAAAGAGATTATAAAAAGTCACGTCCAAAAATAAGGGTAGGGGAGAGGACGAGAGAGAGCTGAGAGAACTGGAGGCAACTCGCGCGGGTCCCAGGAAAGTTGCGGCAGAGCGGCGATGGGGTGAGTGTGGAGAAGGGAGCGTACGGGTTTTCTAGCGACCCGGGTTTTCTTTGTAAACTCCTCCCGGGAAACTTCACCCCAGCGGAGAGTGTGGCGGAGATCCTTGACTCTCGCCAGCCCTCGGCCAACGTCAACCCCACAAATAGCCGAAGTTTCCAAACCAAAATGGGGGTGGGGTAGGGGTAGCCTTTAGAAGCCCAGAACCCCAGTGGGTCCTCCCCAACTCCCGCACCCCGAGCCTGGCTAACACTGAAGCGCTCCAGAAAACTGCGGCGTCGCAGTCACACCGCGAACTAACCCAACACTTTTCAAGAAAACAAAATATTCGCTGGGAAACTTACTTTGCATTTAGTCTCTATTCTTTGGGGGGATGCGGTTTAGGTCGGCTCGTAAGGAAAGCTCGTTTTGTCCAGGTTGGATATTGTCTACTTATGGATCAGCCCTTGGGTGAGGGTTTATTTTAATTTATGGCTTATGCATTCTTTTAAGGTCGATTTACATGACCTCCGGCTACAACTAAGACAGCCGAGGAGGGCACTCCAGTCGTCAGTCGGCCAAACCCACAATTAAAACAGCCCTCCCCCTAGTCTTGGTGTTCCTGGGACTCCCCCGGGGTAAGCTAGCTGCCTGCTTTTCTCTTTTTTTCTCTCTCTCTTCTTTCTTCATTTGCCTTTTTTCCTTCTTTTCCTTCCAAACATTTCTTTGTTTTTTTTTTAACATCACGAAATAAGATGTTATATCAATTTGAAAGTTTCGGTATAACTTTCTCTAAACCCAAGCCTGCAGCGATAACGATACCGCGCTCACAAAGCCCTCAGGATGCTGCCCTCTCGTGGTAACAAAGAGCATCGCCACCCAGCGGTCCTGAACCCTCACAGAGCACACCCGCTGGGAGAGCAGAGAAAACTACACATGCAGGCACACAAGCCTCTTACATCACACACTTGCGCAAACTTCAATGAGATACCTACCTCGAACTTCACGGAGACTTAAAATTTCATTCTCTAAGCCACCTGACTTCTTTCTCATATCATTCCCAGTTACACAGATTAGAATATCTCTACGGGAAGGCAGAGGAAGAGGAATAAGGTGGGCCGAGAGGGCGGACAGATTTCCGGACGAATACTTAGGATGGCGATAACAGCTTTCTGTTGTCAAAGGTTGCGTTGTCTGTCTCTCTCCTGCCCTTTTCGCCTTAGTGTCCTACGCACAGTTATCTACAGCTACAACATGTGTTTTCTCGGGGTGGATTTGGGGCTGGGGGAAGGGGGTGGCAAGAAAACCAGAAGCCCGCCACGCAGATCTGTCACCGCCTCCGGAACAAGGCACAACTCTCCGAGAGGGGGACGCATCCTGGGGACCCGCGCGTCCACCAGCGAGCGGCCGGCGCTCGGGCCCCTTTCTCAAACTCCACTCCCCCCTCTCCGCCGGCCCCGCTGAGCGCCCTCCTCCCGCCCCCCCCCCCCCCCCCCCCCAGCCTAGCGCGGAAACCCGCCCGGGCTGGGCGGCCGCGGCTCCCGGCAACCCGCACCCTCGCAGAGCTCTGCGCGCTCAGCCCCATCTAGTCCCTCCGCCTGTCCTGCCCCAGCCCCTCCGTCCCAGCTCGGGAAAACTGACCCTGGAGCTGCAGGGAAGGGCAGGAGCGGAAGGCGCTGGGGGCCAGCAGCCCGGCCCGGGGCTCCTGCCCCTGCCCGCTCCGGCTCCCCAACAGGTAGCTCGCAAACGGGCCGCGCGCTCTCGCTCTGCCTCCCTCGCTCTCTCGATCACTCGCTCCGTCCCGGTTACCTGGGCGGGCTCCAGGATGGTACCGCACGGGAGGGTTCCTTGTGCGCTGCGCCGCGGGAGTAAATGGCATTAAAGAAAAAGGGAAAGATACAAATAAAAAAAAAAAATTCTTAAGGAAGGGGAGTCGATGCTAGGTCAATTAGCATAGCCCCAGGAGCAAGGGAGCAGAACCCCCCCAACGCCGTGGCCCGCGCAGCCCGTTAACTCAAGTCTGCGGGGGTGTCTTGCCCCGGGCCGGGAACGCTGACCCGCAGAAGTTTGCCGCCGGGGTGCCGGGAGGTGCGCGCGGAGCGGGTGGACTAGGGGTTTCCCCCTTGAAACAAGTGAAGGCGATGGTTAGTGCTGTCAATCTTGGCAATCAGTGTGAGCGGCCATGTCGTAAGTATTCAAAGCATTTCCCGTCGTGCAACATCAGAAAGTGAGTGGCCAGGGCATTGATCTGAGCGAGGGAGAGGAGGCAGGGCTCCCCTCCCAGACAACACAGGCAAGATGAGACAAGAGGCGAGGGAGGCGGCGAGCCAGGCAGGGAAGCTAGGAGGGAGGAGGGAGGGCCGGGGGAAGGAGAAGGAGGGGAGAGCGGGAGGCAAAGGCATGAGAGCTGGAGAGAGAGGGCAGAGATCGGCGACAGAGGAGGCTGAAACTGTGGAAAGCTCCTGGGAAGAGAGGGTGAAGCGACTACTAGGAAGGAATTGAAAGGGGACAAGATAGAGGGAGAGCTGGGGTCAAAGGGGAAGAGTGACAAGTATTAGGTGGGAGAGAGGGCTGAGGAGTCAAGAACCCAAGGAGCATTACTAGGACAGGGGCTGCTGGGAGGAGGAGTCAAGAAGAAGGCAAATTGAAGTGGGGGAAAGGTAGACAACTGGAAAGAAAGACAGGACAAAGGGGGGGGGCAAGGTAAAGTGGAAGAGGAAAATGTACAAGGTGGTAGTTTGTGCTTTGAAAAAGTTATGTGATGGAGGAATGAATGGGCTGAAGGTTAAGAAGTACTGAGATGGAGAACTGGACCACAAAAGTGAGACATGAGAGATATAGGGAAGGGGAGGCCCTGGGCTGAAGCAGACCAGGAAGAAGGAAAGAGGGGTGAATATTAGATAAATAATAAGAAGGATAAGGAAAATGAAAAAGAGGAATAGTTGAAAGAGAATAAAGAAAGATGCAGGAAGCAGAGATAATGAAAACATGCCAGTTAGTTGGATCTGAATAAAGGAGAGAAGACAGTTATGTGTTAAGAGATGCAGACGAAGGAATTGAAAGAAAAAAATAAAAAGTAATCAACATAGGAGATTCCTAGTTTATGTAGGTGGCAATGTTCTGGAGACTGTGTGGATTATGGAGTTTATGGATGAAAATTACCATAAACAACAAGATGTACAAATAACCAAAGAAAAATTATTATACCTTTACAACAATAAATAAAACAGTTCCACAGGAATTATATGAATAAGTTTGTGTTACATGGAATTGGGTGGGTGACATGTGTATTATCTCAACTTTGTATAGTTGAGATAATAGATTTGGAGAAGCAATTTCAAGAGAAATGACTTGGAAGTTATAGAAGAAAAGAATTTCAGTCACCCAGGACAGCATGTAAAACTTCATAGCTCAGATATAGAAAATTATGTTAATAAAAGACTTCTCCCCACCAAAAAAACACACACACACAAATTAAAGATTCTCTTTGAGGCATGTGTAGGATAGACAAAAGATTTGAAGGGTATAGAATGACCTACAGAAGCAAGACCTGGAACTTTATCTCCATGCAAAAAAAGCTAACGGACTGGAAAGGGAGGGGATGATCATGAAGTAAGGTAGTAGAGAAGAAGAGTAAAAGAGACAGATGAGAAAACCAGCTCTCACAGTAACAGACACAGAGCTAACTGTACACAAAGTGTACAAGGTGAGGTTGGCCTACCTTAACCAAGGCCCAAAGAAAAAGACTAGATTTGAGAAACTGAGGTGAGTAGAGAGTCAAAATTACATCAAGGTAAAAAACTGAGAGAGAGGTTCTGACATACTAGCATAGCCTGCAGAGGTTTGTGGAAGGAGCAATGCTAATTCTGTAGAAACTAATAAGAGATGACCACTTTGAGACACTCCATAAAAGATATTTTATGAAAGAAGATATGGACCTGGAGAGAGCGGTCAGGAATTATGATTCAAAAAACCAGAATACAGAATATTCATGGCAATCTAAAATTGTCAATTTAAGGAAGATCTCTCACGGGTTAAGTGATGAAAGATAAAGGGGAGAAAGCCACATTTTTGTTACATTAACTCCGAGGAAGATTGAGATAATAAGCAAGCACAAAGATGGAACAACTAAGGCATCAGTAATACACTGGCTTCCTAAAGTATACTCCATGTTTGGTTTCATATGGCTTCTAGACAAGAGAAGGGAAAGGATAGAAATCAGGGTGGGGATGACCACCTCCAGTGAGTGGGGCAGAAGGAATAGCTAGATGCGTCTACCCCTATAGGAAATATGATGCTTGAGGATTGGTAGCTTGGGAGCTGAAAGTTAAATGACTTGATGACTGTTGGCTGAGAGATGAACTGTCCCCCCAAAAGAAATTTTGTGTCCCATTGCCCACAGTGACTTTCAGGACCGAAAAGTCCGCCTTTAGGTACCAGAACCTAAAGGCAAGCAAAGAGAGTGCATCTTGCATTCCCAGTCCTTCCACCCGTGCTGCCAGAAATGCCACAGGCCCCTTGACCTCCAAGGCCCAAAGGGGCAAACCCAGACCGGTATTTTTAGCCTAGACTGGGGCCATTCTCTTCTGGGACTTGCTTGTGTTTTTGTTTTTGTGAATAGTGTGGCCGGCCCAGCGCTCAGATCCAGAGCCTCACGCTCTTCCGCAGCCTGCCCTGGTACTCAACCACGGGGCCAATCTCTCCAAAGCCTAAAGACGTCAGAATCCAATAACCTGTCTTGATGCTTGTAGGGCAATGATCAGAGGTGGTACTCTAAGTTCCAAAGCCTGAATCCTCAGGGAAGAGCCACCGTGAAAGGTGAAATATCCAGGACTGAAACGCTGGGGTTCGACTGAGTTCCTCAGAGTTGCTGCGACAAGTTTGGCTTCTCAAGTGCCAGCGCATCCGTCTCTCTAAATCATCACATAGCGCTCGGGATCTGGGGGTTAAGACCGACCCTGCTGACAAGATGCAGGCCGCTGGCCGGGAGGCAATAAGGGGGAAGGGGTCGACAGTATCAATATCTCTGGTATCCAAGGCCCTAGTAGTGGGCCGCAGTGGACCCTCCGGGAGGGAGTGACAAGAATCCCCTTTAGAATTTATCTAATAAACTGATACCAAAGTAGACAAATAAAGTGGAACCTGGAGCCAGTCCTAACACTGAACCCTAAAGGGAACTAAAGTTTGGGGGTCTCGATGCACTTCAAGCTATACACGGGGTGACACGTGGCCTTGGGGGTTGGGGGTGCCTCAGGGTTCCCTCTCTAGCCTCCTGCACGACTGCTCAGTGCAAGGGTGCGGCGAAGAGCGCTGAAGCAGGCGGGGTGCCGGACTCTCCACCTGGTCCGCACTGGCCCGGGGCTCCGGAAAGTCCCGGAAGTGGCGGAGGACGCCCAGGCTCCGCAGCTGGATCCTGGCGCACCCCGGTTCCCTTTCCGTGGGGGTCGGAGCCCGGCGTGGCGCCTGGAGCCCAGGCGCGAGCTCCGAGAACCAGGAAGAGAAGGAGGGACGAGCAGATGGGGACTGACTTACCTGCCCGAAGCTGTCGCTACCTCAATGCTGTCCCGATGTCCCTGCGCACCGCAACCAACCAAGGCACCTGGGCTTTGCTAAGTTTGGCCTCGCACCTCCAGAGAAGAGGCGCGAACCCACAGAGGCAAGAAGCGTGCGGTTCCTGAAGAGGTCCCCCTGGACTTGGGAAGGGTAATGCAAGGAATTGTGCTCGACAAGTTAATACTTAAAGCACCCACGCAAAAATCAGAACGACTGTTAGAAACCTCCAGTTCTCACTTTGCTAGCCCCCTTACACCAGCCGGGAGGGCCGTTCAGATCTACAGGACTTCGTCTTAAGGTCGGTAACTTCTTTCAGGAAGGGTTCTATAGCTACTGGATAAACCAGGCAGACGTAAAGGTCTTTACTTTCAAAACACGGGGAATGAGAACTTTTACTGAAACGAAGAGTCAGTGAAAGCGTATGAAAAGCCAAAAGGGAAGAAGTTGAAAACTTTAATTACAGCATGGAGAAAAGTTTGAGCAATTGGTTTCCTTAAACGGGGATAACGAGCATGCCAACGCGCCAGCAGTCCCTCGCACTTCGTTTCAGTTTGGTGTAACCAAATAACCCACGCTGCCAAATACCAGCGCCCTGGGGACTGTGCCTCAAGGGGTCGGAACTCGTGTTCAGACAACAAAAGCAGAAAACAAACTGTGAATAATGCCCTGCGTTCTATTAGACGTCATTTTGCAAAAAGGACAAGGCATTGTCCCTCGACTTGAAATGGATAGAGAAGAACATTACATTTCATTTGCATCTGTGTGTCATCCTGTTGGGAAGACCACAGAGGTAGCGACAGTAGCAACAGCAGCCCCGTCACAAAGGAGGAGGGGAAAAGTGGTAAAAATGCATGAACTTTTTTCAAAGAAAAATAAAGATAAATCAAAAAGAAGTTTTACAGCTCTGTCTCTCCTGGCTCAGGAAAGTTCATTTTAAACGTGCTCCTGCTGTCTAAGGTGCAAAGCGGAGGCTAGGGGAGTGCGTGGCTGGAATCTGCATGCTGATAAGAGAAGGCTGGTGTACTTACAGTGACAGAGGGCAGGCTGCGGGAGAAAAGCTGTTTGTGTTAGCCTGCGAGCTACCCGGGCTGCAGTGAGCGCAGAGGGAGGAGTGGGAGTGCCAGGCTGCGTACACCTTCACCGCGTCTCATTACATCTGCCAGCCTCTCTCTCCCTCTCTTTCATTTCCACATTCCCTTTGTTCCTGAAAAAAAAAATCTACACGTCACATCAGAGTCCCCAGATGCAGTCTACACCAAAGAAAAAAAATGAATAATTCAATCAAACTGTGCATAGTCTCTAAGGCAATAAATCTATTGCACTTAAAGAAACGAAGGGTAATTACCACCATGGAATTAGAATAAGGCCAAAGACCCGAGATGTCGTTGAGTCTCTGGGTAAACTCCCCGGTCAAATAAAGTTTCATTTATTTAATCCTTTTGACATCTCAAACGAAAAGTCAGAGGTAATTTTTAAACTTATTTTAGAAGGATATTGGCTTCTTTTTAAACGTGTTTTAGAAGGGGGTGAAAAGAAGAAGAGGAAAAGCTTAGGGCGCATTACCCTGCTCAAAAAGCCCCCAAAGGAAAGAGCACAGAGCGAGCACAGACAGGAACCAAGACAATGTGCCCGTGGTGCCTGTTCAGGGTCCATCCCTCCCCCCAAACACACACACACTCTCTGCCTCCTCCACTCCCCTGTAGTCAGACCAGGATAGCCCACCACTCTCACCAGCCACGGCAGTTCAGCACGAGAGGAGCTGGGATCTAGAAACTTACCTGCAGCACCAAGACCTACGAGAAAGCGCGCTTCCCTGCCACCACCCCATGCCACCCCCGTGCACCCTTCCCAAGTCCTGTACCCATCCACCTCTTCCATCTGCTTAGGGGAGACTGTAAACGGGACCCCCCCACCACCACCACCCACAATTGAATGGAAGCTCTGTACTGTACCGACTTCTGGAATTGCCCTGGGTTGAGTTTAAGGAATGTCTGGAAAGAAAAAGGGGGAGGACCACGAGGGGGGTGCAGCTCCAGCCTTGCCCAAGTTGGTCAGAGGCTGCGTGAGGCAGCAAAGAGCCCACAGGACGAACACGCTGGGATGCAGGCGGCTATGGAACCCTCAGTGCTAGGAACCGTGTCCTGTCCTTCCGGAGGTAAGAATGTGTGACTGGTGCACGTTTGTTCTCTCGCTGTCTGTGTGTCTCTCCTCCCCACCCCCAGGGACCCCTCCCTCCCACTCGGGTCAGCCGGCATGCACACCGGAGAAGGGCATAGCACGATTAAGGGCTCTATTTTCCAGGTCTCTCCACTCATAAATTATAGTGTCACTGAAACGAGATGAGCAAATCTTCTCCCGTTGGCAGCAGCCCCCAGACCCGCTGTCCCTCTGCGGGTTGCGCACTGGCCACGGCATCTCGGGCCGCAGAGCGGTCCGAACGCCCCAACCTGCCGGGACGCCTGGCCCGCAGGCTCAGGTGATGCGGGAAGAGACTCGCAGCGTCCCAAACGGGTTCCGCTGACAGTTTCACCCGATCGCCACCTCCCGCCTCCTCTGCGCGCACGGACACACACACACACACACACACACACACTGCCATTCTGCCATCCAGGCCGAACTCCTCATCTAAACTCAAGTCCCTTTACAGTCAATTCAGCCGGCTTGAGAGCAGCGGGAAAACCAGGATGATACGTGGATGATCTGCCAGGGTGCCAACCGCCCGACTTGGCCAAGCTTTGTTTACGTGCCTAAGTCGCCACCTTGAGGTCGAGGGAAAGACTGCACCTGGCTCCTTCAGTCTATGAACTTGGCTAACACCGGCCCCGCAGCCTTGGCGACAGCCAGGGACCGCTCTAAAGGGAAGCAAAGAGAAGGAGCGCCGCGAGCGGTCGGGCAGGCGAGGCACGCCTTGCCCTGCCAGCCCCGGACTGGGAAGAGTGAGGACTAAAATTGCACACTAGCTGAAACCAATAACCGGGGACCGAGCGAAGGCGCACTCTCCCAGCAAAGTACAATGCTTTGGGATTAACGATTCTGCAGCTGTAAGGCAGGCGTTGCACCCCGAAACTTCAAGCACGAACTCCCAGGGCACTGGCAGAGGGTCAGACAGCTTTCAGGAGGCTAGGCATCTGCTCTGGTCCTGGCCAAGAACCGAGCTCCCTCTCGCGTGGACCTTAGCTCAGCACGGACTCCACATTCCCCGGGCGCCTCTCCAGCTTGCTCTCCACTCTCGGGGCAGGAGACAAAGGGACTCAGGGACACTGCCAGACCTGAAGTCACTAGCTCGGATGGGGGGAGGAGGTGGGCTCCCGGGCAGGAGAGTTCCCGGGAAGGAGAGGCTCCCTGAGGAGCACTGCTCTCTCCTGAGGGGGACGCTCTGGCAACACCACCGCCTGCCGCGAGGGCTGGACAGTTAACTCTATAGTCGCCCATTTCTCAGGAAATCCATCCTTCTGGTGGTCTAACAATGCATTCGGTAAAATAATGATGGTTGTTAATTATATCAGAGATTTTCAACTTTCCCACCCATACCTCTATTGAATCCTCTTTTCACACACCGTTCTTTTTGTGTTCACACCTTATACTATAAGGATACCAGGCTCAAGAATCTCCTAGCTAAGTCCTGAAATAACTTGTGTTTGTTCTTTGTTATGCCTGGACACTGCCTGCGAGGTCTGGGGACGTCCTCAAGGCCGCTCCAAGCCCATTCTCCTCCGTGAACTGGTCCCCAAGGGTGCCTACTCTGTCCCTGTACTTGGGTGCATAGACATTGTTTAAGTGAAATGTTTTACAAAAGGATAATTTTATTTATTTCAAGAAAAAGGATGCTCAGAAACTATCCTTTGTCATCTGAGTCCATAAATCACCCCTGACTGACTCCAGCTGGGGTCTTTCAGTATTTTAATCAGCATAATAATAGTTAATAAAATAAATTAGAATTTAAAAGAGAACCACAGTAACCCGGTGCTAATAATAATAGACAACAGGAAACGTCTTTTCAAAGAAGAGCAACAGGCCCCTAAGCCAGACCTCATTCCCCTGTTTCATGCCACAGCCTAGCATATTAACATTGGATTGCTCCTACGCCCATGTGGAAAGCTGAGTGTTATTGAATACAGCACTGAATTTTCCCAGGGAATCCCAATTATAGAAACACCTGTGTTAAGTAATGCTATTCTGATCCACTATGAAAACCTTAAGTATGTAATAGCCCTCAAATCATCTCATTTCTTAGTTGCAGTGGGCCAACCTCATGAAGGAACATTAGACTTGTACAATGCCCCCAAGAGCCTTATTTCAGAGGTTCCTTGGTTTTAGCATACCTAATCCCGGCAGTTTGTCCTCTCTTAGATGGAAGGCTATACACATGAAGCCTAATGTAACTGACAGAAACTAAGCCTGGATAGAAAGCTTCATTTAAAGAAAAATCAAATCAAGGCCAATGACTATAAAACTGGAAACACATGGCACATATACAGTCAGGCACCAACGACACGATCTTTAAATTAAAATCCTAACAACATGGGAGAAGTTCTCATTATTCTGTATATGTTTTGCTTTACTATAAATAGAATATCAATAGCCAAATATAATGAAATAAAACCACAAGAGAAATGTGGTAGAAACCAGAAAATTATAAACCTCTACCAATTCCCTCCAAAAATACACATCAGACCTAACATTTTAAAATGCCAGACCCTAATATTTTTGATATGTTATCTGAAAGAAAATTATTTATTAAAGAAATTACTGTTTTATAACTTAAGGTTGCCAAAACTAGTGCCACTAAAAGATCTAGATGAAAAGTGAAATGTTTATCTGTCATCCAAATGTTTGTCTTATAGTGATATATAGAATTATACTTCTAACTAAAAGTGATCTAGATAAGTAAGCAGGTATATCACTAAAACCACAGAAAGAAAAGAATATGATAAAGAGTTATAGGAAAATTCAACCACAGAAATAAACTTTATTCACTAAAATTCAGAGTATCCCACAGGATAGCATCCTTCTGAGATATGGTGTTTCTTTTTCACCATCAAGTAATATTGCTCAAGTATTTACATTCTTTCATAGGTGCCTCTCTCTGTTTAAAGAAATACCTCTTCCCCAATCTGAGGCTTACAATTCACTAAGATGACTACCAATTCATTTATTACACATTTTAGCCACACCAGAAATATTTCATAAATCATATAAATCCATTCCAGTGCCTAACAAAAGATAAGCAAGGAACACAAAAATAATGCTGTAAAACTGCTCACTGTTAAATATCAAACAATGCCTGACCTGTGGTGGCGCAGTGGATAAAGTGTCAACCTGGAAATGCTGAGGTTGCCAGTTCAAAACCTTGCTTGCCTGGTCAAGGCACGTATGGGAGTTGATACTTCCAGCTCATCTCCCCTTCTCTCTCTCTCTCTCCCCTCTCTATAATGAATAAATAAAATATATATTTTAAAAAAATCAAACAATAAAACAATAATTTACTAATATTATACTAGTGTTTTAAAGTTTGATGATTTACCTCAGAAATGTTATATTTTATATATTGTGTTAGCATTGTTTTTAAAAACTGAATTTGACTAAATTCTCTAAGTTCAACTTTTACTACCTAAAGATATTTCTTCCAAATACCAGATTGCTATTTTTAAATTTTTCTAAATAGAGAATTTCTTTTGTGTGTGCATGTTTTAAAATATCACAGTTATGTTGAAGACTTTTGCTTGGTTTCCACATTTTTATTCACATTTAAGTATTTACCAAGTGCCTAATATGTGTGAAGCAAATAATTGTGTTAAGTAAGGATCCATCTTTTACCCTATTATAATTTAATAAATATTAATTGAAAGCCCATTAAACATATACTTAAAGTTAATATTTTAAAAGTGATTATTGCAACAGAGCCTTTTCATTTAGGACACAATGTATTATTGCAAACGCCTTCTTAGTATATCATTGCCAGAAATATTCCACTGACTTTAATGGCTCGATTATTGGAACAGAAAAGGCCTGGGAAAGTAAAGCAAATATTTCCTTAAAAAATAAGTATGACAAGAGACTTGGAGCTCTAAATTAATTGTTTCTTTGGCTAACAAATACCTTTTCCTTATATTTTTTATCACTGCACATTTCAATATGGAATATGCCTAAAAAAATTCTGAAAATGATTTGGAAAGAGACACTATGTTTAAGTCTATATTTATCATGCATCTTTTTTAGGTATAATATAGCCTGTGTTACTAATAATTTTAATTAATCACTACAAAGCAATGTCTTCAAAATATCTACAAAAATATTATAATCCTAAAAGTGATTTTTAGAAAATAAATGCAGTATGTGTGTATTTTTTAAATGATAAATAATCTAAAGAAAAAAAGATAAACATATACAACTTCTTCTTCTTGATAGGATTAAGAAGATTCCAAAGAAGTATTCAAGTCCCCAGTTTTCCTCTCAATTAACAATGAAAAACAGATGTTTACAAAGCTGTTTCATATGCTGTCTTAAAAGACGATAAAAGATGGTTTGTGGATAGCAAGAAGGAAAAGCCAGATAACTGCTTGCCGGGTGTATATTTAAAAAGCATTTTCATTGGCTTAGTTATTGTTAATAGTGAAAGAAAACATTTTGTGCTGCACATACTGTATGACTGTGACTATTAAAAAAAAACTGCCATCATAAAGTCCTCAAAAACTCTTAAGATGTAATTTACAGAGATAATAATAACACAGAATTATTTCACTTCTCTGAATGCTATCTATTTGCATACCAGGACTGTGTACAATATACTCATAATGCACATTCATAATAACAAGGACTTCTTAACACTATAACAACAGCATAAGATCTGTGCATTAGACAGTCTATTCTACCAAGTTTTACTTATTTGGAGTGACAGGATAGTCTGAGTAAGCCAGGTGTTAGCTGTCTACACAATTGAAGACCTACCATATTAACTACTATATCACCACTTGAGAAAATATGATAAAAATAAAAGCCATGTGACTCTGCAAAGCAATAACAATATTATCTAGTAGTATCTCTCTCGTATTATATTGGAAAATGTCCAATCAATATTTAAAAGTTATATGAAACAATCGTGAGCCTACACTACAAAGGAAGCCAGTTAAAATATAACTGATGTTTAATTGTTTTTGATATTATTATTTCTTGAACCATGAACCGTGCTAGGCACTTTTAAAATGTTTAATTGTTAAATATTAGTTTCGGTACTTTTATGAAAATGAATCTTAATAATAAAGCATTGATCTCCTGCCTGCATCTCAGTAACTATGAATTGGTATCCACTACAAATACTAGATAAACTCTAATTTTTTGTTATTGTCACATTGTTTCTTATTCTTACTTAGCATAGAATAAACATATCCTAATAAGAAACAGATATACAGTATTTATATTGCCCAGATGGATCATTTTCTAAATTTACTCCTGATACTTTTTATATTACTCAAAATGAAAAGGGTATTTTTGAAACAAAGTGATAAGAAAGGTACAATATTGCAACAAATACAATATATAACTACTACCTAGTTGGCACAAACTGAGCAAAAATATCCACTTAGAAAAAATTCCTGAATGTAGTAAAACATTTACATTTTTAAATTAAAATTTTGTTTACTATAAAAAATGCAACAAAAGATAATTACTTGTCCTTAAATTTTTATTAAATATTTTATAACCCATAGGCATATATTTATATGAATATTATTGAAATTAAATGTATTTTATTGTGAAACTTCCATATTTCCCAGATTATAATAAAGTATGAAAAATATTCATGTAGTTGACTTCATTCAATTAAAAAAAAGTTTTTAAAATATAAACTGATTATTTACATGAACATTACAATTTATATTAGGAGCATGACACTTCAAACACAAGAAACAAAGAAACTACCTTAAACCAGCTACATTTTTGTCCTTGGTATTATGTTAGTGTGAAGATTGTTAAACGACAGACTTCTGTTACCCTACCCTTACAACTCGGGTTTAATATACAAGAGAAAGAAATCTGTAAAACAACTTCAGTATTCAAAATCAATACCAATGCAAAATCTCATATATTCTAAGTTTATAAGTGAGATCCTATTGTTTTTCCTCCCATTCTCCTTTTTCATTTTTTAAAATAACATTTCATCTATTAATGTTTAAGAAATAATTGTGTAAAGTCAATAATTTTGTCACTGATATTTTCTTTTGAGCGTACATTATCTGTTTGGACATGATGATGGAGAAAATTGCAAGGACTTCCTGGATGAAAGGAAGTAGAATATACTATAATTGTCAGCAGTGGAAAACTGCGTGCAAGATGTACTCAAGGTTTTCACCAAAATCAAGTAATTATATTTCATATCAGTAAAGTAGAGTGATCTGATATACTTGTTTTACTTTTAATTTTTAATCTTTTGACCCAGAATTTGAGCAACTTTGTAATTTTTCCAAATATAAAAATAAAGAATCATCCCACCTTTCCTGAAATAGGGCCACATTGGTCTGATCTGGGAGTATATGTATTGGGCCTGTTCATTTTATTTAAGTTCATTAACCTTTTTGCCATGATTTATTTGAGCCACTTTAGTGATAGCTATCACAATTTTGTAGATTTGTTCTTTTTTTATTATTATTATTATTTTTTTGTATTTTTCTGAAGCTGGAAACGGGGAGAGACAGTCAGACAGACTCCTGCATGCACCCGACCAGGATCCACCCGGCACGCCCACCAGGGAGCGATGCTCTGCCCCTCCGGGGCGTCGCTCTGCCGCGACCAGAGCCACTCTAGCGCCTGGGGCAGAGGCCAAGGAGCCATCCCCAGCGCCTGAGCCATCTTTGCTCCAATGGAGCCTCGGCTGTGGGAGGGGAAGAGAGAGACAGAGAGGAAGGGGGGGGGGGTGGAGAAGCAAATGGGCGCTTCTCCTATGTGCCCTGGCCGGGAATCGAACCTGGGTCCCCCGCACGCCAGGCCGACGCTCTACCACTGAGCCAACTGGCCAGGGCCGACTTGTTCTTATTTTTTATATAATCCCCACTGTTTCCTAAAGTACTTCTGCATAGTTATTAAAAATGCTGTTTCCCAGCCCTGGCCAGTTTGCTCAGTGGTAGAGCATCAGCCTGGCGTGTGGGAGTCCTGTGTTTGATTCCCAACCAGGGCACACAGGAGAAGTGCCCATCTGCTTCTCCACCCTTCCTCCTCTCCTTTCTCTCTGTCTCTCTCTTCTCCTCTAGCAGCCAAGGCTTCATTGGAGCAAAGTTGGCCCAAGCACTGAGGACGGCTCCATGGCCTCTGCCTCAGGTGCTAGAATGGCTCCAATTGCAGCAGAGCAACGCCCCAGATGGGTAGAGCATTGCCCCCTAGTGGGCATGCCCAGTGGATCCCGGTCGGGTGCATGCAGGAGTCTGTCTCTGCCTCCCCGCTTCTCACTTCAAAACAATACAAAAAGAAAAATGCTGTTTCCCTATTATCATTTAACAAACTGAGCAACTAAAATGTGAGCTTTCTCATTCTGCTTTTACTGTGTGCCTATGTTTGGAAAAGCATGCAGCCTAAATTTTTTTCTACCAAGATGAACAATTGGAATCTTTAGATGTATTCTGCAATTAGAAAACTTGTTTTTGATCTATTTATAATTAGTATTCCACAAACAAAGTTATATATACAACAGCTAATATTCTGCTGCTCTGTAGTTATACAAGCAGTGCTCATGTACTAGTTCTAACTATTTTGCAGTGTCCTTACGTAAACTAAAAATCCTAAAATGAGCTAAGAACAGTTTATACAAGCAACATCTAAATGTGCAAGGCATGGGTACTAAAATCTAGGAAGAGTACAAAGAATCATGGTATCTGGATTTCAAGAGCATAGAGTTCACAATCATCACAAGTCATTCCAACAGATGCATTGAAAGATGCATCAGCAAATCAAAACGGCAATGAGATACCACCTCACACCTGTTCGATTAGCTGTTATTAGCAAGACAGGTAATAGCAAATGTTGGAGAGGCTGTGGAGAAAAAGGAACCCTCATACACTGTTGGTGGGAATGTAAAGTAGTACAACCATTATGGAAGAAAGTATGGGTGGTTCCTCAAAAAACTGAAAATAGAACTACCTTATGACCCAGCAATCCCTCTACTGGGTATATACCCCAAAACCTCAGAAACATTGATATGTAAAGACACATGCAGCCCCATGTTTATTGCAGCATTGTTCACAGTGGCCAGGACATGGAAACAACCAAAAAGCCCATCAATAGATGACTGGATAAAGAAGATGTGGCACATATACACTATGGAATACTACTCAGCCATAAGAAATGATGACATTGGAACATTTACAGCAAAATGGTGGGATCTTGATAACATGATACGAAGCAAAATAAGTAAATCAGAAAAAAACAGGAACTGTATTATTCCATACGTAGGTAGGACATAATAGTGAAACTAAGAGAAATTGATAAGAGTGTGGTGGTTATAGGGGCGGAGGGGGGAATGGGAGAGGGCAAAGTGGTGGGGAGGGGCACAAAGAAAAGATAGAAGGTGACAGAGGACAATCTGACTTTGGGTGGTGGGTATGCAACATAATTGAACGACAAGATAACCTGGACTTGTTATCTTTGAATATATGTATCCTGATTTATTGATGTCACCCCATTAAAAAAATAAAATTATTATTAAAGAAAAAGAAAGAAAGAAAGATGCATCAGACACATTAAAATGAAGGGTCATTTAAATGCCACAAAATACAGTCTAGAAGTAGTGGAAGTATTATCTGTTTTCCAGAGGGTATAAGGTTGTACATAAAGCTGACCTAGAGTATCAGACTGTCTTAATATTACAATTTTGTTCTCACTGACTATGTATAGACACTACTTTAAACAAGCAACTAGCATAGAGTCGAATAATCAGCTAAAATAATTTAGAGAAATCATTCAACTGCAGAATTTTTTCAGATTGCCAAGTTTACAGTGCCCTTTAACACATCTCTTAATAACCCTCCACTTTAAGTCATTTCTACCCACTAAATACTACTTACTACTGACAAAATTAAAGCATCTTCTAGCTAACATCCTAAGAATGCCTATACACAGAGATTCTCATGAAATTCAATTAGAAAAAAAGTTAGAAATCTTGATAATTTTTTAGAGTTAGTGTGATTTATTTCAATGGCTCTTTTATTGTCTACAATCTGATTTCTTTTGGCCCTAAAAATATACATATTTATTTATGAAAATCACTGAACATATTGTCAGGTCATCTTGTACATACTTTGGTTTTCATTTTTAATTAATTTTAATTTTTGTCAGAGTAATGTTTGCCAAAGGTAACAAAATATTTTTACTGAAAAACTTATATTATAAAACAATGAATCTCTGTCACACACACCCTTCCCTATTCCATTCACATCACCCAAAAGCAATGACTTTTAAGTTTTTTCAATGTTTCTTTTCATATTTAACTATATATTTCTGACTAATGTGCTTAGAAATATATTTCAAGCTTTGTACACAAATTGCTTTTTAATTTAACATTTTTAGACATTTTCTATTGTCTTCTTGTTTTGGCAGGAGAGTATTTCATTCTTAAATATCATCTCTCCCACCCTCCCAATAGAATTATATAACAACTCTTGGATAAATCAAGTCAATGCTTATGTTGTCACACAAAGTAAACTTTGTATATGGCTGAGCCAAGTAGTTTACTACAAATGCATTTTTTATTTTCCTTTTTTAAAAAAAGAAAGCTTTGTTTATAACAATTTACTTACTTGTTATAGACTTATCATCACTTTTTCCACATGTTTTTGCCTATCAGTACTATTTTCCAAATTGTCAAATAAATAAGATTAAAAAAATTATCTTGGAATTTCTAATGGTTAATTTTATGTGTTGACTTGGCTAGACCTCAGTGTCCAGATAGTTGGGTCAAACATTATTCTGGTGCTTCTGTGAGGGTGTTTTAGGATAAGATTAACATCTAAATTGGTTGACTTTGAGTAAAGCACTTACCATCCATAATATGCAATTAGACGAAAACCTTAATAGAACAAAAGGACCAACCCTCCTCAGAGTAAGGGAGGATTCTCTAGCAGATAGCCTTCAGACTTGAACTGGAATATCAGCCTTTCTGAGTCTCCAACCTGCCAGCCCACACTGCAGATCTTTGATTGGTCAGTGTCCACAATCTCATGAGCTAATTCCTTACAAGAAATCTCTTCCTGTATATATATGCATTCCATTCATTCTACTTCTCTGGAGAGCCCTAACTAATATGGAAACAGTTTCTTTCCATTCAAATTCAGACTGATTGCTCGCTGTGACTTTATGCAATAGTCATCCTGCAATATGCTTTATGCTTTTCTTATTTTACTTAACTCATTTTATTGGAGGACATTCTCTAGTAACTTCTTTAGCAAAAAGGATGCACAAGCCTGACCAGGCAGTGGCACAGTGGATAGAGCGTTGGACTGGGACGTGGAGGACCCAACTTCGAAACCCCAAGGTCACCAGCTTGAGCGCAGACTCATCTGGTTTGAGCAAGGCTCACCAGCTTGAGCCCAAGGTTGCTGGCTCGAGCAAAGGGTCACTTGGTCTGCTGTAGGCCCCCAGTCAAGGTACATATGAGGAAGCAATCAATGAACAAGGAAGGTGCCGCAACGAAGAATTGATGCTTATCTCTCTCCCTTCTTATCTAGCTGTCCCTATCTATCCCCTTCTCTGTCTCTCTCTGTCTCTGTCACACACACAAAAAAAAAGATGCACAAAAAGTAAATTTTAGTTGTTGAATATCTGAAAATGTATCTCTCTTGTAATATTCAATTGATAGTTTGGGTATAGAATTCTAGGTTGAAATAATTTCTCCTCAAAAATTTTTGAGCATTGCCTGACCTGTGGTGGCGCAGTAGATAAAGCGTCGACCTGGAAATACTGAGGTCGCCGGTTCGAAACCCTGGGCTTGCCTGGTCAAGGCACATATGGGAGTTGATGCTTCCAGCTCCTCCTCCCCCCCCCTCTCTCTGTCTTTCTCTCCTCTCTCTCCTTCTCTGTCTCTCTCTCTCCCCTCTCTAAAAATGAATAAATAAAATAAAAATTTAAAAAAAAAAAAAAAATTTTTTTGAGCATTACTTCATTGTATTCTAGACTTCAGTGTTGATATTGAGATATTGATATTGAGTCTGTTTCCTGATCTTACATGATCTAATTTTTCCCCCTCTCCCTCTATGGAAGTTTTTGAGATCCTATCTCTATCACTATTGTTTTAAAATTTTACAGTAATGTACTTTAGTGTGGATCTTTTTTCATTCATCGCTCTGGGCACCTGGATGCCCTTTCAATCTGAAAAATCATGCCTCATGTTCTGGACACTTTTCTTGTATTATTTCTTTGTCTACCCTATTCCATTTTCTTCCCCCCCCCACCTCAGTGACAGTTTTTGTTTGTCTATTTTTAGAAAATTAAATGTAATGGGGTGCCATTGATCAATAAGAGTACATAGGTTTCAGAGAGACATTTCTATAGCATTTGAACTGTTGATTGTGTTGTGCACACTACCCCATTTTCTATTCTCCTTTTCTGGGATGCCTATTAGTCAGATGTTAGAACTAAAATTATTCTCTAAAATGCTTACTTTTTCTTCTTCTTTTTTTAATTAAGTGACAGGCAGGAAGGCAGAGAGACTCCCTTATGTGCACCGACTGGGATCCACCCAGCAAGCTCCCTATGGGGTGATGCCCTGCCCTTCTGGGGCTGTTGCTCCATTGCTGGGCAACCGAGCTATTTTTAGCACCTAAGGCAGTGGCCATGGAGCCATCCTCACCGCCAGGAACCAACTCACTCAAACCATTTGAGTCATGGCTGCAGGAGGGGAAAGAGAGAAGGGGGGGAGGAAGGGTGGAGAAGCAGATGATTGCTTCTCCTGTATGCCCTGACTGGAATCAAACCTGGACTTCCACACTCTGTGCCGACACTCTACTGCTGAGCCAACCAGCCAGGGCCACTTACTTTTTCTTTACTTCCTATTTTTTTCATTTTATTCTACTTTCTGGGTACTTCTGAGAAACTTTTCTTCCCCTAATAAAAGAACACAACTTCCTGAATAAATAACCTTTTGTCACTGTACCTCTCAGATTTCTACTTTTAAATGTGGTTGGAATTCCTGAACTGTCTTATAATCACAAGGCAATATGTACAAAGATAAAAAAGATAACTAAAAAATTCAAAACAACTAAAACTGATCTTGGCATATATCAAGTACTCCATAAATACCTGTAAAATGAATAAATGTGCAATAAATAGGGCAAAAAGATAGAAAAATTTTTAGACTTAACACCATTGCACCCTTATTATTACATGAAATAAGTAACTATTTTCCTTGCTTAAGGCACTACAGCCAAAACATCCCTTACTATTGTGGGCATACAATAAATATTCAACTAGTGCTATATAGGATTAGCCTTATTCTAGATGTCATATTCTTCACAGCTACTATTAGTCTCATTCTATATGTCTAATAATATTTTCATAACACATGTAGTTCTCTTCTCTGAGTTTTCCCCACCCATCAAAAACTGTAGAGCCTGGAACTGCGCACTATTTCTAGAAAAAGGTTAATCTATGCGTTCATAAAATGTCACAATGAAAAGATATGGTCACTGATTCTTTTTCATATAATATTATTACATTTAATCACATCTGTTTGTTTCTTTCTTTGTTTAAGAACTACATCACTGTGATAGTCATGCTTAGCTTACTATATTCTGATCTCTGAATTATTTTCCTTTTCAAATTTATTTTATTAATTTTAAAAACAATAAGCATGATAATATTCATTATAACTAGTAAAATAATATTGAGATTATTTGGAAAAAGTTAAGTCCAAAATTTTCATTCCCATATCCCTAAGATAAGCAAAGTTAAGAGCTTCCATATATTTTTCACATATTCCTTCATGTCTATCAAACATAAATATATGTGTATATTGGATATATATTCTATATTTGTTAGAAAAATTTGATTATGCTAATGACATTCTTTGTAACTTGCTTTCACAACACTGCATAGACATGCCTTTATTTTTTCTTTTTATTGATTGATTTGAGAAAGAGAGAGAGAAAGAGGAAGAGAGACAGAGACCAATTTGTTGTTTCCGTTACTTATACATTCATTAGTTGACTCTTTAGGTACCCTGCCCAGGGATTGAACCCACAACCTTGGTATATCGGGATGAGGCTTTAACCAACTGAGCTCCCTGGCCAAGGTAAGGCATGCCTTTAAATTTAGATAAAAAGCACTCTGTTAATAGCTGCATATGTAGCCTGACCTGGCAGTGGCACAGTGGATAGAGTGTCGAACTGGGACACAGGACCCAGGTTCAGACCCCGAGGTCACCAGTTTGAGCGTGGGCTCATCTGGTTTGAGCAAAGCTCACCAGCTTGGGCCCAAGGTTGCTGGCTCAAGCAAGGAGTCACTAGGTCTGCTGTAGCCCCCCAGTCAAGGCATATATGAGAAAGCAATCAATGAACAACTAAAGTGCTGCAACAAAAATTGATGCTTCTCATCTCTCTCCCTTCCTGTCTATCTGTCCCTATCTATCCCTCTCTCTGACTCTCTGTCTCTGTCAAAAAAGAAAATAGCTGCATATGTAATAATTGGGTATTCTATAATTATTTATAACCTTATTCCTATTAATAAGCATTCAAATGTGAAATGTGAGGTTAAAAAAAGTATACATTTTAATTTAATAGATATTATCTGATAACTTCCAAAAAAGTTGTAGCATTTCAATTTCCCATTAGCAACATACAAGAATGCCCATTTTCCCTTATCCTTTTCAGCACTGAATATTATCATTCTTTTATATTCCTGTAAGTATGATGACAAATAGATTAACATTAATGTTTAATTTAACTTTCCAGATTATCTTTTCATATGTTTATTGGCTATTTATATTTTGTGTTCTGTAAACTAATTGTAAACATGGCATGCTCATCAGCCACTCTCACTTTGCAAAAGAACTTTTTTTCAGTATTTGTAGTTTATGTGATTCCATGGTCCTTAGTCCTAGGACAATTCATTCATCCTTCATTCATGTATTTATTTAATAAATGTTACTGAGCACCTACTGCATGCCACAGTGAGCAAAGTTTCTCCCTCTCTTTATAGACTTTATATTCTGGAATAGAAATATTCACAAGCCAGTAAATAAATATATTACATGTCAGGAAGTGGTAAGAGCGGTATTTAAAAAAATAACAGAGTAAGGGAAATAGGCCAGGCATAAGAAGGGGGGAGTAGTATTTTATATAGGGTATTCAAAAAAAGCCCTCTCTGATGACAAATAACATTATGCCACTTCACAGGTCATGCAAGTACTTGAAGTATTCCATATTTCTTTCTCTGTCCCTTTCAATAATGCTGCCATTTATTCCATTTATCCATTAGCTACAATCACCCATAAACACTGTTGCTACCATCATTATAAATAAACACTTACCTAAAATATCCATTAAGTAAAAAAGTATTTGATAAGATTCAGAATCCATTTATGACTTTTTTTGTGGCAGAGACAGAGAGAGTCAGAGAGAGGGACAGATAGGGACAGACAGACAGAAACGGAGAGAGATGAGAAACATTGATTCTTCGTTGTGTCTCCTTAGTTGTTCATTGATTGATTTCTCATACGTGCCTTGACCGAGGGGCTACAGCAGACCAAGTGATTCCTTGCTTGAGCCAGTGACCTTGGGTTCAATCTGGTGAGCCTTGCTCAAACCAGATGAGCCCATGCTCAAGCTGGCAACCTCGGGGTCTCAAACCTGGGTCCTCCACGTCCCAGTCTGATGCTCTATCCACTGTGCCACCACCTGGTCAGGCCATTTATGATTTTTAAAAAAATTCTCAGTAAAGTGGAAATAGAACATACTTCAACATAATAAAGGCTATATATGACAAACCCACAGTCAACATCATACTCAGTGGGCAAAAACTAGAAGTTTCCATTAAGATCAGGAACAAGATAAGAGATGTCTGCTTTCACCACTCTTATTGAACAAAATCCTGGAAGTTCTAGCCACAGCAATCAAACAAGAAGAAATAAAAGGCATCAAAACTGGGAAGGAAGAAGTAAAACTGTCACTATTTTCAAATGAATAATACTGCATACAGAAAACCCTAAAAATTCCACCCAAAACTACTAGAACTGATAAATAAATTCAGTAAAGTAGCTGGATACAAAATATCCAGAAATCAGTTGCATTTTTATACACCAACACTAAACTATCAGAAAGATAAACTAAGAAAACAATCCCATTCACAATTGGTTCAAATAGAATAAAGTACTTAGGAATAAATTTAACTAAGGACGTAAAAGGCCTGTAGTCAGAAAATTATCAGATACTAAAAAAATAAATTGAAAAAGATACAAATTAGTGGAAGCATATACTATGTTCATGGATAGGAAGAATTAATATCAGTAAAATGTTCTTACTCTCCAAAGCAATCTATAGATTCAACACAATTCCTATCAAGATACCAAAGACATATTTCACAGGACTAGAACAAATATTCTAAAAATTTATATATATGTAAAAAACCCCACCAGAACAGCAACAGTGATCTTGAGAAAAAAGAACAAAGTTGGAAGAATCACACTACCTGATACCAAACTATACAAGGCTATAGTAATCAAATCACATGGTACTGACATAAAAACAGACATATAGATCAATAGATCAGAACAGAGAGCCCAGAAATAAACCAACATCTTTATAATCAATTAATATTGGCAATGGAGGTAAGAACATACAATGGGATAAAGAGAATCTATTCAGTAAATGGTGTTGGGGAAATTGGACAGATATGTGCAAAAAAAAGAAAAGAAACTAGACCACTTTACACCATACACAAGAATAAAACTAAAAACAGATTAAAGACTTACCTGTTGGATTTGAAATAATAAAACTCCTAGAAGTAAACCTAGACAATAAAATCTTGGACATTTCTTGTAGCAATATTTTTTTCTGATATATCACCTCAAGCAAGGGAAACAAAAGAAAAAGTAAACAAATTCAATTAAGAAATGGGCAAGGGGCCTGAATAGACACTTCTCCCAAGAGGACATACAGATGGCCAATAGACATATGAGAAGATGTTCAACATCACTAATCATCAAAGAAATACAAATTAAACTCACAATGAGATATCACTTCATATGATAGAGAATAGTTATCATAAATAAATCCACAAACAACAAGTGTTGATGAGGGTGTGGAACAAAGGGAACACTCATTGTTGGTGGAAATGCAGATTGGTGCAGCTACTGTGGAAAGCAGTATGGAGTTACCTCAAAAAATTTTAAATGTAACTTCCTTATAATCCAGCAATTCCACTTCTGGGAATATATACAAAGAAACCTGAAACACCAATTTGAAAATATATATATGTACCCCTATATTTATTGCAGCATTATTTATAATAGCCAAAATTTTGAAGCAGTCCAAGTGCCCATCAGATTAGTGGATTAAATAGCTATGGTACATTTACACAACGAAACACTACTCAACCATAAAAAGAAGAAAATCTTGCCTTTTGCGACAGCATGGATGAACCTGGAGAGTATTATGCTAAGTGAAATAATCCAGTCAGAGAAAAACAAGTACCATATGATTTTACTTATATGTGTACTCTAATGAACAAAATAAACTAACAAAACAGAAACAGACCCATAGATATGGAGAACAGACTGACAGCTCTCAGAGGTGATGGGGTTGGGGAGCTCAGTGAAAAAGGCAAAGGGATTAGGCATAGACACGAGTATGATGATTACCAGAGGGAAAGGGGGTGGGGGGAGGTGGAATGGGGTAAAGGGGGTTAAATGGTAATGGAAAGAGACTTGACTTGGGGTGCTGAACACACAATAAAATATACAGATGATGTATTACAGAATTGTCCACCTGAAACCTATATAATTTTATTATTCAATGTCACTCTGATAAATTTAAAATTTTTTAATTAAAAATAAGAAAAGTAAAAGATTTTATTTTACCTTCATTTATTTCTTCTCTAACAATCTTTTCTTTTCATTGATTTTAGTGGAGTGACACTAATTAATATAATTATACAGGTTTCAAGTGCCCAATTCTACAACATATCCGTGTTCACCATATTTTGTATTTATCCCTTTGTCCATCACCATTTATCCCCTATACTCTCCTACAAATCCCACATCCCAAAAATAACTACCCTGTTACCCATGTCCATGAGTTTTTTCCTTATTTTGTTGTCCTTTTTTGTTCAGTCCCTCTATCACCCCTCATGCCACCCACCCCCTGACAGCTGTCAGACTGCTCTTTATGTATGAGTCTCTTCTCTAACAGTCTTTCTTTATGTAAGTCCAAATTTCTGACTTTTTTCTGACCACTTTCCTTTTGCCTGAAAATTTTCTTTTAATATATTTTTCAATGTAAACTGTACTGGCAATAAATTCCCTTGTGCTTATAAGTGGCTGATGTGACAGAATCCTAGTCCATGGAAAGGGAGCAAAAGTAATGTGCACCACTTCCACATAGGAGTTGCTAGCTCTTAGCCCTAGCAACTTCTCTTGCATAATCCTCTATGTCTGTCTATTATAGTTGATGAGCAATCATCCTCCTTTAGGGAGGAAAGTCCTTAAGTTCCGTCCTCCCTCAAAAAGTGTCCTCCTACATGTCCTCCTTTTTTAATATTGGAAGACTAATCTGTAAATGTCCGTATTCAATCTATGCAAAGTTGATCCATTGCATGTGATGTGACGTATTTGTATTTGACATGACGATTCATCAAGGATCAGTACTGTGCTGCAAGATGCAGTTATGAGATGCATGCGCTCCACATGGTAGACCTGGAGAGAGCATGCAATATACCGAGCGTGCAAATGGCTTTGTATACTTCTTACTGAAACACGAGATGGCACATATGACATTGTAGACTCATGATTATTTCTCTCTCAGTGAATATTCAATCATAGACAGGTAAGCACAATCCACATTTTATTTATTAATTCATTATCTTTATAATAATTTCCAAATACATATAATTTTATTTACAAGTATTTTTCCAAAATTCGAGTTTTAAAGTGAGAATCTAACCTCAAACCATATCTATTAATAACGCATTTTATGAGACTAAGAGACATGGACAAGAGTGTGGTGGTTACCAAGGGTGGGGGGGGGAGGGAGGACATGGGAGGGAGGGAGGGAGAGAGTTAGGGGGAGGGGGAGGGGCACAGAGAACCAGATAGAGGGTGACGGAGGACAATCTGACTTTGGGCGAGGGGTTTGAAACATAATTTGATGACAAAATAACCTAGACATGTTTTCTTTGAATATATGTACCCTGATTTATTAATGTCATCCCATTACCATTAATAAAAATTTATTTAAAAAAATAATAATCTCAAGATTATAAAAAAAATAACGCATTTTATTAAATAGTTGCATAAAACACACATTTTTAAATTAGAAAATAATAAATACACCCAAATATCACTCCAAATTAGTGGTTTTGTTTGATATTTAGGTTTTTTAAAATTTTATTTATTCATTTTTAGAGAGGAGAGAGAAAGGGAGAGAAAGAGAGAGGGAGAGAGAGAGAAGAGAGAGACAGAGAGAGAAGGTGGAAAGGAGCTGGAAGCATCAACTCCCATATGTGCCTTGACCAGTCAAGCCCAGGGTTTCAAACCGGCGACCTCAGCATTTCCAGGTCGATGCTTTTATCCACTGTGCTACCACAGGTCAAGCCTTGATATTTAGTTTTGTTAATTTAGCTTCTGGAAAATTCACCTACCATGATGTAACATTTTCAGTTCCTAATGTGCTTGCATCATTCGTGTAGCTCTATATTTTATTTTTAATTTTAAATTTTATTTAAGGGATGGAAAAATCAAAAAAGAGAAAATGCCATTTCAATGATAAATTGATAAAGGAATTTCCATTCCTCATATCAAAGAAAGATACCATTGTCTTCTACAATATTTGCAGCAGAGAATTTCCTATTGCAGTGAGGGCAGAGCAGCAATAACAAAACACTTGACCATCAACAAACATAAGCAATCATTAGATGCATCAGCTTCCAGTTGTAAAGTAACAAGTTTTTTTAAAACTTCAAATTATTCTGAAGATGAAAATGGTTGCAATTGAGGGAACATTCGCATTTCATACCATAATCAAAGTTTCATAGTATGTATTGTACAACTAAATTATTGAAAAAGTGCCCTGGCTGGTTGGCTCAGTGGTAGAGCATCGGCCTGGCATGCAGGAGTCCTGGGTTCGATTCCCGGCCGGGGCACACAGGAGAAGCACCCATTTGCTTCTCCACCCCTCCTCCCTCTCCTTCCTCTCTGCCTCTCTCTTCCCCTCCCGCAGCCAAGGCTCCACTGGAGCAAAGTTAGCCCAGGTGCTGAGGATGGCTCTGTAGCCTTTGCCTCAGGCGCTAGAATGGCTCTGATTGCGGCAGAGTGATGCCCCAAGATGGGCAGAGCATCGCCCCCTGGTGGGCATGCCAGGTGGATCCCGGTCGGGCGCATGCAGGAGTCTGTCTGACTGCCTCCCCATTTCTAGCTTCTGGAAAAAAAAAAATTATTGAAAAAGTTTCACAATGCAAAATTTTCGTGTGCCAGGAAAAAATGCAAGGCTATTTTGAAATCAGTATTTAAAAATTACTGTGACAAAATACTTACAGAGGACTTGGAAACTGCAGCATTTGTAATGATTTTATCTGATGCATCAAATCATAATGAAAGTAAATTGTATCCAGTAATAGTAAGATATTTTAATGTTACCAAGGGCATTCAAGTAAAAATTTTAAATTTAGAATCCATTGAGGGCAAAACTTCTAAAATTTTGTCAAACCTTCTATACAGAATAATAAATAAAAAGAATTGGAAATCCAAATTGTTGCAACAATGGTTGATAATACAAATACAAACTTTGGTGGGTGGAGATGCAAAGGGGTGAATAATGTGTATGTAAAATTACAAGAGTTATTTCAAAAGAAAATACTGGGAATAGGTTGTAATGCAGATATTTTGTCAAATGCAATCAACACAGCATCATGTGCCCTGCCAATTGATGTAGAAGTAAAAATACTACAATTTATTTGCATTTTAGTTGTTTTACCATTTATCTTGTTACTTTAAAACAATTTTGTGAAGAAGCAAATGTTGAATACAAAAAACTTTTAGGATATTAAAAGTTAGATGGCGAGGGTAGCAAGATGGCGATGGAGTAGGCAGACATACCAACTTCCACCTCCCAGAACCAAAGTGGATTACAAGTTAATTTTAAGAACAATCATCTGGAAAAACTAACTTTGGACCAAACTAAGAGGACTCTTTAACCAAGGATCCCTGAAGAAGCCACACTGAGACTGGTAGGAAAAGCAGAAACGCGGAGAGGGCTGCTCAGCTCCAGGGAGTGAGCGGCAGCTCAGAGAGACTCGTGTGGCTGGAGGGCAATTTAGCAGAGAGGGGAGGGTCCTGGGCCCCAGGAACAAAGCCCCAGCCTGCAGCGCCAGAGCCTAGAAGAGGCATATGGACAGTATTTAGCTGCAAAACAAGCCAGAATACTGTCTGTGAGAAAGAGACAGATTTCTCAGACCTAGAATACGTCTTAAAGGTTCCACGCAGAAAACCTCTTTCACAACCACTCACCTGGAGCTCTGGGGGACAGGGAGAACTGAGAGAACTGAAATAGCAGGAAGAGAGTGTAATCTAGGAGGCACAGGGAGAAACACTTTGAGGGACAACCACCCTAACCCCTGGGCTCAGTTACTCCCCAAATCTAAAGTGAATATTTTTCCTGGAACCAGCAATACCAGCAAAGGGAAGCAGGTCACCAGCCAAACAGAAGTTCTGCTGCAGTTAGAGCAAAGAATCACTTAGAAGCAGAGAGCCTTCAGGGATACAGTATTGAGTGCTAAGGTCTGAGCTGCATCGCCACCCCCACACTGCTGAGTGCTCACCGGAGGGCAGGTGGCGGTGGGACATGGGAGCGCAGTCCTGCCTGTGGGGGCAGAAGCCAGGGCCGGCCATGACTGAGGCCCAGGCACAAGCACAGTCCTGCCAAGCAGGGGCAAAGGCTGGGGGCTGGCCACAGCTGCAGAAGGGTTGCACGAAAGCAATCTGACCCGCAGCTGTGGGCCAGGCACAAGATAGCTGTCCCACCTGCAGTCCTGCCTGCAGGGGCAAGGTGAAAGCCAGGGAACTGGGTGAAACTTGCAGCTGGGTGCAGGAGTGCAGCACTGCCTGCAGGGCCAATGCTTGTGGCCCCTGGCACATGAATACAGTCCAGCCTGCAGGGGCAGGGAGGAGGCAGGAGGCCAGCCAGGGCTTGCAGTCCAGATACACAAGTGCAGTCCTGCCCTCAGGGGTGGTGTGGAGGCCGGGCCAGCCAAGGCTTGCAGCCTGGGTACACAAATGCAGTCCCACCTACAGAGGTGAGGCAGAAGCCGCAGTGACCACCACTGCAGGCCAGCGCTGGCAACGCTCATGCCTGAACGCCCAAGGCAATGGCAGAGGGGGTGGCAGGCCTGCAGACAGACCACACCTAGGGAACACAGAGGCCACACCTATTAGACTCCTGTGGCCACACGCTTTTTATACACAGACAAAATGGGAAGTCAGAGAAATACAACCCAAATGAATCAACAAGAGAAATCCCCAGAAAAAGATCTAAATAAGAGGCCCTAGCCAATTGGCTCAGTGATAGAGCGTTGGCCTGGCGTGCAAGAGTCCCGGGTTTGATTCCCAGCCAGGGCACACAGGAGAAGCACCCATCTGCTTCTCCACTCCCGCTTCTTCTTCCTCTCTGTCTCTCTCTTCCCCTCCCGCAGCCAGGCTCCATTGGAGCAAAGATGGCCTGGGCGCTGGGGATGGCTCCTTGGCCTCTGCCCTAGGTGCTAGAGTGGCTCTGGTCGCGACATAGAGATGCCCCGGAGGGGCAGAGCATCGCCCCCTGGTGGGCAGAGCATCGCCCCTGGTGGGCGTGCCGGGTGGATCCCGGTCGGGTGAATGCGGGAGTCTGTCTGACTGTCTCTCCCCGTTTCCAGCTTCAGAAAAATACAGGGGAAAAAAAAGAAAAAAAAAGAAAGAATACTAAAAGATGTAAGAGAAAAGCAGTCTATTACCTACAGAGGGGCCTCCATAAGGATGACATCTGACTTCTCAATAGAAACATTAGAAGCCAGAAGGGAATGGCAAGAAATATTCAAAGTAATGCAAAACAAGAGCCTACAACCAAGACTTCTCTAACTAGCAAGGCTATCATTTAAAATTGAAGGAGAAATAAAAAGCTTCCCAGACCAAAAAAAACAAGGAATTAATTACAACCAAACCAATGCTACAAGAAATGTTAAGGGGCCTGCTATAAACAAAACAAAGGGGGGGAAATCTAGTAAAAGAGGAATGTAGATTTAAAAAATAAAATGGCAATAAACAACTACATGACAATAATAACCTTAAATGTAAATGGATTAAATGCTCCAATCAAAAGACATAGGGTAGTTGTGTGGATAAGAAAACAAGACCTGTACATATACTGTCTACAAGAGACACACCTCAAAACAAAAGATACACATAGACTGAAAGTAAAGGGATGGAAAAAAATATTTCATGCAAATGGAAATGAAAAAAAAAAAGCTAGGGTAGCAATACTTAGAAAAAATGGACTTTAAAACAAAGGCTATAGTAAGGGATAAAGAAGGTCATTACATAATGATAAAGGGAGAAATCCAACAGGAAGATATAACCATTATAAATATCTATGCACCTAATATAGGAGCACCTAAATATATAAAGCAGATTTTGATGGGCATAAAGGGCGAGATCAACAGCAATGTTATAATAGTAGGGGATTTCAATACCCCACTAACATCACTGGATAGATCCTCAAGAAAGAAAGTTAACAAAGAAACAGCAGACTTAAAAGACACACTAGATTAACTGGATTTAATAGATATCTTCAGAACCTTTCACCCTAAAGCAGTAGAATATACATTCTTTTCAAGTGCTCATGGTACATTCTCTAGGATAGACCACATGCTAGGACACAAAACAAGTCTCAACAAATTTAAGAAAATTGAAATCATATCAAGCATCTTCTCAGATCACAAAACTAGAAATCAACTTTAATAGAAAAACTAAAAAACACGCAAACACTGAGAAACTAAATAGCATTTTATTAAACAATGAATGGGTTAACAATGAGATCAAGGAAGAAATAAAAAATTTCCTTGAAACAAATGAAAACAAACATACAACAACTCAAAATTTATGGGACACAGTAAAAACAATCCTGAGAGGGAAGTTCACAGCACTACAGGCATACCTTAAGAAGCTAGAAAAAGCTCAAATAAACTATTTAACACTGCATCTAAAATTACTGGAGGCCATACCTGTGGTGGCGGAGTGGGATGGAGCATCAACCTGGCACGCTGAGGTTGCTGGTTTGAAACCCTGGGCTTGCCTGGTCAAGGAATATATGGAAATTGATGCTTCCTGCTCCTCCTCCCATTTCTCTCTCTCTCTCTTTCCCCTTGCCTTTTCTCTTTCTCTCTCTCTCTCTCTCTCTCTCTCTCCTCTTTAAAAATGGAATAAAGTCTTTAAAAAAATAACTAGAAAAAGAACAAGTAAAACCCGGAGAAAGTTGAAGGAAGAAAACAATAAAGATCAGTGCAGAAATAAATGACATAGAGGCTAAAAAAACAATACAGAGGATCAATGAAACCAAGAGCTTGTTCTTTGAAAAGGTAAACAAGATAGATGAAGCAGACTCACCAAGAAATAAAAAGAGAGGACTCAAATAAATAAAATTAGAAATGAGAGGGGAGAAGTAACAACTGACACAGCAGAAATTCAAAGAATTGTAAGAAAAAACTATGAAGAACTGTATGCCATAAAATTAGACAACCTAGGCAAATGGACAAATTCCTCAAAATATATAATCTTTCAAAAAATCAATATAGAAGAATCAGAAAACCTAAACAGACTGATTCCATCAAATGAGATTGAAACAGTTATCAAAAAATTCCCAACAAACAAAAGCCCTGTGCCAGATGGCTTCACAGGTGAATTTTACCAAATATTCAAAGAAGAATTAACTCCTATCCTTCTCAAGCTATTTCAAAAAATTCAAGAGGAGGGAAGACTTCTAAACACCTTTTATTAGGTGAGCATAATACTGATTCCAAAACCAGGCAAAGACACTACAAAGAAAGAAAACTATAGACCAATATCCCTGATGAACTTAGATGCTAAAATTCTCAACAAAATATTAGCAAACCAGATCCAGCAATACATTAAAAAAATCACACATCATGATCAGGTGGGAATTATTCTAGGGAGACAAAGCTGGTACAATATCCACAAATCAATCAATGTGATTCAACACATAAACAAAAGAAAGGATAAAAATTACATGATAATATCAATAGATGCAAAAAAAGCATTTGATAATACCCAGCACCCATTTATGATCAAAACTCTAGAAAAGTGGGGATATAGGGAACATACATCAACATGATAAAGGCCATCTATGACAAACCCACAGCCAACATCATACTCAATGGGCAAAAATTAAAAGCAATACAGGGGTCTCCAAACTTTTTACACAGGGGGCCAGTTCACTGTCCCTCAGACCATTGGAGGGCTGCCAAATACAGTGGTCCTCTCACTGACCACCAATGAAAGAGGTGCCCCTTCCAGAAGTGCAGTGGGGGCTGGATAAATGGCCCCAGGGGGCCGCATTGCTGCCCGTGGGCCGTAGTTTGGGGACGCCTGCAGGCTTAAGATCAGGAACAAGGCAGAAGTGCCCCCTTTCACCACTCTTACTCAACATAGTTCTGGAAGTCCTAGCTTCAGCAATCATACAAGAAGAAGAGATAAAAGGCATCCAAATTGGAAAAGAAGAAGCAAAACTATCATTATTTGCTGATGATATGATACTGTACATAGAAAACCCTAAAGTCTCAGTCAAAAAACTACTGGACCTGATAAATGAATTCAGCAAGGTGGCAGGATACAAAATCAATATTCAGAAATCAGTGGCAGTTTTATACACCAACAATGAACTGTCTGAAAGAGAAATTAAGAAAACAATCTCCTTCACTATTGCAACAAAAAAAATAATAAAGTACCTAGGAGTAAATTTAACCAAAGAGGTTTAAGATTTGTACTTGAAAAATTATAAAACATTGATAAAAGAAATCAAGGAAGATACAAACAAATGGAAGCATACCCTCAGCAATCCTGAAAATAAACAATAAAGTGGGGGGAATCACACTTCCTGATATTAGGTTATACTACAAGGCCATCGTACTCAAAATAACTTGATACTGGCATAAGAACAGGCATACAGATCAATGGAACAGAACAGAGAACCCAGAAATAAACGCACTCCTATATGGACAACTGATATTTGACAAAGGAAGTAAGAGCATACAATGGAGTAAAGACAGTCTTTTTAACAAATGGTGTTGGGAAAATTGGACTGGTACTTGCAAAAAAAAATGAAACTGGATCACCAACTTACACCATTCAAAATGGTTAAAATAAACTCAAAATGGATAAGACTAAAATATAAGTCATGAAATCATAAACATCCTGGAAGAAAAATAGACAGTAAACTCTCCGATATCTCGTGTAGCAATATATATATATATATATATATATATATATATATATATATATATATTTTTTTTTTTTTTTTTTTTTTTTTTTTTTTTACAGAGACAGAGAGTCAGAGTGAGGGATAGACAGGGACAGACAGGAAAGAAGAGATGAGAAGCATCAATCATTAGTTTTTCGTTGCGCACTGCAACACCTTAGTTGTTCATTGATTGCTTTCTCATATATGCCTTGCCCATTGGCCTTCAGCAGACTGAGTAACCCCTTGCTTGAGCCAGCGACCTTGGGTCCAAGCTGGTGAATTTTTGCTCAAACCAGATGAGCCCACGTTCAAGCTGGCGACCTCAGGGTCTCAAACCTGGGTCTTCCACATCCCAGTCTGATGCTCTATCCACTGCGCCACTGCCTGGTCAGGCTCTTGTAGCAATATTTTTGCTGATTTATCTCCACGAGCAAGTGAAATAAAGGACAGAATGAAGAAATGGGACTATATAAAACTAAAAAGCTTTTGCACAGCAAAAGACACCATTAACAAAATAAAAAGGCAACCCACACAATGGGAGAATATATTCCCCAATATGTCTGATAAGAGGTTAATAACCAAAATTTATAAAGAACTTGTATAACTCAACACAGGAAAGTAAACAATCTAATTTAAAAATGGACAAAAGAAATGAATAGACACTTCTCCAAACAGGACACACAGATAGCCAATAGGCATATAAAAAAATGTGCAACATCACTAATCATTAGAGAAATGCAAATTAAAACCACAATGAGATACCACCTCACAGCAGTCAGAATGGCGCTCATTAACAAAACAACACATGATAGGTGCTGGCAAGGGTGTGGAGAAAGGGGAACCCTCCTGCACTGCTGGTGGGAATGCAGACTGGTGTAGCCACTGTGGAAAACAGTATGGAGATTCCTCAAAAAATTAAAAATGGGACTGCCCTTTGACCCAGCTATCCCACTTTTAGGAATATATCCTATGAATACCAAATCACTGATTCAAAAGAAGAAATGCACTTCCATGTTTATTGCAACATTGTTTACAATAGCCAAGATCTGGAACCACCCCAAGTGTCTGTCAGTGGGCGAGTGGATTATAAAACAGTGGTACATATATAAAATGGAATACTACGTGACCATGAGGAAGAAGGATATCTTACCTTTTGCGACAACATGGATGGACCTGGAAACTATTATGCTAAGTGAAATAAGCCAGGCAGAGAAAGAAAAATACCATATGACCTCATTTATTTGAGGAATCCAATGAACAATGTGAACTGAGCAACGGAACAGAGGCAGAGGCAGGATCAAAGGGACCATAGGGAAAGCAGTCAGAGGGAAAGTAGAAGAGAAGATGGGATCAGAGAAGGAAAAGAGATTAATGAAATTATATATACATACCACAGCATTATAAAGAACTGGACAGCAAATCTTGGAGGGACGGGGGGAAGGCATTGGTGAGAGGGGGCATGGGGGGGCTGAGGGGAATAAGGGAGTGAGGGGAGATATATTTGGTGGGACACTTGAATCTATGTAAACACAAATTAAAATCATAAATTTTTTAAAAAGTGGGACATATACACAATAAAATATGACTCAGCCATAAAAAGGAATAAAATCTTGCCATTTGCAAACACAGAGATAAACCTGGAAGGTATTGTGCTGAGTGAAATAAGTCAGACATAGACAAATGCCACATGATTTCTCTTATATTTGGAATCTAAAAAACAAAATAAAAAACAAGCAGAACACAAACAGACTCATGGGTACAGAGAACATATTGATAGTTGCCCAATGAAAGGGAGCTTGAGGAGATGGGTGAAAAAGGTAAGGGGATTAAACTTGTAGTTGCAGAATAGTCATGGGGATGTAAAGTACAAAATAGGGAACATAGTCAATAATATTGTAATAACTGTGTGGGGTCAGATGGGTACTAGATTTATCAGGGTGATCTCTTTGTAAGTTATATAAATATCTACTCACTGGGTTGTACATTTGAACCTAATATAATATTGTAAGTTGACTTATAAGTCAAATTGAAAAATAAAAAATACATCTATTTTTTTAAAGTAAGATGGCTTGCTCTAACAACTGCAATAGAGCATGTTCTACAATTATTTGAGCCTCTATGTTTATATTTTTTAAGTTTAGACAAATGTCCTAAAACCCTGGAATTGTTTTTCAGTAATAAAATATCTGATATATTAATGTATTTTGTACATAATCAAGCATATATTTTTCACAAAACGATTCAAAAGATTGAAGGTGAACACATTTCAGCTACAGAAGTTAGTCTTATTTTGAATGACTTTATCCTTTGATATCAATCTCATTTTGAAGAAAAATTTCTTCCATTAATTATAAAAAGAAAATTGTCAGACTTAGAGGAGTCAAATCTGGGCATAACAGAAAAGTTTATCAAAGAAGTGCAGAATTTTGCCCTGGCCGGTTGGCTCAGCGGTAGAGCATCGGCCTAGCGTGCGGAGGACCCGGGTTCGATTCCCGGCCAGGGCACATAGGAGAAGCGCCCATTTGCTTCTCCACCCCTCCGCTGCGCCTTCCTCTCTGTCTCTCTCTTCCCCTCCCGCAGCCAAGGCTCCATTGGAGCAAAGATGGCCCGGGTGCTGGGGATGGCTCTATGGCCTCTGCCCCAGGTGCTAGAGTGGCTCTGGTTGCAACATGGCGATGCCCAGGATGGTCGCAACATGGCGACGCCCAGGATGGACAGAGCATCGCCCCCTGGTGGGCGTGCCGGGTGGATCCCGGTCGGGTGCATGCGGGAGTCTGTCTGACTGTCTCTCCCTGTTTCCAGCTTCAGAAAAATGCAAAAAAAAAAAAAAAGTGCAGAATTTTACCAGACATGTTTTCAATATATTGAAGAATGGTCTGAAACAAACATCATGGGAAATAACAGTTTTCAATGTTTTTTTTTTTTTAACTTCATCACAAGTATATTGGACAGATATTGAATCTTGCCTTTAGATTTTATCTAAAGAAATGCCAGACATCAAAATAGATGACAACTGTCTCTTTGAAGAAATTAGAAGACTGAAAATATATTTAAATTCTGAAAAATTAATACAATGGGAAAATGAACATGTCAAAATTGATAAAAGATGGGTGGAAATATTCAGCCATTTCAAAATAAACATATTCCATGTGAAAATTTATTTATTCTTGTTCAATTTACATTGTGCTGTCCTGGAACTAATGCAGCAGTTGAAAGAGTTTTTTCAATTGCTAATGATTTTTGGACAAGTGAAAAATGGAGATTAAATGTTGATACTCTAGCTGCAGCACTTGCTATAAAATTCAATATGAAGGATATTTCTTGCTCATATATTTCCAGTATATTGTTACAAGATGATACAGTGACAAAAAATATTCATTCAATGGAAAAGTACTCATTTAGATGACATCTTACAATTATTATTAAAAATTATTACAATTATTTAAAAAATTATTTTTTACAATTTTTTTAAAATTATTTTTTCTTACAATTATTATTAAAAATTAATAGGCATGTATGCATAATTACAATATAAAACATTACAAAGAGAAGACAAGATGGCGATGGAGTAGGCAGACATACCAACTTTCACCTCCCAGAACCAAAGTGGATTACAAACTAATTTTAAGAACCATCATCTAGAAAAACCAACTTTGGACTAAACTAAGAGGACTCTTCAACCAAGGAACACTGAAGAAGCCACACTGAGACTGGTAGAAAAAGCAGATACGTGGAGAGGGCTGCCCAGCTCCCCGGAGCAAACGGCAGCCGGGAGAGACTTGCATGGCAGGAAGTGAGTTTAGCAGAGAGGGGAGGGTCCTGAGTCCCAGGAACAAAGCCCCAGCCTGCAGCCCCAGAGCATAGAAGAGGCATATGGACAGTATTTAGCTGGAAACAAGACAGGATACTGTTTGTGAGATAGAGACTGATTTCTCAGACCCAGGATTCTTCTTAAAGGGACTGCACAGAAAACATCTCTCACAACCACTCACTTGGGGCTCCAGGGGACAGGGAGAGAGGAGAGGACTGGAGTAGCAGGAAGAGAGTGTAATCTAGGAGGCACAGGGAGAAACATTTTGAGAGACAGCCACCCTAACCTCTGGGACGAGTCACTCCACAAATCTGAAGTGAATATTTCCCTTGGAAACAGCAATACCAGCAAAGGGAAGCAGGACACCAGCCAAACAAGCTCTCCCGCAGTACTCAGAGCAGAGTCACTTAAAAGGAGGGACTTTCAGGATTACAGTAGTGAGTGTTAGGGTCTGAGCTGCATCGCCCCACCTACACGGCTGAGGGCTCGCTTGAGGGCGGGCGGTGGCAGGATGTGGAAGTGCGGTTCTGTCAGTGAGGGCAAGCTGGCCACCACTGAGGCCCAGGTGTGAGCTCAGTCTTGCCCAGCTGGGGAGGAGGGGACCTGCAAAAGTGGTCAAGCCCAGCTGCAAGCCGCCTGCAATCCAGCCTGCGGGGGAAAGGCAGGGGCCCCGGAAGGGGCAGAGACCCACCCTTGAGCAAAGGCGCAGGAGCACAGCCTTGCCCCACCCACAAAACCAAGGCTTGTGGCCTGACTTGGGAACCAGCTCCTCCTGCAGGGGTGGAGCCAAAAGCCCAGAACAGGCAGAGTCCCGCTACTGAACATGGGCACGCAGTCCCACCCGGCCCGTGGAGCCAAGGCTTGCAGCCATCCCATGAGCGGACTCCTCCTGCAAGGGTGGGGCAAAAGCCCAGAATCAGGCGGAGACATGCAGCTGAGCAAAGTGCTCACCCCTGCCCTCAGGGCAGAGCATAATGCCACCCGCGGGGGCAGGGCTAAGGCCGAGGTTACCGAGGCTTGTACACCCAAGCACATGATCACAGCCACTACTGTGAAGGAGAGGTGAAAACAACAGCAACAGCCCCAGTGGGTAGGCACTGGCAACGCCCATACCCAAATGCCCTAGGCAGCAACAGCAGAGGGGGTGGTGGGCCTGCAGACAGACCACACCTAGGGAACAGAGAGGCCACACCCAGTGGACTCCAGTGGCCAAAATCTTCTCTTACACAGACAAAATGAGAAGGCAGAGAAATGCAACACAAATGAATCAAGAGAAATCCCCAGAAAAGGACCTGAATGAGTCAGATGTAACCAAATTACCAGATGCAGAGTTTAAAATAACAATTGTTAGGATGCTCAAAGATATTAGAACAAAAATAGATGGTCATTACGAACACCTAAATAAAGATATAACAAATATAAAAAAGGACATTGAAATAATAAAAAAGAATCAGTCAGAAATGACAAATACAATATCAGAAATGAAGAATACAATGAAAGGAATTAAAAGCAGGATGGATGAAGCTGAGAATCAAATCAGCAAGTTAGAGGATAAGATAAATAAAAGCATGGAAGCAGAACAGAAAAAAGAAAAGAGACTCAAAAAGTCTGAGGAAACTCTAAGAGAGCTCTGTGACAAGATGAAGAGAAATAACATTCACATTATAGGGGTTCCTAAAGAAGAAGAGAAAGAACAAGAAATAGAGACTTTGTTCAAAAATATCATAGCTGAAAACTTCCCTCAATTAAGGCAGGAAAACATCTCACAAGTTCAAGAAGCACAGAGAATTCCATTAAAGAGAAACCCAAAGAAATCTATACCAAGACACATCATAATTAAAATACCAAAGCTAAATGATAAGGAGAAAATATTAAAAGCTGCTAGAGAAAAAAAGACTATCACCTACAAAGGAGCCCCATAAGGATGACTTCTGACTTCTCAACAGAAACACTTGAGGCCAGAAAGGAATGGCAAGAATTATTCAAAGTAATGCAGAACAAGAGCCTATAACCAAGACTACTTTATCCAGCAAGGTTATCACTTAAACTTGAAGGAGAAATAAAAAGCTTTCCAGACAAAAAAAAAAAACTCAAGGAATTCACTACAACCAAACCAAGGCTGCAAGAAATGCTAAGGGGCCTGTTGTAAACAGATCAAAGGAAAAAAAGAATATAGCAAAAGAGGAATACAGTTTTAAAGAATAAAATGGCAATAAACAATTACATATCAATAATAACCTTAAATGTAAATGGATTAAATGATCCGATTAAAAGACATAGGGTAACTGCATGGATAAGAAAACAGGACCCGTACATATGCTGTCTACAAGAGACACACCTTAAAACAAAAGATGCACATAGACTGAAGATAAAAGGATGGAAAAAAATACTTCATGCAAATGGAAATGAAAAAAAAGCTGGGGTAGCAATACATATATCAGACAAAATGGACTTTAAAACAAAGACTATAGTAAGAGATAAAGAAGGTCACTACATAATGATAAAGGGAGCAATCCAACAGGAAGATATAACTGTTATAAATATCTACGCACCTAATATAGGAGCACCTAAATATATAAAGCAGACTTTGATGGATTTAAAGGCGAGATCAACAGCAATACTATAATAGTAGGGGATTTTAATACCCCACTAACATCACTAGATCAATCCTCAAGAAAGAAAATTAACAAAGAAACAGCAGACTTAAAGAACATACTAGATTAACTTGATTTAATAAATATCTTCAGAACCTTTCACCCTAAAGCAGCAGAATATACATTCTTTTGAAGTGCTCATGGTACATTCTCTAGGATAGACCACATGTGAAGGCACAAAAGCAGTCTCAACAAATTTAAGAAGATTGAAATCATATCGAGCACTTTCTCTGATCACAATGGCATGAAACTAGAAATCAACCACAACAAAAAAACTGAAAAATACTCAAACACTTGGAAACTAAAAAGCATGTTATTAAATAAAGAATGGATTAACAATGAGATCAAAGTAGAAATTAAAAAATTCCTAGGAACGAATGATAATGAGTATACATCAACACAAAATTTATAGGACACAGCAAAAGCAGTCCTGAGAGGGAAGTTCATAGCATTACAGGCATACCTCAAGAAGCAAGAAAAAGCTCAAATAAACAACTTGACCCTGTGTCTAAAAGAATTATAAAAAGAACAGCAAGTAAAACCCAAAGCTAGTAGAAGGAAGGAAATAATAAAGATCAGAGCAGAAATTAATGACATAGAGGTTAAAGAAACAATACAGAGGATCAATGAAACCAGGAGCTGGTTCTTTGAAAAGGTAAACAGGATCGATGAACCTTTAACCAGACTCACCAAGAAAAAGAGAAAGAGGACTCAAGTAAATAAAATTAGAAATGAGAGTGGAGAAATAACAACTGACACAACAGAAATACAAAATATTGTAATAAAATACTATGAAGAACTGTATGCCAAAAAACTAGACAACCTAGATGAAATGGACAAATTCCTTGAAACATATAATCTTCCAAAAATTAATCTGAAAGAATCAGAAAACCTAAACAGACTGATTACAACAAATGAGATGAAACAGTTATCAAAAAATTCCCAACAAAGAAAAGTCCTGAGCCTGATGACTTCACAAGTGAATTCTACCAAATATTCAAAGAAGAACTAACTCCTATCCTTCTCAAGCTGTTTCAAAAAATTCAAGAAGAAGGAAGACTTCCAAGCTCCTTTTATGAGGCGAGTATAATTCTGATTCCAAAACCAGGCAAAGACAACACAAAGAAAGAAAATTATAGGCCAATATCCCTGATGAATTTAGATGCTAAAATCCTTAACAAAATATTAGCAAACCGGATCCAACGATATATGGAAAAAATCATACACCATGATCAAGTGGGATTTATTCTTGGGAGGCAAGGCTGGTACAATATTTGCAAATCAATCGATGTGATTCATCACATAAACAAAAGGAGAAAAACCACATGATAATTTCAATAGATGTAGAAAAAGCATTTGATAAAATCCAGTACCCATTCATGATCAAAACTCTCAGCAAAGTGGGAATACAGGAAACATACCTCAACATGATAAAGGCCATCTATGATAAACCCACAGCCAAAATCATACTCAATGGGTAAAAATTAAAAGCAATTCCCTTAAGATCAGGAACAAGGCAGGGGTGCCCCCTTTCACCACTCTTATTCAACATAGTTCTGGAAGTCCTAGCCACAGCAATCAGACAAGAAAAAGAAATACAAGGAATCCAAATCAGAAAAGAAGTAAAACTATCATTATTTGCAGATGATATGATATTGTATATAGAAAACCCTAAAGTCTCAGTCAAAAAACTACTAGACCTGATAAATGAATTCAGCAAAGTGGCAGGATATAAAATTAATACTCAGAAATCAGAGGCATTTTTATACACTAACAATGAACTGTCAGAAAGAGAAATTAAGGAAGCAATCCCCTTTACCATTGCAACCAAAAAAATAAAGTACCTAGGAATAAATTTAACCAGGGAGATTAAAGACTTGTACTCAGAAAATTATAAAACATTGATAAAAGAAATCAGGGAAGATACAAACAAGTGGAAGCATATATCGTGCTCATGGATAGGAAGAATAAACATCATTAAAATGTCTATATTACCCAAAGCAATTTATAAATTCAATACAATACCGATTAAAATACCAATGACTTACTTCAAAGATATAGAACACATATTCCAAAACTTTATATGGAACCAAAAGAGAACACGAATAGCCTCAGCAATCTTGAAAAGGAAGAATAAAGTGGGAGGTATCACACTTCCAGATATCAAGTTATACTACAAGGCCATTGTACTCAAAACAGCTTGGTACTGGCATAAGAACGGGCATATAGATCAATGGAACAGAACAGAGAACCCAGAAATAAACCCACAGCTCTATGGACAACTGATATTTGACAAAGGAGGTAAGAGCATACAATGGAGTAAAGACAGCCTCTTTAATAAATGGTGTTGGGAAAATTGGACAGCTACCTGCAAAAAAATGAAACTAGACCACCAACTTACACCATTCACAGAAATAAACCCAAAATGGATAAAAGACTTAAATATAAGCCGTTAAACCATAAGCATCTTAGAAGAAAACATAGGCAGTAAGCTCTCTGATATCTCTTGCAGCAATATATTTGCCGATTTATCTCCACAGGCAAGTGAAATAAAAGGATAAACAAATGGGACTATATCAAACTAAAAAGCTTCTGCACAGCTAAAGATAATAAGAACAGAATAAAAAAACTATACAATGGGAGAATATATTTGACAATACATCTGATAAGGAGTTAATAACCAAAATTTATAAAGAACTTGTAAAACTCAATACCAGGAAGACAAACAATCCAATCAAAAAATGGGCGAAAAAAATGAATAGACACTTCTCCAAAGAGGACATACAGATGGCCAATAGGCATATGAAAAAATGCTCAACATCACTAATCATTAGAGAAATGCAAATTAAAACCACAATGAGATATGAGCTATCACCTCACACCAGTCAGAATGGCGCTCTCATCAACAAAACAACACAGAATAAGTGCTGGTGAGGTTGTGGAGAAAAGGGAACCCTCCTGCACTGCTGGTGGGAATGCAGACTGGTGCAGCCACTGTGGAAAACAGTACGGAGATTCCTCAAAAAATTAAAAATCAAACTGACTTTTGACCCAGCTATCCCACTTTTAGGAATATACCTCAAGAACACCATAGCACTGTTTGAAAAGAAGAAATGCATCCCCATGTTTATGGCAGCATTGTTCACAATAGCAAAGATCTGGAAACAGCCCAAGTGTCCATCAGTGGATGAGTGGATTAAAAAGCTTTGGTACATATATACAATGGAATACTACTCAGCCATAAGAAATGATGATATTGGATCATTTACAACAACATGGATGGACCTTGATAACATTATACTGAGCAAATAACTAAATCAGAAAAAACTAAGAACTATATGATTCCATACATAGGTGGGACATAAAAATGAGATTCAGAGACATGGACAAGAGTGTGGGGGTTACAGGGTGGGGGAGAAGAGAGGGAGGGGTTTGGGGGAGGGGAGGGGCACAAAGAAAACCAGTTAGAAGGTGATGGAAGACAAATGGACTTTGGGTGATGGGAATGCAGCATCATCAAATGTCAAAATAACCTAGAGATGTTTTCTCTGAACATATGTACCCTGATTTATCAATGTCACCCCATTAAAATTAATTTAAATTTTTTAAAAAATATGCTGACATACAAATTCTCTACAAAAAATGACAAATTTGAATAGTATACAATAAAAATATTACAAATGTTTTTATTATGCATTTATATTATAGTTGCAATGAATAAAATGTTTCTTTTATTTACAATATTGTTTTCTTCATTTTTTTCCTCCTTTTCATTTTAAAAAAGTTAGTCGCCTTAATTATAGCAACCTTGCAAGCTACATGTTACATATGGCAAAGCCAAAATAGTGAGAAGAGCCTGAGTACCTAAATCTCTACTTGGTGGAAAGCCATCCACTAATCCAAACACCTGTTTTGGATTACCCTGAGAAAGAAATAAATATCTACTGTGCTAAACCACTGGCAAGTAGAGTTTATCTGTTAAATCAGCATGACCCTAACTAATACATTATTCAATAAAGTTTTGTAACATTATCCTCAAAGATTCTTGCATATCTTCTGTTAGATGTACTCTTAGGTATTTACATATTTTTTGCTATTTATGATCAATCTTACATTGCATTTTCTAACACTTTGCTGCTAGTTTATAAATATACAGTTATTTTTCTAATTTTGTACCCAGCATTATTGACAAATTCTCGTATTAATTATAATAGTAAATATAAATTAATTTTGGTTTTCAAAATAGACAATCATATTATCCACAATGATCCTTTTACATTTTAGTTCTTCTCCCTGTCTATATAAGCTGCACTCTGAATTACAACATAGTATAAGGTCTACCGAAAAGTTCTGTCCGTTTCTATCACAACAAGTTTCAACACGTAAGCACGTTTATTTGGCGCATGTGTGCCTCTCTATTTTTATCACTTAATGTATACATACTGACGTAGCAAATTAACTAAAACAAAGTTGATTCACGTTAGTCTTATGTGTGAAGCGATAGTGTACGCATGGCTACTGATAAAGTTCATTTACGCCACTGTAATTTTTACGAATTTCAACAAGGAAGAAATGCTACAGAAGCATGTCTGTCGCATCCACCATATTCCCCGGACTTATCACCCTCCAACTATTACTTGTTTTTGTCCTTACAAAATTTTTTGAAGGGCAAAAAATTCAAAAATGAAGAAGATATCAAACAAGCACTGGTTCAATTTTTCGCATCAAAAGATAAAACATTTTTCAAAAATGGGATATACAAATTGCCCTCACGCTGGCAAGAAATCATTAATAATAATGGCAATTATATTATTTAATAAAGTTTATTGACAGTAAGAAAAATTTGTATTTTGTTGTATTCCAAAAATGGACAGAACTTTCTGGTAGACCTTATATAAAAGAGGTAATAATCAGCATCCATGTCTTATTCTTGATTATAAAGGAAATGCCTTTACTGTTGCAAAATTAAATGTGATCTTTAAAGTAGAATTTCCTCTCTCATATTAAGAAAATCCCTTTCTATTCCAGATTTCTTGAGGTTTTTTTTTTTTTATCATAAATGGGTTCAGAATTTTATCATGTTATTTTCACTATTTATTGAAATACAGAATCATCCTAGGCACATGGCTTCCAACTAAAGTCACCCACTTGGTCCAAGATTACCTGAGATGACTGATGAAGATGCAGCTACCACATCTACATTGCATCCAGTAGAGAAGAGGGAAGGACAAGGACATAAGCATCCATCTCCCACCTAAAAACTTCCTTTTGAGGAATCTTTCTGGAAGTTTCACACTACACTCCTGCTTAAATATCTGAACTTAGTCACATAACTAAATCTAGCATGGGAAGGCAGGAAATATAGTCTTCTGACTGGGGACACTCACAACCTTAATGAAACTATATAATAACTTAGGAGAAAACCTAGATGACCTCGGGCTTGGTGATGACTTTATAGATATAATCTCAGTATGATTCATGAAATAAGCAGTGATAAGTTGGAATTTATTAAAAATTTAAAACTTCTGCAGTGTGGTACACAATGTTAAGAAATGAGAAGACAGCCAAAAAATGGGAGAAATTATTTGTAAAAGACACATCTGATAAAGGCTGTTATCCAAAATATACAAAGAACTCATAAAACTCACCAACAGGCCCTGGCCGGTTGGCTCAGCAGTAGAGCATCGGCCTGGCGTGCGGGAGACCCGGGTTCGATTCCTGGCCAGGGCACATAGGAGAAGCGTCCATTTGCTTCTCCACCCCCCCCCCCCTTCCTTCCTCTCTGTCTCTCTCTTCCCCTCCCGCAGCCAAGGCTCCATTGGAGCAAAGATGGCCCGGGCACTGGGGATGGCTCCTCGGCCTCTGCCCCAGGCACTAGAGTGGCTCTGGTCACGGCAGAGCGACGCCCTGGAGGGGCAGAGCATCGCCCCCTGGTGAGCAGAGCCTCGCCCCTGGTGGGCGTGCCGGGTGGATCCCGGTCGGGCGCATGCGGGAGTCTGTCTGACTGTCTCTCCCCGTTTCCAGCTTCAGAAAAATACAAAAAATATACATATATATTACTAAGTAAAAGAATCCAACCTAAAATGACTACATACTATATGATTTAAACTGTTTGACATTCTGAAGAAGGCAGAATTATGGGGACAGTAAGATCAGTTGTTGCCAGGGGTTGAAATCAGGGGGGAAAGGAAGAGAAATGAATAGGCAGAGCATAGAGGACTTTTTAGAACCTAAATTATATTAGTTTGTGGCAGTACCAGACAGTAAAAGATGAACTCACTGATATGAAAAAGAACCAAAAAGAGATTATGGAAACAAAATTGTCACATTTAAAATTCTAAATTCCTGCCCTGACCGGTTGGCTCAGCAGTAGAGCGTCAGCCTAGCGTGCGGGGGACCCGGGTTCGATTCCTGGCCAGGGCACATAGGAGAAGCGCCCATTTGCTTCTCCATTCCCCCCCCCTCCTTCCTCTCTGTCTCTCTCTTTCCCTCCCGCAGCCAAGGCTCCATTGGAGCAAAGATGGCTCGGGCGCTGGGGATGGCTCCTTGGCCTCTGCCCCAGGCGCTAGAGTGGCTCTGGTCGCGGCAGAGCGACACCCCGGAGGGACAGAGCATCGCCCCCTGGTGGGCAGAGCATCACCCCTGGTGGGCGTGCAGGGTGGATTCCGGTCGGGCGCATGTGGGAGTCTGTCTGATTGTCTCTCCCCGTTTCCAGCTTCAGAAAAATACAAAAAAAAAAAATTAAAAAAATTAAAATTCTAAATTCCTGACCTGTGGTAGCGCAGTGGATAAAGCGTCAACCTGGAAATGCTGAGGTCACCAGTTCGAAACCCTGGGCTTGCCTGGTCAAGGCACATATGGGAGTTGATGCTTCCAGCTTCTCTCTCTGTCTCTCCTCTCTCTCTGTCTCTGTCTCTCCCTCTCCTCTCTAAAATGAATAAATAAATAAATAAAGTTTAAAAAAAATTCTAAATTCAATTAGACACACCTGTAAGATTAAACTAAAGAAGTTTTCTAGACTAGTATATTTCAACCACTGGTCTAGACTATAGTGAAGAGAGAAAGAAATATAAAACATAAAAGAGGTTAAGAGACATTGAGAACATAATATGAAAATCTAATGTAAATCCAATAATGGGTTCAAATCACAAGAGAGAGAGAAAATTGAGCAGAGGTAATATTTAAAGAAGATTTTCCAGAATTAGTGAAAAACACCAGCATACAGACTCAAGGAATTCATCAAATCCTCAAATCCTAATGTAAACAAATAAACATATATATAACTGGATACACTGTAGTAAAACTGCAGAGCACAAAAGACAAGAACAACAGTTAGACTAACAGCTGTTTATCAACCAGGACAGATGAAGACTAGAAATAGAAAATGTTTGAAAATAATTATAAATTTTCACTTCCAATGAATATTATCTTTAAAGATTAAGGACAAGAAGAAAATATTAGACAAATAAAAATGAGCAAGTTTGTAACTTGAATTTTTTTTTTTTTTTTTTGTATTTTTCTGAAGCTGGAAACCGGGAGAGATAGCCAGACAGACTCCCGCATGCGCCCGACCAGGATCCACCCGACACGCCCACCAGGGGCGACACTCTGCCCACCAGGGGGCGATGCTCTGCCCCTCCTGGGTGTCGCTCTGCCGCGACCAGAGCCACTCTAGCGCCTGGGGCAGAGGCCAAGGAGCCATCCCCAGCGCCTGGGCCATCTTTGCTCCAATGGAGCCTTGGCTGCGGGAGGGGAAGAGAGAGACAGAGAGGAAGGAGGGGAGGTGGAGAAGCAAATGGGCGCTTCTCCTATGTGCCCTGGCCGGGAATCGAACCCGGGTCCCCCCGCATGCCAGGCCGACGCTCTACCGCTGAGCCAACCGACCAGGGCCTGTAACTTGACATTTTTAAGGGATTTAATATGGCAGAGAGAAAATGATACACAATGAAAAGTCTGCAATTCTAGAAAGAACAGTGAGCAATAAAGTGGTTAAAATGTGGATCAATATAAGCAAATACTAAGTGTAAACAACAGTAATGTATAATCTATATCTATATTTATAGATTAAAAAACTTCATAAAATTAGGATATTGGTCAAAATAGCTTAAAAGTTAGGAGGCATTGCCTGACCAGTGGTAGGGCAGTGGATAGAGCATTACCCTGGGACACTGAGGTCCCAGGTTCAAAATCCTGGGGTTGCCTGCATGAGTATAGACTCATCCAGCTTGAGTGCAGGCTCACCAGTTTGAGCGTGGGGTCTCCAGCTTGAGTGCAGGATCATGGACATCATCCCAAGGTCACTGGTTTGAGCCCAAAGGTCACTGGCTTGAAGCCCAAAGTTGCTGGCTTGAACTAGGAGGTCACTGACTTGGCTTCAGTTGCTGGTCAAGGCACATAAGAGAAGCAATCAATGAACAATTAAAGTGACACTGGCCTGACCTGTGGTGGTGCAGTGGATAAAGCATCAACCTGGAATGCTGAGGTCGCTGATTCAAATGCTGGTCAAGGCACATATGGGAGTTGATGCTTCCTGCTCCTCCCCCTTCTCTCTCTTTCTCTCTAAAATGCATAAATAAAGTCTTAAAAAACTAAAATGACATAACTATGAGTTGATGCTTCTCTCTCAAAAAAAAAGAGGAGGTATTGATCAAAGTTTAAATGTTTGATTTCATACATAGGTGGGATATAAAACTGACTCATAGACATAGAAAAAAGTGAAGGAGTTACCAGGAGTAGGGGAATGGGTTGGGGAATAGGAATAAAGAGGGACAAATGTACGGTGACAAAAAAATGATTTCACTTGGGGTGATGGGTGCACAACATAATCAACAGTTCAGATGCTATAGAAACATTTACCTGAAACACATGTACTCTTATTGATCAATGTTACCCATTTATTATTTTTTTTTTTGTATTTTTTTCTGAAGTTGGAAACGGGGAGGCAGACAGACTCCCGCATGTGCCTGACCGGGATCCACCCAGCATGCCCACCAGGGGCGACGCTCTGCCCACCAGGGGGCGATGCTCTGCCCCTCCTGGGTGTCGCTCTGCCGCGACCAGAGCCACTCTAGCGCCTGGGGCAGAGGCCATAGAGCCATCCTCAGAGCCCGGGCCAACTTTGCTCCAATGGAGCCTTAGCTGCAGGAGGGGAAGAGAGAGAGAGAGAGGAAGGAGAGGGGGAGGGGTGGAGAAGCAGATGGGCGCCTCTCCTGTGTGCCCTGGCTAGGAATCAAACTCAGGACTCCTGCACGCCAGGCCGATGCTCTACCACAGAGCCAACCGGCCAGGGCCCAATGTCACCCATTTAAATTTAATCTACTAAGTAAAATTTTTTTAAATGTTTTAAAACATCTAAACATTTAAAATATATTGTTTAAGAAAAGGACTATATTGATTTTCTCTAGATTTTATATATTAATTATAAAATGGATAGAATAAAATGTATAACTTCATAGGAGAGGCAAATGGGCCACAAACAACACTTTAGAGCAGTGAAAATACTCTATAATATTACAATGATGGCTAATTTTGAAAACTAAAAGACTGTATATCTGTAACTATGAATAGTAATGGATGTTAACTAGACATATTGTGGTGATCATTTTGCAATATATAGAAATATCAAATCACTGTTATACACTTGAAACTCATATAATGTTGTATGACAATTATACCACAATTGTATAGTATACATACCTCAATTACATTTATGTATATGTATCCCAATTTTTGGAAATGGGTTTTGTATGTTTCATATGGGAACTGCCTTCAAAATTTTACAACTCATTTTACAACACTGCCTTAGTCCTCACTTTCTACTTGATATTTCTGGCTTAAGTATCAGCCAGAGGTGACAGCTTAGGCCCTTTTTGGGTCATTTCTGAGAATATGCTCAGCCTTGTGCATGTTACTTGTCCTTCTAGATTCACAGGCATATGTGGGAGCTTTCTAAAGTGCTTAATTCCCAAAGCATGTCTTTTCCCAGTCATTACTCTGAACATTTTTTTTTTTTTTGTATTTTTCTGAAGTTGGAAACGGGAGGCAGTCAGACTCCCGCATGAGCCCAACTGGGATCCACCCAGCACGTCCACCAGGGGGCGATGCTCTGCCCATATGGGGCGTCATTCTGTTGCAACCAGAGCCTGAGGCAAGAGGCCACAGAGCCATCCCCAGCGCCCAGGCCAACTTTGCTCCAATAGAGCCTTGGCTGTGGGAGGGGAAGAGAGAGACAGAGAGGAAGGAGAGGGCGACCCTCACCAGCTCTCTACAGTTCTCTAGAGAGAACTTCGAAGTACTTTAAGTCAGCTTTCTCCTCATACCCTACCCTGCAAACTTAATGACTTTTATCAGATTGTGCCTTTCTGAAATGTATTCAGATTTTCTTTGTTACCAAATTCATAATTTATTTTTATAAATGTCTCATGATTTTTTTTCTTCCATAAAGTGTTTTTATCTTCTGTTGTACACTGGGAAAATACACCATTACTTAGTCTGTGACTTATAGCATAAACTCAGGGCTCTAAATTTCCAGGGTTCTTAGCCATGTGAAGTTCAAAATCCTGTTCTCTCTCTAGGTTATCTTTTCTTATCAGCTTTATAGGGCTTGTTTTAGAATTCAAGGCCAAGAATTTTGCTCTTTTTTCTGCTCGGTTCTTTTGTTTTCCCTTCAATGAATAAAAAAAATCCTCAGCCTCAGAGACTAGTTTTAATAGTACAAGGCCTGCAAAGTAAAGCAGAATTACCAAGAAAGAAAAATTTCCATATTTTAAAATGCTATCCCACTATATATTTTGGCTATTATTAATAATAATTTTATTACATGGCTTAATTCCTTAGCTATTCACACAATACAGGGAAACATTGTCTTTGAAATCTAAAGAATTGTCATGCTGGCCACTTCCAATTTGGGTTACCTAAGACAAATTACTTACCTCATTTGTAAAACAGGAATAATAATATGTGGCCTGTAAAGATTAAATTAGTTATTATATATAAAGTCGCTTTCACCATGCATGATATGTAATAGCACTTCAATAGTACTAGGCTTTAGTAAGGAAATATTTTTACACTGTCAAAATAATTCTTTACGTGACTCAAATTAGGCTAACAGCTTTATTTGGCTTGTGTGTAGGGAACACCTAAATAGATCAGGTGACTACTCTTCTCTTGAAAGAGGGTCAGAGTTTTTACAGTACATAGGAGAATATGGGTCCTTGCAGATTGGTTTAGGAAGCAGAGTGTTTTGTTTGTTTGTTTTTACTTTAACTGTAAGATGAAATTGGGGGTCATTACTGTATACATGTCCCTGCTTGAGTCAATTGGTGCAATCCTAATCACCATCAGAACAGCTTTGTCCAAGAATTGCTTCTGCAAACTTTGCAATTTATTATCTAGTCAAAGTTCATTGGACAGAGGAGGTAGATAGCAAAAAGAAAGAAAAATAGGCAAAGATAGAGAGTAAGGGAGAACTTGGGTATGCTCAATCATCCTTTTTGAGACCTTTTAAAAAAGGAAGCAAATTAAGGGATGTTAGAGATAAATTTCTTATTATGTTAATGAGAATTCACTTACAGTTAAGAGAGGCAACTGAAATGAAACTTGAGAAAAAATCAATCTCAGGGTTTTCTATACACTTGTGACCTAGATACACGTGGCTGGCTCTGGAGTCCTAGAAAATATTTCCTCATTTATTCTCCTCTTCAAATTCCTTTTCATTCTCTTTTTTTTTTTTTCCTCTCTCTCTCCAAAACAAAAATTTAAAACACAAATAAAACAAACAAAAAAGAACTTTAGGAAGCAAGTAGATTTCACTGAAGACTTTTTTGGTGTGCTTTTCCTATAGCTAACAAATTTAGAATCTGCCTTAGTCATTTTTGTACTCCCAAACTCCTCCTCAATGCAGCCCGCTACAACCTCCTACGTAGCTGCCTTTCCTGGCTCTGCTTTCACCCTTCCCTGTGGAGCTCTTCTCTGGCTCCCCATTCAAACTTAACATATACAGACCCATTATGGAGATCAACAAAACAAGGGGCAGTTTACCAACTGTTGAACTTAAACATCCAGCTTGGAGTCTTAAACATCATTGGATTCTTTCCATAAGGTTTTGGTAAATAGTTTCTCCACATCATTACATATATATACTCATACAAACATGCATTTTTCTCTTTTACAAAATTAGCATTTATAAAGTTTTGTATCCTACCTTTACAGTCTACTTGCTATAGTGAGCATTTTTATTTAATTATAGATTCTCTATAAACACTATTTTATAGCTATATAAAATTCCATCATACAATAAACCATACTGTCATGCATTAGGTTGAATCAAATGAAATCAATGTTTTTGTATGTCAGTAATAGTCAAATGTCAGCATTTGCATATAACTCAATCTTATAACTATTCCCTTACTGTTGGACATTTAGAATGCTTTTCATTTTTTCCATACTAATTAATGCTATGTTGATATCTTTGTTCACAAATCTTTGTTATTTCTAACTAATATTTTAAGACTTATTCCTAGATGTGGGATTAAACTAGGTCAAATTGTATAAATAATCATTTACAATAACCACTTTCCATAAAGGTTGTACCAATTCCCTGGTAGTTCAGGAGTATCTCCATCTTACTATAACTTGGACAGTATTATTGTTACTAAAACTTGAGGCCCAAAAATAGTATTTTGTTATTATTTATCTTTGCAATAATGTCCTATAGCCAGTTTTATAATTTGTATTATTTTCAAAATAAGAATTCTAATCTCTCTTTTTTTTTTTTTTTTTGCATTTTTTTTGAAGCTGGAAACAGGGAGAGACAGTCAGACAGACTCCCACATGCGCCCAACTGGGATCCACCCGGCATGCCCACCATGGGGCGACGCTCTGCCCACCAGGGGGCGATGCTCTGCCCATCCTGGGCATCGCCATGTTGCGACCAGAGTCACTCTAGCGCCTGAGGCAGAGGCCACAGAGCCATCCCCAGCGCCCGGGCCATCTTTGCTCCAATGGAGCCTTGGCTGCGGGAGGGGAAGAGAGAGACAGAGAGGAAGGCGTGGCGGAGGGGTGGAGAAGCAGATGGGCGCTTCTCCTGTGTTCCCTGGCCGGGAATCGAACCCAGGTCCTCCGCACGCTAGGCCGACGCTCTACCGCTGAGCCAACCAGCCAGGGCTCTAATCTCTTATTTATCATATCTGCTGAAAATACTTTATCACAAGTTGACAATTATCTTTTAATTTAAGAATTTTTGGTGTACAGAGCTTTAACTTTTAATGTGATCCATTCAATCCAAACTATCTTTTTATATTTGAATATCCCCTGAAGGCCAAAATCAACTAGACATTCCTTTATCACATGTATTTAAACATAATAAAAATTATCCTTAATTATAAAATTGTACCCCCAAATATACATGTTATGGTTCATAATATCAAAAAAAATAAACAAATATGAGTGTATCAATAGATTTCCACATCACTAAAGAATCAAAAGAAATTTCTAAATCTCTGTTCAAATAGTAGGGCAGAAGTATTATCTCCATATATTATGAGAAAAACACAAACAATTTAATTGTAGATACTGACATCTTCGTCTAACTCAAGTATTACTAAGTTCATGGCCATGGTATAAGTTTCAGTATTCATTTTAGGATAATTTTTTGGTCCTAAAAAAATAAGCTCAGGTAGCTTTCTATGCTAGAAAAAGTAATTAATTGCCCTAGCTAAGCATTACTCTTTATCTTTTCCCAAACCAAGTACTTGACTTGTTTTCAACATGAGTGAGTATATATATCACCTTTACCTAACACAGATGAGTTCTACCTTTGAGAATCATTAATCAGCCCCCAAAAATCCCTTTCTACTCAGTTTTGCCAAACTTAAAAAATTATGATTTGGTACTTAAGGCCATGATTTCTGTACTGTAGGAAAAATAAAATGCATGCTACTGTTCTAAAAGACAGTTTATAACTCATAAAAAATATAGAGATACTATTTACAACAAAATTTTAAATCTTTACATAATGGTATCTTACATTTAAAATGTTGAAAGTCTTATTATTTATGCTACTTTATATAACTGACAAGTAATACATGAGAAAGGCATGAATGAACCTATAAAATATACCACTTGCTATATATAGTTCATCTACCACTTTATAGTCATAGAGCTTCTCAAAAAGCAGCCATTTCAACTGTATGTAATTCCCCAAAAATATGGTCTTTAAAATTATATTCTATGAGGATTTCATCAGAGATAAAGAGAAAACTTTCATCAATAGATAGTCTTTCCACAGATCCCAGGCACTGTTGTAAAGAGACAGATTGAACAAAGCTGAATTCTGCATTGTATGCTTATTAAATCTAGAAACGAAGATAAAATTCTATCTAACACACAAATAAGCAAAATTTACTTTAAATCTTCAGATGTGGTAATCTAATAAGTCTCCTAGGTAGCAAAGCCAAAATGTAAATTTAATATAGTAGAATAAAATGGAGGAAAAAAACACATCTGACTGGAGTACATAAAAATCTGAAACAATATTTTCAACCCAAAATAAAACACTAGGTATTTTAATTTTTTTTTTTTTTTGTATTTTTCCGAAGCTGGAAACGGGGAGAGACAGTCAGACAGACTCCCACATGTGCCCGACTGGGATCCACCCAGCACGCCCACCAGGGGACGATGCTCTGCCCCTCCGGGGCGTCGCTCTGTCGCGACCAGAGCCACTCTAGCGCCTGGGGCAGAGGCCAAGGAGCCATCCCCAGCGCCCGGGCCATCTTTGCTCCAATGGAGCCTCGGCTGTGGGAGGGGAAGAGAGAGACAGAGAGGAAGGAGAGGGGGAGGGGTGGAGAAGCAGATGGGCGCTTCTCCTGTGTGCCCTGGCCGGGAATCGAACCTGGGACCCCTTGCACGCCAGGCCGACGCTCTACCACTGAGCCAACCGGCCAGGGCCTATTTTAATTTTATTTTAATTCATCTATTGAACAAGTAAGAGCTTCAGAGAGACAGGAAATATTAGATCACTGTTATTATCCAAATTCAAGAAATAGATTTAGCCCCTTCATGTAGCTTGCAGGTTTACTGTTCCACAATAAGAATACATGATGTCTGAAATTTATTTGGGAAGCACTGTGGTCTCTGAGGTGATATTTAGAAAGAAATAGAACCCAACAATAACTACTTTACTTTGTGGTTTACTGGTTTTTGTTTATATATTTATGAAGAGAACATTTTGGAAGTTACCACCAATTACAAACAAAAATGTATGTCACTCCAATAAATTTAAATTCTAAATAAAAAAATTTTTAAACAATAATATTTTCTTGGGGTGCAGTGAATAGTGTTGACCTGGGACACTATGGAACCAGGTTTGAAACCTTGAGGTCACCACCTTGAGTATGGGCTCATCTGGCTTGAGCACAGGCTCACCGGCTTGACTGTGAAATTTTAGACATGACCCCATGGTCGCTGGCTTGAGCCCAAAGGTCACTGGCTTGAAGCCCAAAGTTGCTAGCTTAAGCCCGAGGTTGCTGGCTTGAGAAATGGGTCACTGGTTCAGCTGGAGCCCCCCCATCAAGGCATGTATGAGAAAGCAATCAATGAACAACTAAGGAGCCGCAACAAAGAATTGATGCTTCTCATCTCTCTCCCTTCCTGACTGTCCCTTTCTCTCTCTCTTGTTAAAATAATAATGTTTTCTTAAGCATAAATAAATAAAATCTAAATGTAATTCTAATCACAAATGGTGGTTAGACAAATGGTAATGACCAGACCTTTATTTTATTCATTAGTTCTCCTGTCAGTTCATTCACTAATTACATTGATAGGTAACCATGTAGTCATCTAACCTCTGTGAGCTTTAACTTCCTAATATGTAAATTAAGGATGTTGGAACAGATTATTTCAAATGACCTTCTAGCCATAAATATGATAATCTTATAACTATACTCCATCTACTCATCAAACAATCATTGAACATCAATTATTTTATTGGCACCAGGCTAAATGTTGACTACCAAAAATCAATTGGACCTTTTATTAAAGATTTATATAGCAGGCACTGTAATAAGTGTTTTACATATACTTTCTCATGTATCTTAATCTCCACAATAGTCTTAGGAGATAGATAGATGTTATTATAGCTTACTTTATAGCCCCCCCAAAAATCTAGAGGGTTTAAATAATAGCTAGTTAGCTCAAGAGCCAAGATTCAAACTCAGAAATTTTTGACTTTCAAGCCCTTGTTTAACGAGAACATCATGCTGCCATCAAGGAGCTGATGGCCCAGTATTTCTCAAAATGTAGTGCTCAAATCACCTGCATCAGAATTACTTGGGGTGCTTATTTAGAATTCAGATATTCAGGCTCTATTCAAGTTCTGCTGAAATAAATTATCTCTGGAGTGGAGCCTCTATTTTAAACAGGTGATTCTGCTCATATGATTCTTATGTACACTAATTCTGAAGCCTACTAACTATATCATTTATAATTTGTCTACATTCATTAATTAAATATTTAATGAATGATTATTATATACAAGTCATGCTATGCTAGGTGCCATGTTAGATACTTTGCTGTATGAGAAGTTTGTGTCTAATTGCAAGCAAAACACTTGACAGTAAGATACATACAGATATCTACAGTGCAGAATGTTTATGCAATCTTTGAGATCTTGCCTTAACTGCTATAATTGCTGCTCTGTATTTGCTTTTATATTGTTCTGTGTGTGTGTGTGTGTGTGTGTGTGTGTGTATAATCTTTGTTAAACAGAATGTAAATCCCTTGGAGGCTTATTTTCATCTTTTATTTTTATTTGTTTTTCTGGAAAGTATTTACTAAGTACCTACTGAGCACTAAACATTATGTGGACACTAGGACTATATTAGTAAGCAAAAATTAGACTCAGTTCCTTTTTGGAGCTTTTGATCCAAGCAAGGGAAAATCTACTAATCTAATAATCAGACCAATGAAAACATAGATCAGACTAGTGTAGTAAAGTATAAATTACTACTATAATGAATGATATAAAGAAAAAAGAGACTTAGCGAAAAAATATTGCGAATTCTTAATTCTTAGCGAACTTAAGAAAAAATATTGGTCTAGTCAGAGAAGTCAGGGAAAGTGTCCCTAAGAAAACAACTTTTGAATTACTACCTGAGAGATATGTAAGCACTAATTAAGTGAAAGGGAAGAAAAGAGAAGGAAGTACCCAGGAAAAGGGTACAGCATGTGAGAAGGCCTTTGTGGTAGATGGGTACATGCCAAAAACAAAGGATTGATAAACAGAAAGTAAAATTGGAATGGAGAGAATGAAAAGATGCTGAAGTCATTAGGGGTCAAACACTGTAGGGCTTTGTAGGCCATGGAAGAATTTTGTTTTTATCCTAAAAACAATGGCAAAACAATGAAAGAATATACTAGTTATTGCCCATTTGTTCTGCCCCACCCCCAGACCCATTCTCCACTTAGAGCCTGGAAGACTGAAACAACTGACTGCCTCACCCGGACTCCTTGTCATATGGCTTCTGTTTGTATTTAGTCAATGGTACCTGTAGGAGACTGGCTGGAAGAAAGAAAAGTCAGAGTATTTCTGCACTCTTATTCTGCTTTGGAGTCTCAGTTCTAGTAGTGGTTGCATCCCTGAGCACTGACTCCTGCCCAGCAGGCACTCCCTTAGGGCTCTGGGCTCCAATAACACTCACTGTTTCACCCTTTCGTCCCTTCAGACCCAGCAATGGTAATGGCTTCCTCCTGTTGCTGGTCTCTGGTTCCTTCGTATTTCTTGTTGATTTTCGTAACCCTGCCCACATCTCCTTTCACTAAAGCCTTTTCCTCTGAGTGGAATAGTTTCCTGCTGGGGCCATAGCAAGTGAGGTATTCAATCCCTAAGGTCTAGTAAAAAGATCTGTACTAAGTGACACTCAATAAATATCTTGTAACCAAATGACCAGGCTAACTTACTCCAGTCATAGGACACTCCATGAAATTTTCTTTTGCCTCTTATTTCCATGGTATTTGCCTCTTATTTCTTACTTTATTCCTGGTAGTTGGTCTTAATTACTAAAAGATTCTTGGAGGACTGTAACCATTTCTACTCACACGAATAAGACTCTTGCCATCCAAAGGAATTAGAGTGAACAAGGCTGTCGTAGTGTGGATATAAAAAACATGGACTTGGATCCATGTTTTGTCTCAAAGAAACCTGAATTTAGTTCTTTGCTCTGCTACTTACTAGTATGCCTGTAGGATGTTTCATAAACTCTCTGAATATCTGTTTCCTATGTTAAATGGCAATATTAATACTTACCTCTCAGGATTCTGGCCAATATTAACTAAAATAACGTGAAGGGATTAGTAGAGAAAAGGCTACTACCACTATTACATCTAGTTAATCTAAGACAAAAAGGAAAAGACAAGTTCTAAAAACTGACATATATTCATGATATTTTCAAAAACAGTATGTAAGAATATAAAGTATAAAATAAAAACTAAAAGTCCTCATTTCTCAGAGTGCTATGATATGCAGTTTTACAGACATTATCTATACATACAATACACTACATTTGGAAATTGAAGAAGACAAAAATCATACATGTTCGGAAGCAAATCTGCACTCCCTCTCCTCTTTCTGACTGAGCTATTCAGAGGAGTGTGTACATCCCAACAATCCTGCAAAATTCAGATACCATCTATCATCAATGCAGTTCACAAAAAAAGAAAAGCACAATTTTGAAAATAGTGTAAGCACTATTACTTCTATTTCTCTGGCTGGAGAATCATTGGACTAATTTAGAACAGGGTAGTAAATACTTCTGATTCTTAATATCAATACTTCAGGGAGCTGAAGGGAGAAGAAATAAAGCTGAACGTCCTAAAAGTACTGGTACATAAAAGGGAAACACACTGTCAAGAATGGTTCTGATCATTCTACCCAGAACCTAAAGACTCAAGCATCTTTTATCAGCCTATAGAAGTAATTTTCAATCACCCATTACAAAAAAAGTGAAGCATCGCCCTAGCCAGTTGGCTCAGTGGTAGAGCATTGGCCAGGAGTGGGGAAGTCCTGGTCAATTCCTGGCCAGAGCACACAGGAGAAGCGCCCATCTGCTTCTCCACCCTTCGCCTTCCCCTTTCTCTCTTCTCTCTCTTCCCCTCCCACAGCCAAGGCTCCATTGGAGCAAAGTTGGCCCGGGCGCTGAGGATGGCTCTATGGCCTCCACCTCAGGCACTAGAATGGCTCCAGTTGCAATGGAACAACACCCTAGATGGGCAGAGCATTGCCCCCTGGTGGGCATGCCAGGTTGATCCCAGTCAGGTATATGCAGGAGTCTGTCTCTCTGCCTCCTTGCTTCTCACTTCAGAAAAATTTAGAAAAAGAAAGAAAGAAAGAGAGAGAGAGAGAGAGAGAAAGAAAGAAAGAAAGAAAGAAAGAAAGAAAGAAAGAAAGAAAGAAAGAAAGAAAGAAAAACAAGTTAAGGCCCTGGCCGGTTGGCTCAGTGGTAGAATGTCGGCCTGGCATGTAAGAGCCCTGGGTTCGATTCCAGGCCAGGACACACAGGAGAAGCGCCCATCTGCTTCTCCACCCCTCCCCCTCTCCTTCCTCTCTGTCTCTCCCTTCCCCTCCCGCAGCCAAGGCTCCATTGGAGCAAAGTTGGCCCGGGCGCTGAGGATGGCTCTGTGGCCTCTGCCTCAAGTGCTAGAAGGGCTCTGGTTGCAACAGAGCGATGCCCCAGATGGGCAGAGCATCGCCCCCTGGTGGGCATGCCGGGTGGATCCTGGTCGGGCACATGCGGGAGTCTGTCTGACTGCCTCCCGTTTCCAACTTCAGAAAAATACAAGAAAAAAAAAAAGTTAAGCATCAACTTACCATGAGTTGATATATTAAAGCAATGTTTTTCAAAGTGTAGTCTGCAGACCACTTGCATCATAATCATTCAGCATACTTACAAAAAAGGACACACCTCTAGCCTGACCTGTGGTGGCACAGTGGATAAAGCATCAACCTGGAATGCTGAGGTCTCTAGTTCAAAACCCTGGGTTTTCCTGGTCAAGGCACATACAAAAAGCAACTACTATGAGTTGATGCTTCCCACTCCTTCTCCTCTTTCTCTCTTTTCTCTCTCTCCTCTCTCTAAAATCAATAAATAAAAGCTAAAAGGAAAAAAAAGAAAAAAGAAGAAAAGGGAAGGGAAGGGAAGGGAAAGGAAAGGAAAAGAAAGAAAAGAAAAAAGACACACCTCTAAATTAGAAACTCTGGAAAGAAGGCCAAGGGATCTCTCCTACCCAAGGGATCTCTCCTGTAAAATGTACCACAGAAGATCACTAAGCATCCTAAAGGACTAAAAATAATCTTTTAAGGTAAATGGAAACAGTAGGGGCCAAGCAAATACCCGTATACATATAATGCTTTGAATGTTTAGAGCAGAAAGAAAAATTCTCTTTCTCCCTACCATTTGAATGCCTCCCTCTTCCATAAGACCCAAACTAATCAATAATATTATTTTATAGTTTTTTTTCTAGTTATATATTCGTTTCCATTCCTATTGCTCTAGGATAAGCCTTGTCATCTCAAACTTAGATTATCTTTTCTTTTATAACATTTTCTCTTCCAATTCATTCTGTATATTAAATTAATGTTTGTAAAACCCTATTTTTACCTATCTTTCCTTTGTACAGAAACTTTTAATAGCACGCAAATGCTTAAAAAATAAAGTTCACAATGCTTGGACTGTCAATCAAAGTCTCCCACAATGTTGTTCTCCCCGATAACCATCCATATTAGCCAAGCTAAATTTACTAAGTGTGGCAAAGGCTGCGAGATGATCACCAAATATGTTTTCCTTCCTGAGCAAAGACAGACTACATTTCCCAACCTCCTTTGCTATTCAAAGTATATAGCTGACCATGTAACTGAATCCTAACCAATGGACTGCAAATGGAAGTGATAAGTCCCATTTCTAGGACAAAATTTTAATTACCAAGTGTACTCTTCCACACTCTCCCTTTCTGCCTGATCTAAGGAATGGTTGTGCTGCAAAAAAAAGCCTGGATTCCTGAATCACTATATGAAAGAGAGTCACTCACCAACCAGGACCAACCAAACCAGAACTTGGACTGTTACATGAGAAATACAGTTCTATTGTACTTGAGACATTTGGCATTTTTAGAAATAAAGGCAATGATTCATAAGTCCCTGGAAAGGAAGAGTCTATAGCAGTGGTTCTCAAAGTGTGCGCCAGGGCGCACTGGTGCACTCTAGAAGATTTCTAGGTGTGCCCTATGGTATTCCAGAGAAATATGTGCCTGTTGGGGACCAAAAAACCAACAGAGTTTTTGGAGTTTAGATTTTTGGGGGGCAGAGATGTGGGGAATTGGCTGTAAACTGACAGTCTGCCCAATCCCTCACCTCACTTGCATGATTAGGTTGCAAAAGGCTGTTAAGCTGTGGTGCTGGATTGTTTACACTACCGCCATATTCCCTGGAAAGACTGGAGGCAAGTTTCTTCTATCCTTTGTTTGGTGTCAAGTTAATATGATATGTATGGTGGGGGTTTTCTGCACTCAACACAATTAAGAGTAAAAAAGAGAGGAATTCTTCAATGTATTAATGAGGAAATGAGAGTTTGCCTTTCAAATATATGCCCAAACATTGAAGAATTCGCTAGGACACATCACGCTCATGTTTCTCATAAACACAAGAATGAAAAAACACTTTCGCGCCGGGACCTGCTGAAGAATGTGTCTATATATATAAAAAGATAACTTTTTTGTTATCTTTTTATTTTTAACCCTTTTTTATGAATTCTAAAAAGCATAACTCAAAAAATATAACACAAAAATGTTTTTTAATGTCAGAATAAATTTAATTTTATTGTATTTATTTTGTTTAATTACCATAAAAGCACGCTTGGACTTTATAAGTTTTTCTTTAATATTTGACTTAATTATTATAACATATTTCTCAGAAATTTGTATATAGTGTGCCTACAATTATTTGTAGGATTTTAAATGCGCCCCGACTTCAAAAAGTTTGAGAACCACTGACCTATAGAATACAATGATTAACTAGCCAAGAGGAGTAAAGAATAGAGAGGAGTCATAGATGGTAGAGAGAAAAAAGGCAAAGAGGGCAGAATTCTTCCTTATTCTAGACTTCAAAGGAATGTGTGACTGTGTTATCACAACCCAGCCTACCCTTATTAAAATGCATTATTCAAATATACCTTGTTGATTCCTACATATGAGCTTTGGCTCTTAAAATCTCCCTGCTGGAAAGTTCTAACATACTCAATCTCAATTCAAGTCTCTTTCCTCTTTAATGTATTCAACTATTCAAGCTCATAGATCTCTCCTTCTATTGAACTCCTATAATACATAAGGTACTATACCTTTTTTATATATTTAACCTATATTATCTTGCATTTTAAAACTTTTTATGTAAAAATAGTTTTTCCATTCATATTACAAACTCCCTTAATGGCAGGAATTGTTCTTCAAAGATCTGAATATTTCCCAGAACTTTTATATCTAAGTAAATATTAGTGCTTAAATATATGTTGAATAGAACTGAGGGTGCTGCTCTGGAAAGAAATAATAGAAAAATATTCCAAGGAGAAGTTGCCCTTATTATTTGTTAGAACAAGGTAGAAGTATACATAAACTTAAATAAAATAAGAAAATATATAAATATATATATAATACATACATACTTTCAAAAGAAAATCTAGCTTCATCTGAATTTCAGCATTAGTTCCGTATTCAAACATAATCCATTCGACCAAGCAGATATCAGTCTATGTGCCTATGATAGAGTGATGATATATGGCAGGAAATCTGAATTATAAGTAATACCTAAAATACCCCTGCCACCACTACAGAAATAAGACCATTTGACTAAGCACTTAGATCAATGCTGGGCAATAGAACATTTTGCCATGCTGGAAATATTCAATATCTGTCTGGCCACTAGCTACAGGTGACTATTGAGAATTTGAAACAGGGCTAAGTGAGACTAAAAAAAAACTAATTTTGAATTTTATTTAATGTTTGTTCATTTAAATCCAATTTTAAGTAGCCACATATGGTTAGTGGCAACCATATTGGGTAGCATATACCTAGACATTTTGCTTTCCTTGAAATACACTTTGATTATTTGATAAACTTGTTTGTGAGTTTTCTACTTTGTAAACTTTATTCACTTTTAACTATTGATTATGCTATAGCTTTTCATGTTGAATTTTACTTTAAGAACATAGCATTCAACTAAAACAGAGACCTAGTGACCCACTTCCCTAATGTAGAGCAAGAACAAAAACCCAAGTCCCCTATTACAATTTCAGTGTTCTTTAAACTATAACATACTCTATTATCACCTCTTACATTATAAATTCTAAACAGAGAATAAACTTTTTATTTGTTTGTTTGTTTTTTAATTTTTATTTTATTTATTCTTTTTTTTAAGAGGAGAGAGAGACAGAGAGGGAGAGAGAGGAGAGAGAGACAGAGAGAGAAGGGGGGAGGAGCCGGAAGCATCAACTCCCATATGTGCCTTGACCAGGCAAGCCCAGGGTTTCGAACCAGTGACCTCAGCATTTCCAGGTCGATACTTTATCCACTGCGCCACCACAGGTCAGGCGAGAATAAACTTTTTAAATATGATATACATTTTTTCTATTATTAACTTTTATCCTGATTTTTAACAAGGATCTTATGGCCTATGAAAGCCTCAGAAATCTGGCTCAGCAAAACAAAGTGAAATATGAATATTAAATAACATGAGCATGGAGTACTACCTTAAATAAGATCAAAAGCTCATGTCTAGAAAAAGAAAGATGTTAACTGAAAGTTTTCAAAAATAACATATTATCTGGCTCCTAAAAGTAGTCTGAGTTTAACTATTGAAGAAATTTTATTTAATTATTTTAAAGTGTTTTTGAAATTTAAAGAAAATATTTTATTAATAGTTTGAGAAAATTCAAAAATGATTAACAAAATAATAAAAATTCAAATTGGATTATCTAATTGTATTTTTAGTGTATCAATTATGTACACTAATGTTCATGCAATGTTGCTAGCTACTATTCATATCAGAATTCACAGATCCTTGTCATCTAAGATTTTATATTCTAAAGAACAGCTTCCAGGCCCTGGCCAGTTGGCTCAGCTGTAGAGCATCAACCCAGCATGTGGAAGTATTGAGTTCAATTCCCGGTCAGGGCACACAGGAGAAGCAACCATCTGTTTCTCCACCCTTCCCCCTCCCCCTTCTCTCTCTCTCATTCTCTCTATCTCTCTTCACCTCTTGCATCCATGGCTTGAATGGTTCAAGCAAGTTGGCCCCAGGAGCTGAGGATGGCTCCATGGCCTCACCTCAGGCACTGAAATAGTTCAGTTGCTGAGCAACAGAACAGTGGCCCCAGATGAACAGAGCATTGCCCTGTAGAGGGCTTGCTGGGTGGATCCCAGTCGGGGTGCATGTGAGAGTCTGTATCTCTGCATCTCTGTCTCTCGCTTAAAAAAAAAAAAAAAAAAAAAAAGAACAGCTTCCATGTGTTTTTAAATGATATACTTGTCCTTTATTAGGAGAACTAACTACTCTAAATTGCTTTAACCTTTCTATAAAATACAAGCATGTGTCCATGTACCAGCTAGTAATAAATATGCTACTTGGGGAGAACATGATGAATACATAAATTGTTACAATCTATATGATTTCCTAAATCAGATCATTGGAAGGCATTTCAACAAACATCACAATCCTCTTCTTACAGACCTTTTTCCAGTCCAAAAACACAGGCTAGCTCTGAAGTTTAGGGACTTTTGTCCATTAGTATCCTTCATTCCTTCTGGACATGGAGAATTTGGAAAAATCCCCATTCCAAACCCAATGGCCAGCATTCTTGCTTTCCTGAGTCCCCAGTCTTCTGAAGATGTTTGATGTCACAGGCACCTTCAGAAAGCCTGTGTTGTACTGTAATATTTTATGAACAAGGAAAGAAAGATCCTGAATATTGTATTTTACATCTCAACTGAAATAGTCCATGTCAAAGAAACTACCTATGCAATAAACATATATATAAAATTCTTCCCTACACATCTCTTTAAGGAATAGGTTTCCCTTGAACATTTAACAAATAAATAAATATTAAATAAAACAATTATTATAGGATCACAAATGGCATGAAATATAAGTTTTCTTTCCTGCAGCATTAAAAATGTGCTTATATATTTGTACTTTAACAAGTTACATAGTGTGTGCATAGAATGTGTTTTTTACTACATTATCAACTCACACTGATCAGTGTGATACAATACATGGAAAATATATAGTTCACAAATATGAATTAATGACCATGAGGGTATCACAAAATGCTAATACTAGAGGATCAAATTACACTTGTAAACTGGTTAATGTAAGATTCTCAGAACAGCTGGTAATAAAAACATTTTATTATTTTTATGAATGTATAATGTCTCATGACTGCCAGAAACATTCTCTTAAATTTTTGTTTGATTAAAAAATGGCTGGTGAATAATTTTTTATGAAAAAGACTATTCAAAATAGAAAGAGACCTGTGTGCCAACTTCCAGCCCAGAGGAATTTTTAATTACAAAGACTTATTTAAATTACAAAGATCTTTTTCACTTTTGAGTTTCTCAAAGTATTTCATAATAATATAAACTAGAAATATAAGCTGGAACGTAGAGGGGAATGCTAATGGAAATCTTGAGTGCTATAAAACAAACTTGATATATCTTTGGCTTTTACTTCTCTACCCACAAAAACAAACTTACTTTAAAATTTTTATTTGTACTTATTTATTTATTTCATCTTTTTTACAATGTGCTAAACCTGATAGCTAATGTTTTAAATTTTTTACCCATGGAGCAACACTTATGAGTTACAACACAGAGGAATTTGTATTTCTCTCAATAGTATCACTCTGTAATACACCTTGCAAATTGCTTTCATACACCTATAATTTTTCTATTTTTCTCCACTAGCAGGTTCTCAATAAATACTGGCTTAATGAATGAATAAATAAAGTTCAGTGAAGTGCCCTAATTTCTTTTACCAATTATACAACTGCCACCTTAACCTCTTACCTTTGAATGGTTGCTATTCTAAACTAATAAATCTAATCTGCTATTGAAGGCACTGTCAACTATACTCAGAATCAGTTACATAAAGATCAATGCAATAAATTCTTCTTAGACCTGAATGCTAAAGAAAAGTTGTATCATTTTAGAAACAGGTATATTTCCTTTGTATTGGATAACGATACTATGATTTTCATTTATTCCGGTTTGTCAAGCAGTCTGACACCAAATGTACTCAATTCAGCTAAATGATCTTCTCCAACTCATTATTTGAACCTGACCAGGCGGTGGCGCAGTGGATAGAGCATCAGACTGGGATGCCGAGGACACAGATTTGAGACCCTGAGGTCGCCAGCTTGAGCGTGGGCTCATCTGGTTTGAGCAAAGCTCACCAGCTTGGACCCAAGGTCGCTGGCTTGAGCAAGGGGTTACTCGGTCTGCTGAAGGCACACGGTCAAGGCACATATGAGAAAGCAACCAATGAACAACTAAGGTGTCGCAACAAAAAACTGATGATTGATGCTTCTCATCTATCTCCATTCCTGTCTGTTTGTCCCTGTCTGTCCCTCTCTCTGACTCTTTCTCTCTGTCTCTGTTAAAAAAATAAATAAATAATAATAATAATAATAATTTAAAAAATATTCATTACTTGAAAATAGTTTACTTTGTTTCAAGAATCACAATGAGTTTCCTTTTTGTAAGTACATGAAAGTCTTCAATTTGCAAAGTACTGTAATATATTTGACGTGGGCCCTATTCTCCCAATTAAATTTCTGTTGTTAATTATAAAACAAATTTTAAAAAAGCAAAAAAGTCAAATGGGTAGTAGAATGACAAAAAGCTAAGCTAACAATAGCAACCTTTAAAAAAATTAAGTAACAGTTTTTAAAACATTCTTTTATCAGGCACTTTGGTATATATTTTACATATACTGCCACAACAACCTTGCAACATAGGTATGTATTATTATGCTCAGGTTAATGCGAGGAAACTGAGATTTAGCACAGGACTTGGCACACAGAAGGTGTTCAATAAATAACTTGTTGAATGAATAAAGCCTAGTGAAGAGCCCTACTTACACGGGTAAGAAGAAAGGGTAGAACTTTATATTTACCTTAAGTCTTCTACTAAATACCCAAATACACAGTTCATATGTTAATAAATCTAGATTGAATTCTCCCATATTTAAAGGTGGAGTTTAAGAAACATAGTTCAGGATTAAACTCTTCTGGAGTGCAAAAATATAGGGAATTTGGGGGAAGGTAAAAAATTTTTGAAGACTTTTCTAGCAAGAATATTCAAACACTCAGTAAAAGAAACTAGAAATCATCTAAACTTCCATCCCTTCTGCTCATACTCATAAAGAAATAAGCAATTCTCTATATAATATGAAAAGAACATTCTCCTCTACCTCTCAGAGAAAAAGTCAAACTTTCTAGGCAGATGTCTAAATTCCATCATTAATATTTTTGTGTTAAGAAGTGCCTTCTTATAGTCCTCTACAAAAATAAAAGATCTTGAAAGAAGAATAGTCTAACATTCCCAACTTAGAATAAATTACTTGATCAGGTCTCAGAGCAATAATAGTAAAGAAGTGGATGTCTGATGTGACAGGGTTGCTGAAATATGAAAAGCCAGAAAAGGAACCATGAAAGCCTGAACAACTGAAAACAAAGGAATAGGTCATTAACATCACCTTCTCTCATTTTCCCTCCTACTCCTTCAATCCCTGTCCTACACATCTAGTTAAACTTTTTCTTCATTTTTCTTTTCCTTTAACCACCTCTTACACATCCAATTATTTTCTTCTATTTATTTTCTAGTTTTTAACTCTCACTCCCACCTTCTTTCATTCACCCACATGGAAGACCAACGTGAAATTCCTTTAGATTTTTTTACTTTTCCTTTAAGCACCTGCTGTCTTCTTATTGCCGGTCTTAACAACTTGTCTCCCTCATTCCAAGAAATTTCTTATTCAAAAATAAGAAAGGCCTGACCAGGCGGTGGCGCAGTGGATAGAGCATCGGACTGGGATGCCGAGGACCCAGGTTCGAGACCCCAAGGTTGCCAGCTTGAGCAAAAAGCTCACCAGCTTGGACCCAAGGTCGTTGGCTCCAGCAAGGGGTTACTCGGTCTGCTGAAGGCCCGCGGTCAAGGCACATATGAGAAAGCAGTCAATGAACAACTAAGGTGTCGCAATGAGCAACAAAAAACTAATGATTGATGCTTCTCATCTCTCCGTTCCTGTCTGTCTATCCCTGTCTCTGACTCTGTCTCTGTAAAAATAAAAAAAGAAAGGAAAACTCTGCTCACAAATTGCCCCATTTAACTGTCACCTGACAATCCATTGTTTCTTTATTACATCTTCCCTAGCCTCAAAATCTCTTTTAATTCCCCTTTTCAGGCCCTGGCCGGTTGGCTCAGCGGTAGAGCGTGGGCCTAGCATGCGGAGGACCCGGGTTCGATTCCAGGCCAGGGCACATAGGAGAAGCGCCCATTTGCTTCTCCACCCCTCCGCCGCGCCTTCCTCTCTGTCTCTCTCTTCCCCTCCCGCAGCCGAGGCTCCATTGGAGCAAAGATGGCCCGGGCGCTGGGGATGGCTCTGTGGCCTCTGCCCCAGGCGCTAGAGTGGCTCTGGTTGTAATATGGCGACGCCCAGGAGGGTCGCAACATGGCGACGCCCAGGATGGGCAGAGCATCGCCCCCTGGTGGGCAGAGCGTCGCCCCATGGTGGGCGTGCCGGGTGGATCCCGGTCGGGCGCATGCGGGAGTCTGTCTGATTGTCTCTCCCTGTTTCCAGCTTCAGAAAAGAAAATGCAAAAAAAAAAAAAAAAATTCCCCTTTTCTCACTCCTTCTACTTACATCTTCCCAGTACTCTCACAGAATGCTTTGAAAGCATTTATATAACAGTTGTATTGAGATATAATTTACATACCACACAATTCACCCCTTCGGAGTATCAAATTAATGGACTTTAATATAAAGTCCATTGGTATCCATGGGGATTGGTCCCAGGACCCCCGTGGATACCAAAATCCATAGATGGTCAAGGCTCTTATATAAGATGATGTAGTATTTGCATATAACCTACACATACCCTCCAATTCTTTAAACCATCACCAGATTACTTATAATACTTATAAAAATGTAGATAACATTACATTGTTTAAAAGTACTGTACAAGTCTGTGATCGAAACTGATCATATCACTTCAACCAACAAATTCAGCACCTAATTTCTACAGATAAGGGTCAGGTTTAATATGCACTTTGTTTGTTTTTTTAATTATAAAAACTGAATTGTTTTATCCTTATTGAAAATTTAGCTGTTTTAAAATACTTTTTATATTCTTTTGCTTTACAGCATATCATAAGAAAATCATTTTTTTCTTACTATACTTGGATGACCGTTATAAATTATTCCAGGCAAAGATTCTCCTATCTGTACATCTACTCTTTGTCAAATTCATTGTCATTCCTTTCTCTGTGTTACTAGTATATGTTTGCTTTCGTTTTTGTTTGTTTGTTTGCTTGTTGCTTTCAGAAAGACAAAATGCACATTAGTGAACAAGTGTGTTTTTTCTATAATACTATTATCAATTTAAGCAAAATAATAAAGGGTGATTCTTAAAGGCAGTGTTCTACTTCCTGTTTATATCTCAGTTCTTTACCCTTTACCAGCACTCCAAAATAAATGTCAAATGAAATACTTAATATGGAATTTCAGCTTAAATGTTCACAAATTAAGCAAAGTCAGTGTTTTATTTAAACTAAGTCATTTTTTCCTTCAGCCCTAAGAAATGAGATATAGTTAATTTTAAATGTAAAACTTTGTACACTATGCAAATTATGTCTGTGTGTCTAAGAAAAATAACAAACTTAATGAGGAATGTTAAAAAAAAATCATAACCCATTAGTTTAAAGATACATAGGAGCAGCCAAAGATGACAAACACGCATAAAATTCAAAACATAGTGGGAAAGGGAATAGGCACAGAAACACATAAATCAGTGTTTTGAATTCTTTTTCTCTGTGGGTATAATTGTACCTTAGTTTCTTATAATGATTTATTGAGGTAAATATTCTGTATGGTTTAACAGCTACAGCTTCAAAGTGTCAGGCACAGGCTCTCCTTTATTCATGAGGCAGCTGAGTATTGGGATGTGAATTCACTTCTGTATTCTGGGACTTGGCAAAGTTTGTTTTTAAGGTCCTTATAAAGAATTCATGTTGATGCAGTCTATTCAAATGTGAAAAACACTGTGCTGTAATGAGTGAAATAGAAAACCTTTACAGTAATTCTGGAGAAAAGTACATAAATTGAAATAAGCCACACAGAATTACTTTCAGCAAAGTAAAAAATTCCCCTGAGTTCATCTCAATCATTTTTTCAGGTTTCAGGATGCCTACAAACCCCATCATTGAATGGGATACTAAGCTGGATACTGAATCCAGTATCAAGACAAAAAGGAAATAGAAATAAAATTAAGACTCAGTTTGTAATATTCACGTAAAGAAGTCTTTTAGGTTGTTTTTCAATTTGCACATGCTATTGCTCTGGGACCAAGGTATACACAATAGCAACCTGTAATACCAGTTGCACAGTAGATTGTTAAAACTACCGTATAGCAACTTTATAACTTGGGGGGGGGAAGATGAGAAATTTAACAAACACAGTATGTTTCTTTTGAAAATACCATGCCAATGGAAGTTACACATGGATAGTTAAGGCACAGAACCCTATCTTGGAACCCACTTATCTTATGTTTGTCTATGTCAAAACTTTCAACAGGAAATTCAGATTTTTTCCAAGCAATCCATGTACCTCAGCATAAAGTGGAAATGCAAACTGCCTGAACAGTGGTTCTCTGGTGCATCCATACTCCTACTCATCAGCCAGAGTGCCTTTATAATTCCCCACAAGATTGGGGTGGTATAGGTGCTAACTGTAAGTAAAGTTTTTTAAAAACTAATAGTTTAGCTATGGCCGAATAGCCCAGTTGGTTAGAGCATTGTCCCAATGCCCACAGGTTACCAGTTTGATCCCTGGTCAGGGCACATACAGAAACAGATCAATGTTTCTCTCTCTCTCTCTCTCTCTCTCTCTCTCTCTCTCTCTCTCTTTCTCTCCCTCTCCTTTCCTCTCTCTCTAAAATGAATAAGTAAAAAATATTTAAACCTTATAGTTTAAAAAATTTAACTACATTTTTGTAATGGAATACTCTCATTTCCAGTTGACATAAATTAGGTTTTCAATCTTTGTTCAATTGAAAGAGTATTTCACACTATTAGAGAGATGCCACTAATAAATGGGTTTTACTTTTTCATGATTTTTTCTGTAAAATTATGAATTATCTAAAAATTTTCCCTGCTAAAAGCTATTAATTAAATTATTAACTGTTTAGTTATCTTCACAGAGCCTATTATAGGCATACATGGTATAGAAAAATCAATAAATAAAGATTTATATGAGATAGCAACCTATTAATTTAAAACAGCTCTGAAAAAGTTTTATTACTTTCCAGATGACATCTTTTCTTCCATAATAACTTTTTATTACCACAAAACACACTCACTAAATAAACTATAAGACATAATATTTTTATATTACACTTTCAGGCAAAAATATTCACTAATTTATTCAAAATAACAATTTTTAGTCAGAGAATACCACCTGGAAAATTTGCAATGTGCACCATGTTTAGATGACCCAAAATGTTCTGCATTGCCAATGAAGAATGAAGAGGTAGCATCTTATACAACTCTATAAGTGTACTATAATTTTATACTCAATCCTTGTGAAGGCAAAATAATTATGAGCCCCTAAAAGGCTGAAAGATTGAAAAGGGGAGAAAGGTGCTGAAGTAAGAACTTACATTACAAAGAATGAATACCTTAGATTCCTTCACCAGCCACCACCCATTATCAATTATTCTTTTCTTCCATCAGCAAGAACAATAAACCTTTATTATATATATATATGTATATATGTGTTATATGCTTGTTTAACATTTATAGTCTATGTTTATGTACACATAGTTTTACTATACGTATGTAGTTTATGTATATATATGTATTAATCTATATTTACTTTCAAATGTTATCTGTTATTTATATAAGCTTATTTCCATTGTTCCTCAAATGACATATTTTTCTATCTGTGAAAAGATTTGTCTATTGGGTTGAGATAAAATACATCATAATTTTTATTGTTAAAATTAATGAAAGCATTCTTATTCTTATAGCTTTTCACTGAACAACAGAATTTTCAGAAACAAATGAATATCTTTAGACCCTGGCTGGTTGGTTCAGCGGTGGAGCGTCAGCCTGGCCTGCGGGAGTCCCGGGTTCGATTTCCGGCCAGGGCACACGGGAGGGGCGCCCATTTGCTTCTCCACCCCTTCCCCTCTCCTTCCTCTCTGTCTCTCTCTTCCCCTCCCGCAGCGAGGCTCCATTGGAGCGGAGATGGCCTGGGCACTGGGGATGGCTCTGTGGCCTCTGCCTCGGGCGCAGGAATGGCTCTGGACCCGGCGGGGCGACGCCCCGGAGGGCAGGGCGTCACCCCCTGGTGGGTGTGCCGGGTGGATCCCGGTCGGGCGCATGCGGGAGTCTGTCTGATTGTCTCCCCGTTTCCAGCTTCAGAGGAATGAAAAAAAAAAAAAAAAAAAGAATAAAACTCTCAAAAAAAAATGAATATCTTTAAGCATGGGATAAGTGTACTCTATTTAAAGTTTTCAAAGGAATCAGAGACTTAGAGAAGAAAAGAATTAATATCAACTGAGCATCGCAGACTTGTCAGGCTCTGTTCCAGGTAAACACATGTTCATTCATCATGTAGTTCATAATAATCACATTAGAGAAGTATTGCTATTCCCTTTTCTGAAAATGAGAAAACTGAGATTCAGTGATGTGAAATGAAATGTTCAAGGTCACAAAGCGAGTAGGTAGTAGAGTCAAAATGTTGCCAAATCAATGGTCGTTTCTCTGCCTTATCTTTCCACCTTCATCATGTGCCACTCTCCTCTCTTCTCACTACACTCTAATTCCTTCAGCACCCAGCATACACTAAAAGTTTTCCAGCTTCAAGGCCTTTTTAGACACTGCTTCCCAACCTAAAACACTTCCCCGTTAATTACCTACTTGAATTCTCATCCTAGCTCCTTCTCATCCAGAATCACTCACTACCTCAGGGAGAGAATCCCAAACCACACTGTCAGGAATCCTTTGTTTATTTCCTTATGGCACTTATTATATTTTATAATTGTTTTATGTATTTGTCTTTTTGTTATCTACCAAAATAGAACATAAGCTCAATAAAAACAAATTAGCTTATTGATATTGCTAATTAATATTTCCAGAGACTAGGACAATATAGTTCTCAATAAATACTTGATGGATGAATGAAAAGATGTATATGACTCTAAAGCCAATGTTCCTTCTTCTATATCATACTACCACCTTAAAGGAGCTTAGAAATCATCTAATCCAAAACTCTCATTTACAAATGGAAAAACTAAGACCCAGAAAAGCCAGTGATTTGTTCAAAAACATGCAGTAATAAGTGACAGAAGTACAATGACCCCAGGTTTTCTGATCTCTGATTGCAAGGCTTTTTCTTACATAATACATTGCCTTACTCTGATAAGTCTTGCCCAAAAATATGTCTAAGAAATTCTCTGCAAAATGGCCAAAAATGTCAGTAAAAACTTTTGCAATCATTTACACCCTCAGCTAATACAAGAAAGAAAAAAAAATTAAACTAGTATACAAAGCATTTGGTTGTCAAAATATTTTATATAATTGTTTTAATTTGAAAATATAGACAAATATTTCCCTATTTTAAAATCTTTTTTTTTTTTTTGTATTTTTCTGAAGTTGGAAATGGGGAGGTAGTCAGACTCCCACATGCGCCCGACCGGGATCTACCCGGCATGCCCACCAGGGGGCGATGCTCTGCCCATCTGGGGCATTGCTCTGCTGCAACCAGAGCCATTCTAGCACCTGAGGCAGAGGCCATAGAGCCATCCTCAGCACCTGGGCCAACTTTGCTCCAATGGAGCCTTGGCTGTGGGAGGGGAAGAGAGAGACAGAGAGGAAGGAGAGGGGGAGGGGTACAGAAGCAGATGGGCACTTCTCCTGTGTGCCCTGGCTGGGAATCGAACCTGGGACTCCTGCACGCCAGGCCGATGCTCTACCACTGAGCCAACCGGCCAGGGCTTTTCCCTATTTTACATTACATAAATCATTTACTCCAGAATGTAAACAAAAAATTATGCATAATATGGAGAATACATTTAGAATAAATTTTCCTAGGGAAATCATACTTTGTTCATAAAAATGTACTATGTTTTCTCAATAGCCAGTAATTCTCTAAAAATCATACAAAATATAAAATTCATGTAAGTTTGAAATTAAACTAGAGACTAAGCAAAATATCTACAGTTAATGATAATCACAGATAAAAGAACAATTAGATCCAGGAATTCTATACTGTCTACTTCCATAATCTAATCACAGTTCTGCAAAGCATTTAGCCATGTATCCATTCCCTCAATCCATAAATCAAAACAGTCTATCTACATTGGCCTGACCAGGCGGTGGCGCAGTGGATAGAGAGTCGGACTGGGATGCCGAGGAACCAGGTTCAAGACCCCGAGGTCGCCAGCTTGAGCACGGGCTTATCTGGTTTGAGCAAAAGCTCACCAGCTTAGACCCAAGGTCGCTGGCTCAAGCAAGGGGTTACTTGGTCTGCTGAAGGCCTGTGGTCAAGGCACATATGAGAAAGCACTCAATGAACAACTAAGGGGTCGCAATGCGCAATGAAAAACTAATGATTGATGCTTCTCATCTCTCAGTTCCTGTCTGTCTGTCCCTGTCTATCCCTCTCTCTGCCTCTCTCTCTCTGTCTCTGTAAAAAAATAATTAATTAATTAATTAATTAATTAAAAAGAAACAAAACAAAAAAAGTCTACATTGTCACCACTGCATACTACCTCCAAGTCTTTCCACTCCTCCAGAACCCAAATTGAACAGCCACTAAATCATTTCAAGCCACTACTGTCATCTGATGGAGGAAACTTCAATTCAAGTTTTCTTTGCCAACACTTTTTATTTCCCTAATAAGCACATGTTATCCACACTCACTACCTATATATTTGTGTATATATATATATATATTTAAATTTCAATGATAAAAAAATAGAAAAATTAAACTCTGTCACTACCAGTTTAGTCCTTAAAAAATAGCCATATCTCTAGCTACCTCCTTCCTCATTTTTTAAAGAATTCTACATAATTCTTCTAAAGTATTTAAAATAAAATACAAATTCTCTTCCTTTACTTTTAGCATTACAATAGTATTAGTGCAAATGATAAACATTTTAGCTTTATTACAGTTCAAATAGATTTATGTAGGCCAAACTAGTGAACAAGACATTATTTACGGCATTATTCTATTAAGAAAAAAGAAACTGCTTCTATGGAACTTTTGTTTGCTATCCAACTTTCCAGAAGTTATTATGCTAAACTTTCAAAGTTGGTATTAGTCTGTTCAAGATGCTATAACAAAAATACCATAGACTGAATGGCTTACACAACAGAAACTTATTTCTCATAGTTCTAGAAGCTGGACAGTCCAAAACCAAGGTAATAGCAGGTTCCATGTCTGGTGAGAATCCACTTCCTAGTTCATACACAGTTGTCTTTTTGCTGTGCCCCCTGGGTAGAAGAGGCAAGGAAGTTCTTGTGGTCTCTTTTAAAAGGACACAAATCCTATTCATGCAAGCTCTGTCTTCATGACCTTATCATCTCTTAAAAGAACCACATCCAAATACCATCACTTGGGGATTAACTTCCAACAAATGAATTTGGGGAGGGGGGCATAAACATGCAGTCTATAGCAAAGTTCTTTACATATAATCAATCATGTTCATTGCTTTTCCCTTATAAAAATTCCAGTTATTGTATATACCTTTGTTATTCACCTACCAGCTGTTCTGAATGTTGTCTTTAATTTTCATTGGATCTTTTCAGCCCACCAGATGTGTCTCTCACTGTTGCTCACCAGGGTGCAAATTACCTCAGAATATACTGAACTTCTACAGGTTTTAAGGTCTGATTTCAAAGTTGTCATTTACAATCTGACAAAATAGTCCTGTTGAAAAAGTTTCAAAAAATGAATTTCAATAGTAAAGCTCAAGCTCTTTTTTTCCCCACTTTAGAATCTCAAAATCCTCTATCTCAAACATAGAATAACAACCCACTATAAGTATGCATTACAGTGGAATATTCCTAGAAGCATGAGTCAATCATGTCCACTCTTAGAACATCCTCCCATTCTATCATGGAAAGCTCCAAAACTGTGCAGTCCAATGTGGTAGCCAATAGCAACCTGAGGCTTTTTGAGCATGGCAATGTAAATAGCTTTGAGATGTGCTATGGTATAAGATACACAGTGGATTTTGAAGACTTAGTATAAATAAATAATGCCAAATATCTCAATCATTTTTATACTGATTATATGTTGAAATAATACTATTTTGATTGCACTGGATCACATAAAAAGCATTGAAATTAATTTCACCTGTTTTCTTCTCCAGTGTGACTACTAGAAAATTTTAAATTACATACATGCCTCACATTTGTGACTCATATTTCTATAGAACAGCACTGGTCCCACTGTAATAAACAGAGTTCTATTGTATCAGAATGCTTATTCCTCCTCTTCATACAAAAAACTAATTCACCTCGTCATGATGATGACAATGATTACAACAATAACGCCTTAAATTTTATCAAGTATGGCCCTGGCTGGTGGCTCACTAGATAGTGTCGCCCTGGTGTATGGACATCTTGTGTTGGATTATCAGTTAGAGCACAAAAGAAGTAACCATCTGCTTCTCTCTCCCTCCTTCTCCCCCTTCTCTCCCTCTTCACCTCCCTCAGCCAGTGGTTCAATTTGGTTTGACCATCAGCCCCAGTGCTGACGATAGCTCAGTTGGTCCAAACACATCAGGCTCAGGCACAAAAAACAGCTCAGTTGATTTCAAGCATTAGCCCCAGACAGGGTTTGCCGGGTGGATCCCAGTCAGGGTACATACAGTAGTCTGTCTCACTATCACCCCTCTTCTCACTTAAAAAAAATTACCAAGTACTTTCAAATATATGACTTCAATTGATTTTTTTGACATACTACTTGGAGGTAGTACCTCTCTCAACATCAGCTCAAACTATCATTATCTTAGATCACATTTTTGTAATGCTTTAGTTGGGGAAAATTTATTTTCTGATATTGAATTAAAAACGGAACAAAAATATCATGACACTAGTAGATAAAAAGACTTTGAGGAAATCCGGATTTCTATAGTTAGTTAGTTGGTCTTTGTTTTACCCCAAAGAAATAGTTTTTTGCCTGACCAGGCGATAGAGCAGTGGATAGAGTGTCTGACTGGGATGCGGAAAACCCAGGTTCGAGACCCGGAGGTTGCCAGCTTGAGCATGTGTTCATCTGGTTTGAGCAAAGCTCACCAGCTTGGACCCAAGGTCGCTGGCTCGAGCAAGGGGTTACTCGATCTGCTGCAGCCCCACGGTCAAGGCACATATGAGAAAGCAATCAATGAACAACTAAGGTGTCACAACGAAAAACTAATGATTGATGCTTCTCATCTCACTTCGTTCCTGTCTGCCTGTCCCTATCTATCCCTCTCTCTGACTCTCTGTCACTGAAAAAAAAAAGAAAAAGAAATAGTTTTTGGTTAATGTGTTGTGATGGATAACCTATATAAGCAAGGTCCTTAAATGAAAATGTGTATTTTTCAAAAGAATGGCGGGGGGGGGGGGGGACAAAAACATCATAGGAATAAATAAATTCTGATCTCCTTCCTGCCCAAAGCAGAAAGTACTATATATTCAGAACATTATAACAGCTAAAGAAGTTTATTATTACAATACTGCTTAGCCAAGGGACTAAAAAAGAAAATGAAAACAGTACTTCAATGATTTTGAAGTTTTATTTTTTTTCCCAACCACTTTCAGTCCTCTGGGGAAACAAAATTTAGCAAAAAAACAAACAAACAAAGAAACATTGTTTTTCCTGGTATCAAATGATAAGTAGTAAAAAATTCCAAAGTCCTAATCATTAAAGAGTAGCATTATGACATTTTCAAAAATAAGCATTAGTATGCTTAATCAATATTCATACATAATTTTTCCCCTGGGAAAATTCAAATACTTCATTTTAGAGATTATTTCATTTCAATAATCATAAAGGAACATTTTAAATTCTGTGATCTAAGCCAGTGGAAATATAAATAGGCATACACACTTTGGAAAGCCTTTTGGCATTATTTTGTGCTACTAAGCATATAACCGTATACCCATCAACAGGTAAATTCATGTAATTGAATATTACACAGAAGTAAAATGAACTGCTACTACTTAATGACAGTTCTCGCAACTATGTGTAAAAGAAGCTAGATATAAAGGAATAATATATGGTTCTATTTAAACAAAGCTCAAAAACAGTGAAAATTAATCATGTTCTTCGAAGTCTAGATAGCTATCTTTGGGGAGGAAGAGAAGGTAACTAACTGGGAAGGAAGGAAAATTTAAGGAACACTAAAAATGTTTTATTTCTTAAAGTGGGCAGTGGTTACATAGATACGTTTATTTGTGACAACTGAAATATAAACTTATGATTTGTGCACTTTTCAGTAGGAGTATTTTATTTCAATAAAAATATTTATTAAGCCTGACCAGGCGGTGGCGCAGTGGATAGAGCGTCGGACTGGGATGCAGAGGACCCAGGTTCAAGACCCTGAGGTCACCAGCTTGAGTGCGGGCTCATCTGGTTTGAGCAAAAGCCCACCAGCTTGAACCCAAGGTCGCTGGCTCCAGCAAGGGGTTACTTGGTCTGCTGAAGGCCCGCGGTCAAGGCATATATGAGAAAGCAATCAATGAACAACTAAGGTGTTGCAACATGCAATGAAAAACTAATGAGCAATGAAAAACTAATGATTGATGCTTCTCATCTCTCTCCGTTCTTGTCTGTCTGTCCCTCTCTCTGACTCACTCAGTCTCTGTAAAAATAAATAAATAAATAAATAAAAAATATTTATTAGCCCTGGCCAGTTGGCTCAGCGGTAGAGCGTCGGCCTAGCGTGCGGAGGACCCGGGTTCGATTCCCGGCCAGGGCACACAGGAGAAGCGCCCATTTGCTTCTCCACCCCTCCGCCGCGCTTTCCTCTCTGTCTCTCTCTTCCCCTCCTGCAGCCAAGGCTCCATTGGAGCAAAGATGGCCCGGGCGCTGGGGATGGCTCTGTGGCCTCTGCCTCAGGCGCTAGAGTGGCTCTGGTCGCAACATGGCGACGCCCAGGATGGGCAGAGCATATCGCCCCCTGGTGGGCAGAGCGTTGCCCCTGGTGGGCGTGCTGGGTGGATCCCGGTTGGGCGCATGCGGGAGTCTGTCTGACTGTCTCTCCCTGTTTCCAGCTTCAGAAAAATGAAAGAAAAAAAATAAAAAAATAAAAAAAAAATAAAAATAAAAATATTTATTAAAAAATAAAATTCCATGATCATATTAAAATGTTATATTACTAATTAAATTAAAACATTCTTTGAAACTTAGAAAAATTTTTGAAATATTCAGAAGAATTGCAGAGCTTTAGAGATGGAAGAAGCAGAATAAACTACTTTGGCTCAGATAAGTTAGGTGACTTGGCCAAGATTAAAGTAATAGCAGTGATGGAATTAAAATTCAGAACTTTCATATTATATTGCAGAAGTTTTAAAGTTGTTAATATAAGTAGACTTTGACATCATTATAGACTTGGAATTGCCTCTACAATCCTGATGTTGTATAATGCTAAAAGAACAAAAACTACAAACCACTGAATGTCATCATTACTTCATTTAAATTATAATAAAATAATGAATAAATCATAAAAGAAGGGAGGAAAGTCACACTTGGCCTTTTGGTGAGGAACTTTATAAGAATTAGCAATCCATGTCCTTAGAACATTTTTTAAAACTTACTCTTTATGAATTCAGATATAGAACACGTGTTCCACCAAATACTATATTAAAAAATAATAGTCTCAAAGCACATTGCTTCTTTCTTTTTTACTTTTGAAACTTGTTCGTAAACAAGTGTAGGAGCAACAAAGTCAAGGTGTGTTCACTACTCTGGGAAGTGCACCTACATTTGAGCAATTCACAGGATTAAAGGTTATAACCATTTATTCTCTTTGTTTCTCAGACTTCCAAAAATGGCCAAATTCTTTCTCTTTCTTTCTCTCTCTCTCTCTCTCTCTCTCTCTCTCTCTCGCTCTTTAAAAAGCTGTTCTTCCGACTCAGATTTTTAAAACAAGCTATGGTAGCATCCTTTATGTTTGGTCTTTTCCTGTTTAATTTCTTTCATTTTTTTAAACAATTTTGTTTTAAAGGAAGGGGAGGAAGGAGAGTTCTAAGAAAAGCTTTCATAGCAGGTTCAAAAGTACAAAAGCCATTTCAAGCTCCAGACATTTGTAGCCTTTCTTTCTTTGGTCCTTGAAAGGGCTTTCTAAATGTTAACAGCTAGGATAGGACTCCTTTCCTATGCTGATATTCCAGGCTTTGTAGTCTTGTGTTCTTCCCCACCCTCAAACCGCCCCCGCCAGCAACCTCATGCCAGCTTCTTTTTGAAATAAAACAAACAAAAACAGTAAGAAGAAAAAAAAGATCTCATCCATCATGATATGTCTAAAATCACATATAAAGTGCCTACCTATTTTGATTTAGTGTATTATTAAAACTTTTTTTGCTTTTAATTTCTTCTATATTTAGTGATTTCGTGTACCTATTTAATATGCTTTCATTTAAAAGATGACATGTCACTTGCAAATTTATTAGAGCTAAAATAATTAACAAGAACCTTTGTAAGCTCCCTCTCCTTAGAAATGCTGAAATATAATTTTCAAAAGCCTAAATGTCAAAAAGGTGCTAATTTATATACAAGTAAAAATAGAGGCTTATATCAGTTTAGAATTCAATATTATTCTATTTTAGAAAAAAAATTATACAAAGAAATAAGTCTGTATTCTAAGGTCTTAACAGCAATTATTTTTTCTTGATGACAAAATCGTGTTTTTATTTTTTAATTTTCTTCCTGTTCATGAATATATATTAATTCACCTTAAGTATGCATGCATTATGTGTGATAAGGGAAACTATTACTCTTAGCTTAAAAAATAAGTGCTGTTAGCCCCAACTGTATACTCAGTTGGTTAGAGTATCATCTCAAAGCGCAGAGGTAGCTGATTCGATTCCTAGTCAGGGCATATGCAGAAACAGGTTGATGTTCCTATCTCTCTCTCTCTCTCCCTTCCTCAATCTCTAAATCAATAAAATAAGCATTTTTTAAAAAGTAGTTTTATCAGTTTTCAGCATACATATGGGTACTTCTTAAAAATATATATACTTATGTTCAATTATTTATGTGCATTATATAGTAGATAAAAATTCTAAAAAATAATTTCCAAAATGGTAAAATTATGGTTCTCATATAAATATAAAAAAGAATCAAAATATAATGTCAAAAATTGTATTTAACTTACTAATTAAAGAAGAAACTAGTAAGAAGTGAAAAGCAATTTATAATAGAATCTGATTTACAGAGATTTATATTCTCACTGCACAAAAGACATTTGCATTGCCAAGGAAAGGAATCATTTGCATTGTATGGGCAGAAAACATTTGCACTGTTTTCAGTTTTCTACAATTTAACTTTTATCCCTACAGAGTTGTAAGATAGCCTAATCAAAAATGATCAAAAGTGTACACTCATTTAGAATCAGATAAATTCTGCAGGGTCCCTAGACATTCAGCACTCCCCGTAAAGGAAATCCAGTAATCACTTCTGTCCATTCCCAATTCATTGACAAATTTTTCTGATATATTTTACTAATTATTAAACTGAACTAAAACTGTTACTATTAAAATTTAAATTCCTGGAATGCAGAAAACATAGTGCCTTTTTCTGACATATTCCTGGAAATGTTTAGTAAAGTGTTCTGAACTTAATATATCATAGGTATATCACAAATATATTTGGGGTATTACCAACATTAGAAACTTCAGACCAGTTTAAAAGACAGAACATTAATAAATTATAAAACATTATTAAATACTGATACATGAAATAGAAAAGACTGTACAAAGAAATTACAAGTAATTTATATATATGTAATATAAAATCACAATCACAAACACAAATGTCCATAAAGAAACAAGCTGTCAAACAAAGCATGATTAACTGAGTTTTTCCATCAGTAATTGTACTAAAATTGAGAAAATTTTAAGGGAGAAAAATCTTAAAACTGAGAAAATTCAATCTATTGAACTAAATTCCCCTCTCAACTAAGAGATGATCATCATCTGCATTTTACAATGGAACACCTAAATTTAAATCATGGAAGCATAGCTTGAGGAAGAAACTGAGACCCAAATAATTTCTAGAACTCTCCAAGATCACACAGTTACTTAGATATTCAACAATACTTGTTAGTGTAAAAATTATAATTCACAATAGTCTCATGTTACATAATACTGGATTATAAACATGAAAATATTTTAAGAATAACTAAACACAGTGTTGAATGAACAGTGGTCGGCAAACTCATTAGTCAACAAAGCTAAATATCAACAGTACAATGATTGAAATTTCTTTTGAGAGCCAAATTTTTTAAACTTAAACTATATAGATAGGTACATTGTTATTAACTTAATTAGGGCACTCACTCCTAAGCTGGCCTTTGCTAAAAACGTCCTCAATCTGATTGAGCTGCATGTGGCTCATGGGCCGCAGTTTGCCGACCACTGAATTAGCCAATTACTAGATACTGACACATTAAGGGACTCTGATTTTTTTTTAGATTATCTTGAAAGAGAATAATTCTTTCTTGGAACTAAGTATCCTAAATTTGTAGGAGATGGGTTATTACCAAATTTTCATTCAATAAACATCATCTATACTAGGTATGAATTAACTCTACATGTAGCAGCATAGATAGCATAGTGATAAAGAGCACAAATACTAGAGACAGACCAGGTCACCAACTCTACTATATTTAGATACATAATCTTAAGTTAGTAACTCAACTTTTATATGCCTCAATTTTCTTGAGCAAATTTCTTGATCTTTATATGCCTCAATTTTCTGATCTGTAAAATGAGATAATAATAGGACATACCTGAGTGAAGATTATATGATATAAATTAACATATGTACAATCTGTGACCCATCAGAGTTCCACTAAATCAGAAACTCTGGGATAAGGCCCAACAGTATAAACTTTCACAAAAAGTCTTCCAGGTGATTCTGACCTGCACTAGTTTGAGAACTATTGGTGCAAATTAATAAGGTTTTCTCTTTCTCTCTTGATGAATATACAGCCATTATTATACTTGGTGTTTTACACACTTTGTCTTTTGTCACAAAACTACTCAAAGATTAGGTGTCAAAACTGAAGGTAACTTCACATCTGCTGGGAAAGTTACAACCAAAAAGACAGATAACAAGTGTTGGCAAGCATTTAGAGAAACTGGCCCCTTAATTCATTGCTAGTGAGAATGCAACATGGTGCAACTACTTTGGAAAACAGTCTGACAGGTCCTCAAAAAGTTAACCATACAGTAATCGCATGACCCAGCAATTCCACTCCTACACATATACTGAGAACTAAAAATATGTTACACAAAAACCTACACACAAATGTTCCTGTAGCATTACTCATAATAGCCAAAAAGTGGACACAACCCAAATGCCCATGAAATGACTGCATAAACAATAGGTGGTATATCCATACAATGAAATCTCATTCCATCAAAAAAATGGAATAAAATACAAATACATGCTACAACATGGATGGACCTTGAAAATATTACACTAAGGGAAAGAACCAATAGTCAGAGGGAAGGAGGAAGAGAGGATATGATCAAAGACGGTGAAGGGATTAGCCAAGTTATATATACATAACACATAGATAGAGACAATAGGGTAGCAATTCCTAGAGGGAAAGGTGGAATGGAGGTGGGGGGGGAGGCAACAGAGATGAAATGGGAATGGAAAGAGGCTTTGTATGGGGCATGGGGGGCACGAAGCAGGGGGTGGAGGGTGTTATGTTGAGTGGGATACTTGAAACCATGTCAACACAATAAATTTTAAAAAGAATAATAATAAAAAGAACCAATAGCAAAAAAACACATGTTGTATATGGTTCTATAGACATAAAATGGCTAGACTAGGCAAATCTATAAAGACTGAAAGTAGCCTGACCAAGCAGTGGCACAGTGGATAGAGCGTCGGCCTGGGATGCAGAAGACCCAGGCTCAAAACCCCAAGGTCACTGGCTTGAGTGCAGGCTCATTCAGTTTGAGCACGGGGTTGCTGGCTTGAGCATGAGCTCATAAACATGACCCCATGGTTGTTGGCTTGAGCCCAAAGGTCACTGGTTTAAGCCCAAAATCACTGGCTTGAGCAAGAGGTCACTGGCTCAGCTGGAGCCATCCGGTCAAAGCACATCAATGAACAACTAAGATGCTGCTGAAGAATTGATCTTATCTCTCTCCCTTCCTGTCTGTCTCTTTCTGTCCCTCTCTCTGTCTCTCTGTCTTTCTGTCTCTGTCTTTCTGGCTAAAAAATAAAAATAAATAAAAAATACTAAAAGTAAATTAGTGGTTGCCTAGGGCTAGGTAAGTCAGAGGAAAATTAGAGAGACTGCTGATGGATACAGGGTTTCTTCTGGGGTGACAAAAATGCTGTAAAATTGATTGTGGTGCCTGAGCTGTGGAGGCACAGTGGATAGAGCATCAACCTGGAATGCCGGGTTGCTGGTTTGGGGCCCAGGCTTGCCCAGTCAAGGCACTAATGAGAAGCCACTATGAGTTGATACTTCCTGCTCCTCCACCACCACCTTCTCTCTCTCTCCTCTCTCGGAGGTCAATAAATAAAATCTTTAATTAAAAAATAATTAATTACTTAAATTTATTGTGGTGATGTTTGCACAACTCTGTGACTATATTAAAATACACTTAACTGTGTACTTTAAATAGGTGAATTATGTGGTATGTGAATTATATCTCAATAAAGTTGTTATTTAGAAAGCCTGAAGCATTTGCCAAAAATATTATTGATGAAAAGCATATATAATATAAAAATTGATGCTATAACAATAACCTGTATCTAAACCCTAAATTATCATGAAAGTGAGAGAAGGAAATACAGAGCAAAAGTAAAGGTGCTAAATTCTTCATGCATATAGGGGGTCGTAAGTCACTGAGATACTGTTTTATTCTTGACTGGAGTAAGACACTAAAATATAATCATCAATACTGTTAAAATACTAAATGTATATACTCCAAATCCCTAAGAAAAAAAAAAGAAACTGAAAGGAATTACCAAGACACTTTCAGGGATTCTTATTTCTTATTTATATTTTACTTTCCACATTTTCTTCAATAGGTTTGTTTTATCTTTGTGAGTCTGTTTATCTTTGTGACTCTAACTTTTTTTTTTTTTTGTAACTCTAACTTTTTAAAAATGCATTTTACTTTACCTGTGTATTCATTTTTTGGTTAATTTTTTTGTATAGGTTAATACAGTCAGATAATTTTAAATTCAACAGATACAAAAAGTATAGTGAAAAGTCCCCCTGCCTCCTGTGCACCTCAGCCCCCCAGCCCTCACTACTCAAAGCATGGAGTCTGCAAATATTTATCAATTTCTTGGGTATTTTTGTGAAAATATTTTATGCATATATAATTATTCTTTTTTGTTTCCTTAATACAAATACAATGTAAACTACACATAGTGCTACACTTTGATTTTTTTATTTAACAGTGTATCTTGGAGACTCCCATATCAGAGCTTCCTCTTTTTTGTTAGTTTCTTTAAATTATTCAATTACAGTTTACCTGCAATATTAATTCTGTATTAGTTACAGATCTACAGCAAAGTGATTTGAAAATTTTTTACTTTACAGGGTGGTCTCTCTGCTGCCTCAAGTACTCATACACCTGGACTCATACATATTTATCTTGATATTATTGACTATATTTCTTACTCCACAATGTACATCTCTGTGGCTATTCTGTAACTACCAATTTGTATTATTTAATCCCTTTACCTTTCTCACCCAGCCCCCCAATCCTCCTCTGTCACTCTTCCTCTTTCTTTCTTTTTTATTTTACTTTTTTTAGGTGAGAGGAGGGGAAATAATGAGGCAGACTCCTACATGCACCCCAACTGGAATCTACCTGGCAACCCCATCTAGGGTTGATGCTTGAGCATTGAGGTAGTTTCAGTGCCTGAGGCTGATGCACTTCAGCAGAGTCATCCTCAGTGCCTAGGGCCACACGTGAACCAATCAAGCCCCTGGCTGCAGGAGGGGTGGTGGGAGAGAAAGGTAAGAGAGAGGGGGGTAGAAGCAGATGGTCACTTCTCCTGTATGTCCTGACTGGGAATCGAACCCTGGACATCCATACACTGGGCCAATGTTCCATCCACTGAGCCACTGGCCAGGGCCTCCTCTTTCTTTTTAATGGATAGGTGGTAGTCCACTGTATGAATTTACCATTATTTAGCCAGCCTCATATCGACATATTACTTTTATAATTGGCAAGAACAACAAAGTAATGTAAGAGAAAAAAAAACAATAATTACAATTTTCCCTTAAAAAAAAAAACAGAATATCACCCATTGACTTAAACTCCTAAGTTCTCTTGGAATATTAAAATATTCCAATATTGTTGCTTTATGTATATATAGACCTTATGACCAGATTAGAAGATATGCATCAACAATTTTACTGAAGCAATTCTGTAAGCAAATACATATTTCATTCTTTATTGTTTTGAGTTTCCAGGTATTTGTAAAACAGTTAAGCCAATATTTATGTCATCACATTTAAAACCACAGTAGCACAGTGGCATATCTGCACATTTTTTTTATACCTTGTTTTTAGGCCCTACAGTTCCCTTTATATTATGCCTTTAAATGAGCTTCAAGGTAAATTTCATCTCTTAATCTCTCACAGTTGAACAATGCATTCTTTATTTCCTTTTAACGTCAGTGACACTTAACTTTCCTTGTTCTGCTTCCACATCTATCTTTTAATCTCAGGCTCTTCTTTCTCATTCTATCCTCAAGTGTTCTTTTTATCTTTTCTTTTCCAAGAACAGCTCTTTTACATGCCTGACCACTGTAAACTCCTTGAGGTAAGGGATTACACATTATTTATTCTGGTTTTCCTCAAATTAAGCACACTGCCTGTCACATACTAAGCATTCTATATGAATGTTGCATTTTATCGGCACAGTGGAAAGTGCATGGGTTTTTGTAGTTGGACAGACTTAAGGAATGAAACCCAGCTTAGTTACTCACTCATTAGCTGTATGATTATGGGCTAGTCAGGTGTTACTAACCAGTTTTAACTTTAGTAAAAATCTAGAAAATTTTCTTAAACTTCATTATATGTAATAAAAAGTCTTGCAAATTAATGTGAAGTTTTGAGATCAATTATAAAAAGCACCTACCAGAGTGTATAGTACATAGTGGATATTAAACAAATAATAGTTATAATTATGGCTCCAAGAATTTTTTTTGTCTCAATAGCAGGTTTTTTCTACAGAGGATATTCATCAGAGCTTTTATTTTTTCTTTAGGTTTGTTAACCATGCTCAGCTATGACTACCATTGGTTGAGGGAATCAATATATGGACTCAACAGACACAAATGTCTATTACATGCTGAGCACTGGGTATATAAAAAATGAGGAGGGAATGGTATCCACTCTCAGGAAAGTATTTCAAAGTTCTATTAGCAACATGGTCTCCTCTCCTTGTATTTATTACCCAAGAAAGGACATTGCTGAGTTTCTGAACCTAATATGAAATACCACTCTGTTATATTATTTTATACTTCCTATATTAATTAAAAAAACACTTATTAACTACTTCATGTCAGGTCCTGTGCTAGAAGATAAAGGAACAAAAAATAAAGATGGAACAGTTCCTATCCTAAAGAAGTTATTTCAGAGTTCCAGATAGTACAGAGTGTCTTCTTGTGTTGACAAAACAAGGAAGAGCATTACCGAGTTTCTACTTCATATATGCAATTCTATTACACTATATAATTTCACCCTTACCTATAGTCTTCTGTATGTGAAACCGAGTAAAATCTGATTAAACGATCTAGTCTTTATCTCCTATGTTACTTTTTGGCTGTGATCTTGTTTTATGGTAATTTGAAGATGTAGCGTTACAGGTGCCAACATTTCTGGTGAAGAAATAAAAGACAGGGTGCCAGTTCATTAAACTTTTCTAGATTTTTACTAAAGTTAAAACTAATTAGTAACACCTGACCAGGTGGTGGTACAGTGGATAGAGCATTGGACCAGGAGTCAGAAGACCCAGGTTTGAAACTCCAAGGTCTCTATCTTGAGAGTGGGCTCATACAACCTGAGTGCAAGCTTACCATTTTGAACCCAAGGTCGCTGGCTTGAGCAAGAGGTCACTCGCTCTGCTGGAGCCTCCCAGTCAAGGTACAGATGAGATAGCAATCAATGAACAACTAAGGTGCCCCAACGAACAATTGATCCTTCTCATCTCTCTCTGTCCTTGTCACACACACACACACACACACACACACACACACACACACCTAGTTAGTAACTACTGGCCTTACTGATTGTCCTTTTCATTGCAGAAATCTTCTAGCAATCTACATTACCTATTCAAGCATCCTATTTGTTTACTGGCAATAAAGCTGGGTTCTAAATTGTATATACTAATAGTTTGTCGAATCCTTTGGAGCACTGTAGTCCTTTTTAGGGAATTCTGTAACTGCAATTTCATTGTAATTATATTTATAGAACTTTTGTAGAATCATGTTTAGTAGGTAAAATGTTTTAACTCATAGTAAAGAGCAAGAGAGCACTTCCAAAAAATACTTTTTCTCCTCATGGGTTTACCCTTCTCCTTAATTTATTCTTCACAGAACTAATTAAGGTGACCTTGTTTGGTTATAAAAATGACCCTGAGCTATTTTTTTATATTATCCTATTACTGTTATCCCTTTGCTTCCAAAATAAAGGAGCAGATTTTGGATATATGACTGCATAAAGAACTATATTCCACTGGTCACAGTTCCATAAATGGCCAGTGATTGTCTGAACTCTAGGAAGTAACACTATTTCTACAAAGGCAGTCAAGGTAGAGCAATTACTGAGTTTAGGGGCTCATCATGCAGCAGTTTTACAGGCTACTTTCAGTATCAAAATGCACACTGTATCTGTACTGTTCCCACTTACTGATTTTTGCTTTAAAAATAATAAAAGTTTTGATCAAGGTCAGAAAGTTGCAAAACAAGTAAGGACAAGAATCTTGACAGAATGTTAGGGTTGAACGCAGCCAGGTTCAAACCTCATTAAAATTCACATAGTTTGAATCTGTGTGAATAAATCTCCAGTATCTAAAGAAAAACCTTTAGAGACAGAGGTTCGGGAGATCAGTGGTGCCTGGAGAGAGAATATGGGAGGGCTGTTTAATGGGTACCATGTTTCCTTTTAGGGTGATGTCTTAGAACTAGATCGAGGTAATGGTTGTATAACACTGTGAATGTACTAAACGTCACTTAATTGTACGCTTGAAAATGGTTAACTTTATGTGAATGTCACCTCAATTAAAAAAAGGTAAATACTTTTTAAAACAAATTTTAAGTGAGAGAAGGGGAGATAGTGAGGCAGACTCCCACATACACCCCAAGCAGGATCCACCCACTAGTAACCTCCTCTGAGAAGATGCCAGAGTACCCAGCTATTTTTAGCACCTGAGGCTGAAGTGCTGGGACCAGCAGGAGCTCTCTTCAGTGCCCCTGGGCAGTCTAGCTCCCAGGCTAGCTCTGAGCCACTAAGAGGAAAAAGAAGAGAAGGGATAGGGGAGGGAGAAGCAAATGGTCGCTTCTGCTGGGTGCCCTGACGGGGAAGTCCATACGCCAGGTGGACACTCTACCGACTGAGCCACCGGCCAGGGTAGTATTATTTTTTAAAAGGAAAAAAAAAAAAAAAAGATACAAGGCTTTCTGGTAGAGAGGGGTGGCTTCACCTGAGGGAACCAAAAGTTGGATGCCTACATGCTAGCAGGTCCGATAGGGTCACTCCCACTTCACACAAAGCCATGTGGAAAGCTTCCAAAATTCCCTCAGGTGGACGGACCCTAGTTTCAGTAAGAGCCAGTAAACTGGTACAACACCATATTAGACCCATTTCAGTGAGAAAAAGAAAGCAGTAAAATAATCATCAGAATCCTCTAGAAAACTGCACCGCCGGTCATCTAGAAATCTCCACGAGCAATAACAGCAGGGTGGAACCGGTAGAAGCCATATTTTTTTTAAAGGTTTTTGTCTTGGGACGGGGTTCCTCCTGAGGACTCAGTAAGCCTCAAACGTTACATTTAAACCTAGGTGCTTAACTACAACGGACACATCTGTTAATGGTGCGTCACCTCACAGTGAAAAGCGAAAACCCAGGCTAAGCCTCTTTTTGTGCCAGCGAAGACTTGCTACGACCCTCACCGCCATACCCACTCGCGGGAAAGCTCCCTTCACCAGCCGGAGAAGGCGGAGCCTTAAAGGACACTCCCGCCACACGGCGCGAGGTGCGCCGCCGGGCTTCCTGGGAATTGTAGTTTAGCCAACCTTCTTTTTCTTTTGTTCAGGCAGGTATGGAGCCAAACGCAAAACTACAACTCCCAGGGTGCCTCGGGGGTAGCGTGCGGCTGCGGCGTGACGACTGTGGCGGAGAAGGCCTGAGGGGCTCTGCGTTCTGGAGTGTCGCTGCTTGTTCCAGTGGCAGGTTGCAGGCTGCTGGCGTCGCGGCTGAGGAAAACAGCGAAACAGTTTGGCATTTGCCGTCGGGTCCCCGCAACGATGAGTGCTGCCAGGGAGTCCCATCCGCACGGGGTGAAACGTTCAGCTTCCCCAGACGACGATGTAAATAACAATGGCGGAGTGGATGAGGGTTGAGGCCTACTTAAAGGTTGTGTAGGCCGGGAAGGGTGGGTATAGAAGGAGGAAGCTCCTGAGGTGGCTCGAAAAGGAGATGCAGGGGAAATGTTTCCTTTCCTTAATTAGTGTTGGAAGGTTTGGAGAGGGCCACCCACTAAGATCCACAGAGCTGCGTAGGAAGAGGGATCGTGGAAGGAAATCCTGTATTGTTGAGACGTGAAAAAGCGAAGTCAAGGGATCACATTTGCCTCTATGGAGGCTGATGAAGCCTCTTGGTCAGGCCTCTCTTCTCAAGATAGAGACGGCAAGACTCTGTTTTAGGCTAAAAATGCTCCTGTGACAGTGTCAGGATGTTTGTGCAATTTGGGCAAATTTTCCGGATAGATTTCTTTTTTTTTTAATTGTGCTGTTAAGAGTAAACCCAGAACAGTATTGAACGGAAGAATTGTACCAGGGGAGTAATTTACTGGTGCGAGGTGATGAGGTCTAAGACTTTGAGACCTAGAAACCCGTTTTGATGTCAAGTACCTCCCTCTCGCCTTCTCCCTTTCTTGTCCTCCCCTTTTCTCCCCACCCCCACCCACCAGCATGTCAGTTTAAATAGCAAACCATTCCTTAAAGTAGCACATTAAATATTTACTGTTATGCCAGGTGTTGGAAATTCAAAGATGAAGAAGTAGGTGCTTATCCTAGGCCATTCTGCATATTTGTCCTAGCATCTAGTGCATTGTCATGGAGACTGCAGTAACCATTGAATGTAAAAGTAGGTCCTTCTTTGGATGGGTAAATACCATAGGAACGTTGATGGCGAAATTTGGGAGAGGAGCATGCTAGGTCATCTTTAAGGATGGTGAAGGGACAACATCTAGTTTTCTTTCTGTTATTGTGTAAAACACTGTCAACTTCTGAACATATAGACACCGCTTTATATTCTGTAGTGCAGTTCAGTGCCTTTCATATATCTTTGTGAACCATAAAAGGTTCATTGAATACTACTAGTGCATCATTTATAGCAAGTGAGATGATGGTTAAGATACACCACTCTGTGGGTGTATGAAAGGGTTAGGTCCAGAATAGCAAGGCTCTTAATAGCTTTGCAGAAAGATTAGTAATCAGTAAAGATTTGAGGCTGAATAGTTACGATAGTGAGATTTATTCATGCCCTCTGTTTCTTCCTACAGCTTGCATTTAGGTCTTGTTAATACAGTTAGGTCCAGAATAGTCAGTAATTTATCTAGGCTTTTGAGTAACCTCGGTACCATTTTAAAAGTAGTGCATTGTTTTCCCTCCTGGTATTGATAACTGACTTGATTGCTGGAATGTTAGGCAACTGTTTCGCTAGACTGGGAGACATACTTCTTTTGACAGAAAACTCTTGATAATATTAAGTAATTTAACTCAAAGCTAACGGGATTTAAGTAATTAAGTCTCTGCAGCTTCTGGTGGGATCAGTTTAAACTAGATGACCTTTAAGACCTTTTCCAGTCCTATAAGCATTCTCTTTGAAAGCAGTGGTTATAGTTGCAAATCAAATCTGGACCTGGCACCTTCACACACCTCCCTAAAATTGATTATGTTGCTAATTTTATAGTGCAATAAAGTAACCTATCCTTTTAGTGATTTTCAAGTCAGTTTCTTTCAATGTGAATTTTATTTTTGCTGGTAATTGGGAGTTTCCTTTTAAGTACCTGTTTTAAAAAAATATTTTAATATATGTAAAACATTTTTAAATGTTTTTAAATATATATCAAAACTGTAGAAAATCAACTAATAAAGTATGTAGTTGGTCAACTGTTTCTAATGAACATGCAGTGAATGGAGAAGATTATTGAAGTTTTTTTGCCTGCTGACCTCACATGCATGTATGGAGATTACAAAACAGTTTTTAAAATATTAAAAGTGAATATTAAATCACAGGCTCCAACTCTAGGAAAATGCTAACAAGGTTATTAAATTCTAAGAGTTACTATGGTATTATTTGAGGTAAATTGAATGCAGTTCTATAGTATATAGACGGCTTTAAAATGGTTTCATTGGTTTGATTGGAGTGAAGAAATGAAAGCTGTCTTTTAGGGAGAAGGAGGAGAGGGAGATTATTAATTTTAGTCACTAGTGACAGACCTCTAAGGATGTATCAGGCACCCATGTACTTTTCAGAATGTAGTACTTGGGCAGGGTACTTGCTATGTATCCTGAGGCCTTTGAAAGGAAGAACCAGAAGGACTTCATGACTGAAAAGAAAAATTAGGATTATGAATTGTAAAGGATAAGGTTATTTATGTAAAGACATTGAAGACATTTGGTCTTTTAATAGAAATTTGTGAAAGTTTTGGTTTTTAGATAATTGCTTTTAACCTAATTCTGTATATTTTAATAACTGCTTCAACATAAACTACTTCAACATATTCTTTCTCATTTGATCATGTCCAGTGTGATGTGGAAAGAGCAGAGGACTTTAGGCCAAAGAATGGCAGCTAGTCCCTTAGCTTATCCTCTCTGCATCAGTGTCCTTATTTATTAAGTGGACTCTTGAGAGAGTGTAGTGAAAGCAAATGAAGTTGTAAAATGCTATGCAATTTTTAGGTCTTGTTATTCTTAAGAGAGTCTTTTAAAGAAGCCTCTCTGTTAATAAAGAATTAAAAGTAAGAAGTTAAATGCCAGGTCTAGGTTCCCAGAGACCAAATAATTTAGTAGAATCAAAACTTCAGCTTCACTAGTTCTTTGGGTTTTATTTATTTATTTTTTAACTATATTGAGCCAAAATTATTTAAAAACTAACTGGTCTGTGAAAAGATAAGCTGTCAGATGGAAAGAAGCAGAAATTTGGAACTTAGGTAGCCAAAATCATGAGAGTATATAAGCCCCAATCAAAAGGAACGCAGAAAAGCCATAAGTGGTTGTCCAGTGTAGTACTAGTAGTTTTAACTCTCATATGCCCAGGAGAAATGGCCATCATTTATTTTAAATTCTATTAGTCTTTTTTTATGAATAATTTTCAGAAATAGGAATAAAGGGATAATGAAAATCACCTTCATTAGAAATTCTAATATGAATTTAACCATAGCAAACCAAACTTGTATTCCACATTTTCATGATACACATACCCAAAATGATTAGCATCCTCTGAATACAGGTAACTAACTACTTATCAGTTGTCATTGTGAAACTGGAACATAACAATTTCAGATTTTAAATCTATTTCTAATAGATTTTAGCTTATTATAAAGTTATTCTCATTCTTATATTTGCATCATCAAAATATATACTACCTGAACTTTTAAAAAAACATTTGATTGCTCATAATTTTGTGTTGAAAAGGGGGTTGTCATCTTTGCTTTATAATTGTGAAGCATTTTCATTTTTAGATTACAAACTCAATTAGGATGATCAGTCTAATGAATGTTTTCATTTTGACATTCCTCCAAGTCACCTTTGTACACACCTGCCTTCATCATTTATCCACTTAAAAGTCATATCAAGTAAGCTTTGATGTACAAATATTATAAAAGATGAGATGAAACAGTCACATACCTTTTTAGAAAGGATGATGCAGGCTATTGCAAAATATTGCAAGATTCGATTTCTTCTTGTTGAGTGTCTCTTTGGATGAGAGTGTTATATTTCTTTTTTGTCTTTCTTTGTCTCATTGATTTCAGAGTTGAAGAAAAGTTATCTAGTATTTCATGAAAGACTCAGTCTTAAGATTTTTGCATATGCAAATAATTTTGCCATCACTTGTCATTTTGCACTGACCTAATTACTTGCCTAATTACTGTGAAATACCTTATGTCACTTTTCAATTTTTTATTGACATACTATAGTGAATTATCAACTTTGTTCAAAGAAAGCTAGAAGCAATCAACAAAGGATAATGTTTTCTTGAAAGATGATACAATACTTTGGACTACACAATGAGGAAACTCCTCTACTGTTTTTCTATTTTTTTATCATTTTAATTGTTTTTAGCATAGCTGGAAATTAAAAGGAAGTAATTCTTTATTTGTTTCAAGATATAGGGGGAAATACCTTTAGGATTCCACAGTATTTCTTAAATTTATAAAAAGTTTTAATATTTGATATTGATATGACCCATTTGAAATTTTAAGATAAAATAGGTTGTTCTGTTCTTTTTTAAAAAATAAGTAGATTTTCTTTTTGTTCTTTGGAAGACCTCAAAGAATGAAACCATAACGTATCAGTTTTTACAAAAACTAGAACTGCTCAAAAAGAAACAGGAAAACTAAAATTGAGTCCAGTAGACTGATGTTAAACTGTCCTTTAGAACATCACTAACTTGAACTAACAACTTTGGTAGCCTTCTGAATTTGAAGCACTCGGTGCTATAGGACCCTGTAAGGCTCGGTGGCAGTAGGTCTCAACATGTGGTTGTACACCTGAACAGCAGCAGCATCACTTAGGAATTTGTTAGAAATGAAATCCATGAGCCTCACCTCAGACCTACTGAAACTGAAAACCCTGGGGTGTTCTAACAAGCCCTCCAGATGATTCTGATAGAAACAAAACTTTTGAGAACTAAGTACTCTGGCTGCAAAAGACCTAAAAGCTTCTTCCTGGAGGTAACAAAAGGAATCTAAAGTTGAACCACTATAAGTTGGGGATGGCTGTATACTTTAATTCAAATAGGATACATCTGCTTAATTTCCTAAGATTAAGCCCTGTTTATAGTTAAAACTGACGGGAAAAATTACTGGTAGACTTTAAATATTTTAATATTTATTATTACACAAAAAAATTAATTGGCTAATTTTTTTTTCCCAGCTTGGATCTAGCAATTGGGAGGCAGCAGACTTAGGTAATGAAGAAAGAAAACAAAAATTCTTGAGACTTATGGGTGCAGGAAAGGTAAGCATCAGACAGTATGTGTTTTTATCTTTTCTGTGAAAATAAAGTCCTTGTTTGTATGTTAAGTGAGGACTGAATACACTGGGATTCCTTTTCCCTGTTCTGCATGATTATTTTAGGCTTTGGGAAATGTAGCTGACCAAACTTTGCATTACTTAAAATTTTTACTATTTCTTAGGATTCTCATTGCCTCCAAGCAGTAGGTTTAAAGGCTATGTAGAAAAAACTTTTGCTTGAGGAGATTCCAATGGAAGAAAGAAGATGTTAAATTTTATGATTTACCATTTGTGAGACTGATGATTTGATACAAGGTATTTCTGGACAGACCAATTAGTTGTTCTTTCATGTTTTATAGCTCCTTCCATCCCTTGAAGCAGTAAACAAGGGAATAACCTTTATCCCTGATTTTTAAAATATTCAGTATATTTTTGTGAAATCTCTTTATTTGATTAACATAATAGAAGATATAAAATACAGGTACCAGGAAAATATCACCTATTGGAAAAACTCTTGTTCCTAGCAGTTCATTTTTACAAACAAATACAGTGATTTTGGATATTTATTTTTTATAAGCAAGTAAATTTATTTGTGTGACAGTTTCTCAGTAGCCTTCCTACAAATCTAATGTAAAAGAAATAGGAAAAGATTTTTTATCTTTTAAGGTCCTTAAAATGAGATTCTGCTTTTGGTTTTTGTAACTAATATGGAGATGTGTTTGTGCATTTTAGTTTTACTAACAATTATTTACCACTGTATGTACTAGCTATTGTACTAAGTCCTGGAGTGGAGGCATCACAGATTAATAACACATGTTTGGAGCCATTATGTAATGGAGTAAATCAGAAAATAACAATATAGAGTTAGAATTTTTTCTTTTCCCTGAAGTTGGAAACGGGGAGGCAGGCAGACAGATTCCCACGTGCCCAACCGGGATCCACCCGGCATGCCCACCAGGGGGCGATGCTCTGCCCATCTGGGCCGTTGCTCCGCTGCAATCAGAGCCATTCCAGCGCCTAAGGCAGAGGCCACAGAGCCATCCTCAGTGCCTGGGCCAACTTTTGCTCCAGTGGAGCCTTGGCTGCGGGAAGGGAAGAGAGAGACAGAGAGGAAGGAGAGGGGGAGGGGTGGAGAAGCAGATGGGCACCTCTCCTGTGTGCCCTGGTCGGGAATCGAACCCTGGACTCCTGCACGCCAGGCCGACGCTCTACCACTGAGCCAACCGCCCAGGGCCTAGAATTACAATTTTTATGAAAGAGCTATACACACAGTGCTGTGGAATCAACAGACAAGGTAATTAACTCTGCTTAGCTATACAGTTGATCTGAATCTGAAAGGATGAGGAGTTTGCCAGACTGCAGTTGAGAATAGGGAGAGATCATGTAAAACATGGAGACCTATGTAAAGGAGGGATTTGTATATCTCATTAATCGAGATTTTCCATAAATTGTAATTTGTCATAGAAAGTAGTTTGAAGTTCACCTAGGTTTCATGCCAATAATGATTTGCTAAAGATATATAAAGTAGTTCATAGTTAAGGGGGCCTGCTCAACCTAGTAGAATGAAAACTCTTCAAGCACTTATGAAGAACACCCTAACATAAAATGTGTGACATTTAGCTACCAATAATTATACCAATAAAATTGGAGGGAACAGATTGAACAATTAAAAAGAAATTTGGCTACCAGTAAATGGGTTTTTAGCATATATTAAATTCTTTACTAGCAAAGATTATATCTTTGATCTTTTATATATGCTAGTTTGATTTGTTCTGGCTTGTGCCCACAAAGTATATTCCTAATGCTAGCCATTTACCATGAGTATTTTATTGGTCACAGAGGGAACTAACTGAGAAAGTATAAATAGACCAGTATAGTACTATCATGCTAGAATAATTTGATGCCATTATATATTCAGATCTTGTCAGTGAGGTATCTTCTGCAATCTAAAGAAGCAGCATATTGAATCATTGATTTGCTTATGTGTTAACGGCATGTAGGACAATAAGCATTAATGCTTGAAGCTTTCAGTGGTATCTTTGGGTATGGAGAATGTATCATCCTTTCACAATAGAAAGATTTGTTATTTGCTATAGATTCACAGGTGATCAGTACTGCTTTGCAAAGTCTCTTTGTTTTAGTGAACAATTTATTTACCTTATGAAACTGAATATGAACCATATACAGTGGATAGGAACTGATAAATTGAGAGTATATTTGGTAACTTTGAATCGTTTATGTTTTATAGAACTAGATTGTTTTAAACTGTTCTTTTTGACAGTTTGAGATTGGGTGTTCATTGTAGTTAAATACTAAAGAGCTCTAGCTATTTAAGTAATATGTAAGATGACTTTCATTTTTTATATTTAAGGATCTATCACTTTGTCCATTATAAGTTTATTATTATTTCATTTTTAGCTAGCTAAATAGTTTTATGTGCTTTTTCTCCATGAGATATGTCTGACACACCAGGGGGGAAAAATGGGAAAGTTAAAGCAATTATATAACTGGCCTTTTTAGGAAAGAAAATGTTTAGATTGACTTAATTTTTTAGTTATCCTTCCCATTTAAAATTTCAGCTTGATCTTTACATATTCTATCCCTGTCTTCTACCCTATGTTTATTTGTATGTGTTTCAATGGCATTTACTACCTTCTAACATACTATAATTTACTTACTTTGTTTCCTTTCTCTGTCTCTACCATTGCTAGAAGATAAATTCCATAAAGACAGGGATCTTAATTTAATGTTTTTTTCTGCACTATATTGCAGAAAACTGGAATAGTGTTGGGTATATAGTAGACATTCAGTAATTATGTTAAATTAGTAGTCTCAAATTCTAATACATTTTCTGCCTCCTTATAGAAAGAACATACTGGTCGTCTTGTTATAGGAGATCACAAATCAACATCTCACTTCCGGACAGGTAAGAAACTAAAATGTAATTAAAGTGGAACTGTTAAATTTGGAATATAGAATGTTTGTTTGTATTTTGGGATATTCTAACTTCTGTGTATAATTGTGTTGATAGTTAAAATGTTAGAATTGGAAAATGTGTAGTATAAATAAACATGTTACATATATCATGTAACAATTAGTATATACTAATTTGGTATATACTAATTTGGTATATACTAATTGGTTTGGGAGTATACATCAGTTTGATATTCTAATCAAGAAACTGACCCTTCTCTGTCTTGACTTTTACTAATTCACATCATATATTTTAATTGTAGTGAGGTTTCATGCTTCATCTTGACAGCTATAGTATATATTGAATTTATATAATTTTTTACTTTATAAATTACATAGCATATAGTGTTATAATTGGCATTTTATACTGGTTTATAGTTTATTCACTGTTTTGTGCTAAAACATTTGAAGAACAAAATCATTGCAAAGCCTGAAGAAATTAACTTTAAAAAAAAGTGTAGAGAAAAGCTTTTTTAAATAAGAACTGAAAATGGATTTGGGTTTGAAGTTAATCTGCTGAAAAGTAAAGTTTTCACTTATTTAGGATTGACCCTGATTGTGGATATTAATACTGTAATAGCAGAGCACAATGACCTTGGTATATTTATCAAAATTTTTAATTAAATAATTTAAAATAACTTTATACTGATCTAAAATATGTTGCACATTTTAGAAATTAAAGTCTGCTATATTTCTGATGTTAAACAATTTCAAATTGAATTGCATTGCTCTAAAAGGCTCAAAGAGTCACTGAGCGTTACAGAATGAAAGCATATTTAACTGCTTTTTAAAACTTGGGACTTTATGAATAACAATAGTGCAAAGCACCAACATTTGATTAAAATGTGAGATTCCTCTTGTATTTACAAATGAAAATGGCATGCACAGCAAGTTTCAGTTGTATTGTAACATCTAGTTCTTGCGTGGTAAATTCATAGGTGATTGTTTTCTGCTTCATAACTACATATAATAAATATATATGTGAAAATACATATCAAATGTTGCATGATAAAAAGTTTATGGTGCTTCAGTAAACTGTATGTAAAGAAAGGCTTAAAGGAGAGCCATTACAAGGTCATTTTATTTAACCTTTCTCTGACAGAATTTCATGTCTTCATTATTTCTGTTCAAATACAGAAGATTTTGTTGCAAGGTTTTTTTATGACTAGAAGAAAACTTTCACTTTCAGAAGACCAGTTATTACACTATAAATGAACTGTAATAGCTAGAGTTCTTAGCAGTTAACATTTATAATACCTGAACTTCAAGCACTTCTTTCTGAGACTCGTGTCAGATGTGAATTATCACATGTAAATATAAGCTCTTTCTCTTTTATAAACACTTTTGTAGGTCACAGGGTTGGGTTATTAAAGAAATAATAAATACACATTCCAATTATTTTATGTCAATTATGTCTTATGGTATAGAAACCCCTCTACAAAATTAATTGTAAAAATAGTCACAGTTTGAGAAATCAGCCCTGATTATAATAGCATCTTTCTTTATTACGGGTTTTGTTGTGTAATCATATATTTTTATTAATTTGACTGAAACATAACCAAAGTACACTGGACCTGCAGGGGAAGAAGATAAGAAAATTAATGAAGAACTGGAGTCTCAATATCAGCAAAGTATGGACAGTAAATTGTCAGGAAGATATCGACGGCATTGTGGACTTGGCTTCAGTGAGGTAGTAATTAACATTTTTATTAAATGGGAAAAGAATCAGTTTTCTTTTTTTATAATCAATTATTAATTTGACATAATTTTTATAGGTACTTAAAATATTTTTATGTGCCCAACCAGCTCTTTGTAGATAATGAAAAGATATTTTTGAGATATTTATAAGTAAGTTTTCTGATACCATCTTATGTAAATTCTGCTTATATAATCACTGGGGCACTTTTTTTTTTTCATTTATAGTTGACATACTAGTTACAAGTGTACAGCATAGTGATCAGACAGTTATATACATTATGAAGTGATCACAGTAAGTGTAGTACCCATCTGGCACCATACATAGTAATTACAGTATTATTGACTGTATTCCCTATGCTCTACCCATGACTATTTTTATAATGGGTAATTTGTACTACTTAATCCCTTTTATGTTTTATACTCATCCTCCCAAACCCCCTCCTATCTGGCAACCATCAGTTTGTTCTCTGTTATAAGTTTCTTTTTTGTTTATTCACTTATTTTGTTTTTTAGATTCCACATATGGATCATATGGTATTTATCTTTCTCTGTCTGGCTTATTTCACTCAGCATAATACCTTCTAGGTTCTTCCATGTTGTGGCAAATGGCAAGATTTTCATTTTTTATGACTGAGTAATATTCCACTGTGTCTGTGAACCACATCTGCTTTATTCATTTATCTATTGTTGGATACCTAGGTTGCTTACATATCTTGGCTACTATAAATAATGCTGCAGTGAAAATACAGGTGGGGTACATATATATCTTTTCAAGTTAATGATTTGGATTTCTTCAGATAAATGCCCAGAATGGGAATTGCTGGGTCATATAATAATTCTATTTTTAATTATTTGAGGAATCTTTATACAGTTTTCCATAGAGGCTGCACCAGTTTGTCACCCACCAGCAGTGAATGGGGTTCCCTTTTTCTACATCCTACCAACACTTGTTCTTTATTGACTTACTGACAATAGCCATTCTGACAGATGTGAGGGGATCTATCTCATTGTTATTTTAATTTATATTTCCTTGATGGTAAGTAATGCTGAACATCTTTTGATGTCTTTTGGACATCTGAATTCTTCTTTAGATTACATTTGTCCAGGTCCTCTGCCCATTTTTTAATCAGATGTTTGGTTTTTTGGTGTTGTATGAGTTCCTTATATAAACTGCTCACAAAAATTCGGGGATCCGGGAACATGCAGATAATTCAGTACTTTTAGCCTTTTGTATGGTGCATTTTCACCGATGACATAAAAGTTGGTTTTGCGTCTCAATTGCATATTTGAACAACTTTCTTTGACTTGTCGTTTGCTTTTCTGATGTTCTTATTTAATAAAAAAAAAATCAAATGCTTCTTTTTCTTATTGCTTCATATTCATTTTGAAATATCCTCTAATTTTTGTGAGCAGTATATTTTGAGTATTAACCTCTTATTGGATGTATCATCGGTGAATGAATATCTTTTATTCAGTAGGTTATTTTGGTGGTGGTTTTCTTTTCTGTGCAAAAACTATTTTAGTTTGATAAAATCCCATTTGAATGTCTTCTTTTTCCCTTGCCTGAGGAGAGATATCTAAAAGCATATTGCTTCGAGTGATGTCAAAGAGACAACTGCTTATGTTTTCTTTTATGGTTTCAGGCCTTATATTTAAGTCTTAAATCCATTTTGAGTTTGTTTTTGTATGTGGTGTAAGAAAGTGCTCTGCTTTCATTGTTTTTTATGTTCTGTTCCATTTTCCCAGCACCATTTCTTAAAGAGACTATCTTTGCTTCATTGTATATTCCCGCCTCCTTTCTCATAGATTAACTGACCACACAGCTGTGGGTTTATTTCTGGAACCTACTCTGTTCCTTGGATGTGTCTGCTTTTATGCCAGTACCATGCTATATACAGTGTGTCCGTAAAGTCATGGTGCACTTTTGACCGGTCACAGAAAAGCAACAAAAGATGATAGAAATGTGAAATCTGCAACAAATAAAAGGAAAACTCTCCCAGTTTCATACCTATTCAGTGCAGTTCAATGTGGGCTCACGCACAGATTTTTTAGGGCACCTTAGGTAGCTATCCCGTATAGCCTCTACAGACTCGTCACTGACTGATGGCCTACCAGAACGGGGTTTCTCCACCAAACTGCCGGTTTCCTTCAACTGCTTATCCCACTGAGTAATGTTATTCCTATGTGGTGGCGCTTCGTTATAAACATGCCAATATTCACGTTGCACTTTGGTCACAGATTCGAATTTAGCAAGCCAGAGAACATATTGAAATTTCCTCTGTATCGTCCACATCTCAACTGGCATGGCTGTGGGCTGCTCCACTGTATACACGGTGTTACGTTATCTGCACATACGCACATGCTGCCACATCACCTACAGAAACTGGGAGGGTTTTCCTTTTATTTGGTGCAGATTTCACATTTCTATCTTCTTTTTTTGTAGCTTTCCTGTGACCGGTCAAAAGTGCACCATGACTTTACGGACACACTGTATTTCGATTGCTGTTGCTAGGTAGCTTGATATTCTAACTTTGTTTTTCTGTCTTGATATTGATATGCTTTGGCCATGCAGGGTCTTTTGTGGTTTTATGTAATTTTAGAATTACTTGTTTTAATTCTGTAAAAATATCATTGGTGTTTTCTGAGGGAGTTGAAAGAATCCAGATTGTTTTGGGTAGTTGTGGACATTTTAATGGTGTTAATTCTTCCAGTCTATGAGCATGGTATAGCCTTCCATTTATTTGTGTCTTCAGTTTCTTTTAGCAATGTCTTAGTGTTTTCTAAGCACAGGTTATGTACATCCTTGGTTAAATTTATTTTTAGGTATTCTTTTTGATACAGTTATAAATGGGTTTGTTTTCTTGTTTTATTTTTCTAATAGTTCATTAATGGTGTATAAAAGTGGAACTGATTTCTGAATATTAATTTTGTATCCTGCTACTTTGCTGAATTCATTTATTCTTATAGGGTTTTTTATTTTTGGTGGAGTTTTTAGGGTTCTCTCTATATAGTATATAATCTTTAAATAATGCGAGTTTTACTTCCTTTCCGTTTTGGATAGAAATTTTATATCTTTTTCTTGTTTGATTGCTGTGGCTAGTATTTCCAAAACTATGTCAAATAAAACTGATGAGAGTAGACATCCTTGTCTTCCTCTTGTTCTTAAAGGAAAAGCTTCCACTTTTCAGCGTTGAGTATGATGTTAGCTATGAGTATGTCATAGGCCCGTGATGGCGAACCTTTTTATAAAAAATGCCCACTTTTGCAGTGCTGGTCAACCTGGTCCCTCCTGCCCACTAGTGGGCGTTCCAGCTTTCATGGTGGGCCAATCGCGACGCGGTTTGGTTGCTCCACTACTACCCACCATGAAAGCTGGAACGCCCACTAGTGGGCAGGAGGGACCAGGTTGACCAGCACTGCAAAAGTGGGCATTTTTTATAAAAAGGTTCGCTATCACGGTCATAGATAGTCTTTATTATCTTATCTTTCTCCATGTTGCTAAGAGTTTTTATCATAAATGGTTGTTAGATTTTGTCAAATGCTTTTTCTGCATTATTGATAACATATAATTTTTTATTTTTCATTTTGTTTATCTAGTGTATCACATTAATTGATTTTCAGTAACTGAACCAACATTGAATCCCTGGAATAAATCCTACTTGACAGTGGTATATGATCTTTTGAATGTATTGCTGAATTAGGTTTGCTAATATTTTGTTGACGATTTTTGTGTCCATGTTCATCAGGAATATTGGTGTGTAATTTTCTACTTTTATAATGTCTCTGGTTTTGGTATCAGGGTAATGCTAGTATCATAAAATAAGTTTGGGAGCTTTTCTTTTCAGTTTTTTTGGAACAATTTGAGAAGAATATATATTAATTTTTCTTAGAATGTTTTGTAGCACTCACCTCTGAAGCTGTCTGGTCCTGGACTTTCGTTTGTTGAGAGTTTTTTGATTACTGATTCTGTTTCATTACTAGTAATTAATCTGTTATCAGTTTTTGTATCTACGTTTATCTTTTCAGAGAAAGCAGCTCTTGGCTTTATTTAATTTTTTTTTTCTATTAAGACTATTTTTTTTTCCACTCTGATCTTTCTTATTTCCTTCCTCCACTCACTTTGGGCTTTGTTCTTTTTCTGGTTCCTTTGGGTGTAAGGTTAGATTGTTTGAGCTTTTCTTGTCTCTTGAAGTAGACCTGTATTGCTATGAAATTCCCTCCTAGAACTACTTGGCTGTGTCCCATAGATTTTTGGGTCATGTTTTCAGTTTTATTTGTCTTTAAATAACTTTTGAATTCCTGATTTCATTGTTAACCCATTCATTGTTTAGTAGCATGTTGTTTAGCCTCCATGTGTTTGTGTTTTTTTATTTTCTTCTTGTAACTTCTAATTTCATATCCTGGTGTTTGGAGAAGATGCTTGATAAGATTTTAGCCATCTTAAATTTATTGTGACTTGGCCTGACCAGGCGGTGGCGCAGTGAATAGAGTGTCAGACTGGGATGCGGAAGGACCCAGGTTCGAGACCCCGAGGTTGCCAGCTTAAGTGCAGGCTCATCTGGTTTGAGCAAAAGCTCACCAGCTTGGACCCAAGGTTGCTGGCTTGAGCAAGGGGTTACTCAGTCTGCTGAAGGCCTGCGGTCAAGGCACATATGAGAAAGCAATCAATGAATAACTAAGGTGTGTCCACGAAAAACTAATGCTTCTCATCTCTCTCCATTCCTGTCTGTTCCTATGTATCCCTCTCTCTGACTCTCCCTCTGTCTCTTAAAAAGTAAATAAATAAATAAAAATACTTACACATTTTAAAAAAAATTATTGTGACTTGTTTTGTGGCTTAACATGTGGTCAGTCCTGTGCAAATGTTCCATGTGCACTTGAAAAGAATGTATATTCTGCTGCTTTTGGGTGAAACACTCTAAGAAGTATCAATCAAGTCCATGTAATTTAATGTGTCATTTGAAGCCATTATTTCCTAGTTGATTTTCTATCCAACGGTGTCAGTGGGGTGTTAAAGTTCCCTACTATTGTCTTACTGTCTGTCTTTCCCTTTATTATTTGTCAATAATTGCTTTATATATTTAGGTTCTCCTATGTTAGGTGTATAGTTGTTTACAGGTGTTATATCCTCTTGTTCGATTGATTTCTTTATCATTATGAAATGCCCTTCTTCTTGATAAAGCCTGTATTTTATTTTATTAATTTTTTGTGACAGAGACAGAGAGAGGGACAGATAGGGATAGACAGGAAGGGAGAGAGATGAGAAGCATCTTCGTTGAGGCACCTTAGTTGTTCATTGATTGCTTTCTTATATGTGCCTTGACCCGGGGACTACAGCAGACCAAGTGTCCCCTTGCTCAAGCCAGCAACCTTGGGCTCAAGCTGATGAGCCTTGCTCAAACCAGGGGAGCCAGCACTCAAGCTGGCGACCTCGGGGTTTCGAACCTGAGTCCTCCACGTCCCAGTTTGATGTCCTCTTCACTGCACCACCACCTGGTCAGGCTATACAGCCTTTCTTTTAAAGTCTTTGGTCTAAGTATTGCTACACTGTCTTTTATTTTTTTCCATTTCCATTACATATCTTTTTCTATTCCTTACTTGCATCTGAAATGGTACTTGCATCTGTAGGCAGCATATGGATTGGTCTTGTTTTTTAAAGTAATTATTGATAGGTATTTAGTTAACTGCCATTTTATCTTTTTCTGACTGTTTTTGTTTTTCTCTGTTTCTTATTCTCTTGCTTTCTATTGTTATAGATTGATGATTTTATATAGTGTTATGTTTGGATTCCTTGTTTATTTTTTGTATATCTTTTGCAGGCTTTTGGTTACCATGTACTTCACATATACTAAGCTATGTTTATAGCAGTCTTATTTTAAGTTGACGCTCACTTCAGTTTCAGTACATCACTACATGTTTTACCCTGCCTCGCCCCCACTTTTATTTTTGTCATTATTATTTTACCCCATGTGTGTGTCTCTCTCTACTAGGGCACATCTTAAATAGGCATGAACAACATTCAAGTACCAGATGTTAACTTGCCTTTTTTTTTTTTTTTTTTAATTATCTCACATTTTCAAACAGGGTTGAGGGTGGACACACAGCTGAATGGTCTTAAAAGCCTTTTCTTAGAACAACATCCTATTCATGTCCCAGTATATAAGACACATGGAGATACTTGAGTCCTCAGTTCTGCCTTTGGCAACCTGTGATCATAGTAGTCTTTAAACTGTTAACTTAATGGTTAGGAAATGTATTTTTCCAGTCTTTGTACTTCATGATTGTATTGATTGGTGTTTTCAGGTAGAAGATCATGATGGAGAAGGTGATGTGGCTGGAGATGATGATGATGATGATGATTCACCTGATCCTGAAAGTCCAGATGACTCTGAAAGTGATTCCGAGTCAGAGAAAGAAGAATCTGCTGAAGAACTCCAGGCTACTGAGCACCCGGATGAAGTGGAGGATCCCAAAAACAAAAAAGATGCAAAAAGCAACTATAAAATGATGTTTGTTAAATCCAGTGGTTCATAACTCCCAAACACTTAGTCTTTGTATTAAAAGTAAGCCTTATTGTTATAATGCACAGTGGAGGACTGCTTATAGAGCACAGACCTTTGTATTATAATTTTTAAAAAGGCCCTTTTAAGTAATTACAAAGAGTGTTTGCTTTCAGATGCCATGGGTTACACTTTTATGGGCATGACTAAAAATCATTTTTGTAAAGAGTAAGAGTTGTATAAAATAAGAAATAAATACAGTACTCAATTTCCTTTCACTTAGCATCATCAAACCTCTAATCTCACCTTTTTTACCGCTTCCGGTAGTTATAGAGGAGACATTAGTTTTTGTTCATGGTAGCTGATTTTTTTCTGTCTTCATATTTTTCTCATATAAAAAGTTTATCTGTACTGTGATGAGTTCAGGAAAAAAAATATTTTATCATACTTTGTTATAGTAGAACTATTCATCATGGATATTTCTGCTGCCAGTAACAATCTAAATTAATTTTGGCGAAAAGTTAAAGTAGTTGACTCTTACTGATTCAGCCCTACTCTTTTGGACCAAAGCAAGATGAGAGCAAATACTTGTCATACCTGTTAGGATGAAGTTACAACTGTCATACATTTGGAATGCTATGATCCCAAGCAATCTTTATATAATTTGAATTATATTCCATGTTAGATTCTTTGATAATATTTGGCAAAGTTATACAGAAGAAATTATTTCTCTGATCATTTGGTCCTCTCTAGGAATATGTAAAAGCATTTCTTGTTTTTGTTTGGTTTGGTTTTTGTTTTTGTTTTAGTTAATATGTGACCAAAGTTAATTTTCTTCCTAAGGCCTAAATAAAGAGAAAGCAGTTTCCCATATTTGGTTGTGATACCTTTATCCTCATTATCTAAAATTGAGGAACAGGCTTACTGAACAAAAAGCTGAAACATTTTCTTCATTTTATCCCAATGCTGTTATCTTGATTGTCTATTTCCTAAGAAGTAATATTGCTTTCAGATTTAATTGATAGTTCTGTTAGAGTAAGATTAGAATCATCTAACTGCTGTTATGTGGTTGATTGTACATCAGTTTTATACAAACTGCATTATGGGCTAGTCAATGAACTTTGAGTAGTTGGGTCCAAAATAGTAATGTTTCTTGGCTTGAATCAGACCTGTATACTAAATTATACTGCTCACAAAAATTAGGGGATAGTGCTACATATGAAGCGATAAAATATCCTCTAATTTTTGTGAGCAGTGTATTATACATCTAGATACTTAAATATATGTTTGATGTGTTGGGATTTTTAAATTATTGGTATGTCATTATGAAATTTAGAATGTGTTAAGAGGAGTGTAGTGATTAGAACAGGTGATTTCTGGTTTATGCAATCTATCCTGAAACATTTTTCATATTAGACCCCAACGTTTATCTTTTTTCCCTTAATTCTCACTTTGTTTTATAATAGGAGCTATCCAATATATAGGGTAGGGAAAAAGTAGGTTTACAGTTGTTTGTATGGGAAATAATACAATAAATAATAAAAGAATAAACTCACTTCGTCACAACTGTAAACCTACTTTTGCCCCACCCTATAGTTAAGTACAAAGTAGGTAGTATACAAGATATATGACATTTAACAAAATTTGGTTTAAACAAGTTGGGCTTTATTCAACAAATTTCACTTTGGCCACTGGTTTTTAGATAGTCTTTAGGGTTGCGTATTATAACTAATTCAAGTAGAAAGTGGAGACATTCTTGTTTAACTAGAAGAGGGAGAGGTGCGTGTTATGTTTTTAAACGTATTTTTATCAGTTTATTGTTCAGATGCTGAGTTGTTTTTAAGTCCTTGATCTTATGTGTAAATAGAAAAGCCTCCAAAAATAACGACACTGGAAGACCATTTTTCTTCATCTCCAGATAGAAAAATTCTCATTCCAATTAATTCATATATTAGTATACATTAACATAATTCAGGGTTGGAATAAATTCAAGTCTGTTGGTCCATGTGGCCTCGTGTCCCAGCACCACATTAAACGTGGCTGTCTTTTAAGCATGAATATTGGGTTGTTTTCCTTATCACATTGGGGAGGGAGACACTAAAGGAAGACAAATTCCATGCCATCTTGATACCCCTATTAAAAAAAGTACACTATTCATTGTAATGGCAACTTTTCCCTATCAATAATTTTTTTACCTGAAATACTCTTCTCAAGTGTTGCCTATACCAATGATCTAATTCTTCCTTAGAAAAAATTTTATTAAAGTATAGTTGGCATATAATATTATTTCAGATGTACAACATGGTGACTCAACATTTATATATGTTAAGTAGTTAACACTACACTAAATTTTTGAAACTATCTGTCACAGTAAAAAGTTATCACTCTTACTGACCATTACCCTTGCCTTTTTTAATCTGTCCCTTCAGTCAGCTCTGGCAGTCAGAAGGGTTTTTGTTCCTATGAGTCTGGGGTTTTTTTATTTTGTCATTTGATTTTTTTTTAATTTATCATATAATTGAAATCATGTGGTATTGTGTTTCTGTCTTATTTCACTTAACATCCTCTAAGTCTATCCATGTCACAAATGGCGGTATTCTTTTTCTGGGAAACACTTTCTCTCCCTTCAATTCTGAATGATAATCTTGCCTGGTATAATATTCTAAATTTCTTTTTTTTTATATAAATAAATTTTTATTAATTTTAATGGGGTGACATCAATAAATCAGGGTACATATATTCAAAGAAAACATGTCCAGGTTATCTTGTCATTCAATTATGTTGCATACCCATCACCCAAAGTCAGATTGTCCTCCGTCACCTTCTATCTAGTTTTCTTTGTGCCCCTCCCCCTCCCTCCTCCCCTCCCCCCCCCAACCACCACACTCTTGTCCGTATCTCTTAGTCTCGTTTTTATGTCCCACCAATGTATGGAATCACAGTTCTTGGTTTTTTCAGATTTACTTATTTCACTCCATATAATGTTACCAAGATCCCACCATTTTGTTGTAAATGATCCAATATCATTTCTTATGGCTGAGTAGTAGTCCATAGTGTATATATGTCACATCTTCTTTATCCAGTCTTCTATTTTTTTATTTTTTTTTTTACAATGATTAAAGCCTTTAAGCAAACTCTTGGCCAATACAGCAAGAATCCATAAAAGAGTAGTGTCCTTAACATGTTCACCAAGTCCAAGTTGGCACCAACACCATTCCAAATCCCTGCAAATGCAACCCAACCCCAGTTCAATCTGTTAGGAGCTGTCACAAGGAGCAGGAGTCCAGGAAAAGTCCGCATGGCACTGGAATTGTCACAATTCTATACTTTGCAGCTCGCGTCCAAGTCCCAATGACCGCTGCTTCTAGCTGGTAATGATTCAGGTAGACTGGAAAAGCCATCTGCAGCATGTGTGGAGATGGAGCTTCTGTTCTCCTCTGCCTGGAGAGATGAGACCAGGTTGCTTTTCCCTGGAGCTCTGCGACTGTGGTGTGGTCAAGAACCTTGGGATACACTAAGCTAGGTGGCAAAGGTAAATTCATAGTATTCTAAATTTCTTTCCGTATTTGAAATATTTCCTGCCACTCCCTTCTAGCCTGTAGAGGTACTGCTGAGAAATCACCTGATAGCCTTTGGAGGTCTTCCTTGTATGTTTTGTTTTCCTTCCCTCTTGGCTGTCAGCATGATTGTCTCTATCCAAGACAATTACAATATGTGTTGGTGTGGGACTCTTTGGGTTCATCTTGTTTGGAACTCTGCTTCCTGGACCTGAATGTTGTTTCCTTCCCCAGATTAGGAAAGTTTTCAGCCATTATTCCTTCAAATACATTTTCTGCCCCTTTCACCTCCTCCTGGGATCCCTACCATGTGAATATTAGAGTGCTTGATACTGTCCCAGAAGTTTCTTGTACAATCACCTTTGTTTTCATTTTGTATTTTGATTGAATGGCAGCCACTATTGTCTTCCTAGTCACTATTCTGTTTTGTATTAACCAATCTTACTGATTCCTTCTAACATAATTTTCATTTCTGTTACTCATCTCTGTTCTTTGTTATATAGGGGTAGGCAAAAGTAGGTTGACATTTATTTGTATGGAAGTACAATTAATAAATACAAGAATAAACTTGTATACTCACAATGTATAAAACTACTTTTGCCCACCCCTTTATTTTCTAATTTCTTGTTGAAATTTTTAGTTCTTCTGTTGTGAAGTTTGTTGAGCATCTTTATGACCTTTTTTTAAATTCCTTATCAGGCAAGTTACTTAACTACCTTTCATTAGAGTTTCTCTCCAACATGTTTTCTTTAGGGCATACTCTTCTTACTCTTCTGTCTCCCTATTTGACTTTCTGTGTTTGTTCCTATGACTTAGATGAAATATCTCTTTCCCAGTCTTTAAAAGTGGTATGCTTTTGCTATGACACACGTACATAGTGCCATTTATAAAGAAAGAGGGCTACTAACCTCAGCTGGGAAGGATATCAAAAATAAAGAAGACCTTCGCCCTGGATGGTTGGCTCAGTGGTAGAGCATCAGCCTGGCGTGCAGGAGTCCCAGGTTTGATTCCCGGCCAGGGCACACAGGAGAAGCGCCCATTTGCTTCTCCACCCCTCCCCCTCTCCTTCCTCTCTGTCTCTCTTCCCCTCCTGCAGCTGAGGCTCCATTAGAGCAAAGTTGGCCCAGGCGCTGAGGATGGCTCCATGGCCTCTGCCTCAGGCGCTAGAATGGCCCTGGTTGCAACAGAGCAATGCCCCAGATGGGCATAGCATCGCCCCCTGGTGGGCATGCTGGGTGGATCCTGGGTGCATGCGGGAGTCTGTCTGACTGCCTCCCCGTTTCCAGCTTCAGAAAAAATAAAAATAAAAAGCAAAGCAAACAAAAAAATAAAAATAAAGAAGACCTAGAGATGTTTGCTCTGAACATACCTTTTTTCTACCCTGATTTATCAATGTCACCCCATTAAAATTAATTTTTAAAAAATAAAGGAAAAAAATAAAAATAAAGAAGAAATCTTAGCCTTACTAGAAGCTATCAAACTCCTCTCAGCCATAGCAATCATTCTCTGTGAAGGACACCAAAAAGGAGACTCAAAGGTAGCCCGAGGGAACCGAGCAGTGGACCTAGAGGCCCGGACAGTAGCCACGAAACCAGTGGGGCCACTCCAAGTTTTAGTAACTTTGCCTCTGCCTGAGTTGCCTAACACCCCTCACTGCTCTCAGGAGGAAACTACCTTAGCTAAAGAGAAAAAAGCTACCCAAAGTGCCGATAGTTGGTGATCCTACCACATGAAAGAATCTTGATCCCAGAGACATTAGGGCGGACAATAGCCCTCCAAATACACCAAGCATCCCACCTCAACGTCCAAAATGACTGAATTGCTCCAATCCAGGTATTTCAAACCGCACCTGGACCAGATACTACGTAGCATTATAGGACATTGCCAGGCCTGTGCACGAGTGAATGCGAAACAAGGTAGAAAACCCCATTAGGAGTTAGAGAAAAGGGAACTATGCCAGGGGAACACTGGGAAGTTGATTTTACTGAAATAAAGCCACCCCATGCAGGGTACAGGTATCTCCTAGTCTGCGTAGACACTTTCTTCTGGTGGGTGGAAGCCTTCCCCACTAGGTCAGAGACTGCTACCACAGTACTTAGGAAATTACTCCATGAAATAATTCCATGATATGGCCTCCCCACAACCATGGGTTCTGATAATGGTCCAGCATTTATTGCTAAAATATCCCAGGACTTAGCTAAAACTTTAAATATTAAATGGAAATTACACTGTGCATACAGGCCCCAAAGTTCAGGGCAGGGGGAGTATATAAATTGAACCTTAAAAGAAACTCTAACCAAATTTGTTCTTGAAACCGGTAAAAAGTGGCCCACCTTACTCCCCTTAGCCCTCCTTAGGGCAAGGTGTACCACTTATAAAAAAGAATTATGCCTTTTAAATAATGTTTGGAAGACCCCCTCCATTACTACCAAAACTCAGAGAAGAAATAAAAGCTGAATTAAGTAATCACTCCTTCCTTAAGTACTGTAAGGCCAGGAGCCACTATCATGGCCACTCACATGCAGGTTCGCATTAGATTCGGACAGATGGTAATGAAACAATGGAGCCAAGAACTGGTGGGCCATTTCCTTTAATCCTAGCTTGCACCCGGCGGGCAAGTAAAAACACACACTGGGCTCCAAAACCCACTCATTCAGTGCTCACAAAGCCACTGACTTATCCGAGTTTCCTAGAATCAAAGGTTTCGAGCTCACCAGACTTATTCACCTCTGTTCCCCATCTCCTTTTCTCTGCACAAACATGCTTCTCCTTTAGCACTCCACCATCTTGACTGCTTCTCCTGGCCTCCACGTGGTCTTTCTCTGCTCTCCTTTCTGCTCTCTCCTCTAATGCTAATCTCAGGAACCAAGAGAGCAAGCTCCCCGTCTGCCCCATTTTATAGTGCAGAAATCAAAACCTTTAATCCAATATACAAAATAGGGAAGTCTCTAAAACAAAGTCACTTATGTGAGGCATGATGGGATTGCACCACCCCACATCAAAAACGGTGAGAAAGCCTGACCAGGTGGTGGCACAGTGGATAGAGCGTTGGACTGGGATGCGGAAGGACCCAGGTTCGAGACCCCGAGGTCGCCAGCTTGAGCGCGGGCTCATCTGGCTTGAGCAAAGAGCTCACCAGCTTGGACCCAAGGTCGCTGGCTCCAGCAGGGGGTTACTCGGTCTGCTGAAGGCCCACGGTCAAGGCACATGTGAGAAAGCAATCAATGAACAACTAAGAAGTCGCAACGTGCAACGAGAAACTGATGATTGATGCTTCTCATCTCTCTCTGTTCCTGTCTGTCTGTCCCTGTCTATCTCTGCCTCTGGAAAAAAAAAAAAAAAAAAAACGGTGAGAAAGGCTTAATCCCAAAACCAAGCCCCAGGCTACAAGCATCTTGCCTGCCCACAGCCCGCCCCCAACACACATTAATATCACCTGGGCGACAGGCTTCCATGTGGGCAGCGCCATCTTTAACAAAGTGAGCATAATATATTTTATCTGCCCAACATCTGTCAATTCAGTATCACTGTTTTCATTATCCCAAATAACCCTCCCCGATGTAATACCTTCCTGGAAATATGCAACTCTTGAAATACCCTCTACAGAGTATTTCTGGAGAAAAATACCTAATGCACAAATCAGTATTACTAAAAATTTATAGTAACTGACCTCAACACTACATGCTTATCTTAGTGTTCTCTCTAGTCAGACTTCTCTCAAGTTTTTGAAACCTCTATTCTCGAACTTTTCTCCTTCACTCTTAACATGTCTTTGCCTTCCCTTACGTAAAAAGTAAAGCTTTCTGCCTGACTGGTGGTGGTGCAGTGGATAAAGCATCAACTCGGAATGCTGAGGTCGTTGTTTCAAAACTCCATGATGCTGGCTCTGAGAACGGGTGCTTGGGATCATTCAAATGATCCCAAAGTTCACTAGCTTGAGCCCAAAGGTCTCTGGCTTGAGCAAGGGGATACTGGCCTGGTCCCAGTCAAGGCACAAGAAGCAATCAATGTACAATAAAGTGAAAGTAGGAGTTTATGCTTCTCATCCTCTCCCTTCCTGTCTCTCTCACTGTCAAAAAAATAATTTTTTAAAAAAGAAAAAAATAGATTTTTATCAGGCAGTAATTCCCTAACTTCTACCTAAATTCACAACCATACAAAAGTATCTTACTATTCACATCCCAGCTCTACCACTGTGATCAATAAACTGAGTGATCTTGGGCGTAACTAGGTCTGAATCTCCATTTCCTGGCTGTAAAATAAGCATAGCAATAGCAACCACCCTGGATGGTTATTGTGAGAAATAAAACAGGTAAAAAGCTTAGCACACCAATAGTTAATAAATGCTAGCTACTGTTAATCCTTTGCATCATGTGAACCTGGTATTTTTGTTTTTCTTTCGAGTCTTCAACATCTCCCTAAATCTTGACCATTTTCTGTCAACATTTGTTCCCTAAAATATTTCATATATTTTTAAAAAAGATTGTCCATAGCCTGACCAGGTGGTGGTGCAGTGGATAGAGTGTTGGCCTGGGATTCTGAGGACCCAGGGTCAAGGCCCTGAGCCCAAAGTTTGCTGTCTTGAAGCCCAAGGTCACTGGCTTGAGCAAGGTAGTAATGGCTCAGTTGGAGTCCCCCCTCCCTGGTCAAGGCACGTATGAGAAGCAATAAATGAACAACTAAAGTGCTGCAACTATGAGTTGATGCTTAGCTCTCTCCCTTTCTGTCTGCCTCTCGCTTAAAAAATATTTGTTCCTAGATACCATATCCTTCAGCTGTACTACTAATTCCATACTTTCTACACCCAATTTTAATAACTTGTTTCCATTACTGTCTGCTTCCTCACTGCTGTCTTTCCCTCCTCAATCTACTTCAATACGGTTTCACCCAACTTTGATATAACTGCATTGAAAACGACATACTTTCATCAAATCGATTCTCATTTTCCTTAAACAGGTTTTTTTTTTTTTTTCTCTTTTCACTTTACTCCTTGTTTGACCTGTAAGCAGTACTTGGCATTGTTAATCAGCAGTCTTCAAATGAGTATACACTCCTGGGGTAATGAAGGGTTTGACAGAATCTGTCCAAGCACAGTGGTCCTCTCAGTCTGTGGGGATTATGTCCCAAGACCCCCAGTGGATGCTGAAACTGCTGAGGGTACCAACCCATATACATAATATGTTTTTCCCTGTATATACATACCTATTATAAGGTTTCATTTAAATGGCACAGTAAATGTCACCCCAATAAAATTCAAATAGTAATAATAAATCAGGTACAGTAAGATTAATAATAAAATGGAACTATTATAACTATACAGTAATTTAAAAATATTGTGCTGTACTTCTTGTAATGATGTGAGATGATACAATGAAGTGAGGTGAATGCTATAGGCATTGTGACAGCATTTGGCTTCTGTTACCTGAACACAAGCACTGTGATGCCAAGACAATTGATCTGGTAACCAAGACAGGAAGTGGCCATCTGGCAAGTAGCGTATACACTGTGGATGTGGTGGAGAAGATGGTTCATGTCCAGGTGGGACAGAGTGGGATAGCTTGAGATTTCATCATGCTACTCAGCGCGCAATTTAAAACTTACAAATTGTTTCTGGAATTTTCCATTTAATACTTTCAGACCATGGTTGACCATGGGAAACTGAAACCACAGAAGGTGAAACTGCAGGTAAGGGGGTGGGGGAGTTACTGTACTTATTCCTAAATGGATCCCCTGAAAATCACCTCCCCTTTCATGGCAGCCTTTTTCCTGCTCTCTGAAAGTGTTCCACAGTTACTTCCAGCAGGGAAAAGCCAAAGGAATACTTCCTGTGTGCTCTGCACAAGGTGTACCCACTGCATTTACCAAACAGTGCCTTCCCTGTTTCCTCCAACACCCAAAACTGTCCCTTTGTCCTCAACGCTGCTTTAAAGACCCTAATTTGCGCCACTGAAAAGGGTCCTCCTATGCCATTACCAGCACCAAGATGTTGCCTCCTAAGGCTTCCATATGCAGACATTTTGCCTGCCAATCTTCAAATTATGTGAGGCCATTTTCTTTTTTTTTTTTTTTTAATTATTTATTTATTTATTTTATTTATTCATTTTAGAGAGAAGAGAGGGAGGGGGAGAGAGAGAGGAGAGAGAGACAGGGGGGAGGAGCTGAAAGCATCAACTCCCATATGTGCCTTGACCAGGCAAGCCCAGGGTTTTGAACCAGCGACCCCAGCATTTCCAGGTCGACGCTTTATCCACTGCGCCACCACAGGTCAGGAGGCCATTTTCTATTAGAGATAAGATAGGCATAGTATTGAAACCTGAGGTTCACAGTTAATGTCATGAACATGAAACTTAGCTTTGAGCTTTCCAACAACCAACGCTAAAGGGAAATATACCTATGTCTCTAGCTAAACTGGTAATATGCTTTTTTTCCTTTTATAAAGCAGATTATTGGTATTAAGTTCCAAGTGGAACTTACATGTGGGTCCTTCTTGTCTGGAACATTATCCTTAGATCCGTAGTTCTCAACCACGAGGGATGTTGTCCACAAGGGAACATTTGGCAATGTCTGGGTATTTTGACTTGTCACTATGGAGGTCGCAACGGATATGTAGTAGGGAGAGATAGGAATGCTGCTACATATCCTACAATGCCTGAGAAAGATCTCCACAGCCAAGAGTTATCTGGCCCCAAATGGCAATAGTGTTGATATTAGACCCTACCTTTACACCCAGGTAAAATGGGCTACTGCTTTGGGCCCGTGTGTCAGTGTTGGAGGGCCCTGCATGTCACAAGTACATACTTATCAAAAAGCATGTAGGTACCTCTGTCACTCAGAATCTGCCACAGAGGACTGGCATAGTACAGCCTACACCTTAAATATTTAACCTTGTGACCAGGAGAATTCTCCACATCTTTTGCCCTATGTCCTTGAAACAAAGGTGATTATGTCCAAATTCCATGAATGTTTGTGGGGTGTTCCCACTGCTAATGGCAGAGACAGACGCTGCTTCAGAGTACAGGAGAATTTGAGTGGCAAACCCATTTCAGGGAGAGAGACCTCTCACATCAATATAATGGACTCTTGCATAATGAAATAATTGTTTCTTTTTTAAAGAAATAAAAGATAATCTTCCCAAACTGACAAAATACATGTACCCACAGATTTGAGATCTACAAATCCCAAACTGGACAAAGAAAAAATCATGTCTAGGCAAATTATAGTAAAAGTGCTGAGAACAAAATAGAAGAAAAATAAGTGTAAGAGTGACCTCAGCATCATGGAGGAGTGAGAAGCCTTTGTTTCTCTTCTTAAATTTACAAGTCAGACAAGTATAACTCAACAAAGGATCCCCTGCTCAACAAACACGCCTGATCTTAGATTCATGCATGCATCACTACATCTGAAGGTGAACCGACTGGAATTAATAAGGGACGTGAGTTGGCAGGATGGACAGGGATGCAGTTCAGTGCCCACCACAGCTCCAAAGAGTGCAGTAGCAAGGGAGGCGTCCTTCACGCTATGGCCTGGATTGTAAGAGAGGCAGAGGTAGTGGTTCCCCGAGAAAACGCATCTCCCTTCCCCCCTCCCAATTGCAGCAGACAGGGATAGAGGTGGCTGGGAAGTCTAAGACAACACAGCACTACTGACAGCCATTACTGGAAAGGCGTGCAGAACCTCAGATCTTGACCTTGGTCTCCATAGCCCCACCCCTCCCAGCAGAGCCAGGGAAAGCAAGCTGAGAAGCCCCAGGCAGGGCAGAGGTGCTGAGGACCATTGCTGGCAGGGGAGCAGAGCAGCAAGATCACCAACGTGCTTCCTTTGCCCCACCCAACCTGCCCAATCCAGCTGGAGAAAATTGAGATGCCTTAAACAGTATAGCAGGCCACACAACTGAACTTGCCACTTCTGCCCTGTCCAACCTGGCAGAGTCCAGTAGAGGCAATGGGTACACCCCCCAAAATATAGCAGGGCCAGTGACCATTAGTAAAAACTAGGTAGTGCTGGGAACTAACCAAACCAGTCTACCACCTGCCACATAGCCCCCCCAACAGTGTAATGCCCCATAACTGAGTCGAGGTGGTCACACAGTGACACTCACCACCCCAGTGGGCATGCAGCATTTTCCTTAACCAAAGCAACACTGCTTCACCTTGATCCTAGAGGCACAAATAGTGTGGGTAAGAGAAAACAAAACTTGTACTCTAATACCCTTTCCTGGAAAACAAATAAAAGTAACCTACTTATCAGCCTGCTGAATTGTTCAGAACAAAATAGTTTCTAAATTAAAAAATACTACCTCAAATGCTCAGGCAGAGAAATAATCCATCAAATACCATGAACAGCCAAGGTAACATGGGAGCACAGAAACAAACAGACAAACACCACGAAAAATCTCCAGAAACAATAAGCAAAGACATGGAGCATTGTGACTTAAATGACAGAGAACATAAGATTTTAGTTATGGCCTGACCTGTGGTGGCGCAGTGGATAAAGCGTCGACCTGGAAATGCTGAGGTCGCCGGTTTGAAACCCTGGGCTTGCCTGGTCAAGGCACATATGGGAGTTGATGCTTCCAGCTCCTCTCCCTCTCTTCTCTCTTCTCTCTCTCTCTCTCTCTCTCTTTCTCTCTCTTTCTTTATCTCTCCCTTGCCTCTCTAAAATGAATAAATAAAAATAATTATTTAAAAAAATGGGAGTCATTTAAAAAAAAAAGATTGTAGTTATGAAGAAGCACAATGAGATACCAGAGAACTCAGCCAATGAGCTCGGAGAAAAATAATAAATAAAAGAAGTACTTTTTCAAAGGGGGGATTGAAACTATAAAAAAGAACGAAAAAGAATTTCTGGAGCTGAAGAACTCAATAAATGAGATGAGGAATGCATTAGAATGCTTTAGAAACAAAGCAGATCAAATGGAAGAGGAAAACCGTGAGCTCCACAATAGAAACCTAGAGGCAGTGCCCCCAGCATCCCGGATCTGTCTCTCACCTCAACAGTGTTTGGATGGAACAGACCCAAGGACGCCCCTTTCCCAGCCTCTGGCCACCTTCTAACCTCTTTTCCAATCACCACCTTCGGAACCACCTCAGCCATCCTCAGCCTCCGAGAACAGCCAGCACAGGTTTTTAACCTTAACTCCTTGTTGCCGAACAACCATGAGCTCCCAAATTTGTTAGAATTATTCCAATGAGGTGGAAGCTGCCATCAACCAGCTGGTCAAGCTGCATCTGCAGGCCTCCTACACCTACCTCTCTCTGGGCTTCCATTTGCTTCGTGACTCTATGGCTGTGGAAGGCGTGGGCCACTTCTCCGCAAGTTGGGGGAGAAGCACGAGCATACCTAGTGTCTCTTAAAGATGCAAAACCAGCCTGACCAGGCAGTGGCGCAGTGGATGGAGCGTCGGACTGGGATGTGGAGGACCCAGGTTTGAGATCCCAAGGTTGCCAGCTTGAGCGCAGGCTCATCTGGTTTGAGCAAGGCTCACCAGCTTGAGCCCAAGGTCGCTGGCTCGAGCAAGGGGTCACTCGGTCTGCTGTAGCCCCCCCCCCCGCCCCCCGTCAAGGCACATATGAGAAAGCAATCAATGAACAACTAAAGAACCACAACGAAGCCCTGGCCGGTTGGCTCAGCGATAGAGCGTCGGCCTAGCGTGCGGAGGACCCGGGTTCGATTCCCAGCCAGGGCACACAGGAGAAGCGCCCATTTGCTTCTCCACCCCTCCGCCGCGCCTTCCTCTCTGTCTCTCTCTTCCCCTCCCGCAGCCAAGGCTCCATTGGAGCAAGGATGGCCCGGGCGCTGGGGATGGCTCTGTGGCCTCTGCCCCAGGCGCTAGAGTGGCTCTGGTCGCAACATGGCGACGCCCAGGATGGGCAGAGTGTCGCCCCCTGGTGGGCGTGCCGGGTGGATCCCGGTCGGGCGCATGCGGGAGTCTGTCTGACTGTCTCTCCCTGTTTCCAGCTTCAGAAAAATGAAAAAAAAAAAAAAAAAAAAAAACCACAACGAAGAATTGATGTTTCTCATCTCTCTCCCTTCCTGTCAGTCTGTCCCTCTCTCTGACTCTCCCTGTCTCTGCCACACACACACACACACACACACACACACACACACACAGATGCAAAACCAGCACGGTGGCCAGGTTCTCTTCCAGGATGTGCTGAAGCCTTCCCAATGGGGTAAAACTCAGGATGCCACGAAGCTGCCATGGAAGCTGGTGTGGCCATGGAGAAGAACCCGAACAGGCCCCTTTGGATCTGCATGCCCTGGGTCCTACCCACACAGATCCTCATTTCTGTGACTTCGTGGAGAACTGCTTTCTGGATGAAGAGGTGAAGCTCATCAAGAAAATGGGCGACCACTTGACCAACCACCGCAGGCTGGCCAGCCCCCAGTCTGGGCTGAGCAAGTATTTTTTCAAAAGGCTCATCCTCAAGCCCAGCTAGGAGCCTTTGGAAGCCAGAGGCCTTTAAGGGATCCCCTTGCATTCCCCTGACCTGGCTTTTGCCTGAGTCTCTCCCTAAAACCACTAGGCATTCTTTTAACCCCCTTGGAATCCTCTCCCATGCATTGGACCAAATGGAAACAATAAAGCTTTCTGCAGTAGGTCCTGGCTGGGTGGTTCAGTGGATAGAATGTCATCCTGCTCACCAAGATTGTGGAAAAAGCAATCAATGAGTATATAACTAAATGAAACAATAAGTTGATACTTCTCTCTCTCTCTCTCTCTTTCTTTCTCTCTCTTAAATCACTATGGCTCAGTGGTAGAGCGTCAGCCGGCATGTGGATGTCCCAGGTTTGATTCCCAGCCAGGGCACACAGGAGAAGCGCCCATCTGCTTCTCCACCCCCCTATGCTTCCCCCCACTTCTCTCTCTCTCTCTCTCTCTCTCTCTCTCTCTCTCTCTTTTTCTCTTCTCCTCTCCTCCTGCAGCCATGGCTCTACTGAGTGAGTTGGCCCCAGGTGCTGAGGATGTCTCCATGACCTTTGCCTCAGGCACTACAAAGAATGGCTCCAGTTGCAGCAACCAAGCAAAGGCCCCAGATGGGCAGAGCATTGACCCCTAGTGGGTTTGCCGGGTGGATCCTGGTCAGGGTGCATGCAGGAGTCTGTCTCTGTCTCTGCCTCCCCTCCTCTCACTAAAAAAAGAAAAAAGAAAGAAAGAAAAATAGAAGAGCTCTATAAGAACTGACTCCATTAGAAAAAGCAACATAAGGATAATAAGGTACCAGAAGAAGAGAGAGAGAACAGAGAACTTACACAAATAAATAATTGATGAGAACTTTCCAAACCTATGAAAAGAGTTGGACCCTCAAATTGAAGAAGTTAACAGAAAAGCTATATATTTCAGTGCAAAAATACCTACTAGACACATTATATTAAACCTGTCAAAAAAAATAATGATAGAATTCTCAAGGCAGCCAGAGGAAAAAAAAAGACTAATTTACAAAGGAAACCCCATTAGATTATCAGATTTTTCAGCAGAAATCCCACAAGCCAGTAGAAAGTTGAATAAAAAATCAAAATATTGAAAGAGTGAAACCACTAGCCAAGAATAATATATTTAACAAAGCTATCCTTTAGTTATGAAGGAGAAATAAAGGCTTTCCCAGACAAACAAAAGCTGAGGAAATTTACTACCATAAGACTGCATCACAGAAAACGCTAAAAGGAGCTCTTCTGCCTTAAACAAAAAGACAAAAGTATACAGAATTTGAGAAAGATGACAGACAGAAGGAGGAAATTGCAACTGTTTCAGTGTAGGTATTAGCCTGACCTATGGTGTTGCAGTGGATACAGCGTCGGCCTGGAGCGCTGAGGTCACAGGTTTGAAACCCCGAGCTTGCCTGGTTCAGGGCACATATGGGAGTTGATGCTTCCTGCTCCTCTCCCCCGTCTCTCTTTCCTCTCTCTAAAATGAATAAAGTCTTTAAAAGAAATCACCCTTTAAACAGAATAGATATTAAACACTACATTCTAACATAAAGGTTAAAGGGGGGAAGCATTTTGAAAAACTAACTTCGGCATTTTGGAAACAAATATACAGCATTAAAAAAGAGATAATTTTAACAATATAAAAGGGGGGAAGGAAAAGGACTAAACTTACATGGTTAATAAAGATAAGATGCAATCAGAAGAGAAAGAACAATTGAATGTATGAAACCTTTTTTTTACATAAATCTAATGGTAACCACACACACAAAAAATCTAGAGCTGAGACATGTAACTTTAAAAAAAAGAGGAAACAGGAAATAATAATTATAGAAAACCACTAAACAATAATAGCAGACAGAAACACAAGCAAAAAAAAAAACAACCCACAACAACAATGCAACCAGGAAACAAAGGATAAAATAACTGTAATAAATCCTCATGTATCAGTGGTTGCTCTACATGTAAATGGACCAAACACATCAATTAAAATGCAAAGAATAGTGGGATGGATTTAAAACAAAACCCAACTATATGCTGCCTACAGGAAACCCATCTCAGCTACACAGACAAACACAGGCTCAATGTGAAGGGATGGTAAACGATACTCCAAGCAAATAGCATCTAGGAAAAGGGGTGTAGCTAAACTGTATCAGACAAAATAGGTATCAAGATAAAAAGAGACAAAGATGAACATTTTATGATAAAAGGGACAACTTACCAAAAAGACATAACACAATATATATGCACCAACCTGGGAGCATCAAAATATATAAAGCAATTCCTACAGACCTAAAGGGTGAAACTAACAAAGATACAATTATAGTAGGAGACCTAAACACCCCATTAACAGGAATGGATAGCTCAAATAAAAAGAAAGTCAACAAGGAAATATTGTCTTTAAATGACACATTAGATAAAGTGGACATAAATGATATTTAAAGAACTTTCTATCCATGACTGACCTGCGGTGGTGCAGTGGATAAAGCGTCAACCTGGAATGCTGAGGTCGTTGGTTCGAAACCCTGGGCTTGCCTGGTCAAAGCACATATGGGAGTTGATGCTTCTTGCTCTCCCGCCTTCTTCCTCCTCTCTAAAATAAATAAAATAAATAAATGTTTTTTTTAAAAAAGAACTTTCGACCTGTGGTGGCGCAGTGGATAAAGCGTCAACCTGGAAACACTGAGGTTACCGGTTCAAAACCCTGGCTTGCCTGGTCAAGGCACATATGGGAGTTGATGCTTCCTGCTCCTCCCCCTTCTCTCTCTCTCTCTCTCTCTCTCTTTTTCTCTCTCTCTCTCCTCCCTTCTCCTCTCTAAAATGAATAAATAAATATATAAAAAAGAACTTTCTATCCCAAAACAACAGAATATACATTTTTCTCATGTACACATGGAAAACTCTCAAAGATAGACTATGTATTAGACCACAAAATTAGTTTCAGTAAATTTAAAAAGATGGAAATCATGCCAACCACATTTTCTGACCGAAACAGTATAAAACTAGAAATAAACTCCAAGAAGAAAGTTAGGAAAACCAAGAATATGTGAAGATTAAAAAACGTGCTACTGAACAACTATAGAGTCAAAGAAAAGATCAAAAGTTCATAGAAACAAATAAAAATATAACATATCAAAACATTGTAGATGCAGTAAAAGTGGTACTAAAATATTATAGAGTTAGCCTGACCAGGTGGTGAAGCAGTGAATAGAGCATCAGACTGGGATGCAGAGGACCTAGGTTTTAGACCCCAAGGTCACCAGTTTGAGTGCAGGCTCATCTTGTTTGAGCAAAAGCCCACCAGCTTGAACCCAATGTCGCTGGCTCCAGCAAGGGGTTACTCAGTCTGCTGAAGGCGCATGGTCAAGGCACATATGAGAAAGCAATCAATGAACAACTAAGGTGTTGCAACGCACAATGGAAAACTAATGATTGATGCTTCTCATCTCTCTCCATTCCTGTCTGTCTGTCCCTGTCTATCCCTCTCTCTCACTCCCTGTCTCTGTAAAAAATAAATAAAAATTAAAAAAAAAGATTATAGAATTACCAGGCATGCCTCAATAAAAATCTCAAGCAGCCTAACATTAGTGCCTTAAAGAATTAGAAAAAAAAACAAATGAAGACCAAAGTCAGTAGGAGAAGGAAATAAAAATTAGAAAGAAAATAAATAAATAGAGAACCAAAAGAAAAAAAATTAATGAAGCAAAAGAGATGGTTCTTTGTAAAGATAAATAAAATTAATAACTCTAGCTAGACTAAGGAAACAAGAGAAAAAACTCAAATAAAATCAGAAATAAAAGAGAAGTTACAATGTACACCAAAAATACAAAAAATTATACAAGAATACTATGAAAGGCAATAAACCACCAACATTGATAATCTAGAAAAAATAGTCAAATTCTTAGAAATATATAAACGTCTTTCCCTGGCCGGGTAGCTCAGTTGGTTAGACTAGACCATTGTCAACAAAGGTTGCCAGTTCAATCCCCAGTTAAGGCACATACAGAAACAGATTGATGTTTATCTCACTCTCTCTCTCTCTCTCTCTCTTTCTCTCTCTTTCTCTCTCTCTGAAATCAATAAAAAAAATTTAAATAAATATATAAACTTTCTATACTAAATTATAAAGATTGCAAAACCTAAATAGACCCAAATATGCACTAGTAAGGAGATTGAAACAGTTATCAAAAATCTTTCCCAAAATAAAAGCCCAGGGATCAAATGGCTTTACTGGCTAATTCAGTGGTAGTCAACCTGGTCCCTACCGCCCACTAGTGGGCGTTCCAGCTTTCATGGTGGGTAGTAGCGGAGCAACCAAAATATAAAAAAAAAGATAGATTTAACTATAGTAAGTTGTTTTATAAAGATTTATTCTGCCAAACAGTGAAAATCTGACATAAAGTACTTGGTAAGTAATTATTATTATATGCTTTAACTTGCTGTAACTGTGCTTTATAAATTTTATAAAGTAAAGTTACTTCCCTACTTTATAAATCACTATTACTGTGGAACTGGTGGGTGGTTAGAAAATTTTACTACTAACAGAGATACAAAAGTGGGCGGTAGGTATAAAAAGGTTGACTACCTCTGGGCTAATTCTATCAAATAGTCAAAGAAAATTTAATACCTATCTCTCTCAAACTCTTTCCAAAAACTGTAAAGAAAGAATTTTCCTAAATCATTTTATGAGGTCAACATTACCCTGATACCAAAACCAGGCAACAACATACAAAAAAGAAAATTATAGGCCCATATTTCTGATAAACATAGATAGAAAAATCCTAAATAAAAAAACTAGCAAATCAAATACACAATATATTGAAAGGATACTACATCATCATGAAATGGGGTTCATTCCAATGACCCAAGGATGGTATGCAAATCAATCAAGGTGATAGAACCACATTAACAAAATAAAATATAAAAAGCAGCCTGACCGCCTGACCAGGCAGTGGCACAGTGGATAGAACGTCAGACTGGGACGCAGATGACCCAGGTTCGAAACCCAAAGTCATCGGCTTGAGGGCAGGCTCATCCTCTTGAGTGTGGGGTCTCTGGCTTGAGCATGGGATTGTAGACATGACCCCATGGTCACTGGCTTGAGCCCAAAGGTCATTGGCTTGAAGCCAAAGGTTGCCAGCTTGAGCAAGGAGTCATTCACTCTGCTGTAGCCTCCCTCCCACCCCCATTCCCCCAGGTCAAGGCATGTATGAGAACACAATCAATTAACAACTTAGGTGCTGCAACGAAGATTTGATGCTTCTCATCTCTCTCCCTTCCTGCCTGTCTGTTTCTATCTGTCCCTCTCTCTGTCTCTCTCTCTGTCTGTCAAAAAAAAAAAAAAAAAAAAAGGCCCTGGCTTGTTGGATCAGTGGTAGAGCATTGGCCCGGCGTGTCGAAGTCCAGGTTCAATTTCCAGTCAGGGCACAGAGGAGAAGCAACCATCTGCTTCTCCACCCTTCCCTCTCTCCTTTCTCTCTATCTCTCTCTTCCCCTCCTGCAGCCAAGGCTCCATTGGAGCAAAGCTGGCCCAGGTGCTGAGGACGGTTCCATGGCCTCTGCCTCAGGCGCTAGAATAGCTCCAGCCACAACAGAGCAACGTCCCAGATGGGCAGAGCATTGTCCCCTGGTGGGCACACTGGGTGGATCCCCATTGGGCACATGTGGGAGTCTGACTGCCTCCCCACTTCTAACTTAGGAAAAATTAAAAAAAAAAAAAAAAAAGCAACCTGACCTGTGGTGGTGCAGTGGATAAAGCATTGGCCAGCAATGCTGAGGTCACCAGTTTGAAACCCCAGACACAGACAAGAAGCAACTAGTACGAATTGATGCTTCCCACTACTCTCTCCCCACTTTCTCTCTCTATCTCTCTCTCTTTCCTTTAATATATATATGTATATATATATGAAGCATATGATCATATCAATAAAAGCAGAACAAGCACTTGAAAAAATACAAGATCCATTTATGTTTAAAACACTCAATAAAATTGGTATAAAGGAAAGTACCTGAACATAATAAAAGCCACATATGAAAAACTCTAGGCTAATATCATATTCAATGGTGAAAAACAGAAAGCTTCTCCACCACTAATATTAGGAACAAGACAAGGAGCCTACTCTCACCACTTTTGTTCAACATAGAACTAGAAGTTCTAACCAAAGTAATCAGGCAAGGAAAAGATATAAAATTGGGGGTACATGTTGGGATTGAAGATGTAAAACTGTCACAATTTGCATTTGACATGATTATATATCTATCTATCTCTCTCTCTATATATATATTTTATATATATATTTTTATATATATTATATATATATAATATATATAAAATCCTAAAGAACTCATGAAAAGACTACTAGAAACAAAAAATAGGCCTGGCTGGTGGCTCAGTGGATAGAGCATCAGCCCGGCATATGGATTTCCAAGGTTCAATTCTGGGTCAGGGCACACAGGAGAAGCAATCATCTGATTCTCTTCCTTCCCTCTCCTCCTTCATTCCTTCTTCCTCTCCCGTAGCCAGTGGCTCAATTGGTTCAAGTGCGGTCCTGGGCACTGAGGATAGCTCAGATAGTCTAAGCGTTGGCTTCAGGTGCTGAGGATAGCTCGGTTGATTCGAGCATAGGCTCCAGATGGTGGATCTTGTTTGGGGCATATGCAGAAATCTACCTCACTATCTCCCCCACTCTCACCTAAAAAAATAAAGAATCGGAAAGAAAAGAAAGAAAGAAAGAAAGAAAGAAAGAAAGAAAGAAAGAAAGAAAGAAAGAAAGAAAGAAAGAAAGAAAGAATAAACAAATTCAGTTAAATTGCAGGATACAAAATCGATGTACAAAACTCCATTGCATTCCTATATACTAACAACAAAATATCAGAAAAAAAAAAAAAAAAGCAATCCCATTGACAATTATAACAAACAGGGCAAAATACCTAGGAATAAACAAAGGATGAGAAGGACCTGTACAGTGAAAACTACAAGAAATTGAAAACACCAAGAAATGGAAAGATACGGATTGAAAGAATTAACATTATTAAAATGACCATGTTACTTAAAGCAATATACACATTTAAAATCACCATAAAGCCTGGCCTGTAGTGGCGCAGTGGATTAAAGCATTGACCTGGAATGCTGAGGTCGCAGGTTTGAAACCCTGAGCTTGCCTGGTCAAGGCACATTGGGAGTCTTTCTCCTCTAAAATGAATAAATTAAAATCACCATAAAAATTTCAATGGCATTTTTCACAGAAATAGAAAAAAAAAGCATCAAATTTGTATGGAACCACAAAAGATACTCAATAGCCAAAACAATGCTGAGAAAACAGAACAAAGGAAGAAGTATCAAATGCCTGGACTTCAAACTGTTCTACAAAGCTACAGTAATCAAAACAGTATGGTACTGGCAGAAAACCAGACACAAAGACAATGGAATGGAATTGAGAGCCAAGGGATAAACCCAGAATATATAGTCAACTGATTTTTGACGAAGAAGCCAAAAACATATAATAGAGAAAGAAAAGTCTCTTCAGTAAACGCTGTTGGGAAAACTGGACAGCCACATGCAAAAGAGTAAAACTTGACTACTATCTGACACCACACACAAAAATTAACTCCAAATGGATTAAAAACTTGAATATAAGACTTGAAACAATGCAATACATAGAAGAAAACACAAGCACTAAACTTATGAACCTTGGTTTCAGATGGGTCTATGAACTTGACACCAAAGGCTAGGAAGTAAAAGCAAAAATAAGTGAATGGGACTACATCAAACTTAAAAGCTTCCGCACAGCAAAAGAAACCGACAAAACAAAAACGCAACCAATTCAATGTAAGAAGATATTTACAAACAATACCTTTGATAAGAGGCTAATATCTAAAATATATAAAGAACTCATACAACTCAACAAGAAAATAACAATATGATTTTTAAAATGGGCAGAGGATTTGAATAGATACTTTTCCAAGGAAGATAGACAAATGGCTAACAAATATATTTTTTAAATGCTCAACTTTACTAGCTATAGAGGAAATACAAATCAAAACTACAATGAGATACTATCTCAAACACTTTAGAATGGCTATTCTCAGTAAAACAAGAAATAACAGGTGTTAGGTTGTGGAAAAATGGAACCCTCAGACACTGCTGATGGAGATGTAAACCGGTGCAGCCGCTATGGAAAACAGCATGGTGGTTCTTTAAAAATTAAGAATAGAGCTTCCATATCACCCAGCAATCCCTCTCTGAGTATCTTAAAAATTTTTTGAAAACACTTATTTGTAAAGATATATGTACCCCTATGAGCCTTGAAGCATTATTCAATATAACTAAGACATGGAAACAATCTAAGTATCTTTCAATAGATAAATGAATAAAGAAGATATGGTACATCTTTATTATACAATGGAATACTACTCAGACATTAAAAAGAAGAAATGTTGCCAATTGTGACACTACAAATGGATCTTATAAGTATTATGCTAAGTGAAATAAGTCAGACAGAATAGGACAAGAATCCTATGATTTCACTCATATGTGGGATATAAAACCAAAACAACAAACAAACAAAAAATAAACTCGTAGATACAGACAACAGAATGGCGATTACAGAGAGGAAGGGGAGTGGGAGCAGAATGAAGAGGGTTAAGAGGATCAAATAAAAGGCTATGGAAGGTGACTAGTCTTTAGGTAGTGAGCACACAATAAAATGGACAGATGTATTATAAAGTTGTATATATGAAATTCATATAATGTTATTAACCAATGTGTTCAATAAAAAGTTTTTGAGAGACAGGAAGGGAGAGAGAGAGGAGGAGGGAGGGAGAAAGCGTGAGATGCATCAACTTCTAGTTGCTTCACTTTAGTTGTGCATTGATTGCTTCTCATAAGTGCCTTAACTAGGGATTGGATTTTGGGCTCAAGCTGAACCAGTGATCCGTTGCTCAAGCCTGCAATCTTGGTGTCTGTGGATAATCCCACACTCAAGCCAGCAAGCTCAAGGTTTCAAACCGTGACCTCAACATTCCAGGTCAATGCTCTATCCACTGCGCCACCACCAATCAGCCTACTCCAGTAAATTTAATTTTAAAAAGATACTAAGAAAAGAATAGTGAGCTTGAAAAGTTGCTTTTAATCTATTCTATAAAGGCAGAATCTTTTAAAAAATTTCTCACACTATGGCTATACCAATGCTGATATAAAAATGATAAAGCATAAATTTACATCAGAAATCAGATTGATAAAAAAAATCAGAAATGTTTTATTGCAATTGAACCATGTGTATATAATTTTTGATAATGGCCTATTATTGGTGGGGGGAGGAGTATAAACAAGATAGGGTTGTGAAATGATCTGAGAGCAATGAATGAAGAATTGTATAACAATAAATATTTTCTTCAATAGATTAGTGTTTAGAAACATATTTGACATAAAGTGTTGCTGAAAATATGATGTTGGTCAGCTCTATTTTTTATATAGCTCTAAACATAATTTTGATTGAGATAAATATAAAACAACTGTTTTCTTCTTCCACCTTGTTGAGATAAAATTGGCAAATAAAAACTATATATTTCAGGTGTAAAAAAAATGTGGACAGTGAAGAAACAATAATTATCTTTATGGGTGCAAGAATAAGACAGTTGACTTCTCAACATTAAAAAAAAAAGCCAGAAAACAGTGTAATAATATCTTCAAAGCATTGAAAAAAATAAATAACCACCAATTTAGAATCCTATACCCAGGGAAAATATCCTTCAAGAATAAAGATAAAGAAATTTGTTTTGGCCAATCCACATAGGATTTCTGATCATTAGGAGAAGGGAAACACATGCAGTGAGTCCCACGTTCAATTCAGATTCCAACCACAGTAAGGGCAACAAACCCAAACAGAAGTGACAGATTTGCTGGTTGGAATAAACTGAGAACCACATTCGGAGTTGTTGAGGAGATTGGGATTTGGAGGAAAGAGTACTGGAGATGTGGGAGCTGTGGAAACCCCAAGTCTATATGAAGATGTTCCCCTGGGTCCTTGACTGACTCCTAAGCTGCACATGAACAAAGTGAGACCAGGGGAGTCTACCAAAGAACAGCTGCTCTCACTCCCAGCCCCAGCTTTTGCAATGGGCAATCCTCTCTTGAGGGGAAAAGTGGTACCAAAAACTGACCTCACACTTCCTACCTTGCCTCGTTTCCCCTGGATCTTGGCTTCATAAATTTTTAGGTTTGATAGCTCTCCAGCCTTCCAAAAGTTTTTAGCTTTCTTTTCTATTTCTTCACTGTGGGAAAGTTGGTTCAAAGCAAACTTGTTCACCATTGCTAGAAGCAGAATTCATTTTTTCCTACAAAATACTTTAGAGAAAAAAAATTTTAGGCCTAAATAAATGAGCATGTCATGTTTATGGATTACAACACTCAGTATTGTAGAGATCCAATTCTTTCCAAAGTAATCTATGTGCAATTCAGCCTGATGGAGAAAAAATACATCCAGGAAATGTAAAGGATTAAAAATAGCCAAGACAGGCCCTGGCTGGTTGGCTCAGCGGTAGAGCGTCGGCCTGGCGTGCAGGAGACCCGGGTTCGATTCCCAGCCAGGGCACACAGGAGAAGCACCCATCTGCTTCTCCACCCCTCCCCCTCTCCTTCCTCTCTGTCCCACAGCCAAGGTTCCATTGGAGCAAAGATGGCCCGGGTGCTGAGGATGGCTCTGTGGCCTCTGCCTCAGGCGCTAGAGTGGCTCTGGATGCAACAGAGTGACGCTCCAAAGGGGCAGAGCCCCTGGGGGGCATGCCAGGTGGATCCCGGTAGGACGCATGTAGGAGTCTGTCTGACTACCTCCCCGTTTCCAGCTTCGGAAAAATGGGGAAAAAATAGCCAAGACAAAAAAATAAAATAAAACAAAAAATAAATAAAAATAAAAATGGCCAAGACATCTTGTGAAGAATAAAAACAAGATAGGCACCTGACCAGGCGGTGGCGCAGTGGAAAGAGCATCGGACTGGGATGCGGAGGACCCAGGTTCGAGACCCCGAGGTTGCCAACTTGAGTGTGGGCTCATCTGGGTTTGAGCAAAAAGCCCACCAGCTTGAACCCAAGGTCGCTGGCTCCAGCAAGGGGCTACTCGGTCTGCTGAAGGCCCGCAGTCAAGGCATATATGAGAAAGCAATCAATGAACAACTAAGGTGTTGCAATGCGCAATGAAAAACTAATGATTGATGCTTCTCATCTCTCTCTGTCCCTATCTCTCTCTCTGACTCACTCTCTGTCTCTGTAAAAAGAAAAACCCACAAAAAAACCAAAAAAACCCAGAAAAACTGATAATGGATGCTTCTTATCTCTCTCCATTACTGTCTGTCTGTCCCTGTCTATCCCTCTCTCTGACTCTCTCTGTCCCTGTAAAAACAAAACAAAACAAAAAAACAAAAAACAAGATAGGCACCTTGCTTCTCTGGGTATCAACACTTACCGTGAAGCTCCAGCAATTAACAATGTGATCCTGGTACAATGATAGAGAAACAGATGACAGAAGAGAAAATAGACCCAGAAATGGATTTACACATATACAGATTTAATTGACAAAGGTGGCATGTGGAAAAATGAAACCTGATGCCCACTTCACACCTAACTTAAAAATCAATTCCAGGAAGACTGCAAATCTGTGAAAGGCATAACAATAAAGCTTCTAGAAAATACCATAGGAGAATTATTTTTATGGCTTAACTATAGGAAGACTTTATAAACATAATGCAAAACCCACAAATTACAACGAAAAAAATTTACAAACTTGATTACCATAAAATGAGTGATTTCTATTCGTCAAAAGACATTGTGAATCAAGCCACAGAGTAGAAGATATTTGCAATGTATGTACTTGACAAGAGGTTCTGTGTCCAGCAGGGTACTTGTGCTTCTCTGCACACCCTCTCGCCCCCCTCTTACTCTGGCTGCCTCTGCTGCAGGATCTCATTTTAGCTACACCCCTCATTTGATGACCCAAGCCTTCCTGGCTGCCCCAGGGTGCAGCTCATATGGGAGTCACTCACACCTTTGGGATCTGGAGACATGAGGGATTTAACATGCTGATGGGGAAACCTTGATCATTGGGAGCACTGAGTTAGAGGATAAATGCTCTTCTCTTTCCAACCTCAGCTGAATAATTTTGAGGTGCATTTTAGATAGCTCTTCAGAAGGTCTCAGTGAGATTGAGTCTGAGTTTCACACAACAGTGGTCAGAACAACTAGAGAAGGCACCTATTGTTTTTCCCTCCTTCTGTTTCCGCTTCTGTTCCAGAGAATCCTTCACCAAATACACTATCTGCCTGCAAGCCTCTACCTCGGGCTCTGCTTTCTAGAGGTAACCCAGGCTACGACAGGCTTATATCCAGAACCCCTAAAGATCAGCAAGAAAAAGATATACAACCCAGTAGAATAATGACAAGAAACCTGACAGGCACTTCACTGAAAAGTAAATCCAAATGGTCAATGAACATTTGTTTTTTTGTGTGTGTGTGTGGTTTTTTTTTGTATTTTTCTGAAGCTGGAAACAGGGAGGCAGTCAGACAGACTCCTGCATGTGCCTGACCGGGATCCACCCGGCACGCCCACCAGGGGGCGATGCTCTGCCCATCCGGGGTGTCGCTCTGTCGCGACCAGAGCCACTCTAGCGCCTGGGGCAGAGGCCAAAGAGCCATCCCCAGTGCCCAGGCCATCTTTTGCTCCAATGGAGCCTTGGCTGCGGGAGGGGAAGAGAGAGACAGAGAGGAAGGAGAGAGGGAGGGGTGGAGAAGCAGATGGGCGCTTCTCCTGTGTGCCCTGGTCGGGAATCGAACCCGGGACTTCCGCACGCCAGGCCGATGCTCTACCACCAAGCCAACCGGCCAGGGCCCATCAACGAACATTTGAAAAGAAGTTCAGTATTATTAATAATCAGGGAGATGCTAATAAACCTATTTCAAACATATCAAAATGGATAAAAAAAGTTTTTTGCATATATTATTTATTGCCTTATAACAAATTACTCCAGAAGTTAGCAGCCTAAAACAAACATTTATCTCATAGTTTCTGAGTCAGAAATCTGCGCTAAGCTGGGTGCCTCTACTCAAGGGTCTCTGCAAAGCTGTAATTAAGGTGTCAGCCAGGACTGCGATCATCTCAAAATTCACCTTGGCAGCGGACCCAAGCTTACTCTCATCTCCCAGGTCCTCCCTGATTGATGAGAGATGTCAGTCAGTCCTTCCCTGTGGCCCTCTCCATAGGTTAGCTCACAACATGACTTCCCTCACAGTAAACAAGTGAGAAAGCGCAAGACAGAAGCCACGGTCTTCTTGTCATCTCATCTTGGAAGTGACATCCTGTTATATTCTGTCATATCTTATTCATTAGAAGCAAACATCGAGGGGTAGGGGCCGACTCAGGGGATCATTAGAGACCATCGGTGGGGCTGCCACCACCACAAGGATGTGGAGTATCTCACATACTGAGGGTTGGAGTACAAATTAATACTACTACTTTGGGAAACAGTTTGGCATTTTCTAAGTTGAAGATATGTTTATCTTATGACCCAGCAACTCTATGTCGAGCTTTATACCTAAAGAAATATGGTGCACCAAGAGACATGTATAAGAATGTTACAGCAGCATTATTTTTTAAAAAATATTTTTAAAATTTATTTAGAGAGAGAAGAAAGGAGGAAGAGAGAGAAAGACAGGAATACCAATCTGTTCCCATATGTGCCCTGACTGGGGATCAAATCAGCAACCTCTACATTTCGGGATGATTCTCTAACCAACTGAGATATCTGGCCAGGGCTGTAGCAGCTTTGTTTGTAACAGCTCCAAACTAGAAATGCCCAGATATCTCTCCATAATAGAATGGATAAATAATTGTTGAATATTCCTTTAGAGGCTACTACACAGCAACAAAAGGAGTGAAATATAGTTACACGGATAAATAGCATAATTATAATGTCTAGTGAAAACAAAGCCAGATACAAAGGAATGTATTCTTTATTATTCCATTAATACACATTTCAGAAAACAAATAAAACTAAGCGACAGTATTTGGCGATGCCTGCTTTAATAGTAAAACTATAAAGAAAAGGCAAGTAAGTGGACCCCACACAAGTCAGGAGTGTGGTTATCCTTTGTGGGAAAGGAAGGACAATGGCCAGGGCTTTCGGCATCCTGGAACACTTCCAGGTGTTTATCTTCTGACCATTTACTGAGCTGAACATTATTCTGTGTCCCTTCTGTCTGTATGTGACATTTGCCATGAAGAGAGCTTTCACAAAGCTACACATAACCCACACCCTATTAAAAAGCCACACACCAAAGCAGACCGCAGGCCTGACCTGTGGTAAGCCCCCGGTATATGCGAGCCAGGGTCCACTCTGGGGACTCCTTCAGGTGGGAAATCCTGTCTGCTTCACCTCACGGTGCCAAGCACTGGAAAGAAAGGAAGGCCACAGGGCTGGGCCTCATGGGAGCCCTGCTATTGGGAGCAGGGATTGTCCCGGAGGGGGTTGAGGCCTCTCTTCCGGTGACAGGGTCCAGTCTTCTCCCATGTCCATGGCAGAAGGTGAGTGTGGTGGGAGCTGGGCTGGCTGATGGGCTCTGGTCAGGAGTCAGGTGTAGGGAGCTCTCTTTGGAGCAGTCACTGGAGCTTGGCTCTGAGAGACAACCTTGCTGCCCCATGTGACTTCAGTGAGAAGAGGCGAAACCCTCTCTACCACCTCCCCCCACCTCGAACTTCAATGGAAAGGTCAAGGGAATTTTCCTCTCCTTTAAATGGAATGACTCTTTCTTGGGCCCAGAAAGAATTATTTATCAGGTGTTCGCGGCACTCCGCTTGCCTTTACAGGGCCCAGCCGTGCTCTGAGGCACAACAGACAACTTTCCTCCTGAAAGCTCAGTTTATAGGCCAACTTCAAAGCCCAGGTCCTCTGAGCGGGGCACGGTGCTCCAGTTTGGGAATTGACATCAAAGGGGCGTGCACAGGTTGATCTGATGGCCGGTGGACAGCTGCAGGCTGCAGGGGGAAACCTCAGAGCACTCGCCTGTCCTCGGCCCCTGGAGAGCTCAGGAGAGCAGCGTGGCAGTGGCACGGCCTTGAGAACCCCAACTTCAAAAGCCTGGGGCCATTGCTTTACTCGCTGCAGGCAACTGTCTAAAATGGCAGGCAGATGGTGGCGGACAGGAGACTGGAGTAAGGGATAGCAGGTGACTGCACACCCATTTACCCTGCCAAGTCAGGTAGGGAAGACAGAGTTTAAAAGTGGAAGGACCGACCACCTGCAGCCCTGCTGTTCATAATCAGGTTCATATAGGAGGGTAAACCAGCACAGTGACTGTTGGTGAGTGCTCCCAGGCCAGGGACAGTGCTTACGGATGGTCTCATTTAGTCCCCACAATCACCCGTGGAAGGGAGGTGTTATTATCCCACTTTTCAGAGAAGGATACTGAAGCTTACTGAGGCTTAGTGACTTGCCCAAGGTCAGTGTCAATAAGGGTACAATCCCTGCTCTTACTACTACTGAAGGATTGTAAAAATAGGCAGTATGATGCTCTTAGGGGGCTAACGAAGCAACTTTCAACCTTTTTCATCCGTGGCACACATAAACTAAAATTACTACAATTTATGCAGCATATCAAAAATATATTTTGCTGTTCTGACAACCATAGGCATCATTTTAATTCATTCATTTTTTTATTTGACAATGTAAGGTTAAAGAGGTCAGCGCCCTTGAGTAAATAGGTACTACCGGATGTTTTAAAAATTCTTGTGGCACACGAGTTGACAGTTGCTGGGCCAACGTGTAAAACACATAACAGCAAAGCAGAGGTCAGCAAAGTGATCTGAAGGAGAGAGAAGGCTCCCTGGCCAATGGGCCTTGACCTCTTTCACTCATTCAACAAATTATTTCTTAGCACCTTCTCTGGCACACATTGTCCTGGGCACTAGAGATAATGAATAAAACAATGTTCTTGTTCTCATGAAGCTTGTGTTCTTGTGAGGGAGACAGGCAATAAACGAGTAAACAAAGAATAAGTATAGTAAGCATTGCATGATTATAAGATAAATGCAGGTAGGCCCTGGCTGGTTGGCTCAGCGGTAGAGCGTCGGCCTGGCGTGTGGGGGACCTGGGTTCGATTCCCAGCCAGGGCACATAGGAGAAGCGCCCATTTGCTTCTCCACCCCCCTCCCCTCCTTCCTCTCTGTCTCTCTCTTCCCCTCTTGTAGCCAGGGCTCCATTGGAGCAAAGATGGCCCGAGCGCTGGGGATGGCTCCTTGGCCTCTGCCCCAGGCGCTGGAGTGGCTCTGGTCGTGGCAGAGCGACACTCTGGAGGGGCGGAGCATCGCCCCCTGGTGGGCAGAGCGTAGCCCCTGCTGGGCGTGCCGGGTGGATCCTGGTCCAGCACATGCGGGAGTCTGTCTGGCTGTCTCTCCCCGTTTCCAGCTTCGGAAAAATACAAAAAAAAAAAAAAAAAAGAAAAAAAAAGATAAATGCAGGTAAATGATAACTAGAATGTATACTTTTCCCAGTGCTTCCCATATGGCCTGAAACCATGCTTAGGGTTTTCCATGTAATAACATTTGGTCTCATAACAACTCTATTGAGGCAGTTGCTAATATAATATAAGTCCTCCTTTTACAGTGAGAGTATTGAGGCCTAGAGAGGTAACATAACTTTCCTACGGTCAGAGGGCTGGCAAAAAACGGTGTGACCAGGATTAGATTCCAGGCAGCCTGGTGCCAGAGCCTGTGCTTGTCACCTCTGCCTCCTGCCTGCCTCTTTCCATGATGCCAGCCACAGTCACATGCAAAGGGGGCACCAGAGGGGCAGTGCCATCTTATTCTGTCCTGAGAGAGGAAGCCCTGGTCCAGTCGTGGACACTAGGTCTGTGGGCTGAGGCATCCCACGGTGGTGATAGGACCTCAGGCTGGTGCTGATCAATGACACCAGGACTGTCCAAGATTGCCTTGGTCTTAGGACTGCCAGGCAACTTTCCAAGGAAGACTTGACTCCTTCTGAGGAAGATGCTTCAACCTCACCTGCATTTAACATGATCAGTGGACACTAGCATCCTGACAATTAGGTTTCCACCCAATTTTCTCCATCTGTCTCCTGAACTGAGTCAATGTGATCACAGCAAAAGACACAGCTCCACTCTTGGTGCTGAAAGATCTGGTTTCTGAGCCCCAAAGGCTGGGGACCAATGACTGGTCAAATGTGCCGAAGTAAGGCCTCTCCATGGGATCCCAGACGATGCTCGCTGTTAAAATCAAAGCCATGTGGCAGCCTCCACTCACCGAGCACCTACTGCTCACCAGGCACTGTATTAGGCAGAGGGGTCCCATGGGTCTCTCTTTAGGCTGTCTGTGGGTTCATCATTCTCAGCTGGGGCAATTCTATCTCATGTGACCTGGAATCCAGGCCCACAAGACAGCTCCTCTTTCCAAGGCAACAGCAGCCAATATGGTGGTTAAAAGCTCTCTGGCGCCCAATACAAGCTCAAACTTCAACTCAGTCGCTTACTAGTCATGGAACCATCATTTCCTCATATAATCTGGGAATAATAATACCTACAATCTGGTTCTGCAACAGTAGAAAAAAGCCTAAAATCCCAGGGGATGAATACATCCAAGTTTCAGTTTATTTTTCACTCATGCAAAATGAACTGTAGGCCTTGGGGCTCTGCTGAGTGGTTCCCTTCCAAGTGGTGAGTTAGGACCAGTTGGCTTGCATCTTGTGATGACACTGTCTAGAATACGTGTCTCCCAGGTGGCCACTGCAGGGGAAGAGAAAGCTACAGGGGACGCGCTGGGTTGTCAATGCTCCAGCGTGGCTGCAGAACAAGGAAGGGGTCTGGCGGTAAACAGTCTCTCAAGAAGGCCGTTCCTTCCCTTCACGTATGTGCATGCCACCGCCATCAAGAGGTCGAGTCCACGCCCTCCCCTTTAATATGGCTGACCTTGTGCCTTGTCTTGGCCAAGAGAATGTGCCAATTCCAGACCTACTCTTCAAAAGGCCTGTTAGCTTTGTTGCCCTTGGAAGCCAGCTCAGGTAAAAATGTCCAATTACCCTGAGACCTTCATGCTGTAAGAAAGACCAAGCAGCCGTACGGAGAAGCTGTGTAAAAAGATGAAGACGTCCAGGCAGCTCCCAGCTCGCCCAGCCATCCCAGCCGGGGTGCCAGACACAGGAGTGAGGAAACCACCTCGGACATCTCAGCTCCCCATCACCCCATGGAACAGAAGACCCACACAGCTGAGCCCAGCCAGGCTGCAGAATCGTGAGAAAGAAGTTGTTCTGAGCCATTTCACTACACAGCAATAGAAAGAGGGTGTCTGTGTCCCTGAGGGGGGGGGAGGGGAGACAGAGAACGTGTCTGAGCCCCAGGAGACAGGACCCAAACAGAAGCTGAAAACGGCGGTTCTTCCCAGGGCTCTGAGTGAACAAGAGCATGCACAACCCTGCTTTGGGGCCCATAAGATACAAAACTAGGGAGAAAAATTTCTTCCATGCGAGCAGACTGCAACCTAAGAGAACTCTGCGGAGAGAAGAGTTAGCACTTCAAAAGTGAGCAGCCAGGGGAGAGGGCTGCAAGCCAGGCAAGGACATTTCTAAGAGCGCGGGGGCAGTGGCTTCCCGGCAAAAGGACATCAAGAGGCTGCAAGTGGGATAACTCCAACTTGACACGACTACTGTGAGCTCCTGTAATAATATTTTATATGCCTGGGGACTCCCAGAAATGACCTCTGGGGAGAGGGCTAGCATTGTGAGAAGAAGGGGGCAGATGCCATGAAACCTGAGTTATTGTCCTTGGGACCTCATGTGTGCCCACCTGGTTAGCACGGTCCCAGGAACACAGATAGAGCCAGAGGGCCTGAAAGTGAGAGCCAAAAAACGGCTCAACTCAGAAGATGTGTGACACACCCCTGGGGGTGTCAGAGTAGGTGGGAGGAGTGTGAAGGGAGCTGATGTGGGAGAAAAGATGTCGGAGAACTCCTGCTTATTACTGCGATCTGCCCCTGGGTTGACCTGCCCGGGCCAGTCTTCTAGGCTGGAGGTCTGGCAAAAACACAAAGGATTTACAGAGATAACAAGGCCCTGGGTCTTCTCAGCACAAGACTCAATTTTCCAGTTCCTCCCAGGGACGATTCGGCCTCTGAACCCAGATTCTGGATCTGAGAAGGAGGTGGATTCCAGATGCAAGAGGCAAACGGAGTCTCGGACCAACAATGAGCCAGGAACTCAGTCAAAGTGGGCTGCGTGCCTTCAGTGGGCCAGGAAAATTAGACTTTGTGGATGATTCCAGGGCCCCAGGCCAGGACGGCGAGAGGGACCACTGCTACAGACCACACAACTAGTGAAACATCCCAAGATGTCAACTCAGTTAGGGATCGAATGTGGCTCAGGACTCAGTGGGAAAGCATATGTGACTGATTAGTGGTGTCAACCCAGGGGCGGAGGACAGTGGCAGCTTCCTGTCTGACTACTAGATAGATGGCCGCAGCCAGGGGACTGTGCTTTTCATCCCTTCTCACTTCTAAAGCACAGCCTAAGAGAAAGCGGGCCACTGAGAAGTAAGGAGCCCATCACACAGGAGGACAAGACCCTGTCCGCCAGACGGAGCCCCCAGCCAGTGCTTCCCAACTTTCCACGTAACAGCCTTCAAGAAACTCAACTGCGAAGCCTCTTCCCTGTCCTTTCAGCTGTCCCCAGTGGGCTCAGAGAGGTCCTTTCTAGAGTCTGTGCGCTATTCCACAGCATGGGGCTCAGCCTCTATCCCAAAGCACAGCCCTTCGGAGCTGGTCCTCACCCTCCGAGCACACAAGCCATCCCCTCCGCCAAGCAGGCAAGTCCACCCCCACATTCCAGCCTCATCTGCATGTAACATCCCTTGTTGGGCTGTGGCAGAGAATACTCAACACGCTCATATTAAAAATGCCCTTTAAGATTCAAAAGCTTTGAACTAAAGAAATACCTCGAGAAGTTTTCATGGAAAGTTCAGCTCCGCGGGTTCAATTCACTACACTTAGATGCACCTTTTCAAATAATAGGAAAAAAATGTAACGGGGTCAGACCCAATCAATATGCTTGTTCAAACAGAATTGCGGGGACTCTGATGTGCGCACGTTTTGTACTCTGCCTTTGTACCCCGCCACTCGCTCTGAAGAAAGGTCTCTTTGCTCGGAGAGCAATGAAAGTGGTTGCCTTTGGAGTGCAGGCGGCCAAGCAATGGCGTGTTTACCCGGGCGGGAGGGGCTGTCATTTTCCACACACGCCCCCAGCTTCGCCTCTTTGTTCTTTTCATAACCACGCAGAACCCACACGGGCAGAATCCCTCCCGAGTCACAGTATCTGATGCTGAAACCAAAGCAGAGAGCTCTCAGCATTTGCCTGCCGCGTCCTCAGAAATGAGATTTGTAGATTTAAATTTAAAAATGTTAATTTTTATTTAATCTTTTATTGATTGATTGATTTTAGAGAGGAAGAAAGGGAGAGAAACACCGATTTGTTGTTCCACTTAATTAGGCTTTCATTGGTTGATTCTTGTCTGTGCTCTGACTGGGGACGGAGCCTGCAACCTTGGCGTATCAGGAAGATGCTCTAACCAACCGAGCTACCCGGGCCGGGGCTGATTCGTAGTATGACAAATAATTTGCTGCTTCTTTCTCTCTCTTGGTGTAAACAAAAAAGGACTTGCCACGGAGTACTGTATCCCAGTTGGGGGAAATGTCCAAAGCCTGAAATGGGCTCTTACCTGGCTGAGTCAGGGCCCACATGCACTCTGCCCTCCACGCCTTCCAGCCCTAAGCTGACAGAGCTTGGACAGACAGAGGCTTCCCTGGCCTTGGGCTGCAACCCATAATATTCAGGAAAATTCTGGAGAACCCAGCTTAACTGAAGAGGGTCAAGGTGGGGAAGGAGCTAGAGGCAGTTTTCACCCCACAACCAGACACAAAGGCAGGCAGGAAAGTTAATGATGGGGAGATTGGTTTTCAGCCGCCCCATCAGTCTGGCCACATCTGTCTCATGTGCACTCACAACTGTGCGCACATCTCAACTGCAATCATTTAAACAAAGCTCCGGATGTGCTGAGGATCGGGGCAGTCCAAGAGGCTCAACTGGGCATTAGGAAAATATTTTACTTCCCAGCCCTCCTATTTCCTACTAGATAGATCCTAAAATGTTCTCGTTAGTTCTCAACCTGGGCTGGGGTTCAAGTTAAAACTCAAGGGTGGATATCAACAGATGCAGGAGAAGCATGCTCACGTCCCCTTCGTCAACTGCAGTTCCATCACTTAAAACTCTGCTCAGGCGCTGTGGTCCCCTCTGAAGAAGCAAAGCTGGCCACAGGACATCCCCAGAGATGTCCCCAGCAGGAGGGCCCATGGTCAGCCAGTGCTCTCACAGATGGCCCTATCTCACAAGAGTCCTCCCAAGGAGGTTGCGAAGCGGGCTGTGCCCCGTTGTCTGTTTATATGTGATGCATCTAAAGTGCGCCTTTTCCAAGCTGCACGTGCTTTCCATGGAGTCTGAGTTGGGGACCTGCCATGCTCTCTGTAGACTGAAATTTGGGCCATGCTTCTCCTAGAACAGGCTACACCTCCTTTCTGCTGGAACTGGAGAGAACAGTCAGAGTCGCCACAGTCCCTCGTAGAGGATTGTGTGAGAGGCAGAAACCGAGACCAACAGTAAGAAAACCACTGACATGTTTTCACTGAGGGAAGATCGGTCGACAGCCACCTTATGTGTGGAGGCGGGTATTGTGCTCTGCACCTTCTATTTTTCCTTCGCAATCAGTCCTGCAGGAATCTCCTTCCCCCAAGCCCCATTCCTCTCTTATGGAGCTTGTATCCAAGAAGTGCTTAAATCAGGAGAATATTTTTTTTTAAGATTTTTTTTTTATTTATTCATTATAGAGAGGGGGGAGAGAGAGAGAGAGAGAGAGAAGGGGGAGGAGCAGAAAGCATCAACTCCCATATGTGCCTTGACCAGGCAAGCCCAGAGTTTTGAATCGGCAACCTCAGCATTTCCAGGTTGACACTTTATCCACTGCGCCACCACAGGTCAGGCTTTTTTTTTTAATTTTTTATCTCAAAAAGAGGTCAGTACCTAAAAGGGCGGCCGTGTCCCCTGTCCACAATGCATCGGAATCTGCTTTCCCCACTTTACATAGTTGGAAAGTCCCTCTAAACCTCGGGTGCACTTCTTGGCAAGAGAAAAAATCTGCCAGAACAACAAACTTGGAAATATACACGTCCCTAAACGCAACTGGCCTCTCGCCTTCTGTTTTAAGCATACATCACAAGTCAAAATGAATTAAATACAAATCCAGTTTGCAACAGCCCATCGCTAACCCACCTCAGTGGGCCGAGCCAGCGGCGTGTGGGTTGGAAGGTGCCTGCGGAGCCCCTCCTGCTGTCTTGGATTGCAGTCTGCCTGCCAAAGCGGCCCCACGTGGGGTCCACGGCCTGGTGGCTCCTCCACAGCGGGGGTGGGGGCCACCCTGAGCAGCGGCCGAGGCCCAGGAGCACAGGCCTCCTCCCCTCAAGCCTCTGAAGTCAATCAAGTGGAAGGATCTGTCGCCGGGAGAAACCGTTCATAGGTGAGCACAAGCAGGATCAGGAGCCGACAGTGGGGATTTTCCAAAGAAATGAGAAAAAAACCAAAAAAAACAACTAAGGCCACTCATGAGAATACAGCCAGCAAGAAGCAGGAAGTGTATCAGGTTAATATTTTAATCTGTACATCACATTTTTTGCAAACCATTACATATTTATTTAAATTAACTTTTTCTTGCAAAATATTCATTTCAATTTTTTTTTCCAACAAAATCTTATAAAGGCAAAAATAAAATCTTATTTTGGCAAATGTCATGAAGTCGATACTGGCAGCATATGGAGTTAGTTAAAAATAGATGGCAACTTCTAAATATATTCAAGATTTTTTTTTTTCTGACCATAGTCAAAGATAAATTTTCATTTAAAGTGTGGCTCCACCCAATGGAGTTTTGTTTTCCTTTAAACATCATTTTCTGTATGCAGAATGTCATGAGCTCATGACTTAAATAAAGGGCCACAAACACTGCGCATGGCTTGGCAGCCCACGCCTCATCTTGGGCTGGAAGTCCAGTCAGAGTCCTGCCCCTGTGGCCCTGCTGGCTGCCAGCCACCAGGGATGGCGGGGCACTTGGCCAGCCCAAGTCCTGGGAACGCTGAGACTCCGCTCTCCGGGGCAGGCAGCACAGGTCCCGGGGTTCCCGTCACAGCCTGGCGTGGAGTCAAGTAGTTTTAGGTAGATGCCACCCAGTGTGGAGTTTATTGCTTATGACACAATTAAAGGTGCTTCCTCTCACCCTTCCTGTATCGCAAAGTGAATTTTCTTCTAAGTAAAGCAAACTGCTTCTTCCTTTCCGAGAAGAGCCCTTTGCTGAGAGAACCTCTTGGGCGGGTTGGGAGCCAAAGCTCTTGAACACGCTGTTGTCCCGAAACCAGACCCAAAGGCCAAGGCACAGACTTGGGTCCATGTGCCTTCCTGGTGGTTTCACACTCCAGAGCTGGCCATCAGGCCTGGGCAGTAACAGCTGATCTCTGCGCCAGAGGGTCCCGCCTCCCCAGACAGCTGACGGCCTTAAGCGCTGGAGTCCACGGAAAGCACACTCTTGAATCCAACCTTCACCTGAGTTCCCGGCTGTCGGCCTTGCCTCTGCTTGCCCTGTCTCTCCCCCCACCCACACCTGCCACCCAACAGTACCTGAACGTGATGTGGGACCCCCCAATCCTGCATCCTCACCTTTCAACCACTCAGCCCTTGAGGTGAACGTTATAAAATATATTCTGATTCTAAAATACAGTGTATCAAAAGTGCGTTTGTCTTATGTAAAAAGGAGTCGGAACTAACAGCAGGCGTGAGGAGGACCTGGCCCTGTGGTGGATGCCCGCAGTGTGGGGGGCTGCCGCCTCCTCCAGCCAGAACCCCTGCTCAGCCAGAGGGGTTTCCTCGGGGCAGAAATCCAATCTTCTCTCGGAGAAAGCTGATTCCACCGGACCCCGGGCTCCAGACCGCCTCTGTGTGCTCGGTCACGGCTCAGTCACTCCCTGGGCTGGCAAAAAGCACAGGAGACAGTGAGAATCGGGCAGGCCCCTGCCCATGTCTGGGAGCAGGCAGTGGGCATGTCTCCGTACACGTGTGACAGGAATGGCAGGCTGACAGACACAGCAGCAGAGCAGAAGGCGGGGGCAGTGCGGCGGCTGCTGGGGGACCCTCGGCTTCTAGGACTCACAGGCGGTTGCCCCCCCTTCTACTAAGTTCACCAGGCACACACTGTCCCCTAAATTGGGTCCCTGCTCTGACAGAGTGCAAGGCCTGAGCAGAGAACTCTGGGGTCCAGTTCTGGCCCTGCTCTTCCTCCTCTGAGTGATTGGGGTAACTTTCAGCCTCCATGGGCCTTGGTTAGTTAACCTAAAACCAGGGTGATCACACCCAGCTCCTAATGGGGCTTCAGTGAGGGGAACAGGACATGTGGCTGTGCTCTGACAAGAGCATCCAAGGCCTGTTTTACAGCCACGGGGCACCAAAAGCTGGGAAGGGGGCCTCTCCCCCCTGCCTCTGTGGCCTGGCCGGTGGCACCACACTTAGATCTCCAGGAAAGACCGCTCAGCCTACGGTGGCCCAGCAGGTCCCTGCAGCCTTTACAAAGGGCCCAGCTGGAGCATCTCCCTGTGGTTCTTCCTCCATCCTGAGGGCTGGGCCCAAGCAGGCCGACCTCTTCCTCCCACTCTCAGGCGGGCGGGGGCCTGCTGACTGCTTCGAAGCCGGGGGAGCGCCCAGGCTGGGGGACACCTGCCGAAACTCCTATCTTCCCCGCCATGCACACACTCTCCATCCCTCCAGTCATGCCCTTCTCCAGACACCTGGAGCACCCAGTGGCAGCCCAGGTAAGCCCACGGCTGCTGAAGGAGAGCAGAGGCTCTGAGCTTCACGGAAGGGGTTCAAGCCCTGGCTCTGATACCCACAGCTGCAGCTCCTTGAGAAAGAAGTCCCTCAAGGTCTCTGGGCTTCCACTCCTCATCTGTCCAGTGGGGCCGAGTATCTTCATAGGGCTGTTGTGCCACTTGATGGAGATGCCCAGTACCATGCCTGGAGCATCACAGGTGCTCGGCAATATTAACTATACGTACACATCAAGGGAGGAAAGGGGGAAACCTGACAAAATCACAGCGAGCGAATACTCGGGGAAGGCCTGCTGAGACCTGAGACCCCTTCCTGTCCAGGTGAGGCGACTGAGCTCAAAAGCAATTCACCACAAGACTGGACCGGACTCCAGGCCTTCCGACTCCCGGCTTAGGGCACCTTCCCTAACCCGCCGCTGCCTCTCATCATTAAAATGCTCACCTGGGGAGGACTCGGAAGGGCCAGTGCAGGAACCTTCAGAATGGCCGAGGGCCAACTTCACACTGCCCTGGACAGCCTCCCTTTTCTCCAGCCTAGGTGCTCAGGTGGCTAAAAGAGCAGTCCTAGGCTTTGCTCAGACCCCAGTTCTGTGTGGCCCGGAGCGAGCCCTCATCCCCTCACTGGGCCCTCGTTTCTTCATCTGTAAAATGGATTTCCTCTCAAGTCTTCTAGTTCTTCAGTTACTTTCACCAAAGCCCAGAGCGGCCAAGATCTAACTTTTCGCTTCCAAACCCCACCCCCTCTCGCTGGCTTGCAGGGTCCCTTGGGGCATTCTCTAGCCTTCGGGAAGGAGAGCAGGGTGGGAGGGGCAGGTTTAGCTCCTGAGATTTCTGAGAAGTGGGGGGGGGGGCTTGAATCTTACAGTGTCTATTGTGTTGGAGCCACTGAGGATGCAGTTCCCAGAAAACGTCAGCCCCCCACCTGTCCACCCGATCGGGCCGGTCACCCCAGCGGCCGCTTTGCCAAAGGAAGGAAGGAAGCATCAGCAGGCGCACGGCACTCGGCACTCGTCTGGGCAGCAGGTGGGGCGGGGGACATGCTGAGCACTAGATGAGGGCACGCCGGGCAGAGGCTCTTACTTGGAAGGTGTTAGACAAAGGTGTAGTGGAGTCCGTTGCTTAAGGGGGGGTAAGGTGGCACCGTCCTGGAGGACAGGGGGGCTTTAGGCGGGAGGAGGGCCAGCTGCTGCGCTAGACGGGCACACAGGAATTAAGCGGCGTGTTAGGCCCCTCACCGGCTCCCACGGCACCAGACGCCCCACCCGAGAGGGCTGGGGTGGTGCCAGCCCCACTGAGCACCGTTAATGCCCTGGGCTTCGGGAAGGGGGTGTACCCATGGGGCCTGGCTGGGACTGACCTACCGACCCCAGGCATGTCTCCCAGACAGGGGGAGGGGACAAGAGGCAGGAAAGGCTGTGGCAAGGTGGCCGCTCGGCGGGGAGGTGAGAGAGGCCCTAGTGCCCAGGCGTCAGGCTCGGGCCCGGCGGTGGCGGTCAGAAAGCCAAGGGCGGTGGATCCACAAAGCAAGCACAGGCCGGAGCGGAGGGCACTTATGGGCGGCAAGTATCCGCGCTGGAACCCTCAGCATGGGGAGGAGCTCAAAATTGCTGAGGGGGGTCCCAGGGCACCCTCAGGATCACCAGGAGAAGCGGTCTGTGTGAGCCATCTACCGTCTCCCCTCCTTTTCATAGACAGCCGCACTGACCACCTCTCAGCCCACTCAGTATGTCCCCAAACGGAGTCTGGACAACAGGAATTTCAGGGACTCGGCAGGACTGGGGCAAGGGGACAGAGAACAGGCTCCCTCTGAGACCTCGGTCTCTCCCCTGGCCCTGGGTCTCTCCCGTGGCTTCTCAAGGCACCATTGCAGCTCTGCTCCCCAGGACCAGTCATCTCAGGGCCCTGCAGGCCCCCCCTTGGTCACTTCTAGACCCCCAGCCAGGGCTGGAGGACTGGTGGGGACTGCAACACCACTTCAGCTCCTACCAGAAGGCCCAGGGCACAGCTGCCATGGGCCCGGGTGGCCACACAGTGGCCTCTGCCCGTGCGGAGAACAGCGCTAGGTGCACGTGAGGGCGCACACGAGGAGGGGAGAGCTGGCGGAGTCTCCTTCCTGGCTGAGCGAGAATGCTTTTTACACAGGTGCACACCTGCAGGCACAGGCACGCACCCCCCCCCCCCATGTGTTATACATTTTTTCCCCCTCTAGCCAGCAAAGTCCCACTTCCCAAGTCCTGCTTTCTGGCACAGGTCACTCTAAGGTGAATGCTGGCTTTGATTAGGGACCAAAGGAAGGGTCCAAGGGAGGGCTAGAGGGCCCCCTTCCGCCTTACCCCACTAAGAAATCTAAGCACCAAGAGCTTTCCTGCCTCTTCATGCGGCCAGAAACCTTAGCCTCGGCCCCTTGGCTCAGGGGCCTGAAAAGCCTATTCTTAATCCACAGCCTCCGGGAAAGCTGAAGAGCAGCAGCACTCCCACGTGTAAGAACGCGCGGGGACTCCCTCTCCTGGGTTTCCGTCCTCCGATGCCCCTGAGCTCCAGTTCCCCCACTGCCCAGATGGGACTCCCTCTCCTGGTTTCCGTCCTCCGATGCCCCTGAGCTCGTCCCCCCACTGCCCAGATGGGACTCCCTTTCCTGGTTTCCGTCCTCCGATGCCCCTGAGCTCGTCCCCCCACTGCCCAGACGGTTCTGTGTTATCTTTTGAGCCCCATGGTGCTCAGACAACAGGAGAACACACCACTGGCTCTCGGCTACCCAGCCTGACACCTCCCTGACAAGCTTGGCTGGGCCCCAAACCCCGAGGGGCAGGGAGCAGGACCGGGCCAGCATGGCCTCACCTGCCACCTGCTTGCTGCGCTGGGAGGCTTCGGAGGCCAGGGCGTAGGAGATGTTGATGATGCGCTCCTGCTCCTGCAGCTGCGAGTCCAGGTCGGCCACGCTGTTCCGGTCCTGGCCCGAGGTCGGCTGCAGGTTGCACATGCTGCAGGGGGGCCAGAGAGCAGGCGGTGAGAAAGCCCTCACCTCGCCCACCTCCCAGGAACCTAAGGAGAGGGGGGTCTCCTGGCCGGGGAATCTTGTCCTTTCAGGGAGCACTGATAAACACGGTACACTTGCTCTCTAGACAGGTGTGTGCGCTCCCTCCCAAACAGCCCCCAAATCAGAGCTCTGTTCTTCCTCGGGGGAATCACAGCACGCAGAGCTCCAGCCCTGGGCTCCTGTTAAATGCAGATGTGGACCAGCCAGCTGAGCTCTGGAAGGGAGACCCTCAAACACCAGGTTTATACTTCAGAAGCTGTGGAGGCTGGGGGGGGGGCAGGGGAGCCACTTCGGAGGGTCCTGTCCTAGCCTCCATGGAAGAGGGAAAGGCCACTAGCACCTCGGGACAAGGCTGGGGCCCCTGGCTCTGGTCTGCAAGTCTGTGTGACGGAACACGAGCCCTAATGCTGGGAACCCAACTGTGTCCACGTCTCCTCCATGCTCTGCTCTGCTCCCACACTTGCCAGGGTCAGGGGACACAGGGCAGGCCTTCCACGTTTCAGGACTTCCCAGATGACCCTCCCAGGCCAGCTTCCTCAGCGATCTGCTGGCTGGCAGCGTGCTGCCCTTTCCAATGAGGAGGAAGCTGGCAGAACACTCGTCCCAGCCAGCCTGGCCCAGGGCCCACTCAACTGACACTGTGGGGTCGGGCCAAGCGGGCCATCAGTCCTTGGGCAGCGGGAGGGCTGACCTGGACCGGGTGAGGATGTTGCGGATCTTCTCGGCTTTGCGATATCGCGCCTGTAGCTCCTCCAGGCTGGGCGGCTCTTCAGGGTCCAACTCCACGTAACGCTCAGGGATGGAGACCTTCTCTGGTTTGGACAGCTGCGGAGAGGGCCAGGAGGCCGTGGGGGGTTGGGGGAGGCTCAGATATTTGGGTTCAGGGCCTGCTCCCACATCCTGTCCCCACCACAAAGCAGCACAGATCATAATGGCAGTCCACTGTGGAGTCAGGATCAAAAAACCGGGTCTGACTCCCAAAACCATGTTCTTTCCACTACACTGAACAACAGGTGAGAGGAGGGAAGGGGGGAGGCAAAGTAACTGGGCCAGAAGCCCCCAGGGTAGAAATGACCGTCCTTACTGCCCCTCAGTGGGATCGGGCTTGGCCGGCCTCTCCAGCCACACTGACCACTGGGGGCCTCTGCCCTGTGCTGTCCTTTGTCTGGGAAGCTCTTCCTCTACTCCATTGGCTCTGCCTCGTCATCCCAACCCCACCTCAAGGGGCTCCCTGACCCCCAACCCTGTCACTCCCTCCTGTTGTCTGTCTGTCTCCCCACTGTCTGTGCAAGGATCTGGCACTTAGTAGCCCCTCAGCAATTACTCCTTGGATGGATGGATGGATGGATGGATGGATGGATGGATGGATGGATGGATGGGTGGGTGGATGGGTGGATGGGTGGATGGGTGGATGGATGGATGGATGGATGGATGGATGGATGGATGGATGGATGGATGGGTGGGTGGATGGGTGGATGGGTGGATGGATGGATGGATGGATGGATGGGTGGGTGGATGGATGGATGGGTGGGTGGATGGATGGATGGGTGAGTGGATGGATGGATGGGTACGTGGATGGGTGGGTGGTGGATGACTGGGTGAGCAGGTGTGTGGATGAAGGGATGACTGGGTGGTGATGGTGTTTTCTGTCCCTACAAAAGCACCTCTGATCTAGACAGGAGGCAGCCATGCTTATCTATTTCTCCCTAAAGGAAAATGGCCTCCTGCCCACCAGTCTTTCCCACGAACCCAGTAGCAACCTCAGTATGGAAAGCCTCGCTTGGGCTAAGACCACTCAAGGCAAGGTCTGCACACCCCAGGGAATGTTTTCCTCCTTGAGCTGCAACAGCACATTAAAATGAGGTTGGTCGAAGCTTCTAAAAACAAGCTAAATCCAATCCCAGGGCAAATTTGGACTTGGATTTAAACCCACGCAGCCCTTTCATTCTGGTGAAAGGTGGCAAGAAATAAGCTCTTTTCTGTTGTTCTCAATGAGGGCAGATCCAGAGGAAGGAAGTAGATTACATTGTAGCCGGAGGGATCTAGGTTAGAGATAAGGGTCTCCCTGGCTGGCAGGCCCATGAGGACACTGCAGAGTGCCCAATCGTCGCCAGGGCAGCGTGCAGAAGCTCCTTTTGTGCGCCTGAGAAAGCAGAGGCCTTTGGCTGCTTCAGAGGTGCCCAAGGCACAAGCTCTGAGGGCAGGGAACTCAGTAACCCCTGGAGTCCCAGTCCACCCCAGAAACTCCTCCTCTAGGGGCGTCAATTTGCCCCCCACACCTGCTAACTCTATCCTTCATATGGTGAGAGTATTTCCTCTCCTGCAGCTTCAAGCCTAGCTAGTCCTCACTCAAATGTTTCTGAGATATCTGTGGGCCACTGTGTTTCCCTCAACAGAGCCATTATTCAGCAAATATTAACAGAGCACCCACTATGTATCGGCCCAGTGTTAAGGGAACAAAAGTAAACCAAACAGCTATTAGGTTCTGCTTTGCGGAGTTTACAAATGACACATTAGAGGCCACAGGAGACCACCCTATGTCTTGAAGACTGCGTCTGTCACCCTCTGATTTCCTTTCTCTCCTGGGTATAACATTCCTGATCTGTAGAAATCCAGGGGTTACTTGCTTCCCCAGGCCTGCTGGTCATGATGCATTTGAGCCACCAGAGGGCACCAGAAGAATTTAGACCGGAACTATGCAGGTCTAGCCTCCACAGTGGCTGGAAATCTCACCTGTGCTTTTCAAAACTGCCCATTTTCCCCAAGTCTGATTGCCCTAAGTTGGCCTGAGAGGCCAGCTGCCAGGCCGATCCCAGGTTTTGCATTCTCTAACAAAAACTACCTCATCACATGCCTGCTACATGCCAGACCCTGTGCTCATGGCCTTCTGATTATTGCTAATCCTCTGGGCAACACGAGGAGTCAGTTAATCCTCATCACAACCCGTTTACCATTGAGGAAACTGAGGCACAGAGAAGTTAAATGACTTGCCCCAAATTAGAGATAGACTTGAACCTGCATCAAAACACGGGGCTCCTTTTATTGCCTCAAGCTGCTATCCAGTCTATCTCCTGGGCCACACAGAAGCCGAGTCTTGTCCCCACTGAGGACACCCCCCGCCTCCCCGTGCCACTGGGAGGGTGGGTCAGGCCGGGAGCCTGAGGGCAAGCTGCCTGGGGGAGCATGAAGGGAGCCCCTGCCCTCACCTCTCTGCTGATGTCCAAGTCATAGTCCTGCGGCTCCAGGTCCAGCTCAGTGACTGGCATGGCCTGCACTTTCAGCCAGCCATTCTCCTCATCCTTTCTTTCCCCTTGCATGGCGCGGTCCAGCAACTGCAGGTCAAAGTCCTGCTCGCGCTTCCACTGGCAACAGAATGAGAAGGTTAAACGCAGTCACTTCCTGACTGTGGCCATAGGAGCCATGCTGGCCCCCTTTGAAAAGGTCCTGCAGGCCCTGGGGTCTTGGGGGAGATGGGCCCGTGACTCCTTATGGAAGAGCTGTGTGATCATGGACCTCAACCTCCTTGTCTCTAAAATGCGGCAGCAGTTTTATGACAGTGGCTGCTGTAAGCTGTACCTGTCTGAGTGATGGAGAATGGAGCCTCCACCCCTTTCACATGGCTTAATTCTGGACGGCTGATATCTTTCTGATCTAGGTCCCCTGAGGGTTCAAACATGCGTTCCCAGGGCACAGGTCAAAGACCCATGACGTTAGACTCAGAGCGGTCCCCAGAGACACAAGAGACTCCCAGATCCAAGAAGGTGACCCCTAAACATCCTGGGAGAACTCTGGAGAAGGGATGTGCCCCTTCTGCTGCCCCACAGTTGTGGAAGGCTTTCTGGTTCAGGGGCCATATGTCCTGGCTCAGAAGTAATGGAAGAAACAAGCCCTTTGAGGCCCTGGGAAGCAAGAGGAATAGCCAGGAGCCTCTGTAATGGGTACGCCCAACAGGACACCCTTAGCGGTGGGCCTACTACACCCACAGTGGGGCGGGGGAGGTCCCAGCAGGAGCAGCTTAGGGTCAGTAAAGCAGATAAACTGCTGTGTGTCACGGCATCTATTTGGGGCAACAATTTTCTTTAAGTTATAAAACAAACAAAACCATGTAAAATTAAAATGCTAAACCAAATGCAACGTTTTGTAAGGCTGTTCCTCGGTCTCAACTTGGTAACAAGGCTCTCCCCATAGAGAGATATCGAACTGGACATTTTCAGATCCAAGCATAACTGTGCAACTCCAAGGCAGGCCCCGCAACCACCTGTGAGGCCCGCAGCTGCACAGGCCGTCAACACCACGCAGGTTTTGAGGGAAGGGAATAGGCTCAAAGCCTCTCTCTTCTTGAGCAGAAGCCAATTGATGCTTCTCCATGCCAGGTCACCTCCTTCCTCCCACCACGTCCACCTGACAGAGCCCCAAGTGGTCACGATTATCTCTGACGACCCTTCACATCCTCCCAAGCCCCAAACCCCCAGCCATGATCAGCTCGTTTCACCCATTCATGCACAAGCTCTCAATCCTTATTCCAAGCCATCGCTGCTCTTAGGTTTCCAATCACAGTATGAAAGGATTAGGCAGTTGACATTTCAGGTATGGAAAATTAATTTAATGACTCACAAAGACAAAGCACATTTCCTTACAGTCTCACGTGTGCCCCGAATAGAGCGAGAAGTCCTCATTTAAACCCAGCCTGATTGTTTCCACAAACAGAAAAGGTTCACTAGGCTCTACGGTGTACCCTGGGGAAGAACCACGCCAATCCATTATCATTAAGCAACACGTTTATTGGCGTCGATACAGAGACTTACACAAGTCTTTTCTTTTTTAAGAGAAAAATTACAAGGTAGTCAAGTTACGGTTTTTTTAAGATAACCTTTCTACATTTGAGACATCAGGTTGTAAAGGTCAGTGCTACCCCACATGACATTTGCTTATAAAGTTTAAAAGTTACTGGCTTTGCAGCTTTTCAGGATATGAGTGTCCTGGGTCTTACTAACCCTTTGGTGTCTGAGCTAACAACTGCAAAGAGGACCTCTGAATATAGAACATAATATATTTTGCCATCGGTTCAAGTTATTAAATACTAAAAACACAAAAAGTTTTCCATAAGAAATTGTGCAATGGGGCTGAAGGAATTAAACCCAAACCACCTTAGACTTGATAGAATTTATTCAAATGTACAATCTCTGAAGTCCGTGTCTACTGTCCAGATGTAAGACATGAACTTTAATAAATTCATAATGCCCAGACCTCTGCCAGTGACCATGGCCCTCGGGTGGCAGGGTGGCTCAGTCTAGTGGGGCAGCTTTGGGATGAGTGAATTATGAGTAAGTAGGCCTGCATAAGGGGGCAGCAGAAAGGTGAGTCACACATGGGAGTGCTCGCTAGGCTATGGAGACAAGAGCCGCTATTATAAGCCTGGTAACAAAGAGCACAGGCCAGTTAGAGAATGTTCAATGCAAATTAGAAGCTTGTGTAAACACAATCAGGCAGGATTAGAGAGGCAATGAGCGGTAACACTAAAAGCAAAAGAGCTTGTGCGATGAATTAGGGAAAGAAGAGTCAGGCTAGAGGTCTAGGGAAACACTTGATTTCAAATAATAGGGGAAAAAAATGGCATGTATCCAAAAGGGACCTAAGGCGACCGTGGGCAGGGTGCAATGCCTGGAAGCACCACCAGGGGGCAGCACAAACCCCTGGCTCTCCTGGGGCACCATGAGGACTGTGAGCACCACAAGCGGTGTGGTGGGAAACCACAGCCCTGAGTTGTGGGGCGTGACCCTCTGCTCAGTCGCCCCACAGGGCATCCGCTTGGAAGTATGGGAGGCTGGTGGGCTTGTGCTCTTCCTCCTCAAATCATATCGCCATCTTCCTCCTCCTCTACTCCTTCCATCCTTGAACCAAGTACATATTCCCAAGTCCTTGATTCAGCAGAGAGACTCTGCATGCCTACAAAGGCCTCTTTCAAGCTCGGCTCAGATAACTGACCAGACATTTCCTCAGGCTCCTAGACTCCTGCAGTGACATCCTCTCTCCAGCTCTGCTTCCCGGGCACCCTCGGACCAGGTCACACATGTGTCCCAGTCAGTGGACAAAACAGCCTCATGAGGTGTTCTCTGAACCACTCTCTCAGGGGTGTGACACTCTTGTGTTTGGGGGACTTGGGGAAGCTCTGCTCCCTGTCCCAGCCCCGCCTGCCTGGACCCTCCTAACATACTGAGCCGAGGTCTCCGGGGAGTGGGTGGCTGAGGTAGCGCGACGCAGGCAGACCCATCCTCTCTCCCTGGCTCAGCGTCCTCTTGCGCTCCCTGACCAGGGCCTTCTGGTGCCGCTTCATGCGCTCCAGCTGCTCCTCCGCGCTCATCTTGCCCCGCTGGTGGTCCCCTGAGTACAGGCGCTCCAAGGCACTCTTGGGTCTCTGAGGAGGAAGCAGGTGAGACAGAGCCTGAGCTGGGGACACAGGGCAGCCACGCTGTTGGCTTCATTCTATTCTCTCTCTCACACACACACAGTCCAGCCAGTTGGGCTCGTCTGGGCCACAGAGAACCACTTTCTCTCAGCAGACTCACAGACACTATTCCTCGGCCCTCTGGGTAGCAACCCATTCTGCAGATGCACACACTGCGGCTCAAGCCTATCCAGTCATACATGCAGCAAGTGCTGGAGTCAGGACCCAGGGTGCAGGCTTCCCAGGCCCCTCTTGCAAGCCTGACCGGCTGGGGAGAAAGGTGTATGTGTGTTGGGGGCGGGAGTTCTCAGGAAACGGCAAGGGCAGCATGATGGTAGGCAGTGGGGAAGACATCCCTGAGCACATGGTGACAGGGACCCTGAGCCTGGGAGGGGCAGAGATCACCACAGAGATCCCCAGGGCTCACAGGAAGCCCAGTCACCATCCACCTTGGAGCCCTTCCCTCTGTGCATGAGGGAGCAGTGAGCATCTCGAAAACCAGGCCACTCACAGGGAAGGTCATCTTGCTGCTTTCGGCATTCAGACCCCTCCGGAGGGTGACGTAGGGAGCAATGGTGGAGGACTGTTGGAGCCTTGATGTGGACCCTGAGAGCCCTTAGTGAGGAAAGAGAATTGCAAGTATATTTGTGGTGGGGTGGACAGGCCATCAGGCCCTCTTAATTACCTCCCACTGCCGTGAAGGGACCACGAGGGCTCAGCCAGTAACCCCCTCTTCTTCCTCCCCAGGGCCTGGGTGAGCAAGGCCCCTGGTAGAGGATGAGGGGCCAGCCCAGGGGTGCCTTCTGTCCCCAGCGGGGGACAGTGCCCCTACAGATCTGTGACTACCCTAGTCCTTCTTCACATGCAGAAGATCCAGGCTGCCTGGCAGATGGAAAGGATGGAGGGGTAGGAATCACTTCATCCCTTCCCTCAGACGAACTCTCGGGCTCCCTGCATAACCCCATTTGAATACCCTGCCTGCGTGGAGGGTCCAGAGTGCCCCACACAGACACGGTCACCCCCCATATCCCTCAGTATACTCACTGGTTACTGACCACAGTGTCAACGTACCTAACTACATAGATTGTAAATTCAACAGTGCCCGGCTGAATGCCTGAATGAGTAAATGAATGAAAGGAAAGAAGGCACCCCACATCTCCCGAGTATGTACTATGTCAGGCACTGTTACACAGATTCTGTCCCACTTGCCCTATGAAGTAAGCATTACTTGACCATTGTAGAAGCGCACAATCTAAGGCTCAGAGTTTGCCTGACCTCTGGTGGCGCAGTGGATAAAGCATCGACCTGGGAACACTGAGGTTGCCGGTTCAAAACCCTGCACTTATCTGGTCAAGGCATATATGGGAGTTGATGCTTTCTGCTCCTCCCCCCTTTCTCTCTGTCTCTCTCCCTCCCTCCTCTCTAAAATGAATAAATTAAAAAAATAAAATAAATTTAAATTTAAGGCTCAGGGTTCAAGAGATTTGTCCAAGGTGACACGGTAAGAGCATTGTTGACCACGTGCTTCCCATGTCTGGATCCTATGCCTTTGAGGAATCATCTCACGCTGGGCTGGCAGGTGCCACAGCCTGTGCTTTCTCCACTAGCTGCAATTCTGATCAGGGGTGGCCCTTGACATCGGAAAATGAGCATTCCGCTGACTGAGGACACCACTGGCATTTAGCACGTCGGAAAGAAAATGATGAATGTCCTACAATGCCCAGAGAATTCCAAGCAACAAAGAACTACTTGGCCCACAATGTCACCAATTCTACCATTGATAAACACCTCCAGGCTGTAATGAATGAAGGGGACAAAGCCAAGTGTTGCCATGGGTCCAACTCAGCAAAATCCAGAGCAAGCCCACACCCTGCAGGGACCAGCTCAGGCCACAGCAAGTCGGGACAGTGTAGTGAGCTGGAAGTCACATGACCCCACACGTGCTGGGACCACGGCTGTGTCCACCTGGTCACAGAGGGAAAGCACTTGACCTTCCACCTCCAGAAAAAGGCAGGAGGGACAGAGGAGGGACCGTAGTCTCCCTAGTCGGGGGTTCCAGGAAGCCACCCTCTATGGAGAGTTCTGAGGCAGAGGGTCTGGCTATGGGGAAAACTGAGGTACAAGTGAGCCTAAGGCCTAAGTCTGTCCCCATCCCCATCCTGAGGTTGTAGGGGACAGTAGTGAGAGGAAGGCCCAATTGAAAAGTGCTTGTTTATAGGAAGGATTCATTGAGTCGAAGAGTGGCACAGAAGAGGAAGTAACCCTCCAAAGGCCTGAGATGGCCACGCTGATGCATCACCCCACGTCCCAGCCACAGGGCACAGCAGCTCCGGAGCCCAGCACTGGGATTGGACTCTGGCTTCATCCCTTACCAGCTAATTAGCAAGTCACTTAATTTCTCTAAGCTCTAGTTTTCTTACCTCTTGTTTTTAGTTTGTTTTTCCTTTTTAAATGTTTTTATTTCATTGATTTTAGAGAGAGAAGAAAGAGAGAGAGGAGAGACAGGAACATGGATCTGTTCCTGCATGTGCCCTGACTGGAAGCGGACCTCTGACCTCTGTGCTTCCGGAGGATGCTCTCACCAGCCGAGCTATCTGACCAGGGTGTTTTCTTATCTAAAACAAAGATAATAGTACTTCCCTCATAAAATTATTATGAATATTTTAACTAAGTGATTATAAAGTGCTTCACACAACACAGTGCCAAGCTATCTAGTAATTGCTATTAATCCTAATTTCCAGGAACAGATATAATAAAGAGAATCAGGCTATGGGCCAGAGAAAGGATGGACAGGCCCTCCCTGAAGCCAAGAACCCACGGACAGCTGCTGCCCAAGGCCCACAGCTGCAGGCAGAAGGGTGTGAGGTCCTGGGTGAGGGTTGGGGAGCAGTGACTGGTCGCACTGAGGTTCCCAGAAAGCCTCCATGGGGACTGTTGCCTTACCTCGGCCTGGCAGCGTCTGGTACTTGCTCTCAGGGCCCACGAGCCCCAGGGAAGGCTGGGCCATGTCCCCACTGACAGTGGTCAGCTCAGGCTCACTAACATATGACCGGAGCTCCACCTGTGGGCAGAGTCTGAGGCTGTCATACCTTCCCAGTGTCGTGCCACCTTCCCTCTCCCCGCCCGCAGTGGGCAACCCCAGGACCCGGCCTGCTCACCCTCGAGTCCCCGTTCACACACTGCCCCTGCTCCCGGTCTCGCTTCCTCTCGTCCGACTGCCGCTTGAGGCCCCTCACTGAAGTGTGCCGGATGATGGTGGCCTCCCTGGGCAGGGGCGGCACGGCGGGGGGCTGGTCCTCCGGGCTGTAGAGCTCTGGGAGCGGGGGCCTGGGCGGGGCCTCGTCTTCCTGCTCAGAAAAAGGAGCAGAACCAGCGCCCCGTGAGAAGGAGCTGGAAGGGCAGCACCGAGTAGCTGCACCACAGTGGTGGCCCAAAGGGCCGGAACAGGCCACCTCGGGCCTGCAGAACATTACCACCTCAGTCCAAAAATGCCAACATTTCCCATAGCTGAGCTGTGCAGAAGGTGACACCTCAGCTCCCAACCCATTCTTCCCTTTGGTTCACACATTTTCCATTTTTTTATAATGTTGCCTATACATACTCTGTCCCCAAATCCAGAACTCAGATCTCCTGGGTCCACACTCTTAGAATGCACCACAGGAGGAGCAGGCTGGCGGCTCTGTACTTATGGTGAGTCTATGACAGCACGTCCCCCTGGGTATCACTTCTCTGTGTCCCTTCTTCCCATCCGGTTCTGCTTCTTTTATTCACACACACGGCTGCCCGCTCCACGGTGCGCAGACCGAGCCGCTCCCTGTCCCTGCACGGTCTCGGGACCCCTCAGCAGGCTGGAGAGCTGAGCGGGGACAGTCTACTTCCTCCTGTCCTCACCATTAGACGTGTGAATGGTAACAAAATACTTCCTCCTTCCTGACCCGGGGGCTGAACAAGGGCGGGCAGAACGGGTGACCACTGCCTGCCCGCAGCCCACTCCCTGAGGATGATGAATGTTGCTATTTTCCTCAAAACCCCCTAAACCACCCACCCCTGCCGGGTCCACGGCCCTCTCTGAGGGCTGTGGCTTCTCTACAGATCAACAGCTGGCTCCCAACTGCCATGGACACCTACTCCTGGGACAAATGATCATTGAGACGCCTGCCTCCTAAACTTTCCCTTTCTTACTCTAATTTTGCTTTGTTTCCCAGAATTTTGCAGAGTTTGGGAAAGAGTGCTGCAAGCTGGCCTGGCAAAGGTTTATCAGCATTCTTCTTACGCAACACACGTCATCACTGGGTGAAAGTTACCCCCAAGGCTCTCTGACTAGCCGGGTTTCCAGCTCTGACAAGATCTTGAAATCACCAAGGTCTTAAAAGCTCCCTAGAAAGATAAACATACACACTGACTGCCCAGTAGATTGTCTGGAGACAGAGGGTGGGAGGGAGACATTTTATTACATTTTTTTTATATCTCCTGACTTTTGTACCCTTTGAGAGTATGACCTAATAAAAAATTAAATTCAAGAAATTAAACCAAATTAAAATGAAAGACTGTAGCTACATGCAACAACATAGATGGCTCGCACAAGCATAATGCTGAAGAAAAGATGCAAGATGTAAAAGAATAAATAGTATTAACTAGAGGCAAAATTAAAGAATTTAGAGACACAAACATAGGAAGCAAAATTTAAAAAAAAAGAAAGAAAAAAGAAAATTATCCAAAAAGTCAAGACAGTGGTTTCCTCTGGCAGAAAGAGCCAGGCACTGGGAAGGGACCCACAGGCCCTGAGGGCTTCTGGTGGCTGCAAAGCTCTGTTTCTGGATATTAGTATAACATGGGTGGTCTCTTTATTATTATTTGATAAATAATATATTCATGTTTTATGTCAACTTCAGGATACCATCAGTCCACAAATATAAATATAAAATAAGCAAACAATACTAATTAGAGAACTGTTAAAACTGGTGAACACACACGCATTCTAGAGGAGGGGAGAGAAGACCCCGGTGGCCCTGACGCTGACCCAGCCAGAAGAGCCCCGCCCTGAGCCACAGAGGACCAAGCCGTGAAGGAGCCCCGCGGATGGTCTGTTCAGAGCTGCTCGCTGGGCACAAGGGAAAACTGAGGGGCTCAGAGAGGGGGCGGGCCTGTTTGAGGCCCCAGAGAGAACAAGGGCAGGATTCCAGGTGGTCCGGCTCTGAGGCCAGCACCATTGCCCCGGTCAGGCACCCTGCCTTACGGCAGCAACCACCTTTCCCAGCCAGTCCTGTTCATATTGTTATTTCTACCCCCAGTACGGTGGTTGGTGCTCCATGCCTCTTAGACCTGGGACTGGGAAGGAGATCTCAAGATGAAGAAATTCACAGTGCCCCTGGATCCTGGCACCTGTCTTCCAGCTCTGGTCCCTGGGCCGTGGCTGGAAGCAGGAAGATGGTGAGGACTAGGGTGTGGGAGCTCGTGTGTTTAAGTCGCTGCTGTGCACCAACCTTGTCAGAGGTCCCAGGCACACATGCTGCCCAGGCGAAGCTCCTCTAAGCAAAGTCCTGAAGGTCCCTCTTTCAAGGTCCCCTCTGCAATGGCTTCTCAGTCACCTGGACCAGACCCCTCATGCTCTCCAGCCAAAGCTGGCCTGGCCCTGGAGACATGAGCTACCACAGTGCCTGAACACATCTTCTCTTTCCTTTAAAGTTTCCAGTTGTCCTCGACACTGCCAAGAGCTTGGGCCCTCTCTCTGCCAGGCAAGCCAAGATATTGGCCCAGGTGATCATAAGGGCCACGAGCCTGACCTGGGGACCTGAGTGTCCGAGGAGATGGTGCAGAGAATGATCAGGAGATGTGGATTGCATCAATGAACTAATATGGAAACCTTAAGCAGATTTAACACATTGGGGCCTCAGTTCTCTTACCTGTGGGATGGGGATACTGACCTTCCTGTTATACTCCATGAGGTTATTTCGAAGGTCAAATGTATCCTATAACCCAGGGGTAGTCAATCTTTTTATACCTACCGCCCACTTCTGTATCTCTGTTAGTAGTAAAATTTTCTAACTGCCCACTGGTTTCACAGTAATGGTAATTTATAAAGTAGGGAAGTAACTTTACTTTATAAAATTTATAAAGCAGAGTTACAGCAAGTTAAAGCATATAATAATAATTACTCACCAAGTACTTTATGTCGAATTTTCGCTAAGTTTGGCAGAATAAATCTTTATAAAACAACTTACTAGAGTTAAATTTATCTTTTTATTTATACTTTGGTTGCTCCGTTACCACCCACCATGAAAGCTGGAACACCCACTAGTGGGAGGTAGGGACCAGGTTGACTACCACAGCTCTAACCCATCAGAGTGCTCGACTGAAGGTGAGATAAGGCTCCTCTTCTGCTAAGACAAGCTCATAGCAGGCGTGTGTGTGTAACTGTAGGTTTGCAAGGAGCAGCCACACACCTCTCTGCACAGTGCAGATCACAGATTCCACCTGCTCATTACAGTCACCTCCTCCTGCTGGGCCTCAGTTTTCCCAAATGCAAAATGGGAGAGTTGGGCTAGATTATCTCTACTGGGGGTCTGAGGTCCAATGGCAGGGCCCCTCCAATCCTTGACTTCTCAGGGCTCAGGACTCAGTTTCTACCTCCCCACATATCCCTAAAAACATCCCCTGAGGGAAGCTGCCCTGAGGACAGAGAGGGACAACCATCCGCCAGAGAGGAAGAGCACTCAGCTGGTCATCAGACTTACAACTCTGGGCTTCGTCTTGGTTGGTGACTGGAGAGGGGACGTCACCTTCCTCAGCTGGGGCGGGTGAGGTCGGTACGGCAGGTAGGTTTGCAGCTGGGGGAAGAGTCGAACCTCCAGAGGGGTCCGCACGGGGCTGGTGGGAGGGCTGGGCTGCAAGGGCGGCTTGCTCTCAGAAGCTGAGAGCGAAGGCACAGGCGGGTGAGGAAACAAAGGCACCGTTTTTCTCTCTAAGGGGTGTAGAGGGAAACAAAGGATGGATGGGATGGAGGAAGGACCGGCTTCCTCAGAGAGCTGACTTACACCAGGAGGCCCCGACCTCCCCGAGGGCCACCCCACCCACCTGGGACTGGCCCCCAGGAAGACAGCCCCCTCACCCGGATTTTTGACCGAGTCCACCAGGATTCTGAAGTTCTCTTTATTCGCACTCAGGCCGGCAATGACGTCTTCAATCCTCCAGAGGTCCTTCTGTAGCTGCGATTTCTCCTAAGGAAGAAGAGACAGTGGCTCACTTTCCTTCTCAGCTCCTTCCAAGTTCCTTCTTAGGACCTGTGCCATCACCTCCGACAGGGGCCCTCACCCTGGGAGGCCGCATTTCCTGGGGAAACCCCACCAGGGCTAGCGTGCAGCCACGGAGGGTGATCGAGGCCCGAGAGAAATTTCAGAGCTCTCACGGGTCCGCCTTGCCTAGTCTAGTTCTACCTAATTTAAAAAGACGGCCTTAGAACTGTATGCGCCCACTTGTGTGAGTATCTGGAGCAGTCAGAGTCAGAGAGCAAGCAGGGGGGGCGGGCAGGTGTTGGGGAGAGGAGGAGGAGGGATTTTGTTTCACGGGTGTACAGACTTCCAGTCTGCAAGACGAAGAGCTGCAGAGATGGGTACACAACACTGTGAATACACTTAACACAACCAAACTGTACACCCGAAAATGGTTAAGGCGGTAAATTTCCTGTTATGTATAACTTACCACAATTTAAAAAAAATAGAGCTGTCTTAAGGCAACCATGGCATCGGAGAAGAGAAGGCAAGGACTAGAGGTCATGCCTTCCCTAGAACATAAAGAGCATGTTTAAAAATATAGCTAATTCTGGGATTTAAAGCTTAGTTCAGAGTATAATGCGCCATGGAAATCATCTGACAATAAGAAGGGAGTAAGTACTGATGCATGCGGCAACATGGTCGAACCTCGAAAACATCCTGCTACGTGAAAGAACCAGATACAAAAGGCCAACATTCTGTATGGTTACATTCATATAAGATGTCCAGAATAGGAAAAGCCATAAAGACACAAAGTAGACTGGTGGTCAGCTAGAGCAGGAGTGGGGTGCTGAGGGTGGGGAGGGGGCGACTGTTAATAGGTACAAGGTTTCTTTTGGGGGATGATGAAAATGTTATAAAATTGATCGTGGGGATAACTGCATGAGTCTGAATATTCTAAAAGCCACTAAATTGTATACTTTAAAAGGGAATTATATGGTAAAGCTGTTATTTTAAAAAAGTAATGAGGAAAGAGCCAGGCTACAGGACCATATGTGCAACTCTGACAAGTTAGCACCGAAATCGGCTGGGAAGAGGCCCCAGGAAGAGGAAAGCAGGGTCTGTCCTGATTAAGAGCTTGAGGACATCTTGATTTTTTATTTTATTTTTTAAAATTTTTTATTTTTATTTATTTATTCATTTTAGAGAGGAGAGGGAGAGACAGAGAGAGAGAGAGAGAGGAGAGACAGAGAGAGAGAAGGAGGGAGGAGCTGGAAGCATCAACTCCCATATGTGCCTTGACCAGGCAAGCCTAGGGTTTCGAACCAGCGACCTCAGCATTTCCAGGTCGACGTTTTATCCACTGCGCCACCACAGGTCAGGCCCATTGAGGGCATCTTTAAATAGAGTCGCCTAAACATCAAATAGAGTATTCGTTCAATTTTTAAATTATCACTGGGAGGACAGAAGGTATCACATCCCCACCTCCTCCCAAGGCACCCAGCCACCCTCAGTCCGAAGAGCTCTCGCATGCATGATGCTTAGGGACCTGTCTGATTCTGCAACTAGACAATGTGCTCCCTGATACCTCCCCCAGGGGCAGGCTCTCAGCACATGCTTAGTACAGGTATGTTGAATGAATAAAGGACCAATCACGGAAAAGTCCCTGATCTAACACTATCCGACAGCCCTGACAACAGATGACCGAGGCCCCCCTCCTAACAGAGTGCAGACTCTCATGCTCTCTCCACCCTTGAAACCCCGGCACACATCCTCAGGGCTGACAAGCAAATAACGCACTTGATGCTCAGCTCCTCCCTAGAGTACAAGTGTCCTCAAACAGACAAGTGTTTGAGCCCGGGTGCGTATATAAGCTAATAGAATAAGCCCTAGAGCCGAGGTCCCCAAGCAGAGTGCTAGGGAGAGGTGAAGGAAGAGCATGGTCGCTCATCCCGATACACCGAGGTTACAGGTTCAATCCTTAGTCAGGGCACATACATACGAGATTCAACTAATGAATGCAACACAATTGATATTTCTCTCTCTCCCATCCCCTCTCTCTAAAGTCAATCAGTAATTTTTTTAAAGGAGGAGCATGGGATTAAAGTCAGCTCACTCCCTCCTCTGGCTATCTGGCACACTTCTGCCTGTCAGTTCACAACCCTGCCCCCACCCTGTCCTTCTGGCCCCCCACATGTCAGAGAAAAGCAGAGAGGAGCAAAGGCCAGAGAACCTCTATCTCTCTCCAAGGCTGATGGGATTTCAGAACTTAATGACAAAGCAAAGCTTTTGGGGAGCAAGGTGGTGGGGTTTCATTCCTGCGGCCACACACCAGGCTCGGCAGGAAGGCTCCTGTGTTCTACATTCAGCAAAGACTTGAACTCACTGTCCCCAAGTAGGGCCAACTACTGGTGGCCGCACCTACAGCTGCCTCTCACACAGTTGCCTAGACGTTCTGTTATCCTCCAGCTTCCCTGCCGAGGTGGCCATAAAAATCTTTATAAATAAAGCCACTCATCTCTAATGAAAAGGCTATGCATTTTCTCACCTACAAAGAGATGTGAGTTTCCAGGCCCCACTCCTGAGAATGTGTGTGGAGGGCTGTGAGCAGATCTCCAGGGTTAATGGCTTATTCAGGACTCTAACAGCCTGCCTAGAATTACAGCACAGAAGTCAGCACAGAGCCTGCTCAAAGGAGGCCTTTGTGAGCTCCCCGGGTCACTGTGGCATTCAGGGAAAGCGTGGGCAATGCCACTAAGCTAGGTGCAAATCAAGCAGCGGGGACCAGGCTTCCAACTGACCTATGTTTTTGTAACTTATAGGGAGTCTGTGACAAGACCCATATATTGCATTGTACCCATTCATTTTTGGAGGGGGGAAGAAGTCTCTGGGCCTGCTATATGCTACATTACCATGAAATAAGGAGCGATACAAATACAAGTGGCCAATAATCACATGAAAAGATGTTTAACCTACTAGTAAATAAATAAATGCAAATTAAAACAAGAGGTCTCCTTTCTGGCGGTAGACTGGCAAAAACTAAAAAGACTGATAGCATCAAGTGCTGGTGAGGATGTGGGTAGACAGGTTCATCCTCTCATTGACTGTCAGTGGCAGGGCAAATGAGTGCAGCCTTTCAGCGAGGATCTGACAGTGCCCATCCACACTGAAGATGTACACTCATTTCAACCCCTAGGAGCCTTAGATAAACACACATGAATGAGCCTGGAAAGGCAGTTACATAGATGCCCGTTGTGGTGCTTTTACAAAAGCAAAACACTGCAAATAACATTAAGTGTCCATAAGAAGAGGAATGGCTAAATAAAGTATGAAATATCCAGACCTCAAAATTCTATGCAGCAGTTAGGAACTAACTTAATTTCATCTACTTAGACCAGCAATTTTCAACCTTTTCCATCTCATGGCACATATAAATTAATTACTTAAATTCTGCGGCACACAGAAAAATATATTCTTTGCTGATCCAACAAAAATAATGGGTATAATTTTGATTCATTCACACAGGACGGCTATTGTTGTGTTGGCTATTGTCATTTTTTTTTATTTGACAATCTAAGGGAAACGTGTCCTGACTATTCAGGTATTGCATGTTTTAAAATTTCTTGTGGCACACCAGTTGAAAATCGCTGGCTCAGACCAACAATGTCCAATACAACTTTCTGAGATTATGGAAGTCTTCTGTCATCTGTGCTGCCCAACAGAGTAGCTACTAGCTGCAGGTGGCTACTGAGCAGTTGCAATGATTCTAGTGTGACTGAGAATATATATATATATATATTGGTTTTAGCGAGAGAGGAAGGGAGACAGAGAGAATATATATATATATATATATTGGTTTTAGCGAGAGAGGAAGGGAGACAGAGAGAGAGGAACATGGAGCTGCTCCTAAATGTGCCCTGACCAGGGATCAAATTGCAACCTCTGTACTTTGGAATGATACTCTAACCAACTGAGCTATCTGGCCAGGGAAGAAATATATATATATATATTTTTGTATTTTTTCTGAAGCTGGAAACGGGGAGAGACAGTCAGACAGACTCCCACATGCGCCCGATGGGGATCCACCTGGCATGCCCACCAGGGGCGACGCTCTGCCCACCAGGGGGCAATGCTCTGCCCCTCCGGGGCATCGCTCTGCCGCGACCAGAGCCACTCCAGCGCCTGGGGCAGAGGCCAAGGAGCCATCCCCAGCGCCTGGGCCATCCTCGCTCCAATGGAGCCCCGGCTGCGGGAGGGGAAGAGAGAAACAGAGAGGAAGGAGGGGGGGTGGAGAAGCAAATGGGTGCCTCTCCCATGTGCCCCGGCCGGGAATCAAACCCGGGTCCCCCGCACGCCAGGCCGACGCTCTACCGCTGAGCCAACCGGCCAGGGCCAAGAAACATATTTTTAATGTTAGTTCATTTTAATTCACTTATGTTTATGTATCAATAGCTACTTCATCAAGCAGCATAAACTTGGGGGTATCTTTCCCAGAAAGATTTCTACAACATTAGGTTATGACAGAATAGACTGAACAAGGTGTAAGAATGATTCCTCTTTACATCAACCTAACTCCCAGCCCCAAATAAATTATAGAATTCTCCAAGTGTGCACATGTTTGGAAATGCCAAGAAAATGGCCAGGAAGCTGCCACTGCAAACTGAGGGCGCTCCCCACACAGGGGCCGGTGGCGCTCTAGGGCAGGGAGGGGGAGGAGGGAAGAGAGCTTTCGTTATTTTTTGACTGTGCTTCTCATTTTTGGCCTTTCAGAGAGTTATATTCACAAGTTATTTGTATAATCATAGAAACATAAGGAATAAAGAGCTAAAAAAAAAAGTACTGCTGAAATTAATCTGGCCTGTTGAAGTCAAAGAAGGTATAACAGGACAGGACGTGATCAGAAAAGAAATAACCGTTTGAAGGGCTTTGTCAATATTCACCTAGTATTTCAAGCCACTGTGCTAAGTGCTGGGGATACAGAACAGAATAGGAAACTGTTCAAGTCAGCTTGGATGAAGGGAAATGATAAGAGAAAATATAGCAAGAGAAGGTTAAGTTCTGGGGCACAGAGCTGGTCAGCCCCGAGCCACAGCTGCATCTCCCAGGGTCCTGGACCACGCTCTCTGTAACCAGCTCTGAAAGGTGAGTGGGAGAATAGCAACGCCTGAGAAAAGCCTGCCAGTCCCAAATTTCTATCACTTTTTGGGGTGAGGCTGATGTCAAGTGATTCACTAAGTCACTTGACTAAGGAACCTTGGCTGGAACTAGTTCATTAATTAGCAAGCCAAGTACCAACACTGGCCTAGCACGGTGCCGCAACACAGAAGCCTCAATTAATGCTCGCTGAATTCACATAAGTCGAATTCATGTCAGGGCCCTGCAAGAGGAGATAGAGATTTGAAGTTGGGGCGGCAAACAGGTTATTTTCCATTTTGCAAATGTGGACGGTGGGGCTGGAGCCTGGTTGGGCACCCCAGCGAAGGAACATTGGGCATCTGCAGGACTCACTTGGGGAGAAAGAAGAGCTGCACAGGGCCTTTCTTCTCCCACCTCGGGGCAGAGGCCATGGTCAACAGGATGGTCTGGTTTTTAAGGACAGAGGAAGCAGGGCTATAAGGCTCCTTTTCCCGAGTGGGGCAGGGGCCACAGCGATGGGTATCTCCTAGCCTGGCTTCCAGAAATGCTAATGACTGCCTGGAGACCAGAGGCACCTCCTGCATTCACATTGCTTCCTCAGATGAAGGCTGGATAACATCTATCTTCGGGAACCAGAGGAAGGAGGGGGCGGGGCTTCCTGCTGCTGCCTGGGTGAGCAGCTATGAGCCTAAATGGGCCAAGAACCAAGAAATACAAACCATTCTCGAGTCTCTGTAAGGGTCTCAAGTTGGTATTTGTCTCCTCTTGGGGCTATTTTCCTAAATGTAAAACCCTTACACAAACACCCCAGAGCCCATCTAAGAGCAGAGAGACAGGGAGGGCTTGGAAGGCTGTGTGTGCATCCCCACCTGGCTGGGGAATGGACCCCCGAGGGAGAGCTTGGGGTGGTGAGCGGGCTGAGTCCCGGTGGAGGAGGGAGGCCCTGGTGGGGCTCACAGCCTCACAGGTAAAGGTTCTCACAAGAAAGCAGAGCCCAGAAGGGGCAGAGAGCCCGTAAGCACCTGGAAGAAGAAGGCTCTTCTGTGCCGCTCCTGCAGGGTCTGCTTCAGCTGCTGCACGTCCCACTCCAGCTTCAGGTACTCATTCCAGGCATTTTCCATCTCCTGTTGGCCGAGGAGACACTTCCGATTCTTAGTTATCCCTGCCCCCGAGAAGCCCCAAGAGCACCTGTGCTCCCGACCACAGCTGACCCAGCGGTGGGTGAGGAGGGGTGGGGAGGGAAGGGGAGCCCCGGGTGTTGGGCAGGCCTGGTGAGAGAGAGACATGGGTGGTCTTCTCATTCACACTCAGATCCTGGCCATCTGCACTGCCCCCTCTTGCACCCTTGGGGACACTTTGGTTCCCAGCCCTGGCAGAAAGGGCCTATACCACATCAGAACAAATAAAGTGGAAATGATGACATCTTAGAATGACCAGATTGGGGAAAAGCCTTACAGGCTGCTCTGAGAAATCTGGTCCCTTGGGTGCCATCCAGGAGTCGCTGATGGGAAGAACTCTGAGGCACCCCTGGACATGTCTCCCCTTGGACAAGGGGAGCTACTACTCTCAGGAGGCAGCCTGTTATCCCCAGACTCTCGCCCCTGGTCACCAATTCAGTTCTGGCTGGAAGACGAGAAGAGCAGCCCCCTGCCCAGCCCACCCTGGGGGGGAGGGAAGAGTCTGGGGCCCTCACACCCTCTACGCACGGTGGACTCTCTGGAGAGCTCCGCCCGGATGTGGACGAGGTCCTCCTGCAGCAACCTCTGCTGGCAGGCAATCTTCTCCAGGTGCTGGGGCTGGTCCCGGTACTGCTCCGTCTGTCTGTGCAGCACCTCCAGCACGGACTCTAGCTGGTCCTACACCAGCCAAGGGTCAAAGAGCAAGATGACAACAGGACAGTCCCCGGAGGCCTCCCCATGCCAGGAACTAAACACACGTGCCAGATCTAACCATGTCCAGCTGGGCCTGAGAGTCAAGGTCTTTGAGTCTAGCTCTGACTCTGCCCATTGGATGGCCAGAGGCAAGTCACTGAGGCTCTGTGCCTTGGTCTCCTCATCTGCAAAATGGGCACAAGGCTATCACCTCCTTATGGAATAAATGATGAGGATAAATCAGTCAGAGGAAAATTCTTTAAGCTTTGGGGACAAAGCCCAGCTGCTAGGGGGTGCAGGGGGCACCACATACGAGGCAGGGGAGCCTGCCTCTCCCAGGCTCACCCAGGCTCCAGGGAGAGGTGGGCCAGAGCAGAATTAGGGAGCTGGGAGAAGGAGGGCAGTGGTGCTAGACCACAGTCTCTCTATAAGGTTTCCTCCAGCCTCAGAAAGAAACACCCCAACCAAAAAAACACCCTTTAAACCCAAAGACGTTATTCCACCTAAACTAACCTGTTGTCTGATACCATCCAGTCTATGACTGAGAAAAGACAGACCCCCTACTCCACCAAGCCTAAGATTATGCAAAACTGATACATACTTTGTTCTCCTTGAGGGCTCGTATCTTGTCTTCCAAGTCCTGAAGGATTCTGTCTTGTTCGCAGAAGATGCTCAGCTTGACCTGTGAGCAAGAACAGGTTGGAGAGGGCCTGGGATCATGAGAAGAGGCATGCCTTGGAGTGGAATCAGAAGGCCTCTGGCCACAGAACCATCTAAACCCTGCCTGAAGCTGCCCACCCAGGTCTGGGGACAGCAGGCAGCCAAGGGTCCGCCTGTCACTCTGTTCACTCACATCAATGTCACTTTCAGCAATCTTCACCGGCTTCAGGCTTCGATCCTTGAGAAGGTCCCGGCCTGTCACCTGCGAGGTGAACAAGTTAAAGGAGACTGAACCATGGGGTTTGGGATCAGAGATCAGGAAGGAAAGCCAACCTCACAATGGGTGGGTGTGGAAGTCTTGGCAGTGCAGGTAGGGTCATGGCACAGAAGCGGCAAAACCTCAGGCAATACCCACTTCCTCTTCATGGCTATTTCATTTTAGGATGAAACCGAAACCTTCCCAAGATTCTAGTAGCACTTGTAAATTTCTCAAAGTGAAAGAAACACAGACTTTACAGTTAGTCTCATCAACTGCAGCGGCTTATATTTGCTCAAAATCGGTATGAATCTTGGAAGACTTGCCACTAACGGGAGGTTTTTGCTACTGAACTCAGGTTCAGACATAGGTGACAAGCAAATGCCCCGGACACTGTCAAGCCTAAGTGTGAGGGGGTCTCTGAGTAGTCCGCCTCCGCATGAGTACGGCCGGCCTTCCCCACTGTAACTGTCTGGGAAGAGGATCTGGCCCAGGGAAGAAGGAACCTCGCTAACTCCTGGGTGGCATTTTAATAGCTCGCTGAATAACTGAGGGTCAGCTGTACTTGTATACGTTACAAGTTACCCTGTCCTCTCAGAAAAGGAAACCATGAAACAGTACACAAAATCACCCACACTTACGGGTGGGTGGAATGTCACATTCCCCATCCTTCCTTTAACCAGTGAGGGCCACATGCTGCCCGTCTCTCACTGACCCCTACAAAGTTGAACCCAGCCCTTTAGCCCATGTTTTCATTTTCCCAAATCTCCGTACCAGGAGCTGTGCGGGGGAAGGGGCCTCTACTGAGGGGGCCTCTACTCAGATGCCCTCTCCCCAGGGCCAAGCATGGGCAGGAATAGCCAGGCCGAATGTGCCCCTCAGGGGAGACTGTCTTGCTGATGTCCACCTTGCAGCTCTGACCAGGGAGACAGGGTATGGCTAACCATGGCCAAGAGAGTGGTGTGCAGCACGTAGAGCATCCCAGCATGGATGGACAGACAGCTGCTGGAGAGACGGCCCTTGCTTTCTTCCTACTCCAGCTGGGAGGTCCAGTAAGAAGTTTGTGAGTGTGAATCAAGCAGAAATATACTGCTCACAAAAATTAGGGAATATTTTATTGCTTCATGTTTTTGGAAATATCCCCTAATTTTTGTGAACAGTATGTCTTGGCAAGCATTCCCCTCAGTACTCAAACCCCCATATGCCCAACTGCCCTATAGTCCTTCTCCCTGATAATCAGCAGCAGCAAAGGTCAAGGTCAAATGACAATTCTTTCTCCATCCATGCCTTCGCTCAACTACTGAGTCTGGCTGCACACCAGCCCCCACCATTCCCTCTGGTCAGACCGTACAGGGCAGAAACCAGCGTCTTATTTATCTTGATAAGGTCAGCCCCGCACAGAAAGCCTGGCACACCGACAGGCACCCAATAAATGCTCACTGCACTAGAGGTAGGTCAAACGGAATGTAGGTCTGTGCTGTCGAGTTCTTAGAAAAAAATAGAACTCCAGCCAAATTCCGCTCTTCCAATGGACAGATTATATGTACAGGTACATATACACACGGTCATGGAACACAATAATGACAGCAACGATCCACAAACAGGCTGTGCTGGCCTCCGTAAGGACAGAGTGGGGGAGGGAGACGGTGGAATGAATCCTGGCGAGCCACAAACAGCTGAACTTCCCAGGCCTTTACACTCAGGGGAACCTAGCAGGTAAGTGTAGGAGAGCCGTCACTCTGTGCCACAGTCCTTCATCAAAACAGAAGGCTGTGAGCTTGCCTACCCTCCCGGGGGCCGACACCGGCTCACGTCCTAGGAAGAAACCATTTTCAAAATGAGATATGCTTTGGGGACCTTTCCTCCTGCCAAAGTTCTTCCCCTTACTTCAGTGAAGCTTTTTTACAGACGATATCCTTTCAGTGCTGAAATGAGCAAGGCAGAGTCTCTAACTGAGCGAAGTCTCATTTATCTAGCCCCGTCAGGAGGGGGGGAGGGAGTCTCCACAGAAAGGGAATTTTGAGAAAGCCGAATATTTTAAACTTTTTGATAGAAATCTTACTAAAAGTATGCCCTTCATGCCTTCCCAGAAGGATAAATATACTTTTTATTGGATGACTCAGGCATTATAAAAAATCAAATATATAGTTTCTTAGAAGCTTGTGTTTGGGGCTATTTGCGCCTTGATTAAATGCTCCCAAATTTCTGTGCTTTCATTTCCGATTCAGATCGACATACAGTGTTTCTTCTGGTTCTCAGGATATTAGCACTTCCTCTTTTCCAAGGAGGAACTTTCTATGGTCCCCTTTCAATGTGCTGCGGGTTACAAATTCAAACCCAGACTGGGGTCTGTTAGGTTAGGAGCTCCACACAGGTGACAGACTGGCTGCTCTTCCCCATCGCCCTCCTCGCTGGGTCTGGTGCCCTTCACGGGAGACATGCCCACGCCTTGGTTCTCCCTCGACTAAGGACCTTAGTACATCAGGTGAAATGTTCTGTCTCCCCTCACTAGACACTACCCTGATTAGGGGTGACTGTGAGGACTGTGACCTATTTTCTCTGTATCCTCAAAGCCCAGCCAGGGCCCATCACACTGAGGATATTTGGGAAATGACGGCTTAGTGAGTCTGTGAATGTAACAGAACAAGGTGGGCTGGCTGTGCTCAGGGCCCAGACCTCCTCCTGTAAGGCCACAGGCTTTGTGATCCTGATTACACGGCTCGGGGGCCCTTTAAGTTTCTGAATTTGTCTCTGTCCCAGAGAGCCAGGCTTCTAAGACACATCCACAGATAGTGTATTACATCTAATTTTCCTTTTAAAATCGTGCTTTGTGTTAGCAATGTTTAAATCTACTTAAAGTATCAACTATGGGCTCCCAGAACCACTGTCACCAGAAACAGTGGAAGTCAGTGGGCACTTGTCCATTTGAAAGACTGTCTGCATCAGAAAGGAACTGAGGCCACCCAGGCATCTTCCTCCCCTCTGCCACATGCCCAGACTCCTTTTCTCAGGGCTCAGGATGGTGGACACCGCACCTGCTCCCCCATCTGCAGCCTCCCTGGTGATGCAACAAAAGCTGGCCGTGTTTCTGGAGCTACTGCATCAGCCAAGGCAGGGATGGAAGGCCCTGTTTTGTTCTGACCTGGATCCCAGATATCAATACCCTGCCCCAAAGAGTAGCCACCTTAATTCCATGGCGAAATCGGAGGACACCCCAGCTCCTCCAAGGTGACCAGGAATGACCGCTCCCTCCCAAGGAACTCATGCTCAACTCCCTAGACCCATGCTGGTCTCTGTCTAGGTCAGGCCTCGCCACGGGGGCAGATGAGCGAGAATGGGAACATGACACAAGCTGGTAGCAAGCTGGACAAGCCTTCCCCCCACCTCTCCCCAGACCCGTGGCAGCACAAAAGATGGAGTCACAGGACAGCACAGATGAGAGGCTCAGCCTGGTGCACCAGCCAAAATGCTGAAGGGAACTTCAGGAGAAAGAAAATAAACCAAAATGACTTGCAGGAAGCCTGGGGGTGTTCAGGAGAGCCCCTGGTTAAGCGAGTGATGGGATCGGCACTGAGCCAGAAGCAATGGAATGGCCCCGCTTGGAGACACGGATCGGGTCATCTTACGCTTCTCCTGGGCCGACAGCCCCGTGCTGACTTCTTCAGCACTTTGTAAAGCACGTTGATCAAAGGTTCATTATTTTTTATCTGTTACAAACAAAAAGGTAAATACAACAAAACGTAACAGGTGAGACATCAAACAACACTTGAAGGAGCCGGAATCTGGGGAAGTGGCAAGGGGACCCTAATAGAGAAAGTGTTGCCGATTCAGTGACTGGGACTCAGTCCCCTTGTGCAGTTTCCCAGCTGTTAGACCAGGGGTCCACAAACTACGGCCTGCGGGCCACATGTGGCCCCCTAAGGTCATTTATCCGGCCCCGCCACACTTCCGGAAGGGGCACCTCTTTCATTGGTGGTCAGTGAGAGGAGCATAGTTCCCATTGAAATACTGGTCAGTTTGTTGATTTAAATTTACTTGTTCTTTATTTTAAATATTGGATTTGTTCCTGTTTTGTTTTTTTACTTTAAAATAAGATATGTGCAGTGTGCATAGGGATTTGTTCATAGTTTTTTTATAGTCCGGCCCTCCAACCATCTGAGGGACAGTGAACTGGCCCCCTGTGTAAGAAGTTTGGGGACCCTTGTGTTAGACCTTTCTAGAGTTCAGTTCCCTCGTCTGTGAACTGGGGGACAACGAGCTCTGCCTGAAGGAGCTCTGTGCAGGCTGGCGTTCATGGGGTGCCGAGTTCAGTGCCCGTGTCACTCTGGGTCCTGCCGCGGAGGGCAAAGGGAGTCTGCTTCCTCCTTTGTCCTCGCTCACCGCACGCTCTAAGGCAGTGGTCCCCAACCTTTTTTGGGCCACGGACTGGTTTAATGTCGGAAAATATTTTCACAGACCGGCCTTTAAGGTGGGACAGATAAGTGTATCACGTGACCGAGACAAGCGTCAAGAGTGAGTCTTAGACGGATGTAACAGAGGGAATCTGGTCATTTTTTAAAAATAAAACATTGTTCAGACTTAAATATAAATAAAATGGAAATAATGTAAGTTATTTATTCTTTCTCTGAGGACCGGTACCAAATGGCCCACGGACCAGTACTGGTCCACGGTCTGGGGGTTGGGGACCACTGCTCTAAGGCACCTAATCTTCAGTTTAAGAGCAGAGCCATCCTTAGTCCCGCAGACCCTTGCTTCCTCAACTGTGTTGCATCTAAATTACATCTTAACAACGATCCCAATGCTTACAGCTCCTTTAAGGGGAGACTGTCCTCACCCACTAAGACAGTGGACCTCAACCCTGGCATCACCTAGGAACTAACAAATTCTGATGCCCAAGTCTCGCTCTTAAGAGACTCAAATGTATTTGGTCTGGGGTGGGCCCTGGGCATCGGGATTCTTAAAAGCCCTTTGGGGTGACTTTAATGTGCAGCTAGGGTTTGGAACCATGACTCCAAAACAGTAGCTCTCAAACTTTACGGCTTCAGAACTACCTGGAGGGCTTAATGCAGGGATGGGCAAAAAGTAGGCTTAAGGTTGTAACATTCTTTTGAGTTAATAAAGCTATTGTAATAATCATAGCCTGCATGTCTTTTTCCATACGGACAACCATAAAAACCTACTTTTGTTCATCCCTACATACAGACTTGCTGGGTCCCACCCCCAGAGGTTCTCACTGAGCTGTTCTGGAGTAGCACTCAAGATTTTGCATTTCACCCTGGATAATAGCTTGGTTGGTTGGAGCATCAACCTGAAGCGCAGAGGTTGCCGGTTCAATCCCTGGTCAGTGCATATACAGGAACAGACTGATGTTCCTGTCTCTCTCCCTCACTCTTCTCTCGCTAAAAATCAATCAATAAATGTTATAAAATATATATATATATTGCATTCCTAGTGAATGTCCAACTCTTGCTGAAGCTGCTGGTCTGGCATCACACTCTGAGAGGCCCTGCTTTGAAACAATGTTTCTCAACCACGGCTACACATTAGAAACACTGAGGGAATTTTTGTTTGTTTGTTTTAAAGAGTAATACCTGAGTGTTATCAGTTAAATCAGAGTTGCTACAAGATAGATAGGACCCAAGAACCAATATTCAAAGGGCTCCCGTTGTTGTTTCAGTTCATGGTCAGGGTTAATAACCTCTTCTCCAGAACAGACCTCACACTTTAGTGTGTACAAGAGCCATCCCAAAGCTTGACTAAAAGAAAAAAAAAAAAAAAAAAAGACATAATTCTGGGCACCATATCCAGAAACTCTAATTCAGCAGAACCACAGATCTGCCATTATTTATCAAGCCCCCAGGGGATCCAGAGGTATGAGGAGTCCATACTTCACACAACCAAGAAACTTGGCTCCAGAATCTGACTTTGCAAACAGACTCGGACTGAGAAGCCCGGATCTCAGGCTCAGTCAGGAAGGATCTGGCGGCCAGGCACCTGGAGCCACTGAGACATGTCCCTCACCAGGGACGAGAGCCTCTCTGGAGTTAACTGCCACCCACTCTGCCTACAAAGGCATCGCCTGACCACCTTGCAGATACTGCCCCCATCCCAGCTGTGCTTCATAGCTGCATAAAAACAATTCCAGCTGCCAACACCACACCCCCACGCTCCCGTCAGAACTAGCTGGGGTGTAAGGTCCTGAAGAGCAGAACTTCGATGCAAGAAGTACAATTCAGCGAATACACCTTTAGGGTGTGAAGTGCATGGTACACAGAAGAAAGAAGGCAGGTATAGAGTTAGTCACAGGGCTCGAATCCCAGCCGTGTCACTTTGCAGTCGTTACCTCGCTGATAATTGGGTTCCTGGTTGGTAATGTGGGGATAAAGATTTCTATTGCTCAGGGATGCTGAGAGGATTAAGTGTGGTGAGAACAGCGAATGTCCAACCACTGCCAGGCAGAGACAGATGCTTAATCAATGTGGAGTCCTTTCCACCCTGGCACTGCCAAGTAAAATGCTAGAGAAGTAAACACTTCCAAAAAGAACCCTTAACAGAGCATCTTCTAAGACAGCGGAGTATGCCTTTGAGGGATCACTGGGCACGGCAGCAAGAATGCTCATGTCAGCAGGAAAGCAACACGGGGCAGGGGAACAAACACCACCAACTGATCCTGGAAGCTGAGCGGCTGCTGATAGAAGGGATGAGGGGTTCTGCATCCCTAAGTCTGGCCTCCAGGGCAGGGACAAGGGGGGCTCCAGGCCAACCAGGGAGGCTTACCTCCTTATTCTCCCAAGGACCCACGAGGGACCCCTTACTAGAAGCTGGTGACAGTGCAGCAGGAGAGGTGCCTGTCACTTTCTCTGAGCTCAGGCTCACTCTGAACTGTGTCCACAGAGGCCCTCGTCTCTGGGGCCCCAGCTGGGCTCAGCACCAGCGCATTGTGTCCTAGCGTCTCCAGAGCCAGGGGGCCTCAGGCTGTGTCTGACCCAGTCGCTCCTCCCTCCCAGCACCCCTCACGCCTCAGCTGCACCCCAGGGATGGGGAGTTAGCTCACCATGGCCTGTGGTGGCCCTTTTAGAAGTCTTCCTTCCAGTAAACTGAACCCGTCTACTTGTAGCTACGCTCCACTTGTCTTCATTCCCCCGCAGGGCCACAGCTGGCACCTGGTAATATCTCAGAGCTCTACCGACTGTCTCTGTGTCTTCCCTGCATCGCCCTTACCTCTGACCCTTCTGCACTGGAGCCGTGCCAGCTGCGGCTCCGGCTCTCGTCTCTGCCCAGTGTGCCCTTCCCAGGGGAATCCCCACCGCCCTCCACGGGGAGGCTGGGCTGGGAGGAAATGGCCCCGGATTTGCAGGTGGCCAGCTTCCCTGGCCATGTGGAGGCAGCCCACACTCTAAGGAGAGTTGAACTGTGACAACGTGGCCTGACCCCGGGCATGTGGCCCTGAAACGTTATTCCCTTTCTGGCTTAGCAGGTTGTTGTGGGTTTCAGACACTTGCAAAAACAAAAGCATCCTGCCTACATACTCCTCAGCCATGGTTCTTGTAGGAGCCACGTACTCTTTTCTTGTAACTCTTTGATTCCAGCCCTTCCCTGGTCTGGGTCCTGAGGTGAGACACCCGCCTGGGAACACTATCCACCAGCTGGGTGAGAGCAGGCCCACAGTCTCCCTTGTCAGGGCACCCCCTCCCTGGGACGCAGGCCACCGCCATGCCGGCCCTTCTGGCAGCCACACCAGACGAATGACTCCCACGCAGCATGAATCCCGCCTCTCTTCCCACACAGGCTGCTGGTAAATTTGTCTGGGGGACTGGTTCCCGGAGAGGAGCCAGCAACTGGAGGAACAGCCACGAGACCAGGGAAGGTTTGCTATCAACACAGCTGTTTTTCATGACAAACAGGTGACAAGTTCCAATTACTAATGTTCTGGGTGCATACAGCTCCTAGCTAGTGAAAACACCCCCAGGATCTACCTGGCCTCTATCTCATCAAACACATTTCCTGGCATCATGTCTCCAGCTCAGTTCCATAAAAAACTTAATTCCTCTGGGTCCACAGCCGTAGAAGCAGTATTTTAAGAGAGTCTGGGAGGCAAGGTGATTAAGAGCCCCTCAGAGTGAGAGGGACACCCAAATGCTGACTCCCAGTAACTTCCTACATGCCTTTGAGAAAGTCATTTCTCTCTCAGGGCTTCGGTCTGGAGCAAAGCGATGCCACCAGCTCCCCTCAGGCCTGCAGGGCTTACAAACTTAACGGGAGTCAGACACAGTGGCCAGCACACACTCACCCTCTATTGTTTTAAGCATCTGCTGGGAATCAGGACACACAGGGACTCCTGGCTCTTCTCTGCTGTCCCGTGCCTCAGTTTCTCTCTCTCTAAATTCCCTTTAACTCACACTCTACATCTTGAAACAAAATGAACCAGAGCTGGGTCTTTCCTCCAGGCCCCACCTGAGTGTCGGCTTCCCCAGGAAACCCGTCTGAAACTGTGAGGAGTGCTCCCTGGGACCCTGTCTGCTGCTGAGCCAACCCTCCGCCACAGGCCGCAGTCTGTGGATGTTCTACGGATCCTTCTGTGCCGACTGCATGGCCCCGGATCAGGGGTGAGAGGAAACAGCAACATGGTGACTGGTGCTCAGAAAAGCCTGGACCAGGGATGGGCTGGTACACATGGCAGATGGAAGCTCGGGCATGGTGGACCTCTCCCCAGGTCAGGTGGGGATGGTGGGTCTGGTGGAAGGACCCTCCCTGTCCAATCAGGGCACAGGACATTTAGTCCGCACCACTCACCAGGTCTGAGCACTGTGTACCCTGAGGCATTACTACCACACTGAGAATACTTGCTTACGGCAGGTAAACTAGAAAATGTCCCAGTTTAAAGAGAGCCCTGTTTTGCTCATATCCAAAAGCCAAGTCAGATTTTTGCTTCCTTCCAAAAGCCTAGGATAGAATCTGGGACATGACCGATCTGCCGCCACCTCCCCCGCGGCCCCAGCCACACCACCCTCACCCGGGCTCCCCTGGGCTCCCTCCATCCCCCTCCCTCTCATCTCCACCGGCCCCACCCCTCTGGCTCTTCAAGGCTCCACACACATGCCACCTCCTCCGGAAGCCTTCCCAGCACCGCAGCCCTTAATGATCCTCATCATCCCAGCTCCGAGCACGGGCTAGGTCTCTGTACACTCATTGTGAATAAGTCAGTTATTTGGGGATCTTTCTCTTTACCCAACCTAGAGGGCCTCGATTTTACTCTTGCATCTCCCCTAGGCTTCCCCAGAGCTGGGTACACAGCAAGAAGTATACGAGTTGATTTCTAAACAGGCCGCCGTGTAGGAAGGTGCCCCTCACCTGCTGCCATAGGACCTAATGTTTGTACCTCACTTCCACAGGGCTGGGTGACAATCCTCATGTTAAAAATCTTTCAAGCCAGGTACACAGGGGTGGGGTGGGGGTGGAGAAGGCATGCCCCCATGGCAGTCACCTGGGTGCCCTCCCGTGGCCCCTCAGTCATCCCCTCACACCCCCACTTAATTAAAGGTCACATTCCTTCAGTCTGTTTCATGGCTCAGGCATAAGAAGTGCTTTTCACAGTGGGAGCTTTCAGAGAGCCCTGTGAATGCAACAATAGCAGCTCTTTCAAGCAGAATGCTTCTCAATTCTACCGCTTTCTCGGGCTCTCTGCAATGGAGGCTGATTTAGAGCCTGAAGCTTTATCACCTACAGGGAGGGACCAGGTGATCAGCTCCTAAATGGGGATGGGAGATGACAGCATCCCTCGGAGCCAAGTAATTGCATGTGAAACCTTCTCCCCCAGCAACAAACAATCCACCGACCTACTTGTGACCAAAAACACAAATCAGCGGTGTCCTGGGAGCCAAACTCACCCCCACTCCACGGGCGGCTCTGAAGAAGCAACTGGTTATTATTTGGAGGGACCTTTGGGCTCTGACCAAGGACAGGAAGAGATCAGAATCTTATGGCCTCATTCTGTAAGATAGAGACCTCACAGCAGAATTCACAAGAAATCGAGCCCGGGATTTGAGGCTGTAAGAAATCAAACTTCTCGCTCAGACAGCAGCTGTCTCTGTTCGGGATCCAGATTTGATCAGAGCTGGTCTGCCTTTGGTTTGGGCTCCGCTCCAGGGGAGCTGACGAGCTGACACTCAGAACGGTGAGTGTCCAAGGGGAGCAAGACCTGAGGTCGCTCACCTTTAGGTCCAGGTACTCCAAGTCTTTCTTCAGCTGGAGGTAGGTATCATCAGCCTTCAAATGAAGCACACAGAGGAAAAGAAACAGTTATGACACTGAGGGTTTCCACAGTCGGGGCTTCACGGATCATTTACATTGCACAGCATCGGGGGCAAGGGACCACAGCAGACCAACACATCCAGGGCCACAGAGGAAGCACAAATGTCCTGGTGCAGCTAGGAGCCCTCTTTCAGGTCACTGTCGGAAAATCCAGCTTGTCCCCTCATTAGATGAGGGGACAGTTTGATGGCAAGAAAGGGGACAGCACACATCCCACCGGAAGGTTAGGTCAGCAATGCAGTAGAGGCGGAAGTGATCACCTGAGACAGAACTACAGAGGTCTAACCTGGAAGAGGACATTCTACACCTGAGCTAGGGCCCCATCGATTACCAGGGCTCCAAATTTTGTCATCAAGCCTTAGCACTGGGTTGTTCACATGCATGAAGCAAAATAACACCGATTGGTATGTGTAAATGCCTGGAAGAGACAGGAAGATGACCTCGTCGGTGACCCAGAGAAGTCCCTCTGTGACCTTGGGTTTCAGGATAATAAGTACCAGAAGCCACTGGAAGTTTCCGCTTCCCTGCTCTGCATGGAGCAGGAGTGGTCAGGTCGGGAGCTGGCTGAGGAAGGTCTAGCACCAGACCTAGCAGCCTGTATCGTCTCTGACAGTCCATCCAGTTCTTCAGAATAATTCCTCAGAAAAGTGAGAATAAGGGAAAAACTGCTTCCCTAGAACTTGTGCTTCCCATATAACAGCTCACGGAAGTTAACTGGGAGACAAGAGGGGTTGTGAAAATGTAAGAAAAGCTGTCCAGGCACCCCGCTTTCTCAGCAGACTGAAAGGCCTCCCAGAGCTGGGAAGGTGTTCCTTGTTTACAGCTCTGATGTAAAACAAACACACAAATAAATGTTGCGAGATATTCAGGTGGTGCTTTTTAACCATGAGAAGTCTGGAAGGACGACGGCCAGGGACACTAGCAGCTTTGCAAGATCTTATTTCTCTCCCTAAACTGTTCCCTTACCCATCCTTAGTTCCTTAATCAGCCCAGTCCCTATACACTTCCCACAGCAGTAAGAAGGACCGAGCAGAGTGTTGTTAAATCATTAGTAAGTTAATAAATTAATGTTATTAAATAGGTGTTATTTAAAAGTCACCCATATTCACAACTTAGGGTTTCTGTAAGTGTTCCCTTACATTCATTTTTCCAACTATATTTCCGAGTCCCTTGGGTCCCACTAAAACAGGACAAGTAAGGAAGGCGACAATCCCATCACCCTCCTCATCTGTCTTCTGTCTGTCTGTGCGGCTCAGAGGAGCCAGCCTGGTCCAGACCAGCATCTCCTTTACGCTGCTCCAGATGCCTGGGAGAGCAATCACCTGGACAACCCCCAAGGAGCTTGCCTGCCAATCCCACGTCCCGGAAAGTTTAGAACACAGTGCCAGGCAGGACTTGGGTCTTGGATATAACTGAGGGGTCCTGGGCAAGTCACCCCCCTTCCTGGTCCACTGCTGGCTGTGTGCTAGTAATTCCTGCCCCACCTCACCTCTCCCAGGTTACTGTGAGGTTCACAGGATAAGGGATGTGAGGCTGCTTTGTCAATGAGCAAGGCGCTCTGCCTTCTCCCTCCGGGCTGACACACACCTCTCGGCATCCCAGGAGCACCCAAGGTGGCAACGAGGACGACAGCCAGCACAGCCCCTTGGGCATGACGGCACACCAGCCTGCCAGGCATGACTCACAGCCAGAGAAGCCACAGTTCAGGTCCCTCACACCACATGCAGCCTCTTCCCCACGCCCGGGCACGGGCCCCGTCACCGCTGCACAGCGTCCGGCAGGAGCACCCAGAAGCAAACAGGCAGGGAACGAGGGAGAGAGCAGACAGCAGGGACAGACTAGAGCGTGGGCATGAGGGAACACAGGCCAGCATGTCACTCCCCTGCCCCAGGCGTGCTCCCATCCCTGGGAGTGCCCGCCAGCGCTGACCTGGCAGGTGGGAAAGGTCAGCTGGTGCTGCAGAAACTGGCCGACGGCGATATTTCGCACACTGGCCAACTTGGCCTGGTGCCGCCGCAACCGGGAGAGAAGCCGCGAGAGCTCCTCCAGCTGCAGGTGTGCAGACACATCACAAGGAAATTAGCCACCGCAGGAGCACAACGCTGTGATTACTCTTCGTCCCGTGCCGGGAAAGCACCGATGTGACACCGTTAAGTAATTATTGCATTAATTCTGTCATTAGGACAAATTAAGGCACTGGCAGAACAGGGGCTGCAGGGAGCACTTTTTTCAGAAAATAGCAACCACCAGAACACCCTCACCCAGACTCACACTTTGAAGGCAGTTAACTAGTCAAAGCGCAGACAGGAGAGGAGCTAACGGGAGACAAGCAGGTGGCTGGAAAGTGCTGCCCAGAGAGAAGAGAAGAGAAGCACCCCTTCTCTTTACTTCCCCATGCTCTTCGCTGGACCTGGGAAGGACCCACTGCTGGCTGGGTGACCCTGAGCAAGTCATTAGACTTCTCTGAGCCTCAGTTTTCTCAACTCTAAAACGGGGGTTGACAATTGCCCTGCAGACTGCATTTTATTGGCTCAGGGAGAAAAAACACGGATGAGATTAGCCTTTTGCAGGCTGTACTCCACCATTCATCTGAGGGGGAGGTGAAGCCCCACTTACCGATTTCCCGTGTAAACTGGGAGCACTGACGGTGTGAGTCATGTACCCCATGGAGGGCATGGAGCGCCGGTCCACGTGAGAGGAGTTCTACAGGTGGGGAGACAAGAAGTCACACTGGGGCCGGGCCAGGAGGCAGGGCTGGGCCCTGAAGCTCTGCCACTCACTGTCAGGGCAGCCCACTGCCTGGCACGTCACCTCTCTGTGTCTCACTCTTCATCTGGAAAACGGGGGTACACACCTCTCTCATCAGGTTATAGCAAGGATAAACTGTAAAAGCCCCTTGAAGAGCTAAAAGTTAGGTTGGGTTATAATACATCATTAAACTGACTGAACACAGCCTTTCCTGCCTTCTAAGCTGCAAGGTGGCAGACTTCCACTTGTATGGTCCCAGCAAGTTACTCAGCTCTTACTGCATCACCTACTTCTTAGGGCTGTTGTAAGAATTACAGCAAAGCCTTCAACCCTGCGCCTGACACCTGACAGTACTGCCTGAGTGTTACCTATCATCATCGAAAGTGCTCATGTTTGTGTTCAGCCCCTGTGAGTCTCCCAGCGCCCTAGAGCTAGCTCCCCGTAGCCGGGCAGGACTCCGGGCCTCACCTTGGTGCTGTAGCCCCATGCTTTCCGGGGAGAACCCCCCAGCGAGATGTCCACGCTCCTCCTCTGGTCCGGCGGCTTGACAGTGACCCTCTCTGCTGGTGTGTGCGGCCGCCGGGATGGGAAGACCCTCGGTGGCCCGGGGGGAGGGATGTCCGAGGGAGATGGCGGCACAGAGATGGAGCGGGGCACCTCCAGCATGCTCCTGCTCCGGCCCTGGTCGGTGAACTCCGGGGAGCCCGCAGAGATGGGAGCCGTGGGGCTGCCGTGCCGGAACTGCTGGCGTTGCTGCCACTCGTAGAGCTGCCACACGGTGCCGTCCCGGTGCGCCCGGCGCTCCTCGCTCGACATCTTCAGGTGGCTGGCTCGGTCCTGCGCGTACTTGTAGTCGCTCGGCAGGTTGCGGGGAGGCGGCGAGGAGCCCCCGGAAGGGTGCCGGGTGCTTTTGGGAAGAGTCTGGTAGTGTTCTGGGAAGGTCAGGGGCTGGCTGGGACCCTGGCGAGGAAGGGTCTGGTCCAGGTGGAGGCTGAGAAGAAAAAAGGACAGGTAAGATGACCAGGAAGGGTCTGCCAGGCTTCTGGAAACACAGCTTAGTAAATGCACAAAGCCAGGCAGGTGAGTGAGCCTTATAAGAACCTCGAAGGTCAATCAAAACAGACACCTAGGACTTTCACCTCTGGGCTCCAAAACCATTTTTTTCCTGTCAGTCTTGGAGTGTCATCAACCTTCTACCGGGCCAACTTGGCTGCCCTACGCCCATCGCTTCAAGTGCAGCATGATGAATCCTGCCTCCTCCTCTCTCCCGCTTGACCCAGGCAGCTCTTCTGATGGGCATGCATATTTCTAGGAACAATCTCACAATTCTCCGGCTCACCACGACTGTCCCTCTGCTCGGTATCCTGGCACTGAGTTCTAGAGGTTCTTAATGGGAGAGGCCGACATCGGTTCCTTTCTTTCTCTACCACTGGTTCAGATACTGACTAATGAGGCCCCCAGCCCCCAAACAACTTGAGACGTTCCACATTAGTTTCCACACTGCACACAGTCAGGTGCTCAGATGCAATCACTCCCCCGCTCCATGAACTTCAACGGCTCCCCACGGCTTACGAAACAAAATCTAAACCCCTGCGTCTGGTCCTCCTAACTCTAGCATCTGACCTCAACCCACCTTGCATCCGCTGTCTTCTCCTGCTGGGGCCAGGACTGAGCTGGGGCAAGCCAGGTGCCTCGAGCCCAGTAGATAAGGAGGCACTGGCCCTTGGTGCAGCCCCATGCTTACTGCAGCCCGGGCAAGAGCCTCACCCTAATCCCGCCCGGCCTCCGACCCCCCTGGGCAACCTTTCAGGTGGAAAATCACAGGCAGTCCGGCCTGGGGTTGGGTCCTGGCTCTAATATCCGCTGGCTACGTGTCTCTAGGCAGCCTTCCCCACTACTCTTAGGCTCAGCTTCCTTGCCTGGAACGTCAGGACAGAATTACCTGCCTCCTAGGGCTGTTCTGAAGAGTACATGAGACAAGTAAGTAATGCAGGCCCCATGCCTGATGCACAGAAGGCACCCTGCCAGCGGTGCACCCTTCCTGCCTCTCTTTCTCTAAGCTTGTTCTTCCCTCCTCTCACTGTGTGGGTTCCCTTTTCCCTGTCCGCCCGACTCTCACTCATTCTCCAGACACTGCCCCCTGCCTCTTCCATACAGGCCTTCTGCAATGATGCAGCCCTCAGGGTTCCTGCTCGCTCTGACCTGGCTATTGTATGATCGGTAACTTTCCCTGTACTGCCATAACCTTTTCATACTTGCAAGACAACTGTTTCCCAGTCAAGCTGCAAATCCTTGCAGGGCAGGAATGGTGGCTCACATTCTGTGGTGTTGTCTACGGTCTGAGAAAGTCTTGACGTGTCACCAGCCCTTCAACAAATACGCCAGCACACAAAAGCTGCATATGATTGTGAAAACTACAACCAACCACTCATCTTATTTTGTGAAAGAAAAATTCAGCAATGGGCAAAGTTTAGAGTTTTACTCAGCCTTAAAAGTCAAACCTGAGAGGCTGAACTGTGGTGGCACAGTGGATAAAGCGTTGACCTGGAACACTAAGGTCACCAGTTCAAAACCCTGGGCTTGCCTGGTCAAGACACATATGAGAATTGATACTTCCCGCTCCTCCCCCCTTCTCTCTCTCTCTCTCTCTCTCTCTCTCTCTATATATATATATATATATATATATATATATATATATATTCAATTCTCTCTCTCTCTCTCTCCTCTCTAAAATGGAAAAAAAAAAGTCAAACCTGAGAGGCAGCATAATGTTGTAAAAAGAGAACAGGTGTGGAATCAGATAGGCCTGTGTTAGAATCCTGACTCTGCCTTTATCTATCAATTTTATCTAACAAAATTCTACACAGTGTTTACCATGAGCAAGACATTGTTCTAAGCCAGTGCTACTCAGTGTGGTCCGTGGATGGCAGCGTCAGCACCACCAAGGTACCTGTTAGACACGAAAGTTATCAATTCCCATCCCAAACCTGCCAATCAGAAACTCCGGGGTTACCCTCCCACATCCCTCATCTGTGCTTCAACAAGAACTCTGGTGGCTAACATTATAATGGTTCTAAAATTATTCTAATTGTTTTAAAACTTGTCTCATTTAATCGTTTCCTAACTGTATGTCCTTTATGCCCTTACTTTCCTTACTATAAAATGGGGACACTAAAAACCACTTAACAGATTGCTGTGAGGATTAGATATAGTTGTCATTCAAAAATGGTAGCCTTGCCTGACCAGGCGGTGGCGTAGTGGATAGAGCGTTGGACTGGGATGCAGAGGACCCAGGTTCGAGACCTCGAGGTTGTCAGCTTGAGTGCCGGCTCATCTGGTTTGAGCAAAGTTCACCAGCTTGGACCCAAGGTCACTGGCTTGAGCAAAGGGTTACTCGGTCTGCTGTAGCCCCACGGTCAAGGCACATATGAGAAAGCAATCAATGAACAACTAAGGTGTCACAATGAAAAACTAATGATTGATGCCTCTCATCTCTCTCCGTTCTTGTCTGTCTGTCCCTATCTATCCCTCTCTCTGTAAAAAAAAAAAAAAAGGTAGCCTTCGTCTCCCTTTTTATCACGACCTTTGCAATTACAAGAGGTAATGTTGAGATTTCAACCCAGACTTGTCTAGTGTGTCTGCCTACCTTGTCTCCTTGCCGCTAGGTGGCAGGGTTTGCTACTGGTTTCCCAAAGTCAGAGGTGCCGGTGTCTCTGAGGAAGGGCCAGTGCCTGAATCCTTTAACAGAGGAGACGGAAGTGGCACACACCAGGCTGGGGGCTTCCCCTGGGGACATTATGACTCTACTAACCACTGTCCCCACTGCTTGAAGCAAAACGCAAACTATGCAAATCATGTCCTACCTGTGCTCCCACACCCCTTCAGTCCAAGGTGTCCCATGATCAGAATCCCCCCACTGGGCAGTGCCCCAAAGCCCTCAGTTAGTCCTAGTCCTCTGTGCCTTCTGCCAATGCACTGCCGTGCCCTCAGCCCCAGTGCTGGCCATTGGGGGCGACCTCGAAGACCCCAGTGCAGCGGTAAGCCACACGGGAGGCAGGCAGGATTGTACGATGAGGAGATAAGATCACCTGGGAGCAGGCAGGAGCTCCCACAGCAGCTTTATACCCGACAGCAGATCCCTTTGCTGGCCCTCAAGCCTGGCCTCACCCCCAAAAGGGTGTTCAAGGTCTCCTGCCCTCACACCCGGCTCTGTGGCTGTGGGGCCTCCCTGTTCCAAAAGGCACCAACACACAGGATGTTCTGATGTAGCCCTACAACATGGTCACATTAAAACGTAAAATCAAATGTTATAACTAATTACTCATTCAGCAGACAGTTCTCACCCTAACTTCCATATCAATTATGCAGGACTTTTACTTCCCACTGTTCCTTACTGTACTGTGTGAGTCCATGATTCAATCCCCACCCCTGCCTTTTTATTTTAAAAACATGCATTCATTTAAACACCAGGAAGATACAGAAGGCTAGAATCTCAAAACAATCCCTTAGAATGTGTTAAGATTCTAAGGGGTATGTCAGTCTGTCCCTAACAAACCATTGTTCTAAAGGAGTTTAATGATGTGAAATATAATGTATATCTCGAAATACTGAAAGAACAATTAGAAACAATTCCTTGTGTGGTCTGTAGTCACAAATACGAGATCCTAATGCAGCCCAAATAATCCTTCTTTTAATGTCCCACATGCTCAATCTAATGAGATTAGCAAAATCTTAATCATACACAAAGCAGAACTCGCCATTTTCTATACTTGCAAATGGAGCAGGTTCCTTTATTAAGCAGACAGGTCTACTTGAGTGTAAGAGATTTTAAATATATCTTTAAGGGGGGGGGGCTCTGGAAATGCAAGGTGCAGTCCTTTCAAGATACAAGTGAATGATCAGAGACGGAGTGCTTTGCTTACTCAGAGACTGACAGCTTTCTTCTTGAAAGGGTAGTCCATAGTACTCTCTACCTTCAATTTCTCACTTTTGTTTTTCAGCCACTGAGAAGCGCTTCTACCACTAGACTGAAACTCCTCTTCCCTGCGTGTTCTGTGACCTCCAAGATCAACGAACTGTTTTCATTCACAGACCTAATGTCACCCTGCCCCTGAGATAAGAATGGCTCAGGCTCCCATCTCACCTCCTAGGGAGAACCCAATGCCTTCCCCAGCTACCTCTTCCCTCCTGGCCGCTGCCTGCTCATCCTTTAGCTCCCTGACAGACACGCCCACCCCCAAACACAGACCACTGTGTGGAGCAGAATAATGCAGGTGTGTGGGCTGCCGGAAACAGTGGTGGAGACACCTCACGGTTAGTAACTTATAACTGCATAGCAGTCGCACAGCTTTTGGAAGTCCTTTCTGCACCCCTGCCTCTTCACTGCCAACACCCTCGGAAACACCATTCTAAATAACAGTCCCATGCCAGGCTGCTGTTGAAAGTCCATCAGTGGCTTTCATAGGCCTTCAGGATTAACTCCAAACTCTTCAGCAGGAAATACAGGCTCATCAGGGCCAAACCCTTGCCCTTCCTTCCAATCTGCCCTCCTGCTTTTTTCTCCCCTAGCCAGCTCCGCACTGACTTCCGTCCTTAAGAGTTACATCTAATGGCCAATAGGCATATGAAAAAATGTTCAACATCACTAATCATTAAGGAACTGCAAATTAAAACCACAATGAGATACCACCTCACACCTGTCAGAATGGCGCTCATTAACAAAACAACACATAAGTGCTGATGAAGGTGTGGAGAAAAGGGAACCCTCCTGCACTGCTGGTGGAAATGCAGACTGGTGCAGCCACTGTGGAAAACAGTATGGAGATTCCTCAAGAAATTAAAAATGGAAATGCCTGTTGACTCAGCTATTCCACTTTTAGGAATATATCTTAAGAATACCAAATCACTGATACAAAAGAAGAAATGCACCCCCATGTTTAATGCAGCATTGATTACAATAGCCAAGATCTGGAAACAGCTCAAGTGTCCATCAGTGGATGAGTGGATTAAAAAGCTGTGGTACATATACACAATGGAATACTACGTGGCCATGAAAAAGAGGGAAATCTTACCTTTTGTGACAACATGGATGGACCTGGAGACTATTATGCTAAGTGAAATAAGCCAGGCAGAGAAAGAAAAATATCATATGACCTCATTCATATGAGGAATTTAATGAACAATGTGAACTGAGGAACAGACAGAGGCAGAGATGGGATCAAAGGGACCAGAGGGAAAGAGGACAGAGGGAAAGGGGAGGAGAGGATGGGATCAGAGAAGGCAAAGAGATTAGTTAAATTATATATACATAACACAGAGTTATAGAGAGCAAGACAGCAAATCCTGTAGGGGGAGGGGACAAAAGGGGTGTCAAGGGGAACACGGGGGCAGGGGGAGGGAGATATGTTTGGTGGGGCACTTGAATCTATGTAAGCATAATAAATTAAAATTGATATAAAAAATCTTATTGTGAAAATGTAAAAAAAAAAGTTACATCTAAGAGGAAATGGCTAGCTTATGATATCATGAATTTCCCCTTGACCACACTGTCTTCTCTACAGGACCCCCCTTCTGCTGCTAACTTCTAAGTTTTGGGGAACCACTGATATGCTGATTGCCCCCAATTCATATGTCCAACCAGCATGCAAACCTCAAACCCACAATCCATATCCAGCTGCCTACCTGACATCTCCCCTTGGATAGCTAGTAGGTTTCTCAAACTTGTATGTCCAAAATGGAAACACCCAAACTTGCGTCTGTATTAGAATCACCCTGTTTTCAAGTCAAAAGTCTAGGGATCACCTGACCTGTGGTGGCTCAGTGGATAAAGCGTCGACCTGGAAATGCTGAGGTCGCCGGTTCGAAACCCTGGGCTTGTCTGGTCAAGGCACATATGGGAGTTGATGCTTCCAGCTCCTCCCCCCCTTCTCTCTCTCTGTCTCTCCTCTCTCTCTCTCTCTCTCTCTCTCTCTCTCTCTCTCTGTCTCTCCCTCTCCTCTCTAAAATGAATAAATTAATTAATTAAAAAAAAAAGTCTAGGGATCCTCCTTGTTCCTCCCTCTCTCTCATCCTGCACATTCAATTTGTTGACAAGCTTTGCTTTTAAGTGTTCAGAATGTACTTCAAGTCTATTTCTCATTGACTACTATAACAGCCTCCTCACTAGGAGCTTAACTTCTTTGTGAATTATTAATCACATATCACTTACCTGCTTAAAACCTTCCAGTGGTCCCCCTGTTACTCTTTCAAATAAAATCCCAGTTCCTTACATTGGAATATGAGGTCCTGCATGATACAGCCCCAGCTTTCCAACCTCATTCAGCAGTAAACTCACTTAAAAATCACCTAGTCCAGCACCAAGAACAGCAGCTCCCCTCCCCTGTGTATCCTTGAGCAGTAGCTTTTGTTTTCAGTAAGACACAGAAGGTAAACAGATTTGACACCTGATCAGTCCCAGGTGGGAATGAGAAGGCATCTTAGCTACAGCACAAAAGGTCTTCCTTCTCCTGATCTGTTCCACAACAATGTCCACCTATTGCTAAGGGGAGCTCCATTGTAATATCTCCAACATCTACCCTGGGGAACAGCCCAGCTGGGCCAGATTAAGGAGGTTACACAACCCACCCATGCACACTGGAGAATAGGCCTAGGCTGTTCCCCTAGGAGCACTACTGCCTCCAGAGCCCACAGTGGACAGTCTGGGGCTTACCAACAGGGAGAATGAACCATGTTTATCAGGCCTGAGGCAGACTAGGTCTGGGCTCTGGCACTTCTGCTGGGGCCCTTCCGGTGGGGAGCTTTCTGAATGTAACATGGCTTTGCTATCACCTCTCTAGTGGGTGGTTTGTTTTACAAGCCAGAGTATGGTGAGGGGGACTTGCTGTCTTCACAATGAAGACAAAACACAGTGGCTTCTGGGGACAATGGAAGCTGGGTGACCCTGAATTCTTCACGTTCATAAATGTGTCCCAATTAATCTAAAATGAAAATAAAATACAGACAGTGCTTTGCAAATAGCAAGAATACCTATGCTCTAAAGAATTAAAAACTGCTCCTTGAAGAAATGTGTGTGATATAAAGCCTAATGTCAACAGTGCCCAAGCACTGCTCTCTGTGCCTGAAGTTAAAAACGGGTCTGTATTTATTCTAGTTTCTACACATGCTTTCCTGACACAAAGAAGGAGCAGTGTAAAAGGAGAAGAGGAGTTAACCATCTACATGCCGACTGTCTCCAAGCACACTCCCTGGGGAACGAAGGAGCCTCCTGACCTTATCTCATGTGGGGTTGGGAGGCTCCCAGACCTGGGTTTGGACTCAGGCTTTGCCACTTATCTATGCGCCCTGGGCAGGTTCCTTCACTTCTCCCAGCCTCAGTTTCTTCATCAATAAATTGGGATTATCGCCCCCTTCCTTGCGGGATTGTTACAGGGATTTCTGGAGATAATGGAGATAGAGAGTTTAAGGCCAGCATTACCCAGCCTGTACTAGATAAATAACAGTTACTGTTATTTTGTTATTATGCTCTTAAGTAGCAGTGACCTTGAGTCTATGACTGACCTCCTGCCGTCCCCCTTCTGGGACTTAGCCCAGTGCTCCACCTGGGCCAGGCTGCTCTTCCTCTGGCCGTGCTTTTCCTGGTTGGTCCTGGGAGGGAAGGCCCGCTGGTACCTGCCAGTCCCGTTCTGCTCTTCTGGGCCATATGCGATGCCATTCTTCTCTGCCCGCTGGGGCTGTGCCTGCTGGCCTCTCAGGCCACCGGGTAAATCCACAAACAAGGCATCCTCCTCGGCGGGCGAGTACGGGGACCGGGCCTTGCTCCTGTCCCTCCTGCCCTCCAGCGGGTGGGAACGGTACCGGTCTTCCTCTTGCTCCCGCCTCTCGAAGCCAAAGGAGTCCTCATGGCGGCGATGAGGACAGTCCCTCGCATGTCCGGGCCCCGTGCGGCCACACTCACGACAGGACTCCATGTGGTTGGCCTGGGGTACCGCCTGCCGCTGCAGCTTCTCCATGTCCCTGCAATGACAGCAATGTACTCAGCCCTCACCGACAGCACAGCAGGCAGCCAAGGCTCCCCAAAGAACACATTTCCCACTCAAAATACTTCCAGGCCACTGCAATGGCTGTTCCCTCCGCCTGGACCACTTTTCATGCCTCGTCCCTCACTCCGCCTACTTAAAACTTCTACTCCTTTGGGAGCTGACGAAAATGTCACCTCCTCCAGGAAGCCACCTCCACCATACACACAGTGAAGATCAGAACCTTAACTGACTCCACTGTCACACTAATCACACTGGACCATAACTGCATGATGACTATTCCAGAGCTCAAGTAGACTATGAGCTCCATCAGACAAGAGGCCCATCATGCCCAGCACCATTGCCCAGAACTGCTGCACAAAGACTGTATAGATTAGGTCCCTATAAATACCACTGAATGAGTGAACTACACAAGTGACATCTCATGCCTTTCTCTATTGCTTCTGTCTGGGGCAGTCCAGCTTGGAGAAGGCTGCTGAGCCCCGGGTCTCTCCTGCTGGCTGCTAGCACAGCCCCAAATGCAATGGCAGCAAAACTAACATCTTTCCAAGTCAGTGACCTCTTTATATGACCATTTATCTATCTCCTTAAAGAAATGCTTGAACAGGAACCCCACAAGAACACTGACCTAACAATTTTCTGCAGGCAGACACAGAGAAGATAAAGGATTTGCCCAAGATCACACGGCAGGAAAAGAGCGGAGCCAGGGCTTAATCCCAGGCAGGCTGCAGAGCCCTCGTGCTTCAGCCACTATTCTCTACTGCCCGTCCATATGAATGGCAATGGCCAACACACACACAGACCTGAACGCTGTAGAGTAGAAGCAGGTGGGAGGGGCGACAGGTCAGGGTGTGAAGGGGTTCTGGGGCACAGAGAAATAGTCCTATTCCATGGCCTCTCCCTCGCTCCATGCGGTGAAATCCTAGCTATGTCCACATCACTGCCACTTGGTACCAGGGACAGAGCAGCAGCTCCATGAGCTTTGCAGAATTTAGATTGGGAGGCAGGGGAAGGGAACACACTCCACAAAAGAAGGACCAGAGACATGACCTTTATACTCCTGGGTAAAAGGGTCCTGCCCTGGAGATGTAACAAATGGCCACACCAGAGAGCTTTCTATTTCAACATGAACACACACAATGGAAATACTGCACTGATGTGTAGGGGGCCAGACCCAGGTGTCCTTGCAACAACCTCAGAACCACAGCTATCAATAACCAGCACAGACGCAGGGCAGAATCAGGCCAGTCTGGGAGCTAAAATTGAGTTACAATGTGACAATACAATAGAATGTGACAATACAACCCCTAACACAGGGTCTGCTTCTTAGTGTGTACAGGCCTAACTGTTGGCCTTAACTTGGGCATGGAGAACTGAGAAAAATCACACATCTCCCTGTTCGTGTGCTCATCACTTTCCCACAGAAACCCAAAGCTTTGGTGGAAACAAACACACACACACTTTGGACCTCCTTTTATCCATCACTAGGGGACATTCTTGCCCCCACCTTCTATACCTTCTGATAATAGCATTTTGGTTTTCATTTGGGGATCACCCCACACACACACACCCTTAGACCATATGGCTTAGATGCTGCGACTCTACTAGTTCCTGTCCAGCTGAGGCTACAAAATCTCAGTGATTGGTTCAGGGTTTGACACATGACCTAACCTAGGCCAATCAGAGTTAGCCCTGGGACATTGGTTGGAGCTGGTCTCAAGTTGCTACAACTATATGGAAAGCAGCTATGTGAAAATAAAACCAACACCAATGAAAGCAGATGGAAAGACACAGCAGCCGAAGTACTTGGCCTGAGCTTCTAGACCTGCCATACCTAAACCCGATATATCCTTGGACTTTTTGGTTACAAATCAATACATTCTCTTTCTCATTTAAGCTTGTTTGTGTTTGGTCTCTGTTTACTGATAGTAGAAGGAATCCTACTGTATCATTTTATAATGACATATTTAGATGGTGATCTCTGAGGGCCCTTCTTAATGTTTAGTGCAGGGGTCCCCAAACTTTTTACACAGGGGGCCAGTTCACTGTCCCTCAGATGGTTAGAGAACTGGACTATAAAAAAAAACTATGAACAAATCCCTATGCACATTGCACATATCTTATTTTAAAGTAAAAAAACAAAACAGGAACAAATACAATATTTAAAATAAAGAATAAGTAAATTTAAATCAACAAACTGACCAGTATTTCAATAGGAACTATGCTCCTCTCACTGACCACCAATGAAAGAGGTGCCCCTTCTGGAAGTGCAGCGGGGCCGGATAAGTGGCCTCAGGGGGCCGCATGTGGCCCGCGGGCCGTAGTTTGGGGACCCCTGGCTTAGTGGGTCTATAAGCTCCTGCAGTAGGAACACACAGGAAATATTCAGGGTTCTACACTTTGAGAAAAAGGTATCTTACTGTAAACTTATAAAAGGACAACTAACTCTGTTCTACAATGTGTACATTACAAGTTTAAATTGTCTTTCCTCTCTTCCTTTAATCCTTCATAAAACTACATCAGTGTAACCCCAACCAGTAGCCTTCACGTTGCCTAAGTTGGCCCTCATCTTCTTTACTATTCCTCAGATTCGGGAAACCACCCATGAAGACATGCCCAGGCTGCTGCCTGGAGGATTAAAGCTCTGGCTGCCCTCTGGGTCACACCCTGGCCAAGAAGCTTTATCACATGGCCACTCCCAATGTGAGACCAGTAACTGCACCTTCTTGGTATTCACACCCCAAAGATAAACAGCACTTTGACATACAAACTAGATTGTGAAACAAATATGTCATCTTTGTGTATGACATTAGGACGGAAGGAAAAGGGGTTTCCTCAGTTCCAGGACCTAAGGATATGGTACAACGTCTCAGTGTGACCAACTCTAATGTGGATCTTTCATTCTTTCCTAATCAACTGCCATGTATTTACTGAGCACCTATATGTCCCCGTTGGGATGGACACTTGGGGGTGTAAGAAAATAGTACAGAAAATATCTCCCGCCATCAAAGCCAGATGATCCTAACACCCAATTTTATCATAGTAACATTTAATATTATTCTCATAAACTGACTCCCAATCACAGAGTGTGGCAGCCTTTTCTGACTTCGGCGCTAACTTATAACTATAAATCTTAGTCCTTACCCTATGTGTATATATGAGGGTACATACCCTTGTATATGTATTTTTTGAAACTAAATTTGATAGGGAACAGCAATACCTTTTCTTCCGATTAACACCAGCATTTACTACAAAACAAACCTTTAGAGGGTAGCTAAAAGAATGGTAGTCTGACCGCTTTCTAGGCACTAAGACTTGGGGTTATGAACAACTCCTAGCCCATGGCTGCTGGGATGTACAGAATACGCCTCTGTGCCTAAAATGTTCAGATGATAGCTACGGGTTAGAAAGGGGAAGGCAGCAGTCAGAGGGAAGGGGGATGAGGGGATAGGACCAGAGAAGGTGAAGGGATTAGTGAAATTATATATACATAACACACAGATACAGGTATCAGGACAGCAAATCCTAGAGGGAAGGGGGAGAGAATTGGGGGGAGGACAAGGGAAATTTAAAGGGGGACACAGGGGTGGGGGTGAGGGAGTTATATTCAGTGGGACAATTGAATCTGTGTAAACACAGTAAGTTAAAATTAATAAAAACTAAAAAAAGGGGGGGAGGGAATGCTTCCTACTCTCCCACCTTCCCTGACTTCAAACACTGAATTTGCCAAGTCACAGGCTTTTAGGCAAAAATGCTTTTTGGTTTTCTCCCTATCTCCTCGCATTCCCCACAATTTAACACATGACTTTTCAAATCAGGAGACCTGTCACAAAATAGATTTGCAATGCTCGGTTTAGCACAGTGATGGGGAAGAACGCAGCACCCCTCAGCTGTCAGTGACTGTCACGCAGAGCCGTCGGCCGCGCAGGGCGTCGGGGTCTAGGTGAGACAACACAAGCCTTTCCTGTGCAGGTCATCACTATCACTGCAACCTGGAGTCGGCAACTGTTCAAAACACAGGAAATTCCTGACATTCAGTGACCATCTGGGCCGTATATGTCACTTCTTGAGCACAACAAACCCAGAGGGCATAGGATTTAGAGCCAGTCAGACCTGGATTCAGGTGCTGGCCTCACCCCAATATAAGCTGGGTGCCCTCCGGCAAGTCCCTGACATCTCTGGTTTCAGGTTACTCATGTGCAAAACCGGACAGCAGGCCCCGGCCTTCCCGCATTGTTGGGAGAATTAAAGGAGACAAGGCAAATAAGCACAGCGCGTGTCTGGCACACAGTGTGCCTTCAAACACAAACGTGTCGACTCCCAACCTCTATTCTCTCCTCCTTCCTGACCCCAATTTTTTCAAAGCAGCAATGTACTCAGCAAAAAATTTGTATTTCCTTACCTCCCTTGGAGCTGAGGGTGATCATGTAACAGAGATGTGGCCAAAAAGATGTATGCAGACATCTTAAAGTCTTTAAAAGGAGGCATACTTAGCTGGCTTAGCTAACCTTTCCCTTTAGACTCTTGGAACTTAGTCTGTGCTGGATAGCAGGGTGACAAACAGGAGAATGAAAGCCACCTGCTAAAACGTGGGTAGAAAGGAAGAGCCCAGGCTCCTGATAGCATCACAGAGCTACTACACCAGCCTGGACTCTGGGTATGTGAGAAAACGAAAACCCTATTTGAGTATGCCATCCCGAATTGGGTTGTTCTATGACTAGCAACCAAATGCAATCCCTAACTGTGTTAGGGGCTAGGCTTTTAATTTGCAGGGGCTGGGCCCCACCACTTTCAGTACATCGAAGTAATGCTACACGTCTGCTTCAAGCAAATGCTATTGGGGGATTCACACAAGTGGGAAGAGAACCTGTCTCAGACCAGGATACTCCTCTCTTATCCCTTTTCTTCATAAGAACTTGGAAAGTAACACCATCTTAAGCAATTCTGCACTGGCTATCATTTTATTCTGATTCCACACTCTTTCTCTCACCAGGAAATAAAGAATAGTATTTTCCTCTATCTTAATGCTAAACACACACACACACCCTCCACACACATTAAAACTCATCCAAAGACTCATGTGGGCAAAGGAATGAACCTGCAGCGGGGCTTGGCTGGACCTTGGTCCTACCAGTGAAGGCAGCCCTTCCGTTGCGATCCCATTGGAGGGACCCTGTCCATTCACCTTACCTACACAGCCCAACTAGCAGCCCAAAAGCCAGAGCCAGGTCGCTGATATTCTTGGAGAGTTTGGTCTGGACCTGGCCAGATAGCAGAAGTCCCGTCCTGGGAAACTAGCTCAGCCTGTGTTGACAAACGCCAAGTCCTCAGCACTAACCCTCAGTCTCAGGATGACAAGCTCAAAAGCCAGCACCCACCCCGGGCACAGTCCACAGAGTTGCATAAAAGGTTGTAGAGAAAGGGACTTCAAGTCTCTAGGGAGCCCTAATGCAGGCTTGCTCACTTGAATTAGTACCTAGCATTTGAAGAAGAAAATGGCTGGAGAGAAATGAAGAGAGGAGTTGGTTTCTTCTCTTCCCCAGAGTTAAATAGGTCAGTGCCCCTGGGAGGGGGAAATATATCTGCCTACCTTTCACGCTCTGCTCTAAACGAACAATAGAGGGGCTGGCGGCTCTGACCACACACTCCCCAGTTCTCCAGGCTGTCCTCCCCTAGACAAGAACAGGGCTGAAAAATAAATGACACACCAGACTGCCAAGCGGAGGTACCACTTGCCTCAGTGGAGCGGCGACTGGCAAAGCCCCTTGTGAAATCTGAAGGACAGACAAACCAGACAAAGAAGAAAGGAAAGATACTCCTCGCTGGCCAGATCTCCCCACCGAGTTCATTCCTGCCTGGAGAATCCTCCCCTCTTCCTTCCACTTGAGCAAGTCATGCTCAACTGCCCCGCCCGACCTGCGCTAGTCTAGAGTTCTGGCACATGCCAAGCTCACCTTCTGTCTCCCTGGATGGCAGTCTCAGTTCTGGGTCATTCATTTTTGGGGGCCAATGCTTGGTTATTAGTACATATGTGGGTCCTACAACATGCCTCTAACCCCTACAAAATGCTGCTAGATCAGCACTGTCAAGTCCAGAGAGGCTGAGGGCATTCACATGAGTACCAGATTACTCACAATAAATTATCTCGCCTGAAAGATGGAGACAATGGCAACAACAGCCATCACTGTGCACACTCAGTAACTGCAAAACCCTCAGCCAAGCACGTCACACAGATGACCTCTTCTTATTGTCTAAACCCACCAGGCTAGAGATATTCTTACTCTTCCATTACAGGTAATAATACTGAAGCTCAGAGAGGTTGCCTTGGATCAAGCAACCAGTGACAGAAGCAGGACTCAAATGACATCTGATCTGACCCCAAAGCCCTGCACCTGCCTAAAATACCTGTCTATAAATTCTTTCTACCAAGGGTCCAAGTGACTTGTCCAACCTCAGAAATTCTTGCTACATTTTACCCAAAATGATCAAGATCACTTTAGTTCTGCAGAGAGTGCAGAGGGCCAGAAATATAGGGGCCCCTTCTGAGCAGGCTGACTCCCCACACGCCAGTCCCATTAACAGTGCTCAGATTGCTTCGGGACATCCCAAGTCCTAGTTTGAACATCTTACAGCCAGAGTTTGTATAATTGTTTGTTTTTCTATCTACTCACCCTCCTGCCCAGCCAGCCAAATATATTCATTCACCCATCCAAGACCTGAATGTTTCCTATCTGCCAGGCACTGTTCTCATTTTCAAGGAGCTTACAGTCTCGTAGGGGTGAAAATCAGAAAGCAAGCAAGCATAACTTTAGTGTGCAAGTTCTACGCATAAGGAATGAGAGGGTTCTACAAGGAGGGCATCTAACACACTGAAGGGTCGGAGCGGAGGGAAGTAACACCTAGGCTAAAACCTGAAGTGTGTGCATAAGTTGAACTAATAAGGGTGAGGGCCAGGGGAGCATCTGAGCAAGGCCCAGAGGGATCCTAGCGCCTCCTGAGATGGACCCTCTAGGTACCGCCTGGATGCCACCACAGTCTCTTCTATCCCTTGCTCACTTTGCTTCAGTCATATCCCCCAGCTTCTGTTTTTTGAACAAATCAAGCTCATTCTCACCCAAGGTTGTTTATGCCACTCCTTCTGCCCCGAACACTCTTCCTCAAAGTTTTGCATATGCGACTTTCTTGGGTCAATCAGGCCTCACACTTACATCTTCCCCATAGAAAGAAGCCTCCCCTGACCGCCCTACTCCCTGCCCACTAGTCCCTCCCCACCCCATCACCCTATTTTATTGCAACTTCGTGCCTAGATCATGATATAAAATCATCTTATTGATTTGTTTGCCTGTTTATGGTTTGTCACCCCACCTCCCCCCCAAGAATGCATGGGACTTCACCTCTCTCTTGAACACTGCTGTATGTTTTCAGCATCTTTAACAGCCCGGCGCGCAGTATGTCCTCAATAAGTATTTGTGAAATAAAAGATCAAATGAATGAATGCACCCTAATTCAAGAAATTCAGTATGGGTGGGGCATAGAGAATTGGAAGTGGCGAGATATGAGCCAAAGGTCCTAGTTTGAACATCTTACAGGCAGAGTTTGTATAATTGTTTGTAGGGACCCATGCCTTGCTCAAAAGCTCTGCTAGGGAAGTTGGATTTTATTCCAAACGTAAGTAGACTATAAGTCCCTTCAGTCCCAAGACAGGACTATAGTTACACCAGAGAGCACAAAAATTTGAAAACTGAGCAGAGATAAGTTGCCTTCCGACAGGTCCGCCTATCTGAGCCGCTTGTCAGTTTTGGGAGCTGTGAAGGCAAGCTAACCTCCTTGCTCAGTGCTTTAGCTTGTTAGAGAGAACAGGTATCCTAAGATAAGAGAAAAAAGTGGTCCAACAGGCAACAGGGAGAGCTGGGAAGACAGATTTCAAGGAGGCTGCAGGAAATCAAAAATCAAAGTCCAAAGTCTGGCAACTGGAAGAACACGGAAATGGGGGGGGCAGATTATGACAGAAGGAGGTAGCTGGCAGCAATGCTTGGTGCTCCTTACAGCTTGCGGGAGAGGGGAGATCTCAGAATACTTGCATGAACGTCTATCAGGGACCCTGAAGCTAGGCAGGAAACAGGACAAAGGGAGAAGGGGCAGTGCTGGCGCTCAGCTCTGCTCCCGGGTCAGAGGAATGTTGTAGGAAGAGGCAGGAGTGGGAGGGAGAGAAGCAGGCTGAGGGGCGGGGCTGCAGGAGCCGGGGTGTGGAACCACAGTTCACACTGCTCGAGGATGGGAACATCCTGGCAAGGGAGGGATTGCCATTTGCTCACAGGATATTCATTATAGATGTGATCCAGAGGATAGACATGGAGTTAGGAGGGTGTAAGGAAGAAAGAGCCAATAACATTGCTAAACCAAACCCTATGGGCCAGCATATGTGATACAGAGTATCTACTATGTTGTAGACATCAAGCTCAGGGAGCCCTTTATCCATTGTTTATTTAATACTTGCAACAACCCTGGAACCAAGAAAAACTGAGGTTTATAAGCATACCTAATTTGCACAAATGACATAGCTAGAAAGTGGTTGCGGTTGGATTTGAACCCAGGTCTACCTGAGCCCAGAGACTAAGCTCTGAGAGGAGATACTTAAGGTAAAAGAAATCAATATAATAGGAAGTAAGGGGTGAATCAGCCAGCCTGGACATTGGTCGTTTGGGCCTCCTTAATCTCATTGTACAAATCACTTTTCCTTCCTTTGCCCGAAGCCCCAGTGTTACTTAGGCAGCTACCCTTGCCTCACTGTCTGTCCCATGGTCTGATTCTCAGCAGTGAAGCATGTCGCCCAGGCATGTGCCAATCAGCATATATATTCCCTGGCCACAGTATATGGTTTAGAGCAGGGGTCTCAAACTCGCGGCCCGCTGAACAATTTTGTGCGGCCCGCAGACTAATCCACGAAGTTCAAAATATTTTGGATAAAATTAAGTAAGCCTAGGGGCCTACTTGTATTTTTCATTTCTCTAGCATCCTAGCTAGATATTAGCTTAGTTAACAGCAGTTGTGATGCGAACTACAGTTTCTGGTCGTTTTGTGACACTGAGTAAACTGCATGTACGATTGTGCTTGTTGTACTGATTTTTTTTTTGTTTTCAACTGCAGTGAGAAAAGTGTTGCGTAACAGTTGCCTTTTGTAGACCTAGTGCGGCCCGCCGAACGGCTGTGATCTTGCTCTGCGGCCCACATGCTGAGTTGAGTTTGAGACCCCTGCTTTAGAGCATAAATGTGATCTAACCCTGTTTGATCACAATGGATCTCAGAGCTTCTGGTCAAGACACTGACTCTTTCCTGGATGACATGAGGCTGGAGCTATATTGCAGCTATCTTGCCCCCAGATCCTAGATCTGCCAAGGACCTCCACATAGAGTTCAAGAATGAATCCAGGCCCTGGCCGGTTGGCTCAGTGGTAGAGTGTCGGCCTGGTGTGCAGGAGTCCCAGGTTCGATTCCAGGTCAGGGCACACAGGAGAAGTGCCCATCTGCTTCTCCACCCCTCCCCCTCTCCTTCTTCTCTGTCTCTCTCTTCCCCTCCCACAGCCAAGGCTCCATTAGAGCAAAGTTGGCCCAGGCGCTGAGGATGGCTCTGTGGCCTCTGCCTCAGGCGCTAGAATGGCTCTGGTTGCAGCATAGCAATGCCCCAGATGGGCAGAGCATCGCCCCCTGGTGGGCATGATGGGTGGATCCTGGTTGGGTGCATGCGGGAGTCTGACTGCCTCCCCGTTTCCAACTTCAAAAAAATACAAAAAAAAAAAAAAAAAAAGAATGAATCCAACCCAGAGCTGGGCAGGGCCCAAAGAATGACTGATAAATGACTGATAATGATATTGTCTGAGCCTTAAATCCAACTGTTTTTTTTTTTTTTTTTTTTTAATTCAGTGAGAGGAGAGGAGGCAAACACTCCCACTTGTGCCCTGACCAGGATCCACCCAGCAAGCCCACTAGGGGGTGATGCTCTGCCCATCTGCAGCATTTCTCTGTTGCTCAGCAACTGAGCTCTTCTTAGTGCCTGAGGCAGAGGCCATGGAGCCATCCTTAGCCCTGGGGCCAACTTGCTCCAATTGAGCCACGGCTGCAGGAGGGAAAGAGAGAGAGAAAGAAGTGATAAGGGGAGGAGTGGAGAAGCAGATGGGCGCTTCTCTTGTGAGCCCTGACAGGGAATCGAACCTGGGGCATTGCAAGGCCAGTGGTTCTGGCCATGCAGATTCACATTGAATTTGGGCAGAGAGTAAAGGAATTGTAGAGTCAGAAAATGGTGGGCCATTCTGTTTATTAAAATCTCTTTTAACAGCAGATGAGCAAGCAGGTAGGGAAAACGGCTTCCCTCTCAGGGCTGATGAGCAAATAGATGGGGGTGGGGAGGAACCCCTTCTCTGGCAAACAGAAGCAAAAAATGGCTCCTCCCAATGGTAGCAGGCAATCCACAATCTGCATCTTTCACCCTGAGGGCAAGCACCTGCAGCCTTACATAGACTATACACACATGGAGCTGCCCCATGTTCATGCACCAATCAGATAGAGTACAAGCCAGGAAGCCTAACACATTTGTTTGCCCGAAAGACATCCACACACCGGGCCGACACTCTACCACTGAGCCAATTGGCCAGGGCCAAAGCCCTGTTTTAAAGATAGGTCCATCCTGAACTTTTCAGTGACATGAACAATAAATTCCCCCTGTAAGGTTAATGTGTCTGCATTTCCTGTAACCTGCAATCAGGAGTCTTAATATGTCACATTCAGACAGAAAGCATCTGCCTATATGAACCAAAATGAAGCATTTGGGTGAGAGGCAAGGAGGGGAGAGAACAAAGCACTACTTTTGGGGTCACCCACTGAGCAGAGACAGGTATTTTCCAGCGTGGGCCACCAAGCTGGAAGAGAGGCAAGATTTAGTTCTGCCTGACAAATAATTCTAACTAACCAAATGTCTGAACATCCTATTCTGAAAAAAAATAGAACATTTAATAAGTCTGGATTTGTTTGGCTGACAATTTTATCTCTCAGAAAGTTAAGAGGAAATGCTATCATCCCTTTATTCTGCCTCAGAAGGTAGAACAAATTGTTTTATTTTTTTTAAAGGAAGAAACCTTGGAAAAACACAATTGTGGGATTTTAAGAGTTTATTAAGAGCATAATAAATACAAATTTTAAAAGTTCAGAGAAAATCTAGGGACAATACAAAATCTAGGGCCTGAGACCATAAAGGGGAAGGCAGCCCAACAGAAAAGCAATGGAGCCCTCCCCACCTCCAAATCTGATAGCTAATTATACAACCTTCAGGTGGGAAAAAGTAAAATAGTCACTATATGCAAATCCACATAGCAAATCAATCCTGAACAGTTCAAGACAGACATCACTTTTTAACCACTGCACCTTTTCCTGTTAAGCCCAATCTCAGTCTCAAGTTACCTTTGACCCAGTGCCCTCATCAGCCATGATGAACTGGCCAGAGCTGGGAATGAACGAGAATGAGCTCATTCTCCATTACTGGTCTAAAGAAACCAGTGTACCAGCACAGTGCTCTCAGAGCTCCCGCTAGAAAAGGACATGCGCAGGAAATGAAGGGGCACAGAACCGAGCACAGGTGACCTGTGGTGGAATGGTAAAATCTACAAAAGGCTAACGTCTGTTCATTTAAAGCAAAGCAAAACAAAAACAAAATCTCTATTTTTGACAAATTAGAAGACAGGAGGGGACAGTTTAAAAAATATGAGTCATGCCTGACCAGGTGGTGGCACAGTGGATAGAGCGTCGGACTGGGATGCAGAAGGACCCAGGTTCGAGACCCTGAGGTTGCCAGCTTGAGTGTGGGCTCATCTGGTTTGAGCAAAAAGCTCACCAGCTTGGACCCAAGGTCGGTGGCTCCAGCAAGGGGTTACTCAATCTGCTGAAGGCCTGTGGTCAAGGCACATTTGAGAAAGCAATCAATGAACAACTAAGGTGTCGCAACAAAAAACTGATGATTGATGCTTCTCATCTCTCTCCGTTCTTGTCTGTCTATCCCTCTCTCTGACTCTCTCTCTCTGTCCCTGTAAAAATAAATAATTAAAAAAATATATGAGTCACGGGGATTTCTGCTTGGGGTAGATGACACAACTTCAATAAAGCTGAGCTCTTCAACTTCTAGATTTAGTTGCATTATTTTCATCAAGAACAATAGTCTTCGCCTGACCAGGCGGTGGTGTAGTGGATAGAGCATCAGACTGGGATGCGGAAGGACCCAGGTTCGAGACCCCGAGGTTGCCAGCTTGAGCGCGGGCTCATCTGGCTTGAACAAAAAAAGCTCACCAGCTTGGACACAAGGTTGCTGGCTTCAGCAAGGAGTTACTCAGTCTGCTGAAGGCCCCCAGTCAAGGCACATATGAGAGGGCAGTCAATGAACAATTAAGGTGTTGCAATGCGCAACGAAAAACTAATGATTGATTGATGCTTCTCATCTCTCCGTTCCTGTCTGTCTGTCCCTATCTATCCCTCTCTCTGACTCTCTCTCTGTCCCTGGAAAAAAAAAAAAAGAACAATGGTCTTTACCATAAAAAGTTAAGAAAGACTAAAAGTCCAAGATGGGGATGAGCTCCAGGCCCAGCAGTCAGCACCCCAGGGCCCTAGGACAGTGGTCAGCAACTGCGGCTCTTTGGCCCTTTGGCCCCTGAGTGTGGCCAGCTTAGGAGTACCCTAATTAAGTTAATAACAATGTACCTATCTATATAGTTTAAGTTTAAAAAATCTGGCTCTCAAAAGATACTTCAATCATTGTACTGTTCATATTTGGCTCTGTTGACTGATGAGTTTGCCGACCACTGCCCTAGGATAACTTGGGAGATGGGCTCATGGAACCTCTCAGGTGAGCTCTAAGGAATCAAAGAGAACAGAGAAAATGCCAGAATATGGGAGACTAGCAAACAGCATCTGGATTTTCAAAAGAGGAGACAATGGCCCTGGCCAGTTGGCTCAGCGGTACAGCGTCGGCCTGGCGTGCGGGGGACCCGGGTTCGATTCCTGGCCAGGGCACATAGGAGAAGCGCCCATTTGCTTCTCCATCCCCCCCCCCTTCCTCTCTGTCTCTCTCTTCCCCTCCCGCAGCCAAGGCTCCATTGGAGCAAAGATGGCCCGGGCGCTGGGGATGGCTCCTTGGCCTCTGCCTCAGGTGCTAGAGTGGCTCTGGTTGCGGCAGAGCGTGGCCCCTAGTGGGCGTGCTGGGTGGATCCCGGTCGGGCGCATGCGGGAGTCTGTCTGACAGTCTCTCCCCATTTCCAGCTTCAGAAAAATACAAAAAAAAAAAAAAGAAAAAGAAAAAAGAAAAAGAAAGAGAGGAGACAAATTCATTAACCACAAGACTGGAGAGCCTGCCACTAACCTCTACAAAAAGTAAGCGGCATCCTCAGCGAACTGATTTCAGAGCACATGGGAAAGGAAGCACTAAGAAGAAGGCAAACAAGTCAGTAGAAAAATGGAAAGAGAACAGGTACAGGCAATGCACTGAAGAAGAAATACAAATGGCCAATAAATAGAAAAGGCCCCTCAAATCATGGAACTATACATTAAAATAATCAGATACTGCCCTGGTCGGTTGGCTCAGCAGTAGAGCATCAGCTTGGCGTATGGAAGTCCTGGGTTTGATTCCCGGCCAGGGCACACAGGAGAAGCACCCATCTGCTTCTCCACCCTTCCTCCTCTCCTTTCTCTCTATCTCTCTCTTCCCCTCCCACAGCCAGGGCTCCATGGGAGCAAAGTTGGCCCTGGCACTGAGGATGGCTACATGGCTTCTGCCTCAGGCGCTAGAAAGGCTTTAGTTGCAGTGGAGCAATGCCCCAGATGGTCCGAGCATCACCCCCTGACGGGCATGCCCAGGGGGATACTGGTCAGGCGCATGTGGGAGTCTATCTGTCTGCTGCCACCCACTTTTCACTTTGGGGGAAAAAAATAATAATCAGATGCTATTTATCAGCAGCTCAGCAAAAATTTTAAAAACTGGTAATATCAAATACTGGCAGGGAAATAAGCCCTCTCACTAGTGAAACATTTATCTTTCTACAAAAGGTAATTTGGTGATATTGATTAAAATTTAAAATACACTGTATCTTGACCAAAAGACTCACACATACAGAGGCCAAAACAACTTTTTTGTAGAAAGCTTTTTGTTACAGGACTATTTTTTAAATTAAATTTAATGGAGTGACACTGGTTAATCGAATCATATATTTCAGGTATACATCTCTATGGTACATGATTTGTATATTGCATTGTGTGTCCATCATCCAAAGTCAAACCAATCTTCCATCACTGTATATCTGGCCCCTTTACCGCCTGCTATCCCCACAGGATTATTTATAACAGTAAAAGATGACAGAAAAACTATCCCTAGTTTAACACGTGCTTAACTACATTATGGTACTGTGAAATACCATACAACACTCAATCAAAAATAAAGTTGATCCATATACACTGATATAGAATGATCATCAATATGTGATCATTCATGCTTTAAAAAAGTACAGCCTGACCAGGTGGTGGCACAGTGGATAGAGCATTGGACTGGAATGCGGAGGACCCAGGTTCGAGACCCTGAGGTCGCCAGCTTGAGCATGGGCTCACTGGGTTTGAGCAAGGCTCACCAGCTTGGACCCAAGGTCACTGGCTCGAGCAAGGGGTCACTTGGTCTGCTGTGGCCCTCCAGTCAAGGCACATATGAGAAATCAATCAATGAACAACTAATGAACCGCAATGAAGAATTGATGTGTCTCATCTCTCTCCCTTCCTGTCTGTCCCTCTCTCTGACTTTCTGTCTCTGCCACAAAAAAAAGTACAAAAAAGACATCTATTTCTATAAGTGCATATATGTATATAAATGGTTAAAAAATAGTTTCATAAACCCTGGCTGGGTAGCTGAGTTGATCAGAATGTGATCCTGGGCCCTGGCCGGTTGGCTCAGTGGTAGAGCATCGGCCTGGTGTGCAGAAGTCCCGGGTTCGATTCCCAGCCAGGGCACACAGGAGAAGCGCCCATCTGCTTCTCCACCCCTCCCCCTCTCCTTCCTCTGTCTCTCTCTTCCCCTCCCGCAGCCGAGGCTCCATTGGAGCAAAAGATGGCCCGGGCGCTGGGGATGGCTCCTTGGCCTCTGCCCCAGGCACTAGAGTGGCTCTGGTCACGACAGAGCGACACCCCGGATGGGCAGAGCATTGTCCCCTGGTGGGCGAGCCGGGTGGATCCCGGTTGGGCGCATGTGGGAGTCTGTCTGACTGCCTCCCCATTTCTAGCTTCAGGAAAAAAAAAAAAAAAAGAATGTGATCCTGAAGCACAGAGGTTAATGGTTCGATTCCCAAGGTCAGGGCACATACAAGAACAAATTGAGTTTCCTGTCTCTCATCTCGTCTCACTTTTCCTCCCTTTCTCTCTCGCTAAAATCAATAAAAAAAAATTTTTTTAAATAGTTTACTAGGGCCCTGGCCGGTTGGCTCAGTGGTAGAGTGTTGACCCAGCATATGGAAGTCCTGGGTTGGATTTCCGGCCAAGGCACATGGAGAAGCGCCCATCTGCTTCTCCACCCTTCCCCCTCTTCTTTCTCTCTCTCTCTCTCTCTCTCTCTCTCTCTCTCTCTCTCTCTCTCTCTCTCCTCCTCCCGCAGCCAAGACTCCACTGGAGCAAAGTTAACCCGGGCGCTGAGATGGCTCTATGGTCTCCACTTTAGGCGCTAGAATGGCTCCGGTTGCAATGGAGCAATGACCCAGATGAGCAGAGCATTGCCCCCTAGTTGCCATGCCAGGTGGATCCCAGTCAGACGCATGTGGGAGTCTGTCTCTCTGCCTCCCTGCTTCTCACTTCAGAAAAAAAAAAATTACTAGGATACCCATTAACCTGGTAACAGAGACAACCTTGGGAAGATGATTAAGGATATCTTGTCTTTACCTTTTTGTGTTTTTTAAAATAAGAGGTCTCTATTTATTGCATAGTTAAATATATACATTTAACAACTATACAATAAAACAAAAAGGTAGGACACAATGAGTATTAGGGACTAGCATGTGGGCTAGGAGTAAGATGTATCAAGCCTAAAATGTGTCATCCCTTCTCCTGGGATGACAAAGGAAATGCCAATGGCACTATGAACAGAGTGCCTGCAGGCTAATGGTAGAGCTTTCCTATCATTATTGTGGACACAATAGCAAAATCCAGGGTGAATGACAATACCAGGAGGCAGAGTCAAACTCTACTGTAGTTAAGAGTTACTGATTCAAGGCCCACATGGAAACTTCTAGGACAGTCTTTGGTCCTGTTTAATCCAACACATTTGCTAATTTTCTCAACCTCTCACTCATTCCACAGACATCTGAGAGCTTACTATGTGTCAGTCATGCAGAAGATACCAAATGATCTCTGTCTAAAGCCAAGAATACTGAAAAGTAAAAGGCAAAAATTAAAAAACAGCATGACAAACGCTCAACTGCGGTGTTGCAGTAGCTGCAAGGGTGGGCCTGACCCTAGCCTGCCCTCTTGAAGGAGCTACCATCTATGCCAAAGGCCTGTTCACCTAAAGAGAGAGCACGGAGCTAGGAAATACCACTAACACCAAAAATGACACACGCGTGAACTGGAAAAGGTTGACAAGCTAAAACATACCATGTGAAACCATTTGCAGTGACTGAAAAATCCAGCCTTTAGGCTGCTGGAGGTCCCTTTTGTTTTGAGGCCTCAGCAAAAGCTGACCACTTGTCAGAGGCCTCTAAGCAGAGCCAGGTTTCTGGAGAGTGAAGAAGGGAGCCCGTGTCAGGTGAGGACTGGCTGAAGGCACACCCTAACTTTTCCAGGGCCACCAACCCTCTCTGAGCCCCTGACTCCAGCCCTTTGCATTTTCTCTCAGGGAATCAACCACAGCCAACAGACTCAGGAATTTCAAGAGCCCTGACTGTGTTCTTGGTCCGCCCACTGCGGGCAGGGGCTGCTGGGAGATAGCCTGCTTGGCCCCCAGCAGCAGGCGGCAGTCTGCCGCACACTTTCAGTCCGCAAGATCTCTAATGTCCCTCCTATTGCACACAAGAAAAGAAGAAACACACACCAAGCTCCAAGGCTCTGTACCCAAGGCAGGTGTGTCACCCTCCCAAACCTTTGTGTTTCTCCATTTAAAGAAGAGAGTGGACTAGATAACTTCGAAGGGATCCTCCAGCTCTGACACGCAATAAGTACGTGGTCCACTCTTCTCCTGGAAGAATTCATTGTTAAAAGGGACTTCAAAGACAGGGTGATGCTTCACACAAGTGAGTGAATGATACAATTCTGGGCACTCAAGAGTTCTCATTTGCCTGACCAGGCGGTGGCACAGTGGATAGAGCGTTGGACTGGGATGCGGAGGACCCAGGTTCAAGACCCCGAGGTCACCAGCTTGAGCGCGGGCTTATCTAGTTTGAGCAAAGCTCACCAGCTTGGACCCAAGGTTGCTAGCTTGAGCAAGGGGTTACTCGGTCTGCTGTAGCCCACGGTCAAGGCACATATGAGAAAGCAATCAATGAACGACTAAGGTGCCACAACAAAAAACAGATCATTGATGCTTCTCATCACTCTGCATTCCTGTCTGTCTGTCTCTATCTCTCTCTCTCTCTAACTCTCGCTCTGTTTTTGTAAAAAAAATAAAAATAAACATATAAAGTACTCTTTAAAAAAGAAGAGAGTTCTCATTTGAGTCCTCATCCTAGCACAGGAAGTGCTCTGACAGGGACCCTCCATCGATACTGACCTCTTCAATGACGACCGAGACAGCACCTGCGCAGCCTGGTTCATGGCCCTGACCCACGCGTTCATGTCTTCCTGGGTGTCGGCGCTGAAGTAGTAGGTCCTCATGCCCGACTGCTCGGCCTGGGAGCCCCCCATGGAGCTGCCGTAGATGAGCGCTCGCATCCCAGCGTGCACAGCCTGGAAGACAGAGGTTAGCACAAGTTTCACTTCCAGGAACAAGCACAAGTCGTCCCCCTTCCCAGACTAAAAGTCCAAGCACCGACCAGCTTGTTTCCACACCTGGGAAACGCCACCGCTGGCTCCCCTTCCTCAGCACAGCCAGCTGTGTCTGTGCCCCACAGGAAAGCCCTGCAGCTGTTACCTGTTTCTGACTCATCTTACTCATGCATAGGGACGGGCAAGCACCCAGGGCCTATGTGAGAAAGAGACTTTAAATAGACCCTCATTCTGCAGAAGCAGACTCGCGGGAATCCCTGTTTTGGTTCTGCGACACATGATTACTGGAACGGAGTCAAAACCCAGCTGCAACAGCAGGCAGCGTGGTGCAGATATTCACTGCGCTTCATGGCACAGGCACAGGACGTGCTGCGTGCTGGTCAAAGGAGCTGCCGCTCTCTGCACAGAGCCACTACAAAGTCTGACAGAGCTAACATCTCAGTGAAAATCCTTGCGCACCTACTGTGTGCTGGGAAGCCTCACGGTGCTTTCATACGAATCCTTGCAAAGAGCCTGTGAAGAGACACTGGGAATGACCACTGAAAAGCACCTGGGATGGTTTCCAAACAAGAAGCAACAGCAGTTCTTTCCCTTGTGCCCTGATAAGCAGGGGCCTGTCTTTTTAATTTGCAAGGAAGAGCCTTACCAAATCTACATTAGAAGAGGAGGTCAAAAAAGGCAAGGAGGGCCCTGGCCGGTTGGCTCAGTGGTAGAGCGTCGGCCTGGGGTGCGGAAGTTCTGGGTTCGATTCCCGGCCAGGGCACACAGGAGAAGCGCCCATCTGCTTCTCCACCCCTCCCCCTCTCCTTCCTCTCTGTCTCTCTCTTCCCCTCCTGCAGCGAAGCTCCACTGGAGCAAAGATGGCTCGGGCGCTGGGGATGGCTCCTTGGCCTCTGCCCCAGGTGCTAGAGTGGCTCTGGTCGCAACAGAGAGATGCCCCGGAGGGGCAGAGCATCGCCCCCTGGTGGGCATGCCGGGTGGATCCCGGTCGGGCGCATGCAGGAGTCTGTCTGACTATCTCTCCCCGTTTCCAGCTTCAGAAATAGAAAAGAAAAAAAAAGAAAAAAGAAAAAAGAAAAAAAAGGCAAGAAGGGAGTTACTGAGTGACTACTATATATGTGTCTCTTGGCTACTGCTATGAGTTTAATCTCATTTTAATCCCACTGGCCTTGAGAGGTAGGGGCAGAATCTGTTTCACAGATGTAACAAATGAAGGTTTGAGGTGTTAAGTAACTTTCCCATATTTCCACATCTACAAACAGATTATTTACAGCACTTATCATTGCCTGCCATTATTTATTTTACATATTTGTTTATTGTCTGTCTCTTCACTCTAGGGCAGTGGTAGTCAACCTGATCCCTACCACCCACTAGTGGGTGTTCTAGCTTTCATGGTGGGTGGTAGCGGAGTAACCAAAGTATAAATGAAAAGATAGATTTAACTATAGTAAGTTGTTTTATAAAGATTTATTCTGCCTGACCTGTGGTGGCGCAGTGGATAAAGCATCAATCTGGAAATGCTGAGGTCGCTGGTTCAAAACCCTGGGCTTGCCTGGTCAAGGCACATATGGGAGTTGATGCTTCTAGCTCCTCCCCCCTTCTCTCTCTCTGTCTCTCTCTCCTCTCTCTCCCTCTCTGTCTCTCGCCCTCTCTCTCTCCTCTCTAAAATGAATAAATTAAAAAATTTTAAAAAAAAAGATTTATTCTGCCAAACTTAGCGAAAATCCGACATAAAGTACTTGGTAAGTAATTATTATTATATGCTTTAACTTGCTGTAACTCTGCTTTATAAATTTTATAAAGTAAAGTTACTTCCCTACTTTATAAATCACCATTACTGTGGAACCAGTGGGCAGTTAGAAAATTTTACTACTAACATAGATATAAAAGTGGGCGGTAGGTATAAAAAGGTTGACTACCCCTGACCTAGACTATAAGACTTCATCTATTTTTTTTTACTACTGTATCACCAGGAACAGTGCCTGGCATATAACAGATGCTCAATAAATATTTGTTGAATGAATGAAGAGTTGGAGCCAGGATTTACACCAAAGTCTGCCTGGTTCTGAGTCTAAGCTTCTCTGTACAATGCTCCCAGGTCTCATTCAGAAGTGAGGCTGATTATATATATATCCCTGGTCTGATAATCTGGATCCAGAATGAAAGGCAAGGACCAGTCAGAGGAAACCAAATGAGAACCAATTAGAAGCTGAAAAATGACATGCTTCCAAACTCACTAATGGTCATAAATGAAACCTGTCAAACTGTCGGCATTTACTGCTCCCCACACTAACATCTAAGTCCAAAATGCCTATTAAATAGGGGCCTGTTTCGAATGTCTGGATTCATCCAGCCCAGTACCAGGGAAATACAGGCAAACTTGACCTGCAGCAAAGGGTCCCTACAGTAGCCAAAGCAAACATGATTTCCTTGTTTGTACATATAAGGGGTCATCTACTGTCCCAGGAAGGATTCCTTCTATTTTAGCAAGGTGGAGATGGGGCAGTAAGAACAGAATAAGAAGACACCTGTGCATGTCTTATTGTGAATCAGCAGAAATTCTTAGAGAAGTTCCTCTGCGCCTGACTTGTGGTGGTGCGGTGGATAAAGCATTGACCTGGAATGCTGAGATCACTGGTCCAAATCCCCAGGCTTACCCAGTCAAGGCATTTACGAGATGCAACTACTACTATAAATTGATGCTTTCCAGCTCCTTCCCTTCCCCCCTTTCTCTCTCTCTAAAAACTAATATACAATCTTTAAAAAAAAAAAAAAGGGAGGGGCCCTGGCCGGTTGGCTCAGAGGTAGAGCGTCGGCCTAGCGTGCGGAGGACCCAGGTTCGATTCCCGGCCAGGGCACACAGGAAAAGTGCCCATTTGCTTCTCCACCCCTCCGCCACGCCTTCCTCTTTGTCTCTCTCTTCCCCTCCCGCAGCCAAGGCTCCATTGGAGCAGAGATGGCCCGGGCGCTGGGGATGGCTCTGTGGCCTCTGCCCCAGGCGCTAGAGTGGCTCTGGTCGCAACATGGCGACGCCCAGGATGGGCAGAGCATCGCCCCCTGGTGGGCAGAGCATCGCCCCATGGTGGGCATGCCGGGTGGATCCCAGTCGGGCGCATGCGGGAGTCTGTCTGACTGTCTCTCCCTGTTTCCAGCTTCAGAAAAGTGAAAAAAAAAAAAAAAAAAAAAAAAAAGGAAATAAAAGTTCCTCTGGACAATGACCCCATAAGATCTCTGACAGCCTCTCCCAGACTTTCTGCCCAGACAGACAGCTCTGGGACGGGCACTCACCCCACCAGACACAAGGCCACCCACAAACAAAGGGAACCCTCAAAGGTATGAGAAACCAGGTCCCTGCAGTACAAGGGTTCATGGAGCCAGCCTTGTCCAGGAGATCAAGATGGGACACAATTCAAACACGGAGAGTTTATATGTCTGTCTGCAAATGGACCTGGGAGTTAGAGCCATCATTACAAAGGAGTTACACGTGATCATGAATATAACCTCAGTTGCTAATCAAACCGCCATTAGGTGCCATGCCCAGCTGCCCTTGGCTCTAAACAGCAGGTCCCCAACTACATTCTGTCTGTGCTTGGACATCTTAGACGTATTAACTATGAAGTCAAGAAGTACAGGACGTTCCCTTTCCATCTGGCCAACTGATCCAGTCCAAAGTGCCCTGAGCCTAAGGAAGATGCCAGAGCCAAGACGACATGAAGTCGCATCTCGAAGATGCTCCCTTCCCTTCTGCTCTTCACTTCCCAGTTAAAACGATCCTGCTCAGCAACTGTGCATGACTGAATCGGCACCAGGCCATGCCCAAAGGAAACGAGGATGTAAGCAATGAAGATTTTAGGCGACAACCGTAATGCCCCAGGATATGACTGCTCCTCCGGCTCTTATGACTCAGGTCTTGATAGAACACTAGTGAGGCAAGCGGAAGGCTCACACCTCAAGTCCCCAACGTCAGCCTGCAGCACGGAGAAGCCTAGGTGGGGACATATAGGAGCACTGAAAGGCCAGAGCCTATGATTAGCTGACTGATTCATTCTCTAACTTAACCATTCAACAATAATTTATCACTTATTGAGCTGTACTGGAAGTTGAAGAAAAAACCTTAAGTAAGGCCAAGACCTTAAGGAAGGTCTTTCTCCTCAAAAGACCACAGACAAGTAACTGCAGCTGCAGGAAGTGCGATCAAGAAGTTCAGGTTGCTGTGAGACAGGGTAACGGGAGCCTGGCCTGATGGGAGAGGGACTTCCCTAAGGAAATGACATTTAAGCTGCTTTCTACATTATACACATGTATTTTAGGAGGAGTGGCACAGAGGGCATGTGTGCTACCCCACGATAGACAAGAGTACAGTATGCTTCAAGGAGGAGGTCAGCATGACTGGCTCAGTGAAGCAAGATGAAGTGATGTTACTGCAGTGGGCAGGGCCAGGTCACTGGGGCCCTATGGTCGCATTAGGGCTTTATCTCATTTATAAGCACAATGAGAAGCAATTAAATGGTTTAAGCTTTAGAAGTGATGCGATCAGATTTTGTTTGGTAAAACTACTCTGGCTGCCATGTGGAGAAGAAGTTAAAGACAGGCAGAGCCAGGTGAGGGGACTGGGTTGGGAGCCACTACAGGAGTGCAGGTGGGAGATGGTGGTGGGCAGAGAGAAGGAGAGGAGAGGAGGAGCAGGCAGAAAGGAGGGGAGGCGCCGGCAAGAGGAGGGGAGGAGCGGGCAGGGAGGAGGAGAGGAGCGGGCAGAGAGGAGGGGAGGAGCGGGCAGGGAGGAGGGGAGGAGCGGGCAGGGAGGAAGAGAGGAGTGGGCAGGGAGGAGGGGAGGCGCGGGCAGAGAGGAGGGGAGGAACGGGCAGGGAGGAGGAGAGGAGTGGGCAGAGAGGAGGGGAGAAGTGGGCGGAGAGGAGGGGAGGAGTGGGCAGGGAGGAGGGGAGGTGCGGGCAGGGAGGAAGAGAGGAGTGGGCAGGGAGGAGGGGAGGAGCGGGCAGAGAGGAGGGGAGGAATGGGCAGGGAGGAGGAGAGGAGCGGGCAGAGAGGAGGGGAGGAGCGGGCAGGGAGGAGGGGAGGAGCGGGCAGGGAGGAGAAGAGGAGCGGGCAGAGAGGAGGGGAGGAGCGGGCAGGGAGGAAGAGAGGAGTGGGCAGAGAGGAGGGGAGGAATGGGCAGGGAGGAAGAGAGGAGTGGGCAGAGAGGAGGGGAGGAGCGGGCAGGGAGGAGGGGAGGAGCGGGCAGGGAGGAGGAGAGGAGCGGGCAGAGAGGAGGGGAGGAGTGGGCACAGAGGAGGGGAGGAGTGGGCAGAGAGGAGGGGAAGAGCGGGCAGGGAGGAGGGGAGGAGCGGGCAGGGAGGAGGAGAGGAGCGGGCAGAGAGGAGGGGAGGAGTGGGCACAGAGGAGGGGAGGAGTGGGCAGAGAGGAGGGGAAGAGCGGGCAGAGAGGAGGAGAGGAGTGGGCACAGAGGAGGGGAGGCGCGGGCAGAGAGGAGGGGAGGAACGGGCAGGGAGGAGGAGAGGAGTGGGCAGAGAGGAGGGGAGAAGTGGGCGGAGAGGAGGGGAGAAGTGGGCAGGGAGGAGGGGAGGTGCGGGCAGGGAGGAAGAGAGGAGTGGGCAGGGAGGAGGGGAGGAGCGGGCAGAGAGGAGGGGAGGAATGGGCAGGGAGGAGGAGAGGAGCGGGCAGAGAGGAGGGGAGGAGCGGGCAGGGAGGAGGGGAGGAGCGGGCAGGGAGGAGGAGAGGAGCGGGCAGAGAGGAGGGGAGGAGCGGGCAGGGAGGAAGAGAGGAGTGGGCAGAGAGGAGGGGAGGAATGGGCAGGGAGGAAGAAAGGAGTGGGCAGAGAGGAGGGGAGGAGCGGGCAGGGAGGAGGAGAGGAGCGGGCAGAGAGGAGGGGAGGAGCGGGCAGGGAGGAGGGGAGGAGCGGGCAGGGAGGAAGAGAGGAGTGGGCAGGGAGGAGGGGAGGCGCGGGCAGAGAGGAGGGGAGGAACGGGCAGGGAGGAGGAGAGGAGTGGGCAGAGAGGAGGGGAGAAGTGGGCGGAGAGGAGGGGAGGAGTGGGCAGGGAGGAGGGGAGGTGCGGGCAGGGAGGAAGAGAGGAGTGGGCAGGGAGGAGGGGAGGAGCGGGCAGAGAGGAGGGGAGGAATGGGCAGGGAGGAGGAGAGGAGCGGGCAGAGAGGAGGGGAGGAGCGGGCAGGGAGGAGGGGAGGAGCGGGCAGGGAGGAGGAGAGGAGTGGGCAGAGAGGAGGGGAGGAGCGGGCAGGGAGGAAGAGAGGAGTGGGCAGAGAGGAGGGGAGGAATGGGCAGGGAGGAAGAAAGGAGTGGGCAGAGAGGAGGGGAGGAGCGGGCAGGGAGGAGGGGAGGAGCGGGCAGGGAGGAGGAGAGGAGCGGGCAGAGAGGAGGGGAGGAGTGGGCACAGAGGAGGGGAGGAGTGGGCAGAGAGGAGGGGAAGAGCGGGCAGAGAGGAGGGGAAGAGCGGGCAGAGTGTGGAGAGAACTGGTGGGAAACATCAGCACGACATGGTGAGGGGCTGGATATGAGCGTCAAGGATAAGTCTCGCAGGTTTATGACTTACAGAAACAGTGGTGCCTTTCGGTTGAAATTATGAAACAAACTCCTCATGTCCAACCTTTGGGCTGACTCGCCCAGGGAAGAACTCTGGCTCCTGGAGTCAGCCTGAGGTCCACAGTGGGCTCTGCCTCTTACCCCTGGGTAACCCTGGGCAAATGGTGCCACCTCCTGTGCCTCTGTTTCTGCATCTTGAAAACGAAACTGGGCCCTGGCCGGTTGGCTCAGTGGTAGAGCATCAGCCTGGCGTGCGGAAGTCCCGGGTTCGATTCCCAACCAGGGCACACAGGAGAGTTGCCCATCTGCTTCTCCACCCCTCCCCGTCTCCTTCCTCTCTGTCTCTCTCTTCCCCTCCCGCAGCTGAGGCTCCATTGGAGCAAAGATGGCCAGGGCGCTGGGGATGGCTCCTCGGTCTCTGCCTCAGGCGCTAGAGTGGCTCTGGTCGCGACAGAGCGACGCCCCGGAGGGGCAGAGCATCGCCCCCTGGTGGGCGTGCCGGGTGGATCCCGGTCGGGTGCATGCGGGAGTCTGTCTGACTGCCTCCCTGTTTCCAGTTTCGGAAGAATCCAAGAAGAAAAAAAAAGAAAACGAAACTGTGGGTAACAGTAGTATTTACAGGCAGTCCCTGGGTTCTGAGTAAGGTAGGTTCCGTAGGTTTGTTCTTAAGTTAACTTTGTATATATGTTGGAACAGGTACATTTCCTTATTAAATGCAACTTAAGACAGATGTTTGTCTTAACATAGAATTTATTTTTACTTTTCTGTGCATATAAATACTCAAACATTTTCAAACCTACACAATCTATCTCGTTTGTAACCCAAGGACTGCCTGTACCTTGTAAAGCCATACGAGCACTAAATGAGATAATGCACATTCAGTGCTTCCGGCACAGCTTGCCATTCTGTAAGGCTCCGAAAGAGTTAGTTGATGTTACTATAGGAGCAGTCGCTTGAGGAACCTAAGGTGGCTGACTAATGAGCTTTCTAGAAACTTTAAAAGACTCTTCTCTGCCTCTCCCCAATCACTAAACATGACTACAAATAAACCTTAACCCATCTTCACTTGGGAAATGAAGGCAGTGTGCCTCACCAGGACTCCGAGAGAGGACAGCTCCACATGGTCTCTGTCTGCAGAACGGGGAGGCCCCACCTCCCCAGGCAGAATTACAGAACTCACCAAAGGGCGGGTGAAAGAGCTCTGGATGGGCAAATCAACCACTTACAGTGCAGTGATACAAGAGCTGCGGAGGCACAGGAGGGTGCCACACCTGTCTGGAGGGCCCAGGGAAGGCTTCCTGGAGGAGATGACCCTTTGGCAAAGGCCTGTAGGCAAGTAATGTCCTGGGCCTTCAGGCAATCTATTAAGGCTGCAGGAAAAGCACATATGGGAGTGGCTAAAAATGGGGTTGATAAGCTGGGGCTTTGTGATCTGAGACTAGACTTTATCCTGTAGGTAGCGGGGAGCCACTGAAAGGTTTACGGTGGGAGGACAAACCTGAACAGATGTGCGATTCAGGAACAGTGTGGAGGATGGACTGGAGACTGCAGGGGAGTGTGAAGGCTGAAGCCAACTCTACAGAGCACTCTCTGTGTGCTAGGCACGTTCTCGCAGTAAGTTAGTTACCCAGGGGAGGGACTGTTGCCGACCCAGGACAGTGACAGCAGCAGTGCAGAGGATGAGACAGATTTGAGGGATAAAAGAGTAAAATTAAAATGGGAACCTGACCAGGTGGTGGGGCAGTGGGTAGAGCATCGGCCTAGGATGCTGAGGACCCAGGTTCAAAATCTCAGGTCACCTGCTTGAGCGCGAGCTCATCCAGCTTGAGCACAGGTTTGCTGGCTTGAGAGTGGGATCGAAAACATGACCCCATGGTGGCTGGCTCAAGGAGTCACTGGCTCTGCTGCAACCCCTGGGTCAAGGCACATATGAGAAAGCTGTCAATGAACAACTAAGGTGCTTCTCGTGAGTTGATGCTTCTCATCTCTCTCCCTTCCTGTCTGTCTGTCTGTCTGTCTCTCTCTCTCTCTCTCTAGGAAAGAAATTGAAGTGGGAGAGGAAAAGGGCAGCTTTCTTGTTCTCCTCTTATTCTTTAATAACCCCGATGCTGATGCACACTGTACAATATCAGCCCCACAAAGGCAAGGACTTTGTCCTTTCCATTCTGTGCCAAGTAAAACCACAGAATACAACAAATGTTTGTTGAATATAAATAAGTAAAAACCCTCATCTCTTGGCTGGCCTTCAGCCAGAATTTGGCAGAGGGTTTTACTCTTTCGGGTGGCATGCACCCTTTTGACAGTTTGGTGAATCTATGAACTCTTCTCAAAATATTTTTAAGGACACAAATAAAATAAAGGAAGTATACTGAAATATAGTTATCAAAATATTTTTAAATGTGAAATAGTGATACAGGTGCTTCTTTAATAACACATTATAAAACAAATGTTGTAATAATTATTGTAATTTCAAAGTAAGGATGCTCATAAATGATATTTCAAGATTTTTACAGTTACACTGTGATGTGAGAATATCTCTGGTTTCTATTGGTGACCAACACACAGGTGCTGCTAATACCTGTTAAGACCTGCTTTCTCAATCAAAAGAAATGTTATAGGTTGAAAAACAGAAAAGGTGTGCTTTGTCCACTGACACTAGAGGGTCTGCAGACTCAGGTCAGGACTCCTTGGTTTTGAGAGAGGGAGAATGGCTGCAATCGGGGTAGTGGTATTGTATGGGGTTGTTTTTGGTTTTTTTTGGAACTGCATTTGGAATATTCTCAAAGTAACTGATCATAACTATATATATTGTATTTTAACACCTTTTTGGTAGTTGTGAAAACAGATTGTAGGAAAACCTGTCTGTAGTAGCTTTTCTCTGCTCTCAGGTCCTGAGGGTCTCCCCGAAGGCCCCCCACAAACACATACATGCCTTCTGTCTCTCAGACAAAAGATTTAGGGAACACTCTCAGTGAAGGCATTTCCGCACTGAAGGTCCTCGGACCCTTGGCTGAATGGAGTTGTTTTCTGCTCCAGCTCCTGGGTCCGAAGCACCAAGCTTGCTCAGAGGTGACCCAAAGGCCGAGGGTGCCTGTGCGTCCACTAGGAGATCTTTGGGGAGGTGCCCCAGGGGAGGAAGGCAGAACGCCTCAGACACCCTGCTTGGCTCAGCCTGCAGACCTGGCTGTGCTCAGGGTCCATCTAGCACTCAGCCTCCCTGGTGATGTGTAGGGTCTGCGGGGCTGCAGGCAGAGTTGAAAGAAAAGACCAGGAGGGGACCACATACCCTTTCAGGCTGTGCCTTTATCTTCCACTATAGATAACCCTGAACGACCTCAAGCAAGGTGTCCTAGCAAGAGCATTTCAGCTCTGGAAATGGAGAACTGACATTAGAAACGGACACAAGGTCCAGGACACAAAATACTGTGCATTCCTCAGTGTGCCCAGGCGCACGGAAGCTGAGCTGCCCAGGAGGCCCTCTCTGACCCTCAGGGAATGGTGCTGCAACCCGAAAAGAAAGGGCGCCCCTTCACACTCAGGAAACCACAGCCCTTTCTGGAGGACCAGCTGAACACCACCACCTGTCTGCAGTAGCTTTTCTCTGCTCTCAGGCCCTGAGGGTCTCCCCGAAGGCCCCCCACAAACACATATATGCCTTCTGCCTCTCAGACAAAAAATTTAGGGAACACTCACAGTGAAGTCTAAGAAAAAAAATTTTTTGATCAACAACACATAAAAGATGTTTTCCTAGAATCTGTTTTCACAACTACCAAAAAAAGTGTTAAAATATAATATATATAGTTATGATCAGTTACTTTGAGAATATTCCAAATGCTATTAAAAAAGAAAAAAATCCCATGCAATACCAACTGCATGTCCAACAGCAACACTTGATCCTACAAGGGAAGGGGTCACAAGAAAGACTTTTCAGGCTGCAAAAGACCAGTCTGAAACCTATGGAACAAAATGCTTTCAGAGCCAGCAATAAGCAGGAGCTTATTGATATAAACTATAAACTACAAATAGTTTCCTGAAGGGTATTGCTAGTGCAATAACAACAAACATTAATTCAAATCACCTCCCACCTCCCACAACGTGTGTGCAGGAGGCGACCAAAATGAGATGCGAAAGTAAAGCTAGGGGAAGACAAAGGAATCATCTTCCCTCCCTGTAATTCAGCCGAAAGAGGATCTAGTTCTGGTTTGAGTTCCTGTCTCTAGCATCTTCCAGTTTTGTGACTTTGGGCAAGTTTCCTCAGTGTTCTGATCCGTGTGTTCCTAATCGAAAACATGGAGCTGATGATACTGACCTCACAGGCTACCTAGAAACATGAAATGAGCTAACATGATAACAGTGCTCCTCAAATCATAAAAGTTTCTGCAGACACAGATATAAGACAATACTATATCATGCAACAGGAAGTGGGAGAGGACTGGAGAACCTTTAACCCACTGCAATTCTGGAGTCACTGTGGATCAGACAGTCCGGGGAAGATAAAGACACCTCACAGCTGTCAATGAACAAAGCTGAAACATCAGCCCAGGAAGGAAAAGTAGAGGAAAATAAGACTGGATTTTCCAACCATCACCACCACAATGGACCCCAGATCGAGAGGCTGGGGCAAGCTATCACTTGTCAGTGATGCCACGGACATTGCGTACCAACAATTTCCTTTAGTCCTTCCAGAGACTGGATGGTGTCTCATGCTTTCCCATGGTCCTTTAAAACTATCTATGGCTGGAAAATGTGACTTCTGTTCAACCTCTGCTTTAATACCTACTGCTAAGTACTCCTTTGTACTCCCAATATGGAAATAGCCAAGCTCTATTAGTAGTACAGTCAGGCGTCCTCACCCCAGCTTGAAATGCAAGCCACCACTTTGTATTCTGAGCAGCGTGAGGGGTGTTTTCCTGCTCCAACTGCCAGTAATGTGGACCTTCAACCCATCCCTCCCCCCACTATACCTAGGGATCCAAGAAATACCAGCAGTGAAGGAATCTGTGGAGGTCACTGAAGGAGATGGCCTCAAGATTCCCCCAGTTTGGGCCTGACCACCATCCTTCCGGAGCCTCCACAGCCAGCTGTGAAGATGCTAGAGGCTGGCAAAGGACGGCCATCAACTATCATGGCCCCATTCACTCCAAATGGCACAGCGACAAAGGAAATAGAAAAAGACAAATCCTTTTACTGGTAAAGGGATTCCCCCAGAGCCTGACCAGGTGGTGGCGCAGTGGATAAAGCATCGAACTGGGATGTGGAGGACCCAGGTTTGAAACTCCGAGGTCACTAGCTTGAGCACAGGCTCACCGGCTTGAGTGAGGGGTTGCTGGCTTGAGATTGAGATCATAGACATGACCCCATGGTCACTGGTTTGAGTCCAAAGGTCACTGGCTTGAAGCCCAAGGTCGCTGACTTGAGCCCAAGGCTGCTGGCTTGAGTAAGGGGTCACTAGCCCTGCTGTAGCCACCCCCCCCCCCGGTCAAGGCACATATGAGAAAGTAATCACTGAACAACTAAGGAGCTGCAACAAAGAATTGATGCTTCTCATCTCTTTCCCCTCCTATATGTCTGTCCCTATCTATCCTTCTCTCTGACTCTGTCTCGGTCAAAAAAAAGGGGGGGGGGATTTCCTCAGAAACCTTCAATGGTCCAGAAAATCAACCAAATTTGATTCAAATTGCTTTTCAACAATATAAACAAAATGGACAAACCTGAAAAATCTCTTCAACAGGCAGGCCCCCTTACCCCCACTGTAAGTTTTCATGATGTAACTGATATAAATCCATTATGAGGGACCACCATTTGCACTAAATGGCTGGATGCTAGTTGGACAGGCTGATTACAGTGATAAGAAAGATTACAAAGGGCTGTGTCTGATTTGCAATCACAGGATTGGAAGAGAAAGGAAAAGAAGGGTCTAAATATCTGAGCAGGCCGGAGGACTCAAAAGCTCAGAATCAAATGAAGGTACTTGTGACATGATGTTACTTTTGTGTAAAGAAGTTCTAACTTTGTTAACTTGAGCCTGAAACTCTAGCTTAACTTCTTCCCCTTTTCCACAAAAAGAAATGCTTTTATAAAGCCTTTTTTGGGAAGACAGTTGCATAGGATGGAATTTGGGCCCTAGCGGAGAGGTGGCAGTACCTTGAAGGAATACTTGCGGCTTATGCGGTCCTCAGGGCCCACAGGCGATATCACGTAGCTGGGCAGAGGGATGCTCCCAAGGACCACTTCTTCTCGGCTGTCTTTGAATGGAAAAACACATCAGAATAACCTTCTGTGGCACCTTCCAGGAGCTGGGCCATCCCACCGCCCTAGTTCAGGGCTCCTTATCTCTCCCTGGGATGACTGCATTCACTGATGGTCCATTCAGCTCTTCCTTGGGGACCTGTGTGCTAATGCTAGAACTACACTGGTGAATAGCCACGGCCCTCTCCCCAAGGGCTGAAACAAATGTGTAAACATGCTCAACTCAGCCTGCTAACTCCTAAAATACCACAGCATACCAAGGGCTGAGGAAATACAGAGGCAGGGGAGACATCATCTCGGGAAGTTGAGAAGGCTTTAGAAAGTGATATTTAACGTGTTTTTAAAGGATCAGGAGGGGCATTCTGGGTAGAGCCAATCTCATAGGCAAAGTTAGAGCATGTGTGAAACACCCTACCTTAACATCTATTCTCATCCTCCTCCAAAGCATCTTTATTACCAGAGGCAACTTCCTGATGACAACTGGTCCTGTCACTCTCTTACTCAAAGGCACTTTGGACACATACTGCCCGATGGACAGAGCATGAAGCCCAACCTCCTCTGCCTGGTGTCACATCCCTATTGCCTTCTGGCCCTTACCCACCTCCTGAACCGCATCTCCTAGTGCAGCCTCCATGCAAGACTCTCTCTGGCCTCACAGGTCCGTCAATCCACTTTCTTCTGCTTCTAGAACTTTACTAAAGTGTCTCCTCTGCTAGTAATTTCCTAAAGTGTCTCCTCTGCTAGTAATTTCCATCACCCCCCCACACACACACACACACAGCAAAGCAGTACCTACCCTTAAAAGCCCAACACAAATCCCATCTCTTCTAAGAGGTTTCCCCAAATGTTCCACTATGCAATTAATTAATTAATTTCTTACTGCCCCTAAACTGCCTAAGCACTGGATGTCTTCTAAAGCACCTATCACAGTCTAGTTTTATCTTAAAAGTAAGCCATCTCTGGCCCTGGCCAAGTGGTTCAGTGGATTGAGCGTCATCCTGGTGCAACAAGATTGTAGTTCAATCCCCGGAAAGGGCACATACAAGAAGCAACCAATGAGTGCACAACTAAATAGTGTCTTTATCTGTCTTTCTCTCTCTCCCTTCCTCTCTCTCTTAAATCAACGGGGGGAAATATTTAAAGGTATTAAAAAAAAAGAAAAGCTCTCTTTTCCTCCGTATTTTAAGGCTTGCTTTCTTTCTCATCATTTCACAGCCCCTAACTCTATGTACTGGCACTCCATAAACGTTCATATGGCCAACTCAATTCACCAGTTGTCCATAGACTATCACAGTGGGTAAATCCAGATGTCAGGTTACAAAATACAGTGATTTACCTCTACTTCCTACCTCTCCAGATTGTGTCAAAGGTGTGCTTATGTTCTAAGTGGGGCAGAGGTTGATACAACTGCAGATCTTGAGACTCTAAATAGTAGCAAACCAGATTCTATTTATTTTAACTAAATAAATAGAACTTCCAGTGCTGGGACTTGTAACAATGATGTCACCAACCATCCATATATGTAAAACTTAATAGTATGGCAGGTCAACAGGTTATTAACTAGCTCAATCACGGACTCTAAGAAGACCACCATTTGCGTCACCTTACCACCCTCTCTAGCACAAGGAGCCCTTGGTGGCTCGAGCCTCAGCTCACCTTTATAGTAGAACAAGCAATAATCGGCAAGCACAAACCACCTCCTTTTCCACAGCCGCATCCCAGAACTGTCCTGCAAAGCAAAGCAAACTTATCAATGTCTGAGTAGTAGACTGTTCTCCCTCCCCCCAATCTTGACTTGCCCATATTCACTCTCTCTTTCAATAAATTAATGAATTTGTATTGCACACACACCCTTTTACTAGGAAATTAAAACTTATATTCAATGATGGTAGATATCCAGGAAGTTGCACCCATCCCTGGAAACATTAATATATTATAAGCACCCTTCTGTTAGAAAGGAACTTATGAGAAAAAAAAAAAGAAAGGAACTTATGAATACAAAAATACAGTTCTTCCTTTAAGAATGAAATCAGCTTTTAAGAAAAAGAAAGTAGTTAATTAAGTGCCATACTACAAAATACTTTCACTTGTGCTGTTTAGAAAACTGGTTTGCGCCTGACCTGTGGTGGCGCAGTGGATAAAGCATCGACCTGGAATGCTGAGGTTGATGGTTCGAAACCCCAGGCTTGCCTGGTCAAGGCACATATGGGAGTTGATGCTTCCTGCTACTCCCCCTGTTCTATCTCTTACCTCTCTCTCTCTCTGTCCTCTATCTTTCCAATAAAAATAAAGAAAGAAAGAAAGAAAGAAAGAAAGAAAGAAAGAAAGAAAGAAAGAAAGAAAGAAAGAAAACTGGTTTGCATAGTATAAAACAAAGAGTTTAAGTTAGCTAATTAATCAATGAGGCAAAGTTCTCATTTGATTAGTTCAGTTCTCCACCATGAGACTGTTCTTGTTTCTACCATAAGACACTGTATTTATCCTATTTTTTTATTTTTTAGTGAGAGAGAGAGAAAGAAAGAGAGGGACAGCAGGTAGAAAGGAAGAGAGATGAGAAGCATCAACTTGTTGTTGCAGCACTTTAGTTGTTCAATTGCTTGCTTTCTCATATGTGCCTGGACTGGGGTGGGGGGCTCCGGCTGAGCCAGTGACCCTTTGCTCAAATCAGTGACCTTGGGCTTCAAGCCAGCAACCTTTGGGCTCAAGCCAGTGACATGGGGGTCGTGTCTATGGTCCAACGCCCAAGCTAGAGACCCTGCGCTCAAGCCAGTGATGTCAGGGTTTTGAACCTGGGATCTCAGCATCCCAAGTCGAAGCTCTACCCACTGCACCACCACCTGGTCAGGCAGAAACTGTATTTTTCTTCCATCCAATATAAAGCACCTTGGATTTTTTTGCTATTAAATTATCTGATAATAAAAATCTGTCTTTTCTAAAATGTAAATGATTATATATATTTATTTTAAACATTTTAGATAATTATGAAAAATTTTTAAAAGACATGCTCCTGGTAGGATAACAGTGTTTTAGAGTCAATTTTCTCACAAACCTAGGAAAATCCCAGAGTTTTTATAGGTGTTAAAACTGTCTTCCTTTTGCAAATATTTTTGACAGTCTTAAATTAAAAAAAAAAATCTGTTTCTAGACCTAATAACATGAAGTTTGTTCATTGTGCACCTACTGATGTGCTAAAAACATATTTAATTTGCTGAGTTCATGCATTTCTCGGTTTTATCTTCACCATTGACCAGATAATCTCTAAGCATACGGTAGTTGTTTTGTTTGGAAAACTCTCCATACTTCTATATGTGGTTCAAACATCACTTCCTTCAGGAAGTCTTCCAGGACTCCCCCACGCAAAGCTGTGTTCTCTCTGCTGTGTATCCACAGCACTCCACAGGGCCTCAGTTATCAGGTCACAGCAGCAGAGGGGCCTGGGCCTGGGGTTATTTATCATTGCTTTCCCTTCACATTTCAAAGGAGCATCCTTTTATTCAATGGATGCAGGGAAGCAAATGAAAAAAGTCAGAGGGTTAAATTACTCAGGTGAGAAAAGAGATGAACATAAGAAAAGAGAGTGAGAACAAGCTGTGAGGAAGGGGTATCTTTAAGAGAGGGGCTGGCCTGACCAGGTGGTGGTGGCGCAGTGGATAGAGCATCGGACTGGGATGCGGAGGACCCAGGTTCGAGACCCCAAGGTCACCAGCTTGAGTGCGGGCTCATCTAGTTTGAGCAAAGCTCACCAGCTTGGAACCAAGGTCGCTGGCTCGAGCAAGGAGTCACTCGGTCTGCGGTAGCGCCCCCCCCCCCCCCCGTCCCCATCAAGACACATATGAGAAAACAATCAGTGAACAACTAAAGTGCTGCAACAAAGAATTGATGCTTCTCATCTCTCTCCCTTCCTGTCTGTCTGTCCCTATCTGTCCCTCTGTCTGACTCTCACCAAACCTCCCCCCAAAACCCCAAAAACAAAACAAAAAAAAACCCAGAGAGGGTGCCAGAGGAGAGGTGACAGAAGAGGACGTGGTGGTTGCCATGGGGAGCAGAACGCGGGAGACAGATTCACAGGGACCGTTAGAGATTTCATCTGCGTGGTGTGCAATGTAAATGCCCTGCTCTGTCTTCCCATAAATCCTTTGGTAAAAATGTGAATCATTGCTTTTAGAGTTTGATCTGGGGGGGGGGGGGGTTTGTTTGTTTTTTCCCCCAGAAAATAGGATATGTGAGAGACTGTGCCAGGTGAGGATACAACACGTGAGAGATGTGTCTGCATACCGCCCCACAGACAAACCATGAGTTCCTCGAGTGCAGGAACCGCAAGCTATTCATCTCCTTATATTTGCTGTGAGGGCACTTGGAACAGGGCAGGTACCTGGTGAATGAACGGACAGGCAGCACGGAGAGGAGACAAGAGGAGCACGGTCTCTGGCCCTGGGGGTTCACAGCCTACCGTGGCAGAGGACAGTGGTGAGGACAGAGATGGAGGGTGGCCCCGGGGCAGACAGCGCTGACAGGCTGTGGGAGAGGGCGGGCCCATGACGGTGCTGAGGTTTCTAACCCGAGCACCTGGGAGAACAGCGACTCATCCTCATGACCCAGAACAGCAGGCGGGGGAGAGAGGTGGGGTCAGGAGACAAGGAGCTGAGTGGGCTGATCTGGAACATGAGGTGCTGCGGAGCTAGATATGTGTGCTAGACCAGGGGAAGGGAAAAAATGGGATTTTTTTGCCAGATGATAACAGAGACGCTTTAACATCAGCAAGGCACATACTGGCAGTGGGGCTGGTTTCATGGTGGCCCACCCACTCCAGCTCCTGGGCCCCAGGGCAGCAAATGGCATCAAGGGCCAAAGTGGTTAAAGGGGTTTACAGGAGGGGAAACTGTAGTCAGTGAGTGAACAGTCTACTCAAAAAATGAACAGCAGCCTGACCAGGCAGTGGCACAGTGGATAGGGCGTCGACTGGGATGCAGAAGACCCAGGTTCGAGACCCCGCGGTCGCCAGCTTGAGCGAGGGCTCATCTGGTTTGAGCAAAAGCTCACTAGCTTGAGCCCCAGGTCGCTGGCTCGAGCAAGGGGTTACTTGGTCTGCTGAAGGCCCGCGGTCAAGGCACATATGAGAAAGCAATCAATGAACAACTAAGGTCTCGCAACGAAAAACTGATGATTGATGCTTCTCATCTCTCTCCATTCCTGTCTGTCTGTCCCTATCTGACTCTCTGTCTGTTAAAAAAAAAAAGAACAGCAAATCGCTCAGCACGGTGGGCAAAATCTACCTGCCTCAGACAAACACGAGCCTGTCCCAGCTCTGGGAGGGGAGGGGCCAGCATAAGGGAAGGAATCAGCAAGAGCAACCTCCTACCCCCACCCTGCCTCCTCGGCCCCTCACCTGCTTGTGCAGCCAGCCCCTCACCACCACGGGAACATTGGGGTTCCTCCGAATGGCCTGGTCTCTCTTCCCAAAGCTGTGTACTTTGTTGCTGGACTTTATGATCTAGGAAGAAAGCAGACTTGAACTCTAGCAGCGGGGAGGACCCAGGGAGGCACAAAAAAAGCACCTGTATGGTGGGAGGGCTGCAGGCCCCCTCTGCCTTACTCTAAGTAGCAACACCCTTTGATCAAAAGAACAGCAAGGAGACAGGGCATAGGCATGCACATGGCCACAGCATTCTAATTAAAAAGCGAGTCCGAGATCTGGCAAGCTTCCCATCTGGGTCACAGAAAAAAAAATGTGCAGGAACATTTGAATCAATATTCACCGACAGCTGCTGCCCCAGTAGGTCCTATGGTTTTCTGGAACAAAGCTACTTTTTGGTCCCAGACTTCGCCTGTTATCCCTCCTGGCTGGGTTAGGCTCAGCGCTCCCTCCTCTGCACAGCTGGTTCTCTTCCCTGCCCCCCAATCGATGCTCCCACATCCTGGGCACAGAAACCTCTGGGCCGTCTTCAAGGGCACCATTCCTCGGGCCCATCTGTCAGAGCTGTCTCCAGGCTGTCTCTAACACACCTGTGGCCCTTCCAAGACAGGCCTGGAAAATGCAGAATGCATCCCAGAGCCTAGATGTCAGTCCTGGTACTGTCAGCAATCACCTGTTTTCTTGGACACGTGACATACCCTCAACCAGCTTCAATTTCCCGACCTGTCACTATGGGGGGGAGACTTCTCACGTGTCTCCTTCACAAAACTAGGGTGAAGGTCAAATGGGCTTCTGATTACAAAGGGGTTTGGCAAATATAAAAGAGGGGACAGAAGGAACGAGTAGCCAGGAACTCACCTTGGGGCCAGGCTTGGTCTCCATGGTGGAAGTGGTCCCAGTCGTGGACGTTTCACTGACCATGCTGGACGGTCTTTGGTTTCTCTCTTGCTTTGACATATGTGGATCTGGCCTGTGGGGAGACAGAGGAGAACCTAGTGAGTAAGGGCCAGGCTGCAGGAGGAAGGAGAATCTGAGATGTATTCCTCGTTAGAACTGGCTGACGGTCCCTCAACAACCGAGGACCAACCTCTTGGAGACCACCTGACTCCAGACAGTCTCAGTGCCACGATGACCAGCCTACCTATGTGCTTCAGGGAATCAAGAGGATGAAGGATGGACACATCCCTACAGCCTAGTACCCCACAAAGCGGCCAGGAAATCACCCCTTTTTGCTGCCCTAAAGTCCCACATTTACTCTCTAACTCACGTGACCGTGGCTGCTGCCCCATCAGACGGGCACACACAGTCACACATCACTCTTCACAGTGAGAACAATCCATACCCCTTATACACATACACACCCCTCCATTTCTCTGTCTCCTCAAAGAAGCTGCTTATAATTAGTAACAAGATATCACTTGTGCCCATATCCACGCCCCCAGACACACACAGAGAATCGCTTACATAAACGCCAGGAGGGCTTGCCTCCCAAAATAGACTATTCAACCAAGAGTCCTATTCTGGGAACACTCCAGTTGCCCCAAAATAGAGCCATCGGAGATATTAACCCTTTGTGCTATGCTTGAAGAACAGGAAGTAATAAAGCATGCCTGGGTCCCCAATGAGGATCCCCTGGGCGTATGCCCATCAACATCCAGTGACATCACACTTCTCACAGAGAAGCCCCGCTTGCCCATGGAGGACCAGCACTTTGGCGACATCTCCCTCCGACACTCAAGAGACACCATAAGGAACCCTTCTCACCTGCCTCCACAGAGCCCCAACATTTGCCAGCGTTTTTCAAAGCAGTGTGGTGGCCAACGCCTCCACACAAATTCAATATTATCCTTGAGCAGCTTGGGGCTGATGCCCAGATGCCGCTAACTCCAGGATCCGTGAGCCTTCCTCGAAGCAGAAGTCCCAGGAGGTCACTGGGTTTCGTCCTCTGCTCTGACAGGCAACAGGATGGGCTGCAGTAAACTGAGGCTTTCTGCCTGAGTTGTGGAGAAAATCTGACCTGGAGGCCTGGGCCAGGACCCTGGGGAGATGAGGACAGAGGACCCAGGCCGGACACCGCGGAGGAAGCAGCGTCCTGATGTCCTTTCTCCAGCCTCGCTTGCACAGAGGTGCTAGGAGGGAAAATCCTGGTTTCCACAGTGGAGATAAAAGAAGCTGCTTCCCTGAAAAACCACTGCTGCTCCCAGGATAAGTGATCCTTCCCGTTCCCCCAGCCAGAGCTACACCGTTAGGGAAGTTCTCCGGGGAAGGGCCAGTGCAGCGGGCACCGGCTTTCCGAGGGGCTGGGGCTGGGGCGGCTGGATGCTTGGCAGCTGGAGACGCAATTCCCTTCAGGCAGGAGGCTTGCTGGCTCCTTATCAGCTCAGGCACTCACTCTAGATTCCCGCCCACGGCCTCCATCCCAGCCAGACTTTTGTTATTGCTCCCCACTGGAGAATGCCGCTACATTCAGCGGCTCACTGTGGGCAGTGGCTGCGTGCGGCAGAGCCCTACGCCAACGGGGTGGGGTGGGAAGGGGCTCTGAGAGGCTCCTTGTCCAGGCCCTGCCTCCGGGAGAAACTATGTCCCAAACACCTTCCTGGAACCGGGTCTTGCCTAATTTCCAGGCTTCCAAGGTGTAAGACAAGGAAGAACTGTCAGGTCACCTCAGTTACAGCAGCTGTATCTCTAAGCTAAAAAATTCAGGGCACAAAGTTCAACAATAAAACAGGTTTGTTTGAGATTTTATCAAGACGAATTTGCTCTCATTTAAGGCTTACGTAAGGCTTCTACAGAATATTTGAAAAATATTTCTTAAAAGCTGAAAGGAAAAAAAAAATCACCATAGTCCCACTACCCAAAGGAAAATCAGTTTTAGCACTTGTTATATTTACTTTCACTATTAAAAAAATTTTTTTTAATTTATTGTTTTTCAGTGGGGGGTAGCGAGAAGTATCAATTCATAAGTGCTTTACTCTAGTTGTTCACTGATAGCTGTTGTATGTGCCTTGACCAGGCAAGCACAGGGTTTCGAACCAGTGACCTCAGCATTCCAGGTCAACACCCTATCCACTACACCACCACAGGCCAGGCTACTTTCATTCTTTTTTTATGTACCTGTTTTTTGTGAGGGGTTTTCATGAGGGGATGCATTTTTATTTTTATAAACTGAGCATACTGTATTTATGATTTTGCATCTCGATTTGAAAAAAAACTTATTATAAACATTTTCTCCACTCTTTTAAACTCATCCACATCATTTCAAATGACTACATCAGATTCCATCAACTAGCTACACCATCCATCCAGGCAGGACACAGAAAGGATGATCTGGATTGGTGACTGGCCCAGGTAATCCACAACACACGGCCACGTCTGCCATTCTGCACCTTACAATCTTGAGCTCTAACTCTAATCATCCCCCTGCATTCTAACCCCGTCTCCTTCCCACACTAGCTTCTGAAATGCTAGCTGGCAGGGGGTTCCCAGGCCAATAGAACAGGAAACAAATGACTGCCCTGCGGCCCTGGGGGAGTGAGGACAGGGGGTACAGCCACCACCCAGGAACCCGGCGGTGAACATACTTCAGCTGGTGAAGGACTGGTTGTGGCCCCAACACTGAACATCAGTGGCGGGGTCAGGGGTGAGAGGTAGGGAGCACATGAAAACAAATCCATTCTTCATGACTACAGAGACATCTGCTAAGATGCACCCAGGATAAAAAAAACTGGCTTGTTAGGAAATACAACTGAAGCTCAAACTAATCTGCCCCCAGGGAGGAAACTGTGTAGTTTCTATCTTCCCCAGGGCTCCCCATGGGAGGGACAGCTCCCAATTGAAGCAACAGACTCAGCCACTGCCTGGTAGTTAGTCCCTGACCTGGCTCTGACAGAACACGGGGCACACAGCTACCCAGGCAGCCCAGCGACGGCGTCTCTCTTCAGAGCACGTCCCTCCAAATCTCCTCAGCATGGGTGATCACCTTGTAGATCCCCCGTGGGTGAATAGGACTTGTGGAAATAAACTACAAGTTATCTGAAATTATAACTAACACTAAAAGGAAAAAAAAGTGGTGGCCATGGTTGGGACATCACTTGGTATCCAACAATGAGAATATAAAAAAAAAAGGTCTCAAAAACAATTTTCTCAGTTGGCTGAAAAGCTGGCTCTGATGGAAAATTCGAGAGGCTGTCTACCAGGCTGTGTTCAGCAGCGGGAACATCAGTGGGGCCTGATGGTCTGGATAAGACAACACTGTTGGGGGGGGGGGTCATCACTCACTTGGATGTGGGCCTGCTTGGTGCATTTGCTGCAGCCAGTGACATCTTAGGGAGTGTCCCCACTTTAGAGTCTGGCGGGCAGACACTGATCTGTCCTCAGGTCCTCAGACTGAGGACCCCTCCTAACAGGTTCCACCCCAGAGCTGTCTTCCTTCCCAGTTCCCAACAGCCTGCCCTCAGGCACGTGAGTCACACAGACTGCACATGAGGGGACCAGACCCTGACCAGGCTATGGACGGGCGGACTCTCTGTGTCACTAAATGCAATGTATTAACTTGAAAGCCCATTTGCCAGGTTTCTGTGCTATCTGGATTCCCAAAGGACAGTGGGATGATTTGAACAAAGACCCTTTCCTTGACTTGAGCTACACAAATGCTGATTCTTGTGCTGGAAGGGTGTGGGCTGAGGCTCAAAACAGCGAGCTGGAGTTTTAACTTGATTGTCTCCCATCTGGAAGGAGCAAATGAAGTTAGGAGGAGACGAAAACCTGTCTGGAGAAGCATAATAGGAAAATGACTTCATTCCACTCTGAACATCCTCAAGGATGTGTCAGGGGAGTCTGGACAGGATGCTACTTTCTCTCTCCTTCAATTAATTTCTGTCTACAAAAGGAGCATATTCTGCTCCCTACATATATACCCAGGAACAAATGCATATGACACGGACAAACTGAGTAAGAAAAGGAGGTTATAATCCAGAAGCCATGTCTTTCTGTTGGGTCTGAATTTAGGTGAGTTTGATTACTAGGATCCTCAGCCATATCTCTCAGTCAACATTGTGAACAGGAGCAGAATGAAGTATGATCACAGAAAGACTCCTCCCTACCCTACTGCTAACTCAATAGGTAGGTCACCACACCAAGAGTCACCAACCCTCAGGGACAGGTACACAAGGTCAAGCAAGTAGAGAGACTGGGCGTACTATGTGTCAGGCACTTTGCCTGCATTTTCTCACTTAAATACTCAAAGTCAGTTTTTTTCCATCTCCACTCTATAGAGGAGGAAACTAAGGTTTAGAGAGATGAATGACTAGCCCAAAACAGAAGCTGGACTCCAAAACCCTGGGCTTGGCCACAGGGACACCATACCATGGCAAGTCCCAAAGTCTGACAGAAGCAGTCTCTTGTTCTTTTCATCCCCAAGAGTAACCTCTAAACCAAGAGGAGCCTGGGGTGCTGGAAAGACCATGAGACCCAAGTAACTGGGCTTCAACAAAGCTCTGCAGCTTAGTGACCCCTCCACAAGTCGCACTGCTTCTCTGGGCCTCAGTTTCCATTACTGCAAAATGAGTTGAAAACTACTCTCCTCTCACAAGGTGGGTGTGTGCATTGAAACAGCACTTAGAACACCATGAAGTGCTACACTAAATGAAAAGCACTGTTTGTGACTGGCACCAGTGGTGACCCCAGAATTTAAATCTCAGGTACACCTTATTTTTATTTCCAAGGCATATCTCTCTAGAAAGCACAAGTTGCCACAAACAATTAACTTCTAAACAATAATCACATCCTATCAACAGCCCTATAAACACTATCTGGGGTTTCTTTAAAGTGTAGTAAACTTGTAGCTGGGGAATTGGGATCCCATCCTTTCCCCAGGGGAATAATAATGTCAAAAGTCTTCCAGGCTAGGATAGGAGGTTAGAAAGCTATGGGGAACTGGGAATCTTTTATTGAGAAGACATCATGAGATGATACCTATATTCCATTAATTCCTGGAAAAATGGGCCCCCAAATTCATGCTCTGTCCTCAAGAATCTTACACAGAGAACTCAGCTAAAATTACTGCTATGAAAGGAGGCACATTCACAAACAACCAGCAAATGTTTTAAGATGCTGACACCCACCACCTATGGGGTATGGAAAAGCAACGCACAAGAAAAAGCAACAATAAAAGGAAGTTCTTGCCTGACCTGTGGTGGCGCAGTAGATAAAGCATCAACCTGGAAACGCTGAGGTTGCCGGTTCAAAACCCTGGGCTTGCCTGGTCAAGGCACATATGGGAATTGATGCTCCCTGCTCCTCCCCCCTTCTCTCTCTCTCTCTCTCCCCCCCCTCTCTATAATGAATAAATAAAATCTAAAAAAAAAAAGGAAGTTCTTGTTCCAAAGTGACACACACCTCCACACCCCCTCATCCCATAGAAAGAGACACAGACACAGACAGATCGCCAACGCTCACTGCACACTCCCAACACCCCGGGGGAGCTGTCTGACACAGGTTTTCATTCAGCAACCATGGCCTCATTACTCAGCTATGGCTTTCTGTGTTCCTCCCCCTGCCCCCGCAACACTCTGTAGAACACAAGCTCCATTTCCTTACCCCACCCCACCAGGGAGCTGGAAACCAGCCCAAACAGCACCCCTCACCTGGCATGAAAATAATCCAGTGAGCCTCACGGGTTCCCCTCCCATGTCTCCAATCCCAAGGACTGCCCTGAACTCAGCCCGAGTCTTGCTCTGCCAAATGACCCTGGGCCAGGCTCTCTGCTGTCCAGACTGCATGCCTCTGTCTGTGCTGGGAGAGCCAGACTTTGACCTCTACTGTTCCTCCCACCTCTGCTTTGCTGCCTCAGAGATGCTACAATTCTAACTAGAGCCTTCGACAAGCCTATCCGCTCTTCCTGGCTTATCAGGCAGACACTTCTCTCATTAGAAAAGAGCCTTTTCTGATGGAGAGCTGGGCACTCCCCAGACCAGGGGGCAGTAAAGGGGGATGACAAGGGAAGTCACAGGATGAAAGTAAATGGCTGTTTGCAAGCAGCAGCTTCCTTCCACAAGCAGCAAAGCCACCACTGCACCATTTTACCCAGCAGAGCCAAAGCCACGGTGGCCGTGTGGCCACGACTGCATCCCCTGTGCCAGTGCCCTCCACAACACCCACCTCAAAAGCCACGCCAACACCCAAGCTGTCTGAACAAACTAAGGACACTATCACCACCTCTTCGCCTACCTGTGACTGTCACAATGCCGTCTCCTAAACCAAGAAGGAAAACTGATCAGTCCAAGTTTCTGGATCTGCTTGCCAGGTGTTTCCATTTTTCCTCATTTTTTCTGCTGCCATGGCAACCAAATGCAACAGGCACAGCTAGCCCAAGACTGTCAGTCTGGAGACATAAGGTGCTGGCTGTACGGCTGCAGAGAGCAACAACATGCCAGCCTCAGAGCCCCCGCTCAGTGGGTGAGCAGCAGGAAAGACTCCCTCCTGTGCTCTGAGTTGTGGTGCACCCCCCCCCATGCTTCTCATCTCTTGTGATCAGCTTCTACGGATTCGTAACTGCCCCCGAGTGAAGGGAGACAGCCATATCCCAGCAGCAGAAGACACTCCACCCCCAGGCCCACAATGGGTACCCACCTTGGACAGCCTACCCTGAAGCCGGCAAGATGAAACCCCAAAGAGTCCAAAGGTAAGGAAGCTAATTTTTTCAGCAAGATTTTTAAGTGTTATCCTCCAAACACCACTTGTAACATTCCAGGCAATTCCAACTTGCCATTCTTTTCCAAACAATCCAATGAGAAAACAGAGGGCTGCTCAGACCCCCAGGGAAACTCACAAGAATGCCAGAAGGCAAGCTAGGCCAGGGTCCTCTCCCTGTTGCAAAACTCCAAGGCGATCCTGGGTGCCTTGCCGCTGGCTTCTGAGAACAGCAGGCTTCTGAACTCCCAGAGCGCATCCTCTCTCAGTGAGGCCCCACCTCAGCACTCAGTGCTTGTCAGAGCCTGGGGGCCGGTGCACACAGCCAGCTGTCTGTCAGCTGCCAGCATGAGGCCCCAGATGCATCTCTCCTCTTCCTGGGAGCTGCAGAAGCACTGTCAGTGACTTCCCGGACAGACCAATACTGAGGAGAAAAGGCTCCTAGGCCTAGCACCAACCACCAAAACCATAGCCTGGAAGGTCCTTGTGCCAAGGCTTACCCCTTCAGGAGGGCCCCTGTGTGTGGCCTTTTAAGCCACAAAGGGGCAACCACAAGCTCTCAATTTAAGAAAATCACTGAGCCTGACCAGGCGGTGGCACAGTGGATAGAGCGTTGGACTGGGATGTGGAGGATCCCAGGTTCGAGACCCCGAGGTCGCCAGCTTGATTGCAGGCTCATCTGGTTTGAGCAAAGCTCTCCAGCTTGAGCCCAGGTGGCTGGCTCGAGCAAAGGGTCACTCAGTCTGCTGTAGCCCCCTGGTCAAGGCACATATGAGAAAACAACCAATGAACAACTAAGGAGCTGCAACAAAGAATTGATGCTTCTCATCTCTCTCCGTTACTGTCTGTCTGTCTCTCTGACTCTCTCTGTCTCTACCACAAAAAAGAAAAAAAAGAAAAAAAAAATCACCGAGAATCAGGAAAGAGGCTTAGGAAAAGGAGCCCAAATGATCCAATCACTGGAATTGGGACCCTGCAAAAAAGCTCGAGAACATCTTCTGATGAAAAGACTACCCTGGCCAGAGTGCTCAGTTGGTTAGAGCATCATCTCAATATACCAAGGTTATAGGTTCGATCCCTGGTCAGAACACATAAGAATCAAACCAAGAAATGCATAAATAAGTGGAACAATATATTGATGTTTCTCCCCCCCCCCCTCTTTCTAAAAGAGACAGAAATAGAGACTGGCTACCAAGGAGGCGTGTCTTCTTTCCAACCAAGCACGGGTGCCATTATTAGATCAAATTTTATCACCGCAAATACAATTACAATTCATTTCCGCAAATACAATTACAATTAAAATCTCTAAGCAGCAGTAACTTACTTAGTCAGCACATTAACACCTGAGTACAGTCAAGGAAGGGGACTGTTTCTCTTTTTTTGGGGGGGGGAATGAGAAGCATCAACTCATAGTTGTGTCACCTTAGTTGCTCATTCCTTGCTTCTCATATGATTAAGTGCCTTGACCAGGGGGCTCAAGCCGAACCGATGACCCCTTGCTCAAGCCAGTGACTTGGGCTCAAGCCAGCGACTGTGGAATCAAGTCGATGATCCAGTGACCCCTTGCTCAAGCCCGCAACCTTGGGCTCAAGCCAGCAACTATAGGATCATGTTGATCCCACGCTCAAGTTGGCAACCCCGAGCTCAAACTGGCGAGCCTGAGCTCAAGCTGGATAAGCCAGTGCTCAAGCTGGTGACCTCGGAGTTTCGAATCTTGGACCTCAGCATCCCAGGTTGAAGCTCTGCCCACTTTGCCCCCACCAGTCAGGCAGGAAGGGGACTGTCTCTTGAAGACCACTGAAATGACAGGCAGTATGTGTCCTGATCAGAGGCACAGCATCTGGGGACAGACTACCTGGATTGAAATTCTAACTGTCACTTACTGGTGACTTTTGGCAAGACCCTTCACCTCTCTGTGCCTCAGTATCCACCATAATAATGGTACCTGCCTCATAAGACTATTGTGGAAATTAAATTAATATATGTAAAACACTTTAAAAAGTACCTAGTAATAAACAGAAAGAGCAGGCCCTGGCCGGTTGGCTCAGTAGAGTATTGGCTTGGCGTGCAAGGGGTCCCGGGTTCGATTCCCAGCCAGGGCACATAGGAGAAGCGCCCATCTGCTTCTCCACTCCTCCCCCTCTCCTTCCTCTCTGTCTCTCTCTTCCCCTCCCACAGCCAAGGCTCCATTGGAGCAGAGATGGCCCGGGCGCTGGGGATGGCTCCTTGGGCCCTGCCCCAGGCGCTACAGTGGCTCTGGTCGCAACAGAGTGATGCCCCGGAGGGGCAGAGCATCACCCCCTGGTGGGCAGAGCATCTCCCCTGGTGGGCGTGCCGGGTGGATCCCGGTCGGGAGCATGTGGGAGTCTGTCTGACTGTCTCTCCCCGTTTCTAGCTTCAGAAAAAAAAAAAATGATGATACTATGATTAATGGAAAAGTCAACTCTTACTCTAAGACAGGGATCCCCAAACTACGGCCCACGGGCCACATACGGCCCACGGGCTGCATGCGGCCCCCTGAGGCCATTTATCCGGCCCCTACCACACTTCCGGAAGGGGCACCTCTTTCATTGGTAGTCAGTGAGAGGAGCATAGTTCCCATTGAAATACTGGTCAGTTTGTTGATTTAAATTTATTTATTTATTTTTTTTGTATTTTTCTGAAGCTGGAAACAGGGAGAGACAGTCAGACAGACTCCCGCATGCGCCCGACCGGGATCCACCCGGCACACCCACCAGGGGCGAAGCTCTGCCCAGCAGGGGGCGATGCTCTGCCGGGACCAGAGCCACTCTAGCGCCTAGGGCAGGGGCCAAGGAGCCATCCCCAGTGCCGGGGCCATCTCTGCTTCAATGGAGCCTTGGCTGCGGGAGGGGAAGAGAGAGACAGAGAGGAAGGAGGGGGAGGGTGGGGAAGCAAATGGGCACTTCTCCTATGTGCCCTGGCCGGGAATGGAACCCAGGTCCCCCGCATGCCAGGCCGACGCTCTACCGCTGAGCCAACTGGCCAGGGCCAATTTACTTGTTCTTTATTTAAAATATTGTATTTGTTCCCGTTCTGTTTTTTTTACTTTAAAATAAGATATGTGCAGTGTGCATAGGGATTTGTTCATAGTTTTCTTTATAGTCTGGCCCTCCAACGGTCTGAGGGACAGTGAACTGGCCCCCTGTGTAAAAAGTTTGGGGACCCCTGCTCTAAGAGGTAGATTAATTCATTTAATGATGACATTCCAGATCCTAAAACAAAGGATACTGGAAAATCTCTTTCCTAGAGAACTGTGGACTGAGCTGAAGTGTGCCTGCCTACAACTCTTACCCACTGATCTGATGCCTGTCGCGGGCAGTCAGGCAATGAGTGCACCCCACTTCTACCTGCCAGCCCATCCTCCTTCACCTTCTCCCCTGCAGATCAAACATGCTAGACCAGGGTACCCAGACCCCTCACCATCATGGCCCCCCTTCTCAGGCAAATCTCAGCTGCTCAAAATCCCTCTTGAAATCTATTACCCAGAGGACAGTGTTTGTGGCTTGGCATGTTCTGGGTGCTCCATAAACTTGAACACATGAAGTAGCTCACACACACCATGGTACCAGAACTCTTCTCCCCCTCTCCACGCACTGTACTTTTCCTAATGCTGCCTGAGCTTCTGTTAAGCTCCTCCAACAGAGACTTTCACATGCCTGTTGGCTGGAGAACAAGGCTGCAGGGCCTGTTGACCGATATCTATCTGCCTCGGGGGACCCACAGTGAACCAGGCAGCATAACAGAAAACACTCTAGTCACCTAACAAAAGAAGCTTGTCAGAGACAGACTTGAAAGCTCCCACTTCCTTTAATAAATCTGGACTGTGGATTAAATGTAATTATTAGTGCTGACCAACAAATATTTCTAATTCTCTTCCCGCATTCATGGTAAAAATGCACTCTTTTGCCTCTTTGAAGTTAGGAGTGGTCATCGGACTTGCTTTAGCCAACGAAACGTGAGTGAAAGAGCCAGTGCACACTGCACCCAAGTTCCCTCTGGCAGTCATGGAAGCGTAGCGATGCGGAGCCTCCCTCAGTAAAGATGGCGGAGCAGAGGCTCTCATGACATGGAGTGAAAGTGAGAAATAAACCCTAATTGTTTTATGTCACTAAGATTTTTTTTTTAATTTTTTTTATTTTTTACAGAGACAGAGAAAGTCAGAGAGAGGGGATAGATAGGGACAGACAGACAGGAACGGAGAGAGATGAGAGGCATCAATCATCAGTTTCTTGTTGTAGCACTTTAGTTGTTCATTGATTGCTTTCTCATATGTGCCTTGACCATGGGGCTACAGCAGACCGAGTAACCCCTTGCTCGAGCCAACGACCTTGGGTCCAAGCTGGTGAGCTTTTGCTCTAACCAGATGAGCCGGCGCTCAAGCTGGCAACCTCGGGGTCTCGAACCTGGGTCCTCCGCATCCCAGTCCGACGCTCTATCCACTGCGCCACCGCTTGGTCAGGCTGAGATTTCTTTGGATGTTGTTACCACAGTAGACCTAGCCTCTCCTGACTAATTCTGTATTACTGACACAGTAACTACAACACTCAGAGCTATGTCCTCTGGGTCCACCAAATCATAAGTTTTCACATTATTTCTCTTCCCCATGCTTATAATATGTAAGATGGGAAACCACTTTTGGTGGGCATGCACCTGTTACACCAAGCAGCTCAGGTGAGCTCTACCTGCCCACAGTAGGGTAGGTGTATTATCAGTTCACATAAGTAATACTCTAAAGAAAGTCCTAGTAGAGACTATATATTTTTTCTTTCCACAGGTAAAGTTACCCAAGATTATCTGATTCAAAACCATCTAAGATTACCACTGCAACGCAGTGAGAGAACAATGGATATCTGGAGGAGACTCTAGGATGAATGAAAGAATCTGGGAATAATTTAGGAGGGATGGAAACAGTAAATTATGGTTCTCCGACTATTACCTGAATCAGAGTCACCTGAAAGCTTGTTAAAACACAAGTTGCAGGGTCTTAACCTCCAGAGCCTCTGATTCAAGAAGTCTGGGGTGGGCTCGAGAATTTGCACGTGTACAAAGTTCCCCAGTCAGCCTGACCAGGCGGTGGCGCAGTGGATGGAGCGTCGGACTGGGATGCAGAGAACCCGGGTTCGAGACCCCGAGGTCGCCAGCTTGAGTGCGGGCTCATCTGGTTTGAGGAAAATCCCATCAGCTTGAACCCAAGGTCGCTGGCTCTAGCTCGGTCTGCTGAAGGCCCGCGGTCGAGGCACATATGAGAGAGCAATCAATGAACAACTAAGGTGTTGCAACACGCAATGAAAAAAAATGATTGATGCTTCTCATCTCTCTGTTCCTGTCTGTCTCTCCCTGTCTATCCCTCTCTCTGGCTCACTCTCTGTCTCTGTAGAAAATAAATAAATAAATAAATAAATAAAAATTAAAAAAAAAAAAAAAGTTCCCCAGTCATGCCATGCCAGTTCAGAGACCATACTTTGAAAATCACTGCTCTAGAACGATTCACACCAAGAAACAAGGGTGAAGGCTCTGCAACTGGAGTCAGTGTGGCCTTAACAGACCCTCTTTTTTTTTTTTTAGAAAGGAGGGGGGGGGAGAGAGAGAGGAGAGAGAGAAGGGCGGGGAGGAGCAGGAAGCATCAACTCCCATATGTGCCTTGACCAGGCAAGCCCAGAGTTTCTAACTGGCGACCTCAGCATTTCCAGGTCGACGCTTTATCCACTGCGCTACCACAGGTCAGCCCAGACCCTCTTTTAAGAAGAAAAAGAGAAGAGCCAATTTCCTTTTCCATCAACACAATCAGAGAGCTGATGTGAAAAGGACAAGAATGGTCATCTCAGCCTTTCTTTCCTCACCACAGAACACACTACACAACAAAATTCAGCTCCTCTTTACAAGATTATAACAACGATCTTCTTTACTAGCACTTTCTATTTTTTAAATAAATGGTTTCTGCGAGGGGAACTCATGCCTCACTCACCCTCTGGAGCTCCACCAGGAGGAAAATCAGGGTGTTTCAGGAGGAAACCATGTAGACCAGCGGTCCCCAACCCCTGGGCCACGGACCGGTACCAGTCCGTGGGCCATTTGGTACCGGTCCACAGAGAAAGAATAAATAACTTACATTATTTCTGTTTTATTTATATTTAAGTCTGAACAATGTTTTATTTTTTAAAAATGACCAGTTTCCCTCTGTTACATCCATCTAAGACTCATTCTTGACGCTTGTCTCCGTCACGTGATACATTTATCCGTCCCACCCTAAGGGCCGGTCCATGAAAATATTTTCTGACATTAAACCGGTTCATGGCCCAAAAAAGGTTGGGGACCACTGATGTAGACAACTGGCTGCAGCCTTCATCTTCAACTTTATCTCCACACTTCCCTCCCAAACCTCCGCTACACATCAATCTTCTGCCCTTTGACCCCATCAAAACTGGTCACACTTCCCTCAGCTGTGAACGTCCCTCATACACGTGCACACTTATCCTTACTTATCTAAATCCTTCCCTTCCTCCAGTTTAAGGCCTGGCATTTCAAGAAAGTCTTCCCTCTCTTTCATCCCATCAGACAATCAATCACCAAGCCCTGTCATCAGTTTTACCTCCAGTACTCCGGAATCCATCTGGTGCTCTTCAGCTGTCATTCTAACTCCCATCCCCCATGCTCCACCCTCTCTGCCCACAAGGTCTTTGTCCAGGTTCAACTTGACTCAAAGGGTCTCAATGTAAACAACATACCTTCCCAGGATGGAGAGGCCTTCCACGACCCCCAAGCCAAGTTAGAATTCTCTGTTATCAACTCCCATCAAGCCCTGTGTTTCCTCGGTCATGGACATTGATCACATTTGTGATCTCCTGTTTAATTACCTATCTTCCCTAGTCAGCCGCAAGCTCTTCACAGACAGGACCACATTTGTCTTACTTGCCTCTGAAACTGCAGGGTCTCGCACAGCCCCTGACACAATGTAGGCAACTTACTAAGTATTTAATGAGTAAGCTCAGGGATCACTACATCAGTTCACAGGAATCCTCCCTTTCTCTCTATGCCTAAAGCACATTCCGACTCCCGGAGCGTCTGGCCATATAGCTGTACCCACCCCAAGACAAGCAAGTCTCCTAATGACAGCCAGGAAATGGACTCTAGAGGGAAACGGTGACTGTTAAAAAGAGTATGATTTCCTTGGAAACTGATCAGAATTGAGACTAGCTCCAGAGAAACTTTCATAGGATAAAAGAGACTACCTTTTCAGAAGTGGTCAGGGCACAAAGTCTCCTATTAACAATGCAGAAAAAGAGGTGTGTGATGGAGGTATTTAGTGATAAAGAGTGCATTATTCTAGAAGCTGTTATTAAAGTTGGTAACATCCTAATTTAAGCATTCTGGTGGATTCCCTAACCAGACCTTTAATGACAGATGCCCAGTCTCCAGGATGCCTCAGAGAGGGGGATGACCTCACTGACCTCTCAAGAGCTTCTGACCCTCAGGCTTCTATAAACAAACTCATTCTGAGATGGAATTCAGAGAATCCACTCTGTTTCTACAGAGCAGTTCTTTCTCCAAGTAGGAGACAAGATAGTCCTTACCTTCCACCCACCCTCTCTCTCTAACAGTGTTAAATGCTTTCAAAGTCAGACCGAAAGCAGCATCTGACCAGGGCGAGGGTTAGACCTGACTAAAGAGATCAAGCTGGGATGACATCTTGGCTTTTCTATTTTACAGCTCCAGTCACACCACTTTGAGCACGGGACTATTTCTCTAAGTCTTGGCGTCTTTGTCTCTAAAACAATAATGATGACCTCCTCCCTCAGGATTACCATATTAAATGAGATGTGCATGTAAAATCCCTATCAGGGAGTATACGTGCCAGGGATGTCAGTGTTATAGTGATTATAGATTTCTAATTTTAAAAATTCTGTAAAATAATGATTCTAAGCTGAAAATACTGTAGAGATGAAATGATATGTTTGGAATTTGCTTCAAAAGAATCTAGGGAGTAAAGGGGAGTGTATGGAGGAATAAATTCAGCACTGTTTTGGAAACTTTTGAAGACAGGTGATGAATACATTGGATCTATTACCATATCTCTACTTCTGTATATGTTTGAAATCTTCCATAAAAGAAAGTTTAAAGGGGTAAGTACCAAGGGAAGGAAATGTTATAAAAATATGAATATTGATCATTTAAGATAATATTGGTCTAGGTCAGTAGTTCTCAAACTTTTTGAAGTCAGGGCTTATTTAAAATCCTATATATAATTGTAGGCGCACTATATACAAATTTCTGAGAAATATGTTATAATAATTAAGTCAAATATTAAAGAAAAAAAATAAAGTCCAAACGTGCTTTTATGGTAATTAAATGTAATAAATACGACAAAATTAAATTTATTCTGACATTAAAAAACATTTTTGTTACATTTTTTGAGTTATGCTTTTTAGAATTCATAAAAAAAGAGGGTTAGAAAATAAAAAAAATGACAAAAAGTTATCTTTTTATATATATAGATTCATTCTTAGTAAGATTTAGTAAATTTGGCAGGTCCCGGCACGTATGCGTTGTTTTTCATTCTTGTGTTTATGAGAAACATGAGCCTGATGTGTATTAGAGAATTATTCAATGTTTGGGCATATATTAAGGCAAACTCTCATTTCCTCGTCAATACATTGAAGAATTCCTCTCTTTTTACTCTGTGTTGAGTGCAGAAAACCCCCACCATACATATCATCTTAACTTTACACCAAACAAAGGATAGAAGAAACTTGCCTCCAGTCTTTCCAGGGAACATGGGGGTAGTGTAAACAATCCAGCACCACAGCTTAACAGCCTTTTGCAACCTAATCAGGCAAGTGAGGTGGGGGGTTGGGCAGACTGTCAGCTTACAGCCAATTCCCCACACCTCTGTCCCCCAAAAATCTAAATTCCAAAATCCCTGTTGGTTTTTTTTGTTCCCCAACAGGTACATATTTCTCTGGAATACCACAGGGTGCACCTGGAAATCTTCTAGGGCACACCAGTGCGCCCTGGAGCACACTTTGAGAACCACTGGTCTAGGTGATTGAAAAGAAGAAAAATGATTTGACAAAAACGAGGTAAAGCCAACATCTCTAATAGTTTTTCAAAGAGAGTCATTTTCTTCAAACAGAACAGTCTCCACTGAGCAGGGGACACAGTCATTTGCCCAGGTGTGTCTGCCTTCATTTTTGGTTGAAGAACACATGCCAGTTGGGCCGCAGATGTGTTTTTTATGCAGACGGCCCTGGGTGGTAGACCCTGCCTGTGAGCAACCCGAGGCCCCACTGAAACTGGGCCGAGGAGCAAGAAAGTTCCTGTGTTAGGAAAAACAAGCATTAGAGCCCAAAATGTTCAGGGACAATGGGTGTCACCAGTCCTCTCTGGTCAGTTTGTTGATTTAAATTTACTTGTTCTTTATTTTAAATATTGGATTTGTTCCTGTTTTGTTTTTTTACTTTAAAATAAGATATGTGCAGTGTGCATAGGGATTTGTTCATAGTTTTTTTTATAGTCCAGCCCTCCAACGGTCTGAGGGACAGTGAACTGGCCCCCTGTGTAAAATGTTTGGGGACCCCTGCTCTAGAGGCTGGTCCAGCTTGGTCTGAGGCTGTATTCAAGGTACTTTCATACCAGACGATTGTGTTAAATGTTGCTTGAGGAAAAGGGTTCATTCAAGGGAAACAGAGCTTTTAAGGGGCTCTGACAATGCCAATCACAGCACATCCCCACACCATCTCCCCCTCCCACCCCTTCCCTCTGAGAGCAGTCTAGAGATTGAGAAACACAATTCTCGCATTTCACCTTAGGTCAGCCAACCCACATCAAGTCCCTCAGCTAAGAGAGAAAACAGTCCAACAAGCTTTGTTTTGAACAAATGCCTTTAAGCTCCCAAACTCTGCCTGGAAAAGGAGAATACATAAAAGTACTTACTCTTCTTGAAGAATAAATTCACTGTTTTCTGGAGAAAACTGCCCACTCACAGGATGCCTGAACGCTGTGGTCTGCTGGTTGTGGCTAGAGAGAAAGAAAGAGAGATAATGAAGGAAAAGTCATATGAATGAAAAGGACTACAGACACAACAGGTCAGGCACTGTCTGAGGACCCCTGATCGTCACAGATTCCCCTTGGGTGAGAAAGTGACAACCCAGCTGTATTCAAAAGCCAAGCACTTTCAGCTCAGGTGCCAAAGGCCACCTAAGATGCAGGGTTTTAATTCTAGGGAAATCTTGGCTCCAAGAGAACACTGCCTCTTAGAGAGACATTCCATGAAGCACTGACTCCAATAAATGGAGCGGCTTAGCAAAAAGTTACTTTAAGATGGCACGAGCCAAAACAAGAATGAAGGAAAGCAGACGGCGCTTTCAACAGCTTCCAAAACCCATGAACCAGGGAAAGAATTCTAAGAATTAACCACACACCCAGAAAAAACATAAATCTATCTTCTTAAAATTCTTCTCCCTGCTACAAAATGTCTTCACTTCAATGATGGGATATAAATGTATGGGCATGTCTCTGCAACATGACCTGCACAATTTCAACCCTGGAGAGTTTCTATCACTCTTTTGAAGTTAAGAGGGATCAGCTTCCACACCAAGCGGACAGGCACAACCAGAGTGTGTAGGTGTTTTGTGTGTTCACAAAAGGCTGCCTGGTTCTTTGAAAGGAAGGAGGAGCCGGCTCTAGAGGCTGCTGGTTTGCTCCCTGAATAAGCCTAACCTCCTTCTTTTTAAAAGAATATGATTTGTTTTTAAAATGTTTTCCCCAATCACAAAATCAGAGTCATTTGGGAAATTTTAGAAAATATGGACAGAAAAAAAGGTCACTGATTATCTCACCATCTAGAGATATCCTGGGTATATTCTACTTACCAGCTTTTCCTCCCCTTTCTATTTAAAAAAAAAAAAAAAAAAAAAGCTGTGATTTTACTGTATTTTAGAAATCATACCTCCTTTTATCACATTCTGTTGACACAGGAAATGTCCTATGTCATCAAGACTTCTGCATTGGAAATAGCTGAGTAACAGTCTCATCGTGTAATTTCTTTTTTCATATAATCAACTGTTCAAAAATTATGTGCGATCAACCGTGTGCTAGGCACTGCTTTAGGTTCTGGAGATAAAGTTCCAGAGGTAAAAAAAAAAAGACAGTCCTTACCCTATGGTGCTAACATTCTAGGAAGATGAACATTCTTTTATTTCATTTTTTTTTTTCATTGATTTTAGAGAAGAACGGAGAGAGAAATATCAATTCATTATTCCACTTATTTATGCATTCACTGGTTGATTCTTGTATGTGCCCTGACCTGGGATCGAACCCTCAACCTTGGTGTATTGGATGACACTAACCAACTGAGCTACTCAGCCAGGATTTACCATTCTTCTAATGCTGGACATTTTAGGTGCCCCCTCCCCTTCCCACTATTATAATAAATATATTTAGGCTTTTTCTGCAATTCAAATTCTTTCCTTGGGTTAAAGTTCCAGAGGTGAAATGACCAGGGCATGGACATTTCTTAAGTCTCCTAACACAGATGTTTAAAAACAGTATCAATATATCATCTCAGTTTGGTAGTGTTAAAATATTAGCCCCATCTCCAAACTGAGCACTGAGCCACCCCGGAGATTAGTCGATTTAAATGTCCACAGCATGAAGGTTTAAAAAGAAAAAAATCTCTAGGTCTGCAAAGTTATTCATACTCTGCCCTGGAGCCTGTGTTCTGGTGTCTAGGCTAAGCTGGCACTGAGGTTAGAGCAGCCTGAATCCTAATAAGCCAAATGTGAAGCAGGCAGAGCCAGGCTGCTCCCTGGTCCCGCAACTCTGCAGCTCCGCACCACCGCAGCGCCCTCCCAACCGCCCCAAACCCCCCAACCACCACCAGCCTCGGACTCCCAGCTCCTGGTTCCAGGAAAGCCCTTGGAATCCAATGACCTCATCAGGCAGGCAGCACCCCCATCTTCCCCCAGAATCAGAGTTAAGATATGAGCATCTAGATTAGAATGGGAAGCAGACTCCTTTAACACCTGTTTCAGAAATCCCTGCACCATGTTCAAAGGTTAGGCTTTATTAACACCCAGCTCCTTTTAGAAAGTCACTTCCTTTACTAGGGAATTTGAAAATGCAAACTATAATCTAAGCCTACCTCAATTCCACTTGCAGGGGGAAAAATACTCTGGTCATAATGGGAATAACAATAAAGCAACACCACCACTGTCCATTATCGCTTCTCAAAGGTTCTCCAGTTCAAAAAGCCTTTTTCTTAGACATTTTAGCTATTAATATTGTCAATCCCATCTAATGAATGATGAAATGGCTCAGAGAGGTTCAAGATAACTTTGTCAATCAGTGATAAGACGGGAACATGAATCCAGGTCTTCTATATCTAAATGTGATGCTCTATGCATGATAACCTGCAGTCTCCTTCCGTTAGGAGTCTATGGGGCTGGCAGCTTCCTGGCTGTGATAAAACTCCCTAAAGACAAGGCATCAGGAAAACAGCACCATCCACTGCTACTCCCTCGTTCTCCCCTCCCCCTTCACCCCTTCCCCATACACCCAAGGACAAAGTCTGACTGACAACACCAGTGTCCTATCACAAGGTCAGCTGGGGGGCTCAGGCAGAAAGCATGTCTTCTATGTGCTTGGAGCAGCATCCAGCAACTGCTTCATATACCGCACAACCTTAATAGCAACTGCTGGGCTCCCCACGCCCAACTTGTACCAACTGAAGTAGTACCAGAATCTTGGGTAAGTAAATCCTGAGCTGGACAGTGTGGGCACTAAGATAAATTTGACACTGTAACATCAGAAGATAGTTTTTAAAAGTGGACAAAAGTACATCTGCTGTTTCATCAAACCTAGAAGCAGCTCCCAACCTCTCTTCCCTAATCTGAATGCAGCCCTTTTTGCCAAAAAATGTTATCAACCAGAGTATCATCACCATCCTTTCCTGCATTTACATGGAGTTTTAAGTGTGGTCCTGTTCATCATCACATTCGACCTCCTACGTACCCACTGAGTTAGGCAGGGAAGGTAGTTCTATCCCCGTGTTACACATTAGAAAACTGAGGATTTGGGTTATGAGATGTTAGTGGAACACTAAATGTAAAGGGGGAAAGACTCATATATTGAGAAAAGAGATACACCAAAGTAAAGTCTCTGGACACTGTGGGTTTTTTTTTTTCCAGAGACAGAGAGTCAGAGAGAGGGACAGGTAGGGACAGACAGACAGGAACGGAGAGAGATGACAAGCATCAATCATTAGTTTTTCATTGTGACACCTTAGTTGTTCATTGACTGCTTTCTCATATGTGCCTTGACCGTGGGGCTACAGCAGACCAAGTAATCTCTTGCCAGTGATCTTGGGTCCAAGCTGGTGAGCTTTGCTCAAACCAGATGAGCCCGCGCTCAAGCTGGTGACTTCGGGGTCTCAAACCTGGGTCCTCCGCATCCCAGTCCAACACTCTATCCACTGCACGACCGCCTGGTCAGGCAGGAACACTGTGGTCTTAACATTTGATCCCTTCTGATCAAACTCGCCCAACTTGAGAATAGCAAAGCTTTTTTTTTTTTTTTTTTTTTTTTTTTCTTAAGCAAAGGAAGAAGAGTTAGGTCCTTGGGCTATTTTATTCCATTCACTCTTCCCAGATACCCAGCAGGGCAGGTGTGTTTCATCACACCAGGCCACAGGTGAGGACAGTGAGGCCCGGAAAGATGAGATGACTTACCTGCAACAGCAGTTGACGCCTGCGTTGCTGCACACCACCCTCTACCTCCTACCACTAGTCCAGGCTCACCCTTACCAAGCCACGGCCGGCTGCTGAATGCGGGTCCCTACACCCATTTGAAGACTGCCAGGTCCTCTGACTTTTCCTACTGTCTCCTCACCTCTGAGCCCCAAATCCCCCAGCCCGCCCATTTCCTGATTTCCTAAAACCCATGAAGAACCTCATATACTATCTCAAGACACATTCAGCAGGCACAGACAAATTCCCCGAAATACCTGTTCTTAAACCTGAATTGCCACCTTGCTCCTTGGCAGTGATGGAGATGGCCCGGCTGGCAGGGAGCCAGGGGGCTGGTTTCAAGGCAGCACAGAAACTCTCGTCTCCGGACCAGGGCCTCTGTTTTTCTTTAGGCTACTGAGAGGGTAGCTTGGCAAATGAGGTGAAACACCACCTAGTCTTCATTTTCCGACCCCGCTCTTCCTCCCAGGCACAGCCCCTCCACGCTGAACAGCAGCCCGTCTGGCCCGGGAGAGGAGCAGGGAGCGCGGATGGATGGTGGCAGGGAAGGACGATCCCTGTGGAGGCGGGCCACAGGTAACGTCCATGTAAATAAGCACGTCCTCACAGGCCCCGGGTGGGGAGGAATTGGGTTAGGCCACAAAGAAGTCTAACAGCAAACACAAGAGTCTTGATAGGAGAACAGAGTAAGTACCAGGGAGAAGTGGAGACCGACCTGAGTTCAACGTAAGGAAGAACCCACCTATGATCACAGACAGGACGAGCCCAAATGTAAACAGGCCCTGCAGTTTCTTGCAACATTTTTGCAAGATTGATTTTCCATGCATCTAGATTTTGACTATATTATAATAACATAAGCAGTGACTCTTGCTGGTTAAACATAAAGGTTCCAATTACTTAGCATGGCAAGTTTTTTTTTTTGCCTGGCAGGAAGTCCTGTTGTTATGTGAACGGTGCTCAGGAGTAGAGGTCAGAGCACCCTGATAACCCTGGTTTCCTGCCAGTGGTGGTTGGTATCGGCATGCTGAGAGTGTGACAAGGCTGCTCTGTCAGCATCCGCTCTTCTCTGGCCCATGTTATAAGAAGAAGAAACAGCTTAAAATGTAAGAAAAGGATCCGACCTCAAAGCCTAAGGAGGGATTCCGCGGGGGATCGTCTCATTGGTATGCTCAGCAGCCTGTGCCACCCTGGACCTCCGGGCTACTCAGTGAGGCTCCCAGAATATTCTAAGAATCACCCTGCAGGCCTAATGCTACTCTCAGCACTACCTCCAGGCCAGTTAAGGCATTTACTATCTTTGTTCCAAATCCCAGTGTCTCCAGAAAACCAAGGATTCTGGGTAACCTAATATGCTCGTAGGTCCCAAAATTGGTAACTGAAACCCCAAGAACACGACCAACTGCCTCGCCATCTTCCTCAGTTTCCATTCGGGCTGCCGAGTCCAGAGACGGCACCCGAGAACTGAAACAGTTTTCCACGTTCCCTCAACACTTCTCCAGCTTCTTTCGTCTCATTTACTAACACTTTTACAGAGCTGCTCGTTTAGTGCAAAGTGTCAACATCGTTCGTGTGGCGTTTCCTAAGGGGGCTGAGAATCTTACCAAAGCAGTCTTTGGAGCTCACATTATTTTGAAAATGCCAAGATTTTCAACGGCTCACTGCACACGGGAGTTAACTCTGGCAGGCCCTTCTTCCAGAAGCATGGGAATCGGGCCTTGATGGCCCAACAGATGGTCCCCATATTTTCTCCAAGTGGAAACACAATACTAACCAGCCTCCTTCAATATCTTCCCTGTGCTCAGTCAGCCCAGAGCCTTGCGGTCAGAAGATCTGGGTTCAAACCGGAGCAAGCCGCCTCATCTCTCTGAGCCTCAGTTCTTCCATTTGCCAATAAAGAATAACACTATCCTTCCATGAGGTTGTTGTGAGGATAAAATGAGGAGCATATATTAAAGAGCCTTGCACAATGCCTGGCACACAGAAGGTATTCAATTAACATTTGCTAAATCTGACTGCGCCTTAACTATGGTAATGATAACTGGCATCCAAATTTCAACAGGGCAAAAATAGAAGGAGCCTCCTCCCCGCACTCCCATCAGACCTGAACTCCTCCTCCAGGCTTCCTTATTTCCATTAACGGCATCACTCCACTCTCCTTACCTTGGCTTAGAAGATCGTAAGGGACTTGACCCCCTAGCTCCTCCTCCTCTTGTACCACTCTCCTTTTCCACCCTATTCCAGTCAGTGGCCTCCTTTCTGCTCCTTGAACAGCAAGCTCTTATCTACTTAGCACCTCTGTACCAGCTGTCCTTTCAGCCTGGATGCTCTGTCCCCCACTCTCATGACTGCTTCCTTGTCACCCCGACCTCAGTGGAATCCTCACCATCTCAAAGCTCTTCCTCCCAACCACCCACTGGAGTAGGCTCCCAGTCACTTCCCAGCACATCACCCTATTGTAATTACTACTGTTATTTTCCTTACTTGTATGTTTGTTATCAGTCTCCCTGACTAATGTGTAATCCAAGAGAGCAAGGACTTGACTGTCTCTTCACTGTTATTATCAGCCTATAACAGTGTGTAGTGCTGTTGTATCTGCTGAATGATGAATGAATGAATGAATGAATGAATGAGAAATGACTAAGGAGACATCACCTTAAGGTGAGGCCATGCCTCCAGATGGACTTGCTAACCCTATAGAAGTCTGAACTCAGATAAGAGACAAGAACCTAAAGGGTCATAAACCACAGAAGCAGTGGCTCTGTTCTTACTGCCAGAGGAAGGAAGAATGAGACACCAACATGCCAAGAACACTTCATCCTTGGCCCTCTCCCAACTACTATATGTTACCATACAATTTGGAGAAATTAGCCCTCGCCAGCAATATCCCAACACCACCCCTGCAAGGGAAAGTTAATACGCTCAAAATCAAAGAATGGAATGCAAACACCAGAGAGGAAATTACTGAGTGATTAAAAACATATAGGAAGATAATACAAACATTATCTTATCTCCTTTTCTGAACTGGAAGAGCTTTGGTGTGAAACCTACAATTTGGTGACTGATTATATACTCTCTCTACTTATTTCATGTGTGTTTGTTCTCCTCACCCCTCCCCTATCTCTAGTAAGATCCTAAATGCCTCCAGGGCTGGGAGCAGTCACTTACTTCTCCTCTACCTTCTGCAGCACAGCACAGTAATACTCACAGCGCAGGCACTTGAACTCCTTTATCTCAACAGCCTGAGCACAAACACACATCACCTTCAGGGAGCGGCTGCGCAAAGCTCATCTCATTTTCTGATGTCAGCAGCCCGGCATATCCAAGTTTCCCCGGGGAGAGTGGGTGAGGCAAGGGCCCACAGGCCTGATGAGAGACTCCCCAGCCCTGCCTGTGTGACGGAGACCAAGGAAGAGCCTTCCCCACCCCCACCACACCTGACTATCACAGGCACAACTAGATAGAGATGCTGCAACCCAGCCAAACCTCAGACCCACCCAACCCGAGGGATGGTCAGTAGCTGTTCTCCTTCGCCCAGAGCTGCCAAGACGGACAGAGTTTGGCACTGACGGAGCTGGGTGTGAGAGTCACAGAATTAACTGAGCAAACTTAAAAGCTCTCATATCTTGAAATGAGGGAAGTCTGTCCTTTACAAACTCTGAATTCAACAGACTGAAGTTATCCTGCATGATTGGGAAAGCTCTGTGTTTCATAAACTCTCCAAATGTTCTCATATGCACTCCACGGCCAACTCACTTCATCATCACCTCTTCTAACGCAGTAATCTACGCTGCAAACCCGTCTGTTTCCCGGGTTCCCACACGGGGCTCCAGGATTTAGGATTGCTACTTGGTTAATAGGAGGTTTTAATTTTGGCTTCACAGGACCTCAATAAACATGGAAAGATTAAAGTCAAACTCTTGATAGAATGAGGAAATCAAACCTAGACAGCTTCCCCTTCCCTAATTCTCTTTGTAAAAAGGTGGCAGGGAAGCAACATAATAGGAGCCAAGGTACCAGCTTTGTTACTACTGAACCAGTTCCAGCTCCTCCGGGGCGGGGCACAGCTTTTCTGGGTCTTGGTTTCCTCATCTGTCCATGTGGAGCGCCCACAGAGAGCCTGCAGAGCCTGAACCCCCTCCCCCCCCCCCGCCGACCACCCAGACGAGTTCAAATCGCAGCTCTGTCATATACTGGCTGAGCACGACCTGGAATGAGTCAGTGATCTTCCTGAGAGTTGGTGTTATCTATAAAAAGGGAAGACCGCTGCAACCTGACAAGACAGTTAGGAAGAGTGCTGATAATGCGTCTGGCCGACAGCAGTCACTCACACTTCGGTGCCTGTTAGGTTTTTCTTTTGCTAGCTCTAAAACTCCACTCTAATCATAGTCTTTGTCCATGTTGTAAATTCCAGTATTATTGGCCTGCCACAGAACAGCAGCTCAAAAACACATTTTCTTCCTTTTGAGATAAGGCACAACACCCAGCGTCCTGTGCAAACTTCTATTTAAAGAACTTGCCTGCCAGGCACAGTAGTTTAAGATCAAGAGGCGCCTTCCTTCAGCCACACTTCTGTCCTCACTGGGTTGAGCCTTATGGTACAGAAAGCGCAGCCCAAGCAGAAAAGCCTTCCAGCAGATGGCGCTCAGCTAGGGACACACACTAGAGTTTTTAAAACTGCACAGGAAACATTTTTGACCTCAGAGAACACTTAGTTTTGGCTTCTGTTTAATGCTCTTCAACAAGTCAGGTTCCTTAAGTGTAAAACAAGAAGGCTGAACTAGGGATCTTCTAGCTATAACATCTTAGGATGCTGAGCTTCATCTCAGTCTACTGCCAGAGCCACAGACTAAAATGTAACACCACCATCCATAATGGAAAACACAAAGGAACCAGGCAGAACAGAGGGCTCCCTAATGTCACTTGCCAACAGAATATTTTTTGTAATGACCTCAGGGAGGTGTACCTAATAATACTTTTGTCCTATTTATTGCCAATCAAATCAGATTTTGTTTTTTAACTGTAGGCACTCCCAACCAAGCCATTGAAAACTGCCTTTCACTCAGTCATTACTTGGTTTTCATGAATCAGACTACATCGCAGCAACTGTATCCTTATGAAAGCAGTACAGGACTAACCTGCCCTCCTGTTCCCGCTGAGAAAGGCAGCAGTCATGCTCACTCTTTCCTTGAGCTTCATGTCGGCCTTATGGAAACCCCAGTTCAGGTCAGACATGGGGGAGGGAGGTCCGTTCAGCTGCAGAGGTAAAGCGGAGGCTCCCAGCCCACCTGCTTGCTCTCAGTTTCAGTTCTGAAGCAGCTGCCTTCCAAGGTGTTACAAATCCAGCAGTGCTTGCTCCTACTCATTCATTCTATTTCCTCCCACCCATGATGCACACAATCTGGCAACAATGCAGGAACATCGTTCCGCTCTGAGTCACCAGCCCTCTGTGTCCATGCAGAGCACTGGCTGGCGGTGAACAGCGAGGCAGGCACTTTGTGTCTCCAGGCCTCCATTCTTTTTTTTTTTTTTTTTTTAATTTATTTATTTTGTGGCATAGACAGAGAGAGTCAGAAAGAGGGACAGATAGGGACAGACAGACAGGAAGGGAGAAAGATGAGAAACATCAATTCTTCGTTGTGGTTCCTTAGTTGTTCATTGATTGATTTCTCATATGTGCCTTGACCAGGGGGCTATAGCAGATCGAATGACCCCTTGCTTGAGCCAGTGACCTTGGGCTCAAGTTGGTGAGCTTTGCTCAAACCAGATGAGCCCGCACTCAAGCTGGAGACCTCGGGGTCTCAAACCTGGGTCCTCCGCATCCCAGTCCGACGCTCTGTCCACTGCGCCAGGCCTCCATTCTTCTGTTCTCTGAGACTGTGGCGTTGGCTAGCCTTCTAGATACAGGACATAAGAAACACCCCCGACTCTCAGGAGCTCTAGAGTCAGAATGAGTTAGTCAGTTCTGTTCTGCCATGCTGCGCCTGAAATCAGCCCAACGCCGAGCCTTTGATGGAGAAATGACAGTTCCTCTATCTCTATGGGTATCCCCCACTTTTTGAAAGTTTGAGTTACACCTCTTGCTTTTATGAAAGAACTACATTAGCACCTGCTTTTGCTAACAGCAAGAAACCCAGAGAGGATTTTCACTTCTAAGAAAAAAGGTGAAAAGCAAAAATAGCGTTCAGCATTTGTTGTGCAGCGAGCTGTTACAGAGGCAGCACACCCCGCGCTGAGTGTGGCAATGCCGAGCTCCTTCCCGGGGAAACACGTTCAGCATCAAGCTGCCATGGTTTCGAACTGTGTCTGTGAGCATCTGCACTTCATCTTGACTTATACTGTGTATTACTGCTTGCACTATCCCTTAGTGTTATTTTAGGTTTTATGTGTTATTTGGTATGATTTGATAAGTTATTTGTGGGTGTCTGGGAACACTCAAAAAATTTTCCACATAAATTAATGGTAATTATTTCTTCACTTTACACCATTTCAGCTCACGAAAAATCTCATAGGAAAGCTCTACTTTCAGAGAATGGGAGAAACCTGTACTTCATACGGTCAGGGCCAGGAAGGGGTTGAGCAGGTAGAAGCCCCCATTCACACACACACCCCCCATAACAAACTATGATTCTTTCATCACTGCTCAGGATGGCAAACATCCAATTAGCATCGATTTAATCATGTGGTTCTCACTCCCAGAAAAGGCCTAGAGAGAAGAAAGCAAGAGGGGTCAGAAAGGGAAACTAAGGAACCAAAGTGCCTCTACTGCCTGTGGCTTTATCACCACAGCCTCAGATCAACACTGTGGCTCTTTGCAACCAATGTCTAGATGCAGTCACAACATAGGTGTCCACAAGAAATCTAAGCTCTGCCTAACCAGGCAGTGGCACAGTGGATAGAGCATCAGACTGGGACACAGAGGACCCAGGTTCAAAGCCCCAAGGTCACCGGCTTGAGTGCGGGCTCACCAGCTTGAGTGCAGGGTCTCTGGCTTGAGCGTGGGATATAGACATGACCCCATGGTCACTGGCTTGAGGCAAAAGGTTACTGGCTTAAAGCCCAAGGTCGCTGGCTTGAAGCCCAAGGTTGCTGGCTTGAAGCCCAAGGTTTCTGGCTTGAAGCCCAAGGTCAGTGGCTTGAACAAGGGGTCACTTGCTCTGCTGTAGCTCCCCAGTCAAGGCACATATAAGAAAGCAAAAAATGAACAACTAAGGAGCCGTAACGAAGAATTGATGCCCCTCATCTCTCTCCCTTTCTGTATGTCTTTTCCTATCTGTCACTCTCTCTGTCACGAGAGAGAGAGAGAGAGAGAGAGAGAGAAGTCTAAGCTCTATGGAACAAGGACTTCTGTTACCACAGCTACATTCCAGTGCCTACATAGTATCTGGCACATAGTAGGTGCTCAATAAATGTATGTTGAATGAAAAAAATACGCGGATTTTATTCTGAGTTACTTGGAATGACAGTTTTACTAAAACCTGTATCCATTACCAACATTTTTTCCCTTTTAGAAATCTCTACATCCTTCCTAATTCCTACTACTGCCTGTAGTAAATAGTCTATAAATCTCTAAATGTTGACATGATTTACTGTGAAACTAGTCAAGTCCAAGCTCCAGAGCCCCTCATTTTCAGAAGACTCTTTCAGGGCCCTGGGAAGGGTCCTTGTAATGTGTAGACATCTTTTCTGTAACTTTACGTATTTTAAAAGAAAGCCTCAAAGTGTATAAACATCAAGTGCCACAAAATGTAGATCTACCAGAGTAAAATAAGAATGAGTGACTCACAAGCTATTCTGACATGTCAGTCTAACAAAACTTTTTTAACCACGGAGGAGAGAGATATGCCCTTGCCTACAGACACATCCTACTCAATCACAAGTCAACTGCCGTCAAGAATGGAGTAGGTTTGAGAACACAAACTCCATTCATACAACATTTACGCAGCCCTACCAGGTGCTTAACACTCTGAATGCTTGGGGTAAAATAATATTTAGAACATAATTATCCCACTAAATAGGAACTTACAATCCAATAGACTGATATGGTCATAGATAGATATAAATAAATATACATTTTATGTATTAAACATAAATAAATGGGTGGACAAAAGTCGCTTATAGTTGTGAGTACACAAAACACAGAGTTTATTCTTGCATTATGATTTATTAATTATTGTATTATTTCCTATACGAACAACGGTAAACCTGCTCTTTCACCAAGCCCATGATATAAATATACATAACTACAAATCAGAGAAGGTGTCACAATAGCAAAGTAAAGCAAGGCATACTTGTTTGCTAAGTATCAATCTGTTAAGTACAACAACCCTAGAAGGTATATCATATTATCCTCATTTGCAAACGAGGATATCGAGGCCCCAAGGAGCTGAGTGCCTTCACAAGGCCACATAACCAGTTAGTGGCGAGGTCAGAATTCACGCCCAGATCTGCCTGGCTCCAGAGTGTGGGCTTGTTCTCTGCAGCTACACTTCAGTCGATGGCCAGGGGCTCAACAGAACCTCCAAAATGTCTGAGGAGACATGCTCATGGCTTCAGAGGCTGAAACCACATGGAGTACCAGCAGAGGTGGGCAAACTTCCAAAGCCCCACTCTTGGGAGTGGAGGAACAGAAACTGCCAAGCACTTATTCATCAGGTGTATCATAACCCTGTTCATCAAGGAACTCCCTAACAGGAATCAGTGACAGCTTCCTGGGAGCCAGAAGAGGCCATGTGAGAGGCTCCCACCCTGTGGCCCCACCTCCAAATTTCCTCTTCCCTGTTGTCACTGGAACACAGCCCCCATTCCAATGTTTTCTGTTACACACTCTCTGTGGCTCCCACAGCCTCCTTATCTCTCTCCTCGTCCCTATCCCCTTGGCTCCTGCCATATTTAACTATTCGCCAGTCCTCAAGTCCCCCTGTCTTCCCCACCTCTGGGGCTTGGGCTCCAGCTGTCCCTGTCCCTAATGAATCCTCCCCAACCTTCGAGGCCCCTTCTCTTCCCAGTGGTCTTTCCTAGTCACTCCAGGCCATGTTGCTTTTTAACTTCCTCAACACTTCCCACACTGAAGGCTTACTCTCTGCAGGTGGCAACACTTCCCAACAACTCTTTTCATTCTTCCTTGCAAAAATTAAGTGCTGCATGATATAGAAGGGTATAAACTGAAAAGGCAGAGGTTCCCTTTCTTGCCTCCAATTCAGTGGCAATCTCAGAGGCAACACTTGAACAATTTCCTGTATATCCTTTGGGTATTTTTTCTTTTTGCCTTTATGAAAATTTTATATATACATCTTTTTGAAAAATATTTATGTAAATAAATAAAACTGTACGTATTATTTCTTTTAAGATTTTACTTATTGATTTTAGAGGGAGGAGAGAGAGAAGGCAGGGGGGAAGAGTGGGAAGTTGCTTCCTGCATGCACCTTCCCAAGGCAAGCCCAGGGTTTCAAACCAGTGACCTCAGCATTCCAGGTCGACACTCTAGCCACTGAGCCACCACAGGTCTGGCAAAACTATACATGTTATTGTACCTATTATTCTATAACTTCCTTTTTACTTTACATATCTTGAGTTCTTCCACATCTACGTGCAAGGATAAACACAGTAGCCCCCTCCACACACAGCTCTGCCAGGACCCCCATACCAGACCAACCCATAGAAGGAGATGACCGGGCAGCCTATTCCATGTACTAATCAATCTGCACCAACACGTATCAGGTTTCAAAGTGAAGAACTGGAAAAAAAATTGTTCCCCAAAATGAGTTTTATTTGAACCATATAGATTTTTTTAAATTGTGCCAAAGTTTAAAAATAGAAAAACTTTATATAAAAATCCAGCTCATCTTGGAAAAACAAAAACTGTGGAACACTGGGCCCCATAAGAGGTGGAATGGTCCCTTCAGTTCCCCTCAGTCCCCACCACTCCCTACTTTTTCCCAATGGTGAGGGTGTGTGCCTAGTGTTATTTATCACACCTGCATTTCTAATTTTCTTTTTTTGTGTGTGTGACAGAGACAGAGAAAGACAGAGAGAGGGACAGACAGACAGGAAGAGAGAAAGATGAGAAGCATCAATTCTTCGTTGCGGCTCCTTAGTTGTTCATTGATTGCTTTCTCGTATGTGCCTTGACCGGGGGACTACAGTAGAGCAAGTGACCCCTTGCTCAGGACAGGAACCTTGGGCTCAAGCCAGCGATCTTGGGCTCAAGCCAGCGACCTTGGACTTCAAGCCAACGACCTTTGGGCTCAAGCCAGCGACATTGGGCTTCTAGCCAACGATGTTTGGGCTCAAGCCAGTGACCATGGGGGTTGTGTCTATGATCTCATGCTCAAGCCAGTGACCCCATGCTCAAGCTGGTGAGCCCGCGCTCAAGTCGGTGACCTCGGGGTTTCGAACCTGGGTCCTCTACAACCCAGTCTGATGCTCTATCCACTGCACCACCACCTGGTTTAAGCTCTAATTTTCTTCCCAGAAGAGAAATTTATTTGTATCCTTATCTCAATCAGAATTAAGAAGACAAAAGATAAATGGAGTAAGCTGAATATTCCACACAAAAAAAACTGGAGCGTATAAACATAGGCTGCTTTTTCGTTAATTGCTTAGCCTGTACAGGCATCTGAGTTTGCAACCCCTTCCTTGTACCGACACTACTGATTCTAGAAAATAACTTCCTTTTAAGAAGGAGACCTACCCTAAAGAAAAGATCTCTTGCATAAGAGTAAGAACTAAAAGATGGCAAAAATAGGCCAAAATGTTTTCTTTTCACAAAAAAAATATATTAGAAGACTCTTCCCAACAATGGAAGTAGACTCACCCTTGGCCTTCCCTGACTGCTCTCCTGAGGAGGTGAGCGCCTACACAGCCAGCACAAGGGTTCTCCCACAGAGCGACACCAACTGTGCTGTCCCGGAAGAATCCACAGGCAGACAGGTACCAGATGGACACCCACAGGGACCAAGTACAGCAAGCAGGGACTCCTACAACAGAGAGGCATCTGACCAGGTGCTTGCTGCCTGGGACAAGATCCCACACCTCCCACCCCAACCCGAAAACTACACAAGCATTGTGGTGTTTAGAGCACAGGGTCTGGAACCCGGGCTCGACAGCCACCCACATCACAGATAAGGAAACTGCTCCAGAAAGCAACTTCGAACCATTGCAAACATCTTTTAAAAAATAATTGCTTGGCCCTGGCCGGTTGGCTCAGCGGTAGAGCGTCGGCCTGGCGTGTGGGGGACCCGGGTTCGATTCCTGGCCAGGGCACATAGGAGAGGTGCCCATTTGCTTCTCCACCCCCCCCTTCCTCTCTGTCTCTCTCTTCCCCTCCCGCAGCCAGGGCTCCATTGGAGCAAAGATGGCCCGGGCACTGGGGATGGCTCCTTGGCCTTTGCCCCAGGCACTAGAGTGGCTCTGGTCGCGGCAGAGCGGACCCCCCCCCCCCCGGGGCAGAGCATCACCCCCTGGTGGGCACAGCGTCGCCCCCTGGTGGGCGTGCCGGGTGGATCCCGGTTGGGCGCATGTGGGAGTCTGTCTGACTGTCTCTCCCCATTTCCAGCTTCATAAAAATACAAAAAAAAAAAAAAATTGCTTCTGCTAGGTATTCTGGAGGAATCTTTAAACTAGATGATCAGAACTGAATGATATTGTACTACTTGCTCCCAACAATGATATGTTACATAGTGCATTCATTCATTCATGTAACAAATATTTGAGAGCAAACTAGACACCAATCCCAGTGTCTTACACTACCTGAGTAATTAAGAAGAAGGAAGGGGACATAGTCTCTGTATCCTGTCAAAGGTGAACAAAAGGACAGAGCTTTTCAGATTTTCAGATTCCTGAATGATGATCTGTCTTCTTAGTCAAGAGCTATAAATTCTCAATCAGTTTATTAAGCCAACTCGAGATCTTCTATCAATTTGAAACCTTTTATCGTAAAGGGTAATGCTTACTTTCCAGAAACCAGAGTATTAAAGAGTTTTAGAGCTGAAAATGACACAGAGCTCACCTCATCCAATCTCTTTGTTTTACAGATGAGGAAACTAAGGTCTAGAAAGGTTAGAGAATTACTCAAGGCCATAGTTATTACTAACCATAAATTAATGCTGGTTCCTAAAAACAAGAATTATGAAAAAAATCATATATTGTTTTAAAATTAATTTCCTGCCTTAAACAAAATCCATTTTTCCGTGACTAATTTCCACCAACAAACATGAGAAATACATTTTAGAGCTGGGAATTGTTTTGTCCAGTCAAAACACCATGTACATAAATCCAGGGCTGTTGGTTTGGTTTCAAGTGGCATATACACCACGCACGGGGGAGAAGGCCAATGAAGACAGAGGCAGAGGCTGGAGAGGTGCAGCTACACAACAAGGAAGACCAGGAATTGGCAGAAACTACCAGAGACAAAGAGAATGATGGGATGGACTCTCCCTCAGATCCTTCAGAAGGAACCAACCCTGCCAACACTTTGATTTCCAACTTCTGGCCTCCAGAACTGTGAGAGGGTAAGTTTTTGTTGGTTTAAACCACGTGGTTTGTGGTAATTTGCTATGGCAGCTCTAGGAAATAATACAGAATCTGTATTAGTTTAATGGCACATTACAAACCCAACTAGTCAAAAGCGTAAAAAAGCTGTCACAAAGCCAGTAGGACCTTGAGACTCGCTTAATAGCAGTATAGGGTCCAAAACAAGAGAGGCAAAAAGAAAGTTCTATTTTGAACTGATCAGACCCCACCCAGATATTGTGTTCACTTCTGGACACCATGCCCACAGGCCTGAGTAGAAAGCTAGAGTGTGTCAGGGAGAGACAGCATGGCTGTGAAGGGCACTAATGCATCAAAACCTCAGGAAACTGGAGTTTTATGGCCTGGGAAGACTCAGGGCACATGACCGTTGTCATCATTTCGAAAGGGTTACCAAGAGGAAAAGTAATTTGATTTGTTCCCTGCGGCCCAAGATGGTATTACTAGATTTGGTGGGTGAAGTCACTAGGAGATATTTTTCAGAGAATTATGTGTCAACAAATGTCACAGTCAGAGTGGCCTCTGAACATCAGATTGGCTGGCTGCCTCCTGTTGGTGGAAGTTTTCGAGCTCAGGCCAGAAAATCATTTGGCAAGGTGTTGCTAAAGAACACAAACCCCAAGCCCAAGAACTGCCAGGATGACCTATGCTCCTCTCCAGTGCTGTGATTCTATTACGCCATGAAACACAGCATTTAGCAGTTACACGAGTCAAAAGATTTCTGAAATACATGGGTAGAAGAGGAGATCCTGAGCATTAGGAGATATTTTGGTGAGAAAACAATAAAACAAGGCCTTCTACAGAGCTAAGACTTAAAACCTATGCCTAACTCCCAGGAACCTGGCTGCAAGAGCAGGTGGCCACAGCCGCATAGTGGAGGCTGGGTTAGATCCTTAAGCCTTTCTCACAGGAAGTTTACACTGAGATTGACAATACCCTGTCAAACTTTTCCTCTTAGCGACACAACTTTAATAGTCCAGTGCAGCCAGTATCCTGTGGACAGAAAAAGGGACACATACTGAACCTGACAAGCTCAAAGGAGGCCTGCATGGTGGCCCTGCAAACTCAGGGACCTAAAGTAACCACACAGGATGTCTGAAATTAAAACTTTCTAACTACAAGCAGTTTGTGATGGGTAGGGAGATATTTTTCTCTAACAAAGGTCCATGCTTACCTTAATTGAGTCTGTGTTGTCTTTTGCATCTACAATAATGTACCTGATAACATACCTTTGAAATATAAGGGCAAATTTCTTTTTCTGCTACCTCAGGGCAGGCATCCCACCAGAGCAAAGATCAACAAACCCCTTCACTGTTATTATTATCATGTTAATTAACCATTATCTATCTTATTATGTCTATGTAAAAGAAGTTTTGGTGTATTCATTTTTACTTTTTATTCAATCCCAGAGATTCCTCCTCTTGGGCTTTCTCCCCTTTCCTTAATCTATCACCAATCAATTTCATGTAACCCTCTTACCTCTTCCCCTTTGATTCTAAGGTATAAAATAAATGGTAAGACCGCCATTTTCAGGAGCATTTTCTCAATACATTGAGGCTTTGCTTCTTGGCAGTTGTCAACAGTTTGGCTCAAATAAACTCATAAAAAAATTCTTACAGGTTTGGAAGTTTCTTACGTTGACAATCCATTAACAAACCACTGGAACTATATTAAAAGTAATGGTTCCCATTTCCTGAACACCTGCCATTGCGAGTAACTGCTTGAGATGCAAACAGTCACTCCAACAGTGCAAGGTATTATTATTGTCTTAGGGAACTGTGGTTAAGAGGGGTTAAGTCATTTGTCCAAGGCCGTGCATTTCAGAAGGATGTTTGATTCCCATTGGAATCCAAGTCCAGAAGCCAAACTCTTTTCCTGCCATCATCATGTCTTCTCTGCACCATACTTCAGGAATTTAATCTGTTCAAGGTAACTAAAAATACCTAGCAACTGGGAAGCAAACACTTGACTTTCCCTCTCTGGACCTCAGTACTCTCATCTGTCAAATGGGAAAAGGTTGGAGACGATGAGCACAGGGAGCCTCCCAGCCCTGACACTGGGTACTGCTGTACTAGGTTCACTTTCTCTGCGTCACCTCCACACCAGTCGAACTGAGGAAGTGGTGACAGGGAAGAGGGGGTCACCCCCCAGTACAAACCACCAGGGGGACCCAGCTAGTAACTTTTCCCAGGCTGCCTGGAGGTCAGAGCGGTAATGGAAGAAGGAAAGCAGGAACAGGCACAAAGTCGGCTGTGTGAGCTCACTCACAGGTGTGCAGTGTAGAATGACCCACATAAATCTTGACATTTAGCACTTTACTCCATAAACCGGGGCTGTGCTGTAAAGTATCAGCGCACAGATCTGAGGGCTGGCTGTGCCAGCGCCCAGGGGACAGCCGTGAGGAATTAAAGCACAGGGGCTTTGTTTGGGAAAGATAAAGCTGTCAGTGGGGTGTAAGAGGTAAAGCAGTCTAGCCACATTCCAGTGGGAGGAGCCTCCCGCTGCAGCCGCTCCCACCGCCACATGCTGTCCTGTTGCGGCACCTGCCACCCCCGGACTGCTTTCTCACAACTCACTCAGGCCCTCCCTCCTAAGGCCGCCAGTTTCCCAACTGCTCTTCCGAGGGTCTTCTAGCAACGGTATTAACAAAGCCAGCCGCACAGGGGCACTGGCCCACCATGCCTCCATGACCTGGGGAAAGGGGACCATCCCACCTCAGTGCTGGGATGGGAGAGGACATCCGGTCAGGGAGGGGCTCTCTCTGCCTATTTCACTTCTAGAAAAGGGCAAAATGGAATGATTTCGGAAACCGCCGCCCAGTCCCATTTCCTTCTCAATTTCCTACTGATGCCCACTCAGGAAGGGAGCCCCAGGTTGAGGAGCACATCAGGAAGAAGGTGCCTGACCCAGAGAACCTTGAATACCCAGACCTTCCAGTGAGCAAACTATGGAGCCCAGACGGAATACCCTGGCAAACTTGTCTGGTTTCAGTCTAGTATTTCTTTCATTCTTCTTTTTGGTTGGGTGTGGGGCAAAGCAGGACAGGAGAGGAGATGAAGCCGGGAAAGGCAGCAGAGTCAGTGGAGGAGTATGGGTTTGGAGCCAGGACTGGGTTCCGATTACAGCCCCACACGGCCAGTGTGGGCTTTGTGAAAGACTTCTCAATGGTGCCTGGCATCAAGGAAGTGAACAATAAGGTAGCTGTCCTTATGGAGGTCCCTTCTCCTTAAAGAAAAGCTGCTAGCTCTTCACATCCCTAAACAGACTGCCCACCATGCCAGTGTGCCAGATTCCTGCAGACAGTAAAAATGTATGTGGGGAGGAGGGGTCAGGGATAAAGAACCAACCACATAAGATAAAAGAGATGTCCGTAACTTCAGTGAGCAAATCATATCATATTCCAGGCACTCTGTAGGCATTATCTCCTGCCTTATTATAATCCTAGGAGTTACGTTCTATTATCTCCATTTCATAGATGAGAAAGCTGAGGATGCGAAAAATCATGGGGTTTGTGCAAGATTACACAACTTGGTAGGGGCAGAGCCAGGAATCAAACCTATATCGTTTGACTACAGAATTGGAGACAAAGGTTGAGATATTCTCTGTGAAAACATAAGGGCAAAACTAGCTCCTTATTATTTCCAAGGCAAGAAGAAAACTTTGGTATAGGGTAGGGGCTTTGTAGAAGGAGCCATTCTCACTAGAGTTTCCGTGTTCTGAAAAGAAACCACCAGCCTTCGACACTCCTGTCTGGAAGTCCCAGCTCCCTGGTGTGGGTACTTGCTGGAAGCCTGAAGGTTAGAACTGAGAATTTGAGGGTTATCTTTACCCCAGAATGACTCTCACCTTTGAAGAAAGTAAAGGAAGTAGAACTGCACAGCCTCCTTGACTTCTCACCATCCACCTCTCCGAGCACCCCCTACTTTGGATACAGCCCTGGTCACTGACTCTGAATCACACATTTAAACTGCACTTTTCCTGATCCAGACTCAATTCCCCAATGTCAAACAGTGTCGGTGGGGAGGGAGGCAGAGAGCAGAGAGCTCAGTGAATCACTTTCTCTGCTGGTGATGGTATCTGATGCATGTAAAATGCCTCCCTGCAATTCCTCAAGTGTCTATTAATCAGTGAACCAAGAACACAGAGGGCGCCAAGGAAAAAATCTGCCATTGCAGGAGAAAAAAGCAGATTGGGAGACGACTCCTTACTAAGGCACAAGGACTTCTAAACCCAAATTGAGGCAGTGATGGCAATGGCCCCATCACTGAGAGATTTGGTCCTACTGGCCACAAAGCAAGACATTAGGGAGCGCTCAACTTAATGAGGCAGAATTCGCCTTCCCCCAGCCTCATCTGGGCACTGGCTGGCCCAGGGACCGAATTTGCCAAAACTGATTAAAAGAACAACTGGGAAAAGTCACTTGCTCTTGCAGAGCTTGTTCCCCTTCCCTGTAAGACAGTCCTAGGCTTCTACAATGCTCCCCAGCTCTCGAGATCAAACAAGATATATGAGGGTCCCCAACATTCTGCTGTCCTTCTGCCCCTTCTCATGCTAAATATCCTCCCTGGGAAAGCTTAGGGCAGGGGTCCCCAAACTACAGACAGCAGGCCGCATGAGGCCATTTATCCGCCCCCCGCCGCGCTTCCGGAAGGGGCACCTCTTTCATTGGTGGTCAGTGAGAGGAGCACTGTATGTGGCAGCGCTGCAAAGCGCGTAGTTGCTCACGTACAGTACTACTTCCCGTGATACGGGACGCACACATCACAGCTCCAGAAGCACGTCATATCACTTGTTACAGCTAGCAGTGACAAATATGGAACCGGACAATGACCATCTCATTAGCCAAAAGCAGGCCCATAGTTCCCATTGAAATACTGGTCAGTTTGTTGATTTAAATTTACTTGTTCTTTATTTTAAATATTGTATTTGTTCCCATTTTGTTTTTTTACTTTAAAATAAGATATGTGCAGTGTGCATAGGGATTTGTTCATAGTTTTTTAATAGTCCGGCCCTCCAATGGTCTGAGGGACAGTGAACTGGCCCCCTGTGTAAAAAGTTTGGGGACCCCTGGCTTAGGGTCTTTCCAACCTTGCTGGTTGTCATCGTTATGACTCCTGAAGCTCTATCTCCAGTGCTTTCCACTCTCAAGCCCTAGAGTCAACCACTTACAGGGCACTTCTACCAAGATGTCCTTCAGGCACCATTAAATCAACATACTCCAAACAGAACCCTTCCCACCCTATTTTTCCTCCTTTATTCCCCATCTCAGTGAAACCACCATTTAGTGATTTTTCACCCAGGGGCATGTGGGGAAATGGCGGTGATATTGTTGTTGTCACAATGATTAGGTGGAGATTTAGTGGGCAAGGGGCCCCAGGTGCTAAACAGCACTGTCTTGTACAGTAAAACTCTGTCCCTCCCGAAATGCCCACAGGAATACCATTTAGAAATGCCAGAAGACATCCTATCTCTTTCCCGCATTCCCTATCAGTCACTTAAACTAGCCAACTCTACTGCCTACACCCCCAACCCAGCCGTCCTCTCCACCCATACTGCGTTCCCTCTCACTGCGAGGACTACAGTAGCCTCTAAAGCTGTCATCCTATCTCTGCACCCACCTGCCCACCCATTCCTGATTAACTTTCAGTAATCCTCCCCACAGCTACCTACATCTCTAAACCTACAATTGCGACTCCTAGCCTTAAAATCATCCAATAGTTCCCCTCACCTTCAGATAAAGGCAAACACCACCTTTTATCTGTTCCCTGCCTCATGGCTCACCACTTTCATGGATACCCAGCCTCCAGTGGTGCCTCAGTGTCTCTGTACACACTGCTCTATTTCCCCATCTCCCTGTCTCTCTGGCTAACTTCTATCATTTAAGATGCAATGCAACAGTCACCTCCTCCTAGAAGCCTTCCTTGATAATAGGTGGAGCTAGGCCTGCTGGTACAAACTGGGATCGCACTTACCATCTTCATCTGGTTGTCCTGCTTGCCCTGCCTCTCTGTCAGCTCTGAGTCTCCTGCACCATGCAGAGTGTGCAATAGGAGCTTAACAAATAGTCAATGAACTAGCATTTACAGCTGACAAGGCACCTTCTCCTGCAACAGGTAGCTACTGTCATTATTACTGTTTACAGAAGAAGAAACCAAGGATCCGTGAGGTTAAGTTCTTGTCCAGGTTCACATGGCTAAGGGGTAAAACCACACTTAAAGCAAGGTTTGCTGATGGCAAATTCTTTGCTTACTGTCATAATGTCACTTTACATGAAAGGTTATAGAACAGACATCCCGTTGGGTGTGGGAGGTGTCGTAGTCATAGTCTGCCTGCTTTAGACCTGGGAGTAACCTTGCCTGAATATTGAGTCTGGAAAATCCACCATCCACATTATACAGCTGCACAGCACCACGGGGGGAGGACGGGGCCATTCTCTTGTCCTCTTCAGTCCTGGGTGGAGGTGGGGTGACTTCACGTGCAGACAGACCTCTGAAAAACCCATTCACACTACCCGGTTGAATGACATCATTCTTCCCCCATTACACTCCCTTACTCTACCCCAAACACACTGTGTAATAACCCCAAAGCCAGCAAAAGGGCCTGGTTTTACTATCAGCAACAGCTGTCCTCCGCCTGCACCTGATGGCTCCGGTGTGCCAGCTGGGTGCAAGGAGAGACAGTGGAGGACTGGGGCTGAGCGGCAGCATTTAAAGTTGCCGTGCATTAAGTGCCAACCACTTAATTGGGCTGCCCACAGAGGAGGTGTGTCTGGCAAGACTTCTGATGGCTGGGAGGGGGGCAGGAGAACGGGGAGGAGATGGAGGTCTCACAAGCAGTCCCGCAGCGCCAAGTGAAAGGCTGCTAGCTCCTAATTACTTTCAGAGAGTTTTCATGAGCACCTCGCATAAGCCATTTTGCTTCAGGAATACAGAGCAATTAGAAACAGGGTTTCAGACCTCACGACTGGAACTGCGGCCGCAGCAGCAGGCACTTCCTTGTGTGCGCACACACACATTTGGCTCAAAGACGAATTCCAAAGGTCATTAAGGAAATGTGCAGTTTGGTTCTGCAAGCCTCTCACGGGGCAAGGAATATGACAAATGCTCGTTCTGGGGCTCTGGATGGCAATCACTACTCCAACAATATCATCCAGACATCACCATGACAACCACCAAAAGGCTTCCTTCCTCCTTGGCAAAGACAATAGAAATTTTAATTAGGGCCATTTATTATTTTTTTCCTGACCAACAGAAGAAAAACATCAACAAAATGTTGCCCAGAAATACATAACCAGGAACAGTTTCAGAATTAAAAAATACTTCTTGTGTCTTTCCACAGTTACATGATCTGTCCCCAAAGCCCACCCTCCTGCCCTCTCAACAACTCAAATTTTATTGACTTCATCAATTTAGATTAGTCCAGACCTTTTATCAAACATTAGAAAACTAGGTAAACATTCCAATTTAATTTTCTGACTATGATTAGAAAGATCCTTTTAGTCATTTTTATTTCAATAATAAAATTCAAAAGATCTGACACATTTTTATAAAGTACTTCCAATAAACTTTTAGACAACCTAAGATTAAATGAGTGGTCAGTGGCCTCTGGGCAGAAGCAGATCTAGATCTGAGCACTTGCTTTGTTTTCCTGGGTGACTTTGAGTTAGTTACTTAACCTCTCTGAACTTCAATTTCCTCATCCGGAGGACAGAAGTAAGAATATCTGCTTTGGAGAATCGCAAGAAGAATCAGTGATAACCGTAACACACCAGCACTTCGCCTTACATAGCGAGCTATCAATAAATAGCAGCAAGTATTATGACTGCTTTGCCTTATTTAGCCCTGAAAGAATTAAGAAGGCTTTATCCACCCTTCCTAGGATATGACTTCTGGCACATGTTGGCTCCTCTGCCTTCTCACAGTCCTAAATGCAATCTTTCATCCCCTCTTACCTGGTCTATTCCAAAAGCCTCCTGACTTCCTTGCTTCAGACTGCTCTCTAGTTCACCATCCTCATGGCCACCCCAACCACTATTCTAAAATCCAGACAAGTGCTGGTCACTTGGCTCTGTATAAACTTCTGAGAGGGCTCTTATGGAGAAAAATATGGCTTTATTGAAAAATATTTTAAAGGACTAAATGAAAGAAGAACTTAGAAAACCTCATTGATGTAAAGGTATTCATTCTTCCCTAAATTAATCTATAAATTATTTTTCATTCATTCATTCATTCATTCACTTTAGTGAGAGACAGACAGACAGGACTGACAGACAGAAAGGGAGAGAGATGAGAAGTATCAAGTCATAGTAGTGGCACTTTAGTTGTATATTGATTGCTTCTCATATGTGCCTTGACTGAGGGGTTACAGCCAAGCCAGTGACTCCCTTGCTCAAGCCAGCAACCTTGGACTCAAGCTGAATGAGCCTGCACTCAAGCCAGAGACCTCAGGATTTTGAACCTGGGCCCTCAGTGTCCTAGGTCGACGTTCTATCCACTGCATCACAGCCTGGTCAGGCTAAATAAATCTATATATTCAATGTGAAACCAATCAAGATCTCACAGGGTTTTATGTGGATCTTAGCAAACCAGTCTTAAAATCTAAGTTTAAGAGCAAAGGGACAAGAATACATCATTGTTAAAAGTGTTATTCTAGAGTAACTAATGTTTTGTTTCTATGGGTTTTATTTTGGAGGAATGTAGTCAATATAGATTAAAATTTATACAAAAATAGGTAAATGGAGAGAAAATATTTCAAAAAAAAAAATACTGACAGGCAGGCTCTGATTGGAGGTGGAGAAAACTGGATCACTTTCTCCACCAACCCAGTGTAGGAATGGGGTGGGGGGGGGAGCAAGAAGACAAGTGGATTGGGAAAGAGGTAATAATCTTTGTCAAAAGCCTGATGTGTCTCAAGCACTGTGCTATGTACTTTCCATATGATTTTCACTTAATATTCTCTATGAGCATGTAAAGTAAATAGCATTATTTTCATTAAAGATGAGGTAAACCTTGGAAAGGGTAAGTGATTTGCCCAAAGGCAAAGAGCTTGTAAGTGGTAAAGAACCTTGCTCTCTGGGATTTCTCTTTCTACCCTTTGGGAGCTGTTCCAGGCCAGCTCTTAGCCTCCCAGCTGTTATCCGAGGAATAGAGAACCCGGGTGCCAGGGCTGTCCAGGAAAGCGCTGGCAGGCTCCCTGGGGTGCATGGGGGGTGAAGAGCAGGAACAGGGTAGACCTGCTCCCTCCATCCTCACTCCCCACTGCCCCTCTTACCTGGAAGGCACCTAGGCCTTACTTGCAGACAAACACACATGCACACAGTAAACAGGAAGGCCCCAAAGGCCAGAGCTTGCCACTTCTAGCATGAGAAATCCAGGCCATGCTCCAAGTTGCCACTTTAATGTATAATGGGAAAAGAACTCCACACATTTGAGCCTCTCACAGTTGTAAATCCTCAGCTTACCCTGATTGCTTGACAGCAAATTCTGCATTCAAACATACAGCTAGATTTCAATAAATTTAACTTGGCTGATCCATAAATCCTGTTTAAAAAAACAAAACAAAACATACCTATGGTCTAGCGTGCCCTTAGCTCAGGTGGAAAGGAGGGGGCTACCACTGTGAACTCCCATTCTAAGAAGGCCTTGTAAATTTCATGAGGTATTTTACTGGCTTACAAGTAGACCATGAAATGCTGGCATCAGCAATTATACTTGAATAAATAAAATGGAACAAGTTACCTAAGGGCACAGATGCCCTTCTACATTTCTCCCTTCACTAGCATTCCATTTTTTAAAAATTTTTATTTATTTATTTATTTATTTACAGAGACACAGAGAGAGACAAATAGGGACAGACAGACAGGAACGGAGAGAGATGAGAAGCATCAATCATCAGCTTTTCGTTGCGTGGTGCGACACCTTAGTTGTTCATTGATTGCTCTCTCATATGTGCCTTGACCGTGGGCCTTCAGCAGACCAAGTAACCCCTTGCTCGAGCCAGCGACCCTGGGTCCCAGCTGGTGAGCTTTTGCTCAAACCAGATGAGCCCACGCTCAAGCTGGTGACCTCAGGGTCTCGAACCTGGGTCCTTCTGCATCCCAGTCCGACGCTCCATCCACTGCGCCACCGCCTGGTCAGGCTCACTAGCATTCAATTTAACATAACTATCCACCACCACAGCCACCCCCCCCCCATCATCTTTTCCTTGTAAATAAAGTTGTGCATAAAACTGTACACAACATCATGATTATTAACAAGTTGGTGGTCCCTGGACAGGCTCAAAGAGCAAGAAATGAAAGGGTGAGAGGCAGGAGGCTTCAAGGAGTGGCTGGATTCTGATATCAGTTCAAGTCAGGGACAAACCCTTGTGATACCTCTCACTTTTTTCCCCAAAACAATCTTTTCTCCAGGAGAAAAATCTTCAAACTAATTCAGGTAGCACAACATGTGGAAGTCAGAATGTTCTTTTTTGCATGACCCAATGGAATATATATATATCTTATGACATATTTATCTTTGCTTCCCTATTTATAAAACAATACATACCTCTTAGAGAAAAAAACCTAGAAAAGTAGACAGCTGAGAAAAAATAATCACCTCTAGGTCCACCAAGCAGACAATCAACTGGAAACTAAATGCTTAATTTTGGGCTAAACTAAATCCATTCTTCCAATCAATTCTAGTGAGGACAAAATAATATAAGCCACACGCTTAGGAATTATATGGGATTTATCTACTATTCCCTAAATTCCACCATTAGCAATTCATTTATTTGGGTAAGCATTGTCCTTCCCAGGTTTTTCTTTCTTTTTCTTTTGGTGCCTTTGAGACATAATGCACAGGGGTCAAACAATTTACCCATTAAAAGTGTACAATGCAATGGCTTTTAGTATAGTCAAAGTTGTGCGACCATAACCCCAATCAGTTGTGGGGGTTTTTTTGTATTTTTTTCTGAAGTGAGAAGCGGGGAGGCAGAAAGACAGACTCCCACATGCGACCGACCGGGATCCATCCAGCAAGCCCACTAGGGGGTGATGCTCTGCCCATCTGGGCCGCCACTCCGAGCCATTCTAGAGCCTGAGGTGGAGGCCATGGAGCCATCCTCAGCACCCAGGCCAACTTTGCTCCAATGGAGCCTTGCCTGCGGGAGGGGATGAGAGAGAGAGATAGAGAGAGAGAAGGGGAGAGAGATAGAGGGAGAGAGAGAGAGAGAGGGAGACAGAGGCAGAGAGAGAGAAAGGTGGAAAAGCAAATAGGCTCTTCTCTTGTGTGCCCTGACCAGGAATTGAACTGGGGACTTCCACACACCAACTGATGCTCTACCACTGAGCCAACTGACCAGGGCAGTTTTAGAACATTTTCATCACCTTAAAAAAAAAAACACCTTTAGCCATCATGTCCCACCCCACCTCCAAGCCTAGGCAACCATTAATCTACTTTCTACCTCTATAGATTTCCCTATCCTGGACCTTTCACATAAATGGAATCCCACACTATCTCATCTTTTGTGACTAGTTTTTTTTTTTTCATTTAGCATAATGTTTTCAAAGTTCATCTTTGTGGCATGTATCAGTACTCTACTCTTTTGTATCACCAACTAGTATTCCATTATATAGATACACCACACTTTATCCACTCATCAGTTGGTGGACACTGGGTTATTTCCCCTTTGGGGATAGGTCTACTGGAAAGTTCTGTCCATTTCTATCACAAGTTTCGACACATAAGCACATATTTATTTGGCTAATGTGTGCCTCTCTATTTTTATCATTTAATGTATACATACTGACGTAGCAAATTAACTAAAACAAAGTTGATTCACATTAGTCTTATGTGTGAAGCCATAGTGTACCCATGGCTACTGATAAAGTTCATTTACGCCATTGTATTTGATACAAATTTCAACAAGGAAGAAATGCTACAGAAGCATGTAGAAATTTATTGAAAGTGTTTGGTGAAAGTACAGTTTCTAATAGGACATGCAGAAGATGGTTTGAAAAATTCGAAACAGGTGATTTCGACCTTTCTGATAAGCCACGTCTGAGCGACCATCTTTGATCGATGACGATGTTGTTAAGACTATGTTGGAGCAAGATCCTTTTCTGACAACATCGAAGATCGCAGGAAGGCTTAATTCAGCTCAGCAAACTATTTCGGACCATATTTGGAAGATAGGATTGGTGTGGAAATATTCAAGATGAGTGCCACATGAATTAAGTCAGAAGAATTTAGATAATCGAGTCATCATATGCACATCTCTGCTTGCTTGGAACAAAATTGAGCCCTTCTTGAACCAGATGATAACTGGGGATGAAAAGTGGATTACCTATGAAAATATCGTAAGGAAAAGGGCAAATTATGAATCCGGAAAACCTAGCCCTTCCACCTCTAAACCAAATTTGACTCTGAATTAGAGAATATTGTGTATATGGTGGGACATTCGAGGACCAATACATTATGAGCTTTTAAAACCGAACGAAAAGCTCAATTCGGAGAAGTATTGTCAGCAACTGGATAATTTAAAGACAGCAGTCCAAGAAAAGAGGCCGGTGATGTTCAATAGGAAGAACATCATACTGCATCATGATAATGCCAGGCCACATGCTGCTTTGGGGACTGGTCAAAAAATTGCAGAACTAGGCTGGGAAATTCTGTTGCATCCACCATATTCCCCGGACTTAGCACCCTCCGACTATCACTTGTTTTTGTCCTTACAAAACTTTTTGAAGGGCAAAAAATTCAAAAATGAAGAAGATATCAAACAAGCACTGGTTCAGTTTTTTGCATCAAAAGATAAAACGTTTTTCAAAAATGGGATATACAAATTGCCCTCACGCTGGCAAGAAATCATTACTAATAATGGCAATTATATTATTTAATAAAGTTTATTGACGGTAAGAAAAATTTGTTATTTTGTTTTATTCCAAAAACGGACAGAACTTTCCGGTAGACCGTTATTGTGAACAATGCTGCTATTAACATTCACGTATGAGCTTTTCTGTGGACATATGTTTTCATTTCTTTGGGGGATATACCTAGGAGTGGAATTCATGAGTCATATACTAACTATGCTTAACCTTCTGAGGACCTGCAAACTGGCTTCCAAAGCAGCGGCACATTCTCACCAGCATTGTATTAAGAGTTCTAGTTTCTCCACCCATATCCCTACCCACACTTTTTGTTGATTTGAGAAAGAGAAAAATTGATTTGTTGTTCCACCTACTTATGCATTCATTCATTGGTTCTTCTCTTTTTTTTTTTTTTTTTTTAGAGAGAGAGAGTCAGAGAGAGGGATAGATAGGGACAGACAGAAACGGAGAGAGATGAGAAGCATCAATCATCAGTTTTTCGTTGCGACACCTTAGTTGTTCATTGATTGCTTTCTCATATGTGCCTTGACCGTGGGGCTACAGCAGACCAAGTAACCTCTTGCTCAAGCCAGCGACCTTGGGTCCAAGCTGGTGAGCTTTGCTCAAACCAGATGAGCCTGCGCTCAAGCTGGCGACCTCGGGGTCTCGAACTTGGGTCCTCGCATCCCAGTCCGACACCCTATCCAATGCACCACCGCCTGGTCAGGCCATTGGTTCATTCTTGTATGTGCCGACTCAGGGATTGAACCCACAACCTTAGCATACGGGGTCGATGCTCTACCCAACTGAGCTACCTGGCCAGGGACCAGCACTTTTTAATTATCTGTCTTTCTGAATATTGACATTCTAGTGGGTGTGAAGAGGTATCTATCTCATTATGGTTTTGATTGCCATTTCCTTGACGCTAATGATATTGGGCATCTTTTCCTGTGCTTATTGTCCATCTGTGCATCTTCTCAGACCTCGCTTTTCTCTTAACTGCAATACCTCTGGGCAGGAATACTGCCTGAATTCAAATGCTACTTATTAGCTGAAGTATCTTGGGTAAATAAGTCAGTTAACTTTTATTAACTTCAGGTTCCTTATCTCTAATGCAGAAATACAACTATCTCATAAAGGATTTAAGAATTGCGATAAAGCATATAAAGAAATTGGCATATGGATGGGTACTCAGTAAAGGGTCTGCAAGTAACAGCTATTATTAACAACACTCTTGATCATTAACACTTTACAATCCATTAATTCTTTGAAATAGTTCCTCCCATAAGGAGAGAGTCTAAGATCTTGAACAGGGAAGCTGGGAGCAGGAGGCAAGGGGAATAAAAAAGGAAAGGGGGAAAAAAGGGAAAATAAACCAAAAAACAATTACTAGTGGATCATTTTCAGAGTCCTGCTTCAGGAGTCACTGGCCAAGGCCAGCTTAGATCCTGCTCCTCCACCCTCCCAATGATTAAGCACCTAGTTCACTGAATTAAATCCATTTCTGTTTAGAATAGCTCGTTTCCCATTGCTGCCATTGAACCCTGACTGAAACAGGAATGAAGTCTTAGTTACAGCTCTTGTCACTACGGCCCTGCACGTTGTTATGACATAAAACATTAGATGATCAATAACTGAATAGAATGAATGAGTAAATGAATGGAAGGAATGAATACATGGACAGATAGAATGTGTTTGGGATATAGTGCTCAGCAAGGTGGAAGAGGACTCCTTCCCCAGAACCTGGAAGAAGGCTGAGGAACAGCACCAGGGCCGAGCAGCCGAGCTTCTCACGGCCTGTCAGTCCACCCACTGCACAGGCGTCTACATCAGAATGCTTTCCATTTCCTTGTTGCCGACACTCAAGGACTATAGATTCTAGAGAATGCTGCTTTCCTTTATTAACTTCTCGAATTCACGAGCGGAAGGTGAAAAGGCCTCCACTCGGGCTTTTAGGGCATATAAATAGTTCACAGTGGAAAGAAAGGGGGCGTCAATGGTTCCAAATTCAAAGTAAAGACATGCTGTTCTGACAAGGTCCAAATTACAGAGCGCTCCAGGCACAAATAAAGAGAGACACTTTTCCAAGAAACCCTATTTTCCTATTCAATTCCGGAAGAGAAAGTCAAGCCAAGAAAACCCTCACAGCCTTCCACAAATGGGTCTGGTGTCAGCAGCCACTTGGGGTGGGCATGCAGTCAAACAGCAGACCATCCTTGAGGTGTCTGTCCTTCTTGCCACCTCTCTTCCTTCAGAGTCTGGAAAAGTGTCACTGCCACTTGATTCTGCCACGTGGCACCAAGACGGAGCCCGCTCTGCACTCCTGTTGTACAAATCTGCGTGGCTGAAGTTGCAGAACCCTCTCGAAGACCCTGAAGCTATCAGAGTACGACAGGTTTGAATATTGCAGTCCATTTTGGGGTCTCTCTTGACAGACCCTCATTGTCTTAAATCGTTCTTTCCTGTTATCATTTATTACAGTCATTGACGGGACACTCATGCCCCCTCGCTCCCTCGGCACCAGCAACTGCCGAGTGCCAGTTGTGTGCCAGCCACTGGGGACACAGCTCCTCAGAGCCCCAGACTGATTTTTTCAGGGTCGACACTTCTAACCGTTGTGTTTCCTAAATTGTTCATTATGGCATTATTTTAACAGTAAAAAACTGGAGAAATAACTAATTGCATTATAACCAACCATATGGGAATGGGTAAACAAGATAGAATATTTCTACGTAATAGAATATCATACTGCCATGATAAACAACGCTCATTGAGAACCTATGCTTAATAAATGTTTATGTTTGATGAAAACCAAGCAGGACCCACAGATATAAAATATAATCTGACTATGTTTATAAAATGCAAAGAACAAATATAGGATAAAAATAGGCCAAATGTTAATTCTGCAATTATGGACAATATCTCCTCTGCATACTTCTCTGAATATTCCTGCTCATTGAAGAAAAAATTTTAAATAAACTAAAAGCATAAAGAAGATTTTAAAAAGTCACCTGTGACATGCCACCACTGCTATCAAGTTGGCATGCTGTCCATTATTTCTTAGAAACTTCATAAATATGTTTTACATGTATTGCTTGCAAATGCTTTTTAAATCTTTAAAATGGGAAAGAATCAGAAATGTTGTTTAGACACACAAAGATCATGTAATGTTACCGAGAGAGTCAAAATCATATGCAGAATATGAATAAAAGCAAGTTCTTTAAAAAGACTTAATTTTCACTGCTTTGTCAAATTTGGGCCATGTCATATCTACCTATTTAATTTAAGATCAGTGAAAATTATTACTCTACTACCTCCCCCACCAAAGAAATCCAAAAGAAATGCATTAAGGTGAAAAAAATAGGGGTACTTTTTCCCCTCTTCTCTATTATATAATTTTTTTTTTTTTTTTTACAGAGACAGACAGGGACAGATAGACAGGAACAGAAAGAGATGAGAAGCATCAATCATTAATTTTTCATTGCGCGTTGCAACACCTTAGTTGTTCACTGATTGCTTTCTCATACGTGCCTTGACCGTGGGCCTTCAGCAGACCGAGTAGCCCCTTGTTGGAGCCAGCGACCTTGAGTTCAAGCTGGTGGGCTTTTTGCTCAAACCAGATAAGCCCGTGCTCAAGCTGGCGACCTCGGGGGTCTCAAACCTGGATCCTCTGCATCCCAGTCTGATGTTCTATCCACTGCGCCACCGCCTGGTCAGGCTCTATTATACAATTTTTGATGTAATGTACTTATGCTACCTTCAGGATGAAAAAAATAACCTTAAAAATTCTATGCCTTCCTCAAGGTCACCAAAGCCCAAGTATCTACTATATTAGCAATTCCCCTTTAAACCACCTGTGCAGGTGTCTCCCCCCCGCCCCCCCCCCAGCAGCGTTCTTTGCTGCAGAGTCATAGGAAGCAGCAGGCTGGGGCCCTCTGGTTCCTATCTGGGAGAGGGGGGGCTGGAACCCTCATTCCCCATCAACGCCCGTGAGCACTTCCTCCAGAGACAGGAGGGAAGCAGAAACACTCCATATCTCACCCAGGTGTCACAGGGCTGCATGAAGGTGAAGGCTGTGCAAAGAAAGGCCTTTGAAATGAATGGCAAGGGAGTAACTTGGCTTCTTTTCCCAAACTGTCCCCGTGTTCCATGCCCAGGGTTCCCACTCTACCTCCTCTGGATGCCATGATGGGGATGGACTGGGCACTTAGTGACTGTGAATCTCATGATCGCACCTGACCTCAGAGTTCACAAACACTTCCCACATGAAGCGCTTCATTTAACACTCTCAGGAAAAAAAATTGTGATTACAGGACTCTCATCCACTTTATAGCTGAGCAAGATGAGACTCTAGAAGGCTAAGAGACCGAACCAAAACCCAGGCCTTGGTCTCTCAAGGCCATGTGTCCCTTGACAGGGGACCTCTACGGTTCTGGGTTAGGGAAAGCTTTTCTCACTCAGGTTCTTGGCACAGCCTGAGAGGAAATGCTCAGGGGGCAGGTGGTGGCCTAGCAAGCCAGGTCCCACCCAGTTGAGACAGCCCTAGAAGTTCAAACTGGCCATCTAACAAACGCCAGGCCTTAGAGGCATTGACTTTGACTGGAGAGAAGGAACAGGCTGTTGACAGTGAACAAACCTACTTAGGCTTCATAAATTGGAAGGGTTTGAATCTCAGCTCCCCTTCCTGCTCTGTAACCTTGAGTAACTTACTTAACCAGTTTCCTCATTTTACAAAACAAAGACAGCTACAATACCCTCTGTCTAGTGTTTGGGTGGACAAAATGAGATGCGTATTGAGGTCAACACTTCACAGGCACCGGCACACAGGAGACACTCAATAAAAAGCGGCGAGTACGAATAACACTAAGAGTTACTATTAGCAGGGATGATGACACAGGAGCACGGTGAGAGAAAATGTGTAGCCAACGGGCCGTTAGAGGTTCCAAAAACAAAAGCAGCTGCCGTTTCTCAGTCTTTTTTTCCTCTTCAGTGTGTTCACACAGAAACTGGAGCCCCCTTTATGCTCAGTGCCTTTTCCCCTCAAGATGTCCTGCTACAAGAATCAGTGACAATCATGCCATGTGCTCCGAATTCTCGTGAGTTTCTACCCATAAATTACTGAGCAGAAAGAGATGATTTCACAAGACCTGCAAGGCAACATCTGAGGTAAAACAGAAGGCAGTCATAGCACACTGGATACGAAGCAGGGGCCTGCGCCCCACCCCCAGCCCCGCACCTTCCCGGCAGCAGCCTGGACAGGTGTAAATACCATGTCAAGAGCCTCGCACCTGGATAGCTTGGGCGGTAATCTCACTCCATCACTGTCACACCTCAGACATGTTCCCTCTCGGCTCAGTTTCCTTGTCTGCAAAATAAAGTTGCTGGACTGGCTGAGCTTTGCTATGCCAAAGCGCTCAAAGATCTTTCATCTCCCAGTTCATCTGCATGTACCTCCTAGCAGACAAAGTCTGGCTTCAGCACCCGCATTCAGACTTCATGCATCAATTACCGTGCACCTCTCCGGGTACTAGCCAGGAAGGTGGCGCTGGTTTTGATTTTCATAAAATATTTGACAGCCCTTCAGAAATCTTGCCATAAAAAGAAACTGGCTCTCACCAGTCACAAGTAATAAACTAACAACCAATCTTACAGAGACAATGACCCAAAAGAGGTATCGCCAATGGCCCCAAGAAGAAAGAGATTAACTTTACAGCAAGAGAGGGGAAGATTAATTTTATGGGCAGAAAGATGACAAGGGTAATATACTTGGCCAAATACAAGTCTAGAATTGCTGTGCTGAGTTCTGCACTTCTGAATTTGAGAAAACCTCAAGAGTAGTAATTAGACCTGAATCTTATCATCACCACTTAATAGATGAGTAATGTTTTATAAACACTTCCACATTCAAGGTGTCATTTAATTCTCATTCACAACAAACACCTCCTTCTATCATAATCAGATGAGGAAAGGGGTTAAAGATAGTTAAGAGACTTGCCCAAGATCCCACAGCTAAGGAGTGCAGGGCTGGCAAGCAAACCATGGACTGGAGTCCAAAACACAGTCTTCCCAAGCTTATTTATGCCTTTCCTCTGCAAGCAAACACAGAGAGGAGGACAGAGCTCATATTCAGCGTGGCTTTATCAATGTGTGTAATCCAGCACAGTAGCCAAGTCAGGAAGAAGCCAGCTATGCAAATTTTAAAAGTGAACTCCCTGAACATAAAAATGAATGTCGTAGGATGTCATTAGGGAAAAACATCCCTGACACACGGCTTCTGCTACCGAAGCAGTGGTTCTCAACCAGGGTGATTTTTCATACACACACACACACACACCTTGGAGGACATGTGGCAATACCTGAAGACATTTTTGATTGTCACAACTGGGAGATGCTACTGGCATCGGGGGGGGGGGGGATAGAAAAGATGCTGCTAAGTAGCCTACAATGCACATGACAGTTCCCCACTCACAACAAAGACTAAGCTGTTAGAAAAAATGATGGATGATATTCTCCATCTTAGCAAACAGAGGAGCAGAAAGACAGGCTATGCTTTCAAAAAACAAAGCTCTCTACAAATACAAGGTGTATTAACATTCAGGACTTGGCTTCTGGTTCTTCCAGACTTGGTTCCAGCCCTGATTCATTGTGTGACCGTGGGCAAGTCACTGAACCACTCTCTGTCATGTTTCCTCTGTAAAACAAGGGGAATGACATTGTTTAACTCAGTGATGACTCACAAACATAGTTCTATACCTGATAATGGCCTGGGATTCCGGCTAAGATGGAAATTCCTAGGTTCTATTGGCAGAGACTACGCATTTCTAAAAAATTTATTTTAGAAGAAGTGAGAGAGAAACACTGATTTATTGTTCCACTTATTTATGCATTCTTTGGTTGATTCTTGTATGTGCCCTCACCAAGGATGAAACCCACAACCTTGGTGTTGGGACAATTCTTTAACCAACTGAGCTATCTGAGCAGGGCTGACACTATTTTTTTTTCTTTTTTCTTTTTTTCATTTTTGTATTTTTCTGAAGCTGGAAACGGGGAGAGACAGTCAGACAGACTCCCGCATGCGCCCGACCGGGATCCACCCGGCACACCCACCAGGGGCGAAGCTCTGCCCACCAGGGGGCGATGCTCTGCCCCTCCGGGGCGTCACTCTGCTGCGACCAGAGCCACTCTAGCGCCTGGGGCAGAGGCCAAGGAGCCATCCCCAGTGCCTGGGCCATCCTTGCTCCAACAGAACCTCGGCTGCGGGAGGGGAAGAGAGAGACAGAGAGGAAGGAGGGGGTGGGGGGTGGAGAAGCAAATGGGCGCTTCTCTTATGTGCCCTGGCCGGGAATCGAACCCGGGTCCCCCGCACGCCAGGCCGACACTCTACCGCTGAGCCAACAGGCCAGGGCCCTGACACTATTTTTAACAAGCATCCCAGGGGAATTTATTACAGATGGTTAGCAAATTTCAGTTTGAATGGCATGAGAAAACTTTACACCCCTCCCCAAAAAAATGTAGGTTTTTCTAAGTAGGATTTGTGAGTTTGAAAAATGGTGCCATCAGCAGCCCAGGGGTTAATCAAGAAGCCCTCTCACTTGAGGGAAAATTATAGAGGACTCTCAAGGGAGCGCCAACTTCTCCAAGGTCAAGAGGACTGGGAGGTGGCCCCACCATGAGACAGAAATGGAGGAATAGCTGAAACCACAAAAACAACCCCTCCACTTGAGAGGTTGCTCCTGGAACAAAGTCCCAACCATGAACAACACCCCAAAGAAGGTGGGGGGAGGTGGTAGGCCTTAGGACATCAAGTCAAATGCATTAGCCAACAAGGAGCATAACCATTCGCAAATCACTTAGAGGAACCCACAGGCAAACCCACACCCACTTAGTGAAGAGGCTCACTCACTCATGGCAATGATTCAGTCCCCTATTAACTCCTCTTGGAAGAGGTTTCTACAACGTTCAAGGGGAAATGAGAACTGAGGCCTTAGGGATCCCAGCCTGCAACAAGGGGGAACTGGGAGCCACAGAGGGCTGAGCATTCACTTGCAGGCACCCGCTCCGCTGACCTGTCTGTCCTCTAAGACCCCAACTGAAAGCCAGCCTCCACCATTCACTCCCAACCCTGTTCCCCACCCCTCCTTCCTGCGCCCCATGCTCCAAAAGTTTGCCAAAAAAGTGAGTCCCCATACCTTGGCTAACAAACCAAATATAAACAGATTCATACACTGTTTGTTCCTTTTTATTGCTCACCTCCACCAAAGCATCCTCAACCTGCCCAGGTTCCCTGCTTAATCATCAGGTAGAGGGACACACCCTGGTACCAGACAGGGGGGCTAGGTACATCCACAGGGGTTGACCACCAAGCCAGCACCACAGAAAGGCCTGATACAATCCTTTCATTTGTTGTTTTACTCTTTCTGCTTCCCTAAAGGATATGGAGCAAACTTCTGCTACAGTTATCACCAGCTTCTACACACATCATCCCGTAAAAGGAAACTGCTTATAGGGCATGGCAGGTACATCTTGCTTCTTATTTGGGAAAAAAATCACTGACCATTAGAATTATCTGTGTGGAATGTCTTTTAAAATCATGATGCCAGAGCCCCAACGCAAACCAAATAAATCAGAATCTTTGGCATTGGGTCTCAGGCATCAATATTTTTCAAAAGTGTCCCAAGGAAGTCTAACATACCACCCAAGATGGCAATCACCTGGCTAAGGCCGTGCAGTAGGGATATGGGGCTCTAACTTGCTACACTACAGGTTCCAGTGACATCCAGCCCCAAAGTGAATTGGGGGTAACAGTAAAGGGAGGCAGAAGAAAAAGCTTCCCCTCTTCAAAAGAAGGGGGAAAATCATCTGATATGTAAAATTTAAGTGGGGGCAATAGAGCAGAGAACCAGCTGGGTTTTGCCTCATAAATCCTTGTTTCATATCCATCAGGCACTAGCACTGTGCCAGGCACTGAGCAGGGAACAGCAATGACAAAGCAAGGCATCTCGTCTGAAGAGCACCAACCTGAGGAGGTAACAGTGAGAGCACCCAGTAGTTCCGGCCCAAGTTCCGGCCCAGGCAATATCTCCCGGTGCTGACACCGAGGGGACAGCAAGGAGCTGGAGGACGCCAGGCAGCCTGAGCCGGGCCCCAGAGGTGCTCCGGGCTCCACCACGGCCAGATACTCCCACAGGTGCGGCAGGTCTCACTCCCAGACTGTTCCCTGCACGACTCGCTCCACCCAGCTGGTCTATTGCCAGTCAGCTCTAAACTGCCTAAGTGAGGGACACAAGGGGCCTCTTGCTGCCCATGGAATTACAGTTATATTCATTTCCCTTCCAAATTAATATCCTACTGCCCTGTAATAAAGCTGTCAGCTCCCAACAAAGGATGCTGGCTAAGAAAGGTGGCCAAGGTTGTCTGGGCAGAAGGCACAGCTGCTGCTCGATCCCAAGGTGGGACCCTCTCCTCCCACATTGACAGCCAGCCATTTTCCCATCACCAGAGGGATACTCCACACCCCTCCCTGCCTGGCCATCCTCCTTCACTGCACATTACCACTGGGCTACTACTGCACCTGGGCCTGAAACATAATTAATCCCTGCTCCAGCCACATCCCCCCAGATAATGAATCTGATAGACCCGCAGTGTCAATAGGAGGGCACCATTCTGAATGCTAATTGCCCCCATGAGTTCTGCAGAGGACACTGGCCTGCATGGCGTGGGCACTCTCAGGTGCAGAAACCCTACCTGGCGTTATCGGCAGCAACTCGATGCAGGGACCGCCCTCCCAGTCGTGAAAGCAGTAGCCAGAGACCCTCAAGTTTCCTCCAGGGTAACATAAGGCTGGTGGCCGGCGCCGTGGCGGTCAGGCGGCGGAGAGGAGAGAAGCGAGGGGGCTGCCTGCAGACTGCGCAGCTCAGCTCAGCTCCACCCCACTGAGGGGAACCGGCAGCGGGTGAGGATTTAAAAATGCAGAAGATGAGATTTAGGTTAGATTCAAAGACGAACTTCCTGACAGAGAGGGAAGCGCTGGAAAGGCTGACCCATTACTTAAATTTCACTGGAGAGCCACAAGAGGCCGATTGTACTGTCCGCCAGGAAGCGAGGGAGCAGCCTCTGTGCACAATGGGAAGCAGCAGCGACCTCACCCAGGTGGCCCACAGCCCCTAACTGTGTCATAACTTTTTTGCTTTTTAATATAAGGTAAATGGAACAATCTGATGATCCCACTAATATGAACTTTTAAACGTAGACCAAGGAATTCCATCCAGTTCTAGAAATCTAAGAAAATAATAAAGAAAAAAAAGTCAAATATTTGTATGTATTGTAGGGGGAAAATATGTATTTATGTGTTTTAGTGGAAGCGATCTAATTGCCCAAGTAATGAATGGGGAATAATTAAGAAAAGTTTGGCACATGTAGCAAATAAATAAACTTTTAAGAAATATGTAATGATTTGGAAAATGTGCATGACAAGATGTTAAGTGCATAAATCATGTTAAACTGTGTACTCTGAAAAAAATATTTGTGCATTTCAAAAATTAATAAAGAGAAATATACCAAAATATTATTAGTAATCACGTCTGTGTGTGGAAATACTTTTCTTTTTTGATTTCCCAAATTGTAAAACAAGCACATTACCTTAATAATCAGAAAATGTAGACATTAAAAAAAAAAGGGCAGTCTGTTCTCTGACGTACCTCAGCGCCATAAATCTACTTTATCTGCATGGCCATTATTCCCAGAAAGCAAAACGGTGACACTCAATCTTGTACTTGGCAAGACACACATATTCTTGCTTCCAAAATGGCTCAGCGGACCCACTGCAGCCACCTGAAAACCACTCGTCACTCTTTCCCGCTGGAAAGCACTGGGTCTTTCCCCTCAAAGATTCATGGGGCTTTTTTTTTTTTTTAAGTTTTTTTTATTTATTTACTTTTTTTAGATTTTATTTATTCATTTTTATTAGAGAGAGAGGGGAGAGATAGAGAGAGAACAGGGGGAGGAGCAGGAAGCATCAACTCCCATATGTGCCTTGACCAGGCAAGCCCAGGGTTTTGAACCAGCGACCTCACCATTCCAGGTCGATGCTTTATCCACCACTGCGCCACCACAGGTCAGGCAATGGGGCTTTTATTCTATGGCCAGACCTGCCCTTCACATCCAATTACAGTGTGCCTAAGTGAGCCTAAAAGGCAAGGAAAGGTGGAATCCTGCAAAGACCTGGGGTTCATCAGATTAACCCCGAGAAGTCTTGAACTACCAGATTTAGAAATGGTCACTATTTACTGAATGTCCACTATATGCCAAGAACTGGGCAAAATGCTTTCACATACTTTGCAAAGTAGAACATTACCCCGATTTTACACACGAAGAGACTGACGCTCCAGAACTCACATCAGCTTGCTTCAAACCACAGGTGGTAAGCGGCAGGGCTAAGATTAAATACTGCTCACCCGACTCCAGGTCAGGAAAGCTTTCCTCCTCAGTTACCTCTAGCGTTAGTGTTTTTGCAGGGAACAGGAGGCAGACCACACTTCTTCCTTCCAGATTTACACCCCTACTCTCGGTACCCTAAGACAAGCCACTCACTGCTTCTTACCTACTTGCTATCTCCACCACAACCCAGAGGTGCAAACGCATGAGCTCCATGTGGACACCTCCATGGTCCACTGTGGCCCGGCTCCCCAACCTGCTTCCTGCCCTTTAAGGATGACCTAGAATGGAGAGATGGAGCTCACTAACAAAGCCCTCTCCGGAGGTGTCTGAAACTCCAGTGAGAGGAAGGGGTTCTCTAGTTCACAGCAAAACCAGCTTTAAGATCTCCTTTATACTCAAACATTTCTGAAGCAGCTGGCCTCTCATCATCTTTTACAGAAGGGAAACTGAGGTTGGAGAAGGGACTGACCTGTTCAAGTCTAATCAGCAGCAGAGCTAGCACTAGAACCCCCAGTCACTGATTACTGGCCCGGTGCTCTTTCTACCACGAGGCGAATACTAAGAACTTGGGCTCTGAAGTCTGAACGTCTGGACTCAAATCTCATCCCCAGTACTTGCCAGCTGTGTGGCTTTCAGCCCTTACTGAGCCTCAGTTTCATTTTCCCCAACTGCAACATGAAGAAAATAACAGTCCCCACCTGGCACAGTTGAGAGGCTTAAACGGGATAATATGTGTAAACGAGCTAGCAGGTGCCTGGGATATTGTTGGCTCTATTACCACACAACCCGAAGGCATAGTAGCGAGACTTTTCCATCCTATCTCCTCACTGTGCAAGGCCCAAGAAACGGCTTTAGCCTAAACACACCGCCATGAGGGCTTGCACCAGCTTAGATGGAACCAGCTTTGTGCCTTGCAAGGCCTGGTCAGTAGCCTCCATCTAATTTTCAGGTCTTTTTTTTTTTTTTGTATTTATTTACTTTTTTAGATTTTATTTATTCATTTTTATTGGGGAGAGAGAGGGAGAGAGAGAGAGAGAGAACAGAGGGAGGAGCAGGAAGCATCAACTCCCATATGTGCCTTGACCAGGCAAACCCAGGGTTTTGAACCGGCGACCTCAGCATTCCAGGTTGATGCTTTATCCACTGCGCCACCACAGGTCAGGCTAATTTTCAGGTCTTAATGACTTGACTTTGAACAAGCTCTTCTCTGCCCCATTTTGTCCCCTAACTCCTCTCCTTCAGCGGCACCTCTGAGCTCAGCTCATCTAGAAGTATTCCCTCACCTCCCTGGCTGGCTCAGGCCCCACAGACTCCTGGACTTACAGCCCTATCGAGGGGCTCACCATTATTCATCAAAATTGGCTCTGTATTCTCCTCTCTCCCCCACCAGCCAGAAAGCCACTGAAGGCAGGGTTAAATTCTCTGTTTGAGCATCTGTATTGGTTTCCTACTGCTATTGCAACAAATTACCACAAATTTAGTGGCTTAAAACAACACAACTTTGTTATCTTACAGTTCTGGAGGTCAGAAGTTCAAAATTAGTTGCTGAGCTAGTTCTAAAATCAAAGTGCCAGTGGGGCTACACCCTTTCTCTATTTCCTCGCCTTTTTCAGCTTCTAGAGGCTGCCCACATCCTTTGGCTCATGGCCCTGCATCACTCCAACCTCTGCTACTATTGTCAAGTTTCCTTCTCTTCACTCTGATGCCCTTACAAGGACCTTTCTGATTATTTTGGGTTCACCCAGATAGGTCAGGATCATCTCCCCATCCCAAGATCCTTTACTTAATCACATCTACAAAGCCCCTTTTACCACAAAAACTCACGTATTCACAGGTTCTGGGGAAGAGACCATGGACACCTTTTGGGGAAGGGACCATCATTCAGCCGAACCCACTATCACAGCACCTTGTGCATAGCAGATGGGCAGTGACTGCTTCGTGAAGGTCCTAAACCTTCATGTGGTCCTAAACCACTGAGAAGTAGGACCTCTTTAGCTGATTGAAGAGAGACCCAAAGCCTAGACCATCTGTTCTAGCCAGAATTTCCCAAAGGGGCCCTCTCTCCATAATCTGCAACTGAGTTTCTTCAGCTAACTTGGAATAGCCTACAGCTACATACAGCTTCATACTCCCACTCTAGGTCAACACCTGCTGGCTGACTCTCTGAATTTTCAAAGTATGGATAGAAGATGACTCATTCTCAAAAGTCAGAGTTAGCTGACCTTTAGAAAAACTGACAGGCACAGTGCACGTCTTCCTGGAGCTTGCAATCCACATGGCATCACCACAATGTGAACGGAAGCCAAAAGGCAGCAAGATAAGGTTCTACTGCTTACCAGCATGAGTCAGATTTGATAAATACTACATATTATAAATACAGCACATTTTTTGATGAAATTGTATCAAAATGAAGCTTTACATTATCAGGCTATAGCAGCAACCTAGCAACCCAATCACATTAATCTCCACTTGAGCCTGGTACCTGAACAAGAAGATGTCAGAAGCCAAGAGGACAGGGGCAGACTGGGTCCAGGTCTCACCCACCTTGTGAAATGTGGCAGGTGGCTAGGAGGAACAATGGAAAGAGCCTAAGCTGGATCTGAACTCTGACTCTCCAGTCAATCCTGTGTGACCAGAGGCTTGTTAAGCAACCTCTCTGAGCCTTCTCAATACACACACAATGAGCTCATTAGTACTGACCCACAGGTAAATTTTGTAGCAGGTATCAACTAAGGAATCACACACACCCCCTTCCTGCTCCTGAAAGAATAAAGCTGGCAGGGCAGTAAATCCTCTCAAGAGTGCAAATTGGTACATACGCAGCGTTTCCCTGCTGCGATCGCACATCGCCCACACGCCGCCTCCATGGTTTCTGCCGTGTCCTTGTCCAACCTGCACTTCCACTTTCTCCTTTAAACAGACCACGCAGACTAGAGCCACATTCTAAGCAACAACTGCTGCCAAATGATGAGTCTGATGTTCTAGCTGTATTTCTCTCCAAACACACAAGGAGAAAAAAAAAAAGAAAATTATACACGCTGTGTAAAACTATTCAAATACAAAACACTCACCCCCGTGTCAGCCCACATCCTTTCACACTCCTGGGAAACTCTGGTGGAACAGAACCTGAGATCTGGTCCCAGCTCAAATAAAATTATGGATGCCCATGTCATTTCCCTTCTCTGAGACTCAGTTACCCCCAGATAAGAAAATATAGAGGATGGAAGATGAATTTTCCATTTCCTCCGAGATTCTAAGATTATAAAGTGGTCAAAATAAGCAAAAGGATCCAAGCAGGAAACTTTGTAAAAAGGCAATAAATGCCACTCAAATCACAATAGAATCATTCATCTTAAAAGCAGGTAGAGGAAAAGGAGAGAATGGCAAAGAGGTGGATGCTATGTACCTTTCTTTCCTCAGTCTTGAAAGATTGCGCGCTTCTCTTTTCTGGGATTCATTATAATTGTTTTTCCTAAAAGAGAGCACTTGTTTTTGTAATGGGACAACCTAGACTTCCATCTCAGCTTGGGTGGCTGGCTGTTCATTTTACCACCTGAGGCAGCCGTTTGACTTCTTAGCTCCGACCACTGTAAAATGGGTCAGACCTTGGCAGGGCCGTGCTGGGACTGAGCATCACTTTTCTAAAGCGCCTGGGACAGAGTGGGCCTGGCTAGCTGTTCGCTATTGCTATTATGCCTGGGCTAACTGGTTGGGCGCACACGTGCCTTTCTCTCTTAAATGTCAACTCTCTGAAGGCAGAAATGCCTTGCTCATCTTTCTTCCTCTCACCGTGCCTAGCACAGTGTTTCATAAAATAAAGAGCTTGACCTGAATCCACAGGGAGTCAAAGTTTATAGGAATAGTGCCTGCTCCAAGCCAGGAAACTGGATCTGCCCAGAGATGTGTAAAGAACAAACAAATCTTCCCTGGCAAAAACAAATGCTCCCTCTTCCTAAACACAGCCCTTAGAAATCCACCAGAATACCCTGACCTGTGGTGGCGCAGTGGATAAAGCATCACCTGGAATGCTGAGGTCACCGGTTCAAAACCCTGCACTTGCCTGGTTAAGGCACATATGGGAGTTGATGCTTCCTGCTCCACCCCCCTTTCTCTCTCTCTCTCTCTCTCTCTCTCTCTCTCTCTTTCCCTCTCTCTCTGTCACTCTCTCCTCTCTAAATAAATGAGTAAATAAATTTTAAAAAATTAAAAAAAAGAAATCCAACAGAATATAAACCGTGGTTGTCTGAGGTGCTTGGGCCATCATTCCTCCCTTCTATTTTCCTCTGTAATATTCTAAACTTTCCACAATGTATGCATGAGAGGAAAAATTATTTAAATTATTACGAGGATAAATGAGACTGCTTGCCTTCAAGTCAGAAAGTCGGAGACCTAGGGCTCAGTTTCCACCGTTAATATCTGGCTACCTGGCCTTTGACAAGTTGCTCTACTTTCCAGTAAAATGACAGTAACAATACTCATCTGATGACATTACCAAGGTGCTGTGGGAGCCAGGGTGCCCAGGTCCATGCAGTGAAAACCCTCTGCTAACGAGAGCTCTGAAACTCCTGAGTACGCCTGGACCCCCACCGGGTCCTTTTGCTACCTTTATTCCTTTATTTGTTTCACACTTTCATAAATATTACAGTTGTCATAAAAAGAAAAAACCCACAAAGCTGCAGTCTTTTCCTTATCCTATTAACATGCTACAAAAGTAATAAGAACAAATTTGAGGCTGTGATCATAACTCTCCGTTAATAACCACCACCTGTGTTTAGAACACCACCGGCTGTGAGCCCTTATACTTACAGGGTGTGTTTCTTTTTTCAGACCTAAGTGCTCACTGGCAGATTGTTTGGAGCAGAGGGTAGAAGGCAAAACAGCTAAAAGAACCATCGGAATGATCAGACCTTGAAAAGGCCAAGTCTCATGGTCAGCTCTAAACCAAACATTTCCTCTTTCTAAAGTCAAACTAGCAATCTTTCTTAAAAGGCAGCAAGAGGAGAGAGAGCATATGAAGGGTGTAGTCCCACACAAATGACACTGAAAAGTCCCAGTCAAGAAGGTGCTATGTCTCTAAGCCCCATACGAAGGGGCAGAGAGGACGAAAGAGAGGCCAAAAGAACTGACCAATAAGGACCTCTTTTACCCATTTTACAAACTTATATCCAGAACTAGCCTGGGATGGTAGGTCAAAGAAAAAAATGTGATGTGCAAACATATGTGCAGAAACTGATTTATTCCTACTCTGGAGACAGGTTTTCTTCCAGATGTTCCATTTCCACAGGAGGTCAGTAACCCAACAGTAAGAATTACAATTCCTAAAGTTCAAATTTCCTCATCAATAAAATGTGGGCAAGCCTGATCAGGCGGTGGCGCAGTGGATAGAGCATCAGACTGGGATGTGAGGACCTAGGTTCGAGACCCCGAGGTTGCCAGCTTAAGTGTGGGTTCATCTGGTTTGAGCAAGGCTCACCAGCTTGAGCCCAAGGTTGCTGGCTCAAGCAAGGGGTCACTCAGTCTGCTGTGGCCCCCGGGTCAAGGGACATATGAGGAATCAATCAATGAACAACTAGGGAGCCACAACAAAGAATTGATGTTTCTCGTCTCTCTCCCTTCTGTCTGTCTGTCCCTCTATCTCTCTCTGTCTCTGCCACAAAAATAAAAAAAGTGGGCAAGAACAAACTGCATTATATACTGTTGTGAGAATTAAATGAGTGAATACATAAAAGCACTTAGAACAGTGTCTGGCGCACTAGTAAGCTAGTGTCTTTCAACTGCCCGTCAGCGAAAGAGTTAACCACCCTGGTGACTCTTTTGCAGAAGGGTAATTGAAAAACACTACAGTAAGCTATCAATAATCATTTGCATACTGCTTTACAATTTGACATATATTATCCCATTTGATCTTAAGAACTGTGAGAAAGGTTTTACTATTCTCACAAGACACTGGCTTAAAGAGAAAAAAGGACTTGTCCAGAGTCACGCAGTTAAAAAGTGCTAGGTATGTGATTGCTTTTAGGACTAACATCCCATAATCCAGGCTGGACCAGAAATGGCTGCTTTAGCGGTCTGAGCTGCCACATTTCCAGTTCAGCAGTGCTGTGTGTCTGCAGTTAGGGGTTCATGGGTCTCCAAGGCCTCTTTGAATGCCAGAGGCAGTAAAATAAGTTTGATGAGACGATCAGAAGAAACTCTTCCAAGAAAGTTCTTACCCCTGAGCCGAGGAGCCCGGTATGGCCTCTGAGGTGGGCACAAATGGCATTTCTGACATTCTTATTTATTACATAGTAAAGCAACTCTGAGCTGCTGCTCCAAAGATCTGATAGTTACCTTTAAGAAATAAAAAATAATAGCTACCAATGAACAGGCACTGTGTTAAATCCTTAATAACATTTCACATTAATTCTCAATTATAGGGGAGGAATGTGGTAAAGAAAAGCATCCTTATCCCTATTTAGCATGAAAGGGAACAGACTCACAGAGACCTGGGGACACAAATCTACTAAATGGCAGAGACTGAGTTTGAACGCAAATCTGCAGAGAAAGTGCCACATGATATTGGCCTCCAAACTCTCGTTTTCATTCCCCTCACCCACAGGACACAGGCCTGGAATACTAGCCTCTTTTTTCTTTACCAGAGACAGTATAAACCCTAAGGAGGAATTTCATGCTTTTGCAAACCAAGACTGCAAAGGCTGCCTGGGTCTTTCTTGTTTCTCTTGATCTGGTGTGATTCAGAACAAACCTTCACAGCACCTGTCTCTCAGCCTGGGTAATGGTCCTGCTGTCCATCCGAGAAAGAGGCTCCCTGACACAGCTGCTGCTGGAGAGCACAGTAACAGCCACCAGCAACACCAGCGCCTCCTCTAAGAGGGAAGGGAGAGCACAAGCCCCCGAGCTGCTGTACAGAACAGCCTGCCCTCTCCCAGGTGGCAGGGGCAGCCGGGCCCCAGGACAGAGGCCTCAGCTGGTACAGGCCTCACCGCAGCCTGCTCTGTCCAGCCAGACATGAGGAACCAGACACTTGGGGAAATCTTTACACCCGCCCTGCTCAGTCTTCTGACCCTACAACCCATAGTGATCTTAACCCCGGCTTGGCCCACAATACCACAGCCTTTCTAATAACTGTCTTGCTTTCCTAACAACACTGTGAGTCCCCCTGCTCACCTCACTGTGACCCAGGCACCCTACCACCCACCTCCTCTTTATAGAATCACCTTGAGTAGGTTCCCCAGGCAGTGGTTAGGCCATTATCAATGAATATTCGGTCATGACCAGCAGGCTGCAAGGTAAGCAGACATTAGCTTGCAGCCTTGGGCAGATTTCCCGTAATAGAAAAACTTGTTCCTAATCAGGGCCATCTCCAAACCCTCATCTCAGATCACCAAGAGCTGCTAGCAGATCACCAACAGAATGAGGCACTGCTGGAGAAGGGGCCACTCTAAAAGCAGGTCTGGAGGAGGAGTCCCACTGTGTGCACAAACAACAAACCTAGGTGGGAGGACAGGTAGCACAGACTTCCCATAACCCCGAGGGTGGGGTCAGCAGCATCCCTGAAGGCTGGGTGGGGTCTGATGGGAATTATGTGTCTCTAGGAGCCATCAGAACAGTCATCCCTAAAGAACAGAGACAGGAGAAAGGTGGACCCAGCAAGTCAAGTCACTGAGGAAGGAGAGAGATGTGGGGAACTACAGCAGCCTGTCTCAGAGAACGTCTGGTACAATATACAATGCACAGCCCTGAACAGAGCTTAAATCTCCCTCCCTGCTCTCCCTAGTCACCAAAAGCTCATCTCCCTCAGTAAACATTCCCCATCCTGTAAGCCCCACCCCTTTCCTAAACTCCGCCCAAGAGTGTCAACTTCCAAGACGTGTTCCTCTGCTCTACAGACCCGTCAATCCTTCAGTTTACAAGGCTGAGTCCTCCATCCTAAGCCTGATGAAGAGAAGTTTCCTAGGTTTCTAAGGCACAATGCTGCAGGAGGACTGAGTTTGGCAACTCTCCTCTGGCCCAAGCTGGTGCAAAATCTCAGGCCTGCCTCCAAGCAGCCTCCATCCCACCTCCCGAAAGCCAAGCCCCATCCACAGCCCTCCATTATAAGCCTGGGCCCTTCCATGCCCACTGAAACAGGGTCTGCCCGGAAATACCGCCAGCACACAAAGAGCACACCTTGTGACACTACTAATCTTAGAATCTACCTTCTCCCAGCCCGGGGGGGGGGGGGGGGGGGGGGACCATAGGAGCAGTCGCTGCACTCCACCTTGACCTCCTCCTTCCTGTCTGCTCAGGCAGGCACCGGCAGACACAGGTCAGATGACCACCTGGCAGATACTTTTGCCTCTGTCCAGTCTCACTAGACCAGTGCTTTGAAAATACACCCAAGGCCACTTGTTGAGCGGGTGTGCGGAGGTTTTCAGGCACTAGAACAAGGCAGCGCTGTTCATAACGCTTGGAATGAAGAAATTAAGGGTAAGGACCCAGGTCTTATACAACGGCCTGAAAACTTTATCAAGAAGCTGCCCTGAGGCAGGAGATAGAGTGAGCGGTGGTTTCGAAAAGCAAAGGAGGAAAGGTTAAAGCTAGTTTAAAAGTAGATATAAAAACCGAGAGGCTCACTTCTTTCTGTCCTCTCAGAGGCCACAGGGCTGTCCCACAGAGGGAGAAAAGGGACCCCTCCTTGACCAGAGTGCTGGTTATGAGGAGAATGCCAACATCCTTCTCAGGAAATAGACTGCGATACCTTGGGCTTAAACCTTGATTGTCAACACGGAAAGACAGAAAGAAAATAAAAAAGGAAAGAAAACCCTGCAACCCACCAATCTCATTTCCAGATTCCCTCTCTCCAGCCTAGAGACATTAATAATTAACGTGCCTACCGGAGAGCTCGCCGGAGTGGCCATAAAAGATGAGTAATGGCACCAGAGCTCTGGCCCCACACCCGCGGGCTTCTGGGCTCCTAGCTGGGACCGGCGCCTGGAACAAAGCCTCCGCATTCCTCCGGGAAGGTGTGTCTGAAACCAGACCTGTCACTGGCGAGAAGCTGACCCCTTACCTCCCCTATAGCCGGCTCCGGGCAGGAAGGGAGGGGCGGAGGGGCGGGCGCCGGGGATGGAACGGGTGGTTAGGTTGCCTCTGACCCCTCCCCTCACCCCCGACCAACTGGTACCCCCTACCACCGCTGATTGCCGGAAGCCGTGCGGTCTGCCGAGAAATAATCCTGTTACCATGAACGCAGGCTGTACTTAGAGACCCAATTCTCAAAACAACAAGGCAGCTCCCTCGGCGCCCTTCCCGATGAGTAACCAAAGCCCGGCGCGGGCTCAATGAATACTCTCGCTGAAACTCCAGTGGCGCGCTGCGGCTCTCACGCCGATGGCCAGCCGGGGACAGACTGGCTCCTCACATGCCAGCGCCCAGGTACAAAAGCAACCCCAAATGCAGCCCCTGCACCCTGACCCCTGCCAACCCAACAGCCTACACCCACCCGAAAGTTACCGCGCGGACACACCTGCAGACCCCCCGCGGCGGCCCCATCCAGCCTCCAAGGGCGGCGGAGCACGCGTCCCGGGGCGGGCAGCGCCGCGACTCCATGCGCCCACTCCGCAAGCCCAGGTCGACCACCGGTCAGCAGCTCTGGGCGACAGAACGCGCTCGGGCCTCAGCGCGCCCGCGGCGCATCGCGCGCCCTCCTCGTCCTCGCGTGGGCCTTCCCGAAGAGCCCACACCCACTTGACATCAGCGCGAATCAAAGCACGTGGCGCAGCGCCAGACGGCGGCCCCCGGCGGTCCAGAGCGCGCCGCAGGTGCCGCCGCTCCACCAGGACAGCGCGTCGGAGAGCGACACATTCCTCTCCTTGCAGAGGATGCTGCAAGCTGGAGTGGGTAGCGAGAAGGAGGAGGGGGGAGGGAAACCGGCGGAGGGGGCAGGACCTGCAGCCTAACGGGCGCTGCTCTGGAGCTCAGTCAGACACCAGCAGATCTTACGGCCCTTGCCCCAACTGCCCATTGACTGTGAAGACCAGGCTGCAGGTGACCGAGGTTGCTGTCTTCCGTGCCATGAAGAGCCCTGACCTTGAATTCCCTTCCCTAGAATGACTCAAGGAGGCTCTTCTCTAAGCACCCCTACTAAACTGCAAGGGCTCACCAGGAATGAATGCTTGGTTGGATGTGGTGTCTAACCCCATCACCCAAGAGACCTTTATGGGGCACCCAGGAAAGCAGCCCATACCCTCTGGCTTGCCCCTATGCTAGCAGCCTCAGCTGGGTCTCCTTTCTCTATTCTCTCAATGCCCTTGGCAGTAACGGACAACTCTCTGGTTCTGCAGGCAATCAGAAACAGCACCACTCAGCAGCCCACACACACTTCTAACTCGCTCATTAGCATCCATCCAAATAGTCACACATGCACGCATTTATTAAGGCTTCATATGTGCCAGGAAAAACAGAAAATAACGTTCTTACCCTCATAGAGCATTTAGTCAGGGAGAGAAAGAGATTAAATACAAAGCAAGGTAATTATAATTATGACAAGGGTACTGAAGGTAAGAAATGCTATATAAGAATGCACACAGGGGCCCTAAACTATCTTGGCAGTCAGGAAAGGCTCCAGTGAGGAAGTGATATTTGAGCTGCTGAGGCATGAAGAGAAGTTATCCAGGGGGAGGAAAGTTCAGACAAAGACCCTGGTTACTAAGGTGTAAGTTCACTCCACCCACAGATGGAGATGATCAGGCAGAAGTGAACTGCCCGGGCCGGAGACACCTGGGCCTTTGTCCAGGAGGGGCAGAGGACAGCTCACAGGCCCTAGAAGAGAGCCTGGCCATCTGTCCAAAGAAGCCTTATATCTTTTATCTCCTCTCTCCTGAACCATGCTTTCCTTCCTCAGCGGAAGAGCTCTGAACAGGGAGTGAAGAGACTTTACTTCTGGCTCCAAGTCCATCATCAATTTGCTGTGTGTCTCTACAGAAATCCCTTCCAATCTCTGGTTTCAGTTTCTCTACCTAAAATGAGGCGTTGGATTAGAACAGTGTTTCTCCACTTATTTTAAAATCCATAATTCCTTTTAGATAAATACCCAAATGTCATTCCTATCCTTTAGCATCTATGACAAATCATCAAATCATTTTTTCAAATCAAAAATTATAATATTGAACCAGCTTTTAAAATTACATATGCCTGTTAAGTATTGAGCAATATTCTGCCTTCAGATGTCTGCTGAAGATAGGCTGCCGATGGGAGTTAAAAAAGGATTTTCAAGCTCACCCATTTTCTGTTATCAGTCGCTGTCCCTCCCACATGAACCCCTGGCCACCACCATTTATCTCTAGCCTCATTTCTCTTACTCTTTCCAGGATAAATTGGCCAGGCAATGAACAGAAGCCCTGAGTCATCCAAGAAAGAAAGAAAGAAAAAAAGGCATGCTGTGGAAGATTCTTGGAACAATCATTTCCAGAGGTGCTGGGAAACGGACAATTTGAAGGAAGCATGCACGGCTCCTGAGGACAATTAGGCAATATGAATTAAAAGCCTTAAAAATGTTCATCTCCTTTGAACCACTGATTTCAACATCTAAGAATTTGCCCTCAAATGTCAGTATGGATGAGCACAAAGATTTATCCACAGGGATGTTCATGTCACCATTTCTATTACAGCAAGTAATCAAAACTAACCTAACTATACAACAGGGGATTGGTTCCAGTGGAATATATGCAACTTTTAAAATGATATGTAGAATATTTACTGTTGAATAAAACAAAACCAAGGTTACAAAACAAATCATCCCAAGTGTGTGTGTGTGTGTGTGTGTGTGTGTGTGTGTTTCAGTTTCTCTACCTAAAATGAGAATGTGTGTTGGGGGGTAGGCACCTGTGGTGGAACTGCAATTTAATTTTTCTCACTGGTTCACTCAGAGCCTACCCCCTGGGGCAAAACATGATGCCACTGTGACACATCACCTCACAAATAAATCTACTAACCCATATTAACATTATATATATATATATACATATATATATATATGTATATATATATATATATAAAATATTAAAACAGAGTGAAACAAACCTTACAAACAGGCAGGAATAGGGTTCAATTCTTTACTACCATCTACTCACCATTAAGGATTTGACAGTAATCTTACAGGTAGAATGATTTCCCCCCAGACTCTTCATTTCATATCGATTTTTCATTTGTTCTTTCTTTGACTCTAGTTCAGTGGTTTCCAATTTTTAGAGTGCATAAAAAGGACTGTCCATAATGGTTGGGATAATTTTGACTTAGTAATGAATTTTTTTCCCCTTACACTCTGAGTTTAGAACCTAATCACTGTACAAAAAAAGTTAAAAAAAAAACAAAAAAACACCTACCAGATGGATATTTACCAAAATGTTAACAATGTTGGGTTTTTATTTCCTCTCTTGGGATTTTCAAGTTGTCTGACAATAAACATATATTACTATAGTAATCAGAAAATAAAATGCTGCTTAAAATTAAGTGGTTAGCCCTGGCTGAATAGCTCGGTTGGTTGGAGCATTGTCCCAAATGCAGAGGTTGCCAGTTCAATCCCCAGTCAGGGTATATACAGGAACAGATCTATGTTCCTGTTTGTCTCTCTCCCTTCCTCTAGCTTTAAAATAACCAATCAATAAAAATTTTTGCCCTGGTCGGTTGGCTCAGCGGTAGAGCGTCGGCCTGGCGTGCGGGGGACCCGGGTTCGATTCTCGGCCAGGGCACATAGGAGAAGTGCCCATTTGCTTCTCCACCCCCACCCCCCTCCTTCCTGTCTGTCTCTCTCTTCCCCTCCCGCAGCAAAGGCTCCATTGGAGCAAAGATGGCCCGGGCGCTGGGGATGGCTCCTTGGCCTCTGCCCCAGGCGCTGGAGTGGCTCTGGTCGCGGCAGAGCGACACCCCGGAGGGGCAGAGCATCGCCCCTGGTGGGCGTGCCGGGTGGATCTCGGTCGAGTGCATGCGGGAGTCTGTCTGACTGTCTCTCCCCGTTTCCAGCTTCAGAAAAATACAAAAAAAAAAATAAATTTTTTTTAAATTCAATTAAGTGGGTTAAAAATGCTCCAAAAAATAAAAAAATAAAAATAAACTATGTCTTGCCTGACCTGTGGTGGCACAGTGGGTAGAGCGTCGACCTGGGATGCTGAGATTGCTGGTTCGCAACCCCAGGCTTGTCTAGTCAAGGCACAAAGAAGCAACTATGAGTAGGTGCTTCCCACTCCTCCCCCCACTTCTCTCTCTCTCTCTCTCTCTCTCTCTCTTCTCTCTAAAAATCAATAAATAAAATCTTTTTTTAAAAGGAAACTATGTCTTGACTTTAAAAAGGGTGACTCTGACCATGCCCTTCATATAGCTACCCTCTGCAAGCTCTGATACTGTCCCAGTTGGTGCCCCAACACCCAAGGACAGACTATATACATTGTTGCTAGGATACCATGCAGGAAAAACTGGCAAGAAAATTATTTTTACATTTACCTTCTGGGTTGTACTTATAATAATGCTCAGAAGCTTAGACTGAAGGGTCTGAAATAAAGCAGCCCTGAGCATCCAGGGATGGATCTGCCCCCACCTCTGAAACACTTTACCAAATATTCTTAATAAGCTGAGAACAGGTAATGCATATACCCTTGGTCCTAAGGACCAAAACTACTCAACCTGCTTTTCCCAGACCTGGCGGTGCCACCAAGCACATCCACAAGAACCAGTAGGAAAAAAAAAAATAGGCTATAAATCAGACTGGGCTCAGCCAGTAACTAGTTGGACAATCTGTGCCTCAGTTTGCCTCAGGAAAATAGCCTAATAAAGGCTCTACTTTTCTTTTTAGGGGGTGGGTACAAAAAGCATTAAGACAAAGTGAACAGTTCCATTTCTGTGTAGGGCGTTACTATTTAATGAAAGTATATGCTGGGACTTTGGGGACAGGGGGAGCTGACTAGCTGTGGGTCCTTTGGCACAAGGCTGGAAAACAGCAATCTGCCTCCTAGTTCAAGTTTCCCAAGAAACCAAGTGACGGAGCTGGGGCAGGGAAGGTAACTGTGCTGACTTTCTCTAGCGGCACGGCTCAGAAAATCCTAAGTCAAGGACAGAAGGCAGGTGGGATTAAAAATTCAAGCTCGGGGCCCAGATTCTCAAAACACAGTGGGTAAAAACCACCAGGGCAGGATCTAAGGCTGAGGGATGCTTGTCTTACTTAGCCACTCTAATTTAATCATCACTTAATCCCCTACCAGGCATTGCAACTACCCAAATTCTCTTCTCAAAATCAAACATATGACTTCCAAGAGAGCCAGAGCTGCCATTCAGTTACATTTTAAATCCACTTAGAGCCTAATAAAGCTAATTTTACTGTTATGGTCTCTACTAAAACATGTGGCCTTTGTTTAGAGAGTAAACAGAGGGGAGGAAGGCACAGACATCAAGGGCTAGGAATTTTGATTATTCCTGAATTGTTTCTGGGAAGGAAGTAGTAAGAATCTGACTTTTGAAAAATGTCCTAACAAGGAAAATGTATCAGAAGGTCCAATCTTGTACAACTAGCCAGCTCCCTTGAGAACAGCCAGTCCTCCACAGCCAGGCCCCCTGCTTTGCCTCAGTGGCAAATAGGAGCACACCGACCAAGAAAGCCCACCTGGGCCTGGGACTTGGAGCTTAAGAATCATTTAGGCCCTGGTGGTTGGCTCAGCAGTAGATTGTCAGCCTGGTATGTGGATATCCTAGGTTCAATTCCTGGTCAGGGCACACAGAAGAAGCACTCATCTGCTTCTCCAATCCTCCCCCTCCTCCTTCTCTCTCCCTCCTTCTCACACCTTTTCTCTCCTCACCTTCCCTCCTGCAGCCATGGCTTGATTGGAGCGAGTTGGGCCGGGCACTGAAGATGGCTCCATGGCCTCTGCCTCAGGCACCAAAAAATGGCTCTGGTAGCAACGGAACAAGGGCCCCAGATGGGCAGAGCATCGCCCCCTAGTGGGCTTGTCAGGTGGATCCTGGTCAGGGCACATGCAGGAGTCTGTCTCTCTGCCTCTCCCCACACACTAAAAAAAAAAATCATTTAGACAAGAGAAAAAGCCTGTTTGGTCCATAATCGAAGACCAAAAATCACCCAAATGAGAGTTTTGATAAAATGAATGATTAATAAGTAAATACACAGGGGTAGACAAAGCAGGTTAATAATAATAATAAATACTACAAAAATTAATAATAATACAAGAATAAACTCTGTTTTGCATACTGACAACTGTAAATCAATTTTTGCCAATTCCTACATAGCTTTACATATTTTTTTCATTTTGCTTTATAGATTTTTTTAAAAAGTAAGAACAAAACAGCCAATTAGCTAAAACACATGTCTATGACCAGTGATCTTCCCACATCCATTTTAATCAAAAACCTTCGGGTAATCGTTTGTAAGAATAGATTCCAGGGGTCTATCCCAAGAGAATCTCATGGCAGAAGTCTAGGGTGAGCCCAGGGACCTGCATTTGAGCAAGCACCCCGGGTAACTGGCTGCTGTGGTCGGGAGCCCACACTTTGAGACACTCAAAGGAAAAAGGCCAGGGGGGCCTAACAAACCTGTCTCCCCTTACCTTCTAGCAGGCATCACCCCCATAGGCTTGAATCAATTCATAAGTGAAGCAGAATGAATCCAATCCAATTTTACCTCTTGTGAAACCTCAACAAAATCAGGGTGTAAAGAATGCCAGAAAAAGGAAAACATAAGTAAAGGAAGCACTTAGCACAAAGAAAGGCCTCTAAAAATGGTATCTTTTAAAAGGATGAGGATGGTGTGCCTTTGATATCTGTCTAGTCTCACCTTGTACTCATAAGCCAGATATAAACTAAGAATTCCACGGGCTCAGGCAGATCTGAGTTAAAATCTGGATTTATACACTTATCAGCTTAGGTGGCCTTGGTTAAGTTTTTCTTCCCTGAGACACTGTTTCCTCCACTCTAAAATGGGATTAAAAACACCTATGCCACAACATTGTTATGAAGATGAAATGACAAGTTGGGTAAGGGCATGAGACTAGTGGTACTAAACAAATGGAGGCTCTCACATTTATAAATGAATAGACATGTATTAGGGCCGTCCACAAGTCAGACATCGTAGGCACAGGACATACAGTCGTAGCAAGACAGAGGGACAAAAACACAGAGAATAAACAAGTACACAAATAATTTCAGAGATTGATGTGTGCTCTGAAGAAAATAAAACAGTCAAATGATAGAATGATATGGGGGTTTGGGGTATGTCTAGAAACAGCCTTAGATGTGTCATTTAAACTAAGGCCTAGGGAAGAACATTTTAGGCATGAGAACAGGCAGGAGCAAACGAGGTACATTCCTGCAAAGGAAGGACACTGAGGCTAGAGCTCAGTGACCGTGGGAAGGACAGGAAAAGATGAAGTCGGGCATCAGATAGCAAATGTTAAAAGTAGGGCCAGCCGTTTAATACCTGCAGAGAATTTAGATTCTCTTCCAAATGCAGTAGGAAGCCATGAAAGATCTTAAAATAAAAGACTGCGATGGAAGAAGTATGATCTGATTTACATTTTTTTCTCCTAATTTGCTTTTTTTTTTTTCTTTCTTCTTTTTCATTTTTCTGAAGCTGGAAACAGGGAGAGACAGTCAGACAGACTCCCGCATGCGCCCGACCGGGATCCACCCGGCACGCCCACCAGGGGGCGATGCTCTGCCCATCCTGGGCATGTTGCGACCAGAGCCACTCTAGCGCCTGAGGCAGAGGCCACAGAGCCATCCCCAGCGCCTGGGCCATCTTTGCTCCAATGGAGCCTTGGCTGCGGGAGGGGAAGAGAGAGACAGAGAGGAAAGCGCGGTGGAGGGGTGGAGAAGCAAATGGGCGCTTCTCCTGTGTGCCCTGGCCGGGAATCGAACCCGGGTCCTCCGCACGCTAGGCCGACGCTCTACCGCTGAGCCAACCGGCCAGGGCCCTAATTTGCTTTTTAAAAAGACTTCTGTAGCTACTATAGGGAGAAGGGCCTGGGGATTGGGGACAAGAAATGAAAACCTAGTATTTCTTTATTGCTTAACTCTGTGATCTTAACTAAGCTAAGGATTTTATTATATGCATGATGTCTTTTAACCCTCATGGAAACTTTGCTATGAGTACTCTTACTATCTCAATTTTACAGATGCCAAAAGCCAGGCATCAAGAGATGAGGCAACTTGCCCATCACAATAAGCAGGGGACCCAACATGCAAACCCAGATGGTCTGACTGCAATGCCTTTGAAAAGAAGTGGGGACAAGTAAGGAGACTAGGTAGAGAGACCACCGCAGGAGTAGAGGCAGGACAGGGTGGCGGCTGGCAAGAGAGCAACAGGGACAACGCTGAGGGTGACTCAGCTGGGCAAACTGGCTCGGTGGTGAAGCCAACAGGACTTCCTGGTAGGATTTATGACAGGGGTAAAAAGAAAGAGATAAAAGCAAGAATGACTCCCAAGTTTTTGGTTTGAGCAACCAACAGAGTGGATGCCCATGCAATTTCCTGAGATGACTAAGCCTGGGGGCAGAACAAATCAAGGGAAAGGGAGGCATTGAAAAGAATCAAGAGCTCTTTTTTGATGTCCAACTGGAGATGTCCCGAAGGCCCGAAGGCAGTGAGCTGTGGCAGTCTCCACTCAGGGGAGAGGTCAGGGCTAGAGATGTAATCAGTGGCATCTCACCATCACGTGACTCCTTACTCAGCACAGGTGTGTTTGTGAGGGTCAGGAAGGAGAGCTCCCTCTGGTTAGTTGTAACTAGCAAGAACAGAACTGTACATCCCAGTACAAGATCACAACTTGCTCCGAGGGCAAGCACCCTGCCAGCCCACCCTCTGTGGTCCAGTCAAGTCTGCTTCTCAGCGCCATCCTCTAAGCCAGCTTCCTGGGGGCCCATGTAAGCAGCATTCTTTCCAGATGACCTCCAGCATGCCAGGTCTCTAGAAGGCAGCACGGAGTCTGGAGGTCCTGGAGGAGGGGCTGGAAATAGCAGCTGCGGAAGGAAGGTTATCGGACATCCTGCTGGCTTGTGAGAATGGGACTTCTAACCAACTCTTCCACTTCAACACTCCTTTTCTCAGTCACCCTGTCAATGGAGCCTGTCCGGGTGTGAGTCCCTGGAACTGCTCACGGGACCTGAGTGCAGTGATAATAAAGGGGTTTCCAAAATAAGCCTCCCACATTCAAGCTTCCCAAATGCCCGCTGGCGGCCCGGCTACAGCACTTCCAGAAAAACAGCGACCTCGCTTGATAAAATACTTTCGGTACCGACACCTCCTTGGCTCAGAGGAAGTGGGTGTGTGCTGCAGGTCAGGTAGAGGTTGGAAGAGAGAAAAAAAAAGACCATTTTTAAAGTTTAGCTGAAATGTCAGGAACACGAAGCAGGCCCGTGTTTACACAGAGCTTTCCAAACCCAAGAGCAGCTTCCAAGTAGCTTTAAAAAAATGGCAACATCGCCTGACCAGGCAGTGGCGCAGTGGATGGAGCGTCGGACTGGGATGCAGAGGACCCAGGGGTTCGAGACCCCGAGATCGCCAGCTTGAGTAAGGGCTCATCTGGTTTGAGGAAAAGCCCACCAGCTTGAACCCAAGGTCGCTGGCTCCAGCAAGGGGTTACTCGGTCTGCTGAAAGCCCACGGTCAAGGCACATATGAGAAAGCAATCAATGAACAACTGGGGTGTTGCAACGCGCAATGAAGAACTAATGATTGATGCTTCTCATCTCTCTCCGTTCCTGTCTGTCTGTCCCTGTCTATCCCTCTCTCTGACTCACTGTCTCTGTAAAAAATAAATAAATAAAAATTAAAAAAAAAATGGCAATATCGACTTGTCCAATGAAATGGCTTTTTAGCTGAACAGATATAGTACCAGGCTATTCTCATTCTGCTTGTCTCCTTAGGCTTCATCTCCTAATATAATTTACACTCTCGCCGGTGCTGATTGCTTTGTTTTTTATTTATGTTTTACCCATATCCCATAAGCTGCGTCAAATCCACTCCAGACTAGGATGAAACAACAGGTAAACAGACAAATAGCACACAGTCTTGACATTCCTGTATATTAAAGTTTCGGGTCTGTGTAATCAATAAACATTGTTTATTGTGGGTATTAATTGGAGGAAGGAAATGAAATAATAGTGTAAAACTTTTAAAATTTTGATCTCGTGTTAAAGAAAAAAAAGAGTCTAATAATAACTAGCACTTGCATTTTTCGTATTTTTCTGCTCCAAATTCCTAAGTAATAATTGATAGGGAACGTGAGTGAAATCTTATCCTACCTGTGTGGATAATTTTGTGACTCTTACCATCTAAACCAGGAACAACAGGTTCAATAACTGTGCGGCATCTTCCAAATCAGACTTGTCAAAGCCACCAAAGGAAACTGGAATAAGACTCAATCTAAATCTATCCACAAACAAAGCTGGAATCTGTCAGTCCTTTTCTGGGCTGGGCTGAACCCTCTTCTGGGTACACGTATGACAGTGACCACTGCTAATCTCAGGTGTACTTCTAAGGCAGAGACAAGCTTTAAGACATGACGTTGCCAGCAGTCTGAGTATACAGCTTTGGAGACAACAAAATGATTAGGTTTCTTAAATCACTGACGTGAGCCAAAATCCTTACTGAGACCTGTGGGCGAAAGATAGAAGCAAAGCCTTATCACATTTACAAATAGCCCCTTAAGTGCCTTCTTCCGGAACACTGGCTCTCTAACATAAACCAGAAAGTAGCAATTATTCAGCTCCACGTATGTAGGCAGCAAATGTTTTTGGGAAGGCTCAGTCTCAAGGGAGCAAAGGAAAAGTGGTATTTTTGACTAGTATATTCGATCACCAGAAGTCACTGGAACTATATCTTGGCACTCTGGAGAGCAAGCAGTGATGACAGATGTTGAAAATGTTCACCCCGAGGACTTACAGCCTCTGGAAGAACAGGAAGATCACATTATACCTGCTTGCAGTTTGAAATGTGTTTTACTGCCTTCTAGTTTTTGGAAGACTGACACTCCATGTAGTACACGGTAGGTGGCAACACTGAGCCATGAGACTATCCCATTTGGCAGGCTTGCTGAATAGAGAAAGTTTAACATAATAATAAACCCCATTCTAAATATTAGGTCTCTATTAAAATAACGACAACAGGCACAAAGTAATTAAAAATACACGCTTGACAAATTCGGAATCAAATGTACCATCAAATATTCTTCCTGGAATGCTGTCATTTCCCACCTCCACTCCCCCAATCATTGGGCAAATCCAATTATTTCTTGAGATGACAGAATTGTGCCTCTCTTCTCCCTTTCTCCCTGGTGAATTTTATAAAAATAATATACAACCCTCATATGCCTGCACTGGAAGGAGACAGTGTGACAAGAGCAATAAACACATTCTCTGTGTGCAAAGACCAGGGGAAATGAGTTCTGAGACTGCCTTAGCCAAACCCCAGGTGTGGACTTTCTTTCCCCAAACTCAAGAGAGACCGGAATATAGCAGCTGTCAAAAAGCCACCATGGCCTGTGCCAGAAAACCCTTGCTGTGCAGCTCTAATTGCCAAGTGATAAGAACCCATAACTCACACAGACACTTGTGGCTCAGGTTCAGACACAGCAGGCAGGAAGGGAAGAGCATGCGCTCTGGAGTCTGATGGACCTACGTTCTGACTCTTAACCAGCTACATGACCTTGAGCAAGCTGTTTCCCTCCCCCAAGCCTCAGTTACCTCATCTGGAAGGACCAGCAGCTACGTGTACCAAGTGCTGACTGCAAGACTAGACTTAGAGCAGGTGCACTAACACTGGAGTTCGTTGTTGTTAACAACCTCTGAAGGGTTCAGTGGAGTAAAAATGAATTTGGAGATATCCTGAGAAGCATGGTGTACAAGCTCTCTGGACAAGAGCCAGTGTGCACCCTTAAAAGGACCTTGATGGGGCCCTGGCCGGTTGGCTCAGTGGTAGAGCATTGGCCTGGCGTGCAGGAGTTCCGGGTTCGATTCCCAGCCAGGGAACACAGGAGAAGCACCCATCTGCTTCTCTGCCCCTCCCCCTCTCCTTCCTCTCTGTCTCTCTTCCCCTCCCGCAGCCAAGGCTCCATTGGAGCAAAGTTGGCCCGGGCGCTGAGGATGGCTCCATGGCCTCTGCCTCAGGTGCTGGACTGGCTCTGGTCGCAACAGAGCGACGCCCCCTGGTGGGCAGAGCAACGCCCCCTGGTGGGCATGCTGGGTGGATCCCGGTCGGGTGCATGCAGGAGTCTGTCTGACTGCCTCTCCCCATTTCCAACTTCAGAAAAATACAAAACAAAACAAAAAAAAGGACCTCAATGGTCTGGGAGAGTGCTACAAGGATCACAGAAAATACCCAACTGCTTTTGACTTATTTATTCGTTCAAACAAGTATGTAACATGGGTACAGTATGCCAGGATTATGCCAAGCAGTGCAGACAACACGGCCCTGCCCTCATAAGACTTGTACTTCAGGGGAGAAGGCAAGCTTTCAAAATTATCTCAAGAGTAGATGTCAGTGTACCTCTGTGATAAGTCCTACAAAGGAGAAGTACGTGGCCATCGGTAACATGGCCACCTCACATGAGGAAACTGGCCCAGTCTAAGGAGACACAGGATGACAAGGGCAGTAAGACAAAGAAAAAATTGAAGAGGCTCTTATTCTCCATACCTTCAGTGGGACCTGTGTAAGAATTTAACTTAAAAGAACAACCTGAAAGCATTTAGCTTCCTCTTAATGACAAGGATGTGTTTCTTCTCTAACAGTAAAATCCAGAAAACCTACTCTGTTCTCTTTTTGTTTTTGCTGCCAAGAAGCTCCAAGTCAAATGTGAAACTCAGCCATAAAGCATGTATAGTCTCCCTTTTCCCCTGGGTTTGCCTTCTTCCTCTTACTTATATTCTCCTAGTCCTGATTTCAAATTCTTATCTTTGCATCTGGCGTGCATGAGTCTTCGGTGGAAGGAAGCAGGATACAAATAGAGACATATCAATACTCTTTCTAAGGCTAAGGGGCTGAGCTGGAAAGAATGAACAGAGTGCCCTTTGTGTCCCTGCCTAGAGTGCTACCCAGAAGCAGAGCAAGGCACGTGGCTCGGTCCAATTTTATATGAGCAGTGCATTCTGTGTCATTTGTGTGATCGAGCACGGCCACGCTCTTCCCTCAGAGCCCCTTCATCACGTTCTGTTTCCATCTAACAAGCAGCTCGCCTTTTGCGCCTTCTCCTCTGAAACATTCACTGACCTATATTTACAGTGAACCTATTGTACATTCTCAATGTTCTAGGACAGGTGTTCCCACCTCTCCCCCACCCTTTTCCCAATTTCCTCTGTTTAATAAAGGCAACTCTTTAAATATATAACTGGTGGTTTCCTTTTGTACCTCTGAAGGCATGGCATATATACTGCTCACAAAAATTAGGGAATATTTCAAAATGAACATGAAGCAATAAAAAAAAGCATTTGATTTTTTTTAATTAAACACCAGAAAAGCAAACTGATGAGTCAAAGAAAGTTGTTTGATTATGCAAATAAGGTACAAAACCAACTTTTATTTCATTGGTGAAAATGCACTACACAACAGGCTGAAAGTACTGGAGTATCTGCATGTTCCCTGATCCCCTAATTTTTGTGAGCAGTGTACATACAAATCCTTTACACAATACAATTTTTGGATCAGAAAACAGTCCCTCTCCTCTGATGATGAATTAACATTCACATGTTGAAAGTTAAAAACAGAATAGAGATGAGAAAGAGACATGGGAAAGGCTGTTACCTTTTTTCAATTTGCAATTTATCTGCACCTCGTCAAAAAAATTTACAAAAGGATGTTCTATGAACATAAAGCCTGTATCTTGTTGAAAGCTCCATCCCTCTCCCTGGGAAGATGAACTCTTTCTAAATGATTAACAGATGCGATGTCAAGAACTGCAAGTTATAACTCTTATTCAGTCCTGGCCCCCTTAATATGATGAAAACTTTAAACCATCTACCCCAGAAAAAAAAATACATAAACAATACTGGAGATTTTTCAGAGATTTTTAGATCTAAAGATCCCCTGAAAATACATTCATGAACTTCTTAGGCAGTCTCTCCCTAAAAAAGGAGCAAATACCAGAGGGTGCCCAAGACAGCAGTGTGGCAAGAACACTTAGAAAAAGATAAATTCTAGCCCTGGCCAGTTGGCTCAGTGGTAGAGCGTCGGCCTGGCGTGCAGAAGTCCCAGGTTCGATTCCCGGCCAGGGCACACAGGAGAGGTGCCCATCTGCTTCTCCACCCCTCCCCCTCTCCTTCCTCTCTGTCTCTCTCTTCCCCTCCCGCAGCCGAGGCTCCACTGGAGCAAAGATGGCCTGGGTGCTGGGGATGGCTCCTTGGCCTCTGCCCCAGGCGTTAGAGTGGCTCTGGTTGCAACAGAGCGACGCCCCCGGAGGGGCAGAGCATCCGCCCCTGGTGGGCGTGCTGGGTGGATCCCGGTCGGGCGCATGCGGGAGTCTGTCTGACTGTCTCTCCCCATTTTCAGCTTCAGAAAAATAAAAAAATAAAAAAAGATAAATACTATAAATAATAGTTATATATAATGTAATAAGAGCCATGAAGATTAGTAAAAAATGAATATAAAGGGTTTTTTTGGTTTTTGGTTTTTGTTTTTTACAGAGAGGGGGATAGATAGGGACAGACAAGCAGGAATGGAGAGAGATGAGAAGCATCAATCAGTTTTTTTCGTTGTGACACCTTAGTTGTTCATTGATTGCTTTCTCATATGTGCCTTGACCGCGGACCTTCAGCAGACCAAGTAACCCCTGCTCGAGCCAGGGACCTTGGGTCCAAGCTGGTGAGCTTTTTGCTCACACCAGATGAGCCTGCGCTCAAGCTGGCAATCTTGGGGTCTCCAACCTGGGTCTTCGTATCCCAGTCCAATGCTCTATCCACTGCACCACTGCCTGGTCAGGAGAAGTTATTTTTTTAAATTCACTTTAGTTGTTTTTTTAAAGTGATTCAGTTTAGGCCCTGGCCGGTTGGCTCACTGGTAGAGCGTCAGCCTGGCATGCAGGAATCCTGGATTCAATTCCCGGCCAGGGCACACAGGAGAAGCGCCCATCTGCTTCTCCACCCCTCCCCCTCTCCTTCCTCTCTATCTCTTTCTTCCTCTCCCACAGCTAAGGCTTCATTGGAGCAAAGTTGACCTGGGCGCTGAGGATGGCTCTGTGGCCTCTGCCTCAGGCGCTAGAATGGCTCTGGTTGCAACAGGGCGACGCCCCAGATGGGCAGAGCATCGCCCCCTGGTGAGCGTGCCGGATGGATCCCGGTCGGGCACATGCGGGAGTCTGTCTGACTGCCTCCCCGTTTCCAACTTCAGAAAAATACAAAAAAAAAAAAAGTGATTCAGTTTAAAAACCACTACTACATAGCAATTGAAAAAATGCAAAGGTGGAAAGAATGCCTAGCCCTAGAGCTTAGGGAGCACTGCTTAGGGATTCACAAAGTCTAGGTTTAAAGCCCTGTAATACAGTCATCATATACGTGTCCAAACCTATAGAATATACAATGCCAACACTGAACCACAATGCAAACATGTCAGCATAGGCTTGACTAGAATCAATATACATTCTGGTGGGCGATGTTGATAATGTGGGGGATAGGGTTATTTGGGAAACCTCCTTACCTTATGCTCAATTTTGATATGAACCTGAAACTGCTTAAAAAAAAACATGTATTTTTTAAAGTCACTCTCATAATGCAGCTCATTCAAGGCCAGTATTCTTACCTTTCTTCTTCCCTCCTGTTGCCCAGGCCAGCTAGCTTGGCAACATGTCGGCCCATGTCACTCTTATCCCTCTGGGCCTGCCTCCTGTTATGAGCCAGAAGATTCCTGGCTTGCTGCAAAGATTATGAAAGGGGGAAGGCAGCCCTGGCACAGAAAACGTGTGTGGGGCAAAGGGCCTGGGATTTCCCCGAGTTGCTGGGCAGAGATTAATCGTCCAGGATGAGGCGACAAAGACCAGCTGCAGCTCCTTGAAATCCTGAATCTGATGAGCCCCAGACATCTCAACAGAAAGTAAACGAATCTAGCAAACATAGTGCCTTTGCTTTTTCACATCCCGCAGGCAAGTCCAGGGCGGCAAGTGAAGCAGGAGGACTGACTGAGACCAAAATTAAGAGCTGGCTGTGGCTTCCCCAGGGCTGGCCGAGTGGTCCAGACACAGGCATGTTCCTCCACTAGCCAGCCGGCTCTGAAGTCATTTCAATCTATGCCATCCCCAAGAAGGGAGTTTAAGGATGAGTGTGACACATCAACACCCAGGTACTGTGGCTCTCTGGAAGGAGTGGCATGCCTCTCTCCAACCCTAGGGCCTGCCTCTAAGAAATAACTGCACTCAGGCGAAGGAAAGTAGTAGAGGCAATGTCAAAGGGAGTGCCCCACCTGGCTGGGTGGACCAGCAGCCTCTGAGGTCACCTGCTGTTCTTTAGAAATGGGTGCCCCAAGGTGTTGAGATAACAGGTGCCATTCCCAATGGTTTCCTTACCTGGTTGGATCATGTGCTGATGACCAAATAGAGGCTCCCTGATCTTAATGCTGGAAGCAATCTTCAAACCCACAAACCCAGGCCGTTCCCTTTACAACATCTCTGCAGACTGGCTTTCCAGCTTGGACGCCCTCAATGATGAGGGATTCACTGCCTCTCAAGGAAACCAACCTTTGGGCAGTGCTATTGGAAGCCCGGCTCTCTGTTGTTTTTCTCTTAAAAAGAAGATGGTTTCCACAGCACTCATGTACCATCTAGCACGCAGAGAGGAACACCACAGGAGAGCATGATTCAATCTCCCCTTCCACCTGTCCAGGGACCTTTTACCTTAGAACCACTGACTTACAGACTCTCTAGGACTAGAAGAGATGGCAATAATAGCTAACAGTTACAGAACACTTACACTATGAGTCAAGCATATGCTAAGAGCTTTACAGACATTGTCTCATTTAATATAATATGTAATAGTCACATTCTCCCTTGAACAAGATATTATTTATGAGCTTTTTACCTGAGGAAAGGAAGCCTCAGAGAGTTAATATCATTTGCTCAAGGTCACACAGTGTAGAGGCAGGTGGGCTAGGAATAAAACCCAAGGTTTCGTATTTGTTTTGTTCTGTTTAGCAGTAGAACTCTTTCTTAAATTTATTTTTAATTTTTTATTTAGAAGTTAAATTTAATGAGGTGACATGGGTCCATAGGAACACACAGGTTTCAGGAATACATCTCCATAGCATGTGAACTGTTCATTGCAGTGTGTACCCACCACCCACAGCCAAAACACTTTCTGCCACGGTGTATTTGGCTTCCTTTATTCTCCTCCAAACCCCCTCCCTCTGGTAATCACTTCACTTTTGAGTAGAACTCTTTTTTTAAAAATAGAATCTTATGGCCCTGACTAGTTGGCTCAGTGGATAGAGCGTCAGCCCGATGTGTGGATATCCCAGGTTCAATTCCCAGTCAGGGCACACAGGAGAAGTGACCATTTGCTTCTCCACCTGTCCCCTTCCCCCCTTCTCTCTCTCCCTCTCTCTCTCCCCCTCCCACAGCCATGGCTCAATTGGTTTAAGTGCATCGACCCCAGGCACTCAGATGGCTCCATGGAGCCTCCACCTCAGGCACTAAACATAGCTCAGTTGCGAGCATGGCCCCAGATGGGCACAGCATCGGCCTGAGATGGGGTTGTCGGGTGAATCCTGGTTGGGGTGCATGTGCGAGTCTATCTCCCCTCCTCTCACTTGGAAAAGAACAAAATAAATAGAATCTTATTGTCAAACCCAATGAATAAAATAAAGCAGCACTGTGTGAAGACCCCTATGGCAGTGCACATACTCTGATAATTGTAACTAACAGACATCTTTTTTTTTTTTGAGAGGGAAGGAAGGAGGGGGTAGGGAGGAAAAGGGAGGAGGGGAGAGAGAGAGAGAGAGAGAGAGAGAAACAGACAGGCAGGAAGAGAGATGAGAAGTATCACCTCATTGGTGTGGTGCCGTAGTTGCTCATTGCTTTCTCGTATGTGCCTTCACCAGGGGGCTCCAGCCAAGCCAGTGACCCCTTGCTCAAGGCCAGTGACTTTGGCCTCAGGCCAACAACCAAGGGGTCATGGCTATGACCCCACGCTCAAGCCGGCAACCTTTAGGTTTTGAACCTGGGTCCTCAGCATCCCAGGTCAATACTCTATCAACTGAGCCACTGCCTGGTCACGCAATTAACAGACATCTTGAATTCCTCTACTAAAAGCATCTCTCTCAAAGGGAGTTTTGCTATTTTGTTCCCGGCTATGCCCAAGTACACAGAAGGCACCAAAACAAATATTACTGACCAAATAAATCCAACATTTGCAAAGTGTTGACTGTGTTCCAGGCACTGTTCTAAGGATCTTACAGGTATTAGCATGATTAACCTCAGAACAGGTTGTATTATCTCTACTTTACAGATAGGAAACTGAGACACAGAGAGGTCAAATAGGTTTCCCAAAGTCACATAGCTAGTAGGTAGCAGAATCAGGATTCAGACTGTGGTCAGACTGTGTCTTTTTAACTACAGTGTGTCCGTAAAGTCATGGTGCACTTTTGACCGGTCACAGGAAAGCAACAAAAGATGACAGAAATGTGAAATCTGCACCAAATAAAAGGAAAACCCTCCCAGTTTCTGTAGGGTGATGTGGCAGCATGTGCGCATGCGCAAATGATGACGTAACAGCGGAGCAGCCCACGGCCATGCCAGTCAAGATGTGGACGGTACAGAGGAAAGTTCGGTGTGTTCTGTGGCTCGCTAAATTCAAACCTATGACCAAAGTGCAACATGAATATCGGCGCGTTTATAACAAAGAGCCACCACATAGGAATAACATTACTTGGTGGGATAAGCAGTTGAAGGAAATCAGCAGTTTGGTGGAGAAACCCCGTTCTGGTAGGCCATCAGTCAGTGACGAGTCTGTAGAAGCTATACAGGATAGCTACTTAAGGAGCCCTAAAAAATCTGTGCATTGAGCCCACATCAAACTGCACTGAATAGGTATGAAATTGAGAGAGTTTTCCTTTTATTTGGTGCAGATTTCACATTTCTATCGTCTTTTGTTGCTTTCCTGCGACTGGTAAAAATTGCACCATGGGCCTAATATCCAAAATATACAAAGAACTCATAAAACTCAACAACAAACAAACAATCCAATAAAAAAAATGAGAAGAGGATATGAACAGACACTTCTCCCAGGAAGAAATACAAATGGCCAACAGATATATGAAAAGATGCTCATCTTCTTTAGCTATTAGAGAAATGCAAATCAAAACTGCAATGAGATACCACCTCACACCTGTTCGATTAGCTATTATTAGCAAGACAGGTAATAGCAAATGTTGGAGAGGCTGTGGAGAAAAAGGAACCCTCATTCACTGTTGGTGGGAATGTAAAGTAGTACAACCATTATGGAAGAAAGTATGGTGGTTCCTCAAAAAACTGAAAATAGAACTACCTTATGACCCAGCAATCCCTTTACTGGGTATATACCCCAAAAACTCAGAAACATTGATACGTAAAGACACATGCAGCCCCATGTTTATTGCAGCATTGTTCACAGTGGCCAGGACATGGAAACAACCAAAAAGCCCATCAATAGATGACTGGATAAAGAAGATGTGGCACATATACACTATGGAATACTACTCAGCCATAAGAAATGATGACATCGGATCATTTACAGCAAAATGGTGGGATCTTGATAATATGATACGAAGCAAAATAAGTAAATCAGAAAAAAACAGGAACTGCATTATTCCATACGTAGGTGGGACATAGAAGTGAAACTAAGAGACATTGATAAGAGTGTGGTGGTTACGGGGGGAGGAGGGAAAGGGAGAGGGAAAGGGGGAGGGGGAGGGGCACAAAGAAAACTAGATAGAAGGTGACAGAGGACAATGTGACTTTGGGTGATGGGTATGCAACATAATTGAACGACAAGATAACCTGGACTTGTTATCTTTGAATATATGTATCCTGATTTATTGCTGTTGCCCCATTAAAAAAATAAAATTATTTTTAAAAAAAATTGCACCATGACTTTACGGACACACTGTATATCAAAACATTCTATTCCCGTAATTTAAACCAGGAGAGAGACCTGAGGTCTATAGAAGAGGGACTCTTTTCCACAGAAATAGTCAATGGCCAGGAACCTCGATCTTCAGCTGGGCTTTGACTATCGACTATTTCTGCACCCCTGTCATCCTGCCTGTTTCCTTCTTTTTGTTTCTCACAATCCCACCATGAGGTGCACATGAGAGTTTGAGCACTGCCACTTCAGAGATGAAGAAACTGCTCTCAACTCCCAGGGATGCTGCCATTTAGGGAGCAATTCAGTGACTAGTGCCCACTCTCACTTGGCTATTGCCTAGGAAGTAAATCTGTTTTTCCCAACCTCACCACCTGGTTGGGCCTCACACTGTAATCACGAAACGACACCAGGGAAGAGAGGGAGAAGGGAGAGGGTTAAGAAGAGGCCTAAAATGGTTGTTTTTTTTTAGAAAAAAAAAAAAAAAGAGTAAGTGGAGCTCTCATTGCTATTTCACAACAGTTTTGTCCCCAGCCCACCAAGAAAAAATGAATTGTAGTGTCCACTGGAAACTGGTGTCTTCTGGGCTTTGCAGCTTAGCAATAGAAATCCAATCTAAACAAAGCAATTTCTCCACTTAGGCTTTTTTTTTTCTTGCCCCTCCTAGAAATGCTAGAAGACTCTCTTTTAAAAATAGGAGATAAGCCACAGATTCCCTTTAGAAAGAATGTCATGAAATTACCACTTTTAAAAAAGTACAATAATAAACAGCACTGCAAATATCCAAGGTTGAGTTCAATGATTCAGAATAACTGTTCCAGATGTAAAGCTTACCCTTTGAATTTGCAAGTGTAAAATGCACTCTTTTTCAAATGTAAGATCTACCCTTCGAATTTGCAAACACTAAACTTTTAGAACTGGCCCCAAAGACTGACTTAAAATTTGAAGCAGCACTGTCTAATGGAATATAATGGGAGCCACATCTGCAATTTTAAACTTTCCAGGAGCCAGTGAAAATAATTTTAATAACTCAATATAGCCAAAAGCAACATGTTATCAGTGTATTATTATTGATACAGTTCACGTTCCTTTTTTTTTAGAATTAAGCCTTCAAAATCTGTTATGTATTTCAAATTCATAGCACATCTCAATCCAGACTAACCTAATTTCAAGTGCTCAAAAGCCACCCGTGGCTAGTGACTACCTCTTAGGACAGCATGGACCTCAGCTTTCAAGTCCCAATCACCCACACTGGCACGGTCCCTCCCTTCACCTTATACAGGAAAGTGTGCAAACAGACCAGAGCTCAAGATCAGAGGCTTCTAACAGCAGAGAATTTGCTGTCAGGCCAAAGCACAGATTCTTACTCCTTGTTTAACAACAATAAATCCTTATCAGAGTCAACCACAGGCTTGAGAGAGAAATGTTGGGAAGTAGTAACTCCGATTACATCATTATGGAAAGGAGTGGGACTGGGAAGAAAGGATTATTATAATGAAAAAATAGGAATGATAATCCCTTTCTTCAACTGAGCCCACCTAGTAGCGCTCACAGTCATCACCTCCTCAAATACCCATGCCTAATAACCCTGACACCCGGAGAGCCAGGTGGCCAAGAGGTCACCAGGTAGACGGAGAAAGCACCAGAAGAAACTAAGCCCAGGGGCTGGCGTCAGAGCCCTGAGTTCTGTCCTGGGTTTCCTATCTGAGCCGTGAAGCAGAATTGCCTGGAAGTGCTGATTTAAACACAGACTTCGGGCCCTGCTCAGACACACTACAGCGGTTTGGGGAAGGCAGAGCCCCAGGATCTGCACTTTTAAGACATCTCCCAGGTGATGGTGATATTGCCTTTCTTTGGGAATGACCACACCAAACCACCTTAAAGTATTAAAATACCTCGCCTTAAAAAAAAAAAAAAATCCAATGTGCAAAAACCCACACTTGACAACACAGGATGTTTGTTACTCTCGCTCCAGTAGATTTCTTTAACTAAATTGAACTGTTGGAGTTATTCCTTTCCCTGAGGCACGGTACAACAGACAGATTCTTAAGACTCGTTGAATTCACACAGAGCAAATTGTTGAAGATGGTTTTCTCTGCATTTCCAGTAACTCCCATTCAAGGAGCCTAGAGAAAATTCCTTCTCTGGCTTGAATAATAATTACAGTAGCCAATATTTATTGAAGTTATTATGTTCCACAAATACACATTATTTCATTTAATCCTTAACAACAATGCTGAGTTTGGTGCTATTATTATGCCTTACCCAATTTACAGATACAGTAAGTTGAGGCTCAGAAGAGTTCATACTTTTCATCAAGCCTAATTTGAAGGTCTGTATAATGCTAAAGCTTCATTATTCCTAATACTAAAAAATCGCTAGGTGTCTTCCCAGCACCTAGTGCACTCTGACTACAAACACTGGGTGAACATGAACAGACCCAGCCCACCTTTACAAAGGTGCTCCTCCTCTGTACCCCACAACCCACCAAACTTGCCCTGTACTTGACTGACTGTTGTCTGCCTTGCCCAACAGCCTGAGAGTTCCTTAAGGATTGCACTTCTCTCTGTCATATATATCTCTGTGCCCAGAAAGTTTACAGAGCCCTACGGTGTTTGGTAAATGTTGGATGGATGGATGGATGGATGGATGGATGGATGGATGGATGGATGAATGGATGGATGCAAACCTGATAAGAGGGAAGGGACATCTAAATCATGGAGTTTATCAGCTATACATATGAAAGTTCCATAAGATTTTCTATGCAGGGACAGAATAAGAACTTTGGTCCAGGAGTGCCTGGGATTCTCTGGGAATGAGAGGCTGCAGAGTGATGAGGAAGGTTAGAAGGCCCCACAGACACCAGATCTAAAGGTGGTGGTGCAGTGAATTAGAGCATCAACCTGCGACACTGCGTAAACCCAGATCTGAAATCCCAAAGTCTCCAGCTTGAGCACAAGCTCATCCAGCTTAAACGCAGGGTTTGCTGACTTGAGCACATGATCATCAATATGACCCCAAGGTTGCTAGTTTGAGGCCCAAGGGCACTGGCTTCAGCCCCAGGACACTGGGTCAGCTTGAGCCCCCTGATCAAGGCATGTATGAGAAGCAATCGATGAACAACTTAAAGTGATGCAAATATGAGTTGATGTTCCTCATTCTCTCTCCCTTCCTGCCTCTCTCTCTCTCTCTCTCTCTCTCTCTCAAAAAAATGCAGTTTCAAAAGAAACAGATCTGGACCTAAGAAAAGAATGGACCATGTGCCCAGTTAGGGCCTGATCAGAAACAAAAGTCCTGCAGCATCTTCTAGTTTCACTCTCTGACCTCAAAGGACACCATGCTTTGCTCTCTCGTTTAAGTCACTGGTACTTTTGTTTTTCTTTTTAAGGGAAAAAAATATTCTCTGCCTCACAATCCCAGTCTTCTCCTGACCACCCACAGACAGGAACCAGATTCCATCCCCCGTGGTGCCTGCAGGCTCCTCAGCCGGGGGAAGCCAGGGCGGCAGGCTCCACCTGGAAAGGCCCTGACTTCCCCGTGTCCTCCTCACGGGGGCAGCAGAAACCACCTGCGGCACCAGCCACACTCTTCCCCATCAGGGCGCCTCTGCTGCAGGCTCCCCCCCCCCCCCCCCGCCCCAGTCCAACTGGAGACGGAGAAGTGGGCAAAGTGGGCACCCTGGGTCCCATCAGCCTGAGGCTGAGAGCTCGGGTCTTCTGCCAGTACCTTGTCCCAAAGTCCAGTCACTGGACAGCCAGTGCTGAAGAGGACTGGACAGTGGGCACCCCAGCTGCCAGAGCCACCGACCCTTAGAGAGTGTGACCCTCTCCTTCCTCACTTCCTATCACAAGGCAGGATGCCATCAACCTAAAAATGAGAGAGAAGTGGGGACTTTGATTTTTTGGTTTTTTTGTTTGTTTGTTTGTTTGTATTTTTCTGAAGCTGGAAACAGGGAGAGACAGTCAGACAGACTCCTGCATGCGCCCGACCAGGATCCACCCGGCACGCCCTCCGGGGCATCGCTCTGCTGCCTGGGGCAGAGGCCAAGGAGCCATCCCCAGCGCCCGGGCCATCTTTGCTCCAATGGAGCCTTGGCTGCGGGAGGGGAAGAGAGAGACAGAGAGGAAGGAGGGGGGGGTGGAGAAGCAAATGGGCGCTTCTCCTATGTGCCCTGGCCGGGAATCGAACCCGGGTCCCCCCGCATGCCAAGCCGATGCTCTACCGCTGAGCCAACCGGCCAGGGCCTGAGAAGTGGGGACTTTGAAATTGGATATGAATACTTTTAGGGTCTGGGAATCGCTGAAATTTTTGTTTGTCAGTGTGACTTTTTTGATGTGTTCAAAGAATTTCACTTCAAGAGTCTCCCAAGGGGTTCACAGAAGGGGGATCACAGAGGGTGCCACAAATCTGCCCACAATGCCCGACTTCAGGGCCTAATTAGAATAACAAATCAGGGTATTTGAAGGCAAATCAGGTGTTGAAGTGAAATTTCTATAGAAAACAGCAAAGGGTATTCATTACTGACAGGCCCCAACTTGCTGTGGGTCTTAATGAGCGTTCTGTTCTACTCGGCTGTGGCGACACACACACCACACAGAGAAGACCTGGGGGAACATTCCCTCAGCCTCCTCTGCTCTGCAAGGTATTTTCCTCCCTAGTGATCAAAGGAGAGGAAGAAGGAGTCATTCTCAAGTTTAAACCCCCCACCACAGCTGAGGAATTCGTAGGCCCCTAATCCCCTAATGAACAGGCGGAGAAGTTGGGCGATCTGGGCTGATGGTTTCAAAATGCAGCCCCCCTGCATCAGCAAGCCCCCTGGGGGTCCTGAAGACACAGCAGCCGCACCTGTGGGGCTGTAGCATTGGTCAGCCCCTGCTGTGACCACTGAATGGGACTCTTGTCTCAACCTGTAGGTTGTAAAGCCACATCTGGATGCAACAGAATGTCCTGCACTGCCTCCCCCTCCATTTCCCTCACGACAGGAAGGTGACAACAGTCATAGCAATGAGAAAGGAAGGACAGGTAAGACAGTATCTGCACCAATACATATATTCACTTATATATACACACATCACTCACACATACAGGTGACCGGGGGAGCTGTGAGACAGGATGAAGGAGGGAGACACACACACACACACACACACACACACACACACACACACCAGCCCCTCCAGCAAGTTCACAGGACTTGGAAAAGATTGAGGGGGAGGGGAGCACAGAAACTTGAAATGAAAATATATTTTTTTTATCAAACATGGATAAAATGTTTCAGGACTTACTCATGAGCTCCAGGATTCCCCCAGCCCTCTCCGCAAAGCCCTTCCCCAACTCCCCTGCCCCAGGACATCCTCAACACAGACAGAGAACGCAGACCTAGCAGGTGACAGGCCCTCACAGACGCCCACCCTCCAGCGTCCTCAGTATCATCTTTAGGGCAGGAAGCAAGGCATTCAAGCCCTTGTCACCTGAGTCTTTCTTCTGCTGCTTCTCCTCATGCATTCCCAGCCAGCCAGCCCAGACCCCTTGTCACCCCACGCTCCATGCTTGCTCATGTTGGTTTCTGGACTCTCAGAAAGCCCCCCACCTCCCCTCTCTTTACCCTCTCCCTATCTCTACTTAGCGAGCTTCATCTGTCCATCCATTTCGGGGTAAATGCCCCCCCCTTTGTCCCTTTGTGCTCTCTTCCCACTCACTGATGCACAAAGCCACGCCTTCCCCCCAAAGCCCCATCTTCCCTGCAGGAGGAACCGGGTAGACAGGGATCCCGCTCACCTCCAAGACCTCACTCTAGAAAACACTGATGCTCAGCACTGAAATGTATTTATATAGTTGGCTCATTGTCCCGCAAACCAGGAGTTGTCAGATTTCAATGTGAATAAGATCACCTGGGGGTGGGGGGAGCCATGCTTGCTAAAAATGCAGGCTTCAGAGATTCTGGGTCAGTAAACCTGGATAGGACCCTGACACCTGCATTGTTAACGAGCACCCCATCACATAAACATCGATCTGATGCAGTCTGTGGAAAACACTTTGAGAAACACTGCTGAGCAGGTAACTTACAACAAATCCCCAAATCCCAAATCATGCATTTCTTCCAATGTCTGACTGCCCACCATATGCCTGTACCAGGCACTAGAGGGAATAAAGAGGAGAATTAAGAATCGGATCTTGCCCTGAGAGTCTAGTACAGGAGTTAAAAAGCATGAGCATAGCCTGACCAGGAGGTGGCGCACTGGATAGAGCGTTGGACTGGGGCACAGAAACCCACGTTCGAAACCCCAAGGTCGCCTGTTTGAGCTTGGCCTCATCTGGTTTGAGCAAGGCTCACCAGTTTGAGCCTAAGGTTGCTGGTTTCCGTAAAGGGTCACTCTGTCTGCTGTAGCCCCCCGGTCAAGGCACATATGAGAAAGCAATCAATGAACAACTAAGGTGCCACAACAAAGATCTAATGCTTTGCATCTCTCTCCCTTCCTGTCTGTCCCTATCTGTCCCTCTCTCTGTCTCTGTGTCCCTGTCACATACACAAAAAGCATGAACATAAATCACCAAAGTACAAAAAGAAAGTAAAAAATGCCATCAGAGTAGAGAAATCATGAGTCATGATTTCAGAGGAGGAAAAAAAACCAAACTGGAGATAGGAGGATAAAGCGGTGGGGAGAGACCAGAACAACAGCCAAGGTTTTAAGAAAGAGATACTGGTTGAAAAATGCTATAAAGAGTGAGGGGAGCCCTGGCCGGTTGGCTCAGCGGTAGAGCGTTGGGCTAGCGTGCGGAGGACCCGGGTTCGATTCCCGGCCAGGGCACATAGGAGAAGCGCCCATTTGCTTCTCCACCCCTCCGCCGCGCTTTCCTCTCTGTCTCTCTCTTCCCCTCCCGCAGCCAAGGCTCCATTGGAGCAAAGATGGCCCGGGCGCTGGGGATGGCTCTGTGGCCTCTGCCTCAGGCGCTAGAGTGGCTCTGGTCGCAATATGGCGACGCCCAGGATGGGCAGAGCATCGCCCCCTGGGGGGCAGAGCGTGCCCCTGGTGGGCGTGCCGGGTGGATCCCGGTCGGGCGCATGCGGGAGTCTGTCTGACTGTCTCTCCCTGTTTCCAGCTTCAGAAAAATGAAAAAAAAAAAAAAAAAATAGAGTGAGGGGAGCCCAGGTTGGGAAGCTCAGCTGGTAAGAACATAGTCCTGATGCTCCAGGTTTGCGTGTTCAATCCCTGTCAGGACACATGCAGGAGTCAACCAATGAATGCATGAATGGGTTGAGCAACAGATTAGTGTTACACTCTCTCTCTCTTTTTTCCCCCCTCTCTCTAAAATCAATGTTTTTTAAAAAAAAATTAAAAAAATAAAGACTGAGGGGAATTAGGCCTGAACACCAAGTCTGTTGGGAGGAGGTGTCCCACGCAGAGCAGCTCCGTGTGCACTGCTCAGGGGTTGTGAAGGCTCAGCTGCGGGAATGGTGAGATGGTGTATGGCTGGGAGAAGTGCGAGAGGCTGAGCTGTGTGAGGCTAAAACTGCCTGTGTGGCCACAACAGCAGGTTCCTCTCAAAGAGTCTAGAGCCCAACGCTGGGGACCCACTGCTCTGAGACACAGGGAGGTTGGAGCAAGCTTCATGGAACTTGGAGTCTTGAAAGCTAAGGAGGAAGTTATCAGGTACATAAATGGGGACAAAGGAAGAGCACTGTAGGCAGAGAGAATGGCATATGTAGACTCATGGAGGGGATACTGTTAGATCCCACTGGGCTATGTAGTTTCACAGACCAGTTTTAAATCTTGGTCTTCTTCACCATAATCAGCTAAATGGCCTGTAGTGGTTGATCAAATGATTAAATAAATGTAAGAATAAATGACTATGAAGAAACCAAAGAAAATTCTTTTGTGAGTACCAGTGTGACTATAATCTATAAGAAGCCTTAAAGTTCTAAGGCAGTGGTTCTCAAAGTGTGCATCAGGGCGCACTGGTGCACCCTATGGTATTCCAGAGAAATATGTGCCTGTTGGGGACCAAAAAACCAACAGGGTTTTTGGAGTTTAGATTTTTGGGGACAGAGGTATTGGGGAATTTGCTGTAAGCTGACAGTCTGCCCAACCCCCCACCTCACTTGCCTGATTAGGTTGCAAAAGGCTCTTAAACTGTGGTGCTGGATTGTTTACATTACCCCCCATGTTCCCCAAAAATACTGGAGGCAGTTTCTTCTATCCTTTGTTTGGTGAAAAGTTAAGATGATATGTATGGTGGGGGTTTGGGATTGATGATTAAACATAAGGAATTGTCTCTTGAAGCCTTTTAGATTTCTATAAAAGAAGATGTGGCAATATCTAAAAAAGCTTTGAACATTTTACTACAATTTTCAACATCCTATTTATGTGAATTAGGATTTTTCTACCTTCAACACAATTAAGAGTAAAAAGAGAGAAATTCTTCAATGTATTGATGAGGAAATGAGAGTTTGCCTTTCAAATATATGCCCAAACATTGAAGAAATCACTAGGACACATCAGGCTCATGTTTCTCATAAACACAAGAATGAAAAAACTTAACACATTGGTGCCTGGACCTGCTGAATTTACTAAATCTTACTAAGAATGTATCTATATATATAAAAAGATAACTTTTTGGTTGTTTTCTTATTTTTTAACCCCTCTTTTTTACAAATTCTAAAAGACATAACTCAAAAAATATAACATAAAAATGTTTTTTTATGTCAGAATAAATTTAATTTTGTCGTATTTATTTTGTTTAATTACTATGAAAGCACACTTGGATTTTATATATTTTTTATTTAATATTTGACTCAATTATTATAACATATTTCTCAGAAATTTGTATATAGTGTGACTACAATTATTTGTAGGATTTTAAATGTGTCCCGACTTCAAAATGTTTGAGAACCACTGTTCTAAGGTTTTATGCAAAGAAAACAAAAGGATGAATCAGAACAATTATGTATACCTTTCCAATCTAAAAATTAAATAAACTACACCAGCGATTTTCAACCTGTGTACCATAAGAATATTTAAAACATGCCATACCTGACTGTTTAGTCAGGGGCACTGACCTCTTCCCCCTTAGATTGCCAAACAAAAAAATGACAACAACCAACATAACAATAGCCATCCAGTGTGAATGAGGAAAACTTATACCTATTTTTTTCGTCAGATTGGCAAAAAATATATAATTTGGTGTGCAGCAGAATTTTAGTAATTAGCTTATGTGTGATATCACCTCACACCTGTCAGAATGGCTATCAATAAACAAACAAGTATTGGTGAGGGGGGGAGAAAAGGGAGCCCTCATGTACTATTGCTAGGAATGCAGATTGGTGCAGCCACTGTGGAAAGCAGTGTGGGGTTGCCTCAAAAAATTAAAAATGGAACTGCCTTATGACCTAGTGATTCCTCTTCTGGGAATGTATCCAAAAAAAACCCAAAACACTAATTCAAAAGAATATATGCACCCCTGTGTTCATTGCCGCGTTATTTATTAACAGCCAAGATTTGGAAGCAGCCCAAGTGTCCATCAGTGGACGAGTGAATAAAAAAGCTGTGGTACATTTACAGAATGGAGTACTACTCAGCAGTAAGAAAAGTAGGAAATCGTACCTTTTGAAACAGCATGGCTAGACCTGGATAACATTATGCTGAGTGAAATAAGCCAGTCAGAGAAAGACAAGTACCATGTGATTTCACTCATATATGGAATCTAATGAACAAAATAAACTAACAAACAAAATAGAAATAGACACACAGGTACAGAGAACAGACTGACAGCTGTCAGAGGGGAGAGGGTGGGGGTCTGGGTGAAAAAGGTAAAGGGCTGCCTGACTGGGTGGTGGCACAGTGGATAGAGCATTGGACTGGGATGTGGGGGACCCAGGTTCGAGACCCCGAGGTCACCAGCTTGAGTGCAGGCTCCTCTGGTTTGAGCAAGGCTCACCAGCTTGGACCCAAAGTCGCTGGCTTGAGCAAGGGGTCACTCGGCCTGCTGAAGGCCCACGGTCAAGGCACATATGAGAAAGCAATCAATGAACAACTAAGGAACCGCAGCAAAAAAATTGATGTTCCTCATCTCCCTCCCTTCCTGTCTGTCTGTCCCTCTCTCTCTCTTTCTTTCTCTGCCACAAAAAAAATAAATTAATTTTTTTAAAAAGGTAAAGGGCTTAAGCAAAAACAAACAAAAAACAACAGCTCATAGACAACAGTATGCAGATTACAAGAGGGAAAGGATGGTGGGGGAGGTAGAAGAGGGGTAAGGAGGACTCAATGGTGATGGCAGGAGACTTGACTTGGGGTGCCGAACACACACTATACAAATGATGTACTACTGAAATGTAAACTCAAACCTATGGAATTTTATCATCAGTGTCACACCAATAAATTCAATTTAAAAAAAAAGAATACGTGTCCTTGTTACTGAAATTTTAAAAAAATTAGCCTGACTTGTGGTGGTGCAGTGAATAGTGTTGACCTGGAATGCTGAGGTCACTAGTTTGAAACCCTGGGCTTGCCCGGTCAAGACACATACGGGAAGCAACTACTACGAATTGATGCTTCCCACTCCTCCCCCAACTTTCTATTTCTCTACCCTCTCTAAAATCAATAAACTCTATTTTTAAAAATTAGGCACAAAGATGTTCAATACATTATTACTTATAAGGCATTAAAAAACTGGAAACAACCTCAGTGTCTAGAAAAAAAGGGATTAGTTAGATAGATGATGGTACATATATCCATATGACAGAATTACAGTTCCTTGGTGGTGGGACTTTATGCTGAAGACCACCCAGAACCTGTTCAAATAAATCATAAGAGCATACCATGCAGCCTTTTAAAATGTCTCATGTAGCCCTGGCCAGTTGGCTCAGTGGTAGAGCATTGGCCTGGCGTGCAGGAGTCCCAGGTTCAATTCCCAGCCAGAGCATACAGGAGAAGTGCCCATCTGCTTCTCCACCCCTCCCCTTCTCCTTCCTCTCTGTCTCTCTCTTCCCCTCCTGCAGCTGAGGCTCCACTGGAGCAAAGTTGGCCCGGGCGCTGGGGATGGCTCCATGGCCTCTGTCTCAAACGCTAGAATGGCTCTGGTTGCAACAGAGCGAAGCCCCAGATGGGCAGAGCATCGCCCCCTGGTGGGCATGCCGGGTGGATCCTGGTCAGGCGCATGCAGGAGTCTGTCTGACTGCCTCCCCATTTCCAACTTCAGAAAAATATACAAAAAAAAAAAAAGCCTCATGTAATAAATAAATAAATAAATAAATAAATAAATAAATAAATAAAGTGTCTCGTGTATGATTTCATTTACATGAACTATCCAGAATAGATAAATCCATAGGGACAGAAGACAGACTGGTTGGTTGCCAGAGGCTGGAGTATATGAGTGAAACTGCTTAACGGGTAAGGAGTTTAACTTTTTTTTATTATTATTTATTCATTTTAGAGAGGAGAGAGAGAGGGAGAGAAAGAGAGAGAGAGAGAGAGAGAGGAGAGAGACAGGGGGAGGAGCTGGAAGCATCAACTCCCATATGTGCCTTGACCAGGCAAGCCCAGGTTCTTTTTTTTTTTTTTTTTTTTTTATTTATTCATTTTTAGAGAGGAGAGAGAGAGGGCGAGAGACAGAGAGGGAGAGAGAGGAGAGAGAGACAGAGAGAGAGAAGGGGGGAGGAGCTAGAAGCATCAACTCCCATATGTGCCTTGACCGGGCAAGCCCAGGGTTTCGAACCGGCGACCTCAGCATTTCCAGGTCGACACTTTATCCACTGCGCCACCACAGGTCAGGGCGCAAGCCCAGGGTCTTGAACCAGCAACCTCAGCATTTCCAGGTCGACACTTTATCCACTGCACCACCACAGGTCAGGCAGGAGTTTAACTTTTGATTGAGGAAAATGTTTTGGAACTAGACAAGAGGTACTGTGGGGAAAACAGCTGTGTTAGGCTTGCTCGCTGGTTTCCTGACTGCAAGCCCTTTGCAGAATTAGTGCATGAGCATGTGACAGAGAGCCACATGTGTGTCTATGAAAAGCTATAGTGTTTTCCCTCGATGGCAATTCTCCCAGATCGCTCTCCCACCACTGCGAGATGTGGTTCCCTGATTCCCTCAGCTTCCACTGTAAGGGGCAGTTTTCCTGATCCCTTGCCCTCCACTGAGAAAAGTGTTTTCCTTTGTTTATTCGCTCATCTGTCTCTGCGACCCTCCAATAAATGGGTAGGGTCTGATGCTTTCCGGCTCTGCAGTTCCTCTACCATCTTCCCGAATTCAATGCTGCTGGCCTCAACCACCGGCATTACAGGTGCTGATAGAACAACATTGTGACTGTCCTCAATGTCACTGAACTAGTCACTTTATTATTGTTTTTTGAACTGGACAATTTAAAAGGATTAATTTTATATTACATAAGTTTTGTGTAAATAAAATTTTTTTAAGTGGTTTTTTTTGTTTGTTTGTTTTTGTTTTGTTTTTTTACAGAGACAGAGAGAGGGATAGATAGGGACAGAGAGAGATGAGAAGCATCAATCATTAGTTTTTTGTTGTGACACCTTAGTTGTTCATTGATTGCTTTCTCATATGTGCCTTGACCACGGGCCTTCGGCAGACTGAGTGACCCCTTGCTCGAGCCAGTAACCTTGGGTCCAAGCTGGTAAGCTTTGCTCAAACCAGATGAGCCGGCACTCAAGCTGGCGACCTTGGGGTCTCGAACCTGAGTCCTCCGCATCCTAGTCCAAAGCTCTGTCCACTGCGCCACCGCATGGTCAGGCTAAATAAAATTATTTTAATCATCTCATCATGTCCCGGTACACATTTAAAGGATTTATTTTTTCTTTTAGAGAGAGAAAGAGAGAGATGGAAGGACAGACAGGGACAGACAGACAGGAAGGGAGAGAGATAAGAAGCATCAGCTCGTAGTTGTGGCACCTTAGTTTTTCATTGATTGCTTTCTAATATGTGCCTTGACTGGGTGGCTCCAGCCAAGCCAGTGACCCCTTGCTCAAACCAGAGACCTTGGGCTCAAGCCAGCGACCTTTGGGCTCAAGTCAGCGACCATGGGGTCATTTCTAGGATCCCACGCTCAAGCTGGTGACCCTGCACTCAAGTCAGCGACCTCGGGGTTTTGAACCTGGGTCCTCAGCATCCCAGGCTGACACTCTATCCACTACACCACTGCCTGGTCAGGCACATTTATGGATATTTTTAAGCAAAAAGGGGAAAGAAAGGATGCATGTATGTCCATGCTCCTGATGTCTGGTGAGAGAATGCTGTATGCTTGAGAAAAGAAAGATTGATAGTGTATCCATACGGTCACAAAGAGTGGTTGTCTCTAAATGGAGGGGCAAGCAGTGTAATTTTTACTCTTCCTCTCCATGCTTTCTTCTGTATTTTCCAAATTTTTGCAATCAAATGTGCATTATTTCTTTAATAAGAGAAAGAACTATTCAGCAAGCAGCAATTATATAGGCTTACAGAGACAGAGGGTAAGATCACAATAATATTTTTTAAATGCCCCCCAAAATCTAGAAGGAAATATGCTAAGATCTTAAGTTTCCTTACCTTGGGGGTAATAGGATTACGGTAACCTTTTTCTTCTTTGCTAATTCCTTAATTACATAGCAGATGTAACTACAGAAAAAAATATACTGAAAAGACAAAAAAGCATGAAGGCTCTCACCCAGAAGCACAAACAGTGCCCACTCCAAGAATGCAAGTGTCAAGGGGGGGGGCCCAAGCCCGGAAGCCCCCCATCTTCATATTTGGTAACTGGCCACCAGCCACGGTACCCTGTTCTACTTTGCTCCTGTCTTTGCTATCGCCCCTGTCTGGCTTATTTCCAGTCTCCGTACAGTGGGAACTGACAGAATTTTTAATAAACATGGCAACTAAAAAGACCACTCAATGCCCATCTAGTGTGTACCAGATGACCTCAGGAAACTGAGAAAACACATTTGTAAATGTTTAATGGATTCACAGAGCCAAGAAACGTGCCTGCATGCTTGGGTTATCTTTTTCCAGGCTCAGCACCCTACGAGGGTGATGTTCGAGAGAGATGCCAGGCCAGGAGTTAAATCAAGTTTAAAAAACTGGACCCAGTGGGGCCCTAAGCATTACCATCAGGGCTGAATACCCGGGTGGTAGCAGAACAAAGTAATGACCTGAACTGGCTCAGCGCAACCACGGCAGTATTGAGACTACCTTGATTAGAAAGCCTCCTGCAACAAAAGGCCCACTCAGTTGAAATCTAATCTGTGTTAATTAACGCCCCCGAGAATGAAAACACTTCTTTATCAGCGTGTGGTTCCTGGCTCCAGCTCTCCCACAAACGTGGCTCCCAGGTGGAAGGGACTAAGGGTTCCCCTCAGAGGCTATGGAGGCCTGCACCCCCATACCCAGGCCAAACCCAGGGGGGAAGGAGCCCAGGTGACACCAGTGGATTCTTAGAGCTGCAACCTACCCTCCCCAAGGAACCCACTGACAACCCGAAGATGAGTGATGGGCCCGCCTCCTGCGCACTCTACGCCCAGCTCTCCCTCTGCCACCCAGGCTGAGCACGTGCACACACCCCTCACACTGTCCCATGGCTCCACCAACCATACCCTTTACTGTGAACTGACTTCTCTATCCACCTTGGGCTATGCTTCCTTTCAGGCTCCGTGGTCCCTTCACTCCTGGACGCTTTTGTCCAGAATGCACAGCCACTGGCAGCCCCCTCCTCCTGCAGCCACCACCGCCTGGAGAAGCCGGCACAACCCCCAGGTAGACATCTGGCACCCAGAGAAGGCCTGGGCACACAGGGGCTGAGCCTGGCCAGGAAACAGGAACGAGAGGAGAAGCCTCTGGAGACCTAGATTCGAAACTCCCCTGGGATTTGCTGAAATGTTTCCCGAGGCCTGAGTGCCAGGCACCATGAGAGTGAGGATCAGGCCAGGCCCTGGTGAGGGGAGAGGATGGGGGAGGGTGGGGACAGGGGGACAGGCACACCAGCCCTGCAGAAACAAGTGCTACAGGAGGAGCCCACACAAGGGGGAAACTTCCCTGGGGGTTCCAGGAAAACCCCTCAGCCTCCTGACCAACCCAGGGGAAGGGTCTGGTGCAGTAGGTGCGAAATACAAACAGGGGATCCCAGGGTCCAGCGGAGAGAGGGAGGCGAAAGGGAAGCCGCAGCCTAAGGTGATATCCCACCCCAGGCCCCTGCTCAGCCACAAGAGAGGTGCTTAAATAATACATAATGACAACAACGGCTGTGTAACAGCTACACCCCACGGCCCAGGCCTCCCAATGCCTCGGGCAGGAACACCGCCAAGAAGGAGTTTCACCCCAGCATGCAGGCAGGGGCACTGGGGCACACAGGAGGCCAGCCCGGGTGGGGAAGGGGCTCTTGTTCCAGAGGCCCACCAACTCCTTGAGCCTAGAGTGGTCCTCAAACTTCGGACTTCCTCTCCTCACCTCAGTCCACACCCCACCCCCAAGTCCCCGTCCGTCCTCTTGAGCAGATCCCGCCAGCAGCCCCCTGGACCCGTCCAGGAAGCCCACTAACGTTTGTGCCCCTGGCGGTCTCTGGCTGAGGAGCCTGACTCCCTGAAGCAGAGCCCTCCTCACTTTGAGGCTACCACTTTTTCTAAACCCAAAACACAACCCCTTCAAGTTTCAGAAAAACCAGGTCATTCAGCAGTTTCCTCAGTGAGGTGCCCAAGCCGCCCCCGACCCAAGCTGACGTCTCTGCCACTCACTAGGATGACTGAGGCTCCTGAAAGAGATGACAGTCTCGGCCACCGAGCCAGGAAGGGCCGCAGCGAGTCCCCCGGCGCCTTGCGGAGGCTCCACACAGCTCATCGGAGGACAAGTCTCAGAGGGGAAGAGCACCCGCTTCTCACACCTGCCCTGGCCCCTCAGAGGCACTGACCGTCCCTCGGCTTCCCTGGCCAGGAGCTCTGGAGAGTTTACAGTTACGGGCCACAGGCAACCGGAGAAGTGGCCCAGAAAAGAGGCCCTCAGTCCCGCACCGCCCCTGGCCACGCCCGAAGGGGCATCCTAGCTGTCACTGTCCCCAGGGCAGGCCTGCAGGACACCGCGGAGAGGTAGTGAGGACCCTCTCCACCCATCTCTGCCCCCAGCATCTTCCTAGAAAGGCGTAAGTTGTTTCGACCTGGGTCCTCAAGCCTACCGTGGTGTCATCAAAGCCAGAGGCAGGGTTTTGGCAGAGCCGGGAGTGAAGGTCAGGGCTGCCCCACTGCACCCTCCGTGGGTTTTGGCGTCAGATGGACTTGAGATCAAATTGAGGTTCTACCACTACTAGCTATTTAACTTGGGCAAGCTGTTCCCCCTCTGAGCCTCAGTTTTCTCACCTGTAAACTGGGAGCAGTGATACCTAGCTCCTCGGCTGTTGTGAGATCGTAGGAGCGAAGCACCTATTGAGGGGTCTGCACAAAGTAGGCGCCTGAGAAATGTCTGTGGTGAGCCTCACCGAAACGGGAGCCTGTCACCAAAGGCAGTGGACACCACCCCTGCCCCAGAGGGAAGTAAGTAGGAGGACATCAGGGCCACTTTTATTCTGTCCTTTTCCCCAAAACCAGGAGGCAGTGGAAGGAGCAGCAGGGCCCTGAGTCCCAACACTGAGCCTTAGATGAGGAAACAGGCTCTGGCAGAAATGACTGACTTACATGCTACCTAGGTGCACAGGCCCTGGATATAGACATCCTGGGTTCAAATCCCATCTTTACCTCTTGCTTGCTGTGTGGCCCTGGGCAAGGGACTTAACCTGTTTTCTCACTCTAAGCAGACATGATCCCTATACCCACCTCACACTGTCGTTGCGAGGCTGTCTGCATGAAAACCCTTGGAGACGGCTCAATAATAGTAAGTGCCCAGTATCTTTCACTGTGGTTATTATCGTCTCCAGGCAACACTCACTCCCTGAAACAACCGGAAGTGCTGTCTCCTGCAAACTCAAGTTCAGCTCCTAGGAATGGGCCCCCTGATGTGGCCCTTGGCAGCCTCCCTTCTGAAGCTGTGTTTCTGAGAATCTCTTATGCACGCTAGTTGCCCAGCGCTCAGGAACAATAAGAAAAGTCACAGTACCGGAGATGTGGGGCTCGGCTACTGGAGCCTTGGAAACGAGGTGGCACTAAGGGGTTTGAGTTCAAGGCACCCCTCCCTCCCCAGGGAAGTCAAGGGCTGAAGAGACATTTTGGGAAAGGGCTAATGAGCAGGGGCAGCTACTCTGACCCCTCCTGGCTTTAGCAGCCCATGTGTAGAACAGTGGTCTCTACTCCCCCCCCACCAGGAAGTGTGCGTCATGGAAGACAAGGCCTTGCACACAGCCCTGGGGCGGGCGGTGACACCTTCTTGTGCAGCTCCAGTACTGGGACAGGTGGTGGCGAAACAGAAAAGCAGAGAAGCAAACGCCTGACCACGCAGCATAGTCGGTACTTTCCAGATTTCAGCATCTTTTATTTTTAGAGATAGGTGTTCCGATTTGGTTGAGGTATCTTCGGATTCTGTGTATCTTGTTCATTTAGGACATTTTTTTTCTTTCTTGGTGGTGGGGTAGGAGTTAAATACAGCTTCTCTCATCCACCTCTGGAGTCCAAGCCCTAAATTTAATTCCAAAGAAACCTGTCTACTTCATGATTGTAATTCTCAGACAAAAACCATTACCTGCTTCTGAAAATCAGAGAGCTCTGACAACGGAGCACCCAGAGAGGAGTGTCCCCGATCACAGGGCGCTGGGAAGCAGCACCAGAGCCGTCATCAGCTGACTAGGGAGAAGGGACGCGAAGGGGGACAAATGGCTCTACTTCATGGCCTAAATCTTGATGACCATTCCCCTGGGGGGGGCCTGGAGAGCTATTTGTACAGCCAGTCCGAAAGGGCAAGGTGTGGCCACAGGCTGCTCTAGCAGCCCTAATGCCTGGCACAGGTGCCCACAGGGACAGGGACAGCCTGGCATCTGATCAGCAGTTGCACCACATTTGGACAAAAGAATTAACCTCCCTTCAGCCGAGCCTTCAGCCTCCTCCCCTTACTTCCGCCTTTAAAAAAAAAAAAGAATTTCTTATTTTACTGTATTTACAATGTTGTACAACCATCACCACTATCTATTGCTTAAAGTTATTCATTATCCCAACCAGAAACACTATAACTATTAATTAACAGTAGCTCCTCATTGCTCCTACCTCCCAGATCCTGGTAACTTCTAATCTTTCTGTTTCTATGGATTTGACTAATTCTAGGTACCTAAAATAAATGAGATCATACAATATTTGTCCTTTTCTGTCTGGCTTCTTCCACTTAGCATGCCTTTGAGGTTTATCTATGCTGTAGCATGTATCAGAATTCTATTCTGTTTCACAGATAATATTTCACTGTATGTCTATACCACATTCTATTCATCGCTCACCCGCTGATGGACACTTGAGTTAGTTCTTCCCTTGAATAATGCTGCAATGGACATTGGTAAACAAGGATCTGTTCAAGCCCTGCTCTCAATTCCTTTGGGTATAGACCTAGAAGTAGGATCATATGGTAATTTTGTTTAGATTTAAGGAACCACCAAACTGTTTCCCACAGTGGCTGTGCCATTTTATATTCCCACCAGCCAGCAATGCACAAGAGTTCTGGTTTCTCCACATCCTCACCAACCCCTGGGCTGTAACCAGGGCCCAGGAAATGGGCTGACTCTGTGCCCTAAGGGTGTCTACAAGCTGCTGGGACTGACTCGGGGGCTCAGGAATAACAGTCCAGGAGTGCAACCAGAGCAGCAGCTAAGAAAGTTACCCCCTGGTTCCAGGCAATCTGGTAAAATTCTAAGCAAAAACACGAGGTCTGGAAGGACAGGGCCTGCCTGCTTCTGAAAATCAGAGCACCTAATAATGGAGAGTCGTCCAACATGCCCTCTGTCACAGGATGCTGGGATGGGATAGCAGAATCTCTGTTCTAGTAACAGATAACTGGGGGATAGCAGGGATCTACAAAGTGGGCGCACTCAACGGTGAGGTGCTCAAGATGGCCACTGCAGTTCAGGAAAAAAATACTAGGACATCTATTCATATTTATCTTTATGTGTGTATGTCTCATAGGTAAAGTAGGTTATGTACATAATTTATAAATGAGAATATACTTATACATATTGGGGTACATGCAAATTTATAAATGGGATTTGCATGATCAAAAAATGTTGAAGATCTCTACCTTCCACCAATCTCTCCTACATCGTTGTCTTCCCCTCCTGTGTTTTGTGTGTTGTAACATCAGCAAGGAGAGCAACAACAGGGGTAAGTGAGTGTACAAAACTCACAGCCTGTCACTTCTCTATTGCTAACTCACTTTTAGGTGGTCCTACACCTGGGGGAAGTGACAGCCGGATGTCTGTAGAGAACCCGGCAGGGAGAGAAGAGGATGAGCTGTGTTTTCTCTCCCTGAGGCTCCTGCTCCTCTTAAAGGTCAAAGCCCAGAAAAGGGAGGTTTGTTGCCCAGAACTCGGCTTTTCAATCAGAGATCCCTGTGGGTGAACAGTGGTATCACCATTCATTCCTGTGGCAAATTAGTTCATCTCCTTTGACCTTGACTTTCTTTTTCTTTTTTTTTTAATTTTTATTTTATTTATTCATTTTAGAGAGGAGAGAGAGAGAGGGAGAGAGACAGAGAGAGAGAAGGGGGGGAGGAGCTGGAAGCATCAACTCCCATATGTGCCTTGACCAGGCAAGCCCAGGGTTTTGAACCGGTGACCTCAGCATTTCCAGGTCGACGCTTCATCCACTGTGCCACGACCTTGACTTTCTTATCTGTAAAATGGCAACATTATAAAAATAGCGCCTACTTTATAGGGTGGCCATAGGAGTAAGTGGGCAGTCGACTAAAAGGCTAGTGCAATGCCAACCCAGCAGGGTTTTCTAATAAACAGGAAGAAGTGGGGACACACAAGAGGCTGGAGAAGGAGATCTCCAGATGGAGCTTGGAGAGTGGGGACAGACTCAGGGGAAGGACCAGAGGCTGTGTGCATGCATGTGCATGTGTGTACCTTGCACACAGCTGTAAGTAACCAGCCCATATGTTCTACAACCTTCCACTGAGCAACCACTAGTGTCAGGCACCTTGAGAGATGTAGCTTCAAGCCAGGCAGAGTCCATACTCAGACTCATTTCCAGGTTTCACAGCCCATCGGGGCACCACAGAGCAAGGCACAGGGACACCTGGAGTCACCAGCCAGAGTGTGGAAGTGACACTGGCAGCCTCAGCTGGAGAGGGCCAGACTGAGACTCAGGGCTTGTCACAAAAGGCCCCAACCTGCTGTAACACACCCCGCTCGCCGTCCTAGAGGAGCCTTTGTTTCCATTTCCCTAAATTTTCCATTCAGAGATTTTTTTTTAAACCTCTCCTCTTTTCCAAAGCAAACTCTGCCAAAAGACTTTGTCATCTCAGATACTGAAGCAGAAACTCCACACCCTGCTTTACTCCTCGGCCCCCCACAGCCCTGACCAGCATGAAGACTTTGGTGCCACTGTGTGCCTGGAGCACCTGCCACGTCAGGACCCTGGGCTCCCCTTTCTGCCTCGGCCACCTTCCCTGGGCCATCCCACCGTGGGAGAGCAGCCCCAGCAAGGGGACTTCTCAAAGTGGTTCACCCACAAATGGGCTGCTCTCACTGGGGAACAATTTTTTTTTTCATTTTCTGTTGCATGAGGTTTTAGAACTGTTCTATATATTTCTGCATTACTGATTCCAATTCTAAAATCTGTTTTTTGCTGCATGCTCTATTTTTTATGCAATTTTAATTTCTTTTTGTTACAGTTAATGGCATGCATTAGTTTTTAAATTGGAGTTAAAGGGCAACGACTCTTGGATTGAACATAACCACAAGGCAATTAATGTTTTACAAACATCACTTTTATAATTGTAGTTGTTTTTAAATGTAACAAATTATTATCTGATAAAAACACCCTCTTATTTTGTTTTAAGATTGAATCATGGCTTCTTCAAGTAGGCGTAAATGTAAGAACAGTCCTGACACCTTCTGTTATATATGTGGCTGTTACACACTTCAATGTCAAAGGCGCAATATTTTATCATTTGTGACACATGCATATATTGCCTATTTTCAAGTTCCCCTGGGCGATTAAGACAAGAATTGAGCTCCTCATATTGTGTGTCATAATTGTGAGGAAATGCTTCATGACTGGACAAAAGGAAAACACAAAGGAATGCCTTTTGGTATTCCCATGGTTTGGCGTGAACCTAAGGACCACAGCAGTGACTGTTATTTCTGTCTGATCTATACAAAGGGCATCGGCAAGAAAAAATGGCATAAGATCGCATATCCTAATATTCCTTCAGCAATATGACCTATCACACACTCTGAGACACTCCTGGTTTCAGTTTTCAATGGTTTTATTTCTTCTAAGGATGAAGAAAGTGAACATAGTGATCAATTGTATTCTGATAAGATGCATGAGGAAATGGTTGTAGAATCTGAAGGGTCTTCTTCTGATGCCAAGCAGTCATTAACCCCTCAGCAGTTTAGCCAACCCAAATTGAATGACTTAGTAAGAGATTTGGGCCTATCAAAGAAAGCAGCTGAGTTATTAGCCTCCAGACTTCAAGAAAAGAATATACTTTACTGGTCAGCTAAAGTATCCCATTTCAGAAAGCGTGAACAATTTTTTGTGGACTTTTTTTCCAAAGACAAACACTTTGTTTACTGTCATGATCTCAGTAGTCTTCTCAGCCAGCTAGGTGTTACCACTTACAGTCCAACAGAGTGGCGGCTATTTCTTGACAGCTCTAAATGGAGTCTGAAATGTGTTCTTCTACACAATGGTAATATTTATGCAGCGGTTCCAATTGGTTATTCAACTCATCTGTGAGAAGATTATAATGACAATAAAAATTGTCCTCATCTTTCTGAAGTATGAGGAGCATAACTAGATCATTTGTGTGGATCTTAAAATGGTAAATTTCCTGCTAGGACAACAGAGAGGTTTCATGAAATATCCTTGCTTTCTGTGTTTGTGGGACAGCCGAGCTCAGGAGAAACACTGGACACAGAAGGAGTGGCCAAAACGTGAAACTCTGGAAGTAGGGATGCAAAATATTGTGAATGAACCTGTAGTTAATCGAGACAGGATCATTTTTCCCCCACTTCACATCAAACTTGGCTTAATGAAGCAGTTTGTTCAGGCTTTGAATTGAGAAAGTGAATGTTTTCAACATATTATTTCTGCTTTTCCTGCCTTGTCTTTCGAGAAGATAAAAGCAGGTGTATTCGATGGACCTCAAATTCGAACTCTCATATGTGACGAAGAATTTGCCAGGAAGATGAATAAGGAGGAGAAAGCAGCATGGCAGTCTTTTGTGGCAGTTACAAAGAACTTCCTTGGCAACAAAAAAGCAGAAAACTATGAACTTCTGGTTCAAAGGATGCTGTTGGCTTTCCACGACATTGGATGTAACATGAGCGTTAAGATTCACTTCCTGAACAGTCACCTTGATAAGTTTCCCAAAAATCTTGGAGCTGTTAGTTATGAGCAGACTACTGCTGGAGCATCAAACGAGATTGTCCTAAACAAGTACATAAACGCAAGAGCTACAAATGCAAATTTTTACCTGAATAGAATTTAAATAAGTTTTGCACAAATTTTATGATTAAAATAAATGTTTTAATATGTTCTATTTCGAAATTGTAAACAAATTCTGATGCAATCATATCTTTTAGTGTCTTAGTGTATTTACTGCATTATATAAATTATTATATTTTCACAAAGATGATGCCCAAGAAGACATTCTACTTCATTATGTTAAACTAAATATTGAAAATTTTACAATAACCCTGGCCGGTTGGCTCAGTGGTAGAGCATCGGCCTGGCGTGCAGGAGTCCCGGGTTCGATTCCCGGCCAGGGCACACAGGAGAAGCGCCCATCTGCTTCTCCACTCCTCCCCCTCTCCTTCTTCTCTGTCTCTCTCTTCCCCTCCCGCAGCCAAGGCTCCATTGGAGCAAAGTTGGCCCGGGCGATAAGGATGGCTCTGTGGCCTCTGCCTCAGGCGCTAGAGCGGCTCTGTTCGCAACAGAGCATCGCCCCCTGGTGGGCATGCCGGGTGGATCCCGGTCGGGCGCATGCGGGAGTCTGTCTGATTGCCTCCCTGTTTCTGGCTTCGGAAAAATACAAAAAAAAAAAAAAAAAAAAAAAAAAAGAAAGAAAGAAAAAAATAAAAAAAATTTACAATAAGATGAAAACCTAAAATCTTAAATTGCAAAAAAACTATAGCTTAGAAAAACTAATGTCAGATTTGAGATCAGCGCACTCAAATTAGGTAAGAACAAGTGTTTTTGTGGATGCAACAAAAATTTTGTTCCCCAGTGTTACTTTTCAGGGACAGGAAACGCCGCATCAGGGCCTCCTAGAAAGGCCAGATAACCCCCAGTCCACACAAAATCGCTTATTCCAACAGAAACACTGAAATCACTTCAGGACACGCATGTTCTTGATGTCCTAATTTTTAAATTCTCTAACTTGTTTTTCTTTCTTTCTTTTTTTTTTTTTTTTTTTTTTTGCATTGCTACCTTGTTTTTCAAGTTGGCTGTTAAACGTCAGCTCAGCAACTGACTTGGTACATTATTAACTGGTGTACATTTGTGTGGCTTTGCTAGTTAAAGTTTAGAAAAGAACATTCCCATTAAAATGTAATTTCTCCAGCAACCCCCCAGAACCGCCCAGAGAGCATTTCATTAGGGCAAACCACAACTAGCATTCCGCTGTCCCCTCAGTCCCTACACAAAGGATTTACCTCAACTGGCTTCTGCTCTCCTAGAGCAGAGACAGGTGAAAATCTGGACAATTCAAATTGACCCCAGGCCTGCATCTGAGGTCTGGGCAGTGCTGACCAACGACAAGCACTCAAGAGGCACTCAGGACATGACTCTCTAGGAAACCAGGGACGGGGAAGGGAGAAAACAGCTCTGCTGAACTCCACGAAGCCCTCCCTTCCTAAGGCCCATCCCTTACCAGTCACCTCCTGCCAGGGAGCCCAGGGCACGCTGGACCCCGACTGCAGGAGAGCAGCCCACCCGCTACCACTCCCGCCTTGCTGCCCTCCACTAGTTCCCCTTCTCCATCTGCAAATCGGGTTCCTCTGGTGTGACGGGCCAGGAGCACAGCACAGACCCAGACAAGCATTCGTCCTGGGCCCTCCAATCCTAGGGTGACTTAGGTACCCCATTAGACACACAGACTCGCCAGCCTGCTGCCTCAACCCTCCCTCAGCACCCAGCTGCAGCCCCGGACTCTAGACTTCTCTCTGGACTGCTGCCCAAAAAGAGAGACTTGCCTAAATATGAAGAAGTCGTTCCCTATCTAACCAAACACTTCTTTTTGGATGGAATGGAGGCTCAGGGCATGCAGGAAGAGGGAAAGAAGTAACGCAGACTAGGAAGGAGGGAGGGAGAGAGAGAACAGGCAGACAGAACCCCACTCAGCCCAAGCCAAAACCCAAAGTCCAACTGGGATCTGGTACAGGCAGAGGGAATAGAGAGCTACTGGGCTCTACACACAGGATGGCCAAAGCAACGGGCTGTCAGTGTACTGAGTGGATGGCAAACCCACACAGGGTGAGGAGGCCTCAGCCAACCCCAATGCTCACCAGCAGAGAGGCCTGCCTCCCTCTCTCCCGGGCATTCACAAGGAAAACTGCTCCCAGACTCAGGTCTGGACATAGAGACACACAGCACACATGAAGCTTCATCAGACCCACTGGGCCACCTGAACAAGGAGTGCTCCAGCCTCGTTCCTGCCCAACTCACAGGCGAGCCAGTGTCTAGATCAGGCCTCCTCCCACCATCGTCCGTGGACTCAGGGCCTTCCAGGGCAAGGCTCCCACTACCCTCTGTTCCCCAGGGGTCCTCCGATGCTGCTGTTCAACTCTGCTTCTGCCAGGCCATCTGGGATGGTTTGCCCCGGGCCGCCTCAGATAAGGGCAGCATACTGCCAGGGCAGCTACACGCCCACCCACCCTCTCTGAAGGGCTGCTTTGTGTTTCTTGCTTGCAAAGAAAGAAAACTGTTTTTGCAGCTGAAGAACAGAGTTTGGAGCCTTCAACAGAGCAACAGAGGCCAAAGGCCACCAGCACATCATGGCACCACCCCACTACCCAGGATGCCTGCCTGCAGAGGCACCACTGACCTGCACCTCAACAAGGCTCACAGGAACTTCCAGTCCCCTGCTTGCCACCCTACACCACCACAGAATTCTCTGGAAGCTGCTGATGCCTCACAGACTCTGGAAATGTACCTATTGTTTTTTCCTAGTTTTCCTCCCAATATCCACCCATGCCAAGAAGTTCTTAATGTCTAACCTGGATCCCTCCTACTTCAACTTAAGTCCACTTGGGGCCTCAGTACAAAAGCCGACTAACTGATGCCATTCCTGGTGACCTCTGACATACCATGAACCCAGAAGGCTGACTTCATGGGCCACGAAAAGAAAACTGTAGAGCTCTGGAAGTATAGGGGAGGCGAGAGAAGACTCTTGACTCCTGGCGCAGGTGACTACCTGGAACTCTCTCACTCCCTCTTCTCTCCCCCATCACTAAACGTCAACACACAGAGCTGGGAGGGAGACAGTCTGCAATGCCAGAGGACAGATTAGGGTGAAAGGATCCCACAGGCTGATTCTCTGGACTCAGTACAGTCATATAAAATCTAACAGGGATAAGCTTAAAGACCTAAATTTGAGTCCAGAACCTCCCAGCGGAGGTAGTACAAGAGGGGAGATTGAGAGGCTGAGCAGCAGCCCTTGATGTAATATGATCACATATTAATAAGGAACATATTTTGGTTGTACAATAGGTTACATTAATAAACCTACAGATATATAGAAAAAGAGAAATGATCAGCTGTCCAGACACTACCTGACACACAATGTTAAACTCCACATATCACAATGGAATGGGCATGCATTGCTTACACACATCTTTTCATTGAAGAAAGGCACACCTCCCCATATTGTCATGTTGCAAAGGTCAGGGGCCAGGCCCCACCCTCAGGGGCAGGCCCATCATCCAAGCAGGACCAATCAGAATCTTCTCTAAAAGTGATACTGATACAAATGCTGGAAGAGTAAGCATCTCTCTTCCCCACAAGAGGGCTAGCCAAATTTGAGAGCAAAGCCCTTAAAACACTCTGTTAGCACTGGGCTCTAACAGCACTAAGGCCAGGTCAGATCCACCATTGGAGTTCCCAGATACTGGAATCAATGTATTTCCTTTTCCGTTTAACCAGTGAGGTGGTTAAACACTTCCAACCTGAAGAGTTGATATACATGTACTTTAAGAGAATTACTGACAAAGTGGAATATGCCCAGAGTGGTATCAAAGACAGAAAGTGAGTGAAAAAGACAGAAAGCGAGTGAGGATAATTTCACTTGGAAAAGGGAACACTTGGAGCCACACGGGAGCTTCCTCAAATACTTAAAGGAAGAAGACTTGTTCTAGGATGGGCCAAAGGGCAGATTCCAGACATCAGTAGAAGTTACAGAAAGTGGAATTTCTGGGAAGACTGACTAATACAACAAAACTGATGAATCTGAAACCATTTCCTAATGTATTCCCTTAGACTCACTGGATTAAAGCAATTCCCATTATTACTCCAAAGTAGTTTCTTATTTGGGCAAAATGAAACTTCTATAAACCCCAGTTTCCAATCTGTACCACAGGGATAACAATCCCTCCCATCCCAGCTTCAGGGTGTTTCTTAGGAATCAAAACAGAAAAGGTCAGTGGAGAGTGCATTTTCAGAGGCCGAGAGCCTGGGACCCATCAATGACTGTTAAAAGAATCTATCCACCAGAGAGGTTCATAAAGACCAGGGTGTTGAAAGCAGCATTGTTCATAATAATAAAAAATATCAGAAACAACCTAGTGTCCAACAAGTGAGGATCGCTCTTAAAAAGTAGATACTGTACAGTCCTGCAAAATCATGTTGTAGAAGAACAATTGATGAGAGAAATGTCTAGAAAAGATTAGTGAAAGAAACAAGAATCAAAACCATAGGTACAACATGATCCTGGGCTTATAAAATTTATCATATATTTGTAATGAAAAAAGACATTGTTAACAATGATTATCCCTGAGGGATTATAAATATTATTTTTTTCCTTCTTTGGGCTTTTGTCTCTTTTCCTAATTATACAATAAATATGTATTCTTTCTTTAAATCAGGAAAAAGTATATATGCTATAAAGTGATTTATCAATTGTAAAGACCTATAGTATAAAAACAAAGTAATGTGGCCTGACCAGGCGGTGGCGCAGTGGGTAGAGTGTCAGACTGGGATGTGGAGGACCCAGGTTGGAGACCTCGAGGTCGCCAGCTTGAGCATGGACTCATCTGGTTTGAGCAAAGCTCACCAGCTTGGACCCAAGGTCACTGGCTTGAGCAAGGGGTTACTCGGTCTGCTATAGCCCCACGGTCAAGGCACATATGAGAAAGCAATCGATGAACAATTAAGGTATCGCAACAAAAAACTGATGATTGATGCTTCTCATCTCTCTCTGTTCCTGTCTGTCTGTCCCTATCTATCCCTCTCTCTCTGACTCTCTCTGTCTCTGTAAAAATAACAAAAAACAAACAAAAAAAACAACAACAAAGTAATGTGGTTCTCATACAGGTCTCCCTGCCTCACTTGTCTACTTGCTCTTAACACAGCAATTAGCCCTTGATTAGAGAATGTCTTACTCTCTATTTTTTTAATAGACAGAAACAGATGAAAATAGAAAAACACTAGATTCTCACAAACACCCAGAATCAAAATTCTGCGCAACTTTCAGGCAAGTCAATGTCCTTACCAATAAAATAAGAAGGAAGCCCTGGCCGATTGGCTCAGTGGTAGAGCGTCGGCCTGGCGTGCGGAAGTCCCGGGTTTGATTCCCGGCCAGGGCACACAGGAGAAGCGCCCATCTGCTTCTCCACCCCTCCCTTTCTCCTTCCTCTCTGTCTCTTTCTTCCCCTCCTGCAGCCAAGGCTCCATTGGAGCAAAGATGGCCCAGGCACATGGCCTCTGCCTCAGGCGCTAGAGTGGCTCTGGTTGCAACAGAGCGACGCCCCGGATGGGCAGAGCATCGCCCCCTGGTGGGCATGCCGGGTGGATCCTGGTCGGGCGCATGCGGGAGTCTGTCTGACTGCCTCCCCGTTTCCAGCTTCAGAAAAATACCAAAAAAAAAAAAAAAAAAAAAAAAAGGAAAATAGTATTGCTTTGTATGTATGTGCATTTAAACATTCATTGAGAATCTCCCAGTACCAGCCTGTTTTGTAATTTTCTTTTATCTACTAAGGTAGAGGAAACATTTTCCATGCCATTAGTTAATATTTTACAGCAGTATTTTAAATAAATGCATAGTAGATCACTGTGTGGAGGTAGTAATATAATCAGAGAATGATAGAAGATTTTTGCTTAATTTGGTTTCTGAATAGAAATATTTCATCTCCTCAGCAACCGTTTGAGCTTAGGTTTCCAGGTGCCAGACTAGAGTATACACTCAGTAAATGTAAGCTACTGTTACTACCATAGCCACTTTACCACATTAAAATTACCATTCAGGCTCCAGTCAGATATCCAAGTTCAGGTGAACATTTTAGGCTTTTGAAAATATTTCTCTGGAAGCCAGGCAAGAATGCAGATATCAGCTTATTTTATTTTTTTATTTTATTTTATTTTATTTATTTTATTTTATTTTATTTTTTATTGAGAGGTGGGGAGGCAGAGAGACTCCCTCAGGTACCCTGACCAAGATCCACCCTACAAGCCCCCTACCAGGTGATGCTCTGCCCATCTGGGGCTGCTGCTCCGTTGCTCAGCCATCAAGCTACTGTAGCACCTGAGGCGAGGCCATGGAGCCATCCTCAGTGCCCAGGGCCAACGTGCTTGAACCATTTAAGCATGGCTACAGGAGCAGAAGAGAGAGAGAGAGAGAGGAGAGAGAGAGAAGAGAGAGAGGAGGAGAGGAGAAGCAGATGGTTGCTTCTCTTGTGTGCCCTGACCAGGAATCAAACCTGGGACTTCCATACACCAGGCCAATGTTCTACCACTGAGCCAACTGGCCAGGGCCTTAGGCATATTTTAAAATCTTGCTTCCTTCCTGTCTTCCAAACCACTATGCACATTCTGATGAATGGGCATTAACATACCAATACACATGCTGTCACTCAGCAGCTAATTTCATAAATGCCTGAAAAACTAGAAACCTGCTGATCAGTAACCATACACCTTGCTATAATAAAACAAAGGTTTCCCAAAGAGGCATAAAGTCCAAGGCCTCCAGCAAATTCAGGGACCTAGATGGTTTCATGAAAATAAGGTGGACTAGTAGTCAAAAGAGAAAAAGGTTCAATTTTGAATCATTCCTTCTTTGAATCAGACCTCTCAGAGTCTCTACATCCTCAACTATAAAGCAGGAATAAAATTGCCTAGTCTATCTGTGCTATGGGCCAGCTGTGAGGATTGGGGAGCCCCTGTCTAGAAGCACCTTGCAACCTAGCAAAGTGCCCTGGGTATGCAGACAATCTCAAGGTCTCCCTCGGATCGCTCCATATATTTATAGCATGGCCCAAAGCAGCTCACTCCCAGTTCTTACCAGTCTGGACGGGCAAGGGCCTGGCCCACAAAAAGCCACCAACTGCAATGTTCAGAATTAGCGATCGTTCTGGACAAGGTGAAAAGGAGATGTGGGGGCCAGAATCCCAGGTCAAGGACCACCAGCATACAGACATCAGACTTGGCAGGGACCACAGAGGGAAGCTCCCAGGTCAACAGCTTTCACACACCAGCCTCAAATTCGCCTGATGGCAGCAGCAAAACACACAGAGGTGAGGCGAGATGTTTCTCTCTGTGCCTTTCCTAAATGCCATGCCTCGTGCTGATGCTGGGTATAAGAGCCACCTTAGATGTTTATGGTCTCTGCACGTGGTTCTCAATCTGTGCTGTCCATTAAAACCACTGGATGCATAAAAACACCGTGAGGCCCTGGCCAGTTGGCTCAGCAGTAGAGCGTCGGCCTGGTGTGTTGAGTCCTGTGTTCGATTCCCGGCCAGGGCACACAGGAGAAGCGCCCATCTGCTTCTCCACCCTTCTTCCTCTCCATTCTCTCTGTCTCTCTTTTCCCCTCTCGCAGCCAAGGCTCCATTGGAGCAAAGTTGGCCCAGGCGCTGAGGATGGCTCTGTGGCCTCTGCCTCAGGCGCTAGAATGGCTCCCATTGCAGCATAGCAACAGCCTAGATGGGCAGAGCATCGCCCCCTGGCGGGTATGCTGAGTGGATCCCAGTTGCACATGCGGGAGTCTGTCTAACTGCCTCCCCACTTCTAACTTTGGAAAAATACAAAAAAAAAAAAAGAAAGAAAAGAAACACCGCAAGGGGCCGACCACAGAGATTCTAATTTATGTACTTACTTCATGATCAGCTACCACAAGAAAGATACTCTTTTGGAAAACAATCCCCCAAAAATCTTTTTATCCATCACTGGTTAGATAATATGATATAACCATATAAGGATATATTACGCAGCAATTAAAACTGATGACGTGAACCTGACCAGGTGGTGGCCCAGTAGATAGAGCGTCGGACTGGGGCGCAGAGGACCCAGGTTTGAGACCCCGAGGTCGCCAGCTTGAGTGCGGGCTCATCTGGTTTGAACAAGGCTCACCAGCTTGAACCCAAGGTCGCTTGTGGGTCACTAGGTTTGCTGTAGCCCCCTGGTCAAGGCACATATGAGAAAGCAATCAATGAACAACTAAGGAACCACAACTAAGAATTGATGTTTCTCAACTTTCTCCCTTCCTGTCTGTCTGTCCCTATCTGTCCCTCTCTCTGACTCTCCCTGTCTCTGCCACCAAAAAAAAACAAAACAAAAAAAAAAAGGATGACGTGAATCTTATGATATAGAAATTTTTTCCATATATAATTAAGTGAAAAAAATGCAAAACAGTATAATATTGTATTATCCTATTTTTGTTAAAACACATACACACATACAAACCACATATAAATACACAAAAAAATCTTAACAGTGATTCTCTCTGGGGAAATAAAATCCCACATGGGATTTTTATTTTTTTGTTGCTTGTCTGTATTGTCTAAATTTACAACAAACATAAATACCTTTATAATTTAAACAAGTAATTTCTTTAAAATGCTTGGAGAAAGACTCCAATTTTACCACCATTAAGGCTTCTAGCAAAAACTGTGTCCTTCTCTCAACTAGCAGGGCATTTGGGGTGGTCTTCATTCTAGGACCCATTCCATTCAAAGGCTCAGTGCGGCTGCTGGTGGGGGGCTGAGCGCTGCCTGAGCCTAGCCCCTGGGCTGGGGGCGGGGGGAGATAGGCACTTAAGAAGGACCTGATGCTGTCTGGCCAGAACCCCAAGGCTCAAAGGAAAGCCTCCGGAATTTCTCAGGGTATTTGGCCTTCTGAAGTGAGTGACAGCTTGGTCCCTACAACCTGGGCCTTGAGAAACAAGCCCTGGGAATGAGCTACTGAACCTTGATCAATTGGTGAGGATGTGAACCGAGCTGAAGCCTCTTCAAACTTCCAAACTGGGCCTCACTGACCCACAGAGGAAGGGAGGCTGCTCCCTTCCTCTGTGGCTTGTCCTCTTTAAAAGTTTTCCTCGTTCCATTTCTAATGTCTGTCCTAGCCCCTTTTCTTCCTGCAGCCCCTTCTCCCACCCAGGAGCAGGAAGGAGGCTGGAAAGACTGGCTCAGAAGAGCCAGGTGTGGGGCAGGAGCACTGAAAAGCCTAGACCTGCAGGGATGTGCTGTGCAGCACGAAGGACTTCCCAGCCCCCTGGAGGCTCCACTCTTTACTTCACTTCCAAGCAAAGGGGGTTGTGTCTTCCCCTTACAGAGGGAACTCCTGGCAGGCTCTGTCCAGCAGCTTCCTCTGCAAGCTCTCATCTCTGGTGAGAAGCAATGTGGTCCCTACCAGGCTATGGGAAAAACCAGGCAATGGAGCAAATTGTTTTCTTACAGAGCTCACATGTTTTCCATCACTTTTTTTTCTCGTATGACATTTACGTTCCTAGGCAGACCCAAGGACAAGATTGTCTCTGTTTTGTTCACTACCATATGCCTAACTCACATACCATGATAGACACTCCACAAGTAACTGCTGAATGAATGCACACATGCCCCCCGACCATTGGTGTGGTCACACACCCAGAGCACACACAGCTGCTTCTTTCTGTCAGGGCCTGACACACATTCATGTCAACGAAGACCTGACATGCCCAGTTCACCTCAGCCGGGGCATCTCTATCCCTCCCACCACTATTCTTGTAGATGGGTAAACATTCTAGAGAGGGGAGACAACTCCTCTCCCTCTCTCCTTCCCTCCCCTTTACACCATGGCCAGACGAAACACCATAGAGCTGCTCCCTGCATGTCAACTCTCTGTTCGAAAGCTTTCAATGGCCCTGGCCAGGAAGTTCAGTATCATCCTGATATGCCAAGGTTGCAGGTTCAATTCCTGGTCATAGCACATACAAGAATGAAACAATGAATGCATGAATAAGTGGAACAATAAATGTTTCTCTCTCAAATTAATAAAAAAATTTTAAGTGGGATGTAGATTACCTTAATTTATTTTTTTAAGCCTTCAATATTCCCCACCACCCAGAGAATCAGGTGAAACTCTTTGGTCCAGCGTCCAGGGCCTCCCAACCCACTAGGCTTCTCCCCTTCCTAACCAAGCTCCCACTCACTACTCACCTCCCAGAAAGCCCTTCCTCAGCCCAGTCCCGCCACCTTTACACCATTGCTCACACCCTTCCCTCTTCTTTTCCCAGCCTACTTCAGTCCCTCTGGCTGTTCCCCTTTTGACTCCCTCCACCTCTTATACTCTGTAACCCTACTGATCCCTTGCAACTACCGGCTGTATCTCTCCAGATAAAAAAGAGTGACTTCAACCAGATGGTAGACTACAGAACAACGTCATTCTGGCCTCTTCTGGGTGTCCCGCCGTATCTGGCATCATGCTATAAGCACAGCACATAGGAAATAAATGCCTGATTGACTAAGGCTCACCCTGCCCCAACTCAGTTTCCCACCCTCACTCACTACCCATGCCAAAGCCACAAGGCAACAACAGAGCCTACCTGCCCAGACCATAGCCCAGTCCCTGCTCTACGATCAGTGGTAGTTAAAGCAAAGCACACAGGCTCGAGGGCAGACAGGCCTCTGGTCAAATCCTAGCTCTGCCAATTCCTATCTGGGCAACCTAAGCCTCTCTGAGCCTTGTCATCCTTGTCTGCAAAATAAGGTAGAATTTCCTTCATCTTCAGGCTGCTGTGAGGAGGAAACAAGATGACATAAGGTGCTAGCACCCAGTAGATGTAAGCCAGCCCCCCTCCCCGCCACCCCAATAAAAACACACTGCTCAGATGTTGTGCATGAAAACCGGTTGGACGGCGGGCACACCTCATCTCCCCTCACCTCCAGCTGGCTCCCAGAGACAGAGGAAACAAAGCCTGGATTTACTCTGGCTCCCCCCAAGCAGGGAGGTCCCTGGAAGAGGTCTTTGTTAACACAACTTTAGTTTGAAAGCTTCTTTATGGGCCAGGCACACTGTTTCTGTTTGTAAGAGGGAGGGAGAATCAGCCTACAGCTTAATATCACTGAATGCTGATAACAAGGCCTTTTGTTCACATCCCTCAATTAAACTCTGCAGTAATTAGCCACCACCTACTCCTGTTGCTTAAGGGAAACAAGGGAGCAAGAACGAGGCATGGTCCTTATTCATTGAGACCCAGACACAAAACTGTTATCAAGTAACATTAGACAGAAAGTCACACACCGGGGAACAAGAGCAAACCCAAGCTGGAAGGGCTTTCGGATCATGGAGAATAGGGCAAAGGGACAGCAGCTAAATGGGGCACGTACGTTTTCCATTCTTCCAGTTCATGTTTTCGGAGAAGTAGGCCCACGGCATCATTTATTGGTTGCACAGCTCCATATGATATGTTTTCAGAAAAGTAAACCCACAGCAACATTTACTGGTTGCACGGCTCCATAATTTAGTTAACCAATTCCTAATTAATAGACAGATTGTTTTCCATTTCTTAGTATTATAAACAAGGCTGAAGTGAACATCCCTGTACATGTACCTTTGCATACTGCCTACTTACTACCCTGGAAGGATGAAGCCATAGTGACAGAACTGCTAGGTGTCTGTATATTTTGATTATCTCAATAAACAACAAAATTGTTCAATGTACATATAGAGAGTTTTAGCCTTCCCCAGAACACGTTCATGTAAACATGCACACACACGTACACACACCGCTGTGCCTTGTGACTTCCTTCCTGCCCACACCCCAGCTTCAGTTCAGGCCTGTACCATATCTCATTTAGATTATCACAGGAGTCCTGTAGCAGGTATGCCTGCCACTGGCCAGGTCTCCCTTCACATAGCCATTGGCGAGATTTGTAAAATACCAACCTGATTCTGCATTTTGGTGCCTCAAGTCATTCTGTCCCCACCCGACGCCTTCAGGGCAAAGCCCCAACCCTTAGCCTATCTCCAGCCTGATCTGTAGGGTGGCCTTTTTCTACAACCCCACCTTCATCCTTTGGCACATTTCTGTAGTGCCAAGGTATGTTTGCCTCTACCTTGCAGCCCCTCCCTTTCTGATCTCTGCCTCACTCAAGTGTCACCTCTTCTGAGAAGCTTCCCCAGACCTCCTAGAGTTAAGTACCACTGTATCTTCTATGTGCTTCTAGCAAAGCACTAGTCAGACTGTCAAGTCCGTGAGTCCATCCACTCACACACTCCCCCAACCTTCACTTCCATCTCTAGGCTCTAGGGGGGAAGAGACTATATTCTATCCGTCCTTCGATGCCTGGCTGTAGGACATAGTAGGTCTAGCAAACGCTGTCTGGTTGAATAAATAAATGTAAATACACAAGAACACATGATCTTTAGCTCCTGAAACAACTCTGGGAGAAAGGCAAAGCTACATGGTTATTCCCATTTTACAGATATGGAATCTGAGGCCCAACTTGCTCAAGGTCACATAGTCAGTTGATGACAGAATCAGGATAAAGTCCCAGCTCTCCTGACTATTGAGCCCAATAGTCAGCAAACTAGGGTTGTCATGAACCATTCAGTACCACAGCTTCCTGAAATTAAACCTTCCACTTTTATTTCCCTCACTCTTTCTAAGGGAAAAATGGCTTTTCACCATATTTGTTCTCAATGAGAGGTACTTGCAACATAATCTTTAAGAACGTGGCCCTGCAAGATGAAGTCGGCAAGATAAAAAAGAGATCTTCTTCTTTCCTTGAGCAGAAATTGGTTACCTGACTAATCTCAAGTCAGAGCAATTCTCTTGGGTCTATAAATATTTGTCCCCATTTGGATACTACATGTCCCATTCACTGACAGGCAAGGCCACCTGTAAGCCAGGTTGGTGTACACAGGGTCCTCACATCTTGTGAGGCTGCCCTGTGTCTGTTACCCGGCTGCCACCATAAGAAGTAGCTGCATCCAGGCGTGCAGCAGTAGCTGAGAAGCAAGGGGTCTTGCCAGGGACAGACTGGAGAGAGGCAAAACGGCCCTGACCCATAGCAATGGTCAACAGCCACAGAAAGGGCTGGGCAGGGCAAGAAACCACCGTTTAGATCTCCCCAATCCACTGTACCTCTTTGATTCCTGTTTCCATCAAAGAAAAGCAGTCCAGTGTTGAGCCTAGAAAGAGAAATACTCTAAGCAGAAAAATGCTACATCAGAACTTGGATAGAATTGCAACAGCAAGAAGAACTCATGTTAGTCGAACACACAGTATGTCAGACATTGTTCTAAATGTCGTATGTAGACTACTCCTCACAAAAACCTATGACAGGCATTTAATTCGTGTATGTCTAGGGCAACACAGTTAGTGGCGGAGCGACGACTCAATCAGAGCCAACCTCCAGAGACAGCCTGGCCAGGGCGCTCTCAGGCAGGCTGGGTCCACAGGGGGCGGTGGTTAGGGAATCTCCAAACTCTCCGTTCCGGGCCAATCTGTCCCTGGACCCATAGCCACACCCCATAGGGCATGCCTGGCAGAAAGAAAGGAGAACATGCACAAAAATGTGGAAGATGAAAACTAAAGACATCAGAGAAAAAAGCCATTCTTTGAGGCATGAGCTATGTTTTTGTTTGGAGAGAAAAGGCAGGTGAGACAGGGCCAGTTCACAGAGGCTTGTACACATCAGGCTGGACTTTGAACTGAATCCGAATGAGCAGAGGTGCACCAAGTGCCAGTACTGGCACACAGTAGGGCTTCAACCAAGAAAAGTTCCTTCCTCCTTATGCAAAGATGTCAGTGGGGACCTCTTGAGGCTTTCTAAGCCAAGGAGTGACAAGAAAATCTGCATTTTAGAATGGCTGCTGCTCAATTTCCCTTGTAGTCTCAGATGAAGCCCTTAAAGCGTAAATGTAATACTGACGATCAGGGCACAATATTCAAATGACATAATACAATGATAAATGTTCTTACTGAATTGGTTTACCATATGCCAACTATTAGCTTTAGCACTTTATATATGCTAAATTCATTCAGTTCTCACCACCAATCCTATAGTTATGACACTATTCTTATCCCTATTTTGCAGAGAAGGAAACTGAAACCCAGAGAGCTTAAGTAACACTGGGAAGTATTGCCACTGAGATTCCAACCCAGCTGGTCTGACTTCAGAGTCAGTGCGAGCTTCCTGGAGCAGAGCACCGGCCCCTCGGTGACACTGCAGACCAAGTTACAGGTGTGTCTCCTGGCCACCTCCAGCCCCTCACCCCCAGCCCTCCTCTTCTTCACCTGTTGCCAAGTCAGCCAAATGCAAACTATCTCCAGGCGGGAAACACCATTTCCCCCCAAGAGGCTGCTAGTATTAGAGGGGGAAAAGAACTGCAATGACTTGGCTCTTGAGCGGCAAAGAGAAAATGAAGGAATGAGGAGGAGTGGGCCACCAGATCCCCACAGGTTTCAGGGTGGAAAGTGCTCAATTAAAATGCATTTCTGCCGGGGCGCAGCAGCGGCATCTCAACAGAGCCACCATTGTCTCCGTCCACGCTGCTGCTGCCCACAGCCCAGCAAGCAGCAACCAAACAGGCTGTCGTCATGGAACCGGAATGCAGGGTCCTGGCCCTCCCGACGCACCAGAAACGCCGCTCTGTTTACCCACGCTGCCCCTATTTAAAAACAAAACAAAAAGCCCCACTCCACCCTCAGCCCTGCAGCATCTAAGACACCGGGGAAGGACAGCGGTGGTGGGTGGACGCTCCATATGCCGGCAGCACGAGGCGGGTCCGCCAGAGGGTTCCCAATGAGCGTGCCAGGCCGGGAGAGACAGGCTTCCCCCAGGATGCTGGGAATATATAAAAATCAGGCACACATAGCTATCAGGTGAGGCATGAACAGAAAATGTCCATCTCTGCACGCGCCCCAGGTCCTTTTAGAAAATCCTGATACCCAAAGAATCTGGATTGTTTGGCCAAGGGCTCAGAGTCCAGGCATTGTTCATGCAAACTCCCCGCATAAATGAGAAACCCTGCAGGGCAGACAGGCTGGTGTGTCCAGCCAGCTCCAGGACAGAGGCAAGCTTAGGCTGGCCAGCCAGCCATGGCTACAGTATCCCAGCCTCCACCACAACACAGAGAAGGGGTGCGCCCAGAGGCGGGGCCTGGAGCGAGGTGCCCCCGGGGCGCTGAGCTCAGAAACAGTAGGTCCAGGATGACTGGCCCAGTCGAGGTGCTGACTTGTCTGCGCTCCACTCTGCAGAAGTCCCAAGGACAGGTTTAATTAGTAACCCTAGACCAGAGCAGGAAGGAGTTAGATGTGCTCAGAAACCCATTCATCAGTTCTAGGAAAATGGCTCCCCAAACAAACCCATTTTAAAATCCATTCTCCTAGCTAGCCCTCTGACCTTAGGTCCATGACCCTTGGCTGGTCACAGGTGGCCCTTCATGCTTTGATTTGGTTCTACCTCCCCTGCCTCTCAGGCTTCGCCTCCTACACACACACACACACACACACACACACACACACTCCCTAGACTGCCTGGACTCTACACACTATTTGAAGACACTGTCCTACCTCTTGCCTCAAAGACTTTTCTTCCTTTCCTGATCTGGCTAATTCCTCACCCTCCAGGAACCCACAACGGCATTACCATGTAGTCTACAAAGCTCTCCCTGACCTCCCCAGTCTGCCGACCACTCTGAGGAACAGAGCAGGAACTGCACAGAGCCTCCTGGCACACTAGTAACCTTTTCCCTAATTGGAGGGAGGAGGGCTGGGGACAGAAGAGGGCAAGAGAGACCATAACTGACCCCCTATATTTCAGAGCTAAAAACAATGGGGGAAGTCAGAGCAGAACGGATTTCAACTCAACCTCAAAGAGAACTTCCTAACAATGAGGATGTGATGATTCCAGGAGGGGCTGCCTCGTCAGGTAGCGAGCTCTCCCTGTTCCCCAAAGGAATCCAGCACAGGCAGCTTGATCAGCACTGCTGCCACAGGTGTCTCTGTATCGGGGACCATATCAGGGACCCAAGACCTTTCCATAAAGGCCTGAGATCCTGGGAGTGGGAGCAGGGAGGACAGATGCTCACAATGAAATCTGGCGAGGAGGAGAGCAGCTCTGGGGGTAAAGCCTGTCCTGGGAATCCCAGACAACCAGGGGAGCAGAGATGGAGAGGAGACACATTCCCGGGGCAGCGAGCTTGGCATTCCCTGGAGGGGACTCTGCGACTGACCAGCAGCTACTGATCCCCAGGTCCACCGCTCCAGTCCAGGTTTGTGAGGGCTAAGACTTTTCTCCTGCACTATTGCTACCACTCTGCCTCACCATGACTACTGAACAAAAGTCCTGGAAAGGAACAAAGATGCAGACACCTTCTCCCTCCTCATTGCCAAGCCCAGGACTCATCACTCCCTCCTCAGGGAGAAAGCATCCTCGCTGCTGCAGCACCTGTGAGGGCAGAAGGTGTATGGGATGAGGGTCCAGGCCGAGATTAGCAGGCATTCAGGTCAATCTCTAATAATATTATCATCAGCCCTGGCTGGTGACTCAGTGGATAAAGCATTGCCCTGGCGCACCAAGGCCGCGCGTGCAAATTTGGGTCAGGGCACATAAGAGAAGCAATTGATGAGTACACAACTAAACAGAACAGCTAAGTGGAACAACAAGTCAATGTTTCTCTCTCTCCCTCTCTCTCTCTCAAATCAATTTTTAAATAGTAATACTATCATCAAAATCAATCAAAACTACTACTGAATGAGGCTTATTCCATGCCAAGCCCTGAGTTAAGCATGCTATATACATTGTCTCTGGTCAGTCCATTCTCTGCACATCAGAATTTCCCTTCTTCTAAATCAGGGGTCGGGAACCTTTTTGGCTGAGAGAGCCATGAATGCCACATATTTTAAAATGTAATTCCGTGAGAGCCATACAACAACCCGTGTACGTTACACATTATCCAATAAAAATTTGTGTTGTTCCGGAGGACAGCTGTGATTGGCTCCAGCCATCTGCAACCATGAACATGAGCGGTAGGAAATGAATGGATTATAATACATGAGAATGTTTTATATTTTTAACGTTATTATTTTTTTTATTAAGGATTTGTCTGCAAGCCAGATGCAGCCATCAAAAGAGCCGCATCTGGCTCGCGAGCCATAGGTTCCCAACTCCTGTTCTAAATCGTTTCAAACCAAAAGTCTGATCACTTCACTCTTCTGGCCAAAGCCCTCCAAGTGAGAACTGCCACCTCGCTCAGGGTAAAAGACAAAGTCCCTTCAAAGGCCTGCAAACCACCATCCCCACTACATCCCTCTGACCTTGGCTCCAACTCCCTTCGCTCCAGCCATACTGCCCTCCTCGCCATTCCTCCAACAGGCCGAACACACGCCAGCCTCAGGGCTCCTGCATTTGCTGTTCCCTCTTCACGATGTTCTTCCCCCAGATGTCCACACGCTTGATCAGATCTCTACTCAAATGTCATCTCCACAGAGAGGCCTCCTCTGACCATTCTATTCCCTGACCCAACCCACTCCTCCAGCGCTCCAAGCCTCCTTCCCAGCCTATTTTCCTTCATAGCACTTAAAATCCTCTATACTACATAGTGTACCTATTTTGTTACTGTCTTATTCTCCCATCAAGATGCATGCTCCATGAGAGCAGAGTTTTCTCAATTGTGTTCACTATCCCATCCCCAGCATCTAGAACAAAGTCTAGATCATTCAATCAATGAATGAATCAATGACCCTACATGGGAAGTGTTCTTACTAGCCCTGTACCTGTACCAAAGACACAAAAACTGAAGCTCAGGAAAGCTAACTCAAGTTATCCAAGGTCACAAAGCTAGCAAGGGACAGAGATAGGATTAACATCCAGGCCTGTCCGACAGCCTCCTTCACTCTGAGGTGCTCTGTTCTTTGACCAAATGTAAGGGTCTCGGTATCCTACACCACAAGTATCTTGGGCGCCAGCGGACTGGGCCCCTCCTCACCCTGTCTGCGTGTTCCTCCATCTGGACTCCTTGAGACAGAGCATTCTCATTCATCTGAGAATGCTCAGCACCTGGCCCAGGACTGACACATAACAGGTGCCCACCAGACCCTGGTGATTAAATCAACCCACCTCGAGGCACTCAGTCTGGCCTTACATTTTTATTTCTTCATGGACTCTTCACCTATTGCTCCTCAGTACACTGAATATGAGAAAGGGCAGAAATTCTGAGTACACAAAATTGAACTAGATATAAACCCTGCCTTACAAACTTACCAGCAGGTGAGGGAGAGAGGGAAGACACTGAAAGGTGTAATATGAAGCAGGATGGTCACGTGAGCAGCACAGGCAGTGCCGGGGTGCAACGGGGAAGAACGCTGGGGGGCTGCACACAAGCAGCTAGGCAGTCGCAGCCGAGAGGCGGATTAAGGGGAGAGGAAGGCGGGAAGCCTGCTCATTCATTCATTCAACATTGACTTTTAAGGTGTTTTTTTTTTTTTACCAGACACAGTGCTGAGTGCTGGGGATAGAGAGATGAATGAATAAAACATGAGAACTCACAGGCTAATGGAGACACAGAGAGACATTAGTATAAACTAAGGTGGTACGGGCCAAGGCAGGATGCTAGGATGTCAGCTCCTTGGGTACAGACACAGTTTCGTTCACTGCTGTACCCCCAGCCGTCACAGCACTGTCAGGCAGACACTGTAAAGGCTTTTCAGTACATATTTGTCGATTACGCGACAGAAAGCACCCACGGAGGGATGTCACAAAGCCTCAACAGAGGGCAGTCAGGGAAGACTTCGGAGATGATGTCTGAGCCCTAAGACTGCACAGGAGTTACCTGGAAAGGAAGCATTCTGCAAAAGCAAAGGCACAGACGAGAGAGAGCTCCGAGCAATCTGCCGTTGCCAGGGCGCGCTCAGGACAAGGTGAGCCGTGTGCTCTGACCACACGGACTGCAGGAGGAGAAGGCCCCACTCCAGAACTGCTAAGGAGGCGTGATTAGGAAGCACATTAGGATGAGGTCTTTGGGTCCCGGGGAGAGAACAGAACTGAGGAAGGATAACCAGTGAGGACCAGCTGCACCAGGCTCAGAGTAAGCTGGGGAGGGCAGGGCCTTCAGCAGGTCCCAGAGAAAGGCACTGTGCCAGACCCCACTGGGAAGGGAGGCAGCCAAGATGAGCCCCATCATGCCGGTAAACCCGCAGAAGCGCAGCCCCACCAGAGCCCTCAGGGGGACAGCTGAAAACCTGCGGGGGGGGGGGGGGCGTGTCTCACCTGTGCACAGTCACCTGAGGGAGGGGGTTGCCCGCGTGACTAGCTGGGGGCCAGGAGGAAACCGGGGGAGAAACCAGAAAAAGTGCTCACTCTTATTTCACTTTCCCTTTGAGTGCACTAGACATGGGAGAAGACACCCTGGGCCAGGAGTGCAGACACCTGGCTACAGTCCCAGCTATCACCTGTGGCCTGAGTGACCTTGGGCAGGTTACCTCGGCCCCCCCCACACACACACACACAGCTTCCCCGTCTATAAATGGGAGCTGCCACCACGAGCCCCACCCCGCCCCACCTCTTCCCACATCCTGGAAAGGATCCAATCAAAGAAGTACCAGTTCTGCATGACTCTCTAAATGACCCTACTGTGTGCTCTTCCTTGTACCGGAAGGGAGGCAGGAGGACAGGCCCGGTCCCTACCCCCAGTCTGACTGCCCAACCCAGCTCAGGGAGGGAGGGAAGAAGTGGTGAGCTGTTTTACAATCCATCAAATTAATTGCCCCAAATGGGAAATTTACAGGCCTCCTACAGCCTCCTGGGTATCCCGTAATCTCCCATGGCCCTAATCTCCTGAGAAAGAATGTGTGGGCTGTAATCTTTCCAGCCCACTGTTCTCAGGGGCAATGCCTTGGAAAAACCTCATTTCCTACCAGGGCTCACCCCCAACCAAAAGCCCCCCAGCTGGTGGCTGGCCAGGGCCTGACTCCACCCACCCCCATGCACCAGGAGCCAGCCCAGGCGACCTTGGCCTAGACTCTGGCCTCAGAGAGACCTGCCCAACCAGCCCCTTTGGTAAATACAACTTTTGCTCTCTCCTCCTTTTCCTCAAGAGGAACAGCCTGCCAGGAAGCAGAACCTGGAAAAAATGGCTTCTGGGCAGAGACTCATCCATGGAGCGTGGTGAAAACAGCTCCCAATGGGTGCTGAGCGTTGGTTCTAACTTGGTTCACCCTTCTGCTGGGAAACCCTCTTCCCATCTGAGCCTCCTTCACCTGAGAAATGTAGAGAACGTAAACAGCATCCCAGGAACACTCGCCCTGCCTCTACGACCCAGGTGTCCCAAGGAGCCGTGGTAAACCTAGATTTCTTCCCACACCGCAAGCTGCAGAGTGCTAGCTATCCTAAAGGGAAGGTGCTTCCAGCTGGAGGGCAACTCCCCACCCCAGCAAGGAGAGTCCCTACCCACCAGTGTCTGGTTCTTCACCTCACTTATTGGTACACCCACATACCCTGTCTCCTCCAGGGCATTGACCCCTTCCCCGCATAAAGAAGTCTTTACAGAGACCCTACTAAAATGTCACTTCTTCCCTGAAGCCTTCCTGGATCCCTCTCTTCTCAACACTTGTCCCAGTCTCTCCTGCCTCCTCCATTCAACGACTCTTGCAGGGAGGGGGTTCTCTTCCTCAACACTAGTGATGAGGAACTCCCTTTATCACAAAATATATTTTTTAGATTCTTTTATTTATTGATTTTTAGAGAGAAGAGAGAGAAGGAGGGGGGAGAGACAGGATACATCAACTCATAGTAGGTGCTTCCTGTATGTGCCATGACCAGGCAAGCCCAGGGTTTTAAACTGGTGACCTTGGTGTTCCAGGTCAATGCTTTATCCACTGAGCCACCACAGGGCAGAAAGACACTTAGAGAATTCTTTTCTTTAAGATTTTTATTTATTCATTTATTTTATTTATTTATTTTTTAGAGAGAGAGAGAGAGAAGGTGGGGAGGAGCAGGAAGCATCAACTCCCTTATATCACTAAGTATTTCAGAGGGCTCTGCACAACCCCGGAGCCAGTTCTCTACAGCACCTGCACGAGCAAGTCCTCCATCACCACTGGGCTGTTTCCCAGACCCTGCTTGGTTGGCCAGGCTCCTGGAAGTTGATTATGCTCCCGGTGGCCCCACCGTGCCTGTTAATACCAGTGTTTGAACCCTCTCTCTTTGACAAAGAGCTTTCTCACTACCTTACAGAAGTCCAGTTGGGGGGGGGTTGCTATGATCCCCTTTCAAGAGTGAGCAAATGTGTTATGCAAGCACCCAGCTGTAAGGGGCTGAGCCAGGATTCAAACCCAAGCATTCTAATTCCGGTTCCCCCCACACCACCTGGAAGCGCAAGCAATCCTGGAGCCTGCTGAGGTGCCCTGGGCTTGAGAGAGACACAATCCACCCCTCGTGACTTCCCCCGAAGCAGCGCCCAGAGTGGCGGAGACACAGCCCCAGTCAGGGGCTCTGGGCAGAAAAGTGGCAGAAGGCATGTGTTTACTCCATGCTCTCCACTGCTTCCATCTGTCATTGATTATTTCTGGCGACAGTGAACTCACTACATCCCAAGGTATTTCAGAAGGTTCTGTCATAAACCTAGAGCTAAAATTTCTTTCCCAGAGAATACGACTCTTCTATGTGACAGCACTTAAGATATCTGCAGCCAACCCCATTTCCCTGTGGGTCTCCTTATCCTTATGGGAAATATCCCCAGTTCCTTCAGCTGTTCCTCAGGAGACAAGGTCTCCAGTGCCCATCCCTGTCACCCCCTCAGAAGGGCTTCAACTGACCACATCCCTCTTAAGACAGTAATCCTAGAATGAGCTTCATATTCCATGATCTCCTCAAAGCAGAGAAAGACTATCTCCTCCCCCGTTATGAGCATTGTACTTCCATTAATACAGCAAGCGTAAAAACAAAATTAATATTCTGAGTGGTCACATCATCCTGTTAACTCCAGTGGAGTCCATGGTCAATAAACCCCTATTTCCCGGAGGGCACCAGCCATGTAGGGGCATGAATGCAGCTCATTCTCCTCGGCTGGCTAGAGCAGAAAGTGCAGGGGCTTTGGAGTCACACCTGGGTTGGAATCCAAGTTTTGCCAGTTCTTCACTGAGTGACCCAAATTACCCATCCTCTCCAAGTTTCATTTTTTTCCTCACTAGGTTGATTTGAAGAACAAATGAGGTGAAGTATGTAAGCACCTAGCCCAGACCAAAAAATTACCCAAGATCAAAGCTGGTAAGTGGTTGGGTTGGGATAAGAGTCAAACCCAAGTCTGTCAACCTGAAGATCTGTGGCCACGCTACAGCTCCACCCTGTGTTCTTGTCCCACAGCCCTTCCCTACTGAATATTGTCTTTGGTTTGTCTCTCTCCTTGCACTGGACTGCGAATCCCCAGATGCCATCCGTGTCTTTGCTGCCCCAGAATCTTCCAAGGTGCTGTCCGCTACAGAGCAGGAGCTAATAAACGCTGATGAGTGAACAATTACATGAACAACTCAATGAACTGATATGAAATACCAGGTGGATCACTTATAAAGTATATGCTTGTTTGACCATTATACAGTACACCTGAAACTAATACAAAGTAATAGTGAATGTAAACTATAATTGAAAAAAGAAAAAAGGTACCCCTTTCGCCGTATCTCATCAGCATCAAGCCCACCAGCACGAGCTGGTTAGCAACAAGCATTTATTTCCTAATGGTTTGCAGTGCTGAATCAGCGCTATTCCCCCCCAACAGGGAAGCCCATTTCACATAGCAGCTTCCCCACCACAAAATCTCCGAGACTGGTGAGCTTTGCTCTAAGCTGTTCCCGGAGCCAGAATGAGCTGTGTGTAGTCAGATGAGCGTTGTTGTCTGTGATGGCCCCTGGTGACCCTGAGATGGCACAGGTCCTATGTGGAAGAGTGTGCATGCTAGGGTTTCTCCAGCCCCAGCTCTCTGGGGCTTCATGAAAAACATCTCTCTATGACCAGGTAATAAGAAAAGATACACCTGTTCATATTCAACAGACCATCTCAAAACTATCCAAGCCACACTGGATAGAGCATTCCTGTCTCACCATCCATGCCACTGCTTGATGCCAACTGTCCGTGTAATTAAAATACTAACAGTCCTTCACACCCTGGTTGTGAGTTCCCCTAGAGCCTTTACCGGCTTCTCTGGAGTCAGTGAGAGCCTTGGCTCCATCACATCTGAGCCTTGATGTCCCATCTCATCAAACAGTCACATAATTAGAACATGGTTAAGTGTGGGATAACTACAGAAACACTGGCCATGGACTACATACAAGAGATCTTCACTCAACCGTGGTTTCTTTCCTCCTGGCCTATTACGTCCCAGAGCCTGGCACCATCGCTGTCCTGGGCACAGCTCAGCCCCCGCTCTGCAGGGGGAACCTCAAGAGCACGGCTGGTGCCTGAGCAGGCAGTGGCACAGTGGATAAAACATCGGACTGGGATGCAGAAGACCCAGGTTCGAGACCCCGAGGTCACCAGCTTGAGCGAGGGCTCATCTGGTTTGAGCAAAAGCTCACCAGCTTGAGCCCAAGGTCGCTGGCTCGAGCAAGGGGTTACTCGGTCTGCTGAAGGCCCACAGTCAAGGCACATATGAGAAAGCAATCAATGAACAATTAAGGTGTTGCAACGTGCAATGAAAAACCAATGATTGATGCTTCTCATCTCTCCGTTCCTGTCTGTCTGTCCCTGTCTATCCCTCTCTCTGACTCTCTGTAAAAAAAAAAAAAAAAAAAAAAAAAAAAAAAAAAAAAGAACACAGCTGGCATTTCCTCTGGCCACTGCAAGAATGTGTATGACTTTGAGAACTCAACGGGTGTTCAAATACTCCTGATGGTTAGCTGGTAAGCCAATCATTTTAATTTGCTGTGGTCATTGTGGACAGGATTGGTAGAAAATGTCTGTTTTCAGAGAACTCCCAAGAAGGGGTAGCTGGAAGCCATCAAGGAGATAAATAAGGATGCTGTATGCTCTCTAGACTGGAAAGGAGTCTTTGGGGACACCTGAGCCAGAACACCCAAGGCCAGCCCGTGTCCTCTGGGACTCTCAGCCCACAGCTCCCTCGGAGGCTGGGAGGCACCGCTCACTGACTGGTCAGTTTCTCGGGCACAGTCCCAAGGAAGAGAATATCACAGAGTTTACTGAACCATTTAACAAATTCATTTGATAATTATTTTCTCTCACCACCAAAAAAAAAAAGAAAAAAAGGTAACTATGGATATGTTAACTATCTTGACTGTGGTGATCACTTTACAATGTATATGTGTATCAAAGTATCTTAAATATATACAATATTTATTTGCCAATCATATCTCAATACCAGAATATTAAGAAATTATTTTCTGAGCACATACTTGTTCCAACCACTATTCTAGGCACTTAGGGTACAAGCAAAACAGACACTGCTTCTTGTTTTCATGGACATTAAATTCCAGTGGGAGAGACAAATACACAAACTAAACATAGCATGTCTGAACTAGGTTGAGGATGCTAAAGAGAAAGAACGCAAGGTTAAGGGAATAAATAGAGTGTGGGGTGAGCGGAGTCAGAAGAGCCACCCTGAGAAGGAGACCTGAAGCCCGGGGTGAGCAGCAGCAGGCCTTGGGGCTCACTGAAGGCACACGTTCCAGACAGAGGGCAGTCAATGCAAAGGCCCTAAGCCTGCGTGGGCCTCGCGTGCCTGAGGACCAGCAAGAAGGCCAACGTGGTCAGAGCAGAGCAGGAGGGAGAGCAGGAAGGACTGAGGTCAGACAGGCAATCAGGGATGGGCTGTGGAGTCAGATGACACAGAGCCTTGCGGGGGCACTGTAAGGACTTTGAATTCTGCTCTGTGTGAGATGAGAGACCTCAGTGGTTTGAGCGAAAGAATAACATAACCCAAGCCACTGTAGAACACTCTGGTGGCTGTACTGGGGGAAGGGAGGGAAGCACAGGGACTGGTTAGGAGGGAGCTGCCAAAGTCCAGGAAACAGATGACAGTGGCATGGACTAGGGCTGTAGCATGGACGTCGTGAGAATGGTCTGATTTTGGATACATTCCAGAGTAGAATCAGTAGGATTTGAAAAGTTCCCTGGAGATGTGCCTAACAGTCCTGGACATTATGGGAAGCTCTCACCTGGTCAGGAGGGCCTCTCCCAGTAGGACTCGCTGCCCTTCACCCCCTGACCATGGTTCTGAAGAGCTAGGTGGATGGCTCGTGTCACCAGGAAACCCAGTGAGGCAGTTTGGGGACCTGGGTCCAAGCCCTGGCTCTACTACCTCCTGCTGTGTGACTGTGGGTAAGACGTTTGAATTTGGTTCTCAGTTCTAGATGTGTGAATAAGAATCGAAATATACCACCTGTGGGGTTCTTGCCAGATTTAAATGAATTAATATATATACCATCTAATGCAAAAATTGGCCCCAGGCTTAGAATCAGAATATATCAACCATTCCTAGGTGTGCAACCTTAGACTTACAGCCCTCCTTACGTCCTGACCTATAAAGTGGGGGAAATAACACCTTTTAGGGCCACTGGGAGGATTAAAGAAAATAACATGGAAAGTGTTGGTGGCAGAAAAGTACCTCAATGACAGTGAAGGCCCTCCAGGCCTCTAAGTGATACCTGAGCTGATGCTTTGGGCTCCTGTTCCATGCCATCACCTCAGCCCTGCCAAGTCTGCCCACCTTCCCCACCTGCCCGTCCTGGGAGGACACTGTCCACCTTCCCCACCTGCCCGTCCTGGGAGAACACTGTCCACCTTCCCCACCTGCCCGCCCTGGGAGGACACTGTCCACCTTCCCCACCTGCCCGCCCTGGGAGGACACTGTCCACCTTCCCTACCTGCCCACCCTGGGAGGACACTGTCCACCTTCCCCACCTGCCCATCCTGGGAGGACACTGTCCACCTTCCCCACCTGCCCGCCCTGGGAGGACACTGTCCACCTTCCCCACCTTCCCGCCCTGGGAGGACACTGTCCACCTTCCCCACCTGCCCACCCTGGAAGGACACTGTCCACCTTCCCCACCTGCCCGCCCTGGGAGGACAGTGCCCACCTTCTCCACCTGCCCGCCCTGGGAGGACACTGTCCACCTTCCCCACCTGCCCGCCCTGGGAGGACACTGTCCACCTTCCCCACCTGCCCATCCTGGGAGGACACCACCTTCCCCACCTGCCCGCCCTGGGAGGACACTGTCCACCTTCCCCACCTGCCCGCCCTGGGAGGACACCGTCCACCTTCCCCACCTGCCCGCCCTGGGAGGACACTGAGGCGTCAGGGAGACCCTGGGCCCACTCTATTCCCCCATCAGGCTCAGAACCAGCAGCTCACTTCTGCAGGCTCAGCAAAAGTTCCTGGCAATTTTAAAGATGGCCACAGGCTCCAGTCCACCAGAAACAACCAGCACCTGTAGGTCATCCTTGGTGACTTCTCCTCTCTCAGTTACGGTGGCTGGCCCTGCTGGTGGCACAGACCTCCCGGGGCCTGTGTGACGAGCCAGTGAGTACATAGTAGGTAAGTCACAAGCCTAACGCACCCCCCTATGCTGGACAGCAGACCAGACAAACCATGGCCAGGTGCAATGGCTTTAGATGGTTCCAGTTCGCATGCCTGCCAACGTCATTTTCGGTTTCTGTCAGACGCACAGCCTCAGTTAACGTTTAAAAGCCCTGTGCAAGGACCTTTGGCAGAGTCCACACATAAATGATTAGCTATAGAAGTAAGTCGTGAAGGCCTCAGAGAAACCAGGACAGAACAAAGGCAGTGGGCCTAAGAGAGAAGTCAAAGCTTCTCCATTTCTTCTCTTTCCTTCTGTCTCTGGGTGGTCTTTAAGGACGTTGGAAGGTGGGAGAAAAAGGGGTTCAATAGTGTTATACTATCTGTCAAATGATTAAGTCTGTGAGATATTACAATACACTGTGGGGAAAGAAGCCTAACATGGAGTTCTTCAGCAAAGTCTTCTTCAGTTGGAGTTTAAATACACAAGTTCCACTGACTTGAATCCAGCATGCTCTCCTACTCTCCCTCACCCTCAGCCCCCCGCCCCTAGGAGCGCCGAGGCCCAGGCCTGGAAACCAGACTCCGTCGGTGGGGTCAGGCAGAGGCCACCCATGACAGGACTCTGCCCATAGCCCAGAGCTGAGGAAGGAGAGCGAGGCCGCCCTCAGCAGTGGCCCCTTGGAAGGCCCAGGTGTCCTAGTGAGGGTGAGGGTGGCTCTCGCCCTCAGTTCCAGGGGGGTCAGGTTTTAAGTAGGTCACCCCTCAGACACTCACACCACCCACTCTTTATCTCTGTCTCTTCTATTTTAAGGCAGGATTGCTGCCAGGCAGTGGTGTGGGTTACCCCGCTTCTCCTCCTCTGGGAGCCAAACCCCTCACCTGCCAGGTGGGGTCTCTCACAGGTCCCAACCTATGTCCCCCAGCCGCACTCCCGAGCCAGGCCCTGGGAGAATGACTGCCAGCCCCCACACAGCCCTCTCTCCTCCCACAACCACAGTGGGGCCCTGGTCACACCCGGTTTATGCCCTGGATCGGCACCACCCTCGAGACAAAGCCCCAGCATCTCTGAGCCCTTTCTGCATCTCCTTCCTCTCGCCATATCCTTGAGCACGCCATCCTCTCACAGCTCTGTCATGCTGCCTCCTCTCCCCTGAACATCCAAACTCCATCACCCAACACATCCCTGCTTGTTTTTTCCAAAGTCCAGCACAGGCTCCCCTAGCCCCCCCACAAAGCCTCCTCTGTACCTCTCTAGTCCCCACGCCTCCCCATCCAATCATTTCCACAGTTTCCCCTAGTTGTTCACATGTCTCTGTCCCCACCAGAGCACAGGATCTTTGAGGACATCGATGACACTTTGATTCATTAATTGAATGCCTACTATGTACCAGATACCTTCTGGGAGCTAGCGATATAGCAGTAAACACCACAGACAAAATAGAGTAAATATTTTAGTGATAAGGATAGCCAACGCACAACAGTACTTTCTAGATCCAAGACTATTCTGAGTTCTTTATATTAACTCATTTAGTTCCCACAATTATTATTATCCCCATTGAACAGATGAGGAAACTGAGGCTCCAGATTACACACCTGCTCAGGATCCACAAGCTAGTAAGCAGCAGGGCTGGGACAATCCTGTACCAGACCATGCTTCTAACCACTGGACCTTCCTGACACTCAATACTGTTTTCTCTACTCTGCTTTATTCATTTTGGTATCCATAGTGCCCAGGCCAGTGTTTGACACTGACCAACTGCCCAGTAAAAGTCTGCTAAGTGAAGGAACACCTGAATTATAAATGCTGATCCCCTGCTTGAGGGACCCACTCTTCCTCTTGCCCCCACCCAATCCTATCCAGCTCACAAGACCCTCCAAGTCTTCCCTGACTCATCCAGCCCCTGAACTGGCTCCTCCTGGATTTTCCTCTCCCTGTTGCACCTGCACAACTTAGCCTGACACCTAATCACACCACCTGACCACCCTATCGCCTGAGGCTGGGTGGACAGCTTGCTTCGCCAGCTCCCTGATATCGCCCAGAGTATAGCCAATATGATGCCAGGTACATGGCAAAAATGGATACAGAAATACTAAACTGAATCCGGCCTCCCCTCTTCGTTTTTCCATTCTCACCAGAGCTATCTTTCCCCTTGCCTAGGGGAAGCAAGCCAGCGCTCAGGGCAGACACGACCTTCACTGCAACTATACCCACATTGCCGAAACCTATACGCTATAACAGCCAGGTCATAATTAGGGGATAGTTGTGGTTAAAAACAGCAAGTACAACCCTGGCCGGTTGGCTCAGCGGTAGAGCGTCGGCCTGGCGTGCAGGGTACCTGGGTTCGATTCCCGGCCAGGGCACACAGGAGAAGCGCCCATTTGCTTCTCCACCCCCACCCCCTCCTTCCTCTCTGTCTCTCTCTTCCCCTCCCGCAGCCAAGGCTCCATTGGAGCAAAAATGGCCCAGGCGCTGGGGATGGCTCCTTGGCCTCTGCCCCAGGCGCTAGAGTGGCTCTGGTCGCGGCAGAGCGACGCCCCGGAGAGCATCGCCCCCTGGTGGGCAGGGCAGAGCATCGCCCCTGGTGGGCGTGCCGGGTGGATCCCGGTCGGGCGCATGCGGGAGTCTGTCTGACTGTCTCTCCCCATTTCCAGCTTCAGAAAAATACAAAAAAAAACCCAAAAAAAAACAGCAAGTACAGCCTGGCCAGGAGGTGGAGCAGTGGTTAGAACATCAGAATGGAACACAGAGGATCCAGGTTTGAAACCCTGAGGCCACTGGCTTGAGCGCGGGCTCATCCAGCTTGAGCATGGACTCACCAGCTTTAGCATGGGGTCGCTGGCTTGAGCATGGGATCATAGACGGGTCCCCATGGTCGCTGGCTTGAGCCCAAATGTCACTGGCTTGAAGCCCAAGGTTGCTGGCTTGAGCAAGGGGTCATTCACTCTGCTGGAGCCCCCTGGTCAAGGCATATATGAGAAAGCAATCAATGAACAACTAAAGTTCCACAACAAAGACTTGATGCTTCTCATCTCTCTTCCTTCCTGCCTGCCTGTCCCTATCTGTCTCTCTTTCTCTCTGTCTCTGTCACAAAACAAAACAAAATAGAAAAACAGCAAGTACAGCTGGATGTTTTTAACCCTGTGGTGAAACCCATCAAGATGTTAAATGCCCTCTATTAGAAAACGCCCATATGGAATCTGAGTGGACAGTATGCACAGTTACTGTCTGGTGGAAGACAAGAGTACCTGCGGGAGGTAAGACAAGGAATTAGCCACATATATTTGGATCAGCATAAGCATCACAGGGAAAAGACAAAATACCTGGTATAAGAAAAATACTTGCACCTGATCAGGTGGAAGCACAGTGGATAGAGCATCAACCTGGGACACTGAAGACCCAGGTTCAAAACCCCCTGAGGTCGCCAGCTTGAGCCCAGGCTCATCCAGCTTGAGCACAGGGTCACTGGCTTGAGCGTGGGATCACAGATGTGACCCCATGGTCACTGGCTTGGGCCCAAGGTCACTGACTTGGCTGGAGCCCCTGGTCAAGGCATGTATGAAAAAGCAATCAATGAATAACTTAGGTGCCCCAACTATGAGTTGATGCTTCTCATTTCTCTCCCTTACTCTCTCTCTCTCTCTGTCTCTCATGCACACAAACACACACACACAAAGGAAAATGCTTGCTAAAATTTCTTGAACTATACTATGTTCTGGGAACTGAGTACTTTACACGTATTATTCTCATTTAATCACTGCAAAAGACCCATAGGGCAGATACCAGCGTGTGCCCCACTTTATTTTAAAGGTTAAATAACTCACCTGTGTCCTACAGCCACAAAATGAGGCTGGCAAGCCGGTGCACTCTCTGGATCTACAGCTGCCCTGTCTACAGCCCAGAGTGGGAACAGCTGAACTGTGTGCGAGGCTGAGGCTGGTCAGAAGGGCTCATCACAGACAGTAGCCTCAGGAAAGTGGTCCTCCACCTGTCCCACCTGACAACACATACCAGGCGAGCAGAGCTTTCTAGGAAGGTTTCAAATGGGCAGAGAGGGAGAACCAAGGGAATGTTACCAACCTACAGGAAGTAAGTTAAGAACTTAAGGTCCTTCCAACCAAAAGATTGGTCATCAATGCACCCTTCAGATTGTTTTATAACCAAAAGGGGAAACTGTGGACAAAAATGGGGTTCTATGGAAAGTAACCTCACAAGGTGACCTGATCATTAATTCCTAACTGGGCAGGCCACGGTGGCTGGTCCACACCCCAGGAATATAACTTCTTTACTGAAAGGCTTATCTTTGCCTTAAGAAAGCCCTGTCCATCATTTCTATGCACCTAGGTTAACACGCCTTTGAATTGCCCCCTTTCAGGCCCCTCCTAAGTGCGAGAGCACATGATTTTAAATAGTTTGTAATCCAATCCCTGCCTTGCTTTCTCCCACCCCATGTAATCTTCCTTTCCTCTCCTCCTTAATTTCAAATGCATAAAAGAAGCTGCAAAACTTATCCTCTGGAGCAGGCGTCCCCAAACTGCGGCCCCCTGAGGCCATTTATCTGGCCCCCAGCCACACTTCCGGAGGGGGCACCTCTTTCATTGGTGGTCAGTGAGAGGCGCACTGTATGTGGCAGTCCTCCAACGGTCTGAGGGACAGTGAACTGGCCCCCTGTGTAAAAAGTTTGGGGACCCCTGCTCTGGAGCATTGGAGATCTCGCTCCTTCCCTTATGTTTTCAGTTTTGGCTCAAATAAACTCATATAAAAATTCAAAAAGAACCTAAGGTCGGCCTGACCTGTGGTGGCGCAGTGGATAAAGCGTCGACCTGGAAATGATGAGGTCACCGATTCGAAACCCTGGGCTTGCCTGGTCAAGGCACATATGGGAGTTGATGCTTCCAGTTCCTCCACCCCCTTCTCTCTCTGTCTCTCCTCTCTCTCTCTCTCTCTCTCTCTCTCCCTCTACTCTCTAAAATGAATGAATAAATAAATAAATAAGCTTTTATAAAAAATAAAAAAAAAAGAACCTAAGGTCTTCAGCAAGGACAAAGTACCCTGGGCCACAGAATGTTTAATGTAAGTTAAAAGCTCAACTCTTGCCCTGGCCGGTTGGCTCAGCGGTAGAGCGTCGGCCTAGCGTGCGGAGGACCCGGGTTCGATTCCCGGCCAGGGCACACAGGAGAAGCGCCCATTTGCTTCTCCACCCCTCCGCCGCGCTTTCCTCTCTGTCTCTCTCTTCCCCTCCCGCAGCCAAGGCTCCATTGGAGCAGAGATGGCCCGGGCGCTGGGCATGGCTCTATGGCCTCTGCCTCAGGCGCTAGAGTGGCTCTGGTCGCAATATGGCGACGCCCAGGATGGGCAGAGCATCGCCCCCTGGGGGGCAGAGCACCGCCCCTGGTGGGCGTGCCGGGTGGATCCCGGTCGGGCGCATGCGGGAGTCTGTCTGACTGTCTCTCCCTGTTTCCAGCTTCAGAAAAAATTAAAAAAAAAAAAAAAAAAAAAAAAGCTCAACTCTTGGCTCTGTGCCAATAGGTGCTAGTCCCGGGCCTTCCCTGCCTGAGCAGGCTGTGGATCTGTCAGGACCCACCGCCCTGAGGCCGGGCTTCTGAGCCGAGCCTCATTTGTCCTCCCTTCCTGTGTGGCCACTGCTCCCATCACCGCACCCCTCACAGTGCCCCTGAGGCACCTAAGGGGGCAGAAAGGGCCACCCCCTTCTCCTTAACCTCACAGACTGCCTGCCTGCCTCCCTCCCTCCACCAGGAATGTCCAGGGACAAAAACCTGGGCAGGAACCCAGAGGCTGCAGGAAAGCATAGAGTGAGGTTTCCATTCTAACTCTACTCAGAAGGCCAAACCTTTTCACTATAAAGAGGAGTTTATTTTCAAAAAATTTTTTTCACTTTGGGTGGGACCTCTTTTTTTTTTTTAATTTTATTTATTCATTTTAGAGAAGAGAGAGAAAGGGAGAGAGAGACAGAAAGGGAGAGACAGAGAGAGAGAGAGAGAGGAGAGAGAGAGAGAGAGAGAAGGTGGGGAGGAGCTGGAAGCATCAACTCCCATATGTGCCTTGACCAGGCAACCCAGGGTTTCAAACCAGCGACCTCAGCATTTCCAGGTCGACGCTTTATCCACTATGCCACCACAGGTCAGGCTGGGTGGGACCTCTTAAAACCCTCTCCAAGCTCAGAGCGTAGCCCTCTGGGAGCAGTCGGAGAAAGCCATTTCCAGTTCAGTCCATTCCACAGCCCCCGGGCCCAGCGTGAAGTTCAGGGCCTTCTCTGTAATTAACTGGACCAGGGGTCTCCAAACTTTTTACACAGGGGGCCAGTTCACTGTCCCTCAGACCATTGGAGGGCTGCCAAATACAGTGGTCCTCTCACTGACCACCAATGAAAGAGGTGCCCCTTCCAGAAGTGCAGTGGGGGCTGGATAAATGGCCTCAGGGGGGCGCATTGCGGCCTGCGGGCCGTAGTTTGGGGATGCCTGAACTAGACGTTTGTGTCTCTTCTGTCTCCTAAGCGAGAGATGGCAGTGCCTACCAGACCAGGCAGGGCTCTGTCCAGGAGCTGACTTAACAGAAGGTCTGGCAGGGTTTGCTCTAGCGAGTCCTCGGCTAGGCCGCGCCCTTACCTACCTCTCTGTGGCCGCAGTCCTGTAAGTGATTTTGATAAAAGTTGAGTGTTTCCCTGAAACAAATCAGAGCCAGCCTCTGCAGTACAGCCACCACAGAGCAGGGTGGGGACAGGCCAAGCAGGGCACAAAGGGACTGACCAAGAGACTGTGAGGACCCCAGTTAAGGACCACTGGGGTTGATTCTGGCCCGGCCTCCTAAAACCCGTTCGGTAAGTTCTGTAACCTCATCTTCCTTGTCCGTAAAATGCAGATCATACCTTACAGGGTTAATAGGAGGATTAAATGAGCCCACGCCTATTAAACCCTTAGTATAGCGCACATGGTGAGCGTTACACAAACATTTGTAAAATAAACAAATAAATGAGGATGCTACAAAAGCAACTGGCCTCTCAGTGTGACAGTCCCTCTGTCCCAGCGCTCAGCTTCCTGCATCCCAAAACCAAGCAAAATCCAACAAAGACCTTAGGGGGGGAAGAAAAAGAACAATTCTCAAACCTCTCCACTGACTCAAGGAGGCAATCAGCACCAACAGCTCCTCCCGGTCAAAGGCCCAGCAAGATCATCGCATAACCTGGTTATCACACCTTAAAACACTGGGCTGCTTGGACACTTGTAGAGTTTGAAATAAAAAGTGTGCTGTGGAGAAAAATATAAATATCCATCTATACACAAAATAAGGAGCCAATTACTTTCTTCTCCCTCAAAGAATAAATATCTCCTCTGAGTTTTAGAAACCATCTGGTGCTGCCTGACCAGGCGGTGGTGCAGTGGATAGAGCATTGGACTGGGACACAGAGGACCCAGGTTCAAAACCCCGAGGTTGCCTGACCAGGCGGTGGTGCAGTGGATAGAGCATTGGACTGGGACACAGCAGACCCAGGTTCAAAACCCCGAGGTCGCTGGCTTGAGCACGGGGCTGCTGGCTTGAGCATGAGATCATAGCCATGACCCCATGGTCATTAGCTTGAGCACAAAGGTCACTGGCTTAAAGCCCAAGGTCCCTGGTTTGAGCCCAAGGTTGCTGGCTTGAGCAAGGGGCTGCTGGCTTGAGCATGAGATCATAGCCATGACCCCATGGTCATTGGCTTGAGCACAAAGGTCGCTGGCTTAAAGCCCAAGGTCCCTGGTTTGAGCCCAAGGTTGCTGGCTTGAGCAAGGGGTCACTCGCTGTGCTGTAGCCTCCCAGTCAAGGCACATATGAGAAAGTAATCAAATGAACAACTAAGGAGCCACAATGAAGAATTGATGCTTCTCATCTCTCTCCCTTCCTGCCTGTCTGTCCCAATCTGTCCTTCTCTGTTTCTCTCGCTAAAAAAAAAAAAAAAAAAAAAAAAAAGAAACCATCTGTTGCCAAACTTACAAACACGTCTGCACATTTTCAGGTAAGGAGGGCTGGAAGAAAGTCACAGCAGAAGCCAAGTGCGCCCTTTCCATCTCCCACCCACACACCAGGTACCTCCAATTCCACTTGGAAACTCATTAATGGGTACAGTGATTATCAATATTTAGCGCCATAGCATTCATCTATCTGTTTGAGTCTCCAGGTCAAAATGTATTGAGAAAAAACACAATCTTTCCAAACACTTTCATCAGCCAGGAAGGGAACCGTTTTCCCTCCCCGGGACCCTGACCGCTGACTCTGTGTCCTTCACCCCTTTAGCTTACAAACTCCAATTAACCCGCAATTCCAGTCAATCCTCTCTTCTTGTACGTCTGCCAGTGTTGAGAGGCTCATGCCAAATGTCAAGTCAACTAACCTACACTGATTTGGTTGAGCACCAATTCTGTGCCTGACACAGTCCCCGGGGCGCTGGTGGGCTGTTCCTGGCACCGAGTCACAATCCTGCCCCCGCGCCACCTCCACAGAACGGGCTCAGGGAGGACCGCCATGCCAGACACCTCCACAGCTTGTTCATCACCACCACCGTCTGTCGGGATGCATCTATTCTCCCACTCAGAGGGGCAATTCCCATTTTCAATTAATTGCAGCCTGCCTGCCTACTCTGGTTATCAATGCCAATCATCAGAACCCCCTCTCACCCTACCCCCCTGCCCTCAAGGGGACCTCTGAGTGGTCATGGAGTTCTGAGATGTGGAACAGCCAGTCCACCCCCCAGGAAGGCAGTGCCCATTCAGCAGTCACCTACAAGACCAGGTCCACTAACAACCTGTGTGGCTGAGAGCATCACCTGGGCAGAAGAGAGGGCAGAGTACTCCCAAACTCTCTGAAGGAACCAGAGGCCCACAGGGTGCTGGCTCTCTGGGATCTACCCTGGGTAGTTGGGTGGGCATTAGAAACAGCTGTAGCCTATGACACTGTCTCAAGGCCTTCCCACAGCTCCATCTAATCAATTCTGACAAATGGAAATGGAAGAGCCCGCAATGCCTGAGCACCTGCTATGTGCCAAACAGCATGCCAGGAGCTTCAACTAAGCTATCACGTTTAATTTTCAAATCACACTAGGGCCCTGGCCAGTGGCCCAGTGAATAGAAGAACATCGTCTGGAGCACCGAGGTCGCTGGTTTGGTCAGCTGGAATCACTGGTTCAAACCCAGGTCACCAGTTCAACCCCGAGGTCACTGGTTCGAGCCCTAATCAAAGCACGTATGAGAAGCTATGTGGAACAGTGAGTTGATGCTTCTCACTCTCTCCCTCTCCCTTCCTCTCTCAAAATCAATGGAAAAATAAGTCACACAGGGAAGAAAGTAGCACTGTCGTTATTGTAAAGTTAGGGAAGCTGCAGCTCCGAGATGTTTGTCGCTGTCACCACGGAGTGTGCAATAGTGCTGATTCCCAGTTCTACCTCCTAGAAGTTCCGGCTAAGCATTCTAGAACACTGCCTCTACCTCAGGTCTACCCTCGCTGCTCACTCACCAAGTGCTCTAACACAGACACCATGGGGACTGCCTCAAAAAAAAGAGAGAGAGAGAGAACTGGGTCCCCTGCCAGGCAGTGCAAACACTAATACTAATACCTAGAAACCCCCTCACTGGGACAGAGGGTGGGGCACGGACAGGGAGTAAATCAGAACTGCCCACTTGGAAAGTATGTCCATCATAAGAGAAACTTGTGCATTTCTCTCTGGTTGGACACAGCCACACAGGGTTTTGAAGATGAGGAATCATTTCTTTGATACCTAGCACCAACCATTTTAAAGGGCCCGGCTTCTTTTTAAAGACAAGTCTCAACAGGTAAACACACTTTTCCCTTGGCTTGCCTGATCTCAGATTTCCCTAAAGGGAACAAACCACAGCTCCTCTGCCGGTTGTGCCACCTGTCACCATAGGAAGGGGCTTTGGTTCTAGGAGTAGTAACGATAATCCTTAATTCTTACATAGCATGTGCGATACGGCAGGCACTGTTCTAGGTCGGCGGTACGGTCATCATCCCCATTTTACAGATGAAGAAACATCTGAAGACCCAGAGAAGTTAAGTGACCTGCCCGAACTAGCAGCAGGGCCAAGATTTCAACCCAGACACCCTGACTCCAGAATTCATGTTTTGTAAGTCCCATACAGCACCACCCCTCAGACACAGGAGTCGGAAAAACCCCTAGGGCAATATTCCCAATTACACCACTCTCCTGAAGCCCAGCTACCCAGGACCAGTCCTGACTCTTCAACTTAACATCAGCCTCTCCCAGGCACAGACAGGCTCACACACACCCTCACGTCCCAGCTCCTTCGAAATTCCTCCCGGCCTCTCCTGCCTCGGGCTGCCCACTGCTCTGCTCCACTGCTGCCTGGCCTCCCTCACACTCACCCCTGGCCCCCAGCCTCTGTCACCCACACTGACACTGTCCAGCATCCTTCTCTTCTGGGCACTGCTAAAGGGCAGAGATGGTGGTTTCTGTGTCTCTCCATATCACCCAGTATGGAGACTGGCATATAGCAGATACTTCATCAGAGTCTGGTGACTGAATGGATGAAACCTGAACCAAAAGCCTCCAAGTCAACTGCTTCTCCAAGGAGGAGCTCACCACTCCTTAAGGTGACACACTGATGCCATCTGTGGACATGCACAGACCACTGAGTTTGCAAGTGTAGAGAATGTGACCATTGCAGAGGTCACTGCATTAATCTAAAACACTGTTCTGTCTCCACTCCTGGGAAGGAGGCGATCTCATCTCCCATTTCATCCAGGACAGAGGGTGGTGGGGATGGGGGTACAGCAGGAGGCTGTGCAGCCAGGCCTGGGGATGGGGATGAAATGGGCCTGCCGCTGCCTCCCTCCCCCAAACACACTGCCCACACTCTCTGCACGGCACTGTTCCAGAGAAGCCCAGGAGGCAGCCAGCAGTCCTGGAAAAGACTGCACGCTAACTCCAACCTGTCAGGCCTCGAGAAGCTGAAGGCTCTGCCTTTGCAGGAAAAGCCCTGAGAACACTGGTCTGCTCTCTGGCAGGACCTGAAAAGAGACAGTCTGGCTCTAAGCAGGCTTAAGAGGCTCATCGGCCCCTAAGCTGTAGTCAGCTGACATCTGGGGGGAGGGTGCAGGTCCACTTCCCCAGAACGAACCAGGTTTGTGGAACAGACCGAATAGGAGGATTCGGGACAGAGTGGGTGGCAATGGGAGCCAGAGGACACCTCGTACCACATCACACACATAGCACAGAAATTTGGAGCTGCAAAGACTCAGGTTCAAGTCCCGGCTCCCCCACTGATGCTCTCTCTGGTCTTAGAAAGATCTTCTAAACCTCTTCCCACTCCACGCCTTCACTGCTTGATCTGTAAAATGAGGGCAATAAAACTACCTGCCTGTGAAGGGAACCTAAATGTTTTCAACTAGGATAGAGCACCACGAGGACGGTCACTTGCTGACATCTACGGCCCAGGCAACACCAGACAATAAGCCTGTCCTTCAGCAGTCAGGGGCCGACAGCCAGGTGGCCGCCCAGATTAAGGAGCGCACATCTGTGCGGCCTGGCCTTCTAAATGCCCAGGAAAGAGGCAACCCAGGAGCTGTTTTCACACCTCATTACCCAGGGCTCTTTGTCGCCAGGTCCCTGTCTCACGGACAAGGTACCCACAGCTTTGGGGCAGTGTGCCCTTGTTGGGCAAGGTTGTTTTTAAAATAACTTTTTCTTTGGAAATCTTTTCAAATTTACAGAAAAGTTGCGAGAACAGTGGAGAGACTCTGTGGACTCCCCCTTGTCAACACTTGACCTCGTCAGCTCTCTGACCCACTCCCCTGTTCGAGCATGCGCACACACAGGTTTTTTTTTTCTTCCTCAACTGCTTAAGAGCAAAAGGCCATCTTTCTAATAACCATAATGATTATGCAGTTTTTATGGCTCCAAACCAATCTGAGTCGTCCTACAGCAAGCCCGCAGGCTCCCGCCCCAGGCCACCCCAGTTCAAGGACACCGGACTTCTCTTGCAGCAGCTGGGTGAGATTAGGGTGCAGAATTCACATCCCCTCTCCATCTCATAGCTGTGTGGATGTACAAAAGACGGGCTCACATTTACTGGGCATTTACTATGTGCCAGGTACTTGCTAAACCCTTTCCATCAATTAATTCATGTATTTTTTCACATTTATCCCCATTTTACTGGTGAGGGAGTGAGGCTTAAAGGGAGCATAGGTAACCTTCCCAGGTCAGGGAGCTGTATCGGAATCTAGGACTCCCGAGCCCATGCACCTGCCCGCCTCCTGACACACGTTACCACCACACACCATGCCTGGGGGGTTCTTCTGCATGATGGAGCTACCTAGCTGTGCTTTGGGCTTCCAGAAAACCCACCGCTGCTGCCAGGCCAGCATCCAGGCGACTGAGTAGGCAGCACGCAGGGAAGAGAGGGGATCTGGCACCACTCAGTCCAGGCGAAAGAGGACCCGAGGTCACAACAGCCACTGATGTGGTCTTTCTCAAGGCCTACACCTCCTTCTTTGGATACGCAGGGCCCAGAGAGGCTGGAAAGCCAGTGAGCCATCTCCCCACACTTCCCTGTCACTCAAGGGGCAATTGGTGCCCCCAGGGGCACACGTTTCTGAACACAAAGCCATACAGCAAACATGATGCATTCCTACCAAAGTACTGATCTTAAAGGAAGATATAGAAGGATGTAAATTAAACAGGGTAAAGTTTACACCAATTTTGGGACAGAACCAACATTTAGAGGACATTTTCTACCATCCAGTCTCCCAGGTGAGTGGACCTTCACCCTCTTCTGTCATCAGGGCTGTGGTCAAAAAGTCTGAGAAGCTCTGATCTGAGACAATCACATGTCCACCCTCTTCTCTGAACCCCGAAAAAGCTGAACTAACATAGCATGTGGCTTTAGGAAGTCGCTCCATCACTTGGAGCCCACATTTCTGCACTAAAAAAAAGCAGTAATTGGAGCCTCCAACCAGATAATGTTTGCGAAGCACTCTCTAAACAATAAAACACGAACTGAAAACTTCTTATTTCAGAAAATCTAAATGAAAATGTTTGGCAGCCATTTAAAAACAACAGGCATATAAAACCATATTCCTCCGTGTTCTTCCCCCTGCTAACGTTCACTTACAACGCCATGCCAGTTTACTGAGATGCTGCTGTCTCATGCTGAACAGAAAGATCCAAACCAGGCTCTCTGCTGAAGAGGCAGAAAGCTGGAGCAGGCGCCTCATTAAATCACCAAACAGTCCACAACATGAAGTGCTTCCTTAAGCAAGATCCTTTTTATGTGGTATATAACACAGTGGAATATTACTCAGCCATAAAAAAAAATCTTATCATTTGCAACAAAATGCTACATGAAATAAGCCAAAGAAAGACAAATATCGCCGGACCTGTGGTGGCGCAGTGGATAAAGCGTTGACCTGGAATACTGAGGTTGCCGGTTCAAAACCCTGGGCTTGCCCGGTCAAGGCACATATGGGAGTTGAAGCTTCCTGCTCCTCCCCTCTTCTCTCTCTCTTTCTCTCTCTCTCAATCTCTCTCTCTCTCCTCTAAAATGAATAAATAAATAAAAATTAAAAAAAAAAAAAAAAAAAAAAGACAAATACCATATGATTTCACTTACATTTGTAATCTAAAAAGCAAAATGAACAGCCCTGACCCAGTAGCTCAGCTGGTTAGAGCATCGTTCTGAGATGCCAAGGGTGCGAGTTCGATCCTAGATTAGAATACATACAAGAATCAACCAGTGAATGCATGGGTGGGTGGAGCAACAGATTGATGTCTCTCTCTTTCTCCTTTCCTTTATCTCTCTAAAAATAAGTAAAAAGCCTGACCTGTGGTGGCACAGTGGATAAAGCGTCGACCTGGAAATGCTGAGGTCACCGGTTCAAATCCCTGGGCTTGCCTGGTCAAGGCACATATGGGAGTTGATGCTTCCAGCTCCTCCCCCCTTCTCTCTCTCTGTCTCTCTCTCCTCTCTCTCCCTCTCTGTCTCTCTCTCTCCCTCTCTCCTCTCTAAAAATGAATAAATAAATAAATAAATTTTAAAAAGTTAAAAAAAATAAGTAAAAATTTTTAAAAATTAAAAAAAAACTTTAAAAATAAAAAACAAAATGAACAAATGAAACAGAAGCAAAGTCATAGATACAGAAAAGAAATTGATGGTGGGCAGAGAGGGTAGGGGGCTGGGTAAGAAACATGAAGGGATTAAGAAGTACAATAGCAGTTACAAAACAGTCGCAGGGATGTAAAGTCCAACATAGCGAATATAATCGATAATATCGTAATATTACACCTAATATAATAACACCTAACAACACTTAATGGTGTTATTAGTAAAATAAACACCTAGTAGTGTTACATGGGTACAAGACTTATCTGGAAGATCACTTTGTAAATCATATAAATGTCTAACCATTAAGTTGTATGCCTGAAGCTAATACACTCTTGAATGTCAACTGTAACTGAAAAATAAAATAAAATTAGCTCCTTTTTCCAAAGCCTTTCATTTCAGAAGCCCAAAATTCACTCCCATAAATATTAAGAAAAGGGGAAGACTGCCACCAGTGCCCAGGAAACCTGCACTGGCCTCTTCACACCACAGCACTGCGAATCCCTGCTCCCTCTACCCAGCCTCTTCACACCACAGCACTGCGAATCCCTGCTCCCTCTACCCAGCCTCTTCACACACACACACAGCACTGCGAATCCCTGCTCCCCCTACCCAGCCTCTTCACACACACACAGCACTGCGAATCCCTGCTCCCCCTACCCAGCCTCTTCACACACACAGCACTGCGAATCCCTGCTCCCCCTACCCAGCCTCTTCACACACACACACACAGCACTGCGAATCCCTGCTCCCCCTACCCAGCCTCTTCACACACACACAGCACTGCGAATCCCTGCTCCCCCTACCCAACCTCTTCACACACACACACACAGCACTGCAAATCCCTGCTCCCTCTACCCAGCCTCTTCACACCACAGCACTGCGAATCCCTGCTCCCCCTACCCAGCCTCTTCACACACACAGCACTGCGAATCCCTGCTTCCCCTACCCAGCCTCTTCACACACACACAGCACTGCGAGTCCCTGCTCCCCCTACCCAGCCTCTTCACACACACACACACACACAGCACTGCGAATCCCTGCTCCCCCTACCCAGCCTCTTCACACACACACACACACACACAGCACTGCGAATCCCTGCTCCCCCTACCCAGCCTCTTCACACACACAGCAGTGCGCATCCCTGCTCCCCCTACCCAGCCTCTTCACACCACAGCACTGCGAATCCCTGCTCCCCCTACCCAGCCTCTTCACACACACAGCACTGCGAATCCCTGCTCCCCCTACCCAGCCTCTTCACACACACACAGCACTGCGAATCCCTGCTCCCTCTACCCAGCCTCTTCACACACACAGCACTGCGAATCCCTGCTCCCCCTACCCAGCCTCTTCACACACACACAGCACTGCGCATCCCTGCTCCCCCTACCCAGCCTCTTCACACCACAGCACTGCGAATCCCTGCTCCCTCTACCCAGCCTCTTCACACACACAGCACTGCGAATCCCTGCTCCCCCTACCCAGCCTCTTCACACCACAGCACTGCGAATCCCTGCTCCCTCTACCCAGCCTCTTCACACACACACAGCACTGCGAATCCCTGCTCCCCCTACCCTGCCTCTTCACACACACACAGCACTGCGAATCCCTGCTCCCCCTACCCAGCCTCTTCACACACACACAGCACTGCGAATCCCTGCTCCCCCTACCCAGCCTCTTCACACCACAGCACTGCGAGTCCCTGCTCCCTCTACCCAGCCTCTTCACACACACAGCACTGCGAATCCCTGCTCCCCCTACCCAGCCTCTTCACACACACAGCACTGCGAATCCCTGCTCCCCCTACCCAGCCTCTTCACACACACAGCACTGCGAGTCCCTGCTCCCCCTACCCAGCCTCTTCACACCACAGCACTGCGAATCCCTGCTCCCTCTACCCAGCCTCTTCACACACACAGCACTGCGAATCCCTGCTCCCCCTACCCAGCCTCTTCACACACACATAGCAGTGCGCATCCCTGCTCCCCCTACCCAGCCTCTTCACACACACAGCACTGCGAATCCTGCTCCCTCTACCCAGCCTCTTCACACACACAGCACTGCGAATCCCTGCTCCCCCTACCCAGCCTCTTCACACACACAGCACTGCGCATCCCTGCTCCCCCTACCCACCCGTCCTTTCTCCGAGAAAAAGAGCCTTCCGAAGCAATTGGCCACCGGTTTCTGAAGGTTTTCCCAGACCTTTTCCTGACGGTTTTGAGACCCTGGTACAAATCATGGCTCTTAATCCTTCCTTCTGCTTTCTGCACAACGCTGCTCTTGTTCCTTCTGCACAGAACCCAACATTTCAATCCATGAGTCAGTTTTCACCCTTGATAAAACAACCAGGAAATCAAACAGAAAGTGTGGGATTATGCCAAAATTTGCCAAGCTGGGAGAACGGTTTCTTAACTTGCAACAAGAGGTGTCAGAATTTCCTTTTAAATACACACAAGCTGTGTTTCCCAGAATTTCTTTGTAGCACGGTTGCTTTCCCGTTTGAAATCAAGTCCCTGGGACTGCTGTTCCCAGAAACATTTCAATAAGAAAGATGACAACTAAAGGAACCAACAGGCTGGCACACTACAAGAAAATTTTCACTAAAATGAAGCTCCACATTTGTCTAAGGAGGAAAATGTGGCAGACAGGACAGACTTCTCCCTGGGGTGGCCTGAAAGACTGTCCCATGGCTGACAGCATAATTAAACCTCAAGAGGGTGGCTTCCTGGGACAGGCAGAATTCACAGGCTTTCCTGAAGGGCCTCTGCACTTGGTGGCTACAGCCAACTGGGGTCCCCACCTGGATATTCTGTCACCCCTGGTTCAGCCTTTGCTCCCCAACTCCTCCTCCGTCACTTTAATGTCAGAATCAAAAGTGGGTTTGCTGAATACAAAACCGCACTAGATATTCAGCATTATCTCTAGAAGGTAACCTTTCTGACATAGGTTTAATCCTTGGCTCATGCCAGTGCCCACTCCCTGCCTCCCTGGGACAGGCTCTTAACTGCCCAGTCGCCGCCTCCTGGAGCCCCACGCCTCGCCCGGCCTCCCTGGGCCTCACTCCTCTCCCAGGGGCCTGCGCACCAGCGCTCTTGCCCTGCAGTGTCTCAGAGTGGCGCATGATGGTGGTGATTCAGCCTATGAGGTCAATACCCCAATATATGCATTTAAATTTTTACATATCAATATATTCTACAATATAGTGATGAACCATAAGATTTATGCTAATAATTTAACTTTTTTTTTCCACTCAGAATAACATTAGATACCAAATAAAACTACCATGACAAGCAGAGGAAAAGACTGCAGAAGAGAGGAAAAGTCTGCAGAAGAAAGGAAAAGGTTTTATACCCTAATACCTTCATTTTCTCTGGCTTTTTGAACAAGTGGCTCTGCACTTTCAGTTTGTACTGAGCCCTGCAAAGTCTGTGGCCAGTTCTGCCTCTAGGACCTGCTTGGATGCTAAGGGCTGGGGAGCAAAGTGGAAAGGCAGCCTTACTCCAACCTTCAGAGATGTCTCTCCCAAGAGCCTTATGCCCTCATCTGGGGATGTGCACCCACAAGGAGAATGGCACCTACCATGGGTGGCCCTTCAAGGCTCCAAAGCTGAAACTGAGGAACATGGAGCTAGTAGAGACCTTGTGCAATCATCTGTTTCCCCCAGGAGCCAAGTCACAAAAGAGCGACACTTGGTGACCAGCATCAGGTCCAATGGCCAGCAGACGTCCAAGTCCCCAGATCCAGAGCATGATGTCATGAGGTTAAGCAGCCAGAGGTCAGGTTCCTGCTCTGTGTGCTGTTCTTGACAGTAAAAAACTACAAACAAGAAGCCTAGGGTCCCAGCACCAGCCTTGACAGGTGCTGTTCCCAGCTACTTTGCTTCTTTGACCTTGCCTTGTCTTCCCACACCTTGATCTCCTCCCCAGAAGGAAGTTTTCCAAGACCAGGAATACCTAGTGAACTCCCTGGGTCCCTTAAACACTGCTGCTTCAATAAATACCAAGTGCCTACACGGTACCCAGTGCTGGGATGGGTATCAGTCTCAGAGGTTGGGAACAGAGTTCTGCCTTCAAGGAGCAGCCTTGACACAGGTCAGGTAGCCAAGAACCCTCCTCTCTGCCATTCCTCCTCCTTATCGACTCAGGACCTATTCAAAACCGGCTGCAGGGAGAACCCAACCCATGGAGCTCCGGGAGACCCCTGAAGACCAGCCCAGCGTAACCCTCTAGCTCCCACATGGTCTCTTCCAGAACTCCTCCCTTATGGGTCTCATGTTTAAGAAAGCTGTGTCCACCAAACTGTTTTCATTAAGTAATAATTAATGTCTTCCATTTCTTACTAATCAGAGACATGTGCCATCACCAATCAGCCCAGGAAACCAAGGGCTGCTGCCCTTCCAAGGCACTTCAGTTCCCAGCAAAAATAAGAAGGAGCTACCCCGAGCCTTGGGTAGCCTGAGTTGGAGCAATGGCACCACATCATGGGGCTCCTTCAAGTATCGACGCTGGCTCTCACCTGTGAGCTGGGCTTGCAGCCACCATTACTACCATGGTTACCACATTAGAGACTGACGACCCATGGTTCTAGTCCCAGCTCTGATACTTCACTGAAACTTCATGGACCTGAGTGTTATCATCTGAAGAACAGAATAACCCCTGTGCTGCAGCTTATAGGAACTGCTGTTTGTTACAAGGATCTAGTATGAAAAGGTATAAAAAAAAGACAAGTGCCTTCACTGTTGGAATGCACAGGATTACTACACGTTTCCACATAGGTAAAATGGAACTAGTAACAGCTCCTACTTCATCAAGTTGTAAGAATTAAATCAGATTATAGTTATAAAACAGTTCCTGGATTTTTCAAAAAGTTGAAAGATGAGGTTATTCCATAATTGTTACTACTATGATTGCCGCTGCTGTTAATGGCACTAATATCAAAATTACTACTATATCCTGCTACCTGGCTAAGGGACTCATGGGAAAACAGAGCGGTGTTAAGTACAAGTCTTCTTAGAGGGGATGTCAGCATCGCCTAATCTAGAATCTAGAGAACCAGGAGTACTTCCATATATATTTTGTCCCTACATAATACACAGTTGAACCCAAAGTGCAGAAACCAAAAGTAAAATCCACCTGTCTTAGCTTAAGGTGCTCTCCTTCAAGAAATGGATTCTGTCAAGTATTCAAACATCTGCTAAGTATCAGGTGCAACTGATGCATCCTGAAAACCTCACACAACTGTCCAGGCAAGGACCCACTGGGGAAAGTAAAGTCAGCTGTGCAGATGCTTTGTCCCTCTAACTGAGTCCTATTAGAGAACTCCCCCCACCTACCCACCAAAGAAATAGAAAATTCAGAAATGCTCATGGCAAACCCAAGAAAGCAGGCTGAACAGAACCATTTCTTATGTGGGGGAAAGGAGAATAATTACTCTGAAACCTTTAAGTCTTCAAAACACTGTCACAGGAGGTAGAAAATAGCTGCCACAGGGTCCCAGGGGCACTGTCACACCTGCTTTCTCCTCTGCCCAGAAGGACTGGGCCCAGACCCTGTAGGCAGGGAACCAGGGCTTGCTGAAGGGTAATCACAGGGATTTTACAGAGTTGCCCTGGAAGAGTCAGCAAGAGATGAAAGGGCCTGACCTGTGGTGGCACAGTGGAAAGAGTGTGGACCTGGAAAGCTGAGGTTGCTGGTTCAAAACCCTGAGCTTGGCCAGTCAAGGCACATACGAGAAGCAACTATGAGGTGATGCTTCCTGCCCCTCTCCACCCCCCCTTCCTCTCTGTGTCTCCCCTCTTTCTAAAGTCAATAAATAAAATCTTTTTAAAAAGACAGAGAGAGAGCAATGAAGGACAGGAAGCTGTGATAATGGCCTAAGATCCTACATACCCCTCAGGTCTCTCAGCTCAAGATTTTGCCTAGAACTTCATGGAAAAGACAGAAACCATGAACAAGAGAGGTGAGTACCGCTCCCCTCAGCAAACCTACCAAACTCCTTGCACGGGCTGAGGTACTCGCAGCCCTTCCCCGTCAGTGAGGGAAGCGCCCTGCTCCCACCTGAGACCACAGACACTGATGCCCTGGGCAGAATTGCTGCTCTGGCAGTTGTCCAGCCTCCCTCCTGCAGCATCTCTTTCTCCCTCTCTACCATCAGAACCAGCCACACTCTATAATTTCCTACAATTTCTCCCTCAAACCCACATCCACTCTAGTTCTCAGCTAATTTCTCAACTCGACTTTGTAACAACGCTGCACCAAAGAGTCACCCAAACTTCCCATCTCTTGACTCCACGGCGTCTCTTCCATCTACTCCAACCAGGTTTTGCCCTTTAGGCTTCTGGGAGCCCTCGTCCTCCTAAGTTTCCTTCTATCGTCTCAGTCCTTCTAAGTCTGCTTTGCTGAATCCACCTCTTTCCCAGCCTCTCAATGCTGCTCTGTCTCCAGGATTGGGGCATTAAATCCTGTTGTCTTGAATAACGCCTGTTAATACCCAAATGAATCTCTTCAGTCCTTTCTCTCCCTTAGCTTCAGATGCATACATCTAACTTGTTGTTCACATCTCAAATGTAACATGGCAGAACAAGATCTCACACTCTTTCCCACCCCAAACCTGCGCCTCCCCCAGCCTTCCCATCTCAATGTTGTGAGCACCAACCATCCACCCAGGTGCTCAAGCCTCAAGGAGTCATCTTTGACTTTTCTCTTCCAAATCATTGAGCCTGAATCGGACCGCCCCTCTCCATCTCCATTGCTACCACCTGCAGTCAAGCCATCACCAGCTCCTGCCTGGACTACAGCAACAGCCGCTCACTGCTATCTTGTCCACTACAGTTACCCAACCACACCCACTCTGTAGCATGTAGAATGACTTTTATTTTTATTTTTTTATTGATTTGAGAGAGAGAGAGAGAGAGGAACATCGATCTGTTCTTCTATGTGCCCTGACAAGGATAGAACCGGCAACCTCTGTGCTTCAGAATGATGCTCTACCCACCAAACTATCCAGCCAGGGCGAGAGTGATCTTTCTAAAAATGCAAATCAAATTGCTGTTTTCTGCTTAAAATCCTCCAATAACACCTCACTGGACTTAGAATACTGTATAGCCTGACCCATGGTGGCACAGTGGATAAAGCATCAACCTGGAACACTGAGGTCACTAGTTTAAAACCCTGGGCTTGCCTGGTCAAGGCACACACAGGAATCAACTACTACAAGCTGATGCTTCCCACTTCTTCCCCCTTTCTTTCTCTTTCCCTCTCTACCCCCCCCAAAATCAATAAATACATTTTTTTCTTCTGTATTTTTCCAAAGTGAGAAGCAGTGGGGGGGGGGGGGCAGAAAGACAGACTCCTGCATACATACGACCGGGATCCACCCAGCATGCCCACCAGGGGGTGATACTTGGCCATTCTGTGGTATCACTCCACTGCAACCAGAGCCATTCTAGCGCCCAAGGTGGAGGCCATGGAGCCATCCTCAGCGCCCAGACCAACTTTGCTCCCATGGAGCCTTGGCTGCAGGAGAGGAAGAGAGAGACAGAGAGGAAGGAGAGGGGGAAGGGTGGAGAAACAGATGGGCACTTCTCCTGTGTGCCCTGGCCGGGAATCGAACCCAGAACTTCCACACGCCAGGCTAAAGCTCTACCACTGAGCAAACCGGCCAAAGTTTCAATAAATAAAGTTTTTAAAAATCTAAAAATCAAGCATCGGACTGGGACACAAAGGACCCAGGTTCGAAACCCCGAAGTTGTCGGCTTGAGTGCAGGTTCATCTGGGTTAAGCACAGCTCACCAGCTTGAACCCAAGGTCCCTGGCTTGAGCAAGGGGTCACTCAGTCTGCTGAAGGCCTGTGGTCAAGGCACATATGAGAAAGCAATCAATGAACAACTAAGGTGCTACAGTGAAAGAATTGATGCTTCTCATCTCTTTCCCTTCCTGTCTGTCCCTATCTGTCCCTCTCTCTCTCTGTCACAAAAATATATATATATCTAAAAATCATTTATATATTAAAAAAAGAATAAAGCGCCTGACCTGTGGTGGCGCAGTGGATAAAGCGTCGACCTGGAAATGTTGAGGTCGCCGGTTCAAAACCCTGGGCTTGCCTGGTCAAGGCACATATGGGAGTTGATGCTTCCAGCTCCTCCCCCTTCTCTCTCTCTGTCTCTCCTCTCTCTCCCTCTCTGTCTCTCTCCTCTCTAAAAATGAATAAAAAATAGAAATAAAAAAATAAAAAAGAATAAAGCATAAAAACTTCTAACCTTGACTCACAAAGCCTTACACTGTTTAGCTCACTGTTTGGGCTTCTCATGCCACTTTCTCCCTTGTTCACCACATTCCAGCCACCCTGGCCTTTCTGCCTTCTGCTCCATGAACTTGAAGCTTTTTGCCTTAAAGTTTGCACTGGCTGTTCCCTCTTCCAGAAATGCTTTGCCATCTCCTCAACACAAGGATGGATCTTCTTTTGTCATTTATCTTTTACCTTTTCAGAAACACCACCACTGACCTTCCATCTAACCAAGCCACTCAGTCACTGATATCACCCTATTTTAACTCCCTGCATAGTAGTTACCACTCACTACCTGATATTATTGTTTGCCTATTTACTTATTTTCTGCTCCCCACCCCCACCCCCAGTAGATTGCAAGCTCCATGAGAACCAGGAGCTTGTCTGTCTCATTCACCTCTATAGTCCCAATGCCTAAAACAATGTGTGGCACACAGGAGATAGATAAGAAATATTAATGGATGCAGTTAACAGTGGGTCAGAGAGGTCACTGACAAAAGGTTCTAATGGTCCCAACCAGCTCCCCAACTTCACACACACGCACACACAAGAGACAGGACAGCACAACCACAGCCAACAGTCCTAGTGCTCACTTCTATAAATCTCAGTCATCAGGGGTTCAACCATCCTGCAAGAGCCCAAACCCAGGAGGGAGGCTTGGGGACTTTATGGACCATCTAAGCATCAAAAATGTTGCTCTGCTGCCAGCTAGCAGTGTTTTCAAGTTGTTGAACAAAGGATTTCTGACTCACAGTCCCCAAAACGACACTTAGTCGTTTATTAGTCAGACCACCGACCGGACAAACCTTAAGCTAGCTCTTTCACTCAGTAAACAAACAGTTACCGAGTGCCTACTCTGTGCCAGGCACTGGGGCAAAGGATCAAAAGCAGTTTCTGACCTCATGGAGCTCGCTAGCCAGCAGGCAGAGGAAGAAAGGCTGCAATACAGGTATAGCCTGGTGCGGTAAAGACTGTGCTAGTGTTATCGTCTGAACGGCGTCTCGATTTCATTTCTACAGACTCAAATCTGCAATAACTTGGATAGTGCCCGGTCTTTTGCGGAAAAGCTACTCCTTGACTAAGCAGAGGCAGGAGCCGATTGCCTCTGTTGAGCACCGGCTACAGAGAAGCCGAGTTCAGGAAATATTGGTTAATCGCCCGCCCCGCAGGCTGCAGCAGTGGAAGGGCAGTGGGGCGGGGTGGGGTGCGGTTCCAACTCTCCACTACCATCCCTGAGAACGCGGCCGAGTAGAAAGGCTACGCCAAACGAGATTCTCTTCGTCTCTTCGCCCCTTCTTCAACCTCCCCACCCCAGATTCCCGGACCCCGGACGGAACTGCTAAGACTACTCTCCCCACCCCTGCTCATCCCGGTCCCAGCTCAGCGCAGCCGGATACCCCAAAGGGGAGGCGTGTCCGACCCCTCACTCCAGCGCCCATAGGAAACCCAATTGCCGGGTCCAGGTCACAGTTTGCAGCCCCAGCCCCCGCGGCGGGCCGGATCCCGGACCCCTGGACCCCCGCCCCGGTCCGCCAGCAGAGATGTGGACCCCACCCCGCCTCCCGCCCGCCTCACAACTCGGGCAAACAAAACCCCACACATCTGCGGCCGCGGCGCTGTGCGCGCCAACTCCGCCAGGACCCGCGCCGGGGGAGGGGGCGCGGGCGTGCGGCGGGAACCGGGTGGGACCCGGCAACACAGGTGCGAGCGCGGCGGCGCCCAGTCACTCACTCGATGAAGTAGCTGGCGCCCTCCTCCGTGAAGCCCTCCTCCCAGCCGCGGGGCAGGTCTGCGGAAACGCGAGGAAAGTTAAGGTCAAACTTGGCCGTCCAGGAGCGCGCCCCCCCCGGGCGCCCCCCACCCCCTGCCGCCCCGCCGCCCACCTGAGCGGATCATGTGGCCGGAGTTGACGGGCTCTCCGGTGCGCGGGTGCAGCCAGGTCGTGCAGCGGAGCTGGTCACTGCCGGGAGAGAGGTGCACCTGTTAGCGCCGCCGCCGCCCGGGGGGCGCCCGCCAGGCCCCGCACCCCGCCCGGCCCCTCGCCCCCGCCCGCGGCCCCGCGTTCCCGCGCCGCACTTGATGAAGAAGACGCGGCCGTCCTGACACACGCCATAGGACCAGTGCTCAGGTAAAGTGTCCCGCCCGATCGCCGCCGCCGCCGCCATGTTCGCCGAGCACGGAGCCGCCGTGGGCGCCGCGGGGCGTGGGGGAGGGAGAGGAGGCGGGGGCGGGGGCGGCGCGGGCGGCGGCCCGGCGGGCTCTGCCTGCGCGGGCCCGGACGGCACCCCGGGGCGCTCCATCTCTGTGCGGGCTTCTCCCGGAGCAGGCGTGCGGCCAGGTCCCGGGCGTTCGCAGTCCCGGGACGGCCGCAGGAGTTCACCGTCGCACGGGCTCGCCTGAGAACAGTGGCCGCGGCCTTTGTCCCCAGGACTACCCCGCCCCCAGCCCGCCGCGCGCCCCTTGGCCTCTGAGGCCGGGAGATTCGGGTTGGGCGGGGGCCGCTGTCGGGGTTGCGGGGCGAACTCCGGAAACAGGGTGCACCCCAAATGCTCCAGTAAACCCCACCCGGTCCCTGCGACAGAACTTTTCTTCCCGGAAACTGTACTAATTTCCGAACCGTGTAAACCTAAACAGGTTACTTCCATATTCCGACCTTCAGTTTCTTCCTCTAAAAATTAAAGTTAATAAATATTACACGGGATTGTTGTGCAGGTTAAATGAAGTAACAATGGTATAAACTGCTTACCTGGTCCGTGGCATGTAGTAGGTCCTCCATTAAAGCCAGGTCAGGCATGATTTCGTTTACCCAAGATTGCAGTGGGAATGTGAAGCCCGAGGGTGCAGGAACTCTCCCCACATACCCACCCACAGCCTAATGTTGCAGGGATCTCGAGTTCTGCCTTCAGTTCTCATCAAGTGACAGAAAGAGGTGCTGAAGGCTGGACTGGGACTGTGTCTCATCCATCCGTTGATCTTTAGAAAAGCAGATCCTCCAGGCAGGACCTCCCTCCGGTGGGGCTCTGGAAGGTTCTTTAAAAGGCTGGAGCCTTCTCATATTCAGGTTTCTGCTCTCATCTCAGCTTCTCTGACCCCTCTTCCAAAGGAGATTCTCCCCCTCCTCCCTTCACTATCTAGTCCAGGGGTCCCCAAACTACGGCCCGCGGGCCACATGCAGCCCCCTGAGGCCATTTATCCGACCCCCACCGCACTTCTGGAAGGGGCACCTGTTTCATTGGTGGTCAGTGAGAGGAGCATAGTTCCCGTTGAAATACTGGTCAGTTTGTTTATTTAAATTTACTTGTTCTTTATTTTAAATATTGTATTTGTTCCTGTTTTGGTTTTTTTACTTAAAAATAAGATATGTGCAGTGTGCATAGGGATTTGTTCATAGTTTTTTTTATACTCCGGCCCTCCAACAGTCTGAGGGACAGAGAACTGGCCCCCTATGTAAAAAGTTTGGGGACCCCTGATCTAGTCCATTACTGTGTACACTTAATTGAAGTTCTTATTTGTGTGTGTTTCTTTATCGCCTTATTGTTTCAGATTAGCCCCCTGCCCTCACTAAAATGTCAGCTGGATGAGAGGAGGGGCCTTGATCTGTCTCATACAAGGCCATATCCACAGCATCTGTAACAGGGCCTGACTCAGGTATGCAGTCAAATGCTGAATGAGGGTATGAAACACTCTGCAATGACACTCTGCACACCCAGCAGGGACAGATGGGAAGCTGGTTTCTGGGAGATATCAGGCCCACCTTTGAGGGACATAGGCAGTTGTTGATGGTTGATGTGAGAAGAGACCCACATAAAAGTGAGACAGCAGGCCCTGGCCGGTTGGCTCAGCGGTAGAGCGTTGGCCTGGCATGCAGGAGTCCCGGGTTCGATTCCCCGCCAGGGCACACAGGAGAGGCGCCCATCTGCTTCTCCACCCCTCCCCCACTCCTTCCTCTCTGTCTCTCTCTTCCCCTCCCGCAGCCGAGGCTCCATTGGAGCAAAGATGGCCCGGGCGCTGGGGATGGCTCTGTGGCCTCTGCCTCAGGCGCTAGAATGGCTCTGGATGCAACAGAGCGATGCCCCAGAGGGGCAGAACATCGCCCCCTGGTGAGCATGCCGGGTGGATCCCGGTTGGGCGCATGCGGGAATCTGTCTGACTGCCTCCCTATTTCCAGCTTCGGAAAAATGAAAAAAAAAAAAAAAAAGTGAGACAGCAGGCAATATGGGCATTACTTATTCAGATGGGTGCCCCAGCCTGACCAGGCCGTGGTGCAGTGGATAGAGCATCGGACTGGGATGCCGAGGACCCAGGTTCGAGACCTCGAGGTCGCCAGCTTGAGCACGGGCTCATCTGGTTTGAGCAAAAAGCTCACCAGCTTGGACCCAAGGTCACTGGCTCCAGCAAGGAGTTATTCGGTCTGCTGAAGGCCTGCGGTCAAGGCACATATGAGAGGGCAATCAATGAACAACTAAGGTGTCACAGTGCGCAATGAGAAACTGATGATTGACTGCTTCTCATCTCTTCGTTCCTGTCTGTCTGTCCCTGTCTATCCCTCTCTCTGACTCTCTCTCTGTCTCTGTAAAAAAAAAAAGAAGAAGCCTGACCACGTGGTGGCGCAGTGGATAGAGTGTCAGACTGGGATGCTGAAGGACCCAGGTTCGAGACCCCGAGGTCGCCAGCTTGAGCGTGGGCTCATCTGGCTTGAGCAAAGAGCTCACCAGCTTAGACCCAAGGTCGCTGGCTCCAGCAGGGGGTTACTCGGTCTGCTGAAGGCCCGCGGTCAAGGCACATGTGAGAAAGCAATCAATGAACAACTAAGAAGTCGCAACGCGCAACAAGAAACTGATGATTGATGCTTCTCATCTCTCTCCGTTCCTGTCTGTCTGTCCCTGTCTATCTCTGCCTCTGAAAAAAAAAAAAAAAAAAAAAAAAGAAGAAGAAGAAGAAGGGTGCACCAGACAGGTGGAATTCAGCTGGCCCTAAAGGATTGGTAAGATTGACTGGGAAGGGGAGGAAGGGGAGAGCAAACAGGGTTGTGGAAGGGGTGTGGGATGTTGAGGAAGCCATACATATGCCCTTCCTTGGGAACAGACAGTGGTATTGGAGGAGACTCAACAGGAGTTAGAGAAAGGGAACTGGTGTGATTGTGGAGGACCCTGAACACCTGTCTGAGAGGGTCTCCTGCTTTTGAGGAGATTCTTGAGCAAATGACAATGGGAAAATAGTGTTTTCATTGTTGAACATTAATTTAACATAACGCATTAAGTGGCAAAGGTCATGAACACACAATTCACTAAAAAAAAAGTAATACAGCCTGACCAGGCAGTGCGCAGTGGATAGAGCGTCGGACTGGGATGCTGAGGACCCAGGTTCGAGACCCCGAGGTAGCCAGCTTGATCGCGGGCTCATCTTGTTTGAGCAAAAGCTCACCAGCTTGAGCCCAAGGTCGCTGGCTTGAGCAAGGGGTTACCTGGTCTGTTGAAGGCCCGCGGTCAAGGCACATAAAACAAACAAACAAAAAAAACTTCATGGAACATAAAAAATCAGCAAAACTTGACATCACTAAAGGATCACAATAACCTTCTAGTAAGCAATCCCAAAGAGAGGGAGATCTGCAATGTTCCTGATAAGTGATTTAAAATAGCTGTTTTATATATTTTTTTTTATAGGTTCCCGACCCCTGCCCTAGTGGGAGGTTGGGTGAGGGGAATTTGAGGGGTTTTTAAAAATATTTTATTGATTGATTTTTAGAGAGAGGGGAGAGGGGAGGGGGAGGAACAGGAAGCATCAACTCCCATATGTGCCTTGACCAGGCAAGCCCAGGGTTTCGAACCGGCAACCTGAATGTTCCAGGTCGACGCTTTATCCCACTGCACCACCACAGGTCAGGCTAAAATAGCTGTTTTAAAGAAATGCAATGAGCCTGACCAGGCGGTGGCGCAGTGGATAGAGCGTCGGACTGGGATGCGGAGGTACCCAGGTTCGAGACTCCGAGGTCGCACGTGGGCTCATCTGGCTTGAGCAAAGAGCTCGCCAGCTTGGACCCAGGGTCGCTGGCTCCAGCAAGGGGTTACTCGGTCTGCTGAAGGCCCACGGTCAAGGCACATGTGAGAAAGCAATCGATGAACAACTAGGAAGTCGCGACGCGCAACGAGAAACTGATGATTGATGCTTCTCATCTCTCTCTGTTCCTGTCTGTCTGTCCCTGTGAAATGCAATGAACTACAAGAAAATACAGAAAGACAATTCAATGAAATCAAGAAAACAATATATGAACAAAATAAGTTTAAGAAAGAGAAATCATAAAAAAAGAACCAAATTCTGAAGCTGAAGAATACAATGAATTAAATGAAAAAACGCAATAGAGAGCATCAATAGAAGAATGAATCAAGCAGAAGAATCTGTGAGTTAGACAATAAGAACTTTGAAATTTCCTAGTCAGAGAAGAAAAAATGATGAAAAAGAGTAAAGTAGCCCTGGCCGGTTGGCTCAGCGGTAGAGCGTCGGCCTAGCGTGCGGAGGACCCGGGTTCGATTCCCGGCCAGGGCACATAGGAGAAGCGCCCATTTGTTTCTCCACCCCTCCGCCGCGCTTTCCTCTCTGTCTCTCTCTTCCCCTCCTGCAGCCAAGGCTCCATTGGAGCAAAGATGGCCCAGGCGCTGGGCATGGCTCTGTGGCCTCTGCCTCAGGCACTAGAGTGGCTCTGGTCGCAATATGGCGACGCCCAGGATGGGCAGAGCATCACCCCCTGGGGGGCAGAGCACCGCCCCTGGTGGGCGTGCCGGGTGGATCCCGGTCGGGCGCATGCGGGAGTCTGTCTGACTGTCTCTCCCTGTTTCTAGCTTCAGAAAAATGAAGAAAAAAAAAAAAAAACAACAACAACAAAAAAAAGAGTAAAGTAAGTCTACATTATCAGTGGGATACCATCCAAAGAAATAATTTGGGGCCCTGGCTGGTTGGCTCAGCGGTAGAGCGTCGCCCTAGCGTGCGGAGGACCCGGGTTCGATTCCCGGCCAGGGCACACAGGAGAAGCGCCCATTTGCTTCTCCACCCCTCCGCCGCGCTTTCCTCTCTGTCTCTCTCTTCCCCTCCTGCAGCCAAGGCTCCACTGGAACAAAGATGGCCCGGGCGCTGGGGATGGCTCTGTGGCCTCTGCCTCAGGCGCTAGAGTGGCTCTGGTCGCAACATGGCGACGCCCAGGATGGGCAGAACAACGCCCCCTGGTGGGCAGAGCAGTCGCCCCATGGTGGGCGTGCCGGGTGGATCCCGGTCGGGCGCATGCGGGAGTCTGTCTGACTGTCTCTCCCTGTTTCCAGCTTCAGAAAAATGAAAAAAAAAAAAAAAAGAAAGAAATAATTTGGTCCTGGCCGGTTGGCTCAGTGGTAGAGCGTTGGCCTAGTGTGCAGAAGTCCCGGGTTCAATTCCCGGCCAGGGCACACAGGAGAGGCACCCATCTGCTTCTCCACCCCTCCCCCTCTCCTTCCTCTCTGTCTCTCTCTTCCTCTCCCGCAACCAAGGCTCCATTGGAGCAAAGTTGGCCCTGGTGCTGAGGATGGCTCTATGGCCTCTGCCCCAGGTGCTAGAATGGCTCTGATTGAGGCAGAGCGACACGCCAGATGGGCAGAGCATTGCCCCCTGGTGGGCATGCCGGGTGGATCCCGGTCGGGTGCATGCGGGAGTCTGTCTGACTGCCTCCCCGTTTCCAACTTCAGAAAAATACAAAAAAATTAAAAATTAAAAAAAATTAAAAAAAAAAATTGTGGCCTGGCCTGTGGTGGCGCAGTGGATAAAGCATCAACCTGGAATGCTGAGGTTGCCGGTTTGAAACCCTGGGCTTGCCCGGTCAAAGCACATACAAGAAGCAACTAGTATGCCTGACCAGGCAGTGGTGCAGTGGATAGAGCATCGGACTGGGATGCAGAAGACCCAGGTTCGAGACCCCAAGGTCGCCAGCGTGAGCGTGGGCTCACCTGGTTTGAGCAAAAATTCACCAGCTTGGACCCAAGGTCGCTGGCTCAAGCAAGGGATTACTCGGTCTGCTGAAGGCCCATGGTCAAGGCACATATGAGAAAGCAATCAATGAACAACTAAGGTGTTGCAATGCGCAACGAAAAACTACTGATTGATGCTTCTCATCTCTCCGTTCCTGTCTATCTGTCCCTGTCTATCCTTCACTCTGACTTTCTCTGTCTCTGTAAAAAAATAAAATTAAAAAAAAAAAAAAGAAGAAGCAACTAGTACAAGTTGATGCTTCCCACTCCTTCTCCCCCCAGTCTTCACTGGGATTTCTCTCTCTCTAACCCCTCAAAAACAATAAAATAAATAAAAAAGAAATGATGGCTGAGAACTTCACAAATCTTGGGAGAGATTTGGATATTTAAGTACATAAAGCTCATAAGTCAACAAACAAATTAAAGAGGTCCTCTTCAGGACACATTATAATAAAAATGTCAAGTTCAGGCCAGGTAGCTCAGTTGGTTAGAGCAGTGGTCCCCAACCTTTTTTGGGCCATGGACCAGTGGAATGTCAGAAAATATTTTCAAGGACCAGCCTTTAGGGTGGGATGGATAAATGTATCACATGACTGAGACAAGCATCAAGAGTGAGTCTTGGGCCTGACCAGGCGTGGCGCAGTGGATAGAGTGTCGGACTGGGACACGGAGGACCCAAGTTCGAGACCCCAAGGTCGCTAGCTTGAGCGCGGGCTCAGCTGGTTTGAGCAAAAGCTCACCAGCTTGAGTCCAAGGTGGCTGGCTCAAGCAAGGGGTTACTCGGTCTGCTGAAGGCCCATGGTCAAGGCACATATGAGAAAGCAATCAATGAACAACTAAGGTGTTGCAACGGGCAACGAAAAACTAATGATTGATGCTTCTCATCTCTCCACTCCTGTCTGTCTGTCCCTGTCTATCCCTTTCTCTGACTCTCTCTTTCTGTCTCTGTAAAAATAAAAAAATTAAAAAAAAAATAAAATGATAAATTCCTAGAAAGTTTGATCACAGAAAAATAAATAAATAAATAAAAATTAAAAAAAAAAAAAAGAGTGAGTCTTGGCCCTGGCCGGTTGGCTCAGCGGTAGAGCATCAGCCTGGCGTGCGGGGGACCAAGGTTCGATTCCCAGCCAAGGCACATAGGAGAGGCGCCCATTTGCTTCTCCACCCACCCCCCTCCTTCCTCTCTGTCTCTCTCTTCCCCTCCCGCAGCCAAGGCTCCATTGGAGCAAGGATGGCCCGGGTGCTGGGGATGGCTCCTTGGCCTCTGCCCCAGGCGCTAGAGTGGCTCTGGTCTTGGCAGAGCGACGCCCCGGAGGGGCAGGGCATCGCCCCCTGGTGGGCAAAGCCTCGCCCCTGGTGGGCGTGCCAGAGGATCCTGGTTGGGCGCATGTGGGAGAGGGATGCAAAGAAAATTAAATTTAAAAAATTTTAAAAAAAGAGTGAGTCTTAGACAGATGTAACAGAGGGAATCTGGTCATTTTTAAAAAATAAAATATCATTCAGACTTAAATATAAATAAAACGGAAATAATATAAGTTATTTATTCTTTCTCTGCAGACAGGTACCAAATGGCCCATGGACCGATACCAGTCCGTGGCCCGGGGGTTGGGGAACCACTAGGTTAAAGCATCGTCCTGATACACCAAGGTTGTGGGTTCCATCTTGGTAAGGGCATATACAAGAGTCAACAAATGAATGCATGAATATGCATGAATGCGGGAAACAACAGATTGATGTTTCTTCTCTCTCTCTCTCTCTCTCTGTCCCTCTTTCCCTTCCTCTCCAAAATCAATAAATAAAAATTTTATTTATTTATTTAAGTAGCCCTGGTCAGGTAAGTTAGTTGGTTAGAGCATCATCTCCACATGCCAAAGTAGCAGGTTCTATCCCCAGTCAGGGCACATACAAAGAATTGATCAATCAATACATACATAAATAAATGGAACAACAGCCTGACCTGTGGTGATGCAGTGGATAAAGCATTGACCTGGAATGCTGAAGTCACTCGTTCAAGGCCCTGGGCTCATTGGGTCAAGGCACATGTGAGAAGCAACTACAAGGTGATGCTTCCTGCTCCTTGGCCGCCCACCTTGCCTTTCTCTTTCTTTCTCCTTTTTCTAAAACTCAATAAATAAAAATTTTTAATAAAACAGAATAAATGGAACAACAAATTGATGTTTCTCTCGGTCACTAAAAGAAAGGGAAGGAGGGAGGGAGGAAGAGAGAGAGAGAAAGAGAAGAAAGAAAAAGAAAGAAAGAAAGAAAGAAAGAAAAGAAAGAAAGAGAGAAAGAAAGGAGGGAGGGAGGAAGGAAGGAAGGAAGGAAGGAAGGAAGGAAGGAAGGAAGGAAGGAAGGAAGGAAAAGGAAAGGAAAAAGGGAGAGGGAGAGGGAGAGGGAAAGGGAAAGGGAAAGGGAAAGGGAAAGGGAAAGGAAGAAGTGAGAAGGAACTGCTGCATCCTGGCATCCAGCCCTTACGTCCCACCACCATCACCGTCATGCCCAAGAGAAAGGCTGAAGGAGATGCTAAAGGAGGTAAGGCCAAGGTGAAGGATGAACCACAGAGATAACACACCAGGGTGTCAGTTAAACCTGCTGCTCCAAAGCCAGATCCCGCCTGACTAGGCGGTGGCACAGTGGATAGAGCATCGAACTGGGATGCAGAGGACCCAGGTTCGAGACCCCGAGGTCGCCAGCTTGAGCGCGGGCTCATCTGGTTTGAGCAAAGTCCCACCAGCTTGGACCCAAGTCTGGCTCCAGCAAGGGGTTGTTCGGTCTGCTGAGGGCCCGCGGTGAAGGCACATATGAGAAAGCAATCAATAAACAACTAAGGTGTTGCAATGTGCAATGAAAAACTAATGATTGATGCTTCTCATCTCTCTCTGTTCCTCTCTGTCCTTGTCTATCCCTCTCTCTGACTCATTCTCTGTCTCTGTAAAATATAAATAAATTAATTTAAAAAGAAAAAAAGCCAGATCCCAAGCCTAAAAAGGCCCCTGCAAAGAAGGAAAGAAGGTACCCACAAAGAAAAAGGTGAAAGCTGACTCTGGCAAGGATGAGATACCCTGCAGAAAGTGGAGGTGCCAAACAGACCAGGCACTGGAGGCTGAAGGTGCTGGAGATGCCAAGTGAAGTGTGTGCATTTTTGGTAACTGTATTTCTGGTGACGGTACAGTTTGAAATGCTGTTTTTTGCCTGACCAGGCGGTGGATACACTGTCGACCTGGGGTGCTGATGACCCAAGTTCAAAAACCTGAGGTCGCCAGCTTAAGCATGGGCTCATCAAGCTTGAGTGTGGGCTCAACAGTTTGAGCCTAGGGTTGCCGGCTTGAGTGTGAGATCATAGACTTGAGCCCAGAGGTCACTGGCTTAAAGTCTAAGGTCGCTGACTTGAGCCCAAGGTCTCTGTCTTCAGCAAGGGGTTATTGGCATGGCTCTAGCCCCCAGGTCAAGGCACATATGAGAAAGCAATCAATGAACAACTAAGGTGCCACAACTATGAGTTGATGCTTCTCATCTCTCTCCCTTCCTGCCTGTCTGTCCCTGTCTGTCTGCAACTCCCTCACTAAAAAAGAAAAAAAAGAAAAGAAAAATGCTGGGGTTTTTTTTATTACAGAACACTTCATTGTTGTTTTTTGGGGGGAAGGACATACAGTACTAATAGAATGGTTCCAAAGTGGAACTGTCATAGGAAAAAACACCCTTCCCTTCCAGTTTTGAGAGATTTCCCTTTGGATGCTGGGAGGAGGGATCCCTTGATGTAGACACACATTAGCCACCTTGGTACAAAAACACTTTGTGGTGTGGAAAAACTAAAATTTATTATGTCCTTTTTTTTGTATTTTTCTGAAATTGGAAACAGGGAGGCAGTCAGACAGACTCCCGCATGCGCCCGACGGGGATCCACCTGGCATGCCCACCAGGGGGCGATGTTCTGCCCATCTGGGGCGTAGCTCTGTTGCAACCAGGGCCATTCTAGCGCCTGAGGCAGAGGCCATAGAGCCATCCTCAGCGCCCGGGCCAACTCCGCTCTAATGGACCCTTGGCTGCGGGACCTTTTCTCCCTCTCCACTTTAAGCATAGACTTGACTCCCTTAAGCCCAGAGACCTGTTGGGACCTGATCCCCCAAAATTGGTTACCACACCCTGGCTGGCCACATGGCTCAGTAGAGCATCGTCATGAAGCACAGAGGTTGCCAGTTTGATCCCTGGTTAGGACACACACAGGAACAGATTGATGTTTCTCTCTCTCTCTTCCCCTCTCTAAAATCAATAAATTTTTAAAAAATGATTACCAGTTTATGTCGTACAATCTGGACTTCTCAGTGTCATTGAGATGGCATCCCTCAAAAGAGCAGCAGTTCCTTTTTTTAGATTATGGCTCTACAGATGGATACGTAATTCTGCCATTTTCATTTAATTTCCTGAAAGTCAGGGACAGCTTGTGGAAAGTTGTTAAACAACATGCTTAATGTGAAATGTCAACCCTCACTCTAAACTTTTCCTATTCAGAGCATCAGATAAAGACTTCATTGAGTGGCTTTCTGATTTTGGTAGTCCATTGAAGAAGGATTTGAAAGTTGTTATATACTGTTAACAATTGTCTGCCCATGTCCTGCCTGAAATACCGATTGTTTATGAGATCTCTCTCTCTCTCTTTTTTTTTTTTTAAGTGAGGGAGAGAGGGAGAGGGAGGAACAGACAGACAGAAAGGAAGAGAGATGAGAAGCATCAACTCATAGTTGCGGCACCATAGTTGTTCATTGATTGCTTTCTCATGTGTGCCTTGACAAGGGGACTCCAGCCAAGCCAATGACCCCTTGCTCAAGCCAGCAACCTTGGGCTTCAAGCCAGTGACCTTTGGGCTCAAACCAGCAACCATGGGTCATGTCTATGATCCCACGCTCAAGCCAGGAACACAGCACTCGAGCTGGTTAGCCCATGCTCATGCCGGATGAGCCTGTGCTCAAGCCAGTGACCTCGGGGTTTTGAACCTGAATCCTCAGGGCCCAGGCCGACACTTGATCCACTGTGCCACCACCTGGTCAGGCTGAAAAGTATCTTTAGTAAAGCTGAATACAGTTCAGCTTGGGGGATAAAAAGCAGGAAGAGAGAAAAGAAGCTTGTAACTTCCTAGGAACTTGTAAGGCTATTAACAAATTTCTTAGCAGAATCCTTCAGGCTAAGAGAGAATGGATGATATATTTAAAGTGCTCAAAGGAAAAAACTGTCAACCAGGAATGCTCTATCTGGCAAAATTATCCTTCAGAAATGAAAGCGAGTTAGAGAATTTTATAGAAAAACAAAAGCTAGGGGGGGGCTCATCATCACTAGACCTTACAAGAAATGCTGAAAGGAGTTCTTCATGCAGAAATGAAAGGAAGCTGATGAGTAACATGAAAACATGAAAAAATACAACATACTGGCAAACATACACATATATACGAATTCAGAATACTCTAATAATGTAATATGATGGTGTGTAAACCATTAAACTCTAATATAAAGGATAGAGGACAAGAGTATTAAAAATAACTTCAGTATGGGGTTCTCCCTTCCAAGAGCACACCCATACCTTTCTTCCCTCTTGGGTATGCATCTCCTAAACTCGAGGGGTCTCCGTGAGACTTGCAACCAGGGGAGCAAACTAACACAGGCAGTCTGTCCTGGGCTGACCCGCGGAACCTGACTCCAAGGCCCCTTTTCCCTGACTTTTCAGTGAGCCAAAGCAGCCCCGCCTGGGCTCTCCCACTGCTTCTTCTACCCTAAGCCCTTCCTTGTTTCACTGTCCCCAGCTTTGATAAATTTTAAATATTTTAATTTAAAAAACTACAATAATTTGTTAATGAATATACAATATAAAAAGAGGTCAATTATGCCTAACCAGGCAGTGGTGCAGTGGATGGAGTCTCGGACTGGGACATGGAGGACCCAGGTTTGAGACCCTGAGGTCGCCGGCTTGAGTGCAGGCTCATCTGGTTTGAGCAAGGCTCACCAGCTTGAGCCCAAGGTCGCTGGCTTGAGCAGGGGGTCAGTCTGTTGTAGCCCCCTGGTTAGGGCACATTTGAGAGGGCGATCAATGAGCCACTAGGGTGCCACAGTGAGGAATTGATGCTTCTTGTCTCTTCTCTCCCTTCCTGTCTGTCCGTCTGTCCCTCTCTCTGTCTCTATCTCTGTCACCAAAAAAAAAGAGGTCAATTATTACATCAAAAACAAAAAAGGAGGGGAGAAAAGGATAGAGTTTTTATGTTACTAAAGTTAAATTATTATCAGCATAAAATATACTGTGATATCTATAAGATATTATAGGTAAGCCTCATGGTAACTACAAAGCAGAAATGTGCAGTAGGTTCACACAAGATAAAGGAAAGGTAATCAAAGCATACCAATATGGAAAATCATCAATTCACAAAGAAAGGCAGCAAGAGAGGAAGAAAGGAATAAGTAGACTCTAAATTAGCATGAAAACAATAAGATGCATTAATGAGTTCTTACCTATCACTAATTACTCTAAATGTAAATGGCTAAATTCTCCAATCAAAAGCCATAGAGTGAGCCCTGGCCGGTTGGCTCAGTGGTAGAGCATCGGCCTGGTGTGCAGGAGTCCCGGGTTCGATTCCCGGCCAGGGCACACAGGAGAAGCGCCCATCTGCTTCTCCACCCCTCCCCCTCTCCTTCCTCTCTGTCTCTTCCCCTCCCGCAGCCAGGGCTCTATTGGAGCAAAATTGGCCCGGGGAACTGGGGATAGCTCTATGGCCTCTGCCTCAGGCACTAGAATGGCTCTGGTTGCAACAGAACAACGCCCCAGATGGGCAGAGCATCACCCCCTGGTGGGCATGCCGGGTGGATCCCGGTTGGGCGCATGCAGGAGTCTGACTGCCTCCCCGTTTCCAACTTCAGAAAAATAACCCCCCCCCAAAAAAAAAGCCATAGAGTGACTTGATGAATAAAAAAAAAGAGACTGGCCTTGGTAGGTTTGATCAGTGAATAGAGCATTGACCCTGCATATGGACATCCCTGGTCATAGGCCACCATCTGCTTCTCTCCCCCTCCATGCCCTCCCTCTCCCCCTTCTCTCTCTCTTCTTCTCCCTCAGCCAGTGGCTTTATTAGTTCAAGTGTCGGCTCTGGGCACTGAGGATAGCTCAGTTGGTCTGGGCACATTAGCCTCAAGTACTAAAAATAGCTTGGTTGATTAAAGCATTGCCCCAGGTAGGGGTTGCTGGGTGGATCCCAGTCAGGGCAGATGTGGGAGTCTGTCTCACTGTCTTTCCTCTTCTCACTTGGAAAAAAAAAACCCAAAAAAACCCAACAAGACACAACTATATGCTGCCTATAAGAAACTTATTTCAACATTAAGGACACCCATAGGCTCAAAGTGAAGGAATGGAGAAAGATACTCCATGCACGTGGAAACAAAAGAACAGGGATAGCTATACTTATATGAGACAAAATAGATTTTAGTCCCAAAATGCTAACAAGAGACGAAGAAGTCATTGTGTAACAAACAGGATCAATTCATCAAGAAGATAAAACAATCATAAATATATATGCACTCAACATCAGAACATCTAACTACATTAAGCAAACACTAACAGATTTAAAGTGAAAAATAAACTATAGTCATATTAGAGGACTTCAGTACCACACTTTCAACAATTAATATATCAGACAGAAAAGAACTAAGGAAATAAACTTGAATGCCACGTTAGACCAAATGCACCTAAGAGACATTTATAGAACATACAACAGCAACAGGACACGCATTCTTCAAGTGCATATGGAACATTCTCCAGGATAGATGATATACCATATTTCCCCATATATAGGACACACCCTTTTTTGTTAAATTTAAGGTCTAAAAACTGTGTGCGTCTTATACAGTGGTTGTAGTTTTTTTACTTGCATTTCTTGCTTTTTGTGCTTGTTTTTGCAGTGTTGAAGACAGTGATTAATCATCAGACACAGATGAGGACAAGCTAATGGATGAGAGTTTTGACAGTGATGAGGAGTTGTCTGAATTTTATGATGAATAAAACTTGAGTTCAATATCTTTATGTAATACTTTTTTTTTTCAAATTTCAGGCCCCAAAATTAAGGTGCATCTTATACCTGGAGAAATACTAGGTCACAAGACATGTCTTAGCAAATTTAAGAAGATTGAAATCATAGCAAGTATCTCTTCCAACTATAATGGTTTGAAACTAGAAATCAATAACAGAAAAGCTGGAAAATTCACAAATACAGGTACATGGAAACTAACATGCTTCTGAACAAGTGATGGGTCAAAGAAGAAATCAACAGAGAAATTTAAAAATATCTCAAAAACAAAAACATAACATACCAAAATTTGTGGGATGCAGAAAAGCAATTTTTTTTTCAGAAAAGCAATTTTAAGAGAAAAGTTTAAAGAGATACACACCTTCATTAACAGAAAAGAAAGGGCTCAATGAAAAACAACCTAAGTTTATATACCTCAAGGAATTAGTGGCCGTGGCCGGTTGGCTCAGCGGTAGAGCGTCGGCCTGGCATGCAGGGGACCCAGGTTCGATTCCCGGCCAGGGCACATAGGAGAGGCGCCCATTTGCTTCTCCACCCCCCCCTCCCTCCTTCCTCTCTGTCTCTCTCTTCCCCTCCCGCAGCCAGGGCTCCATTGGAGCAGGGATGGCCCGGGCGCTGGGGATGGCTCCTTGGCCTCTGCCCCAGGTGCTAGAGTGGCTCTGGTCATGGTGGAGCAACGCCCTGGAGGGGCAGAGCATTGCCCCCTGGTGGGCAGAGCGTCGCCCCTGGTGGGCGTGCCGGGTGGATCCCAGTCGGGCGCATGTGGGAGTCTGTCTGACTGTCTCTCCCCCTTTCCAGCTTCAGAAAGATACAAAAAAAAAAAAGAAAAAAGAAAAAAAAAGGAATTAGTAAAAAAAAAATTAAACCCAAAGTTAGCAGAAGGAAGGAAACAATGAAGATCACAGCAGAAACAAATGAAATAGAAACCAGAAGAAAAGAAAAGAAAAGAAAGAAAAAAAACTAGAAAAACAATAGAAAAGATCAATGAAACTAAAAGCTGGGTTTTGTTTTTTGGGTTTTTTTAAATTATTTTTTTTAATTTATTCATTTTAGAGGAGAGAGAGAGAGAGAGAAAGGGGTGTGGAGCAGGAAGCATCAACTCCCATATGTGCCTTGACCAGGCAAGCCCAGGGTTTTGAACTGGCGACCTCAGCATTCCAGGTCGATGCTTGATCCACTGCGCCACCACAAGTCAGGCAGAGCTGGGGTTTTTGAAGATAGCCAAAACTGATGAACCCTTAGCTAGATGACGAAAAAAAAAAAGACACCTTAAATAAGTAAAATTAGAAATGAAGGAGATACTGCAACTGATCCCACAGAAACACAAAGAATCATAAGAAAGTAATGTGAACAATTATATGCTAAAAAAAAGGATAACCTATAAGAAATTGATAAATTTCTAGAAACATACAACATACTGAGATTTGACCATGAATAAACAGAAAATCTGAACAGACCCATGAATAAGGAGATTGAATCAGTAAACAAAAATCTCCCCCCTGGCCAGGTAGCTCAGTTAGTTATAGTGTCCTCCCAATACACCAAGGTTGTGGGTTTAACCCCTGGTCAAGGTACATACAAGAATCAACCAATGAATAGGTAGATGGGTTGAGCAACAGAATGATATCTCTTTCTCTACCTCTCTCTCCCCCTTCCTCTCTCTCTCTAAAAATCAATAAATAAATTAAAAAGAATATCTCCAACAATGAAAAGCCCAGGACTCAGATGGTTTCCCTGGTAAATTCTACCAAACATTCAAAGGAGAATGAACGCCAATCCATCTCAATTCTTCCAAGAATTTTAACAGAAGGCAATGCTCCTGAACTTAATTTATGAGGCCAGCATTACCTTAATACCAAAGCCAGATAAGGACACTACATGAAAAGAAAACTAGTGCTTGCTTCATTGAGTTTCTTTTTTTTTTCTTTTTTTTTAATTTTTATTTTTTACAGAGACAGAGAGTGAGTCAGAGAGAGGGATAGACAGACAGGCACGGAGAGAGATGAGAAGCATCAATCATTAGTTTTTCATTGTGCGTTGCAACACCTTAGTTGTTCATTGATTGCTTTCTCATATGTGCCTTGACCGCGGGCCTTCAGCAGACCGAGTAACCCCTTGCTGGAGCCAGCGACCTTGGGTTCAAGCTGGTGGGCTTTTCCTCAAACCAGATGAGCCTGCACTCAAGCTGGCGACCTTGGGGTCTCGAACGTGGGTCCTCTGCATCCCAGTCCGACGCTCTATCCACTGCGCCACCGCCTGGTCAGGCACTAGTGCTTGCTTCAGCAGCACATATAGTAAAACTAGAATGATACAGAGATTAGGACGGCCCCTGTACCTGAAATGTTCCACAAAAGAAGGGGGGGAAGGGGAGAAAAGAAAACTACAGGCCAATAGTCTGCATACAGCAGGGAGCAGGTGACTCTCAAGGGACAGCCATATAAAATTTCTCAGAAGATATGCGGAAAACTTTGTTAGCTTCTGAGAAGAAGCCTGAGGGTCTGGTATGAGTGAGACATTTTTAGAATTTTGTTACTTTTTTTTTTTTAACCTTAAGTGTATACTATTTTTTCAATTAAAAAAATAACTTGCCTGACCAGGTAGTGGCACAGTGGATAGAGCGTCAGACTGGGATGCGGAAGGACCCAGTTTTGAGACCCTGGGGTTGCCAGCTTGAGCGCAGGCTCATCTGGCTTGAGCAAAAAGCTCACTAGCATGGACCCAAGGTCACTGGCTTAGCAAGGAGTTACTCGGTCTGCTGAAGGCCCGCGGTCAAGGCACATATGAGAAAGCAATCAATGAACAACTAAGGTGTAGCAACGCACAATGAAAAACTAATGATTGATGCTTCTCATCTCTCTCCGTTCCTGTCTGTCTGTTCCTGTCTATCCCTCTATCTGATTCTCTGTCCCTGTAAAAAAATTAAAATTAAAAAAATTAGGCCCTGGCCGGTTGACTCAGTGGTAGAGCATCTGCCTGGCGTGCGGAAGTCCTGGGTTCGATTTTCAGCCAGGGCACACAGGAGAGGTGCCCATCTGCTTCTCCACCCCTTCCCCTCTCCTTCCTTTCTGTCTCTCTCTTCCCCTCCCGCAGCCGAGACTCCATTGGAGCAAAAGATGGCCCAGGCACTGGGGATGGCTCCTTGGCCTCTGCCCCAGGTGCTAGAGTGGCTCTGGTTGCAACAGAGTGACGCCCCGGAGGGGCAGAGCATCGCCCCCTGGTGGGCGTGCCGGGTGGATCCCAGTCGGGCACATGCGGGAGTCTGTCTTACTGCCTCCCTGTTTCCAGCTTCAGAAAAATACAAAAAAATAAAATTAAAAATTAAAAAATAACTTGAGCCTGACCCGTGGTGGCGCAGTGGATAAAGCATCAACCTAGAATGCTGAGGTAGCCAGTTTGAAACCCTGGACTTGCCCAGTCAAAGCACATACAACAAGCAATCAATCAATGAACAACTAAAGTGAAGCAACTAGGAGTGGATACTTCTTGTTCCCTGTCCCCCTCTCTTTTCCCTCTGTAGATCAAAAAATAAAATCTTTAAAAAAGAACTAACTTGAAAAGAGAGATCATGAATTTAAAGGGCTACTTATTAGCACACTGCCCAACAAATAGTAGGCTCAATAAGTAAAAAGTCCTTTTTTTTTGTCTTCCACTAAAACATTTGCCACCCTTTCCTTCCTTCCCTCCCCCCACCCAACAGCGTCTCCATTTGTGTATTTGATCAGTAAACATGAACTTGGTGAACACTATGCTAGGCACTGCTCTAACTGTGTAGCTGCTTACATAAAGTAGATACAGACCCTCTCTGCCTGCATGGAGCGTCTAGTCCCCATCCTCACCTCTGGCAATTTTGATTTCTTAATTCCTGCCTCCCTAGCTTTATACACGCCACCACCCCCCCCCACACACACACACACACAAAGCTAAAGTAGCTTTCCTATTCCCCTCCTTCAGAACCTGACCTAAGTTCTCCACAGAGCCTCTGGACCCCCAGGGACAATCTCCATATTCTCAGCAGAGAGACTCATAAGAGCTTTGGGCCAGCTTCCTGCTGTCCCTGCTGGGGCTCCCTGGGGCCCCAAGTTCCCTCTTCTCTCGGGCTGCCTCTCCCCCTGTAGCATCTACTCTCCTTTGGGTGGGAGGTCCCAGGGATATGTGCTTCCACAACATAGTGGCTTTCCCTAGACTGTGGCTGAAAGCTGGGATCTGTGAGACCCTAAGCTTGAGTCAGAATGTCCCTAAAGGCCACTGTCTTTGGAGAGGCAGTGCTGAATGGGAGGGCAGTAGTACACCATGGGGGTAGGAGGTTCAGGTAAAATACCTTTTTTTTTTTATTATTCTTTTTATATATATATGTAGAGAGAGAGAGAAGAGGGGGAGGAGCAGGAAGCATCAACTCTCGTATGTGCCTTGACCAGGCAAGCCTGGGGCTTTGAACCAGCAACCCCAGCGTTTCAGGTCAACGCTTCATCCACTGCGCCACCACAGGTCAGGCTAAAATACCTTTAATAGAACTTCAATTCTTTCTTTTCCTCTGTTTTTAAATCTTGTGCCAAAACAATTCATACTCTTACAGAAACATCACAAAACAGAGACAGGCAGAAGAAAGATTTATACAACTCGCATGTCCCACCTCGAGACCATTTCTACTCACACCTGGAACAGGAACCGAGGGGAAGGGGCACTAGGTCAGGAGCTAGATCGAACTCGAGTCCTTATGGTCCCTACACTGTGTGACCCTTCTCAGAGCCTCAACTTATCTACATGAAAAGTGCCCCCTCTGGCTTTCCTCCTCTGATTCTAAGTCAGTGGTCCTGAGTAGTCCACTCGTCAGATAGACCCTTAGGGAGTTCCACCGCTCAGCTATTATCATGGTTTTGTTCACTGTTGTATCCAAAAGCCTAAAATAGCACCTGAAGCATATCCAATAAATATTTATTGATTGAGCCTGACCAGGGGTGGCGCAGTAGATAAAGCATCGACTCAGAACGCTGGCTTGAGCAGGGGATTGTCCACATGATCCCAAAGCTCACCAGTTTGTGACAAAAAGGTCACTGGCATATAAAGCCCAAGGTCACTGGCCTGAGTAAGAGGACACTGGCACAGCCCGAGTCAAGGCACATATGAGAAGCTCAATGTACAACTTAAGTGAAAGCATCAGAGTTTATGCTTCTTGCTCTCTCTCTCCTCCCTCCTTCGGAAGCACTCAATGCACAACAAAGAGAAAGCAACTATGAGTCGACCCTTCTCACCCTCTCTCTTCCTTCCTCTCTCTCTCTCTCTCTCTCTTTCTTGAATATATATATTGAATGGATGGGTGGGTGGATGGGTGGGAGAGGGGAAAAGAGGATCGGGGCCATTGTAAGCGTATGGAGAACGTTACTGAATGAAGAAATGCACAGGTTGGGCAGAGCCCAGATGACTCACATTCACGCTTGATTTCCAATCTTAGGACGGGACAAGGCCAGAAAGGAATCTGTTAGAATGTAGAAAAATGTGATTCAGGCAGGACTGCAAACACTCCTCCTCCCTGGCCCAAGGCTTCATCTGCTTCCAGAGTTTAGCAAGGCACGCCCAGCAGGAGCTTGGAGCCTACCTGGGTTAACCTCCTTTTCTAGATAACGATCACCCAGGCAGGGAGACTAGCCAGAGCTCACACAGCACCCTGGATGCAGCGCCGGATGGAGAAATCAGGGCTGAGGCAACTGCTACTCGCACACTGTCCTGGGCTCTTCCCCCAGGACAGAGGGGACCTAAGTCTCATCACCTGTGTGGTGAACTGAACACACCCCAACATCCCAGTTCACCTTCCTCAGTGACCCTCTGGGTGCCATCGCACAGCCACCCAGGCTCACTAGGCTTTCCTTTCCAGCCCCCACCCATTCTTCATCTTGCTCTCAGAGGTCAGAGAGCTGTACTGGTCAGAGGACAGACAGTCCTTCAGCAGGGTTGAGAGTGTCATACTGCAGGCTGCTTTAAGGAAATGGGAAGAAATAAGCCCTTCTGTTTCTAAAATCTAGTGACCAGCCTCAGTGGCCTCGTATTGGCCATGTGACTTGGAGCAAAGGACTTGACACCCACTTTATAAGAGGAAACCAAGACAAAGAGGAGTTTACTAATTTCTGCACTCCAGCATTGCTCCAATAGGTGCTGGAGGCAAGAGCTTGTCATCCATAACACCCAGACCCTGAGTTAGAGGCAGTCGGAGCTCAGGGTGATCTGCGTAAATAATGACACTTTAGTTAGCATAGAATCATGGTCTTTGAAGCTTTGTGAATTTGTTAAAAAGTAAGTGTGCCTGGCCCTGGCCAGTTGGCTCAGCGGTAGAGCGTCGGCCTAGCGTGCGGAGGACCCGGGTTCGATTCCCGGCCAGAGCACACAGGAGAAGCGCCCATTTGCTTCTCCACCCCTCCGCCGCGCTTTCCTCTCTGTCTCTCTCTTTCCCTCCCGCAGCCAAGGCTCCATTGGAGCAAAGATGGCCCGGGCGCTGGGCATGGCTCTGTGGCCTCTGCCCCAGACGCTAGAGTGGCTCTGGTCACAACATGGCGACGCCCAGGATGGGCAGAGCATCGCCCCCTGGTGGGCAGAGCATCGCCCCTGGTGGGCGTGCCGGGTGGATCCCGGTCGGGCACATGCGGGAGTCTGTCTGACTGTCTCTCCCCGTTTCCAGATTCAGAAAAATGAAAAAATAAGTAAATAAATAAGTGTGCCTGACCAGGCGGTGGTGCAGTGGATAGAGCGTTGGACTGGGATGTGGAAGGACCCAGGTTCGAGACCCCGAGGTCGCCAGCTTGAGCGCAGGCTCATCTGGCTTGAGCAAAAAAAAAAAAAGCTTACCAGCTTGGACCCAGGGTTGGTCGCTGACTCCAGCAAGGGATTACTCAGTCTGCTGAAGGCCCACAGTCAAGGCATATGTGAGAAAGCAATCAATGAACAACTAAGGAGTCACAACGCGCAACAAAAAACTAATGATTGATGCTTCTCATCTCTCCGTTCCTGTCTGTCTATCCCTCTCTCTGACTCTCTCTGTCTCTGTAAAAAAAAAAAAACTAAATAAATAAATAAGTGTATAGGCCCTGTCTGGTTGGCTCAGTGGATAGAGCATCAGTCCAGCGAATGGACGTCCCAGGTTTGATTCCCAGTCAGGGCACACAGGAGAAGCACCCATCTGCTTTTCCCTCTCCTCCCTCTCCTCTTCTATCTCTCTTCTCCTGCAGCTAGTAGCTTGATTAGTTCAAGAGTCAGCCCTGGGCACTGAGGATGGCTTGGTTGGTCTGAGCAGGTCAGCCTCAGGTGCTAAAAATAGCTCAGTTAGCCTGACCAGGCGGTGGCGCAGTGGATAGAGCATCGGACTGCGATGCCGAGGACCCAGGTTTGAGACCCCGAGGTCACCAGCTTGAGAGCGAGCTCATCTGGTTTGAGCAAAAAAGCTCACTAGCTTGGACCCAAGATTGCTGGCTTGAGCAAGGAGTCACTCGGTCTGCTGAAGGCCCACGGTCAAAGCACATGTGAGAAAGCAATCAATGAACAACTAAGGTGTCGTAATGCGGAACGAAAACTAATGATTAATGCTTCTCATCTCTCCATTCCTGTCTGTCTGTCCCTGTCTATCCCTCTCTCTGACTCTCCCTCTGTCTCTATAAAAAGAAAAAAAAAAAAAAGCTCAGTTAATTTGAGTATCAACCCCCCAAATGGGGGCTGTGAGGTGGATCCCGGTCAGGGCACATGCAGGAGTCTCTCACTATCTTCCTTCCTCTCACTTAAAAAAAATATATTAGTGTAGTGTTTTCTTATTTAATACAGTTAGGTCATTTTTTATTTAGATTTTATTTATTTATTTTTTAGAGATAGGAGAGAAAGAGGGGGGAGAAGCTGGGAGCATCAACTCGCAGTAGTTGCTTCCTGTATGTGCCTTGACCAGGCAAACCCAGGTTGTTTTTTTTAATTTATTTTATTTTATTTATTCATTTTTAGAGAAGAGAGAGAGACAGAGAGGAGAGAGAGACAGAGAGAGAGAAGGGGGGAGGAGCTGAAAGCATCAACTCCCATATGTGCCTTGACCAGGCAAGCCCAGGGTTTCGAACCGGCAACCTCAGCATTTCCAGGTCGACGCTTTATCCACTGCGCCACCACAGGTCAGGCCTAGCGTAGGCTCTTAAATAATGTGCAGACCCTTTAGGAAATGTATACAGCGCTGCAATGATGGGGCCTCAGGCACTGCAACCTGTTAGCTGGAGGGATACAGGAGGGGCTCTGTATAAGGACCCACAAAGAATACCATGTCAGTCTTCCTTGAGGACCAGCCTTGCCCCAATCTTTGAGCCAAAAGCAATGTTGGTGGGGTGTGAGGGCCCATGCTGGTGGCCCATGCTGAGATCCCAGATCAGTTGAAGTGCCCTTTCCCTGGACTAGAAGATTAGATGCTAGCAGATAGGACCCCAGGGTGACACAGGACCTTCCCACACCTCCAGCACAAGAAGGTGTCCTTGTCCCAAGTTCCCCACTACAGGCATGGCATTCCAGGCCCAGCACCGTGGCCGCCCCATATTAGCAGAGGCAAACCAGGAGCTGCAGCCTCCAGCCTGTCAGTCAAGGTGTAAGTGAAGAAGAGCATAGCCCCAAAGCAGCCTTCCTCACTTGGACCCCCATGCCGGGGCCACCCTCAGGCACAATAGCTACCAGAACCAGAGGACAGTCCCTCTCAGAGATAGCATGCATTCCACCTTTCCAAGTTCTTTCTCTTCTGTCTCTTTCTCTCTCACTGCCGTCCTGTGAAGTACGACTCCAGTAAACAGACGAGGAACTACTACCCAGGGTGAAAACCACACTTCTTTTCAGCAGTGACCTCCCCATCCCTGGAGGAGTTTAGCAGAAACTGAAGGGCCACCTGTGAGTGGTGATTGCAGCCCAAATCCTAACAGCTGCCAGGTCCTGTTTGTACCCACCCAGGCTCCGGAAAGCACCCTGCCATTCCCCACCCTCCTGGACCTCACTATTAGCAAACAGCTCTGGTCACGTGGCTCCACTCTGTGTCTCCCACAGAACAGTCCAGCAGCTTGGCCTAGACCTGAGTCCTCTGGGGGCTGACACAACTACTTTCCCAGACTTCTCTCACTACGACCAAGTTCACCGGCCAAACTAAATTACTCACTGGTCCCGTACGGGCATTGCACATTCTCCCCCACATCTGGCTCATGATCAGGAAGCTCTATTCTTGGGGTGCTTCCCCTCTCCCCTGGCCCAACATGTCCTTTAAGATCCAACTCCTTGGCCCTGGCCAGTTGGCTCAGCGGTAGAGCGTCGGCCTGGCGTGCCGGGGACCCGGGTTCGATTCCCGGCCAGGGCACATAGGAGAAGTGCCCATTTGCCTCTCCACCCCCGCCCCCCCTCTCCTTCCTCTCTGTCTCTCTCTTCCCCTCCCGCAGCCAAGGCTCCATTGGAGCAAAGATGGCCCGGGCGCTGGGGATGGCTCCTTGGCCTCTGCCCCAGGCGCTAGAGTGGCTCTGGTCGTGGCAGAGCGACGCCCCGGAGGGGCAGAGCATCGCCCCCTGGTGGGCAGAGCGTCGCCCCTGGTGGGTGTGCCGGGTGGATCCCGGTCGGGCGCATGCAGGAGTCTGTCTGACTGTCTCTCCCCGTTTCCAGTTTCAGAAAAATACAAAAAAAAAAAGATCCAACTCCTTGTGAAGCCTTCCCAAATTTGTTATGATTTTTTTTTTTTTTTTTTACAGAGACAGAGAGAAAGTCAGAGAGAGGGATAGGTAGGGACAGACAGACAGGAACAGAGAGAGATGAGAAGCATCAATCATCAGTTTCTTGTTGTAGCACTTTAGTTGTTCATTGATTGCTTTCTCATATGTGCCTTGACCACCGCCGTTCAGCAGACCGAGTAACCCCTTGCTCAAGCCAGTGACCTTGGGTCCAAGATGGCGGCCTTGGGGTCTCGAACCTGGGTTTTCCGCATCCCAGTCCGACGCTCTATCCACTGTGCCACCACCTGGTCAGGCATGATTTTTTAAACTTTATTTGCACCTCTCTTCTGAAGCTAATTTCTACCTTGTGAAGTTTGTACACTTAATGAATAATGTAATGTGCCTATCAATGTAAGAAACAGCCATACCTGTTGAAAATTTTTAGAAGAGTCTATTTGAGCCAAAACTGACAACATATACCAGGGAGCAAAATCTCAAATGCCCCAGAGAATAACGGTTTTTTAGCTTCTTATACATATTTGAAATTAAGGAGGAGACAAAAGGAAGATTACATGGGGTGGGAGAAAGCAGTGCAGGGATTGGGTTACAAACTACTTAAGATCATGTGCTCTCGCACTTAGGAGGGGCCTGAAAGGGGGCAATTCAAAGGTGTGTTAACCGGCCTGACCAATGGTGACACAGTGGACAGAGTGCAGACCTGGGACACTGAGGACCCAGGTTAGAAACCTAGGGTCGCCAGCTTGAGCACAGGCTCACCAGCTTGAGTGTCAGATCATAGACATGACCCCATGTTCACTGACTTGAGCCAAAGGTCACTGACTTGAAGCCCAAGGTCACTGGTTTGAGCAATGGGCCACTGGCTTGGCTAGAGCCCCCACCTGGTCATAGCACATAAGATAAGTAATCAATGAACAACTAAAGTACCACAACTACAAGTTGATTCTTCTCATCTCTCTCCCTTCTCCCTCCACGCCGCTAATAAAAAAAAAGGTATGTTAACCTAGATCAGTGGTTTTCAACCTGTGGGTCGCGACCCCGGTGGGGGTCGAACGACCAAAACACAGGGGTCACCTAAAGCCATCGGAATATTTCGCAACCCACAGGTTGAGAACCGCTGACCTAGATGCATAGAAATGATGGACAGGGCTTGCTTAAGGCAAAGGTAAGTCTTTTAATAGAGAAGTTTCATGCCTGGGGTGGGTGATTACCCACCATGACCTGCCCAGTTAGGAATTAATGACCTGACCACCCTGTGAGGCTCCTTTCCATAACCCCTTCTCTTCGCCCACATGCCCCAGGTCCTTTCAGGTACAGGATTAGGTGTGTCATCTTATTAGCATCTGGCCTAGCACCTTGCCCATAAGAGGCACTCAGTGAATGTATTTTGAATGAATTAGCAATGAATAAATTGCTGTTCACCACTGTATAGAAGAATACATATCACAAAAATGCTCAATAAACAATTGCTGAGTGAATGAACTGTTTTTAAATAATTCTAGACCTCATAGGGACTTTTTAAAGAATGTTGGGCATAAAAAAAGACACAATAGCCTGGCCAGGCGGTGGCGCAGTGGATAGAGCGTCGGACTGGGATGTGGAAGACCCAGGTTCGAGACCCCGAGGTCGCCAGCTTGAGTGTGGGCTCATCTGGTTTGAGCAAAAATTCACCAGCTTGGACCCAAGGTCGCTGGCTCAAGCAAGGGGTTACTGGGTCTGCTGAAGGCCAGCGGTCAAGGCACATATGAGGAAGCAATCAATGAACAATTAAGGTGTCACAATGTGCAACGAAAATCTAATGATTGATGCTTTTCATTTCTCCATTCCTGACTGTCTGTTCCTGTCTATCCCTCACTCTATCTCTCTGTCTCTGTAAAAAAAAAAAAAAAAAAAAAAGACACAATATAGCAAAAATCTCCTTGAATGTATCACTTACCTTATGAAAGAAAAATTACAAACACAGCTGAAATTCGCTGTGTAGCCTGATTCTTTCTTCCCTAGGGAGATGACCACTATCCTGATTTGGTGGTTTGTCAATTCCAAGCTTCTGCTATATGTGGCACTGTGTTTGTAGCCACACAACAGGTAACAGTGTAAGAAAGAAGCAGTGTGACTGAAGGCAAGGCAGGGACGCCATGAACAGCTTGGAGCCGAAAGGCAACTCTTACCCTTTAATTAAATATCATTTATGCCAACCTGGGTGGACCTTGAGAACATTATCCTGAGTGAAATAAGTAAATCAGAAAAAGCTAAGAACTGTATGATTGATTCCATACATAGGTGGGACACAAAATTGAGACTCATGGACATAGATAAGAGTGCAATGGTTACCAGGGGGAGGGGAAGGGAGGAGAGGGAGGGGGAAGGTCATAAAAAGAAACAAATATGGGGTGACAGAACATGATTTGACTTTGGGTGATGGGTACACATAATCAACTGTCCAAGTGATGAGTTGTTTTCTCTAAATCTGTGTACTCTAGTTGACCAATGTCACCCTGTTGAATTTAATTGTCTAAATAAAAATAAATTTTAAAAAAGTCTCATTTTTACTTATAGGTAATAAAATTAAAAAGAAACAATGTAAAAGGGAACAGTGCTTTTAAATTCACTTAGATTTCTAGAGATTTTAAATTCTGATTTCACTAATGGATATTTTCATGTTAGGAATTAGCTAAATGTTTAATTTTTTTTTTTTGAGAGTACATTTACTAAAGCTGGGGACAGTGAAACAAGAAAGGATTTAGGATAGAAGAAACAACGGGAGAGCCCAGGCGGGGCTGCTTTGACTCTGGAAACGTTATGTGAAAGAAATGAGCCACATGGGGCTGCATGGACGCACTGGGTACTAAAAGTCACAGTGACAGAAGTGGGCCGTGGCTGGGCTACTTTTAGCTCACTGCCAAGACAGAGAAAAGAGGGCCTCGGAGACAGATTTAGGGGTTATCCTGGGACGAGCTGCCACTGATCCCCTGGATGCAAGTCTCATGGGGTCCCTTAGAGTTTAGAAGAGAGCAAAAGTAGATGCCTGTGAAAAGGTGGGGCACAGGCATGCTCCGAAGAGAGCACACCATGGATCCTTTTTTTTTTTTTACTTTATTTATTCATTTTTAGAGAGAGGAGAGAGAGAGAAGGGGGAGGAACAGGAAGCATCAACTCCCATATGTGCCTTAACCGGGCAAGCCTGGGGTTTCAAACTGGTGACCTCAGTGTTCCAGGTCAATGCTTTATCCACTGCACCACCATAGGTCAGGCCACACACCATGTTTCTGTTAATTTTTAAGTTGCCTTGTGTAGAAAAACAGGACTTTAAAAAAAAAAAAAGCACTGAGGTATACTGATAGGAACACTAGGCATTCTAATAGTCTTAGTTCAAGTCTCAAAAGTAGGTTACCATTTCTGAGCCTCCATTTTCCCATCTTTAAAATGGGAGTAATTTTTATTTTATTTGTTATTTATTGATTTTAGAGAGAGAAAGAAAGACATCAATTTGTTGTTCTACTTATTTATGCATTCATCGATTGATGCTTGTATGTGTCCTGACAGGTCATCAAACCTGTACCCTTGGCATGTTGGGACAACACTCCAACCGAGTTACTGGGCCAGGGCTCTAAATGGGGGTCATTAAAAAAAAAAAAGTCGGCCCTGGCCGGTTGGCTCAGTGGTAGAGCGTCGGCCTGGCGTGCAGAGGTCCCGGGTTCGATTCCCGGCCAGGGCACACAGGAGAAGCGCCCATCTGCTTCTCCACCCCTCCCCCTCTCCTTCTTCTCTGTCTCTCTCTTCCCCTCCTGCAGCCGAGGCTCCATTGGAGCAGAGATGGCCCGGGCGCTGGGGATGGCTCCTTGGCCTCTGCCCCAGGTGCTAGAGTGGCTCTGGTTGCAACAGAGCGATGCCCCGGATGGGCAGAGCATCGCCCCTGGTGGGCATGCTGGGTGGATCCCCGTCGGGTGCATGCGGGAGTCTGACTGTCTCTCCCCGTTTCCAGCTTCAGAAAAAAAAAATAATAATAATAATAATAAATAAATTCCTTAATTCATAAAAAAAAAAAAAAAAAAGGCAGCTTATGCCAAACCTCCTTCCAAAAAAATCCTGGGGTTAGCTTTTTGGGAAGTTGTAAAAATCAAATAAATAATAAATGTGAGAGTACTTTTAAATAATAAGCTGCAGGTCTACAGTAGTTAGTTTAGCATCACCAGCAACAACAGCAATATACGCCACCTAGTGGTGGAAAAGAGTAACTGCATGCAGACACAATTCAAATGTGGCACATACTATATATATAGTGGGCACAACACAGAGCCTTACAAGGATTACTGGACATTTGAGAAAAAGACTACCTTAAAAGACAAACAAAATACCTCAGAGGAAACAGAAAGTGTAGAGGTAGAAAACATTTAAGATTACCATTAAGTATTCAGAGATGAGAAAACAGATCTATCTATAAAACAACAGATTTCTATAAAAAAGAAAATCCAGCCCGACCAGGTGGTGGCACAGTGGATAGAGCGTCCAACTGAGATGCAGAGGACCCAAGTTTGAGACCCTGAGGTCGCCAGTTTGAGGGCGGACTCATCTGGTTTGAGCAAAGCTCACCAGCTTGGACCCAAGGTCACTGGCTTGAGCAAGGGGTTACTCAGTCTGCTGTAGCCCCACGGTCAAGGCACATATGAGAAAGCAATCAATGAACAACTAAGGTGTCACAACAAAAAACTGATAATTGATGCTTCTCATCTCTCTCCGTTCCTGTCTGTCCCTATCTATCCCTCTCTGATTCTCGCTCTGTCTCTGTAAAAAAAATAAAATAAAATTTAAAAAAATAATAAAAAAGAAAATCCAGGTAACAAAAATGAGCTGAGCAGAGGTGAGCTGGATCTGACTCATAAGGGTTCAAAGGAACCAACTGTTAAATTTTCAGGAATTAGGCCCTGGCCGGTTGACTCAGTGGTAGAGCGTCGGCCTGGAGTGTAGAAGTCCCGGGTTCGATTCCCGGCCAGGGCACACAGGAGAAGCGCCCATCTGCTTCTCCACCCCTCCCCCTCTCTTTCCTCTCTGTCTCTCTCTTCCCCTCCTGCAGCGAGGCTCTATTGGAGCAAAGATGGCCCGGGCGCTGGGGATGGCTCCTTGGCCTCTGCCCCAGGCGCTAGAGTGGCTCTGGTCGTAACAGAGTGACGCCCCAGAGGGGCAGAGCGTCGCCCCCTGGTGGGCGTGCCGGGTGGATCCCAGTAGGGCGCATGCGGGAGTCTGTCTGACTGTCTCTCCCCGTTTCCAGCTTCAGAAAAATACAAAAAAAAAATTTTTTTTTCAGGAATTCTGCAAGCCAGTTAAGCACTGGCATTATTATTATTTTTTTTATAAATAAATTTTTATTATAATGGGGTGACATCAATAAATCACGGTACATATATTCAAAGGAAACATTTCCAGGTTATCTTGTCATTTAGTTCTGTTGCATACCCATCACCCAAAGAGAGATCGTCCTCTGTCACCCTCTATCCAGTTTTCTTTGTACCCCTCCCCTTCCCTCTCCCCCTCTCCCTCCTCCCCTCCCCCACCCCCCATAACCATCCCACTCCTGTCCATGTCTCTTAGTCTCGTTTTTATGTCCCACCAATGTATGCACTGGCATTATTAAAAATTAAATTGTGCCTGACCTGTGGTGGCGCAGTGGATAAAACATCAACCTGGAACGCTGAGGTTACTGGTTCAAAACCCTGGGCTTGCCTGGTCAAGGCACATGTGGGAGTTGATGCTTTTTGCACCTCCCCTCTACTCTCTCTCTCTCTCTCTCCTCTCTCTATAAAAGTGAATAAATAAAATCTAAAAATAATTAAATTGTATAAAACTCAAAGGAAAACTGTATTCAAAACAAATAAATAGCCTGACCCAGGTGGTGGCGCAGTGGATAGAGCATCAGACTGGGATGCGGAAGACCCAGGTTCGAGACCCTGAGGTTGCCAGCTTCAGCACAGGCTCATCTAGTTTGAGCAAAGCTCACCAGCTTGGACCCAAGGTCGCTGGCTCGAGCAAGGGGTTACTCGGTCTGCTGAAGGCCCACGGTCAAGGCACATATGAGAAAGCAATCAATGAACAACTAAGGTGCCACAATGAAAAACTGATGATTGATGCTTCTGATCTCTCTCCGTTCCTATCTATCCCTTTCTCTGATTCTCTCTCTGTCTCTGTAAAAAAAACAACAAACAAAAAAACAAAAATAAAATAATATAAATACTCAAAACTTACCAATTCCTAATAATTTTATACCATTTTTTTTATTATCCAAGGTCTTAAAGTCATTTACATTTATTGTTCCTGTAGCGGGGAAATACAATAAAATGAATGGTCTTCTACCAAGCCTCTCTCCCAATTCCATTGTGACATCTCATTGGTAGCTTAAAATCTGCCATAGTGGGAATGTTTATACCACAGAAACAGATAAACACTGCAAATCAGAGTTGTCTTCCCATTACCTCCACCAAGAGTTAAACATTTACCAAACATACATTTAACATTTATACAACATATAGCCTGACTGGGCGGTGGCGCAGTGGATAGAGCGTTGGACTGGGATGCAGAGGACCCAGGTTCGAGACCCCGAGGTCGCCAGGTTGAGTACGGGCTCATCTGGTTTGAGCAAGGCTCACCAGCTTGGACCCAAGGTCACTGGCCCAAGCAAGGGGTTACACAATCTGCTGTAGCCCTTCCAGTTAAGGCACATATGAGAAAGCAATCAACAAAAAACTAAAGTGCTACAACGAAGAATTTATGCTTCTCATATCTCTCCCTTCCTGTCTGTCCCTCTCTCTGTCTCTGTCACAAAATAAATAAAAAAAATAAAAAAACACAGCCTGACCAGGCGGTGGTGCAGTGGATAGAGCGTCAGACAGGGATGTGGAGGACCCAGGTTCGAGACCCCAAGGTCGCCAGCTTGAGCACGGGCTCATCTGGTTTGAGCAAAAAGCTCACCAGCTTGGACCCAAGGTCGCTGGCTTGAGCAAGAGGTTACTCGGTCTGCTGAAGGCCCACAGTCAAGGCACAAATGAGAAAGCAATCAATGAACAACTAAGGTGTCGCAACAAAAAACTGATGATTGATGCTTCTCATCTCTCTCCGTTCCTATCTGTCTATCCCTGTCTATCCTTCTCTCTGTCCCTGTAAAAAAAAAAAAAACCCACAAAGAAAAACATCATACAACATATAAACATACACACACATACATGTTTACCAACATGCCACCGGCTCTGAGAAATTAAAAATATGAGGGCAAGCTCAGGTGGTACCTCAGTTGAATAGAGCACCATCTTGATATGCCAAGGTTGCAGGTTCTATCCCCTGTCAGGGCACATACAAGAATCTACCAATGAATGCATAACTAAGTAGAACAACAAATTGATGTCTCCATCTCCCTTCCTCTCTCTCTAAAATCAACCAATAAATTTTAAAAAAATGTTTTAAATATGAAGGCAGAAATGAAAAACTTAGTAAGATTGGAAGATAAAGTTGAACCTCCCAGAAAGTAGGATAAAAGATGGACAATAGTTGTTAAAAGATGAAGAACATGAGGATCAGTTCAGAAAGTCTTATGTGCAAATAATGAGTTCCAGAAAGAGAATACAGAATATAGAGCGAAAGAAATATAAAAGAAATAATTCAAGAAAATTTCCCATAACTGTGAGGTAATTTTGAAACTGACAAAGCTTGAGTACCTTGCAGAACAAATAAAAAAAGATAAAACCAAGGTATTATTGCAACTCTTAGAACACCAAACAATAAAGAGACGATTCTAAAAGCATCAAGTACAGAAAAAAGGAAAAAACAAAAGGAGTGGAAGTTAGGATAACATCTGACTTCTCAATAGCTATATAAAATAAGCAGTGATAACTTTTTTTTAAATTTTATTTATTTATTTATTTTTTACAGAGACAGAGAGTGAGTCAGAGAGAGGGATAGACAGGGACAGACAGACAGGAACAGAGAGATGAGAAGCATCAATCATTTTTTTTCATTGCGTGTTGCAACACCTTAGTTGTTCATTGATTGCTTTCTCATATGTGCCTTGACCGCGGGCCTTCAGCAGACCCAGTAACCCCTTGTTGGACCCAGTGACTTTTTTGGGTTCAAGCTGGTGGGCTTTTTGCTCAAACCAGATGAGCCTGTGCTCAAGCTGGCGACCTCAGGGTCTCGAACCTGGGTCTTCCGCATCACAGTCCGACGTTCTATCCACTGTGCCACCGCCTGATCATGCAGTGATAACTTTTTTAGGAAAAAATTATTTCCAACCTAGAATCTATTCCCAGTCAAATTCTCTTTCAACAGTGAGAGTTGAAAAAAGAATATTTTGTGCCTAGCCTGCAGTGGTGCAGTGGATGGAGTGTCAACCTGGAATGCTGGGATCACTGGTGCAAAGTCCTGGACTTGCTGGGTGAGGGCACATACAAGAAACAACAATGAGTTGATGTTTCTTGCTCCTCCCTTCAGCCTTACTCTCTCTAAACACAATAAATAAAATCTTTTTATTTTATTTATTGGCTTTAGGGAAAGAGGGAGAGAGATGGGAACATCGACCTGTTCCTGTATGTGCCCTGAGCGGAGATCAAACCCACAACATCTGTGCTTTGGGACAATGCTCTAATCAACTGAGCCATCTGGCCAGGACAATAAATAAAATCTTAAAATTTTAGGCCCTGGCCGGTTGGCTCAATGGTAGAGCATCGGCCTGGCATGCGGGGGACCCAGGTTCGATTCCCAGCCAGGGCACATAGGAGAAGCGCCCATTTGCTTCTCCACCCCCCCTCCTTCCTCTCTGCCTCTCTCTTCCCCTCCCGCGCTGGGGATGGTTCCTTGGCCTCTGCCCCAGGCGCTAGAGTGACTGGTCGCGGCAGAGCGAGGCCCCGGAGGGGCAGAGCATCGCCCCTGGTGGGCGTGCCCGGTGGATCCCAGTCGGGCGCATGCGGGAGTCTGACTGTCTCTCCCCGTTTCCAGCTTCAGAAAAATACAAAAAAAAAAAAAAAAAAAAAAAGCTTAAAATTTTATTTATTTATTTATTTATTTATTTATTTTACAGAGACAGACAGAGAGTCAGAGAGAGGGATAGTTAGGGACAGACAGACGGGAACAAAGAGAGATGAGAAGCACCAATCATTAGTTTTTCGCTGCGACACCTTAGTTGTTCATTGATTGCTTTTTCATATGTGCCTTGACTGCAGGCCTTCAGCAGACCAAGTAACCCCTTGCTCGAGCCAGCGACCTTGGGTCCAAGCGGGTGAGCCTTGCTCCAACCAGATGAGCCCGTGCTCAAGCTGGCGACCTTGGAGTCTCAAACCTGGGTCCTCCGCATCCCAGTCTGATACCCTATCCACTGCGCCACCGCTTGGTCAGGCAATAAGTAAAATCTTAAAAAACAAACAAAAAAAATCTTTTTCCAAAATCTCAATTTTTTTGTGTATATGTGACAGAGTCAGATAAAGGGACAGATAGGGACAGACAGGAAGGGAGAGAAATGAGAAGAATCAATTCTTTGTTGCAGTTCCTTAGTTGTTCATTGATTGATTTCTCATATGTGCCTGGACCGGGGGGCTACAGCAGACCGAGTGACCCCTTGCTCAAGCCAGCGACCTTGGGCTCAAGCTGATGAGCCTTGCTCAAACCAGATGAGCCTGCGCTCAAGCTGGCGACCTCTGGGTCTCGAACCTGTCTTCTGCATCCCAGTCCAAGGCTTTATCCCCTGCGCCACCATCTGGTCAGGCCAAAAATCTCAAATTTATGTACATTCACTTAACCAGTATTTATTGAGAACCTATGTGTCAGATATTATTCTAAATCAGGGGTCCCCAAACTTTTTACACAGGGGGCCAGTTCACTGTAACCTCAGACTGTTGGAGGGCCGGACTATAAAAAAAACTATGAACAATTTTCTATGTACACTGCACATATCTTATTTTAAAGTAAAAAAACAAAACAGGAACAAATACAATATTTAAAGTAAAGAACGACTAAATTTAAATCAACAAACTGACCAAGTATTTCAATGGGAACTATGGGCCTGCTTTTGGCTAATGAGATGGTCAATGTGCTCCTCTCACTGACCACCAATGAAAGAGGTGCCCCTTCCGGAAGTGCAGCGGGGGCTGGATAAATGGCCTCAGAGGGCCGTAGTTTGGGGACCCCTGTTCTAAATACTAGGGCTTTAGCAGTGAAAAAACTCCTGCTCTAATAGGGCTTACTTATAAGCTGAAAATATCAATATAATAATTTAGGTAACTACTCTGAAAAACAGCAGTTTGGAGGAGATGGAGTACTGGGTGCTTATTTATTTATTTATTTATTTATTTATTTATTTATTTATTGCATTTTTCCGAAGCTGGAAACGGGGAGGCAGTCAGACAGACTCCTGCATGTGCCTGACCGGGGTCCACCCGGCATGCCCACCAGGGGGTGATGCTCTGCCCATCTGGGGCGTCACTCTGTTGCATCCAGAGCCACTCTAGCACCTGGGGCAGAGGCCATGGAGCCATCCTCAGCGCCCAGGCCATCTTTGCTCCAATGGAGTCTCGGCTGCGGGAGGGGAAGAGAAAGACAGAGAGGAAGGAGAGGGGGAGGGGTGGAGAAGCAAATGGGCGCTTCTCCTGTGTGCCCCGGCCGGGAATCGAACCTAGAACTCATGCATGCCAGGCCAACGCTCTACCACTGAGCCAACCGGCCAGAGCTTTTTTAATGTATTTTTTTTTTTTGTGTATTTTTCTGAAGCTAGAAACGGGGAGAGACAGTCAGACAGACTCCCGCATGCGCCCGACCAGGATCCACCCGGCACGCCCACCAGGGGCGACACTCTGCCCACCAGGGGGCGATGCTCTGCCCCTCCGGGGCATCGCTCTGCCACGACCAGAGCCACTCTAGCACCTGCGGCAGAGGCCAAGGAGCCATCCCCAGCGCCCGGGCCATCTTTGCTCCAATGGAGCCTTGGCTGCAGGAAGGGAAGAGAGAGACAGAGGAAGGGGGGGGGGGGTGGAGAAGCAAATGGGTGCTTCTCCTATGTGCCCTGGCCGGGAATCGAACCCGGGTCCCCTGCACGCCAGGCCGACGCTCTACCGCTGAGCCAACCGGCCAGGGCCTAATGTATTTTTTAGATTTTATTTATTCATATTTTAGAGAGAGAGGAGAGGGAAAGAGAGAGAGAAAGGGGAGGAGCAGGAAGCATCAACTCCCATGTGCCTTGACCAGGCAAGCCAGGGGTTTCGAACTGGTGACCTCAATGCTCCAGGTCAACACTTTTTTTTTTTTTTGTATTTTTCTGAAGCTGGAAATGGGGAGAGACAGTCAGACAGACTCCCGCATGCGCCCGACCGGGATCCACCCAGCACGCCCACCAGGGGCGACACTCTGCCCACCAGGGGGCGATGCTGTGCCCCTTCGGGGCCTCGCTTTGCCAAGACCAGAGCCACTCTAGCGCCTGGGGCAGAGGCCAAGGAGCCATCCCCAGCTCCCGGGCCATCTTTGCTCCAATGGAGCCTTAGCTGCGGGAGGGGAAGAGAGAGACAGAAAGGAAGGAGGGGGGGGGGGTGGAGAAGCAAATGGCACCTCTCCTATGTGCCCTGGCCGGGAACCGAACCCGGGTCCCCCACACGCCAGGCCGACACTCTACCACTGAGCCAACCGGCCAGGGCCCAGGTCAACACTTTTATCCACTGTGCTACCACAGGTCAGGCCACAGGGGCCTTGTGTATTGATACTTTTCATTTGTCCCTTCATACCCACTCCCTACCCTGCTCTGTTGGCTGGGAAGCTGATGTATGGACCACTCATACCTTTTAGAGTTCCTTTAGAAGACATTCTCCAAAATCTTCAATTTGGTTGTGACATCTATCTCTCCTGCAGGATCCTGATACTCCCTTATAGGGCAAGATAAGGATTTCAGGTTTTATTCTGAACAAGATGGGAACCACTGGACATTTTGAGCACGTGGAACACCATGTGACTTACATTTTGAAAAATAATTCTAGAGGCTGAATGTGGAAAGACCTGGTGGTGGTCACAGGTAGCAAAAAGAGGCTTTTACAGTAGTAAGGGTCAGAGTAGGTGACTCAGACTAGAGTGCTTGTAGTAGAGTTAATAAGTGGTCAAATTTGGGATAGATTGTTAAGGTAGAGCCAAGAGAATGTAGTAATCAAGTGGCTATGTGGTGTAAGAAAATAAGGCAAGGATGACTCAGGTTTTTGGCTTGAGGATAAATCAAATTCTTTTCTTTCTTTTTTTTTTTGTGTGGCAGAGACAGAGTCAGAGAGAGGAACAGACAGACAGGAAGAGAGAGAGATGAGCCTGACCAGGTGGTGGCGCAGCAGATAGAGCGTCAGACTGGGATGCAGAAGGACCCAGGTTCAAGACCCCGAGGTCGCCAGCTTGAGCGCGGGCTCATCTGGTTTGAGCAAAAAACTCACCAGCTTGGACCCAAGGTTGCTGGCCCTAGCAAGGGGTTACTCAGTCCGCTGAAGGCCCGCGGTCAAGGCACATATGAGAAAGCAATCAATGAACAACTAAGGTGTCACAATGCGCAACGGAAAACTAATGATTGATGCTTCTCATTTCTCCATTCCTGTCGGTCTTGCGGCTCCCTAGTTGTTCATTGATTGATTTCTCATATGTGCCTTGACCGGGGGGCTACAGCAGACCAAGTGATCCCTTGCTCGAGCCAGCGACCTTGGGCTCAAGCTGGTGAGCTTTGTTCAAACCAGATGAGCTCGCGCTCAAGCTGGCAACCTCGGGGTCTCGAACCTGGGTCCTTCACATCCCAGTCCGACGCTCTATCCACTGCGCCACCGCCTGGTCAGGGAAATCAAATTTCCATTCACTCAGATGAAGGTGTCCTGAGAGCAGTCTTGGGCTACAGAATGCAAGAGTTCAGTTTAAAATTAACAAAATCCAGGTCTTAACCTCGGGCTTGCCTGGTCAGGGCACATATTAGAGTTGATGCTTTCTGCTTCTCCCCCCTTAGTTCTCTCTTTCCCCTCTCTTAAATGAATAAATAAAAATCTATAAACCTGGCTGGTTGGCTCAGCGGTAGAGCGTCCTCCTAGCGTGTGGAGGACCAGGGTTCGATTCCCGGCCAGGGCACACAGGAGAAGCGCCCATTTGCTTCTCCAACCCTCCGCCGCGCTTTCCTCTCTGTCTCTCTCTTCCCCTCCCGCAGCCAAGGCTCCATTGGAACAAAGATGGCCCGGGCGCTGGGGATGGTTCTGTGGCCTCTGCCCCAGGCGCTAGAGTGGCTCTGGTCGCAACATGGCGACGCCCAGGATGGGCAGAGCATCGCCCCCTGGAGGGCAGAGCGTGCCCCTGGTGGGCGTGCCGGGTGGATCCCGGTCGGGCGCATGTGGGAGTCTGTCTGACTGTCTCTCCCTGTTTCCAGCTTCAGAAAAATGAAAAAAAAAATCTATAAAGAAAACAAAAAACAAATTCCAGGTGTTTATTAGAGATCCAGGTGGGGATGCTGAATAGGCAGATGTCTAAGGCTGGAGAGTTCAGGGAAGGTCTGCACTGGAAGTGTGAATTTTAGTCTAGCAACCTCAAAAATGGCACTTAAAGCCACAGCCTAGATGAAATTACCTAGGAGCTGGTATAAACAGAGAAGAAATGAGGCCCAAGGATTGAACCCTTCTTCGGAAGCTACTACGACTTACGTTTCTCCAAAAGGAAGGAGTAAACCAGGAAAGGAAGACATGAGGTGTAGAACTAGTGAATCTGACCGTGGAGCAGAAAGAATCCCACAATAATGGCAAAAGGCAACCCCGGAACTATAGATCTAAAGAGGAACTGACCTGAATTGGAGCTCGAGGATGAGGGTCTGAGAGAGACATCACCAAGAAACAAAAAACACAAGTAAATTTGATGGAGGATACTGAGATTTAAACTATGGTTCAAAGTTTGGGGATGAATTAGACAGGAACACAGAACACTAAGCAGATGGAAGAACAAGGTAATTGCTAACATAATGTAAATATATATTTACAGAAATGTTAAGTATATAATCACATCAACTCTATATAAAATACTTTAAAGAAATATAAATAAAATACTGCTTCAACCATAAACTTGTATTATTATGAGGATTCCAGGGGAAGAGGTATAAACTAAAACCCAAGAAATCTCAGTGCAGGGAATTCTTTAGAGCAATTCCAAAGAATTGAAAGCAGGGACTTAAATAAGTACATGCACATGAATGTTCATAGAAGCACTGTTTAAAATAGTCAACAGGTGGAAACTGCTCAAATATCTGTCAATTAACAAAATATGGTATATACTTACAGTGGGTTATTAGTACTGATACATGCTACATGAATGAACCCCCAAAACATCATTCTAAATAAAACCCAGACATAAAAGGTCACATATTGTATGATTCCTTTAATTTGAAATATACAGAATAGGTAAACTCACAGGAACAGAAAGCAGATGGTGGTTTGCCAGGGGTGGAGAGGGTAAAGAGAATGAGGGGTAACTGCCTTATGACTATGGGGTTTTATTTTGGGTGTGATGACAATGTTTTGGCACTACATAATACTGTATAGTTATACAGTATTATGAATATACTAAGTGACACTGAATTATTCACTTTGAAATGAATTTTGTTATGGAAACTTCACCTGTTTTTAAAAAAACAAACATTATTTAGAAATAAGGCATATTATAATGGCAGAGAAATAGCAGAGTTGAAATCAGTTGCCCTAGACCTCAGGCTGCGAAAGGGAAGGGGCTGTTTTCAGTCCCTTTCAGTCATGTAAAATGACAGGATTTTTGAAGTCATATATATGCATAACTACAATTTTGTTTTGTTTTGTTTTTTACAGGGACAGAGAGAGTCAGAGAGAGGGATAAACAGGGATAGATAGACAGGAACGGAGAGAGATGAGAAGCATCAATCATCAGTTTTTCGTTGCGATACCTTAGATGTTCATTGATTGCTTTCTCATATGTGCCTTGACCACGGGCCTTCAGTAGACCCAGTAACCCCTCGAGCCAGCGACCTTGGGTCCAAGCTGGTGAGCTTTTTTTTTTAAATTTATTTATTTATTCATTTTAGAGAGAAGAGGGAGAGACAGAGAGAGAGAGAGAGAGAGAGAGAGAGAGAGAGAGAGAGAAGGGGGGAGGAGCTGGAAGCATCAACTCCCATATGTGCCTTGACCAGGCAAGCCCAGGGTTTTGAACTGGTGACCTCAGCATTTCCAGGTCGACGCTTTATCCACTGCGCCACCACAGGTCAGGCCAAGCTGGTGAGCTTTTTGCTCAAACCAGATGAGCCCGCGCTCAAGGTGGCGACCTTGGGGTCTTGAACCTGGGTCCTTCTTTATCCCAATCCGATGCTCTATCCACTGAGCCACCACCTGGTTAGGCCATTTTTTTTTTTCTTTTTTTTTTTTCCTGAAGCTGGAAACGGGGAGAGACAGTCAGACAGACTCCCGCATGCGCCCGACCGGGATCCACCCGGCACGCTCACCAGGGGCGAGGCTCTGCCCACCAGGGGGCGATGCTCTGCTCCTCTGGGGCATCGCTCTGCAGCGACCAGAGCCACTTTAGCACCTGGGGCAGAGGCCAAGGAGCCATCCCCAGCGCCCGGGCCATCTTTGCTCCAATGGAGCCTTGGCTGCGGGAGGGAAGAGAGAGACAGAGAGGAAGGAGGGGGGGGGGGGTGAAGAAGCAAATGGGCGCTTCTCCTATGTGCCCTGGCCGGGAATCGAACCCGGGTCCCCTGCACGCCAGGCCGACGCTCTACCGCTGAGCCAACCGGCCAGGGCCTGGTCAGGCCAATTTTTTAAAAGTAGGATTAACACCTGCCACTTGAGTTTTAAATGACGAGAACAGTTTTAAATGAAGAGAAATCTTCAACTCCTAGGTGCTCACATATGCATACATTTGGACAAATAAGATCCATATGCTGATTCCACCCACGTCAAATAGATGTATGAAGAAAAAGCATATAGAAACTTTTGTTTAAAAAGAAACTAAATGTCTAAGTCTGGAATACAGATAAAGACCATACTGTATTAAACAGAAGGGAGAAGAAATTAAAATTTTAATTAGACTGACAAATTAGAAAAAGATCAAGAAGGAATGTCATTAGGGATAGTATCAATAAAATTCTTAAACTTCTACAGCAAAAATATAAACAACCCTGGCCGGTTGGCTCAGTGGTAGAGCATCGGCCTGGCATGCGGAAGTCCCGGGTTCGATTCCCGGCCAGGGCACAGAGGAGAGGCGCCCATCTGCTTCTCCACCCCTCCCCCTCTCCTTCCTCTCTGTCTCTCTCTTCCCCTCCTGCAGCCAAGGCTCCATTAGAGCAAAAGATGGCCCAGGCGCTGGGGATGGCTCCTTGGCCTCTGCCCCAGGCGCTAGAGTGGCTCTGGTCGCGACAGAGCGATGCCCCGAATGGGCAGAGCATCGCCCCCTGGTGGGTGTGCCGGGTGGATCCCGGTCGGGCGCATGCGGGAGTCTGTCTGACTGCCTCCCCGTTTCCAGCTTCAGAAAAATACAAAAAAAAATAAATAAATAAACAAGACTGAAATTGGGAAAAGTATTTATAGCACACGATGAACAACCTTTTAAAATAGACATTGGAATGGGACATGGGTAGACAATTCACAGAAAGTAAACATTAAGATGTTCAATAGCCCTGGCCAGTTAGAGCATTGTATCAAAACACAAAGGTTGTGGGTTCAGTGGGTTCAGGGTACATACAGGAAGTGACAAATGAATGCACAGTAAGTCAAACAAATGATTGCTATGGTCTCTCCCTTCCTGTCTCCCTAAAAGCAATCAATAAAATCTTTAAAAAATATTTGATAACCAAAGAAGTAAAACAGAAGAAAGGATCATTGCCTCTCTTAATAAACTTAAAAGAAAAACAATTTTGAAAGGATATGAAAAAACATTCTCATGCACTTTGAGTACTTATCAGTACATTTTGAAAGATAGTTTTGCAAAATACAAACTATAAAATATACATGCCAGATTCCATTCCTGGGGATTTATCTCACAATAACCACAAGGCAAATTGTTACATAACATGTATGAAATACTAAGTGTCCACAACTAGACAAAACAAGGAACATGGAACCACATATATAGTGTGGTGCCCATTGCAGACAAGTGTCTGTGAATATCTTAACGTGGCTATCTAGAGAGAAATTCTCTAAAGAAATTGTCGCCCTGGCTGGTTGGCTTTGTAGTAGAACATCAGCTAGGCATGTGGAAGTCCCGGGTTTGATTCCTGTCCAGGGCACACAGAAGTGCCCATCTGCTTCTCCACCCCTCCCCCTCTCCTTCCTCTCTCTCTCTTCCCCTCCCGCAGCCAAGGCTTCACTGGAGCAAAGTTGGCCTGGGCACTGAGAATGGCTCCATGGCCTACTCCTCAGAAAACTAGAATGGCTCCGCTGCAATGGAGCAACACCCCAGATGGGCAGAACTTCGCCCCCTGGTGGGCATGCTGGGTGGATCCCGGTTGGGCTCATGCTCTTTTGCCTCACTTCTCACTTCAGAAAAATCAAAAAAAAAAAAAAAAAGAAAAAATTATCATGGTTCTCTGTGAAGGATTTAACTACATTATTAGATTCTTAAGAAATAAATCCTCTAAATCACACAGCCTTTATGTGGGATAACCGTTCCTGAAAGCTAAGTTTATTTTTTAAAGATTTTTTTTTATTTATTCATTTTAGAGAGGAGGGAGGGGGAGAGAGAGAGAAAGGGGGGAGGAGCGGGAAGCATCAACTCCCATATATGCCTTGACCAGACATGTGCAGGGTTTTGAACCGGCAACCTCAGTGTTCCCAGGTTGACGCTTTATCCACTGCGCCACCAGAGGTCAGGCCTGAAAGCTAAATTTGACCCTTCTACTCACATTCAAAAGGACTGCAGGTGGTTTTTACATTTTCTCTATTAGCATCAAAGTATATTACTTTTTTAAGGCATTAAAAAACTCCCAATATGCTGTGTAATACTTATAATTATTGACTTGATGGCAAGAATCAAAATAGGTAAATACTCCTTATAATTAAGAAAAAAAATTAAAGATGCTTTGAAACCGCATGTTCCAACCACAAGTGACTAGTTTTTAGTCCAGAACCAGCAATACCCACCATTTGCTAGCTACCTAGGATTTGCAAAGGATCAGACCTTTGCTAAGGGTGTTACCTTGTTTTATTCATTCATCACTCTTGGAGATGTCTGCCTATCACAGTTTATTCCTTTGTCTACGATGGTTGGCCACTTTTAAGACATGAACATAAAAGCACAAGGGATTAAAAATTTACATGGTAACACTAGAGAAGTGGCTAAGACACTGAAGGTTTCTGCACCTATTTCCCACATCTGTGGACATGTCATAAAGGGGACTGAATCACTCTGCACACCTAGCAGAGCACATCATGCTGGAGAGGGGAATATAGAACACCCCCCACCCCCCACCCAGTCGCCTAGTTATGATACTAGTCTCTTGAAAACAACTATGCCTACTAGTGTGATTTCAAATACACTATTACTATTTAGTGTAAAACGTAAGTCAAACGCTTATTAAATATAAACTTCTACATTCTAAGAGTGCAGCTCTGCAAACCAGCCAGACAAGCAGCTCATTATTTACTGGTCTTACCACTTGGAACACTCCAGTTGTTCAAGAGAACTACCTCTTCCAAACAGGGACACCCACAGTCCCCATTTGGTTAAGAATTTGTAAAAAAATACGTAACTTGACAACACTCTAGTGAGCAAATTTTATTTTTACTCATTCAAAAGATGAAAGGCTCAGGAACCTGAGCTCATCTCAGTTCTTCCTGTTTCCTGAATCCCTTCTTCCTCATCTTCAAGCCTCACTAGCAAATCTGGAATAAACATCATTTTCTTCTGAGGTCCTTCCATACTAAAATATGATCTTTCTCCAGAGACACTTTCATATGTTATTTCTGATACTACACTGCAAGTAACATCAGTTCTCAGCATCTAACATCAAATGCATCAAAAATACTTAGAAACATTTTTGCCACATCAAAACAATTGTCATTACTTCCTAGTCTCTTTTAGCCCTGATGTTATAACCTACTCAACTAGATTCAATTTATAAACTGGATGCAATAATGAATGCTACCTTATTGCTCTCTGTGAAATTACACAATTTGAATTCTGCCTAAACAGTTCCACTCAAAAAAGATCAACACAGGCCCTGGCTGGTTGGCTCAGTGGATAAAGCATCGGCCCGGCATATGGATGGCCCAGGTTCAATTCCTGGTCAGGGCACACAGAAAAAGTGACCATCTGCTTGCTTCTCTTCCCCTTCTCTCTTTCTTCCCCTTCTGTAACCACTGGCTTGGTTGGGCTGAACATCAGCCTCAGGCACAAAAAATAGCTCAGTTGATCCAAGCACTGGCCCCAGATAATGGTTGCTGGGTGGATCCTGGCTGGGCGCATGTGGGAGCTTATATCACTCTCTCTCCTACTCTCAACAACAAAAAACCCCACAAAAACCAAAAACCCATACACGTGAATCATAGGACACAAAAATTTTGAAGGGAAAGAAACACAAAACATCCTTCTAGTTAAACAGAGATTTTATTTCTTGCGTACATAGATACTTTATGCAACCAGGGCAGAGGCTGTGGATGACTCACTGAAAAGGAAAAAGAGGGAGAGGAGAAGACTGGATTAACACAGGTACTTCATATTCATTCATATCATCTCCCAGCTAATGGGAGTCATTTCCAAACAACTAACATAATCCCAAATATTTAAATGTACCAATCTGCTGAGTTTCTGAGTTAGTTTGTTGTGGCTCAAGCATAATGAATTCAAGATGCTCACTAAGACATCCAAGGAAGAACTGACCAACATAAGGAAAAACCTTTCTGGTGGAAACTGCAAATGTTCGGAAATCAACCATTAACAGCGAGCAACTTTTTGCAACCAATGCAAAAAGAGACAAATTAAACACCTGGAAACAATGGTTTGAACCAAAATTTTTACCAACTTTCTAAAATGGGTTCATGTTCTAAATCAGGGGTTTGCAAACTATGACCCTGTCCTTGTCTTTACAAATAAAGTGTCAATGGAAAATGGCTATACCCCTTTGTTTACATTATCATCTGGTTGTATTCCTGTTGTAATAGCAGTCAGAAGAATAGTTGACCGTATAGCCAGCTGGGGTTTAAAACATTATTGTCAGTCCTTTTACTATATCTACTACCTGGCTAACTGCTGTTCTTGTTAACAAATAAGGTTGATACTTACTATTTCCAATTGGGCGGGAGGACTCGTTTGGTCTTATAATAGCGAGCCAACCGGTGAATACGGCTTTCAATCAGAATCAGACGGAACTTAGCATCCTTATCCTGAAAATAAAAATTGAGAGAATTCAAGAAAACCATTCAAAACAACTAAAAACTATTTTAACAAAGGAATGTACAGACTCTATGCACTTTAATGGAAAGTTACCGAATTCCCTGTAATGAAATCACAAGCTCAGGTTCATGTGGTTATAATGAGTCCTTAAGGGAATTTAAGGTTCTTTCAAAATTTGCTCATTTTTTAGTGTGTGTGTGGGGGGGGGGGGGAGGGGAGGAAGGAGGGAGGGAGAGGGAGGAGAGAGAGGGAAGGGGGGAGGAGCAGCAGGAAGCATCAACTCCCGTATGTGCCCTGACCAGACAAGCCCAGGGCATTGACCCAGACCTCAGCATTCCAGGTTGACACTTTTATCCACTGCGCCATCACAGGTAAGGCGGAATTTAAGGTTTACTTCCATAAAACTGAGCAGGATGATTTGTAAAACTCAGAAAACAACTCAACATTTTAAACCAAATGAATACATTGTAACTAGAGGAGCCAAAGCTCCTCCCTTGGTCTCCTCCTGGTAGATTTTTTTTTTTTTTTTCTGAAGCTGGAAATGGGGAGGCAGTCAGACAGACTCCCGCATGCACCCGACCGGGATCCACCCGGCATGCCCACCAGGGGACGATGCTCTGCCCATCTGGGGCATCGCTCTGCTGCAATCAGAGCCATTCTAGCACCTGAGGCAGAGGCCCCAGAGCCATCCTCAGCGCCCGGGCAAACCTTGCTCCAATGGAGCCTCGGCTGTGGGAGGGGAAGAGAGAGACAGAGAGGAAGGAGAGGGGGAGGGGTGGAGAAGCAGATGGGCGCTTCTCCTGTGTGCCCTGGCCAGGAATCGAACCTGGGACTCCTGCATGCCAGGCCGACGCTCTACCACTGAGCCAACCAGCCAGGGCCTCTTCTGGGAGAATTTTAAATTCAAAGCAACTTTAGTCTGACTAGTTTGAGCCCTAAACCACCTTATCTAATTTAAATCACACATTATATTTTCTTAAAAGTAGTAAAAGCAGTTCTCTTCTTACCTTTCTGTTCCTCTCAAGATGTTTTCGAACAGCAACAGCTTTCTTAATTAAATGGTAGAGATCCTCAGGAAGATCAGGAGCAAGTCCTTTGGACTTAAGAATTCTCAAGATTTTATTGCCTGTCACAAAACGTACTTGTGCAACACCATGTGAGTCTCTCAGGATCACACCTATAAAGGGAATAATACATTAAAAATTCACACATTGAACACACTGACTAGAGCATGTGATGTCAAGATTCTAAGTCACTTTTCAAGTTTCCTATCTGTGAAATGGGGCTTACTTTTTTACACATCACAGAAGCCAATGTGAAAATTCACACAAAACTCACTCAGACACCCAAAAAAGTTTTACCCAACACTAAGGAAACCCTTCTGGTGGAAACTGCGAATGTTGGAAGACCATCATCACAGAGAGCTTGATAGATTATAGAACATCAAAGCTATTAATAAGATTCCAACTATGGCCTGAGCAGGTGGTAGCACAGTGGACAGAGCGTTGACCTGAGATGGTAAGGACCCAGGTTTTAAACCTCGAGGTCGCCAGCTTGACAACGGGATCATAGACATAACCCTATGGTCACTAGTTTGGCTGGAGCCCCTAGTCAAAGCAGATATGAGAAAGCAATTCATGAACAACTAAAATTCTGCAAATACAAGCTGATGCTTCTCATCTCTCCCTTCTTGTGTCTTACTTCTTTCTCACAAAACAAAAAGAAAGAAAGATTCCAGCTATGTATACTTGCTTAACTAAAACCACCATATGTGTTAAGAATATCAGCTAAAAAAAAAAAAAGAAAAAGAATATCAGCTATTGTAGTAAAAACTTAATGTACCTTTTTTTTTTTTTATCCTCAAAATAGCACCACCTTACCATTTAACAGTCTATGTACTTACATTGTGGGCAATGCTTCCCCTGTACTACAGGCTCCAGCAGGGCAAATATTTTGCCTTTTTCTCGACTTCTGTATGTATTCTCCGGGTCCAGAACCACAGAGCAGGCAAACATTTGCTGAATAAAGCCACTTGCTGTCACACAAAACTGAGATTCAAAGCACATCTAACTGTGGGAAAGTGTGACAAGCACTCTTTAGTTGCCCACTGTAACTCCTTCACCTAACTGTGTGATCTGAGGCCAGTTATACAGCCCCACTGTGCCTCAGTTTCCTCAACTGTAAGTTGGGGAAAACTGCTAGTATTTATTTGAAAGTACTGCTGTGGGAATTAAACGAGGTCAGTATATGTCAAGTGCTTAGAACCTGCACTTAGGAGTGTCTAGCCCATTGTAAATACTCATCAAACTCTGGAGAACGCTTTAATTCACTGTCTTCAGAGAACTGCAGAGTTCAACCTAATCAATGATGATCAGGTCTCGGTCATCAATAGTAAAGCCAAGAAATAGGTTTTCAAGGCACGTATGGGACACATTTACCACCATCCGCCCCCAACCCCCTTCTGCAGGTTACACGAGGACAGGCGGAAGGGGCTACTTCAAACACTCACCGATTTGTGAGGGAGTCAGGCCCTTCTTGGCCAGTTTGTAGATCTGCTCCTTCACGTCGTCAGACGTCAACTTCAGCCACTGTTTGTAAAAAAGAAAGCGGCTTAGGACGACAAACCTAGGATGGTACCAGGGTACAGCGGTCCTCCCTCCGTCGACCTGGCGCACACACGGCCCCCACCCGGCGCCACTTCCCGGGAGCGACGAATAGTATCCCCGTCCCCCACCTCATCCCGGTCGCCGCACGCTACTTACGGTGGGGACGCTGCGGCGGTATGGCAAAGCCGACTGGGACAGGCCCTTCCTGGAGAGAGAAGCAGTCTTACGGTGACGGGCGCTCCGCAACACAGCAGCCTAGAATATCATCCCCTCGACCCACCGCCCACACCCGTTCCATACCCTCCCCCCTCGCGGCCGAGCCCTGCACCCGCTGGGAAATCCGAGCTCACCCGGGAGCGTGCATGCGACCCATGATGGCGGCGGACAGGCAGAGAAAAAGAGAGCTAGACTTCCGAACGCCGCAGGAAGCCACCCAGCACACAGGAAGTGACCTCACATCTCCTCGCTTCCTTGCATGCGGGAGGCGGAGCTACGCTGCGTGGATCCTCAACATATGCGGAACCACATATCCCGACATGCATTTCATTCGGTATGGTAGTGGAGTCCTCGATCAACAGGACTACATATCACTGCATGCATTGGTCTTTGAGCGGGAAATCCATTCCACCTCCTGCGCGTACTGTGAGCCTCTGATGGGGTTGCCAGCGCCTAGGTCGTTCAGGTTCGAATACCGGCCTGGGAGTGGTCCTGGAGCATAGACTACTGCAGGGGTGGAAGGCTAAGTCCCTACCTTAGGAAAGGCCGTTCTCTGCGCCCCCGACTCCCCCAGCGAATTTGGGTGCCGGAAGTTCAGCGGTACACAATTGTTGATTCATTCACCGGCGCCAGCCCTTATGTAGGCGCTAGATACTTCAAAAGCTGTCCCTGCCCCTAAATTCTCAGATACAATACCATGGTGGTAAGTGTAGCACTGGAAGTCATAAATGGTAATTAATGACTATCCCCCGGCCCGCACTACCATTTCTTATCTCAAGCCCTAACCTAAATCAGAGGAGGGATCACTGACCACAAAGGACAGCCCAGGGATTTGAAGCAGGCGCTGGCGAGTCCCTGCTCTGTCTCTACTCTCCACTTGTGTTCCCTATACCGGGTTGTGGGCAGGGTCTCCTGGAGCCGCGTGCCCCAGTGGGAGTTAAACAGGGAGCCTCTTTGGGAACAAGATGGCAAAGGCAGGAGCTGCATGTAGGGAGGCGAAGGGAAGTGTGGAGGGTGAGGGAAATAAAGAGGCCCTTGAACTTCCTTCCTGGCATAAGGGAACTGCCACCGAAACTTTTAAGACTCTGTACTGGTACACAGGAATGCGTTGAAAGATTGCGGAAATGAAGGGGCTTGTTCAAAAATCAAATGGCTCTGGGAAGGAGGGGAGGTCAGTAAATTCAATAAACGACTGCTAACAAATATGAAGTAACGGCTGACTTTGAAAGAAACTGGAGGCCCTGGCAGGTTGGCTCAGTGGTAGAGCGTTGGCCTGGCGTGCAGGAGTCCCCGGTTTGATTCCCGGCCAGGGCACACAGGAGAAGCGCCCATCTGCTTCTCCACCCCTCCCCTTCTCCTTCCTCTCTGTCTCTCTCTTCCCCTCCTGCAGCCAAGGCTCCATTGGAGCAAAGTTGGCCCGGACGCTGAGGATGGCTCCGTGGCCTCAGCCTCAGGTGCTAGAATAGCTCTGGTTGCAACAGAGCAACGCCCCAGATGGGCAGAGCACCGCCCCCTGGTGGGCATGCCGGGTGGATCCCCGTCGGGCACATCTGAGAGTCTGTCTGACTGCCTCCCCGTTTCCAGCTTCAGAAAAATACAAAAAAAAAAAAGAAAAAGAAAGAAACTGGAAGTACTAAAACATCCACCCCACTCCTTCAACCAATATGAGTAACTTTTTCCAAAGCATTATGAATTTCATTCAAATTGAGTAATCTGTTATTACCTAGCAAAGATGCATTCTTATGATTGACCAAATTTACACCTTTAGCCCAGTCATGGAATAAGTTTTAACATGGCTTTAATTCCCAATCCTCATCCCTAGCTACCTACTCTAGACCCTTTGTATGGCCAGTAGCCACGGCCACCATCACAGCCATCTGGCCCATGCAGGTTTGCATTTGATTCAGACAGCCAGTAATGAAACAATGGAGCCAAGAACTGATGGGCCATTAGCTTTAATCCTAGCTTGCACCTAGTGGGCAAGAAATACACTCAGTGAGAAAACACTTCCCTTTCCATTCAGGGCTCCCAAAGCCATTGACTTATCCGAGTTTCCTAGAATCAAAGATTTCTAGCTCACCAGCCTTATTCACCTCTGTTCCCCATCTCCTTCTCTCTGCACAAACTCTGCACAAACTGGCTTCTCTTTCAGCATTCCATCATATTGGCTGCTTCTCCTCTCCTCCACGTGGTCTTTCTCTCCTCCTTCAGCATGGGCCCCTCTGCCCCATTTTATAGTGTAGAAATCAAAATCTTTAATCCAATATACAAACAAGGAAATCTCTGATACAAAGTCACTTATCTGAAGCATATAATGGGATTCCTCATGAGAGTGCACCACCCCACATCATGCAACAGTCAAGGGTGTGGGGAAAAGCTTAATTTTAACAGATTCTTTTTTTTATTTTTTATTTTTTATTCATTTTTAGAGAGGAGAGAGAGAGGGAATGAGAGAGAGAAGGGGGGAGGAGCAGGCAGCATCAACTCCCATATGTGTCTTGACCAGGCAAGCCCAGGGTTTCGAACCGGCGACCTCAGCATTTCCAGGTCAACACTCTATCCACTGCGCCACCACAGGTCAGGCCGAAAAGCTTAATTTTAAAAGTAAGCCTTAGGCCTGACCTGTGGTGGCGCAGTGGATAAAGCGTTGACCTGGAATGCTGAGGTTGCTGGTTCAAAACCCTGGGCTTGCCCGGTCAAGGCACATATGGGAGTTGAAGCTTCCTGCTCCTCCCTTCTCTCTCTCTCTCTCTCAATCTCTCTCTCTCTCTCTCTCTCCTCTAAAATGAATAAATAAAAATTAAAAAAAAAAAAAAGGAAATTCATTTTAAAAAAATTAAAAAAAATAAAAATAATAAAAGTAAGCCTTAGGCCCTGGCCGGTTGGCTCAGCGGTAGAGCGTCGGCCTGGCGTGCGGGGGACTCGGGTTCGATTCCCGGCCAGGGCACATAGGAGAGGTGCCCATTTGCTTCTCCACCCCCACCCCCTCTTTCCTCTCTGTCTCTCTCTTCCCCTCCTGCAGCCAAGGCTCCATTGGAGCAAGGATGGACAGGGCGCTGGGGATGGCTCCTTGGCCTCTGCCCCAGGCGCTGGAGTGGCTCTGGTCTCGGCAGAGCGACGCCCCAGAGGGGCAGAGCATCGCCCCCTGTTGGGCAGAGCGTCGCCCCTGGTGGGCGTGCCGGGTGGATCCTGGTCGGACGCATGCGGGAGTCTGCCTGACTGTCTCTCCCTGTTTCCAGCTTCAGAAAAATACAAAAAAATAAAAAAATAAAAAATAAATAAAAGTAAGCCTTAGGCTATAAGCACCCTGCCTGCTTACAGCCTGTCCCCCACACCCAATGCAAACTGTAAGCGAGCAAACATATATATCATATTTACAAACCTATTTGACCAACAATTGCTTTGTCATATGTGCCTTGACCAAGGGGCTACAGCAGAGCGAGTGACCCCTAGCTTGAGCCAGTGGCGTTGGGCTCAAGCTGGAGAGCTTTGCTCAAACCAGATGAGCATTTGCTCAAGCTGGTGACCTTGGAGTTTCGAACCTGGGTCTTCCATGTCCCAGTCTGACACTCCATCCACTGTGCCACTGCCTGGTCAGGCCAAATATCCTATTGATTACCTTTGTAGCACATGAATCTGACATTTTTCTTTCTAATTGCTTGCTTGGGTGTTGGCCTATAATAAAATTCAAACTCTGAGGGTAAACTGTTTGTTGCTTTTTTTTTTTTTTTTTTTTTACAGAGGCAGAGATAGACAGGGACAGACAGACAGGAACAGAGAGAGATGAGAAGCGTCAATCATCAGTTTCTCGTTGCACATTGCGACTTCTTAGTTGTTCATTGATTGCTTTCTCACATGTGCCTTGACCGTGGGCCTTCAGCAGACCGAGTAACCCCTTGCTGGAGCCAGCGACCTTGGGTCCAAGCTGGCGAGCTCTTTGCTCAAGCCAGATGAGCCTGCGCGCGACCTCGGAGTCTCGAACCTGGGTACTTCCGCATCCCAGTCCGACGCTCTATCCACTGCGCCACCGCCTGGTCAGGCTGTTTGTTGCTTTTAACTCTAGCACCCAGAACTTTGCCTGGCAGGCAGGAAGTTAGGTACTCATAAACCTAAGTAATTCGTTCTTCATTTGAAGATGTCTGGACTACAAACTTAATTTCTGGAGGTAGTAGAAGGTAGTGAGAAGAGTGAAATTTGGCAATCGAGTCCTGGATTACAGTACATCTGTATGTGATTTGGATCAAGTCATTTACTTAACTACACATGAGGTTTCTAAGCATTGCTGGAATGATCTGCCCTCAGCCCCGACATCAGTTATGTATTGTAGCAGAAAGATTGAGGGATGTCTATGATGTAACCAACACCAGCGTTGTATTGTTTTGAGAATACTACTCTGGGTTTAAAAAAAAATCAGTTGTGCCTGACCAGGCGGTGGCGCAGTGGATAGAACGTCGAACAGGGATGCGAAAGGACCCAGGTTCGAGGCCCCCAAGGTCACCAGCTTGAGCGTGGGCTCAACTGGCTTGAGCAAAGCTCACCAGCTTGGACCCAAGGTCGCTGACTCGAGCAAGGGGTTACTCTGTCTGCTGAAGGCCCGTGGTCAAGGCACATATGAGAAAGTAATCAATGAACAACTAAGGTGTTGCAACAAAAAACTGATGATTGATACTTCTCATCTCTCTCCATTCCTGTCTGTCCCTATCTATCCCTCTCTGACTCTGTAAAAAAAAAAAAAAAAAAAAAAAATCAGTTGTTAAAAAGACCATACATATGTGCCTTTCTCATATGTGCCTTGACCGCGGGCCTTCAGCAGACCAAGTAACCCCTCGCTTGAGCCAGGGACCTTGGGTCCAAGCTGGTGAGCTTTTTGCTCAAACCAGATGAGCCTGCGCTCAAGTTGGCGACCTCGGGGTCTTTTTTTTTTTTTTTTTTTAATTTTTTTTTTTTGTATTTTTCTGAAGCTGGAAACTGGGAGAGACAGACAGACTCCCGCATGCACCCGACAAGGATCCACCCGGCACGCCCACCAGGGGCGATGCTCTGCCCACCAGGGGACGATGCTCTGCCCCTCCAGGGCATTGCTCTGCACAGACCAGAGCCACTCTAGCGCCTGGGGCAGCAGCCAAGGAGCCATCCCCAGCGCCCGGGCCATCTTTGCTCCAATGGAGCCTTGGCTGCGGGAGGGGAAGAGAGAGACAGAGAGGAAGGAGGGGGGGATGGAGAAGCAAATGGGCGCCTCTCCTATGTGCCCTGGCTGGAAATCGAACCCGGGTCCCCCACACGCCAGGCCAACGCTCTACCGCTGAGCCAACCGGCCAGGGCCTCTGGGTCTTTTCTAATAAAAAATTTTGACTCAAATATTTCTTCATGGAATAGGAATTATAACTTATTTCAAGGTTTCTTTTTTGTTTATGTTTAAACCTTCCACTAGTTTTTTGTTGTTGTTGTTGTTTTTTGTATTTTTCTGAAGCTGGAAACGGGGAGAGACAGTCAGGCAGACTCCCGCATGCGCCTGACCGGGGATCCACCCAGCACGCCCACCAGGGGCGATGGCGACCAGAGCCACTCTAGCGCCTGGGGCAGAGGCCAAGGAGCCATCCCCAGCGCCTGGGCCATCCCCTGCTCCAATGGAGCCTTGGCTGCGGGAGGGGAAGAGAGAGACAGAGAGGAAGGAGAGAGTGGGGGGTGGAGAAGCAAATGAGCGCTTCTCCTATGTGCCCTGGCCGGGAATCGAACCTGGGTCCCCCGCACGCCAGGCCGACGCTCTACCACTGAGCCAACCAGCCAGGGCCTGAACTAATTTTTTTATGTTTTAAAAGTCCTACCTTCAGCCTGAGCAGGCAGTGGTGCACTGTATAGAGCATCAGCCTGGGACCCATAGGACCCAGGTTCAAAACACCAACATTGCCACCTTGAGAGCAGGCTCATCTGGTTTGAGTACAGGCTCACCAGCTCGAGCACAGGGTCACTGGCTTGAGCATGGGATCACAGTCACAACTCCATGGTCACTGGCTTGAAGCCCAAGGTCGCTGGCTTGCGCAAGGGGTCACTGGCTCTGCTGGAGCCCCCCGCCTGCAGGTCAAAGCACATATGAGAAAGCAATCAATGAACTAAGGTGCTGCAACTATGAGTTGATGCTTCTCATCTCTTTCTCTTCCTGTCTGTCCCTCTCTCTCTCTAAAAAAAGAAAAAGTCCTACCTTCTTTTGCCTGTGGTTACCTATCTTTTGTGGAAAAAAACTATTCTTTCCCCATTGATCTTGTCAGTCTTCTGTTTGTCTTGGATCATGATTCAAAGTGAAAAAAGAAAAAAACAGTTATTCTAGAAATAAAAACAACCAAAATTTAAAACTGAATAGATGGGTAAAACTGTCAAAGAGAAAAGTAGTTGCCTTCGTCAGTTGGCTCAGCAGTAGAGTATCAGCCCAGCGTGTAGAAGTCCGGGTTTGATTCCTAGTCAGGGCACACAGGAGAAGTGACCATCTGCTTCTCTCCATCCCTCCTCCCCTCTGTTTGGTTTCCCCTCCCCCAACCATGGCTTGGTTGGAGCAAGTTGGCCTCAGGTACTGAGGATGGCTCCAAGGCCTTGCCTGAGGTGGTAAAATAGCTCAGTCGCCGAGCAATGGAGCAGCAGCCCCAGATGGGCAAAGCATAGCCAGGTAGGGGGGCTTGCAGGGTGGATCCTGGTCTAGACACATGCAGGATTCTGTCTCTGCCTCTCACTTAGTAAAAAAATAAAAATTAGAAGAGAGAGCCCTGGTAGAGCGTTGGCCCAGCATGTGGAGGTCCGTAGTTCAATTCCCAGCCTGGGCACACAGGAGATGCACCTATCTGCTTCTCCACCTTTTCCCCTCTTCTTTCTCTCTGTCTCTCTCTAACCCTCCCACAGCGAAGGCTCCAGTGGAGCAAAGTTGGCCCAGAAACTGAGGATGACTCCATGGCCTTCACCTGAGGCACTAGAATGGCTCCAGTGGCAACAAAGCAATGCCCCAGATGGGCAGATCATCGCCCTCTAGTGGGCATGCCAGATGGATCCTGGTCAGGTGCATGCGGGAATATGCCTACATGCTTCTTTTCAGAAAAATACAAAAAAAGAGAGAAGTAGTTAATTGGAGAAGTCAATAAATTATTCAGAACTGAAGTTAATGAACCATAGATTTAAGAATTCTAAATAGAAAAAAAAAACCACCTACACCTGGGCACATCATAGTTAATTTGAATAAATAAAATTAGACCTAAGGTAATAATTGTTGTAAGTGTACAATGGATTCAATCATGGAGTTCATTATACTGTTTTCTAATTTTGTATATGTCTAACATTTGCACGATAGTGTTTTCATAGAGTATTGGTGAAATAAAGTTGGTTTTCTTTTCTGACAGTAACTGAGTTCATCACCCCAAGAAACTGGCTATTTAAGTTATTACTCTTCATGAACTTTGAGCCCTTTTACGTGTTATGGCAGTGGTTCTCAAACTTTTTGAAGTTGGGGCACATTTAAAGTCCTACAAATAATTGTAGGGGCACTATATACAAATTTTTGAGCAATATGTTATAATAATTAAGTCAAATATTAAAGAAAAATATATAAAGTACAGTGTGTTTTTCTGGTAAACAAAATAAATATGACAAAAAATTTATTCTGACATTAAATATTTTGTTACATTTTGAGTTATGCTTTTTAGAATTTGTTAAAAAGGGGTTAGAAAATAAAAAAATGACAAAAAGTTATCTTTTTATATATAGAGATATTCTTAGTAAGATTTAGTAAATTTGGCAGGTCCCTGCACGAATGCATTGTTTTTTCATTCTTGTGTTTATGAGAAACATGAGCCTGATGTGTCCTAGCGATTTCTTCAATGTTTGGGCATCTATTTGAAAGGCAGACTCTCATTTCCTCGTCAATACATTGAAGAATTCCTCTCTTTTTACTCTTGTGTTGAGTGCAGAAAACTCCCACCATACATATCATCTTAACTTGACACCAAACAAAAGACAGAAGAAACTTGCCTCCAGTCTTTCCAGGGAACATGGGGGTAGTGTAAACAATCCAGCACCACAACTTAACAGCCTTTTGCAACCTAATCAGGCAAGTGAGGTGAGGGGTTGGGCAAACTGTTAGCTTACAGTCAATTCCCCACACCTCTGTTCCCCCAAAACCTAAACTCCAAAAACCCTGTTGGTTTTTTGGTCCCCAACAGGCACATATTTCTCTGGAATACCATAGGGCGCACCTGGAAATCTTCTGCACCCTGGGGCACACTTTGAGAACCACTGTGTTATGGTATTAAAAGAACCTACATTACCCTGTTGTATAAATATGTCTATAACATGGCTGTTACTATACAACTTAATATTTAAATAAACTACTAAAGGCCAGGGACCAGTCACAGAAGCATTTCAATTCTATGAAATGGTGAGGGGGCTCTAAGAAAGTGGCACTCCAGACCTTCAAAGAACCCCAGTCAGAAATCAGACTCATTGTATTCGGTCACCTTTAGGTCAGTTCTGAAATTTAGGATTATTTGAACCAAATAAACTCCTGAGTGAAATGTAAAGAACAGCCAACAGTGAACTTAAAGTTTGGAACCAAAAACATTAGTATGTTGATGAGGAAAGAAATGATAGCATAGTTCCTTTATTTCAGAAACATTTTAATACAATCATAGTACAGTTATGAAGTCACATCCAATCCACTGAATATATTCAAGGTATTAATAAAATATTATACATCTTTATTCACTACTGTCATATAATAAAAGTATTTGGTTCTTACAGAGATCAAACTAACTGCCATATTTATTCATATTTGCACAGTTAGTTAAACAGCTTGTAAGTAAATCTATGGATTATAGTAGTGTGGCTTCAGTCCCTTCTGATCTGAAGTCTAAGTATCAAAATTGAATGTTTTCTTTTTCAAATGCCACAATACCTGAATTCTATAAAAGAATGGTTAACCAAATTAAGGCAAGATACTAAAACTTTTATACAACTTTAATTTCAAGATTCTTTATTTTATAAAAGATCATACATGCCTTAACATTTAGATACCTATTGATTCTTATAAAGGCAGTAATAAAAATGTCAGTGCAAGTTCTACATTGGGTTCCTCAGTAGAGAAAACAATAGGTTCTTGGAGTAAACCGTTATTTTCAAATCTCAAAACATTCCAAGAGGAAAGAATTCTTCTGGTGCAGGACTTACATATAACGTAATTATTTTTACTCAGTAAAGATAGATATAAAATGTGATTAAGCATACATAAAAATTAGTGTCTTGGCCAGTTTGTTTAAACTTTTGTTTGATTTACTTGAATGCAAGCTTTAAAAAAGATTTAAAAACCAACTGATTTAAAATCTATTGATAGTAGTAGTGCAAAAAGGTGCCTCAGTCTTTTTTTTTTTTTTTTTTTTTTTTTTGGTAAGGGCTGAAGATGAGCATTTCACAAAGAAATAATTTATATTAAAATATATGTAAAGTATGAGTGTGGAGTTTTAATAACCAAAGAAGGCACAAAATGACTTAAATTAAGAGAAAACATTACCACTTATCCTGAACTCTGGATAACTGTACAATATTAATCATAATATACACTTTTAGATATCTAAAGAATCCAGGTTTCTTGTTATTGAAAAGTGACATCACATCTTCTAGCTCTATTAGCTGTGCTAAGAGACACTGCAGTAAAAGACCACAATAGGCAGTATAAGCTGAGTTCAATTAACAATGACCTTTTACCAAAACCATACTTTTACAGTGGCTAAGTGACTACTCATGGAATGGAATTAGGTTTCATAAGCTTAAGTGAAGATAACTAGTACTTCTTTACATCTGCAAAGCTATTATACACTTAAAGAAAACATTAACAATGTGGAAAAAAAAATAAATGGTGGTGCTTTGATCTGCATTTTAATGAATGTATTAAATAGATAACACATTTTAACATTTAAAAAGACATTCATATATCATACTCAAGGGATTTCCTACAAATGGACCATTAGTGTTAGGCACCAAAAATTTCAAGTTCTTTTTTTAAGCCTGTCCAACTGATACATCTTCAACTCATATACTTCTGCTCTGTAGGCATCATCATCTACATTAAACATGTGCACAGTTCATAAAAATTCTGTTCTGGACAACTGAATTGCAGACTGTCCTTTCTTGGTATTCTATGTTGCATATTTTGTCAGTTACCTCACAGCACCTGGATAGTTACAATCTCTATTATCAGTTAAAAAGTGAATTTCTATTTAGCTATGAGAATATTATATATACATATTTATCCAAACTAAACACAAAACTGTGTATAAAGTTGAATCACTAATAAAAATGAATCTTATTCTTAATGGTACTCTAATAATTTTAATCATGTCCCTTATGATTCAGAGTCACATTATATTAAGGAAAATAATTTTTGAATGTACAATGTTTACAAATGTAAGTAAGACAGCTTACAAGACCAACTTTGCCATAAGCGTCTACATTAAAATTCAGTCTGGACCCTAGAATTTTTGTTTTGGGCCTATTACGAAGAGTCTGCCCTACTCATTGGCATTCTTCTACCAAAGAGGAATGGGTACATGGGTAAACAATTTTCACTTGTCTAATGAGGGAGTGGAGAATAGATACGTGGAAGTGAAACTACCAAACTTCAACTCACACTCCTAGGAATAAGTGTAGGACTGTTATGGAATGATGGAATTTAGTGTACAGCTACACTGATGAATCTCAATGTAACAAAGACAAATCAAATGCTGACTGTTTAAGTAACTAAGTCACACATCAGAAGTAGAGAAAATGATCTTTCTGTGGGAAAAACCCTAGTAAATGTACATAATTTCTTGTCTTGAGTAAGGTAAAAGTGAGTGAAAACTACTTACTATTTATCAAGTCAGAAAAAATAATCAGAATGAAGTGCCAGGAAAGCCGTGAAGTTAAGGCACCATTATTTACAACTTCCGTAATTGGCACTTAATTCTGAAAAAAGCTTTGAAGACATGGAAAATAAAAAACACTATTAGTTTCCCCTACTTCCATAGACTACTTAGTAGTTCTTAACATTACTATCTATAATTTGTGCTTTGCTTTCAGCCCTGTGAGTAGCAACTGCACTTAATGATAATAACATCCTGCACCTTTCCTTTCCTTTGGTGTTTGAAAACATGCACAGTGGTAAAGGCTTAGAAGGTGCAAAACAGGGAAACAAACATGCTGTGTCTGTGTGAGAAACAATGAAAAATAGACCAAACTAAAGCTATTACTTTGTATTACTCAAGTGAGGATTAAGTCATTCACCAACTAAGCCTTTTTCTGACTTATACTATATATTAAGTTTAGGGTTTAGAGCATCCTATATAATGACTTTAAAACAGCAATGGCTTCAACAAATTCATAAAAATTAGTATGTGACTGTTGGTCCAACATGTGTGTTGAAATGCAGCAAGTACTTTATAATTTCTGTCCAAGTAGAAAAATACTATACAAAATTCTCAAGAGAGGATGTGTGCACGCACGCATGTTTCTAACTGTTCTTGCTTCCCAAGCTCAGAAATTCACTACTTTACAAATAGGTTGCTGCAGTCAGCTGATACCACTTAACCGTCTCTTTGCTCAAGTTGAAATCTTTCAAAGGCAGAGTTATTCCACCCAAGAAAAAATTCTCCCGCAGAGATTCTGCACTGAGGACACTTAGTTGAAGTTCTCTCTGTCTTAGGGTTTCTTTGCTGTATCCATTGTACACAAGCTATAGCAAAGCAAAAAGAAAACAACGTTATCAATCACTTATGCTTTGTTTCTTGGATTATTTTAAGAAAAACCTAAGTGAGTTTATTAGTCAAGAGTCACTACAATTAACGACATGGATTATGACACATTTGGTGGAATTTGTGCCTCATGCTTTAGATGTACATTTTGTACTTTAGGAGTCTTAGATTGAATGATCAGTCCTCTGAATGTCTGAGATAGGAGTGCACAAAGTAGAAAATTATTATGGCTAACTAAAAACATGGTTTCTCTGTGATGGAGGTATAGGGAAGGAAAAAGAAGTTACAAAACAGCATGCATTGAGATGATTTAATAGCTGAGAAAAAGAATACAGAAGGAGATGACGTCAGAGTAATGGCGGAGTAGGAAGCGATACCGATAAATCTCCCCCAAAACTCAACAAGATCTTCAACCAGAAACAGAAAAACCTATACTTGGAGCTTCCAGATTCTTCGCAATACACCCAAAGGTATGATTGAGTGAAAAATTGGCTAAATATATAACCAAACCCCGAAGGAAATAGGGAGTAAGAAATGCTCCGCCTTCCTCACTAACCTAAACAGGGCGGCTTTCTCTGGTAACTGTGAATATAGAAACTGAGGCGGGCAAAGGGGGTGAATAGATCCAGGCCACCGCAGCAAAAACGGCCGAACCAGGCTGTGGCTCAGAGATCCAAGCCGAGGAAAATCTGATCCTGTGGCAACCCGGGCAATACAAGCTAACACTCGCGCCAAACCCAAACAAAGAAAGACAAGCGGAGCGGCCATTTTACCCGGTCTCCTGGTCGGTGCGCAGTTAGTGGAAGAGAGATTTCTTCCTAAGCCGCGGAAGTGGGTGCCCGTGTTGCCCCACGGAGAGGCAGGGTCAGAGGCCTTTCTGTGGGCTGAGGGCAGAGTCTCTGGGCAGCCCCAGCGCCCTGGGAAAGCCACGCACGGGAGGGAGTGAGAACTACTTCCAACGGTGGAGATTTTCCGTGCTGGTGAGGGTTTTACTCAGAGGGAACCGCGGCTGGCCTCATATCCTGGTGTGCGCGCGCAGATAAGGAGTGAGCGATTCCTCCGAGTGCCTCGGCAGTGCGCGCCCGTGTTATCGCAGAGAGGGGCAGAGTCAGGGGCCTTTGTGTGGGCCAAAGCGGAATCTCGGGCCGCCCCAGCGCCTTGCAAAAGCCGCACACGGGGACGGAGCGAGACTCAATTCCAACGCTGCAACTTTTCCCTGCGGTTGGGGGTTTCACTCAGAGCGTGAGACTGCTGCCCGGATATCCTGGTTGCAGACAGTGAGTGAGAGTTTCCTCCAAGCACCCCGGAAGTGGGCGCCCGCTTGTGTTACCGGACAGAGTGGCAGAGCCAGTGGTCTTTGAGTGGGCGGAAAGCCCACCTGATTATGCTAGCAGCTCTGACTGACTGAGCCTTACCCAGAGCCCTGTGCTGAGTGGAAATAGAGTGGGGAGTTGCCAGCAATTTGAGCCTCTTACTATCCAGGCAGAGGCAGCAGCAACCCCATACCTGGACTATCAGGCTACTAATTGAGGAAGGAAAGACTAGGAGAAAGGCTCCAGGAACACGGACTCTCTCACTGTCGGAGCCTATAAATGCTAATGAGCCTCAACTCCCAACGAGAATAAAGCATAATACATGACATTGCCATAGAGACTTATCAACTGCAAACCTCTACCTGAGCGTGCAAAAGGGGCAGAACCCGGGGTACAGAGTCACCGACCAGGAAGAGGGAGAGAAAAGAAAAAGCAAGAAGATAACCTCTCAAAATCAAGAATAATCTGCAGACTTTATAACCTATCCCATTTTATTATATTTGTTCGTTTGTTTCTCTTATCTTCATTCTTGAGACTTTTTTTTCCTCCTCCAATTTGGCCGATTAACTCTCTACCGGTCTTACTCTCTCCTCTCCTTGAACTACACTACCCATAAGTGTTACATCTCCCATTATCATTTCTCGTCTCTTCCTTTCTCTCTATGAGGGTTGCACTCCAAAACCCTTAACTCTTTCTCTCTCTCTCCTTTCTTTTTTCTTCTTTTAGTGGTTCCCTCTTTTTTTCTCTCTCTCTCTTTCTTTTCTCCCTCTATATTAGTTTCTTCCTTTCTCCTTTACATCTCCTCTCATTCAAACCTCAATAACAAACAAATTATCTTATCTGGGACTCAAACCTATGTTTGTGGCATTTTGGGGGGTTTTTACTTCACCTTTTTAACTCACTAGCAGTGCTCCCATCCCTGGCTCTCCATATTATCTAGTTCTTGTTCCACTAAATACAATAGTAAGTTTTTAATTTGTCCCCCCATTTTTCCATTTTCCTCTTATTCCTCTCATCATAACTCTTAGAAAACCAACACCTAAAAGCAAATCATTTTATTCTTGACCCAAATTTTTTCCTTATTTGCTTTTTGTGGGTCCATACGCTCTTTTTTTTTCCTTTTTCTTTTTTTTTTTTTTTTTTTCTTTCTCTCTTTTTTGCCCCTTTATTACTTTTCCCCAATTCAGGCCCTCCATCACAGGCATTGTTTGTTATAACTCACAGTCCACCACAAGATTTTCTCAAGAAAGAGGGGAGAGGAGAGGAGAGGAAAAAAAGAGGGGGGGAATAATTTCCTTTTTTTAAAAATTTTTATTTTATTTTATTTTTCTTTATTTCATTATTAATTTTTTTTTAAAAAAAACAACTCTTTTCGATTTGTTATTTTTTTATTTTTTTTTTAACTTTTTATTCTTTATTAAATCTCATTAATACTATCAACAAAACCACCCTCAGATGCCATTAAGGAAGAGAAAATCGAATATCATGGATACAAAAGAAAGAGAGGTAACACAGCTAGATGAGGAAAAATCTATGGAGAAAAAATTTAATATATTGGAAACCTTGGAGCTAAATGACAGAGAATTCAAGATAGAAATCCTAAAAATCCTCCGAGATATACAAGAAAACACAGAAAGGCAATATAGGGAGCTCAGAAAACAACTCCATGAACACAAAGAATATATGTCCAAGGAAATTGAAACTATAAAAACAAATCAAACAGAGATGAAAAACTCAATTAACGAGCTGAAAAATGAAGTAACAAGCTTAGCTAATAGAACAGGTCAGATAGAAGAGAGGATTAGTGAAATAGAAGACAAGCAACTTGAGGCACAACAGAGAGAAGAAGAAAGAGACTCAAAAATTAAAAAAAATGAGATAGCCCTACAAGAATTATCTGACTCCATCAAAAAGAATAACATAAGAATAATAGGTATATCAGAGGGAGAAGAGAGAGAAAATGGAATGGAGAACATACTTAAACAAATAATTGATGAGAACTTCCCAAGCCTGTGGAAAGAACTAAAGCCTCAAGTTCAAGAAGCAAACAGAACTCCAAGTTTTCTTAACCCCAACAAACCTACTCCAAGGCATATCATAATGAAATTGACACAAACCAACAGCAAAGAAAAAATTCTCAAGGCAGCCAGGGAAAAGAAGAATACAACATATAAAGGAAGGCCCATTAGATTATCATCAGATTTCTCAGCAGAAACTCTACAAGCTAGAAGAGAGTGGACCCCAATATTTAAAGTCCTGAAAGAGAGGAACTTTCAGCCACGGATACTATACCCATCAAAGCTATCCTTCAAATACGAAGGAGAAATAAAAACATTCACAGATACAGAAAAGATGAGGGAATTTATCATCAGAAAACCCCCACTCCAGGAATTACTAAAGGGGGTTCTCCAATCAGATACAAAGAACAAAAAAAAAACAGAGCCACAAGTAAAAGCTCCAAGAAGAACACAATAAAACCAAATTTAAACTGTGACAACAACAAAAAGAAAGAGGGGGAGAAGACGGAGATTAACAGTAGCAAAGGACGATGGAGTGCAAAAGTACTCACAAAATAGTTCGCTACAATGAACAGGGTAGGGACCCTTTTCATTACTCAAAGGTAACCACCATTGAAAAAACCACCACAGAAGCACATGAGATAAAAAAGATAGCAACAGAGGAAAGATGTATGGAATACAACCAAATAAAAACAAAAGATAGAAAAACGAAAGAGAAGGATCAAACAAGACACAAAACTAACATAAAGCAAGATATAAAATGGCAATAGGGAACTCACAAGTATCAATAATTACACTAAATGTAAATGGATTAAACTCACCAATAAAAAGGCACAGAGTAGCAGAATGGATTAAAAAAGAAAATCCAACTGTATGCTGCCTACAGGAAACTCATCTAAGTAACAAGGATAAAAACAAATTCAAAGTGAAAGGCTGGAAAACAATACTCCAAGCAAATAACATCCAAAAAAAAGCAGGTGTAGCAATACTCATATCGGATAATGCTGACTACAAGACAGGAAAAGTACTTAGAGACAAAAATGGCCATTTCATAATGGCTAAGGGGACACTGAATCAAGAAGACATAACAATTCTTAATATATATGCACCAAACCAAGGAGCACCAAAATATATAAGACAGCTACTTATTGATCTTAAAACAAAAACTGACAAAAATACAATCATACTTGGAGACCTCAATACACCGCTGACGGTTCTAGATCGGTCATCCAAACAGAGAATCAACAAAGACATAGTGGCCTTAAACAAAACACTAGAGCACCTGGATATGATAGACATCTACAGGACATTTCATCCCAAAGTGACTGAGTATACATTTTTCTCCAGTGTACATGGATCATTCTCAAGAATTGACCATATGTTGGGCCACAAAAACAATATCAGCAAATTCAGAAAAATTGAAGTTGTACCAAGCATATTTTCTGATCATAAAGCCTTGAAACTAGAATTCAACTGCAAAAAAGAGGAAAAAAATCCCACAAAAATGTGGAAACTAAACAACATACTTTTAAAAAATGAATGGGTCAAAGAAGAAATAAGTGCAGAGATCAAAAGATATATACAGACTAATGAAAATGACAATACGACACATCAGAATCTATGGGATGCAGCAAAAGCAGTGATAAGAGGGAAGTTCATATCACTTCAGGCATATATGAACAAACAAGAGAGAGCCCAAGTGAACCACTTAACTTCCCACCTTAAGGAACTAGAAAAAGAAGAACAAAGACAACCCAAAACCAGCCGAAGAAAGGAGATAATAAAAATCAGAGCAGAAATAAATGAATTAGAGAACAGAAAAACTATGGAAAAAATTAATAGAACAAGGAGCTGGTTCTTTGAAAAGATCAACAAAATTGACAAACCCTTGGCAAGACTTACCAAGGAAAAAAGAGAAAGAACTCATATAAACAAAATCCAAAATGAAAGAGGAGAAATCACCACGGACACCGTAGATATACAAAGAATTATTGTAGAATACTATGAAAAACTTTATGCCACTAAATTCAACAACCTAGAAGAAATGGATAAATTCCTAGAACAATACAACCTTCCTAGACTGAGTCAAGAAGAAGCAGAAAGCCTAAACAGACCTATCAGTAGAGAAGAAATAGAAAAAACCATTAAAAACCTCCCCAAAAATAAAAGTCCAGGCCCTGACGGCTATACCAGCGAATTTTATCAAACATTCAAAGAAGACTTGGTTCCTATTCTACTCAAAGTCTTCCAAAAAATTGAAGAAGAAGCAATACTTCCAAACACATTTTATGAGGCCAACATAACCCTCATACCAAAACCAGGCAAGGATGGCACAAAAAAAGAAAACTACAGACCAATATCTCTAATGAATACAGATGCTAAAATACTAAACAAAATACTAGCAAATCGAATACAACAATATATTAAAAAAATAATACATCATGATCAAGTGGGATTCATCCCAGAATCTCAAGGATGGTTCAACATACGTAAAACGGTTAATGTAATACACCATATCAACAAAACAAAGAACAAAAACCACATGATCTTATCAATAGACGCAGAAAAGGCTTTCGATAAAATACAACACAATTTTATGTTTAAGACTCTCAACAAAATGGGTATAGAAGGAAAATATCTCAACATGATAAAGGCCATATATGATAAACCATCAGCTAACATCATATTAAATGGCACTAAACTGAAGGCTTTCCCCCTTAAATCAGGAACAAGACAGGGTTGTCCACTCTCTCCACTCTTATTTAATGTGGTACTAGAGGTTCTAGCCAGAGCAATCAGACAAGACAAAGAAATAAAAGGCATCCATATCGGAAAAGAAGAAGTAAAGGTATCACTTTTTGCAGATGATATGATCCTATACATCGAAAACCCCAAAGAATCCACAAAAAGACTACTAGAAACAATAAGCCAATACAGTAAGGTCGCAGGATACAAAATTAACATACAGAAGTCAATAGCCTTTCTATATGCCAACAATGAAACAACTGAGAAGGAACTCAAAAGAATAATCCCCTTCACGATTGCAACAAAAAAAATAAAATACTTAGGAATAAACATAACAAAGAATGTAAAGGACTTATATAATGAAAACTATAAACCATTGTTAAGGGAAATCGAAAAAGATATAATGAGATGGAAGAATATACCTTGTTCTTGGCTAGGAAGAATAAATATAATCAAGATGGCTATATTACCCAAAGCAATATACAAATTTAATGCAATTCCCATCAAAATTCCAATGACATTTTTTAAAGAAATAGAGCAAAAAATCATCAGATTTATATGGAACTATAAAAAACCCCAAATAGCCAAAGCAATCCTAAAGAAAAAGAATGAAGCTGGGGGCATAACAATACCTGACTTCAAACTCTATTATAGGGCCACGACAATCAAAACAGCATGGTATTGGCAGAAAAATAGACACTCAGACCAATGGAACAGAATAGAAAGTCCAGAAATAAAACCACATATATATAGTCAAATAATTTTTGATAAAGGGGCCAACAACACACAATGGAGAAAAGAAAGCCTCTTCAATAAATGGTGCTGGGAAAACTGGAAAGCCACATGCAAAAGAATGAAACTGGATTACAGTCTCTCCCCCTGTACAAAAATTAACTCAAAATGGATCAAAGATCTAAACATAAGACCTGAAACAATTAAGTACATAGAAGAAGACATAGGTACTCAACTCATGGACCTGGGTTTTAAAGAGCATTTTATGAATTTGACTCCAATGGCAAGAGAAGTGAAGGCAAAAATTAATGAATGGGACTACATCAGACTAAGAAGTTTTTGCTCAGCAAGGGAAACTGATAACAAAATAAACAGAAAGCCAACTAAATGGGAAATGATATTTTCAAACAACAGCTCAGATAAGGGCCTAATATCCAAAATATACAAAGAACTCATAAAACTCAACAACAAACAAACAAACAATCCAATAAAAAAATGGGAAGAGGATATGAATAGACACTTCTCCCAGGAAGAAATACAAATGGCCAACAGATATATGAAAAGATGCTCATCTTCTTTAGCTATTAGAGAAATGCAAATCAAAACGGCAATGAGATACCACCTCACACCTGTTCGATTAGCTGTTATTAGCAAGTCAGGTAATAGCAAATGTTGGAGAGGCTGTGGAGAAAAAGGAACCCTCATACACTGTTGGTGGGAATGTAAAGTAGTACAACCATTATGGAAGAAAGTATGGTGGTTCCTCAAAAAACTGAAAATAGAACTACCTTATGACCCAGCAATCCCTCTACTGGGTATATATCCCCAAAACTCAGAAACATTGATACGTAAAGACACATGCAGCCCCATGTTTATTGCAGCATTGTTCACAGTGGCCAGGACATGGAAACAACCAAAAAGCCCATCAATAGATGACTGGATAAAGAAGATGTGGCACATATACACTATGGAATACTACTCAGCCATAAGAAATGATGACTTCGGAACATTTACAGCAAAATGGTGGGATCTTGATAACATGATACGAAGCGAAATAAGTAAATCAGAAAAAAACAGGAACTGTATTATTCCATACGTAGGTGGGACATAATAGTGAAACTAAGAGACATTGATAAGAGTGTGGTGGTTACGGGGGGGAGGGGGGAATGGGAGAGGGATAGGGGGTGGGAGGGGCACAAAGAAAACAAGATAGAAGGTGACAGAGGATAATCTGACTTTGGGTGGTGGGTATGCAACATAATTGAACGACAAGATAACCTGGACTTGTTATCTTTGAATATATGTATCCTGATTTATTGATGTCACCCCATTAAAAAAATAAAATTATATAAAAAAAAAAAAAAAAAGAATACAGAAGGAAGCAAGCTGAGATAGCATAATTATAATTTTACAAAAAAAATGAGGGATTAAAATTTTCTTCTGTTGGATTTTATATACCATGAAATGATCTTTTAAAATTTAAATGTTTATTTTATTTACTTTACAGGGAGGAGGAGAAAGAGCAAGAGAGAGACAGGAACATCAATCTGTTCCTGTAAGTGCCCTGACCAGCACTCTGTGCTTCAGGACGATGATCTAATAACCAACTGAGCTATCTGGCCAGAGCTCTATGGTTAATAAGTTTATAAACTTGATGAAAATTCAGAACTATTTTCTTTCAAATCTCTACCTAGAAATTTTTGTGTAGATGTAATATTAATGTACACAAATAAAGTGGTGTTTATCCTAAAGAAGAAGCTAAGAGTTGGTGGGTTTAACCAGATGAGGAGGTTTGTAATTTGACCATGAGGAGCTGAGCAGTCAGTTCTGCTCCACCCTGTTCAGCTGATGCACTACTTGCTGCTTTCAGTGAGGCACACTCTATTTTTAAGAGGGCTGCTGACAGACTAAAACAAACTAGGAGGAGGATTCTGAAACTACATCCTATTAAGCAAAGGTAAAGGTATTGAAGATATTTAAAAAGAATAAACAAAAAGAGCATTTAAACTTCAATTATGTGAAGGGCTGCAATATAGGAGGAAAAGAACAGTTCTGTGTGGTTCCAAGAGGTACAACTGAGACCCAAAGGTACAAACTATAAGGAGAGATTTCTGCTCAGCCTAAAAAATAATCTAAGAGTTGGAGTGGCCCAAAACAAACTGAATGGCCTGGAAGCATTTCAGCACAGATTGATAACCCCCCACACACAGTTTTTTTAAGTGACAGGAGGGGAGAGAGATGGGCTGATGATCAAATCAACTGAGCTGTCCTCAAAGCCTGGGGCTAACACTCAGATCAGCCAAGCTACCCTCAGCACCTGGGGCCAACTCTCGAATCAATAGAGCCACTGGCTGCAAGAGAGGAAAAGAGTGAGAAGGGGGAGATGAAGGGGAAAAGAAGCAAATGGTCGCTTCTTATGTGTGTCCTAACCAGGGATGATCCCAGGACATCTGCATGCTGGGCCGACACTCTATCCACTGAGCTAACCTGCCAGCACCCCCTTAAATGTTTATTTTATTGATATGAGAGAGAGAGAGGGAGAGATAGGAACATCAGTCTGTTTCTATATGTGCCCTGACCGGGGATTAAACCAGCAACTTCTCTGCTTTGGGATGATGCTCCAACCAACCATTCTATCTAGCCAGGGCTGAATATCCCCTTCTTGAAAATGTTGTAGACAGGGATCAACCACTGGAAGGGTAGTTGAATAATGGCCTCTAAGATCTTCCTAAAACCTAAGGTCTATGATTGAGGATTAAATTCTGCATCACTTTGTTAAATAGCATTGGACTACTATTGATATTGCTTTACTAATAACAACAACCCATACCTGAAAAATTTAAATTTAAAGTGTTTGAAATTCAAAATCTCAAAACAACAAATCTAGGAAATTTTTAGAAATGATTTTAACTTACCATTTCGTTGAATGTTGGATTCCTAGTTTTTCGTGAAATTTTGGTTTTACGTTTGGATGTTTTGTGGGGATCTGGAAGTAGGTATGTCTTGACATACGGATTTGGATCAGCCCCATCTTCAGTAACCTACAAAGAAAAGCATCCCTTAACAGTAATGCTTCCTACCAAGGTATAGGTTTCCTCTACAGTCATCATTATTTGTAATCACTCACAAGATCTTTGATGTGCATCACCATGATGAAAAGAGTACCATTTCGGTAAGAGACAGATAATTTCACCGATCCTCCTATTTGGCCTGGAGTAGGACTGAGCGGACCCACATCTGAAAAATTTATAAATTATGTTCATCTTTTTTTATCTTGGTTGCAGTGATTCAAGCTACAACAAAAATTTTTTTGCTTTAACTCCAGGACAGTACAAAAAGGTCAAGAACCTGGTAGGCCACTGGTTATCTTTTTCTTTAGTAATCACATTCTATTAGGAAAATTATGTTTATCTTGAAATAGACTAGCTTAGGTCTCATCTCAGTGGACGACAACTAGTAACCCCACTGTCACTACCATATCCATTGAGAAGTTAAGAGTTGAAACCCATGAACTATAAATAAAGGGGGGAAAAACTCACCTGCAGACCGAGCTATTCCTTCAGCTTTCTCATCACGAAGTAAAGGGTGAAAAAATGTACAAACAAGATCACACTAAGAAGAAGAGGAAAAAGATTCATTAGTTTAAATATTATGTAGTACAAAAAATAGTATGCTATTTTTCATTTAGGACAGTCACCTCTGCTACATCCGTGGAAGCACTCATCAAACTCTGTAAGTAACTGTTTAACTCAATTTTTCTTTTGGCTGCTACATCTTTTATGTGTGTTCTTCCTAGGACCATCCTATTAGGAAAGCTGCAAAAGAAAAATAACAAATGGGATTTAAATTATTTCATCTGGAAGTATTTATAGAATTAAGTACAATATTTACCTAGAAAGATTGTTTTTTATATACTTAAATACAAAGTGAAGTCTTAATCCATTATAAAGTTTTATGATTTCTCTTCAAAGTACTGGAGATGAAGCAATTCAACTATCTATTTATCCTTTTATGAACCCTGGTAGAAAAGGTGCATGGTTTTACTAAATTGTTATAAACATATTTTTAAAATTTTTATTTATTGATTTTAGAGAGGAGAGACAGAGAGAAGGGGAAGATAAGAAGTGGGAAGCATCAACTCGTAGTAGTTGCTTCTCATATGTGCATTGACCAGGCAAGCCTGGGGTTTTGAACCACTGACCTAAGCATTCCAGGTGGATGCTCTATCTACTATGCTACCACAGGTCAGGCTAAACTGCTATATTTTTAACTTATTTTCTACTTATTTCTTCTCAAGATTAATCATTCATAGATATTTTATGCAGATCTTACCCTACAAAATAATAATTACTCACACACAGCTACGATAGAGACCAATAAAATCCACAAATGACATAGGGTCCAAATAAAGACAATCTTAACTCTGCCCTGGCTGGGTAGCTCAGTTGGTTAGTGTCATCCCAATACACCAAGCTTGCAGGTCTGATCCCTGGTCAGGGCGCATACAGGATCAACCAATGCATGCATAAGATAAGTGGAACAACAAAGCTTCCACTCCACTTCCCTCTTTCTCTAAAACCAATCAATAAATAAAAATTTAAAAACAAAAAGAAAATCTTAACTCTATTTGTTGGCAGTAGGAAAATGAGACTGCACATCTAATGGAAATAAACTTTGACACCCACTGTGCTGTCTTTTTCCTTTTAAAATCTAGTCTGTGAAGAATATGAGCAATTTGACAAAGGACATCTACTGGTCATCAGCTACATTAAAACTGAAAAGGGGCCTGACCAGGCGATGGCTCAGTGTACAGAGTGTTGGACTGCGATGCGGAAGACCCAGGTTTGAGACCCTGAGGTTGCCAGCTTGAGTGAGGGCTCATTTAGTTTGAGCAAAAGCTCACCAGCGTGGACCCAAGGTCGCTGGCTCAAGCAAGGGGTTACTCAGTCTGCTGAAGGCCTGCGGTCAAGGCACATATGAGAAAGCAATCAATGAACAACTAAGATGTTGCAATGCACAACAAAAAACTAATGATTGATGCTTCTCATCTCTTTGTTCCTGTCTGTCTGTCCCTGTCTATCCCTCTGTCTGTCTCTGTAAAAAACAACAACAACAAAAAAAACTGAAAAGGGTATCAGATACAAAACTAAGCACTAAAATTCTGATTAATTTCAGTGGCTTAGCCTTTTATTTTTCAGAGGTCAGTATGGTCATAACAGATTATTTTTGCAGTGATTTAATGTCTGATTCTTTTAAAACCAAGATTCCAAATTATTATCTGTGTTGTTTACTGTAGTAAAGACAAAAAATTTAAAGCTTCAACTAAATAATGATTCAGGTAGACTGGAAAAGCAAAAAAAAAGCAAAAAAAAAGAAAAAGCTTCAACTAAAATTAGAAAGTCCCTGGCCTAAGGTTAGTGTTGTCCCAAAACACCAAGGCTGCAAGTTTGATCCCCAGTCAGGGTACATACTAAAAGCAACCCATGAGTGTACAACTAAGTGCGACAACAAATGAATGCTTCTCTATATATATATCTTAAATCAATAAAAGTAAATAATACATAAAATTTTTTTAAATAAATAAAATTAGAAAGCTAGAAAGCCCCTTAATTTAAGATCTTGATCATTTATTCATTAACTCATTAATCAAAAAATTATAGTTCCTTGTCTATGTCTAGTACTGTATTCGGCCCTTATGATACAAAGGAAAATAAGCCACATATGATCCACAGTATTTTACTAAGTGTTAGCACAAAACTTCTGACCTACATTTAATAATAAATTACTTCCTATATAAAATGAATAAATGTACATGAATGGGAACATACCCCGGTAACTTCCAAAGTGGAAAAATAATACTGAGCTTGTTGTGAAGTTCCTGAAACTCGTCAAATGTCCGGAACACAAATGATGGCTCAAGTTGTCCTTCTCTCAGTATTCGGACTACATAAATCTGAAGAAATCATATCCAAACACATTAGATACATAATAAAACCTTGCCTGACAGAAAATTTACAGCTTAACTTTAATATATAATCCCAGTGATTTTAACTCAACTATATGTTACTAACAGAGGAAATAGCAAATATAAAACTCCTATTTATAGCATATCCAACTACATTCTAAGAGTGACCTGAGGCATTGTATGATATAGAAACAAGAACTAGAAAGTGAGTCATTTTATTTCCAGGATTAAATAAATGTGCTTTCCAAATTTATAAATGCAGTGTATTTCCAATGAAAACATTAAGTTCATTTAAGGGTAAATAAGAAAAAAGGCAAAATTTATGGCAACTGGGGCATAAGGAAAACTTATCTTACTGGTTATTATAAAATCTATTTATAATATTTTTAATATTAAACATTTATTAAAACTATTATAAAATCAGAGTATTTAAAGACCAAAATACTGGAACAGATTCAGATACATATATGGAAGAAACAAATTCAAGGATATGTATAAATTCAGTGACTTAAAGGTGCCATAATAAATCACTGAGGGGAAATGGACTGCTCAATAAAATGGTATTAGGATAAAATGATCAGTAATCAAACAAATATTTACTAGTAATAAAATAAATAGGTGGACATTTAAAAAATAGTAAAGTCACTCTCTAAAGCTTACCAATTTATCAAAAATTTAAAGATCAACAGTGCCTCAAATTATTATCTAACAAAAATACGAGCACAAGGGTGAAAATCAACAATGATGATCATGATGTGCTATTGGGGGGGCACGCTGAAGATCCTGTTCTTATAAAATAAACTCTATGTCTGTGTGTGTGTCTATCTGTTATAAAGCTTCATCATCCCTGGAGAGTAGAATAAGAATTTAGACTTTAACTTTATATGCTTCTGCATTGGTTGAATATGTTACAAGGAGCAAGCTTTACCTTTGAAATTAAGAACAAACTGAAGATAAGGAAGGAGACAAGACTACCCTTTTAGTCTTGTCTCTGAAAAGAATATCATTTCATTTGTCCCTCATGGTTTTGGAGCAAATCTACCAAGAAATAAATACCAAAAAAAAAAATAATTAGGGATGCTCCAAGAACACATTTATTTTTGGACCATCCATGGAAGAAAGAAGTATGAAAAGATCAAATGCTTGAAACTTTAGCAGGGTCAGTGAAGAAAGTAGAAACGACAATAATGAAGGCATGAGTTTCTACATGCCCCAACCAAACTTACATAATGTTTATCTGGGTTGTATTTCTTATGATAAGTGAAAACAGAGACTTCTTTGATTCGACCATCTTGTCTAAAGGAGTATGTTTTGGGTGAAAATGAAAGTATAGGCTCATCATTGGAAGGAAGACCAGAAAAACGCAGTTGAGCAAGGTTGTGAATGAAGAAGTTAAATTTTGTGGCAATGCTTCCCAAACTTGATTCAATCAGCCTACAAAATAATCAGAAAATGTGTTAACATTAGGTGTTCATAAGAATACATGCTCAATTCTTTTAACACAATAAAAGGTGAAGCCTGACCTGTGGTGGCACAGTGGATAAAGCAGAGACCTGAAATGCTGAGGTCACTGGTTCAAAACCCCAGGCTTGCCTGGTCAAGGCACATATGAGAAGCAACTGCTGTACTACAAGTTGATACTTCCCACTCCCTCTCCTACTCATTTCTCTCTCTCTCTCTCTCTCCTCTCTCTAAAATCAGTAAATAAAATTTTTTTTTTTATTTTTTTAACAGAGACAGAGAGAGAATCAGAGAGAGGAATAGATAGGGACAGACAGGAACAAAGAGAGATGAGAAGTATCAATCATCAGTTTTTCGCTGCAACACCTTAGTTGTTCATTGATTGCTTTCTCATATGTGCCTTGACCGTGGGGCTACAGCAGACTGAGTAACTCCTTGCTCGAGCCAGCGACCTTGGGTCCAAGCTGGTGAGCTTTGCTCAAACCAGATGAGCCTGTGCCCAAGCTGTGACCTCGGGGTCTCGAACCTGGGTCCTCCGCATCCCAGTCTGACACTCTATCCACTGCGCCACCACCTGGTCAGGCAGTAAATAAAATCTTTTTAAAAAGGTGAAAAATACTTTTATTCCTTTTAAAATATTAAGCAGATTTTCACTCTGCCAAAAATTTTCTTTGTTCTATAGTCTAAAACTTTTAAAAATACATCTTACCCCAACAAAAATTTTAGTACAAGAGGCTCTATTCCATCCCATCCCACTATATCCAAGAAACAATGCTTTGATTTCTTGAGCCTTCTGGGGTCCAATGCAAATGAAAAGCTTTTAGGAACAGAAGATGATTGGTATGATGCCAAAAAGATGATTTCATTCTTTTATGCTCCTGTAAAAAATGGGAGTAGTGACAACTAAACTGGCACAGAAGGAAACTAGATCTGGTATCAGAGTCCTTCTCCAGATAATCATAACCTCCTTCAGTTGAGAAAAGAAGTGTTGACAGGACGGGGAGTTTGGTGACAATCAACTCGGCAAGAAGGCCTGGATAAAGCATTTTAGGCAAGCAAAGGAAACTAGAAGTCTCAGAAACAGGGTAAAGGAATCCAGAAAGAGAAAGGAAATCCAGAAAGAGAAAGGAAATCCAAAAAGAGAAGTGAGAGAACCACACACAAAGATTTTTGCCTTGCTATGGACTAAACTTTTGTGTCCCTCAAAATCCACATATTAAAGCCCCAAATGGTAGGGTCTTCATGGAATTAGTAATTAAGATTGAGGGTAGAGCCCTGACCCAATAAGATTAGTGTCCTTATAAGAAGAGACCAGAGCCTGACCAGGCGGTGGCACAGTGGATAGAGCGTCGGACTGGGATGCCAAGGACCCAGGTTCGAGACCCTGAGGTCGCCAGCTTGAGCATGGGATTACTCGGTCTGCTGTAGCCCCACGGCCAAGGCACATATGAGAAAGCAATCAATGAACAACTAAGGTGTCGCAATGAAAAACTGATGATTGATGCTTCTCATCTCTTTCCGTTCCTGTCTGTCTGTCCCTGGTCTATCCCTCTCTCTGACTTTATCTCTGTCCCTGTATTAAAAAAAAAAGAAAAAAAAAAAAAAAGAAGAGACGGGAAAGCTCATGCTTTCTTGTTCTATCTTCCTCTTGCATGCAAGAGAACAGAGAGAAGGCATAGTTTGCAAGCTAGAGCCCTCACCAGAAAGCATAACAGCTGGCATCTTTCCAGCTCGCAGAACTCTATGAGAAAAAAATTTGTTGTTTAAGCCACCTCGTCTGTGGTATTTTGTTATGGTAGATCAAGCAGACTAATATATGTCTGCTTCACAGCCTTACCCAGAGGAGTCAAAGAATCTCCTTTAAAAAACAAAACAAAACCCATCAATACCTAAATTATCAGGATTAGTGTGGAAGCCTATACAAAAGTCAGCTTCCTTCAATTCAATTTAGCCCAGACTCGTGAATAGGAAAGTCAGTCCAGTGTTTTCTATCTCTTCTCCACAGAGAGGAAGGAGGCAAGAGAAAAAGGAGAGAAAAGAACACGAGCTCTGTGTCCCTCCCTGCTCTGGCATTATAAAGTGGTACCTAGTCAGTGACCAACCCGGCCCCAGGCACTTAGCAAATATTTGCTGGGAAGAGCTGCCTTTAAAGCAATAATGACAAGTTCAAATGCAATCATTGGTATTTGTGTTTCAAGTACTACAGTATATCATAATTAACTATAGCAGTGTTGCAGAGCTTGCCATTTTAAGCACTTAAGGTATCCATGAAAACTGTTACAGCAGAATCCTCAAAACTAGATTAAGGTAGGAAAAAACTTGTATTGGCCCTGTAGAAAATATTTTTCACAGAAATAGTTCATAAATAGGATTTTTTATTTTTATTTATTTTTTTACCACTCAGACTGCGTTCTCCCCCTCTTACTCTCCCAAAGGAAGAGAAGAATGATCATCAATGGCAAAAGGCAGTTGCACAAGCTTCACGCTCAGGAGAGAACACTGCAACTCCTCCTCGTTGTTTCGGGTACTCTACACGAGCAGAGAAACCTCCCTAGTAACAAACTATAGAAATGATCCCTGAAAGTATAGTCTTATAAATAGGATTTCTATAATTAAAATCATGTACTAAATAAAACCTGAGACGTGTTTTGAGAGAAATTTATTTTTTAAAGTTGCACGTCCTTTAAACTTATTCAGTAAATAAACTTGACAACCTGCCATTTGCTAATACTGTGAATCAATATTTTCCCTATATACCAGAATTTTGATGTGTACAATATATAGCATTTGTTTATACTATAAGGAAAACAAATCAAAGCTAAACTACATGTGCCTTCTCGAATATACTTAAGCATGCCTTACCTAGTAAAGAAAATCGTAGCTTCTGCATCTGTTGTTTGGGGTTGAAGTGCATCTCTAACGTATTTCAAATCTTGAATACTTGTAAGTTCTGGTAACCCTGAGGGAATCATCTATGAAAAGGGAAAAAGTTTGTGAGTCAATTAAAAAAAAAAATCTGTTCCCCAACCTTCCCTAAAAGCTGTCCAGGTAATCAGAACTAAAGTAAACAAAACCATCACAGTTTTGGAGAGTTTGTGTTTTAGAAAAGTGATTCTCCTATAAATGAAAAAATTGGGGCCAATGAAGTAAACCGTTAGAAGTCACAACATCAATTTACGGAATATAAGCTGTAAAATCCAGACATTTTTTTTTTTTGACATTTTTGTCTACTAGTTTGTTTTTATACTAATTTTAGTCACCATAATTATAGTGGGTTTTTTTTTTTAGCTTTTACTTAATACACATCCAGAAAAATACAGCAGCCTTAAATGTACAGCTTAATTAATGTTCACAATCAGAACACACCCAGATGAAGACACATCTACCAGCATCTCAGATGACCCTCGGGGTCCCTTCCAGTTACTGTTACTCCTCACCCACAGGATTGCCTGTCTTGTGACTTATTTTGTTGTATTTTCTCAAAATGATAACTGGCATATTTCACATTGCAGCAATTTTTAAATATGTTGTTAATAATATATCTGACATAATAGATGATAGCAAATTTTATTCCAAAATCATAAAATATCCTTTTTCAGTTATTGAAACACAGAAGTATTAATATACAATTAATTAAATGCTTGTAAAGAACAGAGTTACCAGTGAAAGGAGGTTAAGGAAGAGGTTTGTTTGCTTTCTTATCAAGTTGTAGGCCTGACAGCAGAGGTCCACAAACAACTGGAAACGAATGGTGGGCTTCTCACCCCCATTAATGACATATGCCATATCAGAGGTCAGCACAAAAGGAGCCCGGTCCCTATTAAAAAAGAAAAGTACATACAAAGTATTATTTACAGAAAACACTGAGAGTGCTATTGCTTTTACATGGTTATTGAATTAAGCTATCTGAGCCATAGCAACTTCCAATTGGGAAATTTAGTATTAGGCCGTTTTAAAGTTGCATAATTCTTTTTTTTTTTTCTGAAGTGAGAAGTGGGGAGGCAGACAGACTCCCGCACGTGCTCAACCAGGATCCAGCCAGCATGCCCACCACGGGCGATGCTCTGCCCATCTGGGGGCATTGCTCCGTTGCAACCAGAGCCATCCTCAGCACCTGGGCCAACTCTGTTCTAATGGAACCTTGGCTGTGGGAGGGTAAGGGAGAGACAGAGAGAAAGGAGAGGGGGAAGGGCGGAGAAGCAGATGAGCGCTTCTCCTGTGTGCCCTGGATGGGAATCAAACCCAGGACTTCCACACACGGGGCCAATGCTCTACCGCTGAGCCAACAACCAGCCAGGGTTAAAGTTGCATAATTATTAAAAATTCACATTTTCAGGAGAGTCATCATCTAATCTCATCATTTACATAGAACTTACATGTGAAAAATTTCCCAAGGTGATATTTATAAATCCACACACTCAATAGAGATCAAACATAGATACAAACATAAACAGAGACAAACTTTGTACTTACTGACATTATACAAATGGGAACATTTCCAATAAGTACCACTAACTAGACAAAATAAAATACACCTATTTCAGCAAAGGTTATACAGACATACTTATTCTTGTGGTCAAGTCATCTGCTAGGGCTTTTGTCATCCCCAGTTATGTTCAAAAGGAGCTACAAGACAAAGAACAGCAAGAAAACAGGGAAGGCTTGGGACATTAATTTGTGAAATTGGAAGTGCCTCTTTTTCATCAACAATAATAACAATATTAGTACCTTTTGAAGCTACCAAACATCTGTGCATGGCCCAAAAACTTCCCAAAGTCAATGTGAAACATGTGTCCTGTGCTTCGAAGCATTATATTGTCATTGTGTCGATCACAGATGCCTAAAACATAGGTGGCGACACAGCATCCAGCACAAGAATAGATAAAATTCTCAGAAGCCTATAATAAAGATATAAAATCATTTTAAGAAAAAATTATTTTTAAAGGAGGCAAGATTATAAAGATTAATATAATTCACCACTTTTTGATAACCTGGTAACAAATCTAACCTTTTCACAACTCAATAACAAAACACCCCCTTTTTTTTTTAAGATTTTATTTATTCATTTGAGAGAAGAGACAGAGAGAGAAGGGAGACACAAAGGGGGAGGAGCAGGAAGCATCAACTCCCATTTGTGCCTTGACCAGGTAAGCCCAGGGTTTTGAACTGACGACCTCAGCTTTCCAGGTTGACACTTTATCCACTGCGTCACCACAGGTCAGGCCAAAACACCCTTCTAATAAAGGTGGTTATTGCCCATATTCTCCAGCTCTGTCCTTTAATAAGCAGAGATGGCACTAGGCCCTATGTAGACTATGTATTGCATCTGTACATTTTTTATTTATTTTTAAGTGAGAGAGTCAAAGACAGCATTTAAACTTTGTCTTTATTTATTTATCTTTAAGTGAGAGAGAGAGAGAGTCAGACACAGACAGGAAGGGAGAGGGATGAGGAGCATCAACTCACAGCAGCACCACTTTACTTTTCATTGATTGCTTTCTCATATGTCCCTTGACCCAGGGGATGCTCTAGCCGAGTCAGTCACCACTTGCTCAACCCAGTAACCTTGAGCTTCAAGCCAGTGACCATGGGGTCATGTCTATGATCTTTTTTTTCTTTCTTTTTTTCTGAAGCTGGAAACGGGGAGGCAGTCAGACAGACTACCGCATGCACCTGACCGGGATCCACCCGGCACGCCCACCATGGGGCGATGCTCTGCCCCTCTGGAGCGTCGCTCTATCGCGACCAGAGCCACTCCAGCACCTGGGGCAAAGGCCAAGGAGCCATCCCCAGCACCCGGGCCAACTTTGCTCCAATGGAGCCTCGGCTGCGGGAGGGGAAGAGACAGAGAGGAAGGAGAGGGGAAGAGGTGGGGAAGCAGATGGGCACTTCTCCTATGTGCCCTGGCCGGGAGTCGAACCCGGGACTTCTGCACGCCAGGCCGACGCTCTACCACTGAGCCAACCGGCCAGGGCATGTCTATGATCTTATACTCAAGCCGGCAACACTGCAGCTTAAGCCAGTGAGCTTGTTCAAGCCGGTGACCCCGCACCTCAAGCCAAGACCTCAGGCTTTCAAACCTGTGTCCTCAGCATCCCAGATCAAAAACTCTATCCACTACACCACCCAACGGTCAGGCTGAATATCTTTTTATTTTTTATTATACACTTTTAAAATGTTTATTTTATTGACTTTAGAGAGAGAGAGAGAGAGAGAGATAGAGAGGAACATCAATCTGTTCCTGTATGTGTCTTGACAGGCAAATCTCTGTGCTTTAGGACAACACTCTAACCAATGGAGCTATCCAGCCAGGGCTACATTTGAACATCTTTTAAGCATCATGTTTATGGAACCCTGCTTCTCACAGGTTCTGCTGTTTATAAGTGGTAACACTGACACAAAGAGTAATCTGAATATAGGCATATTTTTCTGGTTTTGTTTTTATTTTATTTTTAAATATTTTTTAGTGAGAGACAGAGAGAAGGACAGAGACAGATAGAAAGGGAAAGAGACAAGAAGCATCAATTCTTCATTGCAGCACTTTAGTTGTCCACTGATTGCTTTCTCATATGTGCCTTGACCGGGGGCTACAGCAGAGCAAGTGGCCCCTTGCTCAAGCCAGTGACCTTGGGCTCAAGCCAGTGACCTTGGGTTTCAAGCCAGCAACCTTTGGGCTCAAGCCAGTGACCATGGGGTCATGTCTATGATCCCACACTCAAGCCAGCAACCCCACGCTCAAGCTAGTGAGACTGTATTCAAGCTGGTGACCTTGGGGTTTTGAACGTGGGTCCTCAGCATCACAGGCCAATGCTCTATCCACTGCACCACTGCCTCATCAGGATTTCTAGGTTTTTGTTTTGTTTCATTTTTTTTTTTTTTTACTTTGTAGGGAGGGCATGTGTAAAGAAAGTCAGCTCAAAGATAGAACTGAAGTGGTTACCAGGGGGAGAAGGGTGGAGGGAAGGGAATAAAGAGAACAAATAAACGATGACAGAAAATGACTGGACTTTGGGTGATAGGCACACAACACAATCAACACTTCAAACACTAAAAAGAAAAAAGTCAGCATATAACTCTAAACATCCAATAATATAATTAATGTATTTTGTTGCCCATTTGGTGGCTCCTTATGTCATCTGTTAAGTTTCTCAAAGCCGGACACTTTAGTCCTGCTTGTTCTGGAGATTAAATTACAAACATCATACAGAAGGATATAGCAATATGCATACAATGAATATTTTTATCTAAAGCACATGCAATTTGGTTTATTATCATGGATAAACATTTCTTTTTTCTTCTTCTTCTTTTCCAAGTGAGAGGAGGGAAGATAGACAGATTCCCACATGCACCCCAACTGGGATCCAGCTGACAACCCTTGTCTGGGGCTGATAGTCTGCCCATCTTGGGCCATGCTCATAACAGAGCTATTTTTAGCACCTGAGGCAGAGGGATCCATGAAGCCATCCTCAGTACCCAGGGCCGATGTGCTCAAACCAATCAAGCCATGGCTGCGGGAGGAAAAGAGATAGAGATAGAGAGAGAGAGAGAGAGAGAGAGAGAGAGGAGGGAGAGGGGTAGAGAAGCAGATGGCTGCTTTTCCTATGTGCCCTGATGACCAGGAATCAAACCCGGGACATCCACACACCAGATCGATGCTCTACCACTGAACGAACCAACTAGGTTGATAAACATTTCTAAATGGAGCAGTTATATGGTTCTACATGTCCATGTGATTAATTTTATTCTAAAATCCCCTAGAAATCATTATCAACAGTGATGATATATATAGTGCCTATTGCAAATCAGGCACTATACTACTCTCTCTGTTTCTCTCCTCCCTTCACAGTACATATGTGCATACATATATATACATATGTATGTACACATTAACTCATTTAAATTCTCACAATAAACCAATGACATAGGTATGACTGTTGTTATTTTACATATGAAACTGAAACACGGAAGTTATTTGCCCAAGATCACATAATTGTTAAGTGGCAGAGCCAGGATTCAAATCTAGGCAATGTGACTCAACTACATAAAAGAGCCGAAAGCCCAAAAAGGCACTCAATGTATGTTACTTGGCCATTATTTTGTGTCAAAGAACTTACCCAGAATCATAAAAAACCAACATTCCTATAAACATTCTGCTGCATTGCTTCCCCAAACCACAAGATACAAAAAGAAAGTGTTTTTAAACATTTTAAAAGACCAACAAAATCCCTCTACTTGACTTCTTAGGTCAACAAATAGCATTTGCACATATTTATTTGTAAATGTGATACATTAATGATGTGACATAAACTAGCCAGGCAAATGATATTAAAACTAGGATCTTCTTACATTACCATTGAAAGTATTCTTGAGTGTTCCTTCAGCCAATTTAGGATCATTACAGGCCTCATGTCCTAATAAGAGACTTCCCTCTCCTCTTAAGTATGCAAAAGTACACTAAAACAAAAAATGGATGCCTCTAATAATAATAATAATAATAAAAATAAAAAAAATAATAGTAGCTATCAATTATTGAATTTACTCTATGTAATACACATTATATATATTAACTCATTTAATTCTCACAGTAACTATAGCACTGTTTTTTTAAAAATTTTATTTATTTATTTTAGAGAAGAGAGAGAGTTAGAGTGAGTGAAAGAGAGAAAGAGAGAGAGAAAGGGGGGAGGAGCAGGAAGCATTAACTCCCATATATGCCTTGACCAGGCAAGCCCAGGGTTTTGAACCGGTGACCTCAGCATTCCAGGTCAACGCTTTATCCACTGCGCCACCACAGGTCAGGCTATAGTACTGTTTTTTATAGCCATAATACACCATATTTTTCGCTCCATAAGACACACTTCCCCCCTCCCCAAAAGTGGAGGGGGAAATGTTCGTGCATATTATGGAGTGAAAAATACAGTATGTTAAAATACCATAAAAATATAATACAATAATATCTTATAGCAGATGTCACTGAGGCACAAAGAGGTTAAATAATTTGCCCAACACTGCAAACCCAGTGAGTGACTTGGGACTTGAATTCAAGCCCAGAAGTTCTGGCCTATAATCTTGCTTTTTACAACATGATGCAGCCACTCTACTCATTTCCCTAACTTTTTCCAAGAGTTTTGTGAAATACAACATTCTAGATTATAAAAATACCTCTGTTTTGCTGACCACTAAATACATGTTTGGAAAGTTTTTTTGGTAGTTTAGCATGGTTTCAATCAGATTTCTGCCATTAAATGTATTGTTTTTCTATTCTTTACTTGGAGAAAGATACCATTTCCACGATTTAAGACTAAATGGCTGACACCACAGCTGGAAAACAAAAGCACTGACGACCCTTGTAATACATTGTTAACCAGATTATTTAGAATAAAGGAATATGCTAATCACCTTTTCATATTCCTCTTCAGAGGGATTGTATTTCCTCAGCCACTCAGCAAGTGGTTTATCTTTAAAGGAGCCGGTCACACCATATTCCACTTGAATTTTCCTGAGAGTATCTGAAGCAGGAACTAGCTCCACCATGCCTTTAACAACCAAACATTAAGTTATGTGAAAATATCTTCCAAAATTAAGCCTTTAAAATTTATAGCTTTTGATCTTTGACATAAGACACCAGCTAGCATTTACCATTTTTTAAGAAATCAACTCTGGCAGCCCATGCGAGAAAATGTGAACCATTCAAATCATTTTCTATTTTTGGAAGACCCACAATATCAAAGTTAAATTTAATTATTTGAGACTCTAAAATCTGTAAAACCATGTGCTACCTAACCCCTAAATAATAACAATTTTATTTATAAAGTAGATAATATAGACCTCCTTAAAAAAATTACTTATAAGATACATGCTGTCACATAATACTTTCACAAAACCTCTTCTCTAGTCATGTATTTGAGCAAGATAAGAGTGTTTCAGGTTACATTAAGCCCTTTCAAAGGGAATACCTATGTGATATGCTTAAGCCTCAGGTAGGTGTTTTGTCTTCCTAACTTAAATGTCTATATCTGCCTAGGCAAGTCATTTTGTTTTACTTACAATTCCTTTAAAACAAGTGTCAAACAAATAAGTTATGAGACATCTAAACAACAAAATAAAATGAGGAAATCTCTTGTGCTTATGTAGAAAAATCTCAAAAATAGGTTTTTAAGACAAAATCCTGATGGAGATCTGTATCTTTTGTGTTTAAAAGAAAGACTATTATGTATGTTGGAATATACACAAAATATTCCCAAAAGGCTATGTAAGTGGTTATATTTTGGGAGTAGGGTGCCTAAGATTAAGGATGGAGGTATAGGAGGAAACTAAGATTTACTTTTCAGTTACATGTTATACAGATACTTGACTGCCATGTATTATTTGTATTATTTAAATATTAGTATTATATATTTTAAAAATCAAGGCATCAAAATAACATACAGATACAGAGACATGCTTTGGACAAAGAACTGGAAGAAACCAAGCAGGCCAAGGCCTCCTGGCCACCCCAAAAGGAAGTATGCAGGGCTAGGCTATAATCCTAGTAGTCAGATCATGTATGACAGAATAAATTCATTTGGATCTTTTATGTTGTTTTGGTTTCATCATCTGGTTTCTAGTTCACAGTGACACCCTTTTTCAGTGAGTACTTACATCTTGATTCTATGACAATGCTTAATTTTAACTGTTAATATATGTATAAATTTCTAATTTCATAACCAAAAATACATATGTACAAATTACTATGTACTAAAGAGTGGACCAAAGTGCATTAAGAAATACAAAGCGGCCCTGGCAGGTTGGCTCAGTGGTACAGCATTGGCCTGGCATGCAGGAGTCCCGGGTTCGATTCCTGGCCAGGGCACACAGGAGAAGTGCCCATCTGCTTCTCCACCCCTCCCCCTCTCCTTCCTCTCTCTGTCTCTCTCTTCCCCTCCATTAGAGCAAAGTTGGCCCAGGCGCTGAGGATGGCTCTATGGCCTCTGCCTCAGGCGCTAGAATGGCTCTGGTTGTAACAGAGCAATGCCCCAGATGGGCAGAGCACCGTCCCCTGGTGGGCATGCCAGGTGGATCCCGGTCGAGCACATACGCGAGTCTGACTGCTTCCCCATTTCCAACTTCAGAAAAAAAAAAAAAATTTTAGAAATACAAAGTACTACCATCTGTGTAATAAGATACGGTCTCAAATTGAGGGAACTGAAACTCAATTCAGTAAGGAAGATACAAAACATGCAGTAGATGTCTGGTGAGTATTAAAAACAATGGCGGAGTCTGGAGAAGGGAGGGATTACTGTAGACTGAGGTGTTTATTAAAGACTTCAGAGGATGTGGATGTGATTTCTTTAAAAAGGATACAGTGAGATAATACAAGTAAAAAGCTGAGCACAGGACAGGACACAAAGTAGTCACTCAATCATTCATTAGAAACAACATAAAAAACGAGCAATCTGATTGCCTCAAAAGTTATGTAAAATTTCATAGAAAGAAAGAGATGATATTCAACTGTGCAATAAGTGTGTGACAGAAAAACTAATGAGATGGTAGGCTATTGTTGAGGAATATCACTTAATAAAACTTCCCTCCTACAAGACATATGAAAACAACCAGCAAGAATTCTTAAATTGGCTAGATTTCCTTTTTTACAAGATCAAGTCTGTAAACCTAACCTGAATGAAAAAGTTATTAGACTCTCGTATTACCCTGATGAATAAAATGAAGAAATGTGGAATGGTTAACAGCACAATGAAATAGATGAGCAACCAAATAAAAAACAATACTCAAAGATTTTACAACTACTCAAAGGGAGATCTCTAGTGACAAGGGTTGATGCTTGGCCTGTTCTTAGTAAACATGCTTTTCAATGATTTAGCAGAAGCTACAGAATATACATTCTTCAAAACTGTCATGACACAAGCAAAGAGGTTCAATGACAAATAACAAAACTCAGATTTTAAAAAAAGCTCAAAAGACTGAAAAGTAATATATCAAATATTATGTGAGTGTTAAAAGAGTGAAGGACCTGTCTGGCCTGTGGTGGCGCAGTGGATAGAGCATCAGACTGGGAAGAGGAAGACCCAGGTTCGAGACCCCAAGGTCGCCAATATGAGCACAGGCTCATCTGGTTTGAGCAAGGCTCACCAGCTTGAGCCCAAGGTCGCTGGCTCGAGCAAGGGTTTACTTGGTCTGCTGTAGTCTCCCAGTTAAGGCACATATGAGAAAACAATCAATGAAGAACTAAGGTGCCACAATGAAGAATCGATGCTTCTCATCTCTCTCCCTTCCCGTCTGTCTGTCCCTAATCTGTCCCTCTGTCAGACTCTGTAAAAAAAAAAAAAAAAGGCCTTGACCTTGAATGCTGAGGTCGCCAGTTCGAAACCCTGGGTTTGCCTGGATGGGACACATATGGGAGTTGATGCTTCCTGCTCTTCCCCCCTCTTTCACTCTCTTCCTCTCTCTCTCTCTCTCCTCTCTCTCTAAAAATGAATAAATGAATGAATAAATAAAAAGAGTAAAGGTCCTCTTGGGTCTAAGAATCAAAATGTACAAGTACAGAATGACTATGGTTTAGCAGGAACTAGTATGATGGTTTTATTAATGAACAAGCTCCATATATCACACTTTGCCCACCTTTCTGCATTCTACAAAATCTAGGTTTCATTCTTATTGACTATGAATCAATCACCTGGACCTTATACAATAAAAATAATCAGGTGATAAGGTAATTTAAAGTCTGTATGACAAATTGTCAAACAATTTGGAACTCAAGATCACAGAGGTCATCAAGAAAAAGGATTAGACTTAATGACATGATATGCTATTAATAGAACTGGAACTAAAGGTTAGAAGAAACCAGGAGTCAGTTCCTATTCACCTGAATACAAGAAATAACCCTACAGCCATGAGAGTTATCCAGGACATAATGGACTACCTTGACATACAGTGAATTCCCTTCAGTTAACACATTTAAGCATAAATTGAATGGCAAATATTAGAAGGATGACTAGATAAGGTTTTCAGTTGGCTTCCTAGTCTACGATTAGAATCTGTAAAACACTTCTTTTTTCTTTATTTTTATTTTTTTGTGACAGAGACAGAGAGAGTCAGATAGGGGGAGACAGACAGGAAGGGAGAGAGATGAGAAGTATCAATTCTTCCTTGCAGCTCCTTAGTTGTTCATTGATTGCTTTCTCATATGTGCCTTTACTGGGGGGCTACAGCAAACCGAGTGACCCCTTGCTCAAACCAGAGGAGCCCATACTCAAACTGGTGACCTTGGGGTCTCGAACCTGGGTCCTCCTCATCCCAGTCTGATGTCCTATCCACTGCGCCACTGCCTGGTCAGGCTGTAAAACACTTCTCATTTTCATTAACCACAGGTGATCTTTCTCTCACTTTTATTTTTTATCTTTTTTTTTTATTCATTTTAGAGAGGAGAGGGAGAGAGAAGGGGGGGAGGAGCTGGAAGCATCAACTCCCATATGTGCCTTGACCAGGCACGCCCAGGGTTTCGAACCGGCGACCTCAGCATTTCCAGGTCGATGCTTTATCCACTGTGCCACCACAGGTCAGGCAATTTTCTACTTTTTTTTTTTAACTTTCTCTCCTTCAAAACCCATGCATTTTGCCTTTGAGACCCCAAGGTTGCCAGCTCGAGCAAGGTATCACTTGGTCTGCTGTAGCTCCCTGGTCAAGGCACATATGTGAAACTAAGGTGCCACAATGAAGAATTGATGCTTCTCATCTCTCTTCCTTCCTGTGTGTCTATCCCTATCTGTCCCTCTCTCTGGCTCTCTCTGTCTCTGTCCAAAAAATAAATAAATAAATAAAAACAAAATAAAATAAAATAAAAGCACTACATGTTATTAGCATTCTGTAGATGGTAGGTAGGTAACAAACTTTTCTTGAATAAGAATACAGTGGTCCCTCGTCTATCGTGGGGGTTAGGTTCTAGACCCCCCGCCCCAGTGATAAGTGAAAATCCACGAAATAGCAACCTTATATTTATTTTATTATATATATATATATATTTAAGGCTTTATAAACCCTCTCCACATTCTTATAAACCTTTTCCACACTGTTATTAACCTTTCCCACACTTATTTTGCCTATTTTACCACAAAAATTAGTTAAAATAATAAATATATAAAAATACCTATATACTGCAAAATCCCATGATATAGCAAAAAATCTGTGATACAAAATTAGATATATACAATTTTAAAATCCACGACACAGTGAGACCGTGAAAATTGAACCACAATATAATGAGGGACAACTGTAATAAAAATGGTTGTGATTTACTCAGCATCTAATATGTATCAGATGCTAGTGTGTTTTGCATTCATTATCTCACTTAATTATCAATGTCTCTATGAGTGTATAGTACTATTATTATTCACACTTAACATGCAGAAAGGAAGAAACATTCAATAAATAAGATGAAAAGTCTGTTAGTAAAAAAAAAAAAGTTGGCAGTAATGAAATCAAAGGTAGTTTAATTTAGAGATGGCCTTAATTTTAAGTCAAAAGCTAAAGATCATAAAGTCCTTGTTGGGTCAACTAATGGAAACCTCTGGTTACTACAAATCACTTATTAGTGGCTACTCATTGAGTTACTTAATCAGAGCAAATGAATCAATAAAGCAACACTAAATTAAAATGAGAAATAACTGAGATCACAGTGTATCAGCATCAGTATCTTTTTCACAGAGAAAAAGAAAAATAGAAAAAATAAAAGACACCAAGACACAGCTAACAAGTTTACCTCGATCTCTGCCAGTTGAGAGACATCTGAAAATCACCATCCTCAGATCTAGTCCTTCTTTAAGCCAGATTTTGTCCATAATCTTTATCATCTGTAAAGCTAACATATCCTGCCGAAGATCTTCACCAACCTTAAAAATCAAGAAAATAAAACTTGTACCTTTGCAAAACACTTAATAGAATTATATACCATAAAGGGGAAAGGGGAGAATACAGAAAAGAGTGATGAATGAGATGAACAGAACTGCCTTTTAATTTTTCTGCAGCATTCTAGAGATAGTTACTTAATCTCTTCATGTCTATTTCCTGAACTATGCACTTTGAAAGCTTAGGTTCTATGATTTGTAAATTATATTCAATTTTTAAAAATGGTAACATGGGAGATCTTTGCGATGATCAAAACAGTCCATATCTTTTTTTTTTTTAAAACAGTCCATATCTTAACTATCAATACCAACATCCTGATTGTGATATTGCACAATAGCTTTTGCAAGATGTCACGATTAGAGGAAACTTGGTGAAGGATACAAAGGATCTCTGTATAATTTCTTACAACAAACTATGAATCTACAGTTACCTCAAAATAAAGTTAACTTAAATAAAAAAGTTAACTCTCCCGAAGTAAATTAATTCTAACTGGAATCACATTGAGTTTTCATTTACTTTTTTAAATTGGGTAAAATAACTTAAAAAGAAACACAAAATTCGTAATGAGGCCCTAGCTGGTTGGTTCAGCGGTAGAGTGTCAGCCCGGTGTGTGAAAGTCCCGGGTTCACTTCCTGGCCAGGACACACAGGAGAAGCACCCATCTGCTTCTCCACCCTTCTCCCTCTCCTTTCTCTCTATTTCTCTCATCCCATCCCACAGCCAAGGCTCCGCTGGAGCAAAATTGGCCCAGGCACTGAGGTAGCTCCATGGCCTCCACCTCAAGTCCTAGAATGGCTCTAATTACAGGTGAGCAACGCCTCAGAGGAGCCGAGCATCGCCCCCTGGTGGGCATGCCAGGTGGATCCCGGGCAGGTGCATGTGGGAGTCTCTCTGTTTGATCCCCCCACCCCCACATCTCACTTTGGAAAAATACAAAAAACAAAACAAAACAAAACAAAACATATAATGATGACTACATTTTTGAGATTGTCCAAGAAAATTATGAAAAAAAAATGATAGGAAGGGATTTAACTTAACAAATATTAAAACTTAATGTATAAGATTTCAGTATTCAAACAGATGGTACTGTTTCAGGAAAGACAAAAATATATTACTAAAATAAGACAGTCCAAAATCAGATCTGAATATAGGAAAAGTTGCTATATATATCAAAAGACGTTCAAGAAAAGCTATCATCATGAACCTTCACTAATCAAACTTACTGAACTAAAGCTCTCTGTTATTTGTTCAAAATATACTAATTATGATCACAATGACTAAAAAATTGACTGATAATAGATTCCTACCCTACTCTTGCTGCTTCCCACAGGCAAATTATATGTTTCCCAAACGAGCACCACTGCTCATGGTTGTGCAGGTTTGCACTGCACAACTCTAGCGGGTGCCATTCACATGGGTCTGTGCGAAAGGCACTGCCTGGGGCTATGATGTGCTCAACCAGTATGCAGCAGCTCTAGCCCAGTTTCATGTATTACCAGATCTGTTTGGCAACAGTTTATATGAGTGATAACCTTTCACATAATCATTCAATTTAATTAAATATTAAATAAAGTAGTTTTAAAATTTTGGAGAAAGAATTTGAGAAACGAATTTTTAAATTACCATTTAAAAACAGAATAACCTTATTTTGCTCACCTTAAACATGACATTAATCTCTTCCCCCACTGGATCAGCATTCACCATTGTGACCTTTAGGGGCACAGCATTAGAACTGAAGAAGGAACATGACTACAAATACAACAAGGTAAGTATTAGAAAGATAACACTGAAATAAAAATGGATTTAAGCTGTACCCTGGACTTTAAAAATCACAAACTCTAAAGGATAGATTAACTGGTTGCTGAACTCATGGGAGATAAAATCCACTATTTGTATTACTAATTAGCCCAGTTCACATAGAAGTATTCAAATTTTAATGATTACTCAACACTATCAATGCACCACTGGTCAGGCCCAGCTACCTTGTGATAACTAAAAAGTGTTATTTATAACCCCGGAAGTTTACCTGGCTATTCAACAGGAAGGAGAAAAACATGCCTGTTAGTAGGTAGTTTTACCACTAAAATGATAACATATGCCTCTATGTTATCATAGCTATTATGCCACAATAAAAAATAATTTGTAGTGCCTTTACAGTTTTTATTTCAGAAATGGTGATTAATGGCAATGAACTGAGATAAATATGGATCTTATACCACAGACATCCACAAATACCTATAACCAACCTATGCAGATTTGATCATTTTCTTTACACATAACTGCCTATTTCCCTTCTTCCTATACATTATCGTCAAATGTAATATGAAGTTGTAAGTATTTTGTATCACCTTAATATTTAATTCTTTTGCCACAAGACTTGGTTTGAGAGGGAGACGGCACTTATTTCTTAGAAAAAATGACTGTACTCGTTCCATACTCCTTTGGAGGACAACCTAGGAAAAGAGATTGATACTCTAAGTACATAATGAAAATGAATACCTATTTCTAAAACAAAATTATGATGCTGACCCAATTCTTAAAATGCCTAATTATAGGGGAAGGAAGTGGGAGGGGAGAAAAGACCCACTTCTGTGCCAGGCTCAGCACCTGGTGGAGGTGCCCCCCTATCCCATCGCAGTCAGAATGCAGGGTCCAGACGGGCACCCCTGCCTTGCAGGGTGCAGTGAAGTTCTACTGCTCCGAGTGGCTTCCTGGGCAGCAGGAGTCAGGGGGTCCACCAACCCCAGCCGAGGATGCTGGACCAGCTAGCATCCTGGTGCCCTTCAAGCTGTGCTGGGATGTCCGGCCCCCTTGCTGGCTCTCAGCCTATGTGATGTTGGAATGCCAGGGCGAGGAAGGCTGCAGGGCCCCCACATTTCGCTGCCGCTGAGTGAATCTGCAAAGGAAGCTTCATCCACAATCCAGCGTTCAGCTGGCTACACCCAGCCACCAGGGTTCTGGGGCCCAAGATCTCCAACATCGTTCTGCACATAGGTTGCATCTACACTCCTTGTACACCCTGGATTTCAACACTCACACCAGGTAACCAGGGAGGCCACTGACCAGCTCCATGAGGCAGTGCCTGGTATCAGGCCTCCTAGAAGAAGGCCCCTAAAAGGTGCTAGCTTCCATCCTGGGCAAGAGCAACCTATGCTTCGCTGACATGAGCAAACCGTCAACATCTCTACTGAAGGCCTCAACTTCTCCATGCCTGCCAGGTGCCAGGTCATTGCCAACCACCACAGTCCATCTCCTTTGCATCAGGTAGTGACACAAACATGATGGATTATATGGCTTATGTCGCCAAGGACCCCATCAACCAGAGAGCCTGCCACATTCTGGAGTTCTGCAAGGGTTTCTCCCAGAGCGACAGCACCGTGAGCCAAGTCTTCCGGCTGCACTTGAAACACCTGCACAACCCCAAGGTGGTCATCAGCCCCCTCCCCGAAAAGCTAACCAGGCTAAAGGGGTCGACCTGGGAGGACAAAGAGGACATGGAAGACAATAACTACAGCAGCACCTCAGGGAAGGCACTGCCCCTGGGCGAACTAATAAACTCCCATGTCACCTTAACACAACCCTCTGACCTTGGGGCCCTAGAAGCCCTCAGCCAAGGAACATCTCAAAGAGACACCAAAAGTGACACCAGCAGCCTGCACTGGGAGCCAGGCCCCTCAGCCACGCTGTGGGATGGCTACCTGCAGGCAGATGTTGAGGGGTCCCGATCATACAAAGACCACCTGTACATCAACACACAGGGTTTAGACACCCCAGAGCCTCTTCAGCCCGAGGACAGCCCCAAGGACCTGTTTAACACGTGACCCTTCCAGGAGTCCCTGAAACTGCATGATTCCTCCATGGCAACAGGCCAGTGCCCTCCCCCCCTGGAGGCCCAGTGGCCTAGCCCCGCTACCCGCAAAGCCCCTATTGCCCCCACAGAGGAGCAACTATGTCAGGAGCTGTGGTACAACAACCAGATATGCTGTCTGGTGGCAGAGAAACTGCTGCCGCCGATGGGAACTTCCTCCTGCCTGTCAGCATCACCAACTCTGGGCAGTACTTTCTCACAGGTATGTACCCAGAGCAGCCCAAGCCTCTGCTGCATGCCTAAGGGCGTGAAGCGGATTAAAGACATGCTGTTGGAGAGCATCACCTCCTGATTAACCATCACCTGCAAAACATGTAGCTCATTGTGGCAGCTGAGAGCAAGCTGTACCCATGTGGCATGGTCAAGCAGGAGCCCTGAGCCAGATGATGGTTTTCACCCCAGCCACTGTCTCTGCTCACCAGACATCCCTGTTGTGGCCTTATAGCCTTTCTTTGGACCCTGGTCAAGCAGAACCACCGCTGTCTCTCCCTTCCATATGGGCCTGGAATCTCCCTTCTCCAGCCCAGGTCAACCATTCGAGGAGATGAGTGCCTGAGATTCCTCTCTCTCCCACCCAGCCCCTAACTTCCTCCCTTCTGCCTGGAATGAGGGCGTACATACCAAAGACAGAACTGTTTCTCCCCTTTAATGAAAATATATCAAAAAGTAGCAAAAATTACTTCTTAATGCTCAATTTTCAAATGGTCAAAAAGAGTTGTTACTGAAGAGTTAATTTTTACTATAAAAATAAAATTGGAATGGGCAAAGGCTTTATTAACATAGGGTAGAAAGTTGTATGTTCACATTTAACATTTTAGTTAAAAATTGCTAAGAGTCAAATAAACAGAAATTAAACAAAAATGAGACACAATTTTTCATCAGATGAAAAATTAAGATAATATCCAGTGCTGGCAACAGTGTGAAAAATAGATACTTTCATAATCTATTGGTTGGGAGGGAGGTGTTAGTGGCATATATAATGTGTGTGTGTGTGTGTGTGTGTTTCTTTTTCTTTTTTTCTTTTTCCGAAGTTGGAAACGGGGAGGCAGACAGACTCCCACATGCACCCAACAGGGATCCACCCGACATGCCCACCAGGGGGCGATGCTCTGCCCATCTTGGGGCATCACTCTGCTGCAATCAGAGCCCTTCTAGTGCCTGAGGCAGAGGCCATGGAGCCATCCTCAGCGCCCAGGCAAACTTTGCTCCAATGGAGCCTTGGCTGAGGGAGGGAAAGAGAGAGACAGGGAGGAAGGAGAGGGGAAGGAGTGGAGAAGCAGATGGGCGCTTCTCCTGTGTGTCCTGGCCGGGAATCGAACCCAGGACGCCTGCACGCTAGGCTGACGCTCTACCACTGAGCCAACTGGCCAGGGCCGTGTGTGTGTGTGTGTGTGTGTGTGTGTGTGTGTGTGTGTGTTTTGATTGAGCAATCTAACAGAAACTATTATAACTCAAAATTTACATATAGTTCTTAACTCAGCTATTTCACCTATAGGAGTATCTTATAAAGAAATACTAGCACCTGGGTGGTGGCGGTGCAGTGGATAAAATATTGACCTGGAGCGCCGAGGTCACCACCTCAATCCTGGTAAAGGCACATATGAGTAGCAATTAATGGATGTACAACTAAAGTGGGGCAACAAGTTGATGGCTCTCACTCTTTTCTCTCTCTCTCTCTCTCAAAAACAAAGAAGAAAAAGAAAGAAGAAGAAGGAGGAGGAAGAGGAGGAAGAAGAGGAGGAGGAGGAGGAAGGAGAGGAGGAAGAGGAAGAAGAAGAGGAAGAGGAGGAGGGAAAAGGGGAAGAATAAATAAGAACAAAGAACAGGAAGAAATAATACTATTAGCAAAGGGAAAAATGTATACACTAAAGTTCATTGTTTGGGAAAAGAAAAATATGAAAATCTACATAAAGGTAATTAATAGTTCTTAATTTATGCTACAATTACCTTGTAATAATACATATCCATTAAGAAACATGAAGTGTAACTATGTATGTACTGACATGAATTCTTCATGATGAATTAAAAAAAGTAATTTGCGGCCCTGGCCAGTTGGTTCAGTAGAGGGTTGGCCCAGCATATAAACATCCCAGGTTCAATTCCCAGTCAGGGCACACAGGAGAAGTGACCATCTGCTTCTCTCCCCCTCCTCCTCCTCCCTCATTCTTCCCTTCTCCTCCTCTTCCCCTCCTGCAGAGAGTGACTTGACTAGTTTGAGCACAGGCCCCAGGCACTGAGGATATCTCAGTGGGTTCCGGTGCATCAGTCTCAGTCACTAAAAACAGCTCAATTGATTCGAGCATTGGCTACAGATAGGAGTTGCTGGGTGGATTCCAGTCAGGGTGCATGCAGGAGGTGCTGTCTCACTATCTACTCCCCTCCTCTTACTTTAAAAAATTAAAAATTAATTAAAAAAAAAAAATTTGCAAAAATAAAAAGCTCATATATAATTGCTGAATTTAATATCTAAACAAATGAAAAGACATTTCATGTTCATAAACTGAGACTTATTAAGATTGCAGTATTAAACAAACAAATAAAAAAGATTGCAGTATTTCCCAAATCAATCTACAGATTCAACACAAGCCTTATCAAAATTCCAAATGTGTTTTTGCAGAAAGAGACAAGTTGATCCTAAAATCATGTAGAATTGCTAGGGACTTCCAAATATAAAACAATCTCAAAAAAGAAAAAAGTTGAAAAACTCATACTTCTTTATTTCAAAACTTATGGCAAAGCTACAGTAATGAAAACAATATGGACTAATAGATCAATGAACCAGAATTGAGAGTCCAGAAATATCCCATTTATCTATGGTCAACTGATTTTCAACAAGTGTGCTGAAATCATTCAATGGAAAAGAATAGTCTCTTTAATAAATAGTGCTGGGACAAGTGGATAGCCACATGCAAAAGAATAAAGTTGGACTGTATCTCATCTCATATAAAATAAAAAACTCAAAATAGATCAAAGACTTAAATATAAAAGAGAAACTATAAAACTTCTAGAAGAAAATTAGGTGTCCATCTTCACAATCTTGGATTTGACAATGAATTAAGATACGATATCAAAAGCACAAGCAACAAATGAAAAAAAAGTTGGTTTTCATAAAATTAAAAACTTTTATGTAAAGTATACTATCTAAGAAGTAAAAGATAACATGCAGAATAGGAGAAAATATTTGCAAATAGTGTATCTGATAAAAGTCTATTATCTAGAACTCTAACAACTCAACAACAACAAAAACAATTAAAAAAGGACTTAGGAATTTCTCCAAGGAATATATACAAATTGCTAACAAACACCTGAAAATGTGCTCAAAATCATTAGTTATTAGAAAAATGCAAATCAAAACCACAGTGAGATACCACTTCACACCCACTAAGATAACTATAATTAAAAACAACAACAGAACATAACAAACAAATGTTGATGAGAGTGTAGAAAAACTGGAATCCTCATACACTACTAGTAGGAATATAAATGCTGCACCTACTTTGGATAACAGTTCTTTAAAAAAGTCACTCCTATGTAAAGCAAAAACAGGCATTCAAACAAAAACTCATAAATATTCATAGCAGCATTTTTCATAATAGCCAAATAGTAGAAACAAGCCAAATGTCCATCAACTGATGACTGTGTAAACAAAACATGGTATTAACCACACAATGGAATGTTTATTCAACCATAAAAAGGAGAGAAGCACTTACACATGTTAGAATATGGATGAACCTTGAAATATTAGGCTAAGTGAAAGAAATCAAACATAAGGGCCACATATTGTATAAAGCCATTTATATGAATGTCCAAAATAGGCAAATCCATAAAGATAGCACATTAGTGCTTACCAGGGTGGGCAATAGGGGAGGGGTAATGAAGAATGAGTCGTTAGTGCTTACATGACAATGTTCCGAAATTTGATTGTGGTGATAGTTGCACAACACTGTGAATGTATTAAAAGTCAATGAATGATACACTTTAAAATGATTAAATGGTAAATTTTATGTTTCTATAAAACTTTTTAACTCCAAAAATTTTAATATATATTTAAGTGTACATATGTGTAAAGTCATAAAAAAATGACCAAGAAGTAAACACAGCAACTTATGAACAATAGATTCCTACAGGGAGAAAATAAAATAAAAAATCTTAATTTTTATTCTATAACTTCATTATTTGGATTTAAAAGAAAATTTACTGATCCCAGAGGAAAGGAGAGAAACATCAACCACATATTATATGTATTCACTGGCTGACTCCGACCTGTGCCCTGACCAGGGATCAAACACAAAACTCTGGTGCCCTGAGACAATGCTCCATCAACAGGGACACCTAGCCAGGGCCATTATTTGGATTTTGTAAACACTAGCATCCAGTCATAATTTTATTATTTTTACAGTTACAAAAGTTAAAAAGCAAAATAAAGGGGGGGGGAACCCCAAGAGAGCAATTTTAACCAGAAAGGAATAAAAAAGCATTGCTTTTCTGCCCTGGCCGGGTAGTGCAGTTGGTTAGATCATCCCAATAAACCAAGGTTGCAGGTTCAATCCCTGGTGAGGGCACATATAAGAATCAACCAATGTCTACATAAATAAGTGAATCAACAAATTGGTGTTTGTCTGTCTCTTTCTCTCTAAAATCAATAAATAAAAATTAAAAAGCACTGATTTTGAGTTAGATTATAAAATCTTTTCTTAAAGATTTTAAACAACCTTTAAATTCATCTGCCCAAAATAGCATAAGTGTAGTTAAGGGTTTTATTGGATGCTTACTGATAAAGAATAACAACTTCACTTATCAGCACTGTAAAGACCCTTTAATATAAAATATTTATTTACGTTCCCTCTTAAGGGTACATACCTGTCTGGTTGAGCCACTAGCCTGCTTTACTTTTTCTGCCACTCCTCCTAAAAGCTGTACAAGTTTTGTCTGCTTCAAGAGTTCTTCTCGGAGTCCTCTGCCTCCGACTGAGAGGAGAGCACCCAAAACATGTTCATATCGGGCTCCAAACTGTGCATCATGCAGGGCATCCTTGAGGAGCCTAAGAGAACAAAATATCTGTCAGCCACTTCTATAAACTGAATGAACTTTAAAAAAATAAATTTAACAAGTTCAATTTTAGGTATCAAAAAATTTACTTTAAGTCATATAAGTGAAAATTCATTCATAAAGCTCTAACATAGCAAATATCTTTGCAATCGAGAGTTTTGTTATTTTTGGTTTTTATTTCTAAGGATATAAAAAAATTAGCTTCAAAAGAATAATTTAGCTTCTTTATAATAATGTCTTTTTAAAACACCTGGAACCCACAATAAGTAGTCAAGGCATATCATTTTGACTTTCAGAGTATATCATCTGTATTAATACTAGGAATGGAAAAAAAGTACTGAAGAAAATTTAAATCTTACCAATATAAACTGTGTGCTATTTGTATATTTCCCAATGCCCTGGACAGAAGGAAGCGTACTAATGAACTGTTCAAATAAATTTCATATTTCAAAGCCTACACATAAAGGAAAATAAGAATTACTAGTGGTCAAACCCATACTACACTGTTAGAATAAAATTAGCAAAAAAGAAATTATATAAAGCTTACTTTTATAGATGAAATATGATACAGATAGAAATTTAACATAAATTAACAGGCTAAATTAATAAAATCAAGCAGAAAGGTATAAACCTGGGGATAACATTCATTAGTTATGTCTAAATGACCGGTAGAAAAAAATAATAAAGCTCAAGTCTGGTTTGTTCTAAGAATCTAAAAAGTCAAAGAATTGAAAATTCAGGTACAGCCTGACCAGGTGGTGGTGCAGTGGATAGAGCATCGAACTGGGATGTGGAGGACCCAGGTTCAAGACCCTGAGGTCGCCAGCTTGAGTGTGGGCTCATCTGGTTTAAGCAAAGCTCACCAGCTTGGACCCAAGGTCATTGGCTTGAGCAAGGGGTCACTTGGTTTGCTGTAGCCCCCTGGTCAAGGCACACATGAGAAATCAATCAATGAACAACTAAGGAGCCGCAACGAAGAATTGATGTTTCTCATCTCTCTCCCTTCCTGTCTGTCTGTCCCTATCCGTCCCTGTCTCTGACACTCTGTCTCTGCTACACACACACACACAAAAAAAAAAAAAAAAAAAAAAAAAGAAAAGAAGAGAAAAGAAAATTCAGGTACATATATATAATATGCAAGCGGGGCAGCTAACAATGGTAGAAAAAATTTTCACACACTAAACCCAAAATGCAATGCATCTCAACATTCTTATACAACAGAAATACTTTTATCAAAACAGAAAGGGGAATCCTTTAGCAAGTTCCATACTCATGAAAACTGGGGGGAGAGCACGAAGAGTAGGTAACGGAGTAAAAAACTCACCTGTACAAACTGTGGAAGAAGATCTGTCAGCTCATCATCACTAATAGCCTCAATCCAGGTCACAGCTTGGGACCTTACTTCCTGATCAGCGAATCTAGAAGAGTATCACAAAAATCAAGATTTGACGCTGACTTCTTTCTAATGAAGCTGTAGTTCCTGAAAACACAATCTCACTCTATTCCTGACAACGAATGCTCAAATAGCTCTTTATTCAAAAGCAATGTGTTTTTTCTCTTGGGGGAAAAAGAAATTCTTACTCTGCTATACAAATTCTATTAGGTGACTGGTTTAGAAACCATAAGCTTATGAAAATTAATTTTGACCCACATCATAAATCCTAATTCTGTCTTTAGGTTAGTTTTAAATATGACATGCCATTTTAATAACCTTAATGAAAAGGTACATTGGTAGAAATATACGCTTACATATTTATATTGTATTGAATTGCTTTCACGTTAAAATAAAGGGAAGTAACTCCTGCAACATACTACCTTACTGGAAAAATGAACAACGAGCCTGACCAGGCGGTGGCACAGTGGATAGAGTTGGACTGGGATGCAGGGGACCCAGGTTCGAGACCCTGAGGTTGCCAGCTTGAGCACGGACTCATCTGGTTTGAGCAAAGCTCACCAGCTTGGACCCAAGGTCGCTCACTCGAGCAAGGGGTTACTCAGTCTGCTGAAGGCCCACGGTCAAGGCACATATGAGAAAGCAGTCAATGAATAACTAAGGTGTCGCAACGAAAACTGATGATTGATGCTTCTCATGTCTCTCCGTTCCTGTCTGTCTGTCCCTATCTATCCCTCTCTCTGACTCTCTGTCTCTGTAAAAAACAACAACAACAACAAAAAATGAACAACGATAAAACAGAACATATAAATTCAGTCATAGTTGACTTACTTTGAATCAAGAAGTTCCAATGCAGTCAGTGGGTGTAATGGAGGCCACTGCTGAAGCAGCGAGTAAGTTTTGGCAAGATTAGTCCATTTCCAGCTTGGTGAACTTGCAAGTATTTTAGGAAGACAATCTGGGTGATTGAGGCAATAATAACGTTTGTCCCACAAAAACACTTTGTCTTCTTTAGAAAGTCTGTATATATAACAGAACTAAATTATTTCTCAATGATATCATAATAACAGTTATAGTCTGAGTGATCAAAAATACAAAGAAGAAATTTATTCATTTTAGGACAGTCACTTCTTGGTAGAATCATTAATACTAATTTGGAATAGAAAAACACAATGTATAGCAAACACCACTAATTTACCCTAATTTGGAGAATAGAAAGAAATCATTTTGCTTTGATAAAAAAGTCTTAGTTATGAAATGAAGGATAATTCAGAGCAATAAAAATTTATGAGCTCTAATCAGATGCCAGATACTAGAAATCAGAGTTGACTAAGCAAAATCCACCCTAAGAGCAAGGATTTTTACCCAAGTAAATCAAATGTCATGTAATACACTAATGCTATTACAAAATTTTAGAAGATGATTATAAAGCTCAATTGAGAAATATTCAAAATGAAAAGGACTTGTTTCGGAGATTCCAATTTAATCTTAATGACAAATATTTAAGTAAATGAATGATTTTACTATTTTACTACCCATCCATCTACTTTTGTAGACATAATACATGCACTTAAATGTATTCATCTCATGTGGGATACTGAAAAAAATTCCAATATTGAAAAGTGCAGTGAGGTCTCCCTTCTTCTAATTACCTGAACACTGAAAACTGCCTACACCTGTATGTTCTTCCAGAGTCCATTCATACAGAAGCATACAGTATATATAGGTGTATGCAGATCTTTTTCCTTTAATAGTAACACACTACATACACTATTCTACTCCTTGCTTTCTTCATTTAACATAATAATCCTCCTGCAATGAGTATTCTTATCTCCATAAGAAAATACAAAAGGGTTTCTTTCCTCTAATATATATAATTACTACCTGGAAGTCAAATTGCTAGGTCACAGACTATGCACATTGTGAGCCTTATAAATTTTGCCAAATTGCTCTCCAAAAGCTTTTTAAAATTCTGCCTATAGTGTAATCCCATTTTTCTGCATCTTCATCAATACTTTCTATAAGATTTTAATTTCTGTTGTGTGTAAAATGGTATCTTGTATTAATATACATTTCCTTGATTACTAAGAGGTTGATATCTTTTCAGATGTTTAAAAGAGATATTTTTTTTTAAAAAACATATCTATTAATATTCTTTGTCTATTTTACTACTGAGTTGTTGGTTTTTCTACTGATATAAAAAGGTTCTTTATACATTAAGGAAATTAATCTACTGCTATTTACTGTAAATATAATTTCCAATCTGTTGTTTACCTTTTGATCTGTACAAATTTCTGAAGTTTTATTGTATATAGTCATATATTATTTTATATAAGAACAGAAAGGGAAAACTTTGCACACCAAGAACATTGCTAAATCATGAATTAAATCGGGGCATTTAATAATCCATTAACTTGAGCTTTATATTGTAAGAGATAACTAGGCAAACAAAATGAAAGGAGCATACCCAAGTGATGAGTCTTTGTGAAGAATATCAAGAAGTTTCCTTTTTATATCACTTTCCAATGTTTCTAAGTTGTATTGCTGTGTAACACTTCTGTCAACTTGAGGAGTGGTATAAATGATATCAAATGTGGGAGAGGGAAAATCAACCTTAAAAATGTAACAGAACTAATCAAATTACAGCTGAATAGGCCACATATTTACCACATTAACTTGTCTTTGAAAATTAATTTTTCTTAGCTAGCAGGGTGAATTTTAGATTGTATATATTAAATCAGTTCTTTTGCTGAATGTGATTACCTTTGTTGGTAATTCTCAACAACACATATATTGCTTGGACGGGTTCAAGGGCATATTTTAATACTTCTCAGAAACAGAAAATGGAGCCTGACTGGTGGTAGTGCAGTTAATACAGCATTGATCTGGGACACTGAGGTCCCAGGTTCGAAACCCTAAGGTCACTGGCTTGAGTGTGGGCTCATTCAACTTGAATATAGGCTCATCAGCTTGAATGGGGTCACCGGCTTTAGCATGGGTTATATATATGTTCTCATGGTTGCTGACTTGAGCAAGGGGTCACTGGCTCAGCTGGAAAGCCCACCATCATCAAGGCACATATGAGAAGCAATCAATGAACAACTAAAGGGCTGCAACTGAGTTGATGCTTCTCATCTCTCACCCTCCTATCTTCCTGTCTCTCCCTCACTTAAAAAAAAACAAAACAAAAGGAGATGATTTATTGACATTTAAATTGAAAATAGGCCCTAAAATTGAAACAAGATTGATTAGGGTGCCTTAGTAACAACCTGAATCATGGTACACATACACTTCTTTTATAAGACTTTATTGATTCACTTTAGAGAGGAGAGAGAGAGAAGGGGGGGGAGAAGGGGGGAAGAGCAGGAAGCATCAACTCCCACATGTGCCTTGACCAGGCAAGCCCAGGGTTTCAAAACAGTAACCTCAGCATTCCAGGTCGATGCTGTATCCACTGCACCACCACAGGTCAGGCACATACACTTTTTCTAAAGGCACATACACTCTCTCTACATGTCAAGAAGTACCATTACCTGTAACACTATTCTTTCCATCACATATCCTTTTTTGGGGATTGTTCCAGGAATAGGAGTTGTATGTGATGAAGTCCAAAGATACAGAAGCTTAGTTCCACATGTTAAAAACCTTCATAATGTAAACAGAAGAATACTGTGGTTTTCATTTTTTAAAATTAATTCAAAACTCACAACACATGGTAATGAATTTGAAATGTTATTATTCAAACAATTATAAAGTGTCCTCTATATTTAAAAAATGTCATTTTTAAAAACGCATCAGGAGGAGTCACTCTTCACAGGGTACTGATTTTTAGGTAAATAAATTAAAGTGTAGGGATGGGAACAAAGGAAGACAGAGTGAAGGAACATATCTAAGGAGGAATGGGGTTGAAGAAAAACAGAACATACTGGTATCAAAACAACTTCCATAAACAGAAAAGTGAAATCTTTGAAGAACATCTACAAAGGCGTTTAGATTACAGAACTGCTCCCTGACTTTTACAAAACAAAACACATGCCAAAAACCAATACCTACTTTGTGACACAATACTAATTAATCATTTGAGAAGTTGCATCTGTGACTGGGACCAGGGATCAGCAAATTTTTTCTCTAAAGAACCAGACAGTAAATATTCTGGGCCATACTATCTTTGTTGCAGAGACTCAACTCTGCTATTATAGTGCAAAAGTAACCATGACAGTACATAAATAAATATGTGTGCTGTATTACAACAAAAATGTATTTAGGACCCGGGTTCGATTCCCGGCCAGGGCACATAGGAGAGGCGCCCATTTGCTTCTCCACCCCTCCGCCGCGCTTTCCTCTCTGTCTCTCTCTTCCCCTCCCGCAGCCAAGGCTCCATTGGAGCAAAGATGGCCCGGGCGCTGGGGATGGCTCTGTGGCCTCTGCCCCAGGTGCTAGAGTGGCTCTGGTTGCAACATGGCGACGCCCAGGATGGGCAGAGCATCGCCCCCTGGTGGGCAGAGCGTCGCCCCTGGTGGGCGTGCCGGGTGGATCCCGGTCGGGCGCATGCGGGAGTCTGTCTGACTGTCTCTCCCCGTTTCCAGCTTCAGAAAAATGAAAAAAAAAAATGTATTTACAAGAGCAGGTAGTGGGCTGTAGTATGCTGACATTTGTCCTAGACTACCAGTTTATGGCCTACTAAAATTAAAAATATTTATCAATAAAGATATTGACATAGCTTTATACAGAAGAAAGTTCTGAAAACAGGAGGTATATGTAAAAGGAGGAAAGCATAAACATCATTCAACTTCGTTCTTTTTATTATAGCAAACATTCTTTCCAAAGCTAGACAATAGTCCTAATGTTTTGTCTTACAGGTTAATAGCCTTTAACTCTTTGACACATTATATTCCATCTATTTTAGAACCACTCTCACCCCCAGATTTTTTTTTTTTTTTTGTATTTTTCTGAAGCTGGAAACGGGGAGAAACAGCCAGACAGACTCCTGCATGCGCCCGACCAGGATCCACCTGGCACGCCCACCAGGGGGCGACGCTCTGCCCCTCCGGGGCGTCGCTCTGCCGCGACCAGAGCCATTCTAGCGCCTGGGACAGAGGCCAAGGAGCCATCCCCAGCGCCCGGGCCATCTTTGCTCCAATGGAGCCTTGGCTGTGGGAGGGGAAGAGAGAGACAGAGAGGAAGGGGGGGGGAGGTGGAGAAACAAATGGGCGCCTCTCCTATGTGCCCTGGCCGGGAATCGAACCCGGGTCCCCCGCACGCCAGGCCGACGCTCTACTGCTGAGCCAACCGGCCAGGGCCACCCCAGATTATTTTAAGGTAAATGCCTATTACATTATTTCATCTGTAGATACTTTTATAGCTCAAAATGGTAGTTTTATTTTAAAATAAGTACAATACCACTACCACTCCTACAATAATTAACAGTAATTACTTAAAATCATCAGCTATCTAGTCAGTTTTCAAATTTCCCAATGCCTCCATTTTTTTTTATAGTTGGTTTGATCAGTTTAGAATCCATGCAAGGTCAAATGCTTGCTCGCATTTGGTTGATACATCTTTTTAAGTACCTTTAGTTCAACGGTCAACAAAACTCTAGCCTGTTACCTGGTTCTGTAAATAAACATTTTATTATAACAAAGCCACACGTTCATACTATCACTGCTTTTTATTTTGTGACAAGAGACCATATGACATGCAAAGCCTAAACTACTTCCACCTGGTCACCTTTAGAGAAAAACTGCCAATTCTTGCTCTAATCTATAAATTCTTTTTATCGTTTTTGCCCCTGCCATTTGTTGAGGAAACCAGGTCTTCTGCTAGAATTTTCTATATCCTGGATTTTACTAATTACTCTGGTCATTTAGCATGTCCCTTTGTCTCTTATATTTTCTGTAATAAAGTAGTACTTAGAACTAGAGGCTTGCTCTGATTCGGGTTTAATTATCTGGCAAGAATACTTAATACCCCACAGGCAGAACTGTATATTACTTTCTACTGCATTAAATAAAAAGGCACACATTGTTTGGTTTATCTCTCTTTCTGTGGTGTTAACATAATCAGTATATTTAGGTTCTGTCAGTCTAAACCAGGGTTTTTCAACTGCTGGTCTGCAGACTGATGCCGGTCACCAGAAATTTTGTGACAGTCTGTGAAAGACTTAACCACCCTGATATTATATAAAGATTATAGACCCACAATAATCTTGGTTGAATTTGCTTATGCTCAAGGTGATTGCCACTTATCAGCCTGTATTATCTATGAAAATACTATTGAGGTTATATTAGACATCTTTGGAACTTACAGGCTTATTCTGATAATCTTTTGCACTGTGCAGAGCATTTAAAAATCATTTGCAATAAACAAAAAAGCATTTGGATAACCTTACATAGTGTTCAATGCATCATACATGTGGAAATCTAGCACCAGCTTGTACCATGCTGCACTGTTATGCATGGAAATAGCTTATTTATTGCATGTTTGTATTTCCAGCCAGGTAGGTCATCAGTCCCCAAGTATAAAAAGGTTGAAAACCACTGGTCTAAACCATCCATTATAAAGTTCCAGAAAAGCTAATCACTTAATGGTTTCAAGCAGGCATTAAAAATCACCACTGAAGTCAAATGGTTCTCAACCAAGAGTGATTTTGCCCTGAACAGACATTTGAAAATGTCTAGAGATATTTTTGGTTAGCAACTGGCATCTAGAGCAGTGGTCCCCAACCCCTGGGCCATTTGGTACCAGTCCGCAGAGAAAGAATAAATAACTTACATTATTTGTTTTATTTATATTTAAGTCAGAACGATGTTTTATTTTTAAAATATGACCAGATTTCCTCTGTTACATCCGTCTAAGACTCACTCTTGATGCTTGTCTTGGTCACGTGATACATTTATCCGTCCCACCCTAAAGGCCTGTCTGTGAAAATATTTTCTGACATTAAACCAGTTCATGCCCAAAAAAGGTTGGGGACCACTGATCTAGAGGACAGAAGCCAGGCACATTGGCAAACATCCCACAGTGCCGAATCTCCCACAGCAAACAATGATCTGGCCCAAAATATCAATATTGCTAGACCGAGAAGCCCTGGCCTAAATCTAATCCTGACCTAAATTATTTCAATAAGAATTACAAAATTGGGATATTCTATCATTCTTTCTGTATCTATTAGCTGAAAATTTTCTATAAAAAAAAACTTTTTACTATCAATTACTTGGTAACCCTGAGATAACAACTGTAAAGGAAAGGCAAGTTAAATGCTTGATTCTGTTTATTTAAAAATGAGTTAAGAACTCATTATTGAGGTTGACTGAAATGCTTGTTAAAGTCATTTGGCTTCTACATCAATGACTTCATCAGGTTCTATGCAAGTTGGACCTCCACATAAATTATATATTTTAAAAAGAATTTCAAGACCAGGATTTCTGATTACTACATTAATTGAACTAAATAATTAACACTGTGTTTCCCTATGTGCATTAATGTAAAATCATCTTCCCTCTTAATTTCTAAGTATATGTTGAATGTTAAGTATAACATTACCTAGATTGCACTAATTGGCAAAGTGTCAAACTGAATGCCATCTGCTTGCTGTTTTAACAGCAGAGTGTCAGACGCAAACTTTTTAGGTGTCTACCACCACCTTATTCTCTTGAGTTTTGAAAAACTGTTATATCCTTCACCTAAAAAAAAAAGTCTACCATTTAATTAGCTAAGTGCCAGAGGGCTAGTCACTTAAACTCTCTGTAACAGGTAAGAGATAATAACAACACCTACCTTCCCAGGGCTGTTGTGAGGAATATAAGGATATGTATACAGCACTTAGACTACTACCACCTAGTACACAGTAAATGTTATGGGTTTATGTGAGTGATGTTATTAAACATAATAGACTTCTTGACTGCAAAACTTTAGAGATAATTTAATATGCCAATATGTGTTATTGCTCTCCAAAATGTTACCATGTATTATATGAAACAAGTCCCAAGCTTAATTCAATTTTTTTTTTTCATTTAGGAAGACTTTTTATTTCAGATTTTCTTTTCAGATTTTTAAAATTAATTTTAGAAAGAAGAGAAAGAGAGAGAGAAGGGGAGGAGTAGGAAGCATCAACTCCCATATGTGCCTTGACCAGGCAGGCCCAGGGTTTCAAACCAGCGACCTCAGTGTTCCAGGTCGATGCTTTATCCACTGCGCCACCATAGGTCAGGCTCAGTTAGGAAGACTCTTGATGGTCTCATGGAACATATTGTTACTAAAAACATAATTTAAATAGTCAGCTGAAAGGTCAGTTAGATTACAGTATCCCACTGGTTATTATTAGTAGACACAAAGCTTGAAAGGAATTCCTTTATCCTGAAGGATATTAAGTTTTTGTACAGAGAACTTTGGAGATTAAAGACCAGGGTCCCACAGCAGTCAGGATAGATAGATCAGTTAGGTAGCCAGGTAAAGAGAAGGGACTAATGTTCAGTGCAGACTCCGTGAAACTTGAGATGTATGGAGCAGGAATGAGAAGAGGAAAAATGGAGTTATTTTAGTAGTATCAAGGGCACCTACAAGACCACAAGTGTTATGTCAATAATCTAGTGCTTATATAAAATGACAGTTAGTGAATCGATTGCTGCTTTTCTCCTGAAACAGTGAGTGGCAAACAAGCCTTTGAATACCCACAGAGATATGTTGAAACTATAGCAAAATAACTTTGGTTTACTCTATCTGTGTCTCTTAAATGACCTCCTTTCATCACACTGAAAAAACTGAAGCAGCTCAGTACCTCATATTGTTATTCCCCACCCTGTTCTCTAGCCAATTTTGACGTTGCAGATGTGTCCACTGTTAACTCCCATCACAACTGAGGACACTTACCGTTTGAAATCATAAAGAGGTAAAGAAACTTTGCCCAAAGCTTCTGGCCCCTTTCTCTGCTTATTAGAATCAGGGGAACTTCCAATGCTCTGATTTAAAATTCCAAAAAGAGTAAGGTGAAGAAGTGATTCTAATGGCAATTGTGATATCTGGATGGGAAAAATAATTCTATGGGGAAAAAAATGTATTAATAGAAAAAACAAATTAGATCAAATATGAAGATTAACCCTTTAATGAAAGTGACAATTTTAGTTATTTTATTTATCAAGTAATCTTTAATCCTGAGTAACCTTTACTTAAGTAGCAAGCTTGGCTAACATGTACTGTAAAAATCTTAAATTTTATTAAAATTTCAAATATATAAAATTTCTTTCTCAAAAATTTATTAGCCCCTGACCAGGCAGTGGTGCACTGGATAGGGCATCAGACTGGGATGTGGAGGACACAGGTTTGAAACCCCAAGGTCGCTGGCTTGAGCCCCAAGGATCGCTGGCTTGAAGCCCAAGGTCGCTGGCTGAGCAAGAGGTCGCTCAGCTCTGCTGCAGCCCCCAAGTCAAGGCACATATGAGAACGCAATCAATGAACAACTAAGGTGCCACAACAAAGAACTGATGCTTCTCATCTCTCTCCCTTCCTGCCTCTCTGTCCCTATCTTTGACTCTCTGTCTCTGGAAACCCCGTCCCACACACACAAATTGGTTAGTTCCTTTATCAAAGACTTGCAATGCTTATTTCTAGGCAAAATAATAGTAGTCATTTTATTTCCTTTAGGAAAAACTAGATAAATGTTTATGAGTATTTCTGATTAGGGATGTATATGTGCACATATATACACAAACATACATACATACATGTTTGCCAATTTTTAAGCCTGAAAGGACACAAAAGGTAGGTAGTGGTCACTCTGAGGAGCCATAAAAGGGTTAAATGTTTAATAGAAAGTGACACGTTTTACCCTATATGTATTTTGTATTATATAATTAGTTTCACAGACGTTTTTGTAATTTAAAAAATAAAAAATGGGAAGGCCCTGGCCGGTTGGCTCAGTGGTAGAGCGTCGGCCCAGTGTGTGGAATTCCCAGGTTCAATTCCTGGCCAGGTCACACAGGAGAAACGCCCATCTGCTTCTCTACCCTTCCCTCTCTATCTCTCTCTTCTCCTCTCGTAGCCAAGGCTTCATTGGAATAAACTGGCCCGGGTGCTGAGGATGGCTCCATGGCCTCTGCCTCAGGTGCTAGAATGGTTCTGGTCGCAATGGAACAACAACCCAGATGGGCAGAGCACCGCCCCCTGGTGGGCATGCCGGGTGGATCCCGGTCACAAAATAAAAAGTAAAAAGTTCTGCCTGACCAGACGGTGGTGCAGTGGATACAGCGGTGAACTGGGATGTGGAGGACCCAGGTTCGAGACCTTGACGTCACCAGCTTGAGCGTGGGCTCATCTGGTTTGAGCAAAGCTCACCAGCTTGGACCCAAGGTCACTGGCTCGAGCAAGGGGTTACTCGGTCTGCTGAATGCCCACAGTGAAGGCACATATGAGAAAGCAATCAATGAACAGCTAAGGTGTTGCAACATGCAACGAAAAACTGATGATTGATGCTACTCATCTCTCTCCGTTCCTGTCTGTCTGTCCCTGTCTATCCCTCTCTCTGACTCTCTCTCTCTGTAAAAGAAAAAAAAAAAGTAAAAAGTTCTGCAATGGCCTGTACACATTGCAGCATGTGAAAGCATTCTTTTAGTTTAAAAACAGTATTTGGCCCTGACCAGTTGGCTCAGTGGTAGAGTGTCGGCCTGGTGTGTGTATGTCCTAGGTTCAATTCCCCATCAGGGAACACAGGAGAAGCGACTATCTGCTTCTCCACCCTGCCCTCTCCTCCTACACTCTCTTTCTCTCTCTCTTACCCTCCTGTAGCTATGGCTCCATTGAGCCTCCACCTCAGGTGCTAGGAATAGCTTAGTTACAAGCATGGCCCCAGATGGGCAAAGCATCAGCCCCAGATGGGGGTTGCCATGTGGATCTGGATGGGGTGCATGAGGGAGTCTGTCTATCTCCCCTTCTCTCACTTGAAAAAGTAAAAAATTAAAATAAAAAAACAGTATTTAAAATACATTAACAGCCTGACCAGGTGGTGACACAGCAGACAGAGCTTTAGCCTGGGATGCAAAGGATCTAGGTTTGAAACCCTGAGGTTATCACCTTGAGCGTGGGGTCAATGGCTTAAGCAAGGGATCACTGGCTCACCTGTAGCCTCCTTGTCAAGGCATATATGAAAAAGCAATCAATGAACAACTAAGGTGCCAAAGCGAATAACTGATACTTCTCATCTCTCTCCCTTCCTGTATGTCTGTCCCTATCTGTTCCTCTCTCTAAAAACAAAAAAACACAGTTGAGGGTGTTATATTGAATAGGACACTTGAATCCATGTTAACACAATAAATTAAATATTTAGTAAAAAAATTAAAAAGAAATAAAAAACATTAACAGTGAAAAATACCATTTTGGACATGGACTTAAGATATTTTACTTTAATCTGTTAAGCAAAAACTAGGCTCTATATAAAGAGTGTTATAGAATAAATACTAAACTAAGCAATGTTATAAAATACCACTTTTCTATATTTATACATAAATTTATATTTTTAACTTGACAAAGTGTAGAAGAATGGCATATTTCTGCAATTTAACAAGTAGAATCAAGAGTATTTCAGATTTTTAAGTCAGAATCTGTCCTATTGAATCCTATCTAGAAGAGATCTTACAATGTCAGTAAAAAATTTAATGGATTTTAATGGAAATTGTAATAAAAATAAAAACTAGGATGCATACATGGAAAAAAGTTAAACAAGGGCATAATGAAAAAATAAGAAGCCAGAAACTTTACTTACAGTTCATCCCATTTAATAAGGTAGAAGAAATTCTTATAAGTGCCAACCTTCTTTGAATGAATAGGTTTAAAAAGATCCTTTCCATTGTGAGACAGGGAACATACCAAGTAGTATTTTTCATAACTGAAAAAGGAAAAGAGTTTAATTTTTATTTGATAATGCAATTTAGTTAACTAATACAAATACATATAATTAGCCATCCTTCCCTAAAAGTGACTATTATCTGAAATAATTTGGTCACCATTCATTTGAACAGAAAAACATCTAAAACTGAACTATGGCAAATTCTGTAAAATAGAGAAGAGGCAGAGCAAAGGGAACAGAGAGGAGAACATTTATCCCTAGCTCCCAGTGTAAGGGGGCAAATGATACTAGTTGAAGAATTTATCTAAATTTGTGCTCACTTAGTTACTAGCTTTAGATTTTTGTTGAATGACACCAAGTAATTATTCACTGCTAGATAAAATCTAGGAAAAAAGAGTACAAACATTATTATCCCTAGGTGCCCTTTTCCCTTGCTAAGCCACTGAAATAGAGTCAATTAAGTGTACAAATAGTGCACTGGTTTGACTCACACTGAGTCAGTCCTTCTTAGAAGGCTTCTATCCATGAGAACACATAATATTATATTCTCACTAGATAGTTATATTCTCTCACTAGACAGCAATAACTTAGCTCCTAATTTCTATAAATACAGAGCTAGTTAGACACAATCAGACAATCAATCTCCTAGGATAGAAGTTTTAGGTTCAATGAAACTGTATTTATTCTACTAGGCATATACATTAACCACTTTGTTCATATATACAATACATTATAATAATTCTAAATATTTTTTAAATCTAATCTCATTGGTTCACAAAACATTTGTAGTTAATGATTTGTTTTTTCAACCTCATTCATTTGTCTTTCTTTACTTTAGCATTTTATTAACTTTATTTCTATCTTATCTCTGTAGTTTTCAGTATTGTCTTCTACTAAATATTTGTTCTCTTGATTACTGTCCCTAAATTTATTTGTGTGTCCACAGAAGATATGGAAGGTATCCCTTGTAACTCTTTAAAAGAATGAAATACCTTCTTCAGACAGTGGTAGTACCTGTTTAAATGCAAGCTTCAGGTGGGCAGTTCCACTGCCTTGTTTACTGATGAATCCCTTGTGGTACGAAGAACAATGCTCAGAGACGGTGCTCAGTATATATTTCTTCAATGAATTAATATGCCACAATCAACTCGTTATGTTATTTTTTTATATTTCATTTGTATATTTTATATAAAGCTCCATTTAAGCAGAATTTATGTTTGGTATCTCTTTACTAGGCTTTACCTTATTTACAGCAGTAAGCTATTATGAAACTATTTCATTTAAAATACTCAATTCTGACTTTTCTGTTCAGACTAGTCATTTGCAAATAAATAGAAGTTGGCAAACTTTCTGGCACTGACAAAAAAAAAAATCAAAAAGGAAAATACCCATATGAACAAGTATAGAAGAAATTGGCTCTTTCTGACTTCAAAGCCTAGCAATCAGTAAACTACTAAAGAGGGAGAAAAATAGGTTAAAGTCTAGTCCCAATATATTTCAAACCACCCTCATTCAAAAGGAAAGGCAAAAAGAATGGCATTTATGAATCAGCATTAGCCCTTGGAAAGTTTAAGCATATTTACTTGTCCTTTTTGCATGTAGTGGGAGTGAAATTTTTTAAAGGAACAGCTTCAAACATCTCTCATTTTTATGAAAACCACAAAGGTATCTGGTGATTCTTTTATCATCCATTTAAATACTAAGATAACAGTAAATGCTAACATTTTATAAGATTGGAGTAACTTCTAAGTAAAGCTACACATCTTTTATTTATTTACTTATTTATGTATTTTATTTATTTTTTGTTTTTTTTTTTTGTTTTTTTTTTACAGAGGCAGAGATAGACAGGGACAGACAGACAGGAACGGAGAGAGATGAGAAGCATCAATCATCAGTTTCTCGTTGTGTGCGTTGCGACTTCTTAGTTGTTCATTGATTGCTTTCTCACATGTGCCTTGACCGTGGGCCTTCAGCAGACTGAGTAACCCCCTGCTGGAGCCAGCGACCTTGGGTCCAAGCTGGTGAGCTCTTTGCTCAAGCCAGATGAGCCCGCGCTCAAGCTGGCGACCTCGGGGTCTCGAACCTGGGTTCTTCCGCATCCCAGTCCGACGCTCTATCCACTGCGCCACCACCTGGTCAGGCATTATTTTTTGTATTTTTTTGAAGTGAGAAGCGGGGAGGCAGATACAAACTCCCGCATGCATCCTGACTGGGATCCACCCAGCAAGCCCACTGGGGGGGGTCGCTCCGTTGCTACCAAAGCCGTTCTAGCACCTGAGGCGGAGGCCATAGAGCCATTCTCAGCGCCTGGGCCAACTTTAGCTCCAATGGAGCCTTGGCTGCAGGAAGGAAAGAGAGAAATCAAGAGAAAGGAGAGGGGGAAGAGTGGAGAAGCAGATGGGCGCTTCTCCTGTGTGCCCTGGCCGAGAACCAAATTCAGGACTTCCACACACCCGGCCGACACTCTTCCACTGAGCCAACTGGCCAGAGCCTACATGTTTTCTTTTAAACAGTTACTTACTTTGATACCCAGTTACTTGAAATTCCATGTGCAGCAAATATAGTAAACTGGAGCTGTTCTGTTGTAGTCCATGCTTCCTTGATATTCTTGTTACTTTGGACACAGCCTGCAGGACTCCTACCAGAATTTCCATGGAGTCTGAGAAGATCATAAATCGCTGTAGTTAACTGGTCCAAGCTTACTTGAACAGGATTTTCAGGATTCAGTGAACCTATATGTAAAGAAATTATCAGTATAATTCTCTGAAAAAGCAACAATTACTTGCTAAAATTTAAAGAACTTAAAAGGCATACCTACCCCTAGTCAAACTCTTGTTAGTGTCTCCCTCTCCAGGCAGTGAAGTCACCTGCATACAAATACAAATTAGTCAAAGAATTACCCATGAGGTAACATAAAACATTTATTTTTCATTTCAATACTTGAATTAAATGTTATATCAAAAAAAACTTTTCCCAGGGCAAAACCTCCCAAAAGTGTTTGCAGCATGAATATAACAATAAAAATGTAAAAATCCACAGATAAATAAACATGATTTTTAGTATCAAGAAAAACCAGGCCCTGGCCAGTTGGCTCAGCAGTAGAGCATCAGCCCAGCGTGTGGAATTCTTGGGTCTGATTCACGGTCAGAGCACACAGAAGTGCCTATCTGCTTCTCCACCCTTCCCCCTCTCCTTTCTCTCTCTCTCTCTCTTCTCCTCCTACAGCCAAGGCTCCATTAAAGCAAAGTTGGCCCGGGCACTGAGGATGGCTCCAAGGCCTCCGCCTCAGGAACTAGAATGGCTCCAGTCATATCAGAGCAACAGCCCAGATGGGCAGAGCATCACCCCCTGGTGAGCATGCCGGGTAGATCCCAGTCAGGCACGTGCAGGAGTCTGTCTGCCTCCCCACTTATCACTTTAGAAAAATACAAAAATCAAAACAAAACAAAAACAAACAGAAAGAAAACTCATAGCCCTGGCCGGATGGCTCAGTGGTAGAGCATCGGCCGGGCGCGCTGAAATCCCAGGTTCAATTCCCAGCCAGGGCATACAGGAGAAGTGGCCATCTGCTACTCCACCCTTCCTCTTCTCCTTCCTCTCTTCCCCTCCCACAGCCAAGGCTCCATTGGAACAAAGTTGGCCTGGGCACTGAGGAAGGCTTCATGGCCTCCGCCTTGGTTGCTAAAACAGCTCCAGTTGCAATGGAGCAACGCTCCAGATGGGCAGAGCATTGCCCCCCTAGTGCACTTGCAGCGGTGTATGGGGGGAGATCCCAGTTAGGTGTATGCGGGAGCCTGTTTCTCTGCCTCCCACTTCTCACTTCAGAAAAATACAAAAAAAAACAACCTAATAATTTTATTAGCCAATGTCACCCCAATAAATTAAATGTAAAAAGGAAAATCAGAGTAACTGAAAATTATTGCAAAATATACAAACTCAACAAAATCTGCCTCATTAAACTAAATTAAGATTTGAAAATACATTAATACAGCATTTCATTTTTCATTAGTTGTTCCACTATTATCATGATAAGAATAGCCTTAAAGAAACTGGAACTCTATTATTATTACTAAATAAGTTAATAAAAAAAGCTGTTATAATTATTTAAATTGAGCTCTCCTCCTACTCTCTGCTCCTTTATCCAGCAAATATAACGAATAGAAACTTCAAACATTAGGAGTATGGTAGTCAATCACCTCCAAATGATTTCATATACTACATTTTTAAATTTCTTGCAACAAAGCACATGATAAAACAATGACAGCCCAAACTTTGTATATAATACCATATGGATAGGCTCTCTGAAAATAAATGGATTAAAGTATCTCTTAGATATTTGTTGAGGGGCATACTTATCAACATTTAACATTTTTTAAAAGATTTTATTTATTGATTTTAGAGAGAGGAGACAGAGAGAGAACGGCAACGGGGGAGAAGTGGGTATGTGACTCGACCAGGAAAGCCCAGGGTTTTCTAATGGGTGACCTCAGCATTCCAGGTCAATACTTTATCCATTGCGCCACCACAGGTCAGGTTCAATATAACTTTAAATTTATCGTGTCTTGGCTCTGGCCGGTTGGCTCAGTGGTAGAGCGTCGGCCTGGCGTACGGGGGACCCGGGTTCGAATCCCGGCCAGGGCACATAGGAGAAGCGCCCATTTGCTTCTCCACCCCCCCCTCCTTCCTCTCTGTCTCTCTCTTCCCATCCCGCAGCCAAGGCTCCATTGGAGCCAAGATGGCCCGGGTGCTGGGGATGGCTCCTTGGCCTCTGCCCCAGGCGTTAGAGTGGCTCTGGTCACAGCAGAGCATCGCCCCCTGGTGGGCAGAGCATAGCCCCTGGTGGGCGTGCTGGGTGGATCCCGGTCGGGCGCATGCAGGAGTCTGTCTGTCTCTCCCCGTTTCCAGCTTCAGAAAAATACAAAAATAAATAAATAAATAAATTTATCGTGTCTTGTGATCCCCTTTCTCTCATCCAGCAAGAGCTATGAACATCTCTACGAACAGAATCAATTAAATCCCCACGGAAATAACAGTGGGGAGAGCTTTTACTAAAAGCAACAGCATGTTATTAAAAGAGAGCTCCTAACCTGGTTTCTACTGAGGCAGTAAGTCATCATTACTGAGGCATTTGGGTCTTCTCAATGAGGAGGAGGTATAGTCCAAAATAGAACTTCTCCTATTGGCAGTCGTGGACATTTTCAATCAAAAGGAGAAATGGTACCTACTATCATCCAGGGCCTTCAAGCCAACCAACTCACTTACGCCAGAGTTCCTGCTCTACATACAGAAGGTTCAGTTTGACATCTACCTATTCATTGCCAACACTCACAAAGCTCTTCGAAGACAGCACATCTCCTCTTAGGAATTACCCCTTACCAAGTCAGTCACCCAATCAACTCGAGAATAAAAGCCAAAGTTAAAATAACATTTTGTCCAGCAGAAGCAAAAATCTGCCAGTTTAAGTGACAGATGCTCACTTAAGCATAGATCTGCATGTTAATAAAATGCTAATTAGAAAAAAATACTCACATCAGCACTTTTACTCCTTGGAAGATTAACAGCTCTCTTTAGCTTCTTTACTGATTCTGTAATGGCAGGAGTCTCTACACCATCTAAAGCACTACAGATTTTTCTTACAGCTTTAATTACTTGATCTACTGCTCGGTGTTGGTGCTTTAAAAATAAAAAAGTAAAATAAACATAAGTATGTGGAATTTAAAGGATCAATTCCAGACACGAAGTCAGGCCCCAAGTCAGATGTGTCTAAGAACAGATATCCTTTACTTTTTCGTGATGAAAAAAACAAAACAAAAAACAAGACTGTATTTCAATTACACACCTTACTTTAAAGAAGAAAATAGCTGGTCCAGTTTAGTTTTACTTTGCCTAACACAATTATTCACATACAAATACCATTAATTTCATATTAGAAGTAACATAATAAATTACTAACAAATTATTAAATAACTAAAAAAATGAAGTTACCCTTTTTATTCTCACTTAGAAATAATTTCCACATTAAAAATATTAACCCTTCTCAAAAACACAAAAATGAAATAAATATATATCTCTCAACACTTCTCTACCTCCTGTTAAATTTTGGTTTCACAAACCAAGTTCTTTAAAGTTCTGTCAGATAAAAAAAAAACTTCCTTGTGGACAATCCCTATGAACTATTCAATCACAGTTGATTTCACCATGATTCAAAAATATACACATACAAATATGTAATAAACTCATTTACCTGATGAGAATGATTTAAAACTACTTCTCCACTCCATCATCATTTTATAGTTCACATCTCATTTAGAAACATTCTTATATAATGCATTAATTCATTAAACATTTATGCCAAACTTACATGCCAAGTACTGTTAGAATGGGTGAAACTCAGTACTGTACCATCCCTTAAAAATTTAAATCTTTCCACCCTTGAGTTTTGGCTATCATAGACTGAATTTTCCCTTCACCTTCATGCTTAAATGAAACTACCTCATTTTCTTAACAACCCAATTACCCTGCAGTCCTTGGGGTCTGAAGATTTGTTATCTAATTACTCATTTTTCTTATTTATATATTCTGCTTACTTTTACTCCTTCACCTTCAAAACCTTTCCAGTTTTGAAACTCATGCTATTCTCCTACACTATTCTCCATCATTTCTAATGCGCCAATTATAAAATTATCAGTTTTAAATTCACCCTTCTTTGCTCTCCTTTGTGATACTGGAGCTAGACCCTATAAACATTTCTCCTTTGCCAGCTGGCACAATGTTAGGTTTGGTGATAGAGGCCATCAAAAAGGCACTCGGAGGCAACAGAAGCATGGCAGTAACTCTCATCAGGGTTCTAGTCCTCCATTTTTAAATTCAGGGTGGGAGCCCAATGGTCCTCAAAGACAAGCGCCAGGTGCACCCTCAGGCCATGCTCTCCCAATCTGTCAAGTTTCTTTGCCATAGGTAGGCAACCTGTGTGTTTCTGTGACAGCCATACATTTCAGCTTGGTATGGGAGAGAGGCTCTATCATAAGTTCTTTTTTTAAAATGATAAGTTCTTAGAGTCCTTCACAATTCACTGTTCTTCAACCTAGAGTTGATAGTTGCTTTTTGCACCTGTTATTTCTGGACCCCTTCAAGTAAGACTGGCAAACTTTTTCTTTTAAGGCCAAATAATAAATGTTTTAGGCTTTGTAGGCCACACAGTCTCTGCCACAATTCAACCCGGCTATTAGGGCATGAAAACTGACATGGATAATTCATAAATTAATGAGCATGGCTATCATCCAATAAAACTTTATTTACAAAACATGTGATGGGCTAGATTTGCAGGCCAATAACATGCAAACTCCTGCCTTCGCATCCCCTTTAACCATTTGTGGTAATTAACTACCTCTTACTAATGAATCTTTAAATTTCAAATAACTATTATAGTTTCTGCCTCCTGACTTGGACCCTGACTGAGTGATCTGCCTTGCCATTGACACATGGTCACTTCCCCCACTGCATGCCACATTTTTGCTTTGGATAGTTAGTTATCTGAATTTCTACCTTACATCCTAAATAAACCAGTTGTATAAATGTCTACATAGAAAACTCAGAGTATCTTCAACCCCAAAACTGTACCCTATCAAAATCTCACCTATAATATCACACGCTGATCAAAATCTCCTTTGCTTCCAGCCCTCACATCCTATTCTGACAAAACCTGTTCTTTGAGCTCAGAAACTTCTCTGCTTCATCTACCAGAGAGTGAGTACTTCTAAAAATATCTCACAACCACAGAGATTCAACAGTCCCCAATTTCAGCAGAAATCTGCATGCCACTTAACATTCCTTTTACCTGCTCTTGGTCAGCTCTTTCCCATTCCCCTTAGAATATGAAGCCAAACCATTATTCCTTGCCTCAAAACCCCTACTGCAACCCTAACTTCATTTTATTAAAATAAATTAACATCTTATCTATAGAAAACAAACATGAAGAGTAATTAAAACTTCTACAATTTCCTGATCTCCCCTACAACCTACCCAGGAGAAATTAAAATATATATCCACACAAAAATTTATACATGTATGTTTGTAGCAGTTATTTATAAACAAAAACTGTAAACAGTCCAAATGTCATTATTTGCTGACTAGGTAAACAAAAAGGTAGTGGGTCAGAATGTGTAGGGCCTTGAAGCCCACAATTAGGGCTTTCTATTTTACTAAAATAGCAAACAAATTTCTGAGCAAAAAAGTGGCATAATTTAACATTTTAAAAGGGTTTATAAACTATATTAATCTTTTCAGAGAACCATCTTTTGACTTTGATTTTTCTTTTATTTTACATTTGCTTTTTATGCTTATTTTCATATTTTAAATAAAGGTTTTATTTTGTAATAATTTTATATGTATATAAAAGTTGCAAAAACAATACAGAGTTCCAGTATAGCATTAAAGAAAGCTAGTTTAAGTAACTTCTTACAAATCCATGTTACATTTGTCAAAACTAAGACATTAATGCTGATACATTACTATTAACTAAACTGCAGACTTTATTCTGATTTCACCAGTTTTCCATTAATTTCCTTTTCCTGTTGCAGGATACAATCCAAGATACCTAACGTTGCATTTAGCTATTTATTTATTTATTTATTTATTTATTTTTGGCTGCCTATGGACTATAAAAAGGGTAGAAGCTGAGAGATCATATATATAACTGACTAGGATTACAACTGTGGTAGTGATAAAAAGTTGTCACAATTCTCAATATTTTCAAGGTAGAAAGGACAGGAATTAGATTGAGTATGGGAAGTGAAAGACCCTTTTCTTGAAAAATCAAATATGATTCAAAGGTTTTGACCTGAGCAAGTGGAAGTACAGAGTTGCCATTTTATAAGAAGGGGAATTATGGTGCCCTGGCCAGGTAGCTCAGTTGATTAGAGCATCGTCCTGACGCAAGGTTGCAGGTTCCATCCCCGTAGGAGCACATAAAAGAGTCAACCAATGAATGCAAGGATAGGTAGAACAACAAATCGATGTTTCTCTCTCTCAAATCAAATTAAAATTAAACAAAGAAGGGTAATTGTGATATATGGAAAGACAGTATACAAATACAGTTTTTTTTTCTTCTTCTTTTCCAAATGAGAGGAGGGGAGACAGAGAGACAGACTCCTGCATGTGCCCTAACCGGGAACCACTGGGACCGATGCTTTGCCCATCTAAGGCCATGCTTGTAACCGAGCTATTTTTAGTGTCTAAGGCAGAGGTTCCACAGGCCATCCTCAGCACCTGGAGCTGATGTGCTCCTACCAATAGAGTCATGGCTGTGAGAGAGGAAGAGAGAGAGAGAGAGAGAGAGAGAGAGTGTGTAAGAGAGAGAGAGAGAGTGTAAGAGAGAGAGAAAGGGGAGGGGAGGAGTGGAGAAGCAGATGGTCGCTTCTCCTGTTTGTCCAGACTGGAATCAAACCCGGTACATCCACATACTGGGCTGATGCTCTACCACTGAGCCAACCGGTCAAGACCAAATTCAGCTTTTCTAAATCTTAAATTTGAGAAGTCAAGAAATAGATATTTGAATTTAGAGTTGAATGAAGTGGTTTAAGTCTGGAGATATAAATCTGAACCAGGAGCATACACAGGGTATTTAAAGACATGAGATTAAGTGAGATCACCTAGGATGTGAATACAGAGAGAAAAGGTCCTAAAACTGAACCCTGAGGCATTCTAATATTTAGAGGTCAGAAAGGTAAGGAATCAGGAAAAAGTCACAGGTGAGAGTAAAAACTGGAAGAGAACCAAGAAAGTGATACCCCAGAGGCCATGTGAGCATTTTGTCTGAAGGAACAATCAACTCTATCAAACACTCTAGAAAAATTGAGAAAAATAAAGACTAAGAACTTATTACAAGAAAAAAGAAAGTTCTTCATGATCTTAGTGTAGTTTTAGGGAAATGCTGAGATTAAAAGTTTATCTGGAGAAAGTTCATAAGAGAATAGGAAAAAAGAAAGTAGAAGCAACAAGAACAGATTAACTTTCAAGAGTTCTGCAGCAAAGAAAATAGAGAAGTGCTTCTGCAGGGAAATTCAGACTTTTTTATTCAAGATGGGAGACAGATCCAGGGATCAGTCCTTGCACTCTTTTTCTCTACCTGAAATGGTTATCTCATCCAGTCTTATGGCTGAAAAATGCCATTTATAGTCTGATGATTCTCAAGTTTATCATCTTCTCCAGTCTGGACAATTAAATTCCAGATTCATATCCAACTGTCTACTCAACATCACTATTTGGATTAATAATAGTCATATCAAACATAATGTCCAAATTGAGTACCAGATCTTCCCCCAAATATGTTCTTCTTACGATTTTCCACATCTCACTAAAAGGCAACTCCAAAGTTTCAAATGCTCAGGTTGCAAATCCTGGAGTTATACTTAACTCTTCCCCCAACCCCATGCTTCAAATCTAATCTATCAGTAAATCATCCTAGCATAAACTTGAAAATATATCACAGAATTCAACCCCTTCTCACCACTTCTATTATAATGGTCCAAGCCAACATCATCTCTTCTGTGGCTAGCAAAATATCTTAACTTATTTGTTTCCTTCCACTCTTGCTCCCTTCCCTCATTCTATTTCAGCTACAAAGACTTAGTGGGCTTAAATATACCAAGCACATTCCCCTGGCAGAAAACCAGTAACTTCTTCCTCTCCTTCAGTTCTTTACTCAGATTCATCTTCTCAATGAGGCCTTCTCTGATTACTTTATTTGAAATGACAACAATACTTTTTTCTATATCACTCACCACCTGATAACACATATGTTTTCCTAGCATATTTCATTGTCCATCTCCTCCAACTACAATTTAAACTAAGGGCAGGGATTACAGTTTCTATTGTTCACTCCCATATCCTCAGCACCTATGACTGCCTCACAATGAGAACATACTCATTACACATTTATTGAATAAATGGAAACGTGTATATGCTGATAAGAATGTACTACTAGCTAGAAATATGGAAGTTATCCAACACTATTTCTTCTTCTCTTATATTTCATTACCTATCAAAACCTTACCAATTTTATCTAAGAATTGTTAATCCAGTTCCCTGCTTTTTAACTTTCACCATAGTCATTATCTTTCACTCAATCTACTATATAAAAAAACCCTTCCTAAGCAGTCTTCCTAAAAACAAACTTGCCAACTCTAAATCTAACTTCCACAGTATGGTCAGAGTGATTTCAGAACTCAGGACAAACCATGTCACCCATGCCACCCCACCCTACTCCACTCTACTTCCCACTCTCAGCTAAGAACATATTAAATGGTGACAGCAGGGATCAGCAAACTTTTTCTGTAAAATGGCAAATAGAGTTTATTTAGTCTTTGCAGAACATACGGTCTCTGTCCTAACTACCCAACTCTAGTATTAGAGCAAAAATGCAGGCAGAGAAAATGATATAAATAAATGGCTGTGGCTGTGCCCACCTCCCAAAATTTATTTACAAGAATAGAAAGTGCATTGGAGGTGCCTCTCCCTCCTGGGAGCATGCCCGTGCCTTTCCCCTTGCCCCCTTCTTTCCCCAGGTACATTACCTTTACCCTTCTCTCTTCTAAGCTCCAAGTGCCCTTTTCTTTTGCCTGTGTAACTTTCTAAACAACTTTCTCTTATAGTTTGCGAAAAAAATAAAAGAAAGTAGACTGGATATGGCGTCCTGATCTAGAGGATAAAGTAAAACTCTAACATAAATTATAAGGTAATAACTTATGTCTGGCTATCTCTAATGTCATCTCCCAACCTTCATTCCACATTTTGTACTCTAACTACTTCTAACACATGCATCACACCCATGTGTTTTTGTTCACATGCCCTTCCCAACTATCTTCTTCTAGCTAACTCATACTGTTTAAAATGTGGCTCAGGCATCCTCCATTCTTAGAAGCCTTCCTTGAACCCTTAAGTTGAGAGAAGTGTCCTTTGACCTCACAGAGAACCCCACTATACACTCTATTTTACATTTAATGTTGAAATTGTTTAAATCCCTCATCAGTAGTTTTAAATTTATGGTAGATGGTAACTAAGTCATTTACTATCATAACTGCAATAACTAGCATATAGTAAGCATTCAATAAGTTATTTTTTAATTCAACTAAAGGTTCCTCTTAGTAATAAAGCTGAAGTGAGACACAAAACATGTTGACTCAGCATTATTGCCAACATTTTTAGTACGCTGGGTCAGAAACAAGTCATCATACATCAACAGCAAGGATATAGTTTAAGTAGTCCATAAATATTTTATCCAATGCTAATACTAGTATTTAAAAGAGAACAGAGGTAAGTCACCATGCCAAAATGTGAATTAAGACTTACTTCAATTCGAAGAGCCAGCTCTACGTGGTTGTGATAAGAATCTAAAAGTTCTTCAATAGGATATCTGAAATAAAGAACAGTTAGTTATTGTGGCTGAAGGATACTATATACAAAAATAATTGTTTTATTTACCAAAATAAATGTATTCACATCTGCCCTGGCTGATTGGCTCAGTAGTAGAGCATCGGCCTGGTGTGCAGGAGTCCCAGGGTTCAATTCCCGGCCAGGGCACACAGGAGAAGCGCCCATCTGCTTCTCTACCCCTCCCCCTCTCCTTTGTCTCTCTCTTCCCCTTCCGCAGCCGGGGCTCCATGGAGCAAAAGTTGGTACGGGCGCTGGGGACGGCTCCATGGCCTCTGCCTCAGGCGCTAGAATGGCTCTGGTCTCAACAGAGTATCGCCCCCTGGTGGGCATGCCGGGTGGATCCCGGTAGGGCACATGTGGGAGTCTGTCTGACTGCCTCCCCGTTTCCAACTTAAGAAAAATCAAAAAAAAAAAAAAAAAAAAAGGCATTCACATCTAAAAGCAAACTTTGAAAACCTGCAATTAATGCTTATATGCCACACCTTGTCATGACTTCTTTATAAGGTTTTTCTATTTGATGTAGCTGTTTGTTTAAATCCACAGGTGTTTCATCATCTTCCGCCTAAACAAATACATATACACAAATGTTTAACAAAAAATCAAACCCATTTTTTTGGTGTTTCTACTGTCAAATTAAATACGATTAAGTTTATGATAAATTCTTGAAAGTAAGTAATTTTTTCCAAACTGACACTAAAATAGTATCAGAATTATAAATATTATTTATAATTGACTCCAAAAAAAGTAAATTAATATCCTGAAATTTGTTTTTCTAAATGAAAAACATAAATGCTTTTAAGTCAAATTCTGATAACTCCCAAAGCAAAAACTACTTCTGTTTTATATACAGAGACTAGAAGCTAAAAATTCTTTAAAAATGGCTGGCAGACAAATGAAGGTGGGGTGGGAAAAGATGGAAAAGTGATTATTTGAATTTCTGCATTTTCTTCTAATAATAATCAAGTTTCTCTCCACCTTACCCCCAATAAATGAGGTTTCTGCTCTTTCTCCTACCATAAATCCTTCCTATGAAAATACACTCAAAAACATCACTCCTTAGGAAATCAAAAAGAGGAGTTACTAATAATTGCTAAAATGTAATGAATTCTGTGAAATAATTTACTACACTGAAATTGAAATAAACTCTAGCTAACATAGCAGCAAAACTGAAGAAAATAAAAACTATAAAAAGTAGAAATGGGCCCTGGCCAGTTGGCTCAGTGATAGAGCGTTGGCCTGGTGTGCAGGAGTCCCGGGTTCGATCCTCGGCTAGGGCACACAGGAGAGGCGCCCATGTGCTTCTCCACCCCTCCCCCTCTCCTTCCTCTCTGTCTCTCTCTTCCCCTCCCGCAGCCAAGGCTCCATTGGAGCAAAGTTGGCCCAGGCGCTGAGGATGGGTCTATGGCCTCTGCCTCAGGCACTAGAATGGCTCTGGTTGCAATAGAGTGACACCTCAGATGGGCAGAGCATCGCCCCCCTGGTGGGCATGCCGGGTGAATCCCAGTCGGGCGCATGCGGGAGTCTGTCTGATTGCCTCTCCATTTCCAGCTTCAGAAAAATACAAAAATAAATTAAAAAAAAAAAAAGTAGAAATGATGGCTGTTTTCCCATCCCAAATTCTACCAAATGAATAATTCTCATTAGAGATTAAAATTCATCACGTCAGCCCTGGACGGCTGGCTCAGTGATAGAGCGTCAGCCTGGCGTGGAGTCCTGGGTTCAATCCCCGGCTAGGGCACACAGGAGAGGCGCCCATCTGCTTCTCCACCCCTACCCCTCTCCTTCCTCTCTGTCTCTCTCTTCCCCTCCCGCAGCCACGGCTCCACTGGAGCAAAGTTGGCCTGGGCGCTGAGGATGGCTTCATGGCCTCTGCCACAGGCGCTAGAATAGCTCCGGTTGCAACAGAGCAATGCCCCAGATGGGCAAAGCATCGCCCCCTAGTGGGCATGCCAGGTGGATCCTGGTCAGGTGCATACAAGAGTCTGTCTCTCTGACTCCCCACTTCTCACTTCAGAAAAATACAAAAGAAATAATAAATAAAATTAAATTCATCACATATACAGTAATAAAATGGCCTAATTTCCTGCATGCTATTTTGCTTTAACCTCTAAAGAAACTACTGTACTTTTGAAAACACAGAATTGGTTTTCATTATTGAAAAATAATGTATTTTTCTCAGTTTGGTACATAGGTCAATGTGGGTCTTTTTCCCCCCAAAAAACATATTTAGTATTCAAAATCTTTCCTTCTTTCTCATTTCTCCTTGACTAGACCCTGACATTCTCATTCTTGTGCAAGACTATTATAAATCAAAATTTTAATTCTTCCACTTTGATTTTCAAATAGGCCTCCATGTCTGAGTACATGCTACCTAAGCCTCAATGATTAAAAATCTCCCTGCATAGCCTAACCAGTGGTAGTGCAGTGGACAGAGCACTGACCTGTAATGCTGAGGTCTCAGGTTTGAAACCCTGAGATCAGTGGCTTGAGTATGGGGCACTGGCTCGGCTGGAGGCCCCCATTCAAAGCACGTATGAGAATCAGTCAATGAACAACCAAAGTGGCACAATTACCAGTTGATGCTTCTCATCTCTCTCCCTACCACCCCATCAAATAAATCAATAATAAATCAATAAATAAATCCCTGCTGAGACAGAGTTCATCATTTCCAGTCCAACCCAAAAATCTTGGGAGAATAAACAAATTGCAAATTGATTTTTTAGAGGAATTATTCCAATTTATTCAAATGCAATTCAGTTATAAGGTAAACACTTACTGTTCGAGCCAGATTCTGGCACATCGCACTTAAGGTCAAAAGTTGTAGTTTAATCTCTGTGTCCCATTTTCGACAGTTTTGAATATGTTCATGACTTCCAAGGCAATGATTACTGTTAAAATACATTAATTATTCATCAATGTTATTTTCTTCAAACTAGAAAGTATAGAGGTGAGAGTAAAATATTGTATCTGCATCAGAAATGGAAGAAAATGGCAAAAGAGATAGTTTTTTAACCAAGTGTGAGCATTTAAGTAGAGGAATAATTTTACATAAGAGTCAAAACAAAGAAGAAAGAAGATAAAGAAGAAAACATGAAAAATAAGGACAACACAATTTTAGTAGTCTATGAGAATAAAATCTGTAGTATACCTAGACTAAATGCTAGAAATAATACTTACCTGATTCAGTAGAAGTCATATAATAATCATTTCAGGTAACTAAAAGGAAATCACAGTTGGCCACTGTGTAAAATTGTATGTACTACACAAGGAAAATAGCCTATAATGTGACTATTAACTCTTTGCAGAAAGAAAAAAAAAAAAAATCCTTAAATTCACTTATCAACCAATTGCCCACCACTCTTCCTATCTGAGAATATAAGCTTTTTAAAGGATATACCAAGTCTTAATTATCTCTGAAATCCCTCCACTGTTTTAAACATGATTTAGTACACAAAATATATCTCGATACAAGTTTATTGATACAATGAATAAATTCATTAGGACTCAATGTGTTTTTGGATTACAATTTGAACTTGAAATTTTTCTAATTTTAGCTGTTAAGCCCTGGCCAAATAGCTGCATTGGCTGGAGCATCATTTGGATATACAGAGGTTGCCAGTTTCATCCCCAGTCAAGGCACATACAGAAACAGACTGATGTTTCTGTCTATCTGTTTTTCTCCCTCTCTCTCTCTTTCTCTCCCTTCCTCTCTCTCTAAAATCAAATAAATTTTTAAATCAAGAAAATGCTTCAAAGAAAATAAATCTGTTAAAAATGAAATTTCCAAAGATGTTGCTCAGTAGTTAAATGAACAAACTTACTTCTGCAGCACTTCCTCTTGACCACAGACTTTCAAAACATAGCTGCCAACATCTACTTCATTTAAGTCATCATGTACCCAGCAAAGCGCTTGCATTATAATGATTTCTACAGTAGAACTCACTGTAAAAGAATTAAGTCATCATTTTCATTTTGTTCAGTTAACTCTTAAGTATACATTTATTCAGACTGTATTTCTTATAATCTAAGACAGTACTTACTGTTCAATAAAAATATAATGCAGGTCACATGTATAATGGTATTTTTTAAAAATACCATTTCAACATATAAATAGGATATCAAAATTACTGAGGAGATATCTTATATTCTCTTCAAACTAAATCCTTGAAAATTTATATTTTATATTATAGCACATCTCTACTATATTAGTCACATTTCAGGGCTCAATAGCCACATGTGGCAAGTGGTTATTAGACAGGGAAGATCTAAGCTAAAAAAGCCACCTCCTTATCATAGACACTTCCAAAAAGGATGACATTTAGCACTATCTAGCAAACAATGATTTAAACCACATCACATAAGGAAAAAGAATCACCACTTTAAATGTTTGACATTGGCCTGGTAAATTTTCTAATAAAGGATAAAAATCTAGCAAGTAGGAAGTATTTTTCAATTATCATTCTTGGTAATGGCTGGATACTAAGATTCCAACACATTAAAAACTAAGGTAACCTTTAAAGTAAACTATTTTTTGTAAAGTAACTTATTTCTATACTTCAAGCCCCTATGTGCAATTTGGAAGATACTGATTGCATTCAAACTTCATGAAATTAACAGCTTAGTAGAAAAGGCCATAAAACCTCTAATTCAAAGGCTACCTTTCTGAATACTCAAAATAATAACATTTATAAACCATTTGTACCATAATACGGTTACAATTCTTAACAGAGATGTACATGATAACTGTGCACATTTATGAAGAAGCAAACAATAGGCATTTGAAATATTCTTTAAACAGTCAGATCTTACTATAGCAAGTCAAAATTTGACACAAATCAAAACATTTGCTACCACTGTCTAAGCATCGATATTATGCTTATTTCAATCAAGGGGCCTATTGTATTTTTTTCTTCAACTGTAGTATTAATTCTTACTTCATACTTAGATTTAAGTAATTCTTCAAACCAAATATGTGAGGTCTATTTAAACAGAATAATAATTCTTTTAGAAACTAAAAATACAAAAAGACTGTTTACAGTTGGCTAACATTTTTGTTGCAAATATTTTTTCAAAGGGACTTGAAAAATACAAAGCCACAAAGAAAGTATACAAATATTAGACATATTACTAGTCATAACCACTAAAGAAAAAAATGGCATGATTTTTAGGTAGAAGTACAGTAGAAATACAGGATCTTATTCTGCTGTTGGAATACCATTAAAATAATACACATTGTGACCAAAGCAATAAATATAAAAGAAAATAGTTTTTAGAACTATAACAAAGTATTTCCTACAGACTTGGGGATAACTTCAAGAAAGGATACCCACATCAAATTTCAAAGGAAGACTTAGAACCAAGGGAGAAATATCTGCTCCTTATAGTAGCAATTTTCAGCAGGTATGCAGCAAGAATGTTTAAAACATGCAATACCTTACTATTTAGTCAGGGGCATCAACTTCTTTTCACTTCAATTGTCAAATAAAAAAAATGACAGCAGCCAATACAACAACAGCCATCTGGTGTGAATGAATCAAAATATCTATTTTATTTTGTCAGATTGGCAAAAAGATGTATTTTCTTTCATGTGCCGCAGAATTTTAGTATTAGTTTATGTGTGCCATGAGATGGAAAAGGTTGAAAACTGCTGCCTTAGAACTTAGCAAGATAACTGGAATTTCAATTTTACTGACAGCTTTTTATAAACAAGCATTCTTCCTCTCATAAAACAAAACAAACAAACAAAAAAAGGAATAAGGAATCGGTCTTTCTATTTAATTAGCTATTTATTAGACTTTTTATCTAATGCTTTGGTGCCTTGGCCAAGATTCACTGATTAATCTAAGTTACTCAGCATTTTTCAGAGAACTATGTACAGTTGTTATAAATGTATTTTCCCACTGGCCCTAACCAGGAAAGTATCCATATACAGTGCCACATTTTTGAAAAGAACAACTAATGATTATTAAGTATTTTACTACACATGAATTTTTCCAAAAGAACACTAAGAGGTGGTTTATTAAGAGAATAATTATTAACATTTTAAACATTTTCTCTTTATCAGAGCAAACAGGATGACTGGGGAACTACAAACCTACCATCACATGTAAAAGTAACTGGCAGTTGAAATCCTTCAATTTCAATGGAGACCTTCACACTAGCATTTTCTCCACATATGTTTCTTTGCACCGTGACTGGACTTAACAAATAGCCTGGATTTGTGCAGCGATCGGTATATGGAAAGTTGGTCTTCAATCTGTTCACAAGAAAGAAAAAATTAAGCTTTTTTTTTTTTTTTTTTTTAACAGAGACAGAGAGAGGGATAGATAGGGACAGACAGACAGGAATGGAGAGAGATAAGAAGCATCAATCATCAGTTTTTCCCTGCGACACCTTAGTTGTTCATTGATTGCTTTCTCATATGTGCCTTGACTGCGGGCCTTCAGCAGACCGAGGAACCCCTTGCTGGAGCCAGCGACCTTGGGTCCAAGCTGGTGAGCTTTTTGCTCAAGCCAGGTGAGCCCGCGCAAGCGGCGATCTCGGGGTCTCGAACCTGTGTCCTCGGCATCCCAGTCCGACGCTCTATCCACTGTGCTACCGCCTGGTCAGGCTAAACTCTTTTTTTAAAAGCTGCACTTATTTGAACTCTGAACAAGGTTTTGCATGCTTCCAGCCATTCAATTCTGTCCTTTGTTCAATTTTAGAGCAGCTCATTAGAACTGCAATGAATGGACCCTTGTCAAAACTCCAAATACCAGTATTTGCCTTTTTAAATAAAAGGTATCCAAGTAAAGAGATTAAGTACTGCCAGGATATCTCTGGTAGCATTATCAACATTAATCAAACACATACTGGACACATGGCATTTAAAGAGATGCTCTTCTTCACATTCTTTTGCAACACAGTATAATTACACAAAGTGGTACATTTTTAACAAATCACTGATAATGCAGGCAATGTAGCCCTAAATTGTAATTGCCAGAGAAATAAAATTGTCCTTTAAAAATCTTTTTTTTCTAAGGTCCAGTTTCCTACACATTGTTTCTGGTTGTTACACAATGATTTAAGAGGAAAAAAGTTCCTAGCCTGACCTGATAGCTCAGTTGGTTTAGAGTTGTTCCAATATGCCAAGGTTGAAGGTTTAATCCCCAGTAAGGACACAATAATCAACCAATAAATGTGTAAATAAGCAGAACAACAAACTGATGTTTGTCTCTCTCTCTCTCATTCTCTCAAATCAATAAAATAATAAAATAAAACATAGAGAATGGGTTTTTATAATGTTATGAAGCCTTTATTCCCTCAAAGTGATTTTTAAAATTTAGGGAATGTTGGGGAGGGAGGGGCACAAAGAAAACCAGTTAGAAGGTGACGGAAGACAATTTTATCAATGTCACCCCATCAAAATTAATAAAAAAAAAAAAAAGAATGTGTCTCATGGCTAATTCAGGCAGTTAGAAGAATAGTATAAGGATGCTAATTCTGCTTCTCAGGCCACATCCTGCAAAAGGGGCCCCAAGAAAATTGGTGATTAGGCTCCTCTGATTTTGCCAATTGGATTTAAAAAAAATAGGTCAGGAATGCCCTGAAATGGAACTAACAATACATGAGCATAAATTTAAAGGACTTTTAGATACTGGAGCTGATGTATCTGTTATTGCTAAGCTACATTGGCCTCCTTCCTGGCCTACTCATGCAGCAGCCACAGAATTACAAGGTATAGAACAGAGTAAATCCCCTCAACAAAGTTCTAGTTTTCTACATTGGGAAGATTAAGAAGGTCATTCTGGATTTTTTAAGCCTATGTGCTCCCTGGATGGCCAGTTAATTTGTGAGGTAGAGATGTTTTGAAAAATATGGGAGTGTTAATTGTCAGTCCTAATGGTTTAGTCAGTACTCAGATGCTTGATCAGGGATTTTTGCCCACCAAGGGACTAGAGAAAGAACAGCGAGGAATTCTCACCCCCATAGAAGTGACACCCAATACCAGAAGGTGTGGATTAGGATATCAAAATTTAGCATAGGGGCCTTTGTAGCTCCTGCTACCTCAATAATGCACTGTGCAGACCCAATTACTTGGAAATCAGATAATCCTGTATGGGTAGACCAATGGCCCCTTTCTCAGGAGAAACTTAGGGCAGCTGCTCAACTGGTACAAGAGCAGCTATAGCTTGGGCACACTGAACCATCTAATAGCCCATGGAATACACTTCCATATTTTGATATTGTTGCCTCTTGGATTATCAAGGGGCATAGGCGACCCGACCCTTACAGCTTATAGGTTTTGAGCCTCAAAATTATTGTTGTTCCTTTTTTCAAAGGATCAACAACAATGGCTCTGGGAAACTTCCACTAAATGGCAAATCACTCTTGCAAATCAATGGACAACTTTATACTGAAACTGTCAACTTAAAATCAGCTCAAAGTCTAGAATTATATGCCATTATCATGGCTTTTCAGCATTTGCCATATTCCCCCTTTAATCTATATACAGATAGCAAATATTTACTTATGGTGTTTACACTATAAACACTGCTCTCTTAGGGACAAATGCTGATGAACTATTTCAGCAGTTCCTCCTTCTTCAAAGACTTATATGTCAACACAGAGCTCCATGTTTTATAGGACATACTTGAGCTCACTCCATGCTCCCTGGAGCTTTAGCACAAGGGAATGCCCTTTTTTCTTTTCTTCTCTCTCTCTTTTTTTTTGCATTTTTCTGAAGTTGGAAATGGGGAGGCAGTCAGACAGACTCCCGCATGCGCTCGACCAGGATCCACCCAGTACGCCTACCAGGGGGGAATGCTCTGCCCATCTGGGGTGTTGCCTTGTTGCAACCAGAGCCATTCTAGCGCCTGAGGCAGAGGCCACAGAGCCATCCTCAGCACCCGGGCCAACTTTGCTCCAATGGAGCCTTGGCTGCAGGAGGGGAAGAGAGAGACAGAGAAGAAGGAGAAGGGGAGGGGTGGAGAAGCAGATGGGTGCTTCTCCTGTGTGCCCTGGCCGGGAATCGAACCTGGGACCCCTGAATGCCAGGCCACTGAGCCAACTGGCCAGGGCCTAGGAATGCCCTTGTTGATCAAGCTACCCAAAAGAAAACTATTTGGAGCAACCATGACAGATAGAGCAATTCAGTCTCATACTATTCATCACCAGAATGCTGCAGCCCTGTGTAAACAGTTTCAACTTTCTCGGGAAGCAGCACGGCAGATTGGGAAATCCTGTCCAAGGGGTCCTATACTACATCTGCCCCTTCATTTGGAATTAACCCTCAAGGACCCCTACCAGGACAACTTTGGCAAATGGATCTTACTCATATACCTTCATTTGGCAAACAGTCCTATGTCCACGTTATAGTGGATACATATTCTGGATTTATAGTAACCTCTGTCAAAACAGGAGAGGCTGCTAAGCATGTTATAGCTCATTGTCTGTATGCATTGTTCTATTATTGGATTTCCTAAACTGGTTAAACTGACAATGCTCCTGCATATGGAGCATTTACTGTATTTTGTCAAACCTTTCGAATTATGTGTATTTCTTACAATCTTTAAAGTCAAGGTATTATTAAAGTGTACCCAACAAATATTTTAAGGTCAATTTAAAAAAATTTAAAAGGGGGGAGTCATATCCTGGAACTCCTACGGGTCTACCATATCATGCTTTTTACTTAAAAACATTTTAAATTTCTTTTGAATGCTGATGAACAAATCTTTTTCTCCTGCAAACTACTACCTTCTTTATTTGATCCAGCTAATAACACTGTTTTGTCTTTTTCCAAATAGCTCTAGATATATGGAAAAGATTTTTATAGGCAGATGGGGATTCTCAAATCCCTCAGCAAGATCTTCTGAGCATGGCTTTTAAGATACCAAGAGGCAGATAAAGCCCAATAGAGATCAGGGGAACTACCAGCTTTTAGGATACGTCCTTAAAGGCTCCAACGCCCTAAAGGGATCTCATAGGATGCCATCTGGGTCCTGCTTGAATAATGGAAAGGAAGGTCATTGAGCTAAAGCCTGCCAGACTTACATGCCTCTGCTGTGAGGAAACAGGGACACTGGAAGGTAGGCTTCCCCCTTGCTCCTCTAAGGGAGGGTTCAGTCTCTTCCAGCCCTGCTCCAGCCACCTATGACCTAACCTTGCCCAGAATGCTGGGGTTTGCCACTGAAGGCTGAAGGTGCCCAGGGCCGTCGGCCCCATCTACGACACTGTGGACAAGCCTAGGGTATTTCTTCCAAGAAGCAGGTAAACTGATCTCATTTGCACAAGGGCCACTTAACTATGACTTGCCTCAGGAGTCAGGTTTTTTATTCTTCCCTCGAAGATCTCTGTTGTGGGTGTTGATAGTCCTATTTTCTGCTGCTTTGTTTAATATATAGTGTTTTCTTTATTCCTCCTACCTCAATGCCCTGCTCATATGTCAGGCTGGAACCTACTCCTAATTTAGAGCTCTCTTTCCTCCTTTTGCCAACTTCTATTATGAATCTACCTTTGCCACCCAGCTTAGTGTATCCCAAGGTTCTCTTTACCAAGCCACAGTCACAGAGCTCCAGGGAAAAGCAACCTGGACTCATCCTCCAGGCAGAGGAGAACAGAAGCTCCATCTCCACACATGCTGCAGGTGGCTTTTCCAGTCTACCTGAATCATTATCAGTTAGAAGCAGTGGTCATTGGGACTTAGAGGTGAGCTGCAAAGTATAGAATTGTGACAACAATTCCAGTGCCATGCGTACTTTTCCTGGAGGTGGATTTTTCCTGGACTCTTGCTCCTTGTGACAGCTCCTAACAGACTGAACTAGGGTTGGGTTGCATTTTTCAGGGATTTGGCATGGTGTTGGGGCCAACTTGGACTTGGTGAACATGTTAAGGACACTACTCTTTTATGGATTCTTGCTGTATTGACCAAGAGTTTGCTTAAAGGCTTTAATCACTGTTAAAAAAAAAAAAAATTGAAGACTGGATAAAGAAGATGTGGCACATATACACCATGGTATACTATTCAGCCATAAGAAATGATGACATCGGATCACTTACAAGAAAATGGTGGGATCTTGATAACATTATACGGAGTGAAATAAGTAAATCAGAAAAAAACAAGAACTGCAGGATTCCATACATTGGTGGGACATAAAAACGAGACTAAGAGACATGGACAAGAGAGTGGTGGTTACAGGGGGTGGGGGGAGGGAAGGAAGGAGAGGGGGAGGAGGAAGGGAAGAGGGACAAAGAAAACTAGATAGAAGGTGATGGAGGACAATTTGACTTTGGGTGATGTACCGGTATGCAACAGAATTGAATGACAAGATAACCTGGACATGTTTTCTTTAAATATATGTACCCTGATTTATTGATGTCACCCCATTAAAATTAATAAAAATTTATGTATATAAAAAAAAACTTAGAGAATGTTAAGAATTGCCTGTGAAGTACTTAGAGTATTCATAGGTATTCAGAGGAGCAATATAATTTAAATTTAAATAAATAAGCATGGTGTATGGCTCATCTCCCGAGAGCACTTCTGTTATTAGAAGACAAGGGAGGACCTGATGCCTTCTTTAAACTCATGGGCTTTCTTTAACTTTTTTCTAGAGGTTAGAAGACAAGTTCCATCTTCGCATCTGCTTTTCATAGGACTATAAATGAAATGAATACTGAAAGTAGTCTACTTCTTCTGTAAAAATTAAAATAATAAAGTCACAGGAATAGAATAAAACAGTCTGAGTTGACAGAAAGGTTCTGGAGAGGTAGCAAGTTTAACAGTTTGTGCAAAGTCTCTAGAACTGACTGAGTTAAAATCCTGATTTTACAACTTCCTAGCTGTATGATTTTAGTCAAGTTATTGAATCTCCTATTTTGCTTCCGTTTTCTCCTCTATAAACTGAAGATTACACTATTTCTAACCTCATAGGGTTGTTGTGAGAATTAATGTGAATTAAGTACTAAAGCACTCAGGCCTAGGGACATGGTAAGTGCTACAAGCATCTTGTCGAATGAGTAAATCTGGTTTCTGCATTGTGATCCTAAGCGCCACAAAGGATCCACCATTAAGAAGAAATCTAATTGCCTGACCAAGTAGTGATGCAGTGGATAGAGTGTTGGCCTGGGATGCTGAGGACCTAGGTTCAAAACCCCAAGGTTGCCAGCTTGAGCATGGGATCATAGACATGACCCCATGGTTGCTGGCTTGAGGTCAAGATCATTGGCTTGAGCAAGGGGTCACTGGCTCGTTTGGAGTCCCTTGGTCAAGGCACATATGAGAAAGCAATCAAAGAACAATTAAGGCACCACAACTATGAGCTGATGCTTCTCATCTCTTTCCCTTCCTGTCTGTCCCTGTCTGTCCCTCTCTGTCTTTAAAAAAAAAATGTAATTGAAATAAAGATAATATTAAGTAATAAAATTAAATTAATATTGGAAATGCACCCTTAGATGCAGATGTGGACACATTATCCTAAGATATCTGACTGCTAACAAGCTTATCCCTTTTTAACACAATGACAAGATCTTCATAGAGCTCAGCCTAATATTCTTACTGTTTTACACATATTTGGTATTCTCTTGTTTTGTACAGTATGACTAAGATATTCACAGCAAATCATTAAATTAACTGATATATAAAATGTTACAGAATTTTGTCTACATTTAGCAAACTTTCAATTTTCAGGAACCTTTCTTTTTTTTGTATTTTTTTTTTTTAAGTTGGAAATGGGGAGGCAGTCAGACAGACTCCCGCATGTGCCCGACCAGGGTCCACCTGGCATACTCACCAGGGGCGATGCTCCGCCCATCTGGGCATCGCTCTGTTGCAACCAGAGCCATTCTAGCACCTGAGGCAGAGACCATAGAGCCATCCTCAGTGCCCGAGCCAACTTTGCTCCAATGGAGCCTTGGCTGTGGGAGGGGGAAGAGAGAGACAGAGAGGAAGGAGAGGGGGAGGGGTGGAGAAGCAGATGGGCGCTTCTCCTGAGTGCCCTGGCTGGGAATCGAACCCAGGACTCCTGCACGCCAGGCTGACTCTCTACCACTGAGCCAACCGGCCAGGGCCAGGAACCTTTTTTAAGGTTCCTGATGATGATAGCTCAAAAAACAAAAATTTATTAGATAAAAATTCCAGTAATAAAAACTACATTCAATGAACTTGACTTTGGTGGGGCCCTCTAATTCCTTTTCTTAAAAATAATCCTTTCTTTTATACAACAATATAAATGGTCTTAATGTCACAGAACTGTATGTGAAAAGTGGGAAAATGGTTAAAATAGAATATTATGTATTTTATATCACAATAAAATTTTAACGAGTCCTTTTTTTTCTCTGCTTGACACCATGAAAGATAGCTAATTCAGAAAACTGCCATAATTTTCTTTGTTCTTCTATAAAATTGGTAACTTTTTCTATTCTCATGGTTTTGTTTGTTTTTTAAATTTTAGATAAAAAAACAGTAAGATGGTAATAGAGTCCTTAAAGTTGGGCTTTTTTATTTCGTTTTGTTTATAACTAAACCTACAAGATCAAATTAAATGAGTAAATTGGTAATTGTTGAGTAAATGATTCACTTTCAATGTAACAGACCATATAAGGTTTTTTTATGGACACTTTCCAGGCATCCCCAAACTACGCCAGCGGCCGCATGTGGCCCCCTGAGGCCATTTATCCGCCCCCCCTCCCCCGCCACACTTCCGGAAGGGGCACCTCTTTCATTGGTGGTCAGTGAGAGGAGCACTGTATGTGGCGGCCCTCCAACAGTCTGAGGGACAGTGAACTGGCCCCCTGTGTAAAAAGTTTGGGGACCTCTGCTTAGGCCAACATAGCTTGATGCTCTTAAGCAATTACTGATAAAGAGTATTTTTTTGTACTTTAAATTTTTCTCTATAATTTCCATTTCCCTCTTACCACCAAAGAAATAGCTTTGTTAAAGTGGCTCTATAGTTCAAGAAATTGAATATTTCTATGCACACAGTAAAATCTTTTAGTTTTTCTACTATGTGCTCAGTCAAGCTAAAGTTACATATAGACAGAGCCATATCATGCAAACTCAGAAGAACAGAAGAGATAAAGATAAGGGTCTTAATGCTACTTTACAAAAATGTATGCTCGGCATTGTTTAAAATAAAATTAATGAGCTAGCTCCAGTTAGCTCTATGGATAGAGCATTGGCCTGGCATGTAGACATCCTGGGTTTGATCCCTGGTCAGGAAACACATGAGAATCAATCACCTTTTCTCTCCCTCCCTCTCTCATTTCTCTTCCTCCCCTCCTGTAACCAGTGGCTCAGTTGATCCAAGTGTCGGCCTCAGGGGATAGCTCAGATGATTCAAGCATTGGCCCCAGACAGGGGTTGCGAGTGGATCCCAGTCAGGGTGTCATGCGGGAATCTATCTCCCCACCTCTCAAATAAATAAATAAATAAATAAATAATTAACAAATTCAGAGGTGAAGTACTTGAAAACATATAAGCAGGAGAGGAGTAAGGAGGGGGGAATATCCAGTGACAGAAAATTTGACTTTGGGTGATTGGCACACAATGCAATCAACAGTTCATAAGCTATAGAAATGTTTATGTTTACTTGAAACCTATGAACTTGATCAATGTCACCCCATTAAATTTAATTTTTAAATTAAAAATAAAAAACATATAGGAAGTCCTTGGGGTCAAGATACTATTATAGGATATAAATATTATATCTGAACCATATCCGGAGAAAAGAAATACAAGGCCATCCAGAACAAGTCTAAAGTGTAGTTTCTCATCTTAGCCTAGAAAACCACTAAAGCAGCAGCAAAAACTTCTACTGGTACCTAACATTCCTCTAAGAGTATTCTCTGAACTGATAGCTTGTAGATATAGCAAGCTTCGTCAATTAACAATGAGTATGAAAGAAAAGAAAACAAGAAATAAAAACCAGAAATACATAGTGATAATGAAATGTCCTGAATCAAAGTATTACAGAGCTTGAAACTGAAAGAGATCTTTGAGATCAATAGTCCAACTCCCTAATTTCACAGAAGCAAAAAAACAAGGCCTAAACTGGCACTAAATTCTAAGTCTGTTATACAGTAATCTTAACTGTAAGCAATTATCATCCTGATAGTTTTATACTAATTTTATAGCTCAATGTAAGTGATTAAGTCATTTTAGGAAATTTCAAAAAATAAAGAATTGGCTCCTAAGAGTATAAATACTTGTTTTTAAAATGCACTGCAGATATGAACTTACTGGGGGAAAAAATAGAACCATTAATTTCTTTAAGGGACATGTCCTGCTGACCCCAACCCCCAAGGTCACAGGGGAACTAGAGTTTCTAGAACATGGGTTCAAAAACACTTCTACTTCCTACTCTACTATTTGTTGCAATCATACTCTATTAATGAAAAAATTACAAAAAGAACTCATTCTTTCTTTAGTTCATCTGGGGTTTCATATACAAAAGCGTGTGTGTGTGTGTGTGTGTGTGTGTGTGTGTGTAAATAAAAATAACCATTTTAGTTTCTTGGCACAGTCTTTGTAAATGACTCAAAGATTCAAATATGGAGAAAAGGAAGATCAGAGAGAGTCTAATTTATCAAATTAAATACAATAGTCACTCAACACAGTTTTATAAAAAACATACAGAGCTTCTGGAGAAAATTAAAGGAACCAAACACATAACATTATTTCCAAATCATTAAAGTAAAAGATTATTTCCAAACTCTTAACCACACACACATAATAATGATGGAATAGCATAGGTAATTTCATTTTTTAAAGACTTTATTTATTGATTTTAGAGAGAGAAAGAGGGTAAGAGAGAGAGAAAGAGATAGGGGAGGAGTGGGAAGCATCAAGTCGTGGTTGCTACTCATATATGCTTTGACCGGGCAAGCTTGGGGTTTTGAAGTGGCGACCAGCATTCCAGGTCCAATGTCTTATCCACTGTGCCACCAGAGATCAGGTGGTAATTTCTAATACATGCAATCTGTATACTAAATCATCTAAATTGTCTCTTCCATTTTAAATGCCTATTGAAAAATATAAGTTTTAAAAATCCAATTAAAATTAGTAACCTTTACAGGGAAGAAAAAGTGGCTCTACTGATATTTTTCTTTTGCTTACCCCCTAGGGTATTCTGCAGAAAAGAAATTCTGGTTAAAAGGTAACATAAAGAGAGATAGTTTAAATAAAATAGAGTTAAATAACATCAAAATGATATACCTACTCAAAAATTACCTAGAAACTCAAAACTCGGCTTTGCTTAAAACAGATCACACTGGCCCTGGCCGGTTGGCTCAATGGTAGAGCGTTGGCCTGGCGTGCGGAAATCCCGGGTTCGATTCCCGACCAGGGCACACAGGAGAAGCGCCCATCTGCTTCTCCACCCCTCCCCCTCTCCTTCCTCTCTGTCTCTCTCTTCCCCTCCCGCAGCCAAGGCTCCACTGGAGCAAAGATGGCCAGGGCGCTGGGGATGGCTCCTTTGCCTCTGCCCCAGGCGCTAGAGTGGCTCTGGTGGCAACAGAGCGACGCCCTGGAGGGGCAGAGCATCGCCCCCTGGTGGGCAGAGCTTCGCCCCTGGTGGGCGTGCCGGGTGGATCCCGGTCGGGTGCATGCAGGAGTCTGTCTGACTGTCTCTCCCCGTTTCCAGCTTCAGAAAAATACCAAACAACAACAACAACAACAACAAAAAAAACAGATCACACTGGGAACAATATAGGATTCAGAATAAATCCTCCAGTGGCGATCTCCTCTCCCTTCTTTTGATAACATATCTCATCCCCTTAGCCTCAATATATGTTGTTCCACTTCTTTCTTGCATGGATTTTCTCTATCTGGTGCTTACTGAGTGGACTCTCTTTCATCTTTGCTAGCAAGATCATTAGAATATAAAATCTAAGCTATCAGTGGCTAAATTTCCTGCCTTAAAAATCCCATCTGCAGCCTGACCAGGTGGTGGCGCAGTGGATAGAGCATTGGACTGGGATGCGGAGGACCCAGGTTCGAGACCCCGAGGTCACCAGCTTGAACCCAAGGTCGCTGGCTCCAGCAAGGGGTTACTCGGTCTGCTGAAGGCCCGCGGTCAAGGCACATATGAGAAAGCAATCAATGAACAACTAAGGTGTTGCAACGTGCAATGAAAAACTAATGACTGATGCTTCTCATCTCTCTCCGTTCCTGTCTTCTGTCCCTGTCTATTCCTCTCTCTGACTCACTCTCTCTGTAAAAAAAAAAAAAAAAAAAAAAATCCCATCTGTAGCCCTGACTGGGTAGTTTAGTTGGTTATAGCAGTGGTCAGCAAACTGAGGCTTGTGAGCCACATGCGGCTCTTTGGCCCCTTGAGCGTGGGTGCAAAGGCCAGCTTAGAAGTACCCTAATTAAGTTAATAACAATGTACCTACCTATATAGTTTAAGTTTAAAAAATTTGGCTCTCAAAAGAAATTTCAATCATTGTACTGTTAATATTTGGCTCTGTTGACTAATGAGTTTGCCCACCACTGGGTTATAGTACTGACCCTATACTCCAAGGCATAGTACTGACCCTATACTCCAAGGCTGTGCAGTTGATCCCTGGTTCGGGCACATACAAGAATCAACCAATGAATGCATAAATAAATGGAACAAATTGACAAATTGATGTGTCTCTCTCTCCCACTCCTCTCTCTAAAATCAAGCAATTAGTAAATTAATTTAAAAACTCCATCTGCAGTAGAAGAAAATGAAGTCGACATGCATGGAGGAAGGGCAGGGGAAAAAGGGGGAGGAAGACAAAAGAATAGGAAGTGGGAAAAGAGTCCAAAGGAAGGAGGAAGCCTTACAGTGTATGTATTTTTGGATCTGGCTGTCACTGAGCTCTGTCCCATCCGGCTGTCACTGAGCTCTGTTCCACCCTTCCTCTTTCTGTTATATGGGTTTGTGAACCAATCATAACCTTCTTCATTTAAACTAGTTGAAGATGGGCTTGTAGTACCTATAAGTTTAGCTAATACCGTGATAAAATTGAAAGAAAATATACTGCACCAGAGGCAAAGGAAACCTGGCTGACAAGTGAGTAAGCTTTGGTAGGTAAATTCTGAGTCTCTATTTCCTCATTTATAAAGAATATTATACAAGAAAACTAGATAGAAGGTGAGGGAGGACAATCTGACTTTGGGTGATGGGTATGCAACAGAATTGAATGACAAGATAACCTGGATATGTTTTCTTTGAATATATGTACCCTGATTTATTGATGTCACCCCATTAAAATTAATAAAAAATTATTTATTAAAAAAAGAATATTATACACATTTACAATTAAAAGAGATTTTTATAAATGTATTTTTCTAACCTTCGAAAAATACATTTGCTCCTCTAATCATGCTTGTTATCTCTTAAATAAGTTAGAAAAGTATAAGGCAAAACAAGTGTTCTTGAAACAAAAATGGACATTATCTAAGTATACTGAAATTCAAACATTTAAGCCATATTTTCACTGGTTAATGGGATATTAAAAGTCTATTGTCTGACTTCAGTTTTTGTTCTACATACTCAGATGTGCCAACTAAAATTTTAAGCCACAGGGAGAAAATAATTAAAAACCTAAAAATTTTAGTATTAGCACTAAGCTAATTTTCATAAAATTTTAAACAAGCATTTAATAAAAAATAATCTTCAATTTATAAAGGAAAATTCCTTACTTTGTAATTGATTGACAAAAAGCTGCCCCTTCTTCATTTTGTACTTCAAGTTCTTGTAGAAGAGAACTTCCAGTTGGCAAACTACTGGTCCCATTTGAGTCTTTCTGTAATCAAAAAAGTATTTATTTTAAAAGTAAAAGATCCCCAAAATGCTATATAGCAGCATAGTACAAACACATTTTTATAAAAATATTTACAAAGATATGGAGATAAAATTTATTACATCAGTAATAAAGTTTTAAACTATGCACTTCTCTATCTGTAAAAGTAATGCTAACTTAGCCTTATTTTAAAGTTCATTTCTGCTCAAAAGCAGAAATATGCTGTTCTTTGTACTGGTCAGTAAGAATGGAATGCAAAAGACCTTTCCATTCAAAATCTTCCTGAATTGAACACTAAGTAAACAGTGGAATAAAATTAAAGGACTAGCTTTTATTTTAAGAAAATGAAGAGATAAGTCCATGTGAGACTCCTCTAATAAGACAAGAATTCTATATACAGGGTAGGACAAAAGTAGGTTTACAGTTGTGAGTACATGAAACAGAGTTTATTCTTATGTTATTAATTATTGCATTCTTTTCCATATGAACAATTGTAAACCTACTTTTGCCTAATCCTGTATTTAGCTTAGGCCTTAAATTCCAACAAAGCAGCTAGTTCTTATTTTAAGAGAATGAGTTCTAGGAGTTAGTGAACATTCTCTATGTTAACAAATTTATATGAACAACCTGACAGTCCTTCAAAAGTTAAGTTTATGTCTGATCAATTTGTGTGCAACACTTAGGAGATAAATAGTGTGTCCGTAAAGTCATGGTGCACTTTTGAATGGTCACAGGAAAGCAACAAAAGACGATAGAAATGTGAAATCTGCACCAAATAAAAGGAAAACTCTCCCAGTTTCATACCTATTCAGTGCAGTTTGATGTGGGCTCACGCACAGATTTTTTAGGGCCCCTTAGGTAGATATCCCGTATAGCCTCTACAGACTCGTCACTGACTGATGGCCTACCAGAACGGGTTTCTCCACCAAACTGCCGGTTTCCTTCAACTGCTTATCCCACCGAGTAATGTTATTCCTATGTGGTGGTGCTTCGTTATAAACGCGCCGATATTCACGTTGCACTTTGGTCACAGATTCTAATTTAGCGAGCCACAGAACACACTGAACTTTCCTCTGTACCGTCCACATCTCGACTGGCATGGCCGTGGGCTGCTCCGCTGTATACACGGTGTTACATCATCATCTGCGCATGCACACATGCTGCCACATCATCCTACAGAAACTGGGAGGGTTTTTCTTTTATTTGGTGCAGATTTCACATTTCTATCGTCTTTTGTTGCTTTCCTGTGGCTGGTCGAAAAGTGCACCATGACTTGACGGACACACTGTACATCACTCAAGCAAACCCAAATAGCGGAGTCCACATTTAGAGGTATTTTGGTTAATACATAAAAAATACTTAATTTGGCACAAATTTCAAATGTAAATTTCCACTAAAATTAGAATTGGAACATTCACAATTCAAAATTAATTGAATCAGAACATAGTGTATAAATTTCAAGAGTTGTAATGGATTTCAATGAACATTTTGTCAGAAAATTAAACTGGAAACTTAGAGCAATAACTCCTTTATAAATTTTCTTCTTTTAAAACATGGCAGAACCCTTTCTAGTATATGATATGCACATTTTGGGAAGAAAAAAAAAAAATCTTGAGTTCCAGAAAATCACAACTAAAAATAACAAAGCTGATGGAAAAAACTGAGTTAAGGCAAATTACTCAAAATCAGTGTAACTTTATAATCAAAACCCAACTAACACAATAAAAAGACATTAGAAAAATATTAGCACAGTTAAGTGTTCACTTGAATTTGAACCTAGCATTACAGCCTTTGAACCTTAAACCCTGAAGCTCCTGCTTCACTTGTGATATGGATTCTTGAGGACTTCTAGTTGACCAATTTCAATGAAATTAAAAATATCATCTAAGATACAGACTTTTCAACAAAGTTCTTAATGCAAAGGAAATAACTTCACAGCTTTGTACATGAACTCTCTTCATCAGAGAGTTTAACAATATGAAACCACTCTTTAAGCTACTCATCAAAACCACCATTTTTACTAAATACTTTGGCAGGATTTTTAGTGTTTTCTTTAATATTTTCTTATGTTACTAATACTTTCTCTTTATTTATTTATTTTTAAGTGAGAGGAGGGAAGACAGACTCCTGCATGAGCCCCAACTGGAATGTACGTGTCAGCCCATGTCTGGGGCCAATGCTCACATCAACCGAGCTATATCCTCAATGCCAGAGACAGATGCTGCCCTGTTTCCTGAAAATCTACCCTGTTCGAGGAAACAGGGTAGATTGTTGTACATGGAAATAGTCACAAGAAATTCTTGATGGAATTCAGAGTTTGGCTGGTTATGTTGATATTTGTGATGACATGACTACAGTTATTAATAAATGTTGATTTTTTTTTTTTGTTCAGCAATTAATGTGAATTCTTGTTCATGGTAAAATAAGACATTCCCTGAAAATAAGATCTAGCGTGTCTTTAGGAGCAAAAATTAATATAAGACACTGTCTTATTTTCGGGGAAACACGGTAGAACCGAGAGCTATCCTTAGCACCGGGACAACACTCAAACCAACAGAGCCACTGGCTGTGAGAGAGGAAGAGAGAGAGAAGGGGGAAAGGAAGAAGAGAAGCAGATGGTCACTTCTCATGTGTGCCCTGACTGGGATATCCACACGCCGGGCCAATGCTCTATTCACCGAGCCAACCGGACAGGGCCAATACTTTCTTTTTAATTGTGAGAAAATTTGTTCTTGATTGCTTTAAGATATTAATACAGTGGTAAGGATTCTGTCTGAACAACTAATACTACTTCTACATTATACTGACATCAATCTCATATTTACCAATTACATCACTTAATTTGTGTTATAGAAACAAGCACTGGAACCTGACCAGGTAGGTGGTGGCGGAGTGGACAGAGCATCAGCCTGGGACACTGAGGACCCAGGTTCCAAACCCAAAGTTGTTGGCATGAGCGTGGGCTCATTGACTTGGACGCAGACTCACTAGCTTGAGTGCGGGATCACTGGCTTGAACAAGAGGTCAACTCGAGCTCCCCAGTCAACGCACATGTGAGAAGCCATCAATGAACAACTAAGGTGCCACATTATGAGTTGATGCTTTTTATCTCTCTTCCTTGCTGTCTGTTGTCTGTACCTCTCTCTTTCTCTTTCTTTCAAAAAAAAGAAGAAACAAGCACTGAAGCAAATAGACTATATTACCTTAAAATTGGGACCTGATGTTTCTACTTAACCTTTGGTCTGACACTCCCAACTTTGTCACAATCTAATCCAATCATCTTTGGGACTTCCCAAATTATTTCTATGTTCCAGTTACCTTGAATCATATCCTCTTCCTCAAAAACACAAATGAGCTATCCCTGCCCTCTGAAACTGTCTTCAATGCTTTCCGTCTAAATTCCCCCACAAGTTATTAATCTATTAATTTTTAAGGCCCAACGTAATGCCACTTTATCTATAATTCCTTTTTATAATTACTCAATTTGAAGCACTTCTTTCCTCTTAGCACTTCTGTGTACTTAGTCTGAACAAAACACTGTATCATTACATCCTTTTATATTTGTCCTAATGTGAAAGCTTCTTGAAAATAAAAATCAAATTTTATTGAATTTTACATTTTTGTAGAACTTTTTTTTTTTTTTTTTTTGAGAAAGAGGGACAGACACACAGAAAGGGAGAGGGATGAAAAGCATCAACTCATTGTTGCAGCACTTTAGTTGTTCATTGATTGCATTTTCATATGTGCCTTGACTGGGGGGTGTCCAGCTGCATCAGTGACCCCTTCCTTGCTCAAGCCAGCAACCATGGGGTCATGTCTATGGTCTCAAGCTCAAGCCTGTAACCCTGTGCTCAAGCTGGTGAGCACATGCTCAAGCTGGAGACCTCATGGTTTCAAAACTGGCCCTCCCAAGCTGACGCTCTATCCACTGTGCCACCATCTGGTCAGGCTGAAATAGATTATAATAACTAATTCTCTAGCCTGGCTGGAAAGAGCATTAACCTAGAATGCCAAGTTGCCAGTTCAAAACCCTAGGCTTGTCCAGTCAAGGAACATAGGTCAAGCAACAAGCAAGCAACGAACAACTAAAGTGAAGCAACTATAAGTTGATACTTCTCAATCCTCCCTCCTCTTTCTATAAAATCAGTAAATAAAATCTTGAAAAAAAAACAAACAAAAACAAAACCTCTAATTCTCTAGTCATACATTAAAGTAATAATAGAATCTGAAAAGTTAACTCAATTGTTCTGTCCACAAAGTAAAAAATAGCTGGGTTGACAATGATTTCATTTCATATATTAACATTAGCATTTTTTGTTTTTCTCCACTCTTTCTGAAACAAAAAGTGTATTTTAAATTTTAGTCCCTCACCTCTTGCCCCTAATCCCTCTGAACTCCACTCAAACAACCAAAGCATCAAAGCATCCCTTTTCTCCATTGATCTTGTACACTATTATGTGGTACTCAAGGCTTTCTATTTTGTACTGCAACTACATGCATACACATTCTATCTCCCTCTTATAACCCAAGTTCTTTAAGGATGAGGTCTGCATTTGATTAATATTTGCAACCCTTACATTGTATAGCCTCAAATATTTTTCAATGAATGAAGAGACAAATAAAAATTTAAAAACTGCTAATGCCATTATCCAATATATAGAACAGAGAAAGTTTTGTTGTGGAGGATACTGAGTTCTCTAGTAAATATATTGGACCCCTTGCTAAAGCCAGTAACCTTGGGAAATCCACACAGATGTTTAATCATCATCTAAAAATATTTTATTCCAAAAATTCTATTCCAGAGCTAAAGACCTAGATTTGGGGTCATCCACTCAGTTTCTGCAATTTATCTGAAATTTATCTCTGCTAATTGCTATCAGCATCATCAGGATCACTGATAGGGCAATATCCCAGCCGAAAGTGTTTTAGGTCCAAGTTCTATCAATAGAAGACAGTCTCTTAAGGAAGCTGAGGGACACATAGGCGCTGCATCCACTGGGAGTCAAGCTGGGACACCTTTACACACACACACACACACACACACACACACACACACACACACACACACTAAAAAATTAAAGTGGCATGTCTCCTTCCTAGAAGCACACCTATGACTTTTTCTTCTCCCTCCTCGTCCCCAACAGGTGTGCATCTCCTAAACTCTAAGAGTCCCCACAGAACTGACAACCAGGGGAGCAATGGACAATAGCAACTCTCCTCAAGCTAAAACCTTGAACCTGACTCCAAGGTGCACTTTTCTCTGACTCTCCAGTGAGCCAAAAGCAACCAGCCCTGCCTGAGTTCTCCCGTTGCTTCTTCTATCCTAAGCCCTTGTCTCACTGTCTCCAGCTTTAACATGTAAATGTATTCTCAAAAGAAAAATATTTTTTAAAATGAAGAAATTGGATCATGTGATTATAGAGAGTGACAAGTTTCAAGATCAGCAGTTGGCAAGCTGGATACCCAAGAGAGTCAATGGTGTAGTTCCAGTCTGAATCTGTCAAGCCCAAGACCCACCAAGAGCCAATGTTTCCATTTGAGTCTGAAGGCAGGAAAAATCCATGTTCCAGCTCAAAGGCATTCCAAGGCAGACAGGAGGAAGAGTTCCCCATTGATAGTAGGATCAGCCCTTTTGTTGACCCAATAGGCCTTTTGTTTCCAATCAGGCCTTCAACTGAGTGGACAAGGCCTACTCATATAAATATATATATATATATATATATATATATATACACACACGCACATATATATATGTATATATATCTGTATATATGTATATATATCTGTATATATGTGCGTATATATATATATGTGCTATTTTTATATGAGAGAAGGGGGGCAGACAGGAAGAATGAGAGATGAGAAGCATCAATTCATCATTGTGGCACCTTAGTTGTTCACTGACTGCTTTCTCTTTTTTATTTTTGTATTTTTTCTGAAGTTGGAAACGGGGAGGCAGTCAGACAGACTCCCGCATGTACCCGACCAGGATCCACCCGGCATGCCCACCAGGGGGCGATGCTCTGCCCATCTGGGACGTTGCTCTGTTGCAACCAGAGCCATTCTAGCGCCTGAGGCAGAGGTCATACAGCCATCCTCAGTGCCCAGGCCAACTTTGCTCCAATGGAGCCGTGGCTGCAGGAGGGGAAGAGACAGACAGAGAGGAAGGAGAGGGGGAGGGGTGGAGAGGCAGATGGGCCCTTCTTCTGTGTGCCCTGGCCAGGAATCGAACCCAGGACTCCTGCACACCAGGCTGATGCTCTACCACTGAGCCAACCAGCCAGGGCCCACTGACTGCTTTCTCATATGTGCCTTGACCAGGGGGCTCCAGCACAGTCAGTGACCCCTTGCTAAAGCCAGTAACCTTGGGCACAAGCCAGTGACCATGGTCTTCAAGCCAGAGACCTTTGGACTCAAGCCAGTGAGCATGGGGTCATGTCTATGAGCTCACGCTCAAGCCGGCGACCTCAGGGTTTTGATTCAAAAGTTAATCTCACCTAGAAATATTCTTACAGACACACTAAGAATGTTTGACCAAATGTCTGCGCACCCCATGGCTTAATCAAGTAGACACATAAAATTAACCATCATAGTCTCTCAACCATAAAGAGCCATGGAATCACATCGTTGCAAGAGTCTAAACCAGTGGCTTTCAAATTCCATATCTTGGATCCTCAAAAATAAAGTGCTGAACAAGAAAACAGGTGAAAGATAAAAGACAACCAAAAACAAAACTTTCGGGGAATGCTTATGTTTATAAGCTAGACAAAAGAAAAGGAGTCAAAGATCATAGGAGGAAAACTAGGAAGTATGTTAAACTGGGGCATGAAAAGAGAAGTTTCAAAAAAAGGATGTAGTGAATTGTTGCAAATGAAGCAAAAGGGTAGAAGAATATGGTTGCTAGTTTGGCAATAATATGAATACTAATATTACCAGAAGTAAGTTTCTGCAGTATGATGGAAATAGAGGACAGTGATGGTCTGGAAAGGCATTAAGTACAAAACCCCTTTTAAAGAGTAATGGTAGAAAATACTCTGGGGATATGGGAATAAGAAAAGAGATAAAAGAATTAAGTTCTGGAAAAGGGAAGAATATTTCTCTCACAAAACAGAAAGAAAGGCAAATCCTTTAGGTGGGCAAGCGCATATAGAGGATGACCTTGACCTCAACATAAAAAAAAGTGAGGTCATCTACTAGAGAAGTGGAAAGCATAGATTAGGGGTTTAAGGAAAGCAGTGAAGAACTGAAATGATGCGTAAAAACTTTTCAGTATATACTCTGTAAAGCAATTATAAGAATATAGGAAAGCTTTAGGCCTACACATGTCCAAAGTTCTTGCCACATTACCTAGAAATTAGATGTAACACCAAGTTTTTAATAAGTATACAATGAGCATTAAATATATATATATGTTATTATTCAGCACAAAGTCAGTTACTTCCCTATTTGAATTTTTTTAATTTTACAAAAAGAAACTTTAGTAACCTATTCAAATGGTGTACTATTGATATATTCAGCTCGACAATATAAACCAAGTTTTGTTCAAGTTTCTCTCATCTTTAAAATTAATAAAAAACATTCTGTCAATGCAATTATAAATGTTTATAATGCTAACATAATGAATTTTTAGAAAGAGTAAATATCCACAGAACTTTGCAAAATCACTTCTATGACAATAACTTGAAATCTGCTAACAGTAGCTAAATGTACAGCTTTTAACTCAAAATTTGACTTAAATTACCAGAAGACAATTTTAAGTAGTATTCCTTTTCCTAGTTTTGTTCACAAAACAGTTAAACTAAAGTATTTACATTATTATTAACAAAACCAGACACTAGAAGAAAACAGGATGTAAACTTGCTGAGTGAGAAGAAAAACACCCTTCCAAGTTTTTACCACAAAGCATAAAATTCTTAAGAGGAAATGAATATACTTAAATACAAAAAGTAATTAAAACGAATAGACATTGCAATCTTATTTCCCATAAAAAAATATAAACCTCAGGGGAACCTTTTAAGTAGAGATGAAATGAATGGTGTGTGAAAAGTAAAAGCTCCATCTAATGTCTTTGCCCAAACTTCCAATACTACTAGTGTTCTGTTCACCTCCTCATTTTGGACTAAATGAAACCAAACTTTATCTTCTTGAACAAAGAAAATGATGATATCTTAGTGTTAATAAAATGGCTAAGAATTTTTCTTTGAATATAAAAGTTCTTTTATAGTGTTTGTAATAAATGCACACCAAACTTCTGACTGAAGACCTTCAATAACTATGCACTGATAATCTATTGGCTATTTTTATAAATTCCGTTGTTGATATTTAACTATAATACCTGCCTCATTGAATTTTCTTTCCTCCTTGTTCTACTTTTTTGGGACAATAAATTTTAAAGTTAAGTCACTAAACTGAATTTCTCAATTCACAGAGAAATATATAAACAAATAGGATTTGCTTAATTTTCCATGAAATGTATTTTAACTCTCAGCACTTGCTACCACTTGCCTCTATTTTTCTTTTAATTAAAAAAAAATTTTTTTTTTTTTTTTTTACAGAGACAGAGAGAGAGTCAGAGAGAGGGATAGACAGGGACAGACAGACAGGAACGGAGAGAGATGAGAAGCATCAATCATCAGGTTTTCATTGAGACACCTTAGTTGTTCATTGATTGCTTTCTCATACGTGCCTTGACTGTGGGGCTACAGCAGACCAAGTAACCCCTTGCTCAAGCCAGTGACCTTGGGTGAAAGCTGGTGAGCCTCGCTCAAACCAGATGAGACCACGCTCAAGCTGGTGACCTCGGGGTCTTGAACCTGGGTCCTCCGCATCCCAGTCCGACGCTCTATCCACTGCGCCACCACCTGATCAGGCTACCACTTGTCTCTGTAACAATCTAGCACATGGCCCATAACAATCTAGCACATGGCCCATAACAATCTAGCACATGGCCCTGAATTGGTGCCTCAGTGGCTAAAGAGTCATCCTGGCGCACCAAGGTCATGGGTTCAATGTCTGATTAGGGCATGTATGAGAAGCAACCAATGAGTACACAAGTAAGTATAACAATGAATTGATGCTTTTCTCTCTCTCTTAACTAAGGGGTGAATAAATCTGGCACACAATGCTTGCTAATTAATGTAGCACAATGTACATTAATAAAGTAATGTATTTAATATATGGAAAATTTAGTATATCACCATTTCATTTTTTTATGAGAATTCTGTAATATTCAGGTATTCTGCTCCCTGAATTGGTTTGAAAAACCATATCCAAAATACAGAACTTCAAAAAGAAGAAAATCTCTACTTCCTTTTTTACATGGCAACTTTTCAAACTTTAAATATATATTATTACTGAAAGGGATCTGAGATATCATCCTCTAACCAACTCTACTTCATAGATGAAAAAACTCAAATCCAGAAGTGACTTATCTTCAATTAATATTCTCCAGGCAAACTATCTCCAATCTTTACAACAGTTCCTTATATGACATAGCTTATAGATTCCAAACACTGTATAGTCTTTTCAAGACATACTCTCATTTACCACACACCCCTCTTAGAATATGATGCTCAAACATAATTAGATGGGGTTTTAATGGAGCAGAGTACAAATATTGATCGACTTACAACCTATGCAACTTAGGACCATTCGACTTTATGACCACAATCGCTAGCCACGACTGCTCCGCATTTGGCAGCGTAAGCATTGCCCAGCTGGGCGTATGACAGTGAGGACCAGCTTCCAGCAACACTACCATCTCCGAGTGCACAATTTCAACTGTTATCCCAGACTCGGTACGGCAATTTGTGTTTTGTGTCTTAGATATTTTTCATCAAACCCCTCCCAAGATGTCTACCAAGAGGAAATTGTCTTTGCAAATATTAAACCAGTTGTACTGGTAATGTAGTGTTTTACTTAAACCTGACAAATGTAAAAATAAGAAACAAAATGGTGTAGAGATGATACAAATGGCATAAAATGAACAAAGAAAATTATGATATATAACAATAATGAGAAAATTATGATAGAATATGACTTAGAGATTTTTATAACATCATTTCACAAGTACTGTACATATAGACTACTCAACTCACGACTAAATCGTGTTACAATCGGTCTGTCGGAACCAATCGTGGTTGTGAGTAGAGCACTAGCTGTATAATGAAATGATTAACAATACAGCTCTTCAGCCATGCTGCAGTTGACTCCTTTGAGACACTGATAAGCTTAAATTAGTCACCTAAACTTCAGACACTGTGCCATTTAGTAAAGCTGCTGATGTAATAATCTAGCTCCAATCTCTGACTGACCAGCTGATCAAATCACAATATTTTTGTTTACCTGATTTGACTGATGTCTTATAACCAATTGGCTTACTTCTTAACCCCTCCCCCTATACTTAAATAAAATATAAGAACATGTTTCTGGTAAAACTGATCTTGCTGAGAAGCCTAGTTACCATATTTCCCCATGTATAAGACGTACCTTAATTTTGGGGCCCGAAATTTGAAAAGAAAAAAAAAATTACATAAAGTTATTGAACTCGTATTATTCATCATAAAATTCATACAACTCCTCATCACTGTCAAAACTCCTATCTGCCTGACCTGTGGTGGCGCAGTGGATAAAGCACAGACCTGGAATGCTGAGGTCACTGGTTTGAAACCCCGGGCTTGCCTGGTCAAGGCACATATGGGAGTTGATGCTTCCTGCTCCTTTTCCTGTTCTATCTCTTTACACACTCTCTCTCTTCTCTTTCTCTAAAAGTAAATAAAATCTAAAACAAACAAAATAAAACTCCCATCCATTAGCTTATCTTCACCTGTATCTGATGACAAATCACTGTGTCTTCATATACTGCCTCATCCTCAGTTCCATCTGACATTTGAAAGACACATCCAGTTTTCAGACCCCAAATTTTTCAAAAGAGGGTGCACCTTATACATGAGGAAGTACGGTAATTTTTAGAGTCTGAGAAACTAGCAGTTCTCGCTCTGCAACTCCTATGTGATCTGATTTCCCAGATCTTGCTAGGGAACTTCTTTCTACTACCTATCCTCATTTATCCTGTAAGACGCTTTCTTAAAACACCATAAATAAGGAAAATGTCAAGATGGTACTGTGACAAATATATACTAAAAATAATCAGAAAAAATATATGTGGGGACACAACAAAGGGATGTACGCGGGTATCACAGCCCTCCTCTACCAAAGGAAAGGGGGGAGGAAACCTGAATGAAACTAGAAGTGACCAGAGGGCAGCAGGAAAAGAAAGAGTTTTGGAGCACAAGCATTAGCAACCTATGCTACGGTTTTAAGTTGCAAAGAAATTGTTCTCATTTAAATAAAAATTTTAAATTATATTTTAAAAAATTGTTCCCATGGAACTCTTTTACATTTTGCTATTTGTCTTGTAACATTCCCAAATTCATAGGTTCCTGAGATATGATTTCAAATGCCAGTTCAAGGGAACACGTTGGCTAAATTTTTGAAAAAGTTATCTTTCTCCCTCAAATTTCACACTGTACTTCTTCCCCCACTCCCATCCCTAAACACACACAAAATCAGAATTGAGTAGGCCTAAACTCCTCTGCAGAACACTGTGACATATGCTGAGTCTAGGAAGCTGATTATTTGGCCCATGTTTGAATACCGCCTAAAACAGAACTTATTACTTCCAAAATATCATGTTCTATCACTAGAGTTGGGGGAGGGGGGGCTTAGAGTTGCATGGTTTGCATAGTACCTTTTCTTCTTACAAATATTCCGTGACCCTTCCCTTAACCTCTAACTTATTACTATGGAAATTTTCAGCATACACAAAAGCAGTGAGAATAATATAAGGACCCTTTTCCTAGCTCCTCATGCTTTTATTAAGGCTATAATTTATTACATTTCATTTGTAAATTCTTCAGTATACACATCTTTAAACTATAAGAGCTCATTTGGCCCTGCTCAGACAGTTCACTTGGTTAGATCACTGTCCCAATACATCAAGGTTGCGGGTTTGATCCCCAATCAGGGCACATACAAGAATCAACCAGTGAATGAATAAATAAGTGAACAATAAATCGACGTTTCTCTCTAAAATCAGTAAAATTTAAAAAGAGCTCATTTAACTAAACACAATACCATTATTACATGAAAAATTAAATTCCTTAACTTCTTTTCATCTCAGTTTTGTCAACTATAAAATAGGTTTCTCTGGCCTCATAGGATTCTTAGCAACTCTCTGTCTCAGTGACTATATAAAAGAGAGAGAGAGAGAGAGTTCAGTGTGAACATCTACAGCATAGATAAAAAGTATGTAGGTTCTGAGTTCCATTCTTGTTTCATGGAACAGTAAATAATTCCAGTCAACCCAGAAACCTTTACGTGTCTAAGATGATAACCACAGTTCACTTGGAATGGTCATCTCAGCTCACCTAAACAATGTTTCTCTTAGTGGATAAATGACTTTCCAATACTGGAAAAGTTAGAATTTAAGATACAGAGATAATAAACTAGACATCTATAAATATTTTATTAAATTCAAGATAATTTATGTGTTGCAGCTACACTACAATGCATACATACAGAGGTGTGAGGCGAAGAGCAGAATTATTTGCAAGTGACCTGGATGCTAATTATGGGTTGTCAGGACAATAAGGGGCTCTGCCTCCTACCTGATAAGACAGAGGCTTTCTTTCCTCTGATAACAGAGACTAACCTTCCCATTAGTTCCAAGATCTCCAGGTGGCCCTTCCTGAACCACTATAAATCGCATTTTTCTCTAATCCAGACTGCATGGTGTCAAACACTATACTCTTATGCTTAACCTGTAAAAAGGAGATCCACAGTTGGGGAGGAATCCCTCTTTTGGAACACTGGCCCAAAGATGAATCCACTAGTGACCTGTCCTGAGCAGAATGGGAGGAACAGGGGACCAGGGCCTTCCTTTTTTTTTTTTTTTAACTTAGACAAAAGTCACAGAACATAAATTTTGCCATTTTAACCATTTTAAAATGTACAACTCACTGGTTTTTCAGTACATTTACAAGTGTTTGTGGCCATTAACACTATGGTTAGAACACTGAAATGTTTTAATTTCAGAACATTTTCATCACGCTCCCACCAAAAAAAATACTGTACCTAATTAAGCAATCCTGTACCCCATTCCCTCCTTCATCCCACCCCCCCCACCTCCCGGTAAACACTAATCTGCTTTCTTTCTCTATGGATTTGCCTTTTCTGGACATATATAAATTGAATCAAACAATACGTGATCTTTTTGCGTTTGGCTGCCCTCACTTAGGTTTTCAAGGTTCATCCAGGTTGTGCATGTATCAGGATTCATTCCTTATATGGGTGAATAATATCCCACTGTATGAACACATCACTTTTGTCTACTCATTTATCTGCTGGTGGATATCTGAGTTGTCTCCACGTTAAGGAATAAAACTGCTACGAACAATCCAATTTTTAAAATGGGCAAATGACTTAAATAGATATTTCTCCAAAAAAGGATAACCACATGGCCAATAAGCACATAAAAAGAAACTTTACGGGGGAGGGGGGGGCCAGGCTAGATAGCTCAGTTGGTTCATCCCCCTAAAGTGCAGAGGTTGCCAGTTTGATTCCAGTCAGGGCACATGCAAGAGCAGATCAGTGTTCCTATTTCTCTCTCCCTTTCTCTCTTCCTCTCTCACTAAAAATCAATAAAATGAACATTAAAAAAAAAAAGATACTCAACATTATTAGTCACCAGAGATATACAAATAAAAAACACATGAAACATCACTTCATGTCCATTAGAATGGCTATAATCCAAAATTTGAGAAATAACCAGTATTAGCAAGGATTTAGAGACCCTGGAACTCTCAGACAATGCTGGTGGGAATATAAAATTGTGTAGCTACTATGGAAAACAGTTTGGTGGTTCCTCAAAAAGCAAAACAAGAATTACTAGCAATTCCACTCCTAGGTATATCCCTCCCCCACTTCTTAAAAAAAATGATTCTTGGCTTAGAGTTTCCCCCTTTCCCTTCAAATACTTCCAGAAATGATTGTTATTTTATAAAAATAAAACCAAAACCGTAACAAGACATGGACTATTAAGAGAAAATCTGACATTATATTTATGATTCAATTTAAACATGTAATTAACTTATTTTTTAATTAAAAGGTATTCAGAGATTGTTACTAAATTTGTAAATAGTATAGAAAAACTTAAGAGAACTTAATGTGTCTCTTAGCATGAGCTGTAATCAAAATACATTTAGAAACCATTACAATTGTTATGATTCTGGACAATCAAAATATCCTCATTTTTTCTTCTATGCCTTCTAATACCTGCTTCTCTCTCCCCTAGACAACCACAATGGCTTTTTAAAGTTAACAATTCAACATAAACCCATCCAAATCATGCAAAATTCACTTCTCCTTCCCTAAATGCTAGCTGATTCCCAGTGCCGAAAGAGAAGCTAGGCACTAAATGGTATGGTATTTTCTCATAAAATTAAAAAAAGAATTACCCACGTGACAAAAGAAAAAAAAGAGAGAAAGAGAGAAGCTAGGCACTGAACAATATAATTTACATTAGGGTGAGACTGAGGGCCCTGTCTGGTTGGCTCAGCAGTAGAGCGTGTAGAAGTCCCGGGTTTGATTCTGGTCAGGGCACTCAGGAGAGACAACCATCTACTTCTCCCACTCTCTCCCTCCTTTCTCTCTCTCTCTCTATCTCTCTCCCCTCCCACAGCTTGATTCAAGCGCTGTCGCCCAGGGCGCTGAGAATGGCTCCGTAGAGTCTCCACCTCAAAATAGCTCAGTTATGAGCAGCCCTAGAAGGGGTGGGGGGAATAGGTGTTTGGGGGGTGGATCCCAGTTGGGCGCTTGTGTGGGAGTCTGCCTATTTCCCCTCCTCTCACTTAAAAAAAAAAAAAAAAAAAGGAAGAAAAAAAAGGTGAGACTGAGGCTTAACATTCTCAGGATCTACAGCTGTTATAAAAGCAAAATACAAATCAGCAATTAGGTATACTGTATTTTGAACAGAAAAGTCTAAACCCTGCTGCCTCTCTTCTGAAGAAGTCAGATATCCTTCCCCAGCCACCTTTAACTAATTTTTCCAGATAGTGAGACTATGTGAACTCAACAGCTACACCATTACAGACTACTGTTTCATTCCTTGCTTTTATCCATATAGATTAGAGTCCTTTAAACCGCTCTCCTACTGTCTCCCTCCCCCCCTCCATTTTTAGTTAAAAACAACAAAATATAATACGGAACAATATAACAATATAAAAACTAGGACCATATATAAGGAGAAGACATGGAGGGACAGATAAATTATCTAAAATGCCTACCAGTGATAGATTCTTGATTCGAGGTTTTTTTATTTATAATCCTTGAAAACATAACAATTTTTCAATTGGCCTAAACACATTTAATCCTTTACCACACAATCTAAGAGTCACAGCACACTTAAGAGCAAAGAAAACAAAATTCAAAATGAAAAATATTTTTTACCTAATAAATTATGAAGACAAATATGAATTCTATGTTACTACTAAGTTTGAGAAATTTCTAAAAACAAACAAACAAACAAACAGAAAAACTATACCTGAGATATCTGGCCCTGGACTTTTGCAAGCTGAGCTGTTCGAATATTTAAAGACTGGCTTCTTGTTACCATTGTCCCAGAAAGAGATTTTCCATTCACCTTTCTTTCAAGGTGACAACTTGCTGGTGATCTCTCTTCAAGAAGAACAGCATCCCAAGGATCCTCTGCTAGCAAACGTGGAACATTTTTCTCTTCTTCATAATCTAATACCTCCACATTGTCCACCTTAGGCTTACTTAGAGGATCCAAGTCTAACCAGTCGAATTTACTGATACCTTCAGACTTTGGAGATACCTGTAGGTTGCTGATTGTAGTTTTTGAATTTATTTCCAAATCAGTCCTTGCTTTCCCATTTTTTAAAAATGCTGATGTACTAGCTATTTTGTCAAACAGCTTTGCCATGTCAGGACTGACTACTGGACGATAGATAGGTAAGTTTCCTTGGGGATGAAACGGTGTGGCGGACATCAAAGGATATGAAAAATATGGAGACTGTCCTGGAAGACTTAAATATATAGGTTCTGTGGAGGGAAAAGTAGGCATTCTTGGATTAAAGCCATTCTGGAATGCAGTCTGTTTGCTACTGTAAGTTGACTGATAAATAGAAGGTAAAGTATACGCAGAAGGCCCAGATAAACCAGCTGGCCACTGTCCTCTCTGAATAGCAGGTCTAAGATACAGCTGTGCCGAAAATGAAGGGCTCAGAACAGGAGTAACTGGCAATACAGGTGTTCTCCTTGTCTCGAAACTGTCATCTAGCAATAGTTTCTCCAGTTCAGCTGGCGTGAGCTTCTCTACATCAATATCCACTGCTCTCTTTTGAGTATCTGATTCAGGAAACACCATGAGATCATAATCCTGTTTGTTAAAAACTTGTGCTTTTTGTCTGGTGCTGTTCGACAATTCAAAGCCTCTCTGATTATCAGTTATTTGTCTACCTTTTTGCAGTTTTGCTAAAGCCTCTGCTTCCATCTGTAATGCTTCTTCTTTGTCCACATCTTTTGTTCTTGTTGGTTCCAGATGTGAAGATGAACACTGCTTAAATCCATTGTCGCTGGATACCTGAGCCATGTCCATTTAAAAGACCAACCTTCCCCTACTTGTTTCTTGTAGCTCCCAATAGCAAGACCTATACACAAAAATAAACATTAACATTTAATTAGATTTTTAAATACAAATTTATTTTGTTTTTAACCTACCTCATATAATTCAGTTAAGTTTTTTTTTTTTTTTTTGTATTTTTCTGAAGCTGGAAACGGGGAGAGACAGTCAGACAGACTCCCGCATACGCCCGACTAGGATCCACCCGGTACACCCACCAGAGGCGATGCTCTGCCCACCAGGGGGCGATGCTCTGCCCCTCCGGGGCGTTGCTCTGCTGGGACCAGAGCCACTCTAGCGCCTGAGGCAGAGGCCAAGGAGCCATCCCCAGCGCCCGGGCCATCTTTGCTCCAATGGAGCCTCGCTGTGGGAGGGGAAGAGAGAGACAGAGAGGAAGGAGAGGGGGAGGGGTGGAGAAGCAAATGGGCGCTTCTCCTATGTGCCCTGGCCGGGAATCGAAACCGGGTCCCCCGCACACCAGGCCGACGCTCTACTGCTGAGCCAACCAGCCAGGGCCAATTCAGTTAAGATTTAAAGCCACTTACACACTACCGAATAAAATAAAATGAACAGTTGGGGGAAATGTGGGTAAAGAACACTTTTAAGATATCTTACACACTTACTGTTGGGTTAAGGCAGATGTTTAGACATGCATGACTACCCCATTCTCTGACCTACCAGGAAAGCCAGAATAAATAAATTCAAAAGCTTTCATTTCAGTGTCACAATGGCTACCATTAACCAGTTGCACTTCTGGCATGAAATGGTAAATGCTAGTCACTATTTGCAAGAGTTCCAACAGGGTTTACTATTATGCAAATAGCAAGTCAAAAAGAGTTTCAATCTTTTGCAATTTGTTTGTTTTTACAGGGACAGAGAGAGAGTCAGAGAGAGGGATAGATAGGGACAGACAGGAATAGAGAGAGATGAGAAGCATCAATCATCAGTTTCTCGTTGCAACACCTTAGTTGTTCATTAATTGCTTTCTCATATGTGCCTTGACTGTGGGCCTTCAGCAGACTGAGTAACCCCTTGCTCAGGGGCCTTAGGTCCGAGATGGTGAGCTTTTTTTTTTTTTGCTCAACCCAGATGAGCTCGTTCTCAAGCTGGCGACCTCGGGGTCTCGAACCTGGGTCTTCCGCATCCCAGTCTGACGCTCTATCCACTGCGCCACTGCCTGGTCAGGCAATCTTTTGCAATTTGTTAAACCGCTCAAAAGCCAATTAACAATAAAAGTACTCAATATTAAGTCAATAAAATCAAATAGTCTATCAAAATATCATACGAAAAACTAATTGAATTTGTCCCAGTTATGATCACACACTTCTATTCTGATTATCTTCAGTTAAAATCAATAGTAGCCCTGGACGGTTTGCTCAGTGGTAGAGCATCGGCCTGGCGTGCAGAAGTCCCGGGTTCGATTCCCGGCTAGGGCACACAGGAGAAGCGCCCATCTGCTTCTCCACCCCTCCCCCTCTCCTTCCTCTCTGTCTCTCTCTTCCCCTCCTGCAGCGAGGCTCCATTGGAGCAAAGATGGCCCGGGCGCTGGGGATGGCTCCTTGGCCTCTGCCCCAGGTGCTAGAGTGGCTCTGGTCGCAACAGAGCGATGTCCAGAGGGACAGAGCATCGCCCCCTGGTGGGCGTGCCGGGTGGATCCCAGTCAGGCGCATGCGGGAGTCTGTCTGTCTCTCCTCGTTTCCAGCTTCAGAAAAATACAAAAAAACAAACAATAGTTATAACACTAAAATTCACCCTTTTATTTTTATTTTTTAAATTTCTTTATTGATTTTAGAGAAAGGGGGAGAAAGAGAGACAGAAACATTGATCTTTTCCTATATGTGCTCTGACTGGGGATCAAACCCACAATATTTGCATATTGGAGTGACGCTCCAACCAATCAAGCTATCCAGCCAGGGCCAAAATTTATCCTTTCTAAATTGCTAAAATATTTATTTATAGACTAGAAGACAGCTTATTAAACTTTTTCATAGATCAGTTTTTAAAAATTTATACTTCTCACTTGACCAGGCAGTGGCGAGGTGGACAGAGCATTGGACTGGGACTCAGAGGACCCAGGTTCAAAACCCCAAGGTCGCTGGCTTGAGCATGGGCTCATCTGGTTTGAGCACAGCTCACCAGCTTGGGCCCAAGGTCACCAGCAAGGGGTCACTTGCTCTGCTGTAGTCTCTCAGTCAAGGCACATATGAGAAAGCAATCAATGAACAAACAACTAAGGTGCCACAAAGACAAACTGATGCTTCTCATCTCTTTCCCTTCCTGTCTGTCTGTCTCTCTCTCTCTGTCTGTGTCACATAAATAAATAAATAAATAAATAAATAAATACATACATACATACATACATACATACATACATACTCTGGCCAGATAGCTCAAGTTGGTTAGAGCACCTTTCCGATACACAAAGGTTATAGGTTATAGGTTATAGGTCAGGGCACATACAAGAGTCAACCAATGAATCCATAGATAAGTGAAACAACAAATTGATGTTCTCCCTTTCCCTTCTCTCTCTCTACCACTGAGTCAACCAGCCAGGGCCATCTCTTAACTTCTAAAATGAATAAGTATCTCTTGCTTGATCGGTGGCGGCACAGTCGATAAAACATCCACCTGGGACCCTGAGGTCCCAAGTTCAAAACTCCAAGGTCTCCGTCTTGAGCGTGGGCTCACCTGGCTTGAGCATGGGCTCATCAACATGATCCCATGGTTGCTGGGTTTAACCCAAAGGGTAGCTGGCTTGAACAAGGGGTCACTGACTCAGCTGAAGCACCCCCCCTCAGTCAAGGCACATATGAGAAAGCAATCAATGAACAACTAAAGTGCTGGAACTACCAGTTGATGCTTCTCATCTCCCTCCCTTCCTGTCTGTCTGTCCCACCCCCACTTTCACACAAACACACAGTATCTCTTAAATTATAAGGATTAAATGAAACAATGCAACTAAAAGTGTTTACCATTGGTCTTGAGTAGCACTAAATAAATGCACCTATTACTGATCTCTCTGGTTTGAAATACACCAAATTTGAAGGCTTAGAAAGAGAGCTTCTGTTTACATCCTTTTTCTAGCATAGTGCTCATCTACAGTATACACCTAATAAATGCTTAATGAAAGAACGTAAGGAAAACACTCAAAGTAAAGTCAAATTAATATAACACAAATGAAAATCCTAAATGTTGAGATAATACTAAATGAATAAATAGTGATTAGGGATGAGGACATGAAGAAAGAGGTATTCAAGACATCCTTTCCAATTCTTTTAGAAAATTATCATTGGCTTTGAGGCATATCACTGAAAAGCTATTCCAAATTTTCCCCTTCTGTGGTAGAGAACAAAACTAGATACATGTACATTCAAAATTTGTACATTCCATTGTATGTTTTATCAAAAGAAAAACTACACAAATAATTGACTCTTGCTAAATATACAAAAGTAATTAGAGGAAAGTACCGGTATCTACAATTTATTTTAAAATGCATCAAAGATAAGATGAATTGAGGAATAAATAGAGGGATGATTAGATGGATAAATATATAAAAAGAGCCTGACCTGTGGTGGCGCAGTGGATAAAGCGTCCACCTGGAAATGCTGAGGTCGCCGGTTCGAAACCCTGGGCTTGCCTGGTCAAGACACATATGGGAGTTGATGCTTCCAGCTCCTCCCCCCTTCTCCCTCTCTGTCTTTCTCCTCTCTAAAAATGAATAAATAAAATTAAAAAAAAAAAAATATATATATATATATAAAGAGAAGTATAGAAAAATGTTAGTAGAATCTAGGTGGTAGGTATATGTGTATTCACTTTGGAATTGTTTCAACTAGCTATATTACTGAAAATTTTTACAATAAAATGTTGGGTGCAGGGGAAATAGGCACAAATTCCTCCCATTCCAGTATATACCCTGCTTTGCAATATGACTTTGCTGCTCCTCCCATAAGGAGGTGGGGTCTATTTCTTTAATTCATCTGAGTTGGCTTTGTGACTTTCTTTGACAATATGAAAGAAGTGACCGTTTGAAAGTTCTAAGTCAAAGTCATAAAAGGCCTGGCTGCTTCAGCTCTTCCTTTCTTGAGTGCAGGCACTGCCATGTGAATACTCAGAGAATGAGAGCATACAAGAAGAGAAAGGCCCATGCACCACCAAACACATGCGTGAAACCACCCTCTTGGACCACCCATCCATAAACCAAATGACCACACCCACAAGTGTTCCAAGGCATGACTAGCAAAAACAAACAAACAAAAAACACCCAGCCTGAGTTCAAGACAAATTGCTAAACCACAAAATCATTATGGAATGGTTTGTTTTTGCTTTTAGAACACAAAACTGAAGCTACTTACCTATTTAACAGTGAATTTGTTTTAACCAATACAGCCACCACCACACCAACCAACACCTTCCTTTATTTGTCCTCAGAGAATGAACAGTTCCCTTTTTCTGAAAGCTGCCTCCTCCACTTATATTCTTAATCCCACTGAGGTCCCCTATTTCTTTATAAAAATTGCTTCCTTTGCATTATCAATTCTCCTTTACTTGCTTTTCTGTTCCTCTGCCATAAAAATGTTCAAGTTTTCTCTATATTGAGGGGGGACTTCTCAACATTCTCCTTTAGACTATAGTTGCTTCCATTTCAATATTCTCTTTTCACAGCCAAACTTCTTAAATAAGTGATCGAGAAAGTCCTTTCTTTACTCAATCTGCCTTGGGGGAAAAAAATCTACTTTTCCTTCAGGACACAATTCAAATAAAGCTTTTTTGTCTGAAGCTTTTCTTTTTTTCTTTTTTTTGCATTTTTCCAAAGCTGGAAATGGGGAGAGACAGTCAGACAGACTCCCGCATGCGCCGGACCGGGATCCACCCAGCACGCCCACCAGGGGCGAAGCTCTGCCCACCAGGGGGCGATACTCTGCCCCTCCGGGGCATCGCTCTGCCTCGATCAGAGCCACTCTAACGCCTGAGGCAGAGGCCATGGAGCCATCTTCAGCGCCCGGGCCAACTTTGCTCCAATGGAGCTTTGGCTGCGGGAGGAGGAGAGAGAGACAGAGAGGAAGGAGGGTGGAGGGTGGAGAAGCAAATGGGCGCTTCTCCTATGTGCCCTGGCCGGGAATCGAACCTGGGTCCCCCGCACGCCAGGCCGACGCTCTACCGCTGAGCCAACCAGCCAGGGCTGAAGCTTTTCTTAAAACAGCTCCTATCAGAATTTATCTTTCACTCAACTAAAAATTCTTATCTTTAGTATTTTGTAGACTTTATGCTGTTTTCGCCTGCTTGCCATCCTTTCTTTCTTTCTTTCTTTCTTTTTTTTTTTTTTTATTTTTCTGAAGTTGGAAACAGGGAGGCAGTAAGACAGACTCCCGCATGCGCCCCACCAGGATCCACCTGGCAACGCCCATCAGGGGGCAATGCTCTGCCCATCTGGGGCGCTGCTCTGTTGCAACCAGAGCCATTCTAGCGCCTGAGGCAGAGGCCATGGAGCCATCCTCAGCGCCCGGGCCAACTTTGCTCCAATGGAGCCTTGGCTGCGGGAGGAGAAGAAAGAGACAGAGAGGAAGGAGAGGGGGAGGGGTGGAGAAGCAGATGGGCGCTTCTCCTGTGTGCCCTAGCCAGGAATCAAACCCGGGACTCCTTCATGCCAGGCTGATGCTCTACCACTGAGCCAACCGGACAGGGCCCATCCTTTCTTATGGTAGTAGAATCTGTAACTTTGTTTCTGGAAACTACTTATCTCCTTTTTATTCCACCTAATTTGAATAGGGCTGGACAATACTTACTTCTCCCCATCCCCTACCACTCCAAAGAATCCAAGTCTAGTCAATCAGAGTTAGCCCCAGGACTTCTGAAACTATCTGTAAAGGAAGCTTATCATTGAGATTGCTAAACTGTTGGGACGGAAGCTTGGCACTGCTGGGACTACCTTGGCCAGCACTTGACCAGAAGAGAGCAAAGATAAATGAGACAGATTGTGGATTTCATTAATCATCCAGATCCAACTCATATCCAAAGCCAGTCTTTTCATTTATGTGAGCCAATAAAACCCATTATTTGCTTAAACTGGCTTAAAATTACTTCCTGTCATGATAACCAGAACTATCTTTTTAAACATAGGATCTGTAAGCTGTATGTCCACCTAACAGACTAAAATAAGCTTCTTAAGCACAGGGGCCTAATTTGCACATGTTTTTCTTTCCTACATTTAAAACTACCTTGCTTAATAAATATGGAACTTAATTTAATGAACATATGTGTTAACAGGAGGGAATAGGACTAATATACAGTCCTAAAAAAGAGATTTCAGATCACACAAGAGTATGGAGAGATGGTGGGAGAAATAAGTATAAACTGCCTGTTATTGAACACCACAACACAGCCTATTTTTCACAAAATCAGATGGGTAAGAGTAAAACAGCATTTTACAAAGAGATGAAGATACTGAACTGTAAGCATAATGACAATTTGTTATTTTAAATATTTTCCTGGCCACCATATTTAGTAATGATATGACATTGTTCTGAAAGACGGAATCTGGATTTCTTTTAAGGGAGTTTGAGATTCAATTTATTCAATGGAAAACACACTTATTACAAATATTTCAAATTAATGTCTCATTTACTGAGAAAGATATAAAATTAATAATTTAAGATATATTTAACAGTGAATGTGGTTTTTATCATATCAATTCACTTCCTTGCTCTAGTATCAACCCAAAGCAATATATATATATATGCTAAAGTAAATTCAACTCAGTGACTGTGACCTATTAGTAGCTAAATTACCATATTTTAGTTTTCCAAAGATTATCATGCATGTATACTCAAATGGTAATAAAAGACTTAAAAGACTGTCCAGCCTGATCAGGCAGTGGTACAGTGGATAGAGCATCGAACTGGGATGTGGAGGACCCAGGTTCGAGACCCCGAGGTTGCCAGCTTGAGCACAGACTCATCTGGTTTGAGCAAAGCTCACCAGCTTGGACCCAAGGTTGCTGGCTTGAGCAAGGAGTTACTCGGTGTGCTGTAGCCTCACGGTCAAGGCACATATGAGAAAGCAATCAATGAACAACTAAGGTGTCGCAACGAAAAACTGATAATTGATGCTTCTCATCTCTCTCCATTCCTGTCTGTCTGTCCCTATCTATCCCTCTCTCTGACTCTCTGTCTCTGTAAAAAAAAAAAAAAAAAAAAAAGACTGTCCAAAAGTAACCCTGTGCTTTAACTATTTTCCTGGGCTGCTGTATTGACATGCTCCAATAATTCTGAAAAATTAAACTTCATTTGATAAATATTTAGCAGGAAATAATTTCCTACATGCTAATTCAAAATGAAAACGTCAATGCTAGTGTTCTAATTCAAACTAGAAAAGACAATATAACTAGTTTTTGAATGATGATTATATACCATCTGCCAAAAATTTCCCACAATAAAGTAACCTAGTGATGATCACAGGACCATAGCTACTTTAAAATTCTTCAAAAGAAGGCAATTAAACTACTGAATCAAACCTTTGAATACCATTTGCAAACCCAAAGAATTAGTTTAAAAGCTCTTGGCTTCTTCTGTGGTAGACATTCACTTAGAATTTAAATTTAAATCTCAGAAAAAATAAATAAATAAAGCAAGCCAGCCCTGCTATCCATGTAAATGCTTTTCTATCTTAAAATATGAGCTACTTGGCCTGACCTGTGGTGGCGCAGTGGATACAGCGTCGACCTGGAAATGCTGAGGTCGCCGGTTCGAAACCCTGAGCTTGCCCGGTCAAGGCACATATGGGAGTTGATGCTTCCAGCTCCTCCCCCGTCTCTCTCTCCTCTCTCTGTCTCTCTCTCTCCTCTCTAAAATGAATAAATAAAATAAAAATTAAAAATTAAAAAAAATATATGAGATACTTAAGAAAATGGAGAGCCCTGGCCAGTTGGCTCAGTGGTAGAGCATCGGCCCGGCGTGTGGAAGTCTTGGGTTTGATTCCCAATCAGGGCACACAGGAGAAGCGCCCATCTGCTTCTCCACCCCTCCCCCTCTCCTTCCTCTCTATCTCTCTCTTCCCCTCCTGCAGCCAAGGCTCCACTGGAGCAAAAGTTGGCCCGGGGGCTGAGGATGGCTCTATGGCCTCTGCCTCAGGCACTAGAATGGCTCCTGCCACAAAGGAGCAACAACCCAGATGGGCAGAGCATCGCCCCTTGGTGGGCATGCTAGGTGGATCCCGGTTGGGCGCCTGTGGAAGTCTGTCTGCCTCCCTGCTTCTAACTTTGGAAAAATACAAGAAAATGGAGAAATAATGACTTGAGTTGAACAATATAAATACTTGTCCTCTAAAATGAAAGAAAAATAAATTATGGAACCTCCTTGGAATTGAGTATTTGCCATCATTAAAATAAAATTAAGAAGATAATAACCATGGGAGTGTTTGTCAAAACTATAGCAAGTATACCATATGCCAAACATTCTTTTAAGCAATATGTTAATTTAATCCTCACAAATTCTATTAAGTAGCTATTTTATCTCTAATATACAAATGAATAAAACTTAAGCACATAAATTATATAATGTGCCCAAGCTCGAAGTAGCTAGTGCTGAAATCAGGACTCCGATCTAGGTTGTTCTAATTTGCTGTAATATATTTTTACATTAACATTTATCTGGAATCACTGCCTAAACATACCTTATGCACTATAAATACCAACTTTATTCCCCCTTTTTTTCCCTTTTAGCAAGAGTGAGAGACAAGAAGGGAGAGAGTTGAGAAACAGCAACTCCTAGATGCGGTGCCTTAGTTGTTCATTGATTGCTTTCTCATATGTAACTTAACCACAGGGCTCCAGCTGAGCCAGTGACCCCTTGCTCAAACCAATAATCTTGGTTTTCAAGCCAGCAACCTTTGGGCTCAAGCCAGTGACCATGGGGTCCATGTCTATGATCCCACAATAAAGCCAGCAACCCCCACTCAAGATGGTGATCCTGCACTCAAGCTAATGAGCCCACGCTCAAGCTGGAGACTTTGGGGTTTTGAACTTGGGTTCTCAGCGTCCAGGCCAATGCTCTATTCACTGCACCACTGCCTGGTCAGGCCCAACTTTCTTCCTTAATCTTAGGGTTATTTCCACCTGCACCAATAAATTTTGTTGTTTCTTTTAATTCTATCATGAAGTAGTTATTAATACTGCTATTTAGTTATAAGATGTATCAATTTATCAGTTAATTTTTTATCACCAGATGAATAGCAAATTTTTAATTTCTTTGAGGACATGAATTCTTATTGTATTCATCCTCAACTCTCAAACCTACTATAGTTGATGAATGAATGCATCAATGACTAGAGAATTTAAAACATTCCTTTAACAAAAAGGTCAAATTCTGAAACAGAAAACATATTCAAAGAGTTCATTTATTAATAATTCAACTAAAGTTGAAAAATCACATGGCTGAGTTTAATATAAACAAGTGGTGAGAGAATACTATCTTTAAAAACTAGATGGGGCATGGCAACAGAAAACTAAAAATAGGAGACAGGTGCCCCATCTGTGCTAAAAGGAAAACCTCCAGTAGATAAGATTACATTCTCCTATCTCATCAGATTCATGTCAGATAAATTCAAAAATTTATCTGACAAAAGAAACCAAGTACTGTGGGCTTAGGTACTATATAAATTTATAAAAAGACAAAATGGAAGACTGTCTAAGGTGTTAGATGAGATTAAGTTAGAGCAGCACTGTTCAACAGAAACAAAATGCAAGGCACATCTGAAATTTTTAAAATAATTATAGTAATAAAAAAGATTAATTTTAATATACTCTATTTCATCCAATATATCCAAATTTATTATAATTTCAATAGGTAATTAACAAAAAATATAAAAAGGCAAGGAATTATGATCAGCCTAATCTCTGGAGTCTGTAACAATTTGTTTGATTTATTTAAATATTTATGAAGTTGGGGTTTAATGTCTAGGTGATTATTTTAATTAGTTTGTTGGGATTTTTTTTACAGAGACAGAGAGTCAGAGAGAGGGATAGACAGGGACAGACAGACAGGAACAGAGAGATGAGAAGCATCAATCATTAGTTTTTCCTTGCGCATTGCGACACCTTAGTTGTTCATTGATCGCTTTCTCGTATGTGCCTTGACCACGGGCCTTCAGCAGACCGAGTAACCCTTTGCTCGAGCCAGCAACCTTGGGTCCAAGCTGGTGAGCTTTTGCTTAAATCAGATGAGCCCGCGCTCAAGCTGGCAACCTTGTGGTCTCGAACCTGGGTCCTCTGCATCCCAGTCCGACTCTCTATCCACTGCGCCACCACCTGGTCAGGCGATTTTAATTAGTTTTGCTGTGATGATTGTGCAGGAATGAAAATTTCATTAAATATGTGACTAAAGGCCTGACCAGGCAGTGGCACAGTGGATAGAGTGTCAGCCTGGGATGCAGAGGTCCCAGGTTCAAAACCCAAGGTCACCAACTTAAGCTTGCTCTCATCCGGCTTGAGTGTGGGCTCTTGAGCACAGTGTTTCAGCTTGAGCATGAGATCATAGATATGACCCCATGGTGACTGGCTTGAGCCCAAAGGTTGCTGGCGCAAAGCCCAGGGTCACTGGCTTGAGTCCAAGGTCACTGGCTTGAGCAAGGGATCACTCACTCTGCTGGAGCCCCCTGGTCAAGGCACATATGAGAAACCAATCAATGAACAACTAAGGAGCTGCAACAAAGAATTGATGCTTTTCATCTCTCTCCCTTCCTGTCTGTTTTTGTCTGTCACTCTCTAAAAAAAAAAAAGTGACCAAAGAACTTGAATACAAACTTTCCTTGTGTAGTTGTGAAAACAGGGGGAAAAATATGATCTTTCTTTGTTTATACTACATCTTCAAAATCTGATCTATATTCACACTTACCACATTTTCAAGTGCTCAGCAGCCAAAGGTGGCTAGTGGACAACACAAAATTAGAATTTATGAGGAAGGAAAGGAACAAAAAGCATGACAAATATATATCATTAATTTCTTTATGGTAAGGGAAATATTATCTTCCCAAAATTCACCTGTTCCCTCAGGTCAATAATGTAATTCTATTAGTTAATTTTTCAAAAGAAAACTTTATATTTTTAAGTCCTATGACATCACATAGTCTTTTAACTACAGCCTGTCTTATCTTTTATAACCTTTTTAAAGTATAAAATCTCTAATTAATCTTCTATAATTAGAAAATAGTTAACATTTTATAGAGAAATGAGTTGACAATCAGCCAGATAGGATAAATTACAATAAGACTAAATATTTAAGTGTAAAAACAGAATTAAAAAGAAAAAGAAAACAATTCCTATGTAACCTCAGCATAAAGAAGACCACCCTAACATGATTCAAAATCTAGAAGTCATGAGAGAATATTCAAGAACATAAACATTTAAAAAAAATAACATTTGGGCCCTGGCCAACTGGTTCAATTGTAGAATGTCAACTCAGTACGTGGAGTCCAAGGTTCAATTCCTGATCAGGGCACACAGAAAAGCGACCCCTCCTCTCTCTTCCTCTCACTCTCTTGGTCTCTTTCCCTTCTCTCCAAATCAATAAAATCTTCTAAAAAACCAAAAATAAATAAATAAATAAAAAATAACTTTTGGCCCTAGTCAGATGGCTCATTTGGTTAGAGCATTGCCCCAAAGCACAGAGGTTGTAACGTTCAATCACCAGTCAGGGCACATACAGGAACAGACCAATGTTCCTGTCTCTTTCTTTCTCTCCATTTCTCCCTCCCTAAGAACAATAAATAAAAATAAAAAAAAACTGAATAACTTCTGTTTGGAAAACAAGCACCACTGAATTATTTGTTTCTTCAATAAATATGTGGTGGGTATATACTGTAAGCCAGGCACTGTTTTATGTGCTGAAAGTAAAATAAAAATAACCAGTAAAAATGTCAATGAAAAAAACAATAACTGGGAAAAAATATTTGCTACTCATATTACAAAGAGCTAACTTTGCTAATACAGAACAAGGAACTCATAAAGAAAAACAACCGTACAGAAAAAAGGATAAATAGTCTGCTTAAGTAGTTCACAACTAAGTAAACATGTTTATTCTTTTACTCATATTGAGGCAACAGCAATTTAAAAGTTATACTATAGCTAACTGTAATCCAAACTGATATACTCACAAGAAAGGGGAAAATAATATTCAATGGGCAAATATTAAAAGCAATACCCTTAAGGTCAGGAACAAGACAGGGATGCCCCCTTTCACCACTCTTATTCAACATGGTTCTGGAAGTCCTAGCCACAGCAATCAGACAAGAAAAAGAAAGGCACCCAAATTGGAAAAGAAGTAAAGCTATCATTATTTGCAGATGATATGATACTGTATATAGAAAACCCTAAAGTCTCAGTCAAAAAACTACTGGACCTGATAAATGAATTCAGCAAGGTGGCAGGATATAAAATTAATATTCACAAATCAGAGGCATTTTTATACACAACAATGAACTGTCAGAAAGAGATTTTTTTAAATTAATTAATTTATTCATTTTAGAGGGGAGAGAGGGAGGGGAGGAGCAGGAAGCTTCAACTCCCATATGTGCCTTGACCGGGCAAGGCCAGGGTTTTGAACCGGCAACCTCAGTGTTCCAGGTCGACGCTTTATCCACTGCGCCACTACAGGTCAGGCCAGAAAGAGATTTTAAGGAAACAATCCTCCCTTCACCATTGCAACCAAAAAAATAAAGTACCTAGGAGTAAATTTAACCAGAGAGATTAAAGACTTATACTCGGAAAATTATAAAACATTGATAAAAGAAATCAAGGAAGATACAAACAAGTGGAAGCATATACCGTGCTCATGGTTAGGAAGAATAAACATCATTAAAATGTCTGTATTACCCAAAGCAATTTATAAATTCAATGCAATACCGATTAAAATACCAATGACTTATTTCAAAGATATAGAACATATATTCCAAAAATTTATATAGAACCAAAAAAGAACACAAATAGCCTCAGCAATCTTGAAAAGGAAGAATAAAGTGGGAAGTATCATACTTCCGGATATCAAGTTATACTACAGGCCACTGTACTCAAAACAGCCTGCTACTGGCATAAGAAAAGGCATACAGATCAATGGAACAGAACAGAGAATCCAGAAATAAACCCACACCTTTATGGACAACTGATATTTGACAAAGGAGGTAAGAGCATACAATGGAGTAAAGACAGCCTCTTCAACAAATGGTGTTGGGAAAACTGGACAGCTACCTGCAAAAAAATGAAACTAGACCATCAACTTACACCATTCACAAAAATAAACTCAAAATGGATAAAAGACTTAAATGTAAGCCGTAAAACCATAACCATCTTAGAAGAAAACATAGGCAGTAAGCTCTCTGACATCTCTCGCAGCAATATATTTGCCGATTTATCTCCACGAGCATGTGAAATATAAAAGGATAAACAAATGGGTCTATATCAAAATAAAAAGCTTTTGCGCAGCTAAAGACAATAAGAACAGAATAGGCCCTGGCCGGTTGGCTCAGCAGTGGAGCGTCATCCTGGCGTGCGGGGTACCCGGGTTTGATTCCCGGCCAGGGCACATAGGAGAGGCGCCCATTTGCTTCTCCACTCCCACCCCCTCCTTCCTCTCTGTCTCTTTCTTCCCCTCCCGCAGCCAAGGCTCCATTGGAGCAAAGATGGCCCCGGCGCTGGGGATGGCTCCTTGGCCTCTGCCCCAGGCGCTAGAGTGGCTCTGGTCTCGGCAGAGTGACGCCCCGGAGGGGCAGAGCATCGCCCCTGGTGGGTGTGCCAGGTGGATCCTGGTCGGGCTCATGCGGGAGTCTGTCTGACTGTCTCTCCCCGTTTACAGCTTCAGAAAAATACAAAAAAAAAAAAAAGAACAGAATAAAAAGACAAACTACACAATGGGAGAACGTATTTGACAATATGTCTGATAAGGGGTTCATAACCAAAATTTATAAAGAACTTGTAAAACTCAACACCAGAAAGACAATCCAATCAAAAAATGGGCGAAATAAATGAATAGACACTTCTCCAAAGAGGACATACAGATAGATGGTCAATAGGCATATGAAAAAATGCTCAACATCACTAATCATTAGAGAAATGCAAATTAAAACCACAATGAGCCTGACCAGGTGGTGGTGCAGTGGATAGAGCATCGAACTGGGATGCGGAAGGACCCAGGTTTGAGACCCCGAGCTCACAAGCTTGAGCGTGGGCTCATCTGGCTTGAGCAAAGAGCTCACCAGCTTGGACCCAAGGTCACTGGCTCCAGCAGGGGGTTACTCCGTCTGCTAAAGGCCCACAGTCAAGGCACATGTGAGAAAGCAATCAATGAACAACTAAGAAGTCGCAACTCGCAATGAGAAACTAATGATTGATGCTTCTCATCTCTCTCCGTTCCTGTCTGTCTGTCCCTGTCTATCTCTGCCTCTGTAAAAAAAAAAAAAAAGGCACAATGAGATATCACCTCACACCAGTCAGAATGGCACTCATCAACGAAACAACACAGAATAAGTGCTGGCGAGGATGTGGAGAAAAGAAAAGGGAACCCTCCTGCACTGCTGGTGGGAATACAGACTGGTGCAGCCACTGTGGAAAACAGTATGGAGATTCTTCAAAAAATTAAAAATCGAACTGCCTTTTGACCCAGCTATCCCACTTTTAGGAATATACCCCAAGAACACCATAGCACTGTTTCAAAAGAAGAAATGCACCCCCATGTTCATGGCAGCATTGTTCACGGTAGTAAAGATCTGGAAAGAGCCCAAGTGTCCCTCAGAGGACGAGTGGATTAAAAAGCTTTGGTACATATATACTACGGAATACTACTCAGCCATAAGAAATGATATCGGATCATTTACAACAACATGGATGAACCTTGATAACATTATACTGAGCGAAATAAGTAAATCAGAAAAAACTAAGAACTATATGATTCCATACATAGGTGGGACATAAAAATGAGTCTCAGAAACATGGACAAGTGTGAGGGGATTACAGGGTGGGGGAGAGGAGAGGAGAGGGAGGAGGTTGGGGGAGGGGAGGAGCACAAAGAAATCCAGTTAGAAGGTGAGGAAGACAATTGGACTTTGGGTGATGGGAATGCAGCATAATCAAATGTCAAAATAACCTGGAGATGTTTTCTCTGAACATATGTACCCTGAATTATCAATGTCATCCCATTAAAATTAATTTTAAAAAAAGAAAGGGGAAAATATACATCATACCAAAATTTATTAGATATATAAAACAGTAAAGAAAAATTTATAGTAATTTTTAATGATACTGTTAAAGTGGAAAGGTTGAAAAATATACAAACTAAGCATCTATCTTATGAAAGAGAAATAACAGCAAAAGAAAAGCACATGGATAGGAATAAATACAAGAAAAGAAATTAGTGTTATAGAAAATACACAAAAGAGAAGATTAGCAAAGACAAAAGTTGGTTCTTTTGAAAATACTAATAAGATAGCTGGTGTTGCTGACAAGAAAAAAATAAAGAGGAATAAGCAATACCAAGAATAAAAGTAGGATATCTAACTGATGAAGCAGACTTCAGAAAGATAATAAGGGTATTATTCAGTTTACGCAAATAAAACTTATAATGTACAGAAATTCTTAGAAAACAGTAACTTAAATAGAAACACTAAGTTGAATAATCTTACAACCAATAAAGAAACTGAAGCAGTAAACAAAAGTATTTTTCTCAAAACTCCAGGGCTGGATGGCTTGCTTCATTGGCTTTTTATGATTTAAAAACAATCTTTCACAAACCCTTCCAGAGAACAAAAAAGAAGGCATACTCCCCAAATTATTTCTGAAACTATTGTAACCTTGATAACAAAATCAGCCAAGGGTGAGAGAAGAAATAAATCTTAGTTATAAACACATATACAGAAAGTCCAAGAAAAAATTCAGTTGTAAATACAAAATGCAATTTACCACATCAATAATTAAAGAATTACCCTGTGGTGGCCAGTGGATGAAAAGCATCAACCAAGAATACTGAGGTTACTAGTTCAAAACCCTGGGCTTGCCCAGTCAAGGCACATATAAGAAGCAACTTCTATAAGTTGATGCCTCGCTCTCCACACACACACCCCTTTCTCTTTCTCTCTCTAAAATAAATATAATCTTTCTAAAAAAAATTTTTTTAAAGCGTATGTTCAGAACTCAATAGATATTCTTAGCCAAATATGAACTGAAGGGAATTCCCTATTTGACCAAGGGTATCACAGTATACTTAATGGCAAAACTTCAAAAGCTTTCCCTTGACCATGAACAATAACCAGGATGCCTACCACCAATTCTATGCAAAATTCTTTAAATTCCCAGACACCTAGAAAGGCAACAAAAAGAAACGAAAGTTAAGATAAAGTAGAAAGAAATAAAATATTAATGACAGATAAAGTAAAACAAAAAAAAATCTGAAGAATATGCATATAGAATGTAAATTACATGCCAGAATTTAGTAAGGTTACTGGATATTACACTAATATACAAAAATCAATTGTATTTCTATATACCCACAACAAAAGGTCCAAAAAAATTTTTCTAAAGGTAATACAGTGTGTCCGTAAAGTCATGGTGCACTTTCGACCAGCCACAGGAAAGCAACACAAGACGATAGAAATGTGATATCTGCACCAAATAAAAGGAAAACCCTCCCAGTTTCTGTAGGATGATGTGGCAGCATGTGCGCATGCGCAGATGATGATGTAACACCGTGTATACAGCGGAGCAGCCACAGCCATGCCTGTCGAGATGTGGACGGTACAGAGGAAAGTTCAGTGTGTTCTGTGGCTCGCTAAATTAGAATCTGTGACCAAAGTGCAACGTGAATATCGGCGCATTTATAACAAAGCGCCACCACATAGGAATAACATTACTCGGTGGGATAAGCAGTTGAAGGAATCGGCAGTTTGGTGGAGAAACCCCGTCCTGGTAGGCCATCAGTCAGTGACGAGTCTGTAGAGCAGGGGTCCCCAAACTGCGGCCCCCTGAGGCCATTTATCCGGCCCCCACCACACTTCTGGAAGAAGCACCTCTTTCATTGGTGGTCATTGAGAGGAGCACATTGACCATCTCATTAGCCAAAAGCAAACCCATAGTTCCCATTGAAATACTGGTCAGTTTGTTGATTTAAATTTACTTGTTCTTTATTTTAAATATTGTATTTGTTCCTATTTTGTTTTTTTACTTTAAAATAAGATATGTGCAGTGTGCATAAGGATTTGTTCATAGTTTTTTTTATAGTCCGGCCCTCCAACGGTCTGAGGGACAGTGAACTGGCCCCCTGTGTAAAAAATTTGGGGACCCCTGCTGTAGAGGCTATACGGGATAGATACCTAAGGAGCCCTAAAAAAATCTGTGCGTGAGCCCACATCAAACTGCACTGAATAGGCATGAAACTGGGAGAGTTTGGCCCTGGCCAGTTGGCTCAGTGGTAGAGTGTCGGCCTGGCGTGCGGAAGTCCCGGGTTCGATTCTCGGCCAGGGCACACAGGAGAGGCGCCCATCTGCTTCTCCACCCCTCCCCCTCTCCTTCCTCTCTCTCTCTTTTTCCCCTCGAGCAGCCGAAGCTCCATTGGAGCAAAAGATGGCCCGGGCGCTGGGGATGGCTCCTTGGCCTCTACCCCAGGCGACAGAGTGACGCCCCAGATGGGCAGAGCATCGCCCCCTGTGGGCGTGCCGGGGGGATCCCGGTCGGGCGCATGTGGGAGTCTGTCTGACTGCCTCCCCATTTCCAGCTTCAGAAAAGTACAAAAAAAAAAAAAAAGAAAAGAAAAGAAACTGGGAGAGTTTTCCTTCCTTTTATTTGGTGCAGATTTCACATTTCTATCGTCTTTTGTTGCTTTCCTGTGACCGGTCAAAAGTGCACCATGACTTTATGGATACACAGTATTTGGAAGTACTTGTGGGAAATACAATTCAAATTTGCAGTGTGATGAGAAATACTGGGTCTTGCATCACAGAGCAATTTATCTAGAGATGAATATTAAATGTTACCCGGGTAAAACTAAAGACCTGAAGTAATGAAGGTAGTTGAGACTGACCTGGGAGAATGTGTAGAATGAAGGGAGAGAAAAAGACCAGGAAGAAATCACGAGGGCCACAAAAACTTAAGCAGGAAACAAAAGGTCAGAGGACAATAACTGACAGGTATGAAGACTAGTGTCAGAGAAATGAGGGAGCAGAGAGTATCCTAAGAAGAAAGCAATCCATATTGTCAGAAACTACAGGGAGGTGACATAGGATGAGGACTGAAAAACACTCTAGGTCTAAGAGCTGTGAATATTTTAAAGGTAACTTTTTTGGGATATAATTCACTTACAAAATTCACCCATTTAAAGTATACAATTCAGTTGTTTTTAGTATATTCAGAGTTATGCAATCATCACCACTACCACATTTCAAAACATTTTTATCACTCCCAAAGAAAACCGTTACACGTTAGCAGTCACTCCTCACTTTACCGCCCCCACAGACCCCCATTAGTGATTTTCACAGAGGGCACTTCACACAACTGTGGAAAACTGAAAAGTAAGAAATTACAAGTGACAAAGGCATATTATCCTTTCAATTTTTTTACAGTAAAAGAACTAGGAGAGACAGGTAAAAAGGAGGAGATGTCAGGAATGACAGTTTAAAACTGGAAACAACTTCAATATGTGTAGGTTTAATAGGATTCGGGAAACAAAGACTGAAAGGCACACGATCCAGGAGAGAAATACTAGCTCGGATCCTTGGTATAGTTGAGTAAGAGAGAATCAGAGCACAGACAGACAGGTCTGACTTGGTAAGGAAGAGACACCGTAGGAGACTGAGGTAATAAAAATAAGAAACTGAGTCAGTAACGAAAAATGGATGACTGGGAGTAGGGAAAAGCAGATATACTTTTCATTACCTAAACTTTGATAAGTTTTAAATATTTCATAAATGGCAAGCTTTACTATTTTAAAACAAAGATGATAAACACATAATAGCAGGATTTTTCTCCTTATTAGTTAGAGAAAAGATGAAATTGGAGCCATAACTGGATATAAGAAAAGAATGAGTCATAAGAAAGGTTAAAAGAAGAGCTTTCCCCAGTTTCTTCACAAGTTTAAAGACAGATGAGCCTCACCTGGCTCCCACATTCTTTAATCTCCGTACCACACTTAAAATTATGCTTTACCTAAGTACTACAATTAATGAAAGGCATAACTCTCCCATTTTGACAAAAAGCAATGGCTACACTGTAGTCTCACAAGCACCAGCAGTGGTCATACTTATTATCCTCAGCCCTTAGAAACAACATTCTACACATAAAAGATTAAAAACCAGAGCATTCATCCAGAATAACTTTCTATATCTGCAGATGTGTATAACTGTATGTATTTGAGAGGGGACAAGGACAGGGAGATACAGTCACAGCAAGAGGTTCCTGTTGAAAGTAGTTTTACTGACAAAGCCATTTTCAATCTAACTCTGAATCTCAACAGTAGTACTGCTTTGTGGAGATAATTGCTGAACTTTGGACTACTTTATTGTTCATTCATTTCACATGAATAAGTAAATATACTTCAATATCACTCAATTCCAACATGATAAGTAACAGAAAGCTTTTGTGATAAATCTTATGGTAGGCCTTGGCCGGTTAGCTTGGATAAGAGTGTCATCCTGAAACAACAAGGATGTGGGCTCGATCCCCAGTCAAGGCACACACAAAAAGCAACCCAAAAACTCACGACTGAGTGGAACAACAAATGCTTCCTTCCCCCGCCGCTCATTCTCCCTCCCTTTCTCTGTCTCTCTAAAAAAAAAAAAAAAAAATCAATAAAAATTAAGCTCTGGCTGGATGGCTCTGGAGCCTTTGTCCCACAGTGCAGAGGCGCAGAGGTTGCCAGCTTGATTTACCCAGCCAGGTTATTGAACACAGACAGGAGCAGCTTGATGTTCCTTGTCCCTCTCTCTCTCCCTGCCACTCTCCAAAAAAAAAAAAGTCTTACGGCATAAGCTGCCATTCCAACTTGGATTAAGGTAGGAAAAAATAAAACTAAATTACAACTGAGAACCCACAAATAGGAAATAATAATGAAAAACTAGTATGACTACTTCAGGAATTTTATCCTCAAAATCCATCAATTTCTATGGCTAATTAAATCTTGATTTCACATGACACTGATTGCATGAAATTGCTAGTTTCATATAACAGCAGGAAGAGAAAACGATGGTCCTGAGCTCTAATATCACACCTCCCTCTTACTGTGTAATCTTAAACAAGCTAATATAATCTGCCTTTGTCTTACTTTTGTCACCTGTAAAACACAGATCACATGTCATAGTGTTGTACACTTAAATAAGATTTTATAGTCTGACCTGTGGTGGCACAGTGGACAGAGTGTCGACCTGGAACACTGAGGTCACCAGTTCAAAACCCAGGGCTTGCCTGGTCAAGACAAACATGAGAAGCAACTACTACGAATTGAAAGTTTACCACTCCTCCTTTCTCTTTCCCTCTCTCTCTCCTCTCTCTAAAATCAATAAATAAAATATTTTAAAAGATTTATATATATATGTATAGTTATATAATGCCTAGTACATAACAGCATTAAAAAATACATATATTACAACAAAAATAGAGGGGGAAAAACAAAAAAATACATATATTACATCTGTCCAATTATTGGAACAACCAGCAGTCTATTCCTTTCATTAAAAACCACAGCTTAGGCCCTGGCCAGCTGGCTCCTCAGTGGTAGAGTGTTGGCCCGGTGTGTGGAAGTCCAGGGTTCAATTCCTGGCCAGGGCACATAGGAGAAGCACCTACCTGCTTATCCACCCTTCCCCCTCTCCTTTCTCTCTATATTTCTCTTCCCCTCCCATAGCCAAGGCTCCACTGGAGCAAAGTTGGCCCGAGAGCTGAGGATGGCTCTATGGCCTCCGCCTCAGGCACTAGAATGGCTCCGGTTGCAGTGGAGCAACTCCCCAGATAGACAGAACATCGCCCCCCTAGTGCAGTCAGGTGCAGGTGGGAGTCTCTCTACCTCCCCACTTCTCACTTCAGAAAAATGCAAACAAACAAACAAACAAAAAAAACCCCTACAGCTTATTGACAATAAGCACATGAAAAGATGCTGAACATCATTACACATTAAGGAAATGCAAATCAAAATCACAACGAGCCTTACCAGGTGGTGGCGCAGTGGATAGAGTGTCGAACTGGGATGCCGAGGACCCAGGTTCGAGACCCTGAGGTTGCCCGGCTTGAGCGAGGGCTCGTCTGGTTTGAGCAGGGCTCACCAGCTTGAACTAGGGGTCCCTGGTTCAAGCGGGGGCGGGGGGGGGTGTCGCTTGATCTGCTGTAGCCCCCCGCCCTCCGTCAAGGCACATACAACTGAGGAGCCGCAACAAGAGTTGATGTTTCTCATCTCTCTCCCTTCCTGTCTGTCTGTCCCTATCTGTCTCTGCCACAAAAAAAAAAAAGTTTATAAAAACCACAACAAGATACCACTTTGTATAAACTAGAATGGCTATAATTTAAAAGAAAGAAAATAAGTGTTGACAAGGATGTGAAGAAACTGGAATCCTCGTACTCTGCTGATGGGAATGTAAAATAGTGAAGCCACTTTGGAAAGTACTTTGGTGTTTCTGCAAAAAAATTCAACGGGCCTGACCTGTGGTGGCACAGTGGATAAAGCATCGACCTGGAAACGCTGAGGTCGCCGGTTCGAAACCCTGGGCTTGCCTGGTCAAGGCACATATGGGAGTTGATGCTTCCAGCTCCTCCCCACATTCTCTCTCTGTCTCTCCTCTCTCTCTCTCCCTCTCTGTCTCTCTCTCTCCCTTCCTCTCTCCTCTCTAAAATGAATAAATAAAATTAAAAAAATATATATATATTTAAAAAAAAAAAAAATTCAACAGAACTACCATAAGGCCACTCTTAGGTATATATCCAAAAGAATTAAAAACAGACTTTTATATCTGTACACAAATGCACAACATTAGTCGCAATAGCTAAAAGCTGCCAACAATCCAAGTATCCATCAACAAAAGGATATATTGATACAAAATGTAGCGCATTACATACAATGGACTATTCAACCATTAAAATAAAGTTCTGATACATGCTACATGTATGAAAACAGCATACAAGGTTAAATAAGAACAAATATTGCATAATTTCACCTATATAAAATATCTAGAATGGGTAAATTCATTGAGACAGAAGGTGGACTGGCAGTCAACAGGGGTTGGAATGAGGGGGAATATGTAGTACAGCTAAATAGGTACAGAATTTCTGTGTAAAGTGGTGAAAAAATTTTGGAAACATGGTGTTGATGGTTACATACCTTATAAATAAAATTAATGTCACTGAATTGTACACTTAAAATGGTTAAGGTAACAAATTTTGTTATAGAATTTACAATAAAAGTAATCTTGACAGAAATCACACAATTTTTCACCTTTAAAAAAAAATTTTTTTTAATTTATTGATTTGAGCAAGAGAGAAGTGGGGGGGGGGAGAGGGAGGGGGAGAGAGGGGAGAGAGAAAGAGAAGGGAAGGTGGGGGGGAGGGGAGACACACACACACACACACACACACACACACCAAGCTGTTCCTGTACATAACCTAACTGAGAATTGAACCGGCAACCTTTGTGCCTTGGGACAATGTTCTAACCAACCAAGCTATTTGGCCAGGGCTCCATCTTCAAAAATTTTAGACTCTTATTTTTAACAATTAGCAAATATCAATAGTTTACATACATAAAAAAATAATAATAGGGGAAACTAGGTCCAGAGTTTATGGGAATTCTCTGTACTACTTTTATTATCTAAAATTGTTCTAAAAACTAGTTTAATTTTAAGGCAGTTTATTGAATCTCAAAATCATTATGCTGCATGAAAGAAGCAAGACTCAAAAAGCTGCATATAGTGTATGATGCCGATTTATATGACATTCTGGAAAAGCAAAATTATAGAAACAAAAAATGTTGCTGGCAGAGACTGGAGGGTGAGTAGAAAGGATTGATTACAAAGGATCATTAGAGCACCTTTCCAAGTGATGGAAATATTCTACATCTTAATTGAAGTGGTAGTATACATTGTTGCTATTTCTCATAATTTATAGAGCTGTACACCTAAAACAGATAGACTTCATTATAAGAAATTTTATCTCAATAAATCTGATTTTTAAAAAACCTGAACAGTGTCTGACCTGTGGTGGCGCAGTAGACAGAGCATCGACCTGGAATGCTAAGGTTGCCAGTTCGAAACCCCAAGCTTGCCGCGTCAAGGCACATACAAGAAGCAACTACTGCAAGTTGATGCTTCCTGCTCTTCCCTCCCCGCCCCTAAACTCAATAAATAAATTCTTTAAAACACACACACACACACACAAAAAAACCCTGAACAGTTACAGTATCATTGCAATACAGGCAAAATTCCAGTCTGATAAGTGTCATTATGAAGTTTAATCAGATAAAACCAGGCTATGAAACCTGGAGCCAAAGAGCACCTTTTCCAACTCAGCACTGTGGTCTCAAAAAAAACACACCAAAAACAAAAACACACACACACACACACTAAAGTTAAAAAAAAGAAGTCAGAACAGTTATAAATAAAATTAGGAACACAAATAAAGTTACTTAATAAATCAATTTGGTTATGGCTACTCATAGCACAATGGTCTTTATAGGTATTTAGGTCTCCTTTAGTGCTTATCTTAGGGAGGGAAAAACATGCTTTGCATAATTCCCAAAAATGCAAATAGAAAAAATTTTAAAGTGTTTTTCTCTTCCCTAATTAGACATGTATTTTCCTAAGTCTACCTGCATTGGTTTCTCTCCATTGTCTCCTCTCATTTTCCATACCTTTTTATCTTGAAAGAGGACTTTTGTCTTTGCTTTTTCCTCTCATTCCATAGCAGAACTTTTACAATACTTAATCTCTTCCTGCTTCTGTTATTGTCTGAAGGTAAACTGACAATTTCTGTTTTTATAGGAAAATACCTTTTTTAAAATAGCCTGCTTCAATACTGCAAAATTTTTAACCAATTTTCTTAACACTGCCTATTCCTTTCTCTTCTTGTAGTCAAATTCCTTATCAAATCCCTACTCGTTTCACAACAGGAACTAGCATTACTCTGCTGCTCAATTATAGTTCCCAATCTCTCCTAACCATGTCTTCCATACTATATTCTCAAGCCACAAGTTCATAGCCTGTGCTAAGATTTCCTGAATCATCCAAATAATATAAAATTTGACCACAGGCCTAAATTCTTCATAGCAGATATTTACTGTCTCATCTTTTACTTACTTTGTCCTGTCCTTATCTTTTCAAATAAGCCTTGTGAATCCTTCCTTAAACATACTTTCTCTTATCTAAGTTTTCCCCCAAGTTGTACTCTGTGCATTGAAGTAACTCTGTCCTTGACACTTCATTACCTTTTTACTACGGCAACATTTAAGATCTAAATTCTTTTCCAAATATTGATATCTCACTGCTTGATAGTACCACAGCAGGGTCTAGAACATGATCACTTTAATTCTATCCTTATAAATAAAAGGAATTCATCTGTTAAGATTTAATTTGAGCATTATCTTATCAGATGCACTCATTCCCTCTCTCTCAGCCCAGGTGATCACATCCTTTTCAGTACTATCTGGATCCACTACTGCCCTTATAACCATACTGTTATAATTTGTGTGTTTGTCTCCTCAGGTAGACTAGAACTTCTTTATAGCAAGCACTGTCTCATTCATTTTTCTATCCCAGAAACCACTGCAGTTCCAAGCACCTTTGCAGGGCTCTGAAAATAAGATCTTTCAGGGGGTCAAGTTTTAGTCCTACTGAGGGTCAATTAATAAATCAAATCATGTACTATGTGAATGCACAAAACTAAAACATTCATCTTTATCATTTACCTGCCCACATTTTTTTTTGGAATATGGTAACTATGTAATAAAATGGTTAATTTATGTTAACAAAGCAATACAAGTTACAAAGCATTAAAAAAAAAGCTCTTTGTGCATGAACAGGCGGTGGCGCAGTGCATAGAGCAGGGGTCCCCAAACTTTTTACACAGGGGTCAGTTCACTGTCCCTCAGACCATTGGAGGGCCGGACTATAAAAAAAACTATGAACAAATCCCTATGCACACTGCACATATCTTATTTTAAAGTAAAAAAAACAAAACGGGAACAAATACAGTATCTTTATTATATGCAGCTTAAGTGTCTGTTTGTCACCAATAGCTTATTGGTTGCTTGCGTAACTGTACTAGCCAATGGGGTGAAGTTGCCATGGCTGAACGGAAATTGAGCGGGTCAGGGGGAAGGTGAACATTTGTTTGCATTGGCAATTATCTGCTTTTGAAACAATTTAAGGCTGAATGCAAATTGAGCGTGTGTGTGGGGGGGGGAAGTGAACATTTGTTTGCATTGGCAATCATCTGTTTTACGTAAAAACTATGTCTTAATGTAATTTCTTTTAAGAATGCCTCCTAGAAAATACAGCACTGAAGAGGAGAGAAAAGGAGCTAAAGCTGCACAAAAACAGCTTTCCCGACAAAAAGAAACCACTGAGCAGAGAAAGACAAGGCTTGCTTCAGTCACAGAGCAAATGCGTCTTTCTTGGTGGCTCTTAAAAAATGTACCGCCAGTGGTTTCCTTCATTGCACTCTACTTTAAGCAATTAAGCAAGTAGAAGGGGGAAACCCCGTGGGGCACTAAGCAAAGGGGTGTCCTCGTCGCCTGCCCTGGGTAATTCAGTTTGAATTAGCAGACACCTTTGCACAAATCATTTTTTTTTAATTTTATTTTATTTATTCATTTTTTAGAGAGGAGAGAGAGGGAGAGAGAGAAACAGAGAGGGAGAGAGGGAAGAGAGAGAGAAGGGGGGAGGAGCTGGAAGCATGAACTCCCATATGTGCCTTGACCAGGCAAGCCCAGGGTTTCGAACAGGCGACCTCAGCATTTCCAGGTCAACGTTTTATCCACTGCGCCACCACAGGTCAGGCGCACAAATCATTTTAATTACAATTTATAATATCTAGAACAGCGGTCATTTCGTATGACCGCCGGGCTTTCTAGTTTAAAATAAAGAACAAGTAAATTTAAATCAACAAATTGACCAGTATTTCAATGGGAACTATGCTCCTCTCACTGACCACCAATGAAAGAGGTGTCCCTTCCGAAAGTGCAGCGGGGGACCAGATAAATGGCCTTAGGGGGCCGCATGCAGCCCGCAGGCCGTAGTTTGGGGACCCCTGGCATAGAGCATCGGACTGGAACACAGAGGGCCCAGGCTCAAAACCCCGAGGTCATTGGCTTGAGCACCGGCTCACCGGCTTGAGCATTGAGGTCGCTGGCTCAAGCGTGGGGATCAGAGACATGACCCCATGAATGCTGGCTTGAGCCCAAACGTCACTGGCTTGAGCAAAGGGTGACTCGCTCTGCTGTATCCCCCCATCAAGGCACATGTGAGAAAGCAATCAATGAACAACTAAGGTGCCGCAAGGAAGGATTGATGACTCTCATCTCTCTCCCTTCCTGTCTATCCCTATCTGTCCTTCTCTGTCTCTCTCTCTCTGTCTGTCACACACAAAAAAAGTGCTTTTGCACTGCTGCTGCTCTGAAAAGTCTGGTCTGATGCTCTGATAAGAATTTGATCTCTTGGGAAATCCAACACTTCGTTAGGTGTAAAAGTTCACTTACTACGTGTGTTTACCAAGTAAGAAAACATGCAAGATGAAGGAAAGATTCCTGAACATGGGAACTGAAGCTGCAATCAATTAATTGAAAATTTTGGAACCATTCATGGCTGAAGGGAGAAAAACCATGTTAATACACAGCTAATTACTAAAATTATAGTTTCTAAAATTCCTAAACACAAGGCTGCCAGCTTTCCTATTCCATAAAACAGAAAAAAATTGAGAAACCAATGGAAGAAAACATTAAAATATATTGATTTTCAAGCAAAACTGCAAGCAAAAAACCAAAAACAAACTGCAAGTAATGTGCATTCAAAATATAAATAGCAAGAGATTTTCATCAGAAAAAATTGTATTAGTATATGTTAATTTATGCAAACTAACTTGTGGAAGCTCTGTTAGGTGCTTTGTACTACATAAAAATCACTTTTGAATTAAGTTTGAGTTAAATAATAAAATCTCTCTATTTTCATTCAGTCATAATGCTTTCAGTACTCAAAGACTGTCTTAATGTTAAAGAAGCAGTTATCTTCAACTATATAGACCTCAATTAAGGCTTGTTCATCTAATTTGCTACCAAGAATAAGAGCACCCACCTCAACTATGGCAGAGCTGCTGAGTCTCTTAGGAAGACTTGGCCCCAAGCCTAAGAGGCAAAGGTACAAAGTCTCTCCTGAAATCAGTGTTCATGGATTTCCTATGCAGTCTTCCCCCTTTAAACTGTATCTTCACCACTCTTCTAATAATAGCTTTCTTTTTTCTGATTCTCTTCTCATTTATGGCTTTGATGCTCCAATATATTAAACAATTTTCACAACACAGCTTTTCTGCCTAACATCCACCTGGAAAGTTTTAGGGTATTTCTTTAATAGGTAATCTTGTTCAAAGAAGAAGGCCTCTTTCCTTAGACTCAATTAAACACCCACTGTTAAAAATAAAAACATAATTACAACCTCAACTTCTATCAGGAGAATATAGGGAAAGAACTACTACAGGTTCTTCCGTGTTCTTTATCTCCTGACTTTCCTCCTCGGTTTCCTCCTTCCTCATTTCCTTTCTCAATCCCTGCTCCCTACTTCCAAAAAAAAATTCTCACAGCTAAAGAATCTCGTTTTTAAAGCCAAAACATTTAGGGAGGGAAATAAGTACATGCTGTTTTTATCTTCAATTATTTTTGTTCCTCCGTCACTCAGGAAGTTATTCCGGCCGCCCTCCCAGAAGATGATGCGCTAAATACACACTGAAATAATAATCGTCCCCTAGCAAGTGGAATCGCGCACAAAAAACAAAACAAAACAAAACAAAAACGGGTACAGCGGGGAAGTGGGATGATAAAAGGTTCATTAGCCACAAATCACGAGATGGGAGAGAGAAGGAGGTGAAAAAAGGAGGTTGGAGAATGAGAACAAAAGTGAGAAGTGCAACACACACTCGCCAGATTTAACATCTCAAGAAAATAGGACCGGCCAGTGCGGCTCCAGCCCGGTCCCGAGGGACAAGGGGGTAGCCTCCCCTCCCCTCCCCCTCTGGGACAAAACTAACTCCCAGCCCCTCCGCCTCAGTCCCCGAGAGAGGCCTGGCGGGGCGCCGGCCCCTCGCACCTTTGCCGGGGCAGTTGGCGACAGCCTGGGTGTAAGCAAGGCCCGGATGGAGGTGAGCCGGACTAGGGCAGCGCCAAGAGTACGGATGGAGGGTCAGAGGCGGGCACCCGCGGGACTGGGGGCTCCGGCAAAGGACCCTTCCATCCTGGAATCCCCGGGACACCTCGCCGCCCTTCCAGAGCTAGGTCCCAGGAACCGGCTTCCGTCGCACACACCGCTCCTCACCTCACACTGCCTGAGCCTCGGTTCCCACCACAACCCGACCCGCAGCAGTGGCCACTGTCCGAGCCATTTTCCGCTCAGCTGCCTCAGCCGCCGCGGCGGACTCCGCGGCCAGCCAAGCGCACACGTCACTTCCGGTCAGGGCAGCACCGCCTTCCGCGCCCAGGCTTCTTGAGGATTGGCTGGTGCAGAAGGTCTACCTGAGGTAGCGGGCGGGGCTTGGGCGCGTCCTGGGAAGTGCCAGCTGGGGTGATGGCTAGTAGGGTCCGGCTACCCTCCGGGGAACGTTGAGTGGGCTCTGGACGTCTCTCCTCACATCCGGGATTCGGGGAGTGGGGCCTCGGTGGTCTCTGGCCGGGCCTCCCAAGCCCCGCCAACCAGTGAAGTGCTCTATTGTTGCCATGCCCTCTCCGGGGTCTCCGCGCTCGCCTCTATCCCGGCTGCAGCTTCCAGATTTGTGGTCATTGCCCCAGGCCGCGCAGAGATTAGTTTGTGATTGGAGACTGAAAGGAACAGCAAAACCAATCACTTCAACCAGCGTTTACCGATTCCTCACTTCGAATCGGGTGCTGTGGGGTGTGTGGTTAGTGACCCATAACATGGTTTGTGTAACGCTTTCAGAAGCGCTCTTTTAATCCTATCAACAGCCAGGTAAAGAAGATCATCCAGCTTCTTTTCTACGTTGCAAACTATCTTCACATACAATCTCCAGGATGATACCTTCCTCATTAGAACTAAGTGAGATCATGCTTCTAAAGCGTTTTGTCTTCAGTGTCAGATTAAAAAATTGCATAACCATGTCAAGCAGATAAGAAAATGATCCCCATTTACAGATAGTGTAGCTGGGGACCCTGTTCAGATTGGGTTCTGACTCCAATCCGTAGTATTACAACAGATTTTTCTTTCAACAGTAAGAGATCCGCTCCTTCCAGATATTCACAATCAAATGTGGTAGAGTGATTTGAACTGCAATTTTTTTTTAATTAGTGAGAAGGTTGTAAGAAAAGTATATACTTATCTCCAACACATAATGGGAAAGAAATCTGATATTTTTTCTTTTGGAGGGAAGATGGGGGATTGAGAGGATATGAAATGGATAAAGCACTCTAATTGCTGTAATAAACATGCCTACACCTCCCAGGAGATGAGATTAGATGGAGTTGCTATTCTGTGAGTTTAAAAGCAACTGTTATTCCTTGTAGCTGTGGCTACCAACTCTAGTTCACCCACCCTTCCCACGTCTAACTTCCCAAAACCCTCCAATCACACACACTTCCAGGCAGGCTTTACACACCATAGAAGAATGTCCCTTAGGAATTGTTTTAGTTTCACAGCATTGTTCTGCTTTATCTTCTCATCAAAGGAGGAATTTCTAGAATTGGCAGCTCTTCCATAGGATTAAAAGGAGGGGGGAAACCGATTTATCTTGGGTCTGGTTTCCTAGCTATTACTCCAGAACTGAGTGTGCCTTCAGATTAGAAAGAAGAGGCCTTGAGAGAACACTGTGTCTTCAGGGAAGATTAACTTTGACTTACTTGTATTTTTCTTCTATTCTTTGTATAAGAAATATCTTCCCTGGGTTTCAGCAGCAGAGGACCGTTGCTCAAGTGAGTTCCCTGTTGCAGTTCACACTTCATTATTTTCTATGGCTCTTGAATGGTCAGGGCTCTGATCCACCAGAAGGATCCCAATAAGAAGAAGAAAACCTTCCAATGTGTGAAGATGCAAGGCTATGTCCCAGATCTGTAACAGGACCCTCACCCAACCATGCTGGCACTCTGATCTCTGATTTCATGCCTCCAGATATGTGAGAAATAAATGTCTATTGTTTATGAGCAAAAAAAATAATAATTAAATAAGAAGAACAAGAAGAGAAAAAAAGTGAGTTTGGTGTTTCTCCAGATTCCAAAAGAACAGTATTTAAATTGCCAGGTATGAAGAATCTGGACTCTGCCCCAGCTGGATGGCTCAGTTGGTTGGAACATTGTCCCAATTTGCCAAGGTTGCAGTTCTACCAATGAATGCATTAATAAGTGGAACAACAAATTGATATTTCTCTCTCACACTCTACCCCCCCTCTCTAAAATTAATCAGTACATTTTTTTAATTTTAAAAAAATCTGAACTCCCTTAGCATATCTTATCTGTCTGACAATGGGCATATGAAGATGCATGTATAAACAGTAGAAACACAGACTTCCAAGATAAAGTGGATACTGGTGCTATCATTTGAAACCAAATAGAACATAGTCGGCAGCTGTTTCTCCTCTTTCCCTTTTCTCACTGGCTTCTGTCAATGTAAGAACATCCAAACCTATGGAGAATTTAATAGAAATTTATTTGAGCCAAATAGAATACACCTGGAAGCAAGATCTCAACAAACTGAGAAGACTGCTTCTTAAAACAAGTTTGCAGTTTCTTTTATGCAGTGGTGGGATTCAAATAATTTAACAGTAGGTTCTCTGCACTAATGATCAGTTTAAATATAAAAAAATGATATACTGAAAGATAATTTATTATTTCATGTATTTAATATATACTTAAATGAGAACAGTAAAAGGTATACAAAACTAAATTATGTTATAAGAAAGAGTTTAAAAATACTAATGGGGGCCTGACCTGTGGTGGCACAGTGGATAAAGCGTCAACCTGGAAACGCTGAGGTTGCCAGTTCAAAACCCTGGGCTTGCCTGGTCAAGGCACATATGGGAGTTGATGCTTTCTTCTCCTCCGCCCTTCTCTCTCTCTCTCTCTCTCTCTCCCCCCCCCCCGCTCTATAATGAATAAATAAAATTAAATAAATAAATAAATAAATAAAAATACTAATGGGGCCCTGGTCAGTTGGCTCAGCAGTAGACATCGACCCGACGTTGTGGAAGTCCTGGGTTTGATTACTAGTCAGGGCACACAGGAGAAGTGACCATCTGCTCCTCCTCCCCTTTCTCTCTCTCTCTCTCTTTTCTCTCTGTCTAGTCCCCTCCTGTAGCCATGGTTCAAGCAAGTTGGCCCTAGGCACTGAGGATGGCTCCATGGCCTCACCTCAGGTGCTGAAATAGCTCAGTTGCCGAGCAACAAAGCAGTGGCTGGAGATGGGCAGAGTATTGCCCTGCAGGGGCTTGCAGGGTAGATCCCGGGTCAGGGTGCATGTGGGAAACTGTCTGTCTCCCTACCTCTCTGCTTCTTTCTCACTTAAAAATATATACCATATTTTCCCATGTATAAGACACTCACATGTATAAGATGCACCTTAATTTGGGGGCCTAAAATTTAAAAAAATGTGTTACATAAAGTTACTAAACTCAAGTTTATTCATCATAAAATTCATACAACTTGGCCCTGGCCGGTTGGCTTAGTGGTAGAGCGTCAGCCTGGCGTGCGGAAGCCCCGGGTTTGATTCCCGGCCAGGGCACACAGGAGAGGCGCCCATCTGCTTCTCCACCCCTCCCCCTCTCCTTCTTCTCTGTCTCTCTCTTCCCCTCCCACAGCCAAGGCTCCACTGAAGCAAATATGGTCCGGGCGCTGGGGATGGCTCCATGGCCTCTGCCTCCGGCGCTGGACTGGCTCTGGTCGCAACAGAGCATCGCCCCGGATGGGCAGAGCATCGCCCCCTGGTGGGCGTGCCGGGTGGATCCCGGTTGGGCGCATGCGGGAATCTGTTGACTGTCTCCCCGTTTCCAGCTTCAGAAAAATACAAAAAAAAAAAAAAGAAAAAATTCATACAACTCCTCATCACTGTGAAAACTCCCATACATTAGCTTGTCCTCATCTGTATCTGATGACAAATCACTATTTTCATATATGTATTGCCTCGTCCTCAGTTCCATCTATAGCATTTGAAATGCCATAACCGCTGTGTAAGACGTACCCAATTTTTAGATCCCCCAATTTTTTTTTTCTGAAGTGAGAAGCAGGGAGGCAGAGAGACAGACTCCCGCATTTGCCCAACTGGGATCCACACAGCATGCCGACTAGGGGGCAATGCTCTGCCGATCTAGAGGATGGACTGCAACCGGAGCCATTCTAGCACCTGAGGCAGAGGCCATGGAGCCATCCTCAGTGCCCAGGCCAACTTTGCTCCAATGGAGCCTTGACTGTGGGAAGGGAAGAGAGAGAGAGAAAAGAGAAGGGGGAGGGTGGAGAAGCAGATGGGCCCTTCTCCTGTGTGCCCTGGCCCAGAATCAAACCCAGGACTTCCACATGCCAAGCTGACACTTTATCACTGAGCCAACTGGCCAAGGCCAGACCCCAAGTTTTTCCAAAAACAATGCATCTTATACACTGGGAAATATGGTATATTAATGAAAAATATTAAATAATAGCTGACAAAAAGCAACAAAACTGTTATTTAACTTATTTCTATATTGCTTCTTGATTGGCAACCTCACTTGCAATTATTTTTCACCTATGGATGGAATGAACATTACTACGGGCATTTAGAATATGCTATTGTGGACCGGGCAGTGGCACAGTGGATAGAGCGTCAGACTGGGATGCGGAAGACCCAGGTTCAAGATCCCGAGGTTGCCAGCCTGAGCGAGGGCTCATCTGATTTGAGCAAAAGCTCACCAGCTTGAGCCCAAGGTTACTGGCTAGAGCAAGGGGTTACTCGGTATGCTGAAGGCCCATATGAGAAAGTCAAGGCACATATGAGAAGGCAATCAATGAATAGCTAAGGTGTTGCAATGCACAATGAAAAACTAATGCTTGAGGCCCTGGCCGGTTGGCTCAGTGGTAGAGCGTCGGCCTGGCATGTAGAAGTCCCTGGTTCGATTCCTGGCCAGGGCACACAGGAGAGGCGCCCATCTGCTTCTCCACCCCTCCCCCTCTCCTTCCTCTCTGTCTCTCTCTTCCCCTCCCGCAGAGAGGCTCCACTGGAGCAGGGATGGCCCAGGCGCTGGGGATGGCTCCTTGGCCTCTGCCCCAGGCGCTAGAGTGGCTCTGGTCGCAACAGAGCGACGCCCCGGAGGGGCAGAGCATCGCCCCCTGGTGGGCAGAGCGTCGCCCCCTGGTGGGCAGAGCGTCGCCCCCTGGTGGGCGTGCCGGGTGGATCCCGGTCGGTCGGGCGCATGCGGGAGTCTGTCTGACTGTCTCTCCCCATTTCCAGCTTGGCCATGTATCCCAGCCTGAATACTTGATCAGGCCAGGGGCCCTGTGATGCACAGAGAGCTGGAAGTACTGTCAGCAGCACATCCTGAGAAGAAAGCACATTATGTTGGACTGCTTCCTCCTCTATAGCTCCTGGATGTGCTTGTAAGCACCTGTCTTGGCTTACCTGATAGTTGCGGCCAGATGGAAAGGAAAGACCAATTTAGCATTTCCTTAAAGTATGTAACTTTATGAACCTTGGCAATAGTTTAACATATCTCCTTTCAATAATGTCAGCTCATAAGTTCCTTCACTTAATTTAAGTCCAGCTTAAATGCACTGTGATGCATGAGGAAAGTAAACACTGAAAAATGGGTTTTGCCAGGGAGCCTTAAAGAACTGAGAAGTCACTTTGGATTGCCCATAGCAGTGACAATTCATTTAATTTACAACCATTGTCTACCTGTACAATATACCTTATAGGATTTTCATCACTTATTTCACAATGCTTGCCATGCAATTTCACATAAAAGACAAATCTTTGGGGGTATTCCCGGGACCCTTCTAGAACAGTGCTAAACTATTCCTACATATATTAAGACAGGGGTCCCCAAACTTTTTACACAGGGGGCCAGTTCACTGTCCCTCAGACTGTTGGAGGACTGGACTATAAAAAAAACTATGAACAAATCCCTATGCACACTGCACATATCTTATTTTAAAGTAAAAAAACAAAACGGGAACAAATATAGTATTTAAAATAAAGAACAAGTAAATTTAAATCAACAAACTGGCCAGTATTTCAATGGGAACTATGCTCCTCTCATTGACCACCAATGAAAGAGGTGCCCCCTCTGAAAGTGCAGCGGGGGTCCAGATAAATGGCCTCAGGGGGCCACATGCGGCCTGCAGACCGTAGTTTGGGGACCCCTGTATTAAGATTTTAACCTTTAAAAACTCAATTTCTAATGAAAACTAAGATATCAAAATTTTGAAGACATTTATAAATTTAAGTTCTTTTACTGGCAAATACATTTCACAATTTTAGAAACATACATGTTGTCACCAAGGTGCCAGAACTTTCATTAACAGATAAGACAAAAGTAGGAAAACCTATGTTCAGTGATTAATGATTTTTTTTTTTTTGGTAAACCCAGGTAAAATAAAGCATGTCTGTTTTACTTAAATCAATGGTTCTCAACTTTTTGAAGTCGGGGCGCATTTAAAATCCTACAAATAATTGTAGGTGCACTATATACAAATTTCTGAGAAATATGTTATTATAATTAAGTCAAATATTAAAGAAAAAAAATAAAGTCCAAGCATGCTTTTATGGCAATTAAATAAAATAAATATGACAAAATTAAATTTATTCTGACATTAAAAAACATTTTTTATGTTACATTTTTTTAGTTATGCTTTTTAGAATTTGTAAAAAAGAGGGGTTAAAAAATAAAAAGACGCATCGCCCCCTGGTGGGCAGAGCATGCCGGGTAGATCCCGGTCGGGCGCATGTGGGAGTCTGTCTGACTGTCTCCCCCCGTTTACAGCTTCAGAAAAATACAAAAATAAATAAATAAATAAATAAAAATAAAAAGACAACAAAAAATTATCTTTTTATATATATAGATACATTCTTAGTAAGATTTAGTAAATTTGGTAGGTCCCAGCGCAAATGTGTCAAGTGTTTTCATTCTTGTGTTTTGAGAAGCATGAGCCTGATGTGTCCTAGTTATTTCTTCAATATTTGGGCATATATTTGAAAGGCAAACTTTCATTTCCTCATCAATACATTAAAGAATTTCTCTCTTTATACTCTTAATTATGTTCAGTGCAGAAAACCCCCACCATACATATCATCTTAACTTGACACCAAACAAAGGATAAAAGAAACTTGCCTCCAGTCTTCCCGGGGAACATGGGGGGTAGTGTAAACAATCCAGCACCACAGTTTAACAGCCTTTTGCAACCTAATTAGGCAAGTGAGGTGGGGGGTTGGGCAGACTGTCAGTTTACAGCCAATTCCCCACACCTCTGCCCCCCAAAATCTAAACTCCAAAAACCCTTTTGGTTTTTTGGTCCCCAACAGGCACATATTTCTCTGGAATACCATAGAGTGCACCTGGAAATCTTCTAGGGCGCACCAGTGCACCCTAATGCACACTTTGAGAACCACTGACTTAAACCAACAAACTTAAGCTAGGTTTTATTTACTAAGGATTAATCTTAGATTGTATAACTTGAAAAGCAAGGTTAGTTTCATTATTTCCAAGAATTTATTTATATTTTTAGATTTTATTTATTGATTTTGAGAGAGAGAGAGAGAGAAGTTGGAGGAGAAGCGGGAAGTATCAACTTGTAGTAGTTGCTTTCTATATGTACCTTAATCGGGCAAGCCCAGGGTTTTGAACTGGTGACCTCAGTGTTCCAGGTCCATGCTTTATCCACTGCACCACCACAGGTCAGGCCAAGAATTTTAGAATAACCAAATCCTTACAAGTGCTTGCCTTTAAATTATTTTTAACAAAACCATCCAAAAATTATCTTTTTTTTTCTTTTTTGGGGGTTTGTGTGATAGAGACAGAGAGAGACAGAGAGAGGGACAGATAGGAAGGGAGAGAGAAGAGAAGCATCAATTCTTTGTTGCAGCACCTTAGCTGTTCATTGATTGCTTTCTCATATGTGCCTTGACCGGGGGGCTATAGCAGAGCGAGTGACCCTTTGCTCAAGCCAGTGACCTTGGGCTCAAGCTGGTGAGCCTTGCGCAAACCAGATGAACCTGCACTCAAGATGGCAACCTCAGGGTTTCAGTTCAATGCTCTACCTAGTATGCCACCACCTGGGCAGGCCAAAATTTATCTTATATTTACAACATACATATATAAACCAACATAGATAGACATGTCAAACAGTCCTTTTAGCCATGAGAAAAACTCAGTAGTTTATAAAAGAAAGATTGGATCTAGGTCCCTGGCTGGTGGTTCAGTGGATAGAGTGTTGGCCTGGCATATGGACATCCCAGGTTCAATTCCTGGTCAGGGCACACAGGAGAAAGGACCATTTGCTTTTCCACCTCTCCCCATCTCCTTTCTCTCTCTCTCTCTCTCTCTCTTCCCCTTCCACAGTGTTGTAGTAATATAATATTATAGTATTAAATATATAGAAATATAAAAAAATATGGAAGATATAAAAAAGTAATTAAGATATAATATTAAAATTAATTAAGGAAATTAAATAAAATTATGCCATCTGGATAGGAATTAATATAGTGAGTGCAGATGTGATAAACAGACTGACTTCCGAGCAGGGCCCAGTTAGTGTGTGTGTGAAGTTATACATAGATAAGAAGTGGCTTGATGTCATAACTTTGTAAGTTAATGTAAATAAGAACATCTTAAAAAGTGGTTTGATGTAAACATTTCAGTAGATTAGCATAAAAGGGGTCCCCTGGGAGGAACTCCCAAAAAGGTGGTTTGAGGTGATAATCCTGTAGATTGACACCTGTTAGAAGACGTTGGCCATAAAAAGTACTAAAGCTGAGGGGCCCCCTGCTGCAGTAGTCGCCCAGACTCCAACGTGAATGTGAACTGTCTCCATGCCGCTGTGAGCTCTGACCAAAGACAGCCGAGAGGAGCACGCTGACAGACCTCCTTAAGATGTCTCAGGCACGCCAAAAGGATTTGTGAGTAATAAATTGCCTGTGTGATTCTTGCAACTAACTCTGTGTGTCAGTCTTGTGCTTTTCCTCCGGTGGCAGTTAGTGTCAGCACTGATTAGTAATATCCTCATAGCCGCCTCAAGAGTCATCTTGAAGAGGCTGCCAGCCTGCTGATAAGCAGGAGTGTCCCACCACATGAGGAAGTCGAATCAGGGACACCTGATCAACGTAGAGCTTGGGCTCTACTGGGACAAACAGCCATGGCTCAAATGGTTTGAGCGCATTGCTGGATGGGGAGGATGGCTCTGTAGAGCCTCCACCTCAGGCACTAAAAATAGCTCAGCTGCAAGCATGGCCCCAGATGGAGTTGCCCAGTGGATCCCAGTCGGAGTGCATGTGGGAGTCTGTCTCTCTATCTCTCCTCCTCTCACTTAGAAAAGAAGAAAGGAAAGAATAATTGAATCCGTATTTAGCCCTGGAGGGGCTTATATTTGTCCTTGACATATCAAGTTTCAAATGACCTCCCTGTTTAAATAACCATAGCCTTTTTAAAAAAACAAACAAACACATTTTATTTATTCATTTTAGAGGAAGCAGGAAGAGAGAGAGAGAGAAGGGAGAGAAGCAGGAAGCATCAATTCCCATATGTGCTTTGACCAGGCAAGCCCGAGGTTTCAAATCGGCAACCTGAGCATTCCAGGTTGACGCTTTATCCACTGCACCACCACAGGTCAGGCAAGGATAGCCATTTTTAATACCTCAAGGAATTGGCTGGACATTTAAATGACATCATATGTTGATTTGTTTATCTAAATCCTCATTTTGAAGTTTAGAGAGACCAATTAAATATGTTTTTCATTCATTCTGCCTAATTTTTTATTTATTCATTTTTTTTTTTTTTAGAGAGGAGAGGGAGAGACAGAGACAGAGAGAGAGAGAAGAAGAGACAGAGAGAGAGAAGTGGGGGAGGAGCTGGAAGCATCAACTCCCATATGTGCCTTGACCAGGCAAGCCCAGGGTTTCGAACCGGCGACCTCAGCATTTCCAGGTCGACGCTTTATCCACTGCGCCACCACAGGTCAGGCAAGGATAGCCATTTTTAATACCTCAAGGAATTGGCTGGACATTTAAATGACATCATATGTTGATTTGTTTATCTAAATCCTCATTTTGAAGTTTAGAGAGACCAATTAAATATGTTTTTCATTCATTCTGCCTAATTTTATAGCTGGCTTTTCTAACTGTGCACATAAAAGATTAATTTAAAAGTATAAAAGGAGCAGTATGGCATTTCCTCAAAAAATTAAAAATGGAACTGCCTTTTCACTCAGCTATCCCACTTTTAGGAATATATCCTAAGAATACCAAATCACTGATTCAAAAAAGATATGCACCCCCATGTTTATTGCAGCATTATTTACAATAGCCAAGATCTGGAAACAGCCCAAGTGTCCATCAGTGGACGAGTGAATTAAAAAGCTTCGGTACATATACACAGTGGAATACTATGTAGCCGTGAAAAAGAAGAAAATGTTACCCTTTGCAATGGCATGAATGGACCTGAGGATTTTTTTTTTTTTTTTGTATTTTTCTGAAGCTGGAAACGGGGAGAGACAGTCAGACAGACTCCCGCATGCACCCGACCAGGATCCACCCGGCACGCCCACCAGGGGCGAGGCTCTGCCCACCAGGGGGCGATGCTCTGCCCCTCCAGGGCATCGCTCTGCCATGACCAGAGCCACTCTAGCGCCTGGGGCAGAGGCCGAGGAGCCACCCCCAGTGCCCGGGCCATCTTTGCTCCAATGAAGCCTTGGCTGCGGGAGGGGAAGAGAGAGACAGATAGGAAGGAGGGGGGTTGTGGAGAAGCAAATGGGCGCTTCTCCTATGTGCCCTGGCCGGAAATCGAACCCGGGTTCCCCACACGCCAGGCCGACGCTCTACCGCTGAGCCAACCAGCCAGGGCCTGGACCTGAGGATTATTATGCTAAGGGAAATAAGCCAGGCAGAGAAAGAAAAAAATCATACGGTCTCACTTATATGTGGAATCTAATGAACAAAGTGATCTGAGGAACAGGATAGAGGCAGAGACAGGGTCACAGGGAGCAAAGGGACAGCTGTCAGAGGGGAGGGGGATGAGGAGATGGGATCAGAGAAGCTGAAGGGATTAGTGAAATTATATATACATAACACACAGATACAGATAACAGGACAGCAAATCCCAGAGGGAAGGGGGTAGGGAATTAGGGGGAGGGGGGGCAAAGGTGGTATAATGGGGGACACAGGGGTAGGGGTGAGGGTGTTATATTGAGTGGGGACACTTGAATTCATGTTAACACAATAAATTAAAATTAATAATAAAAAAATTATAAAAGGGACCCTGGCTGGATAGCTCAGTTGTTTAGAGCATCGCCTGGAAGCACAGATATTGCCAGTTTGATCCCCAGTCGGGGGATATACAGGAGCAGATTGATGTTCCTGTCTCTCTTGTGCTCTCCCATCCTCTCTCTAAAAATAAAATAAAAAATATAAAAGGGTCCTCATTTTGGACATTGTAGTACTGTATTAATGGGGCCTGACTGTTATGGGGCTTGTTGGCATCAAGGGGCACAATTTCCCATATTAATTTTAAGTTTTTCTGGCCCTGCTTGTTTTGCTCAGTGGGTAGAGCATCAGCCTGGTGTGCAGACATCCTGGGTTCAATTCCCAGTCAGGGCAAACATGAAAAACTTCTCTTCCCCTCCTTCTGCTCCTTCTCTCTCTCTTCTCCTCTCACATCCAGTGGCTCAATTGGTTTGAGCTTTGGCCCCAGGCACTGAGGATGGCTCAGTTGGTCCAAGTGCATCAACCTCAGGTGCAAAAAGTAGCTTGGTTGATTCACACATCAGCCCCAATGGGGATTGCCAGGTGGATCCTGGTTGGGGTATATGCTGGATCCTGGTTGGGGTACATGTCTCACTATCTCCCCTCTTCTCACTTAAAAAAGAGAAAAAGAAAGAAAAGAAAAGAATTCTAAGTTTTCCTTTGAGATCTGTAGAGTCCAAACAAACTTCTAGGGAAAACCATCACTTATGTGCTAGTCTCTGAATAATCCAAGTGCAGTAACTATTCCTATAGTACTGTTGCAGGAAAATGACCCCGACAAAGGAGACACTCAGACAACTTAATTAATGGAGGAAGGAGAATTTATTAATAGCTGGCGGAGCACATGAGACTAGTAGCACCAAAGCACAAGCTCTCTGAATTAGATTTTTCTTACAGGTTATATACCTTTACAGTATCTTCTAAGCAATGGACATGTGATTCCTTTGTTTAAGGTTTCCCAGGATTCAAGGAGAGGAAAGGGAGAGTTTTGGTGGGTCAGCAAGGAGAAAGGGGTTTCTAGATCACTGGCTGTATCTACATACAGATCCTGCTTTCCTTGCTTTGTGTTGCAAGCGGCTCTAAGCAACCGTTTAGAGAACTATGGGATGTAATTAATTTATAATCAGCTGACTTAGTTATCCCTGCTGGGATAACTTGTATTATTACAAGTTATCCTTTTCCTTGTATTCTTCTGGTTTCTCCCCTCTCAAATAAGAAAGGAGGTTTGCTTCCTCCTCAGTACTGCTTCTTGCCCTACAGGAAATTTTTCTCAGGCAACTCCACAAAGTTTCTTAGTCACTTAATAATACCTGACTTGTGGTGGCACAGTGGAAAAAGTGTCCACGTGGAATGCTGAGGTCACCGGTTCAAATCCCAGGGCTTGCCCAGTCAAGGTACATACAGGAAGCAACTACTACAAGTAGATACTTCCCGCTTTCCACCCCTTTCTCACTCTTCCTCTCTTTCTTTCTTTCTCTCTCCTTCTCTCCAGAAATCAATAAAAAAATAAAAATAAAAAAGGAATACCTGAGCAAGGGCCAGAAAGAGCTTTCCTGAAACTGACACTTTCCAAGGCATAGGCCCTTCCTGCAGGGTGAATGCACTCTAGGGTATCCTGCCCTTCACAAAGAAAAGAGAACTCGCCCCTGGGTTCCTGCCAGTTTCCCTGGGATTGGTCACATGACTGCACTACACACCTTACAGCACTCATCTCCACCACTCCAGATTCAGGAATCTGAACAACTGTTGTCACACCACTGGCTAGTTGGGTTGGGGAAGCAAGTGTCCTTTCTCTTCCAGAGCCAAAGTGAGTTTACTTTGTCATTTAACCAGCAAAGATTTTGTATAGACTTTTATTAAGCAATTTAAAAAGCTGAAATTAAAGGCAGCAACTCATTTTCCCCCTTTCCCTGGTTTATCTCAACTTTAATCCATCCTGAGGGTTTTCTAAGAACAGCTCTAATAAAGTCACAGATCTGCTACTTAAAGCAAGAAGACCCAGGATTCCAAGAGACTTACCCAATTCACCCCATATGAAGTGCATAGCCAGTGGGGCACAGTGGGCCCATGCTTGTACCTAGCACTACATCAGGGTCTACAATGTGGTCCTAGATGGGCTCCTACAGAATCCTGCTGGCTATGCCAAATAAATTTTGATTTAAGAAATGTTGAAACCTATAGAGAATTCTTTAAGAATTTATTTGAGACAAAACTGGTGATAATGCCAAGAAGCAAGATCTCCAATGCTTCTGGAGCATGACAGTGTCACAGTTTCTTTTATGCAGTGAAATTAAAGAAGGAGCTAAGGAAGATTATGTGAGGGTGAGAGAAAGCAAGGTGGGAGTTGGATTAAAGGATAGTTAACAGGATTACTGCTTTTTTGCTTATTTCAAAGGTTTGGAAACCTAGATGCACAAAAACAATGGACAGGACTTGCTTAAGGCAACGATAAACATTTTACTAAAGAAGTTTTGTGCCTGGGACATATCAGACTATCCACCATTATCAGAAAGGACAAGAGTCTCAAGGTATGGGAGGTTCTTACTAAATGTTATTTTTGCTAAATGTTAAAATGTAGCCTAGCCTGACCTGGTGGTGGCGCAGTGGATAGAGCGTCGGACTGGGATGCGGAAGGACCCAGGTTCGAGACCCCAAGGTCGCCAGCTTCAGTGCGGGCTCATCTGGTTTGAGCGAGGCCTACCAGCTCGAGCCCAGGGTCGCTGGCTCCAGCAAGGGGTTACTCGGTCTGCTGAAGGCCCACAGTCAAGGCACATGTGAGAAAGCAATCAATGAACAACTAAGGTGCTGCAACGCACAATGAAAAGCTAATGATTGATGCTTCTCATCTCTCTCTGTTCCTATCTGTCTGTCCCTGTCTGTCCCTCTCTCTGACTCACTCTCTGTCTCTGTAAAATATATAAATAAATAAAATGTAGCCTAGTATTTTGCAGATGCATTTGTAAACAAGATGAGCTTGATAAGAACCCAACTGAGCCTGACCAGGCGGTGGCACAGTGGATAGAGCGTCAGACTGGGATGCAGAGGACCCAGGTTCGAGACCCCGAGGTCTCCAGCTTGAGCGCGGGCTCATCTGGTTTGAGCAAAAGCTCACCAGCTCCAGCAAGGAGTTACTCGGTCTGCTGAAGGCCCACAGTCAAGGCACATATGAGAAAGCAATCAATGAACAACTAAGGTGTTGCAACGCACAACAAAAAACTAATGATTGATGCTTCTCATTTCTCTCTGTCCCTGTCTATCCCTCTCTCTGAATCACTCTCTGTCTCTGTAAAAAAAAAAAAAATAAAGAACCCAACTGGATAAGTGTAGCCAACTGAAAAGAAGAAATCAACAAGTAAAACCTAGCTATTTAGCTCAGTTGGTTAGAGAATTATCCTATATGCCAAGGTTGCAGGTTCAATCCCTGGTCAGGGCATGTACAAGAAGTAACCAGTGTATGTGTAAACAAGTGGAATAATAAATAAACAAAAAAAATTTAAACATGTTATTAACCAAATAATGTATTTAAATAATGGCCAAGCCTTTATTTATTTATTTATTTATTTACAGAGACAGAGAGAGAATCAGAGAGAGGGATAGATAGGGACAGACAGATAGGAACGGAGAGAGATGAGAAGCATCAATTATCAGTTTTTCATTGTGACACCTTAGTTGTTCATTGATTGCTTTCTCATATGTGCCTTGACCGTGGGCCTTCAGCAGACCGAGTAAGCCCTTGCTCGAGCCAGCGACCTTGGGTCCAAGCTGGTGAGCTTTGCTCAAACTAGATGAGCCCACGCTCAAGCTGGTGACCTCAGGGTCTCGAACCTGGGTCCTCCGCATCCCAGTCCGACGCTCTATCCACTGTGCCACTGCCTGGTCAGGCTATGGCATTATTTTTAAGAAAGGAAAGATAACTATTTGCTTCTATGCTGAGGATATGTGTTATTATCACTCAGCAGGTTCTGAATTTTTCTGTATAATTATTGTTAGAAAGCATGGCTTGTATAAGCTCTTCTTACATTCAGATATTGTTTGTGGTAGCTATCCTCCAATATTTAATAGCTTTATTGACAAGAGATTTATATAGCACATAAACTATGCACTTATCTAGAAAGCAAATTTTATTTTATTTTATTTTATTTATTTGTGTGTGTGACATAGAGACAGAGACTGACAGAGGGACAGATAGAGATAGACAGACCAGAGGGAGAATGATGAGAACCATCAATTCTTCGTTGCGGCACCTTAGTTCATTGATTGCTTTCTCATATGTGCCTTGACTGGGGGGCTGCAGCAGATCGAGTGACCCCTTGCTCAAGTTGCGACCTTGGGCTCAAACTGGTGAGCCTTGCTCAAAGGAGATGAGCCCACGCTCAAGCTGACGATCTTGCAGGGTTTTGAACCCTGTCCTCCGTGTCCCAGTCTGATGCTCCATCCACTGCACCACTGCCTGGTCAGACTTTTATTTTTTGAAAAGACTTTATTGATTTTAGAGAGAATATAAGGGGAGAGAGAGAGAAGGGTGAGGGGAAGAGCAGGAATCATCAGTTTGTAGTAGTTGCTTCTTATATGTGCCTTCTTTTTTTGTTTTGTTTTTACACGGACAGAGAGAGTCAGAGAGAGGGATAGATAGGGACAGACAGACAGGAATGGAGAGAGATGAGAAGCATCAATCATCAGTTTTTCTTTGTGACACCTTAGTTGTTCATTGATTGCTTTCTCATATGTGCCTTGACCACGGGACTTCAGCAGACTAAGTAACCTCTTGCTCGAGCCAGCGACCTTGGGTCCAAGCTGGTGAGCTTTTTGCCTAAGCCAGATGAGCCCACGCTCAAGCTGGCAACCTCAGGCCTCGAACCTGGGTCCTCGGCATCCCATTCTGACACTCTATCCACTGCGCCACCGCCTGGTCAGGCTTATATGTGCCTTCTTGGCCCAGCAAGCCCAGGGTCTTGAACCAGTGACCTCAGCATTTCAGGTTGACACTTTATCCAGTGTGCCATCACAGGTAAGGTAAAAAAGTAATTAAAAAAAAAATTTATTATTGTCTGACCTATGGTGGCACAGTGGTTAAAACGTCAACTAGGAATGCTGAGGTTGCCTGTTCAAAACCCCTGGCTTTCCTAGTCAAGACACATATAGGAGTTGATGCTTCCTGCTCCTCCGCCCTTCTCTCTCTATCTCCCTCCTTCTCACTCTCTCTCCCCCTCTGCCCTCTCTAAAATGAATAAAATTTTTAAAAATTTTATTTATTTATTCATTTTTTTAGAGAGGAGAGAGAGAGAGAGAAGTGGGGGGATAAGCAGGAAGCATCAACTCTCATATGTGCCTTGACCAGGCAAGCTCAGGGTTTCAAACCAGCAACCTCAGCATTCCACGTCCCCGCTCTATCTACTGCGCCACCACAGGTCAGTAAGTAAGTAATTAAAAAAAAAAATCGTTCCATTTATTTGACAGAGAATGAGAGAGAGAGAGAGAAAGAAAGAGAGGGAGGAGAAGAGAGAGAAAGAGAAGCATCAACTTGTTTCACTTCACTGTTCCGTTTGCTTCTCGTAGATGTCTTGATGGTGGTGGTGGTGGTGGGGGTAGAACCTGCAATCTCTGGCTCACTGGGACAATACTTTTTTCCCTGAGCCATCCAGCCAGGACCTAAAAAGCAATTTTTAAACTAATTTATTAATTAAGGTATTCTCTTAACTAACAGAGGCTAGAATGATCTTGACCACTTGTATGTGGAAGAACATGGGGCTTGAGTGATTATTTGTCTATGTATTTAGGTGGGTAGATCTATGGAAAGTCTTAGGCCCACTTTCAAATGACAATTGGATGGACTTCCTTTCAAGCTATCACACTGTTTGTTAGACTCCTTACTTTTCTCAGTGTCAGTCCTACCTTTAGCTCTGTTGACTGTCCAAACAACTAGTTAAAAGTAAAGGTAGTTAATAGTAATAGCTAATAGTAAAGATAATTTCCATTCTAGTTTCTTGTGAGTGAAGCAATTTCAAATTCTTTACTGCATATTTATCAAAAGCTCAGGTGAAAGAAGTAATATTCATTGAAGATTACTTGCCCTGGCCGGTTGGCTCAGTGGTAGAGCGCCAGCCTGGTGTGCAGGAGTCCCGGGTTTCATACCCAGCCAGGGCACACAGGAGAAGCGCCCATCTGCTTCTCTACCCCTCCCCCTCTCCTTCCTCTCTGTCTCTCTCTTCCTCTCCCGCAGCCAAGGCTCCATTGGAGCAAAGTTGGCCTGGGTGCTGAGGATGGCTCTGTGGCCTCTGCCTCAGGTGCTGGAATGGCTCTGCTTGCAACAGAGCAATGCCCCAGATGGGCAGAGCATAGCCCCCTGGTGGGCATGCCGGGTGGATCCCGGTCCAGCACATGTGGGAGTCTGTCTGACTGCCTCCCCGTTTCCAGCTTCAGAAAAATACAAAAAGAAAAAAAAAACCTAAAAAAAAAAAAGATTACTTAAAGAATATGTAATGTATCCATTTCTCTAGACATTCTAAGTGTTATCTCTGATTTATAGCTGCTAGAATTAAGCTCCGTAGCTGCACTGCCTCAGGACCCTTGTGGGATTGCTTTTACTGAGTTGCATTTTGGCTTTATATATTGAAGTTAGTTTGAGAGATGGTCTTAGGAGTCCTGGCCGGTTGGCTCAGCGGTAGAGTGTTGGCTGGCATATGGAAGTCCCGGGTTCGACTCCTAGCCAGGGCACACAGGAGAAGCGCCCACCTGCTTCTCCACCCCTCCTCCTCTCCTTCCTCTCTATCTCTCTCTTCCCCTCCTGTAGCCAAGGTTCCATTGGAACAAAGTTGGGCGGGGCGCTGAGGGTGGCTCTATGGCCTCCACCTCAGGCGCTAGAATGGCTCTGGTTGCAATGGAGCAAAGGCCCCGATGGGCAAAGCATCGCCCCCTGGTGGGCATGCCAGGTGGATCCCAGTCGGGCGCATGCAGGAGTCCCTCTGCCTCCCCGCTTTCTCAGAAAAATTTCAGAAAAATGCAAAGATAGAGAGAGAGAGAGAGAGAGAGAGAGGTGGCCCTAGAAATCTGTTGTAATTATTGTAGGAATATTGTTAAAGACTTTGACCAATGTGTCATAGAGTGACTTAATAAAGGAACGTTTCTCTCAGATCTTTTTTTTTTTTTTTTCATTTTTCTGAAGCTGGAAACAGGGAGAGACAGTCAGACAGACTCCCGCATGCGCCCGACCGGGATCCACCCGGCACGCCCACCAGGGGCGGTGCTCTGCCCCCCAGGGGGCGATGTTCTGCCCATCCTGGGCGTCGCCATATTGCGACCAGAGCCACTCTAGTGCCTGAGGCAGAGGCCACAGAGCCATGCCCAGCGCCCGGGCCATCTTTGCTCCAATGGAGCCTTGGCTGCGGGAGGGGAAGAGAGAGACAGAGAGGAAAGCACGGCGGAGGGGTGGAGAAGCAAATGGGCGCTTCTCCTATGTGCCCTGGCCGGGAATCGAACCCGGGTCCTCCGCACGCTAGGCCAATGCTCTACCACTGAGCCAACCTGCCAGGGCTTCTCTCAGATCTTAATACCAAGGAGCTACTTTTCTCTTAAGAACCATTTAATTTTTATCATAAAGACACTGAATTTCATAACTGTTCATATTTTCCTGATGCTTTCTTTCTTCTTCAGAATCAAATATGCAGCCCAGATAAAGCTATTATTTAAAAGTGTGTAATATGCATTTTTGTAAGCCAATCCTAATAGTTAACTTTATTTTCCTTCTATTTGCTTTTACTTCTGAGCTTGACCTCAGTTGCTTAACTTATTCATTCCCTGTTATATTTCTGTAAGTTGCTTTAAATCCTTTTGGGAACATGTAAACTTTATATGTTTGAAAATGTATTTGCATTTTTTTGTTTATTTTTGTGGCAGACACAGAGAGAGAGATACAGAGAGAGGGACAGAGAGAGAGAGAGGGAGAGAGATGAGAAGCATCAATTCTTCATTGTGGCATTTTAGTTGTTCATTGACAACTTACTCATATGTGCCTTGACCAGGAGGCTACAGCAGACTGAGTGACCCCTTGCTCAATCTAGTGACCTTGAGTTCAAGCTGGTGAGTTGTGTTCAAACGACATGAGCCCGTGCCAGAGCTCAAGCAGGCGACCTTGGGGTTTTGAACCTGGGTTCTCTGTATCCCAGTCTCATGCTCTATCCACTGCACCACTGCCTGATCAGGCTGCATGTATATGTTTAAAGTAATGCACAAGTGTTTACAATAACAAACAAAAGATTTTGAGTTAGATGTTTCCTTAAATACTATTATTGAACATTTTTTATGAAAGCAAATCTTGCATTGGAATTCATGTTTGATTCTTTCCTTATACTCACTGCTTCTAATATTTGTCCAAGCCATAATGCAGACCCCTTTCAACACTTGTATTTTCTTAAGCTTTTCCCCACGCCTTTTACTCCTTACTGCTAGGTCTTTCTCCCAGGACCTCAGACCCTGCTGTTCTCTCAGCCTGCAATGTTCTTCCTGACAAGCTCCTTCTTGATGGCTCCACAGAGAAGCCTCCTGATCCCCATTCTCTCTAGAGCTGATGTTTGTCCTCTACCCACCCCACCTTATTATTCTCCTTCATAGTGCCCTGCTTTTCTTCCTCATAGCGCCACCTTCTGTCTTCATTTTATAAATTCACTTGCTATTTATCTTTCTCTTTTAGAGAAGACGAACTTGCGATGGAAAGTACTGTATTGTGCTTCTGTGGACAAGTCCTGCTGGGGGTGAGGACGACGGAGATGCAAAGACCTGACTCCAGGGACCAGGTTCAGTGACGCAGATCCACTTTATTCAGGAAGTAAGCTAGCTTATATACACGGGTTCAGCCTATAGGGTGTTACAGCATGTTCCTCAAAGCCAATGGCTGAAAAGATCAGGGAGCTGTGTGGTTGGCGCTAGGTCACTTCCTTAAAGCGGGCGAGCTCCCTTCCTGGGTGTGCCCAGAAGGCTTCTGGGAGCTGGAGTATTCTCACAGCATTGCATCAGCCACAGCTGCTAGGAATGCGCTCTGCGCTCCACCCACATGCTTCATCTAGTTTGTTTGTTTGTTTTAATTACTTGGACCTGGCTGGTTAGCTCAGTTGGTTAATAGTGTCATTCCAAAACAATAAGGTTGCGGGTTCGATCCTCGGTCAGGGCACACATGGGAAGCAAGCAATAAATGCATGACTGAATGAAACAGCAAATAAGTGCTTCTCTTCCCCCTGCCTCCTCTCTCCCTTCCACTCTCTTTCTCCCTGTAAATTAATCAATACATAAAAACAAATTAGCCCTTGGCTGGATGGCTTAGTTGGAGTGCTGTCCCTGAGCCCACAGGTTGCTGGTTCGATTCCCTGGTCAGGGCACATATGGGAGCAGCTCAATGTTCTTGTCTATCTCTCCCTGCATTTTTTTTTTTAAAAAAATATTACTTACTGATTGATTTCAGAGAGAGAGACAGGGAGAGAGAGTGAGAGAAATATCGATTTGTTGTTCCACTTATTCATGCATTCATTGGTTGATTCTTTTTTTTTTTTTTCCTGAAGTTGGAAACGGGGAGGCAGTCAGACAGACTCCCACATGAGCCTGACCGAGATCCACCCGGCATGCCCACCAGGGGGCAATGCTCTGCCCATCTGGGGTGTCGCTTTGTTACAACCAGAGCCATTCTAGCGCCTGAGGCAGAGGCATGGAGCCATCCTCAGTGCCCGGGCCAACTTTGCTCCAATGAAGCCTTGGCTGCGGGAGGGGAAGAGAAAGACAGAAAGGAAGGAGAGGGGGAGGGGTGGAGAAGCAGATGGGCACTTCTCCTGTGTGCCCTGGCCAGGAATCAAACCTGGGACTCCTAAACGCCAGGCCGACACTCTACCACTGAGCCAACCGGCCAGGGCCTCATTGGTTGATTCTTATATGTGCCCTGACCGGGGATCCAACCTGCAACCCACAACCTTGGCATACCAGGACGACACTCTAACCCAGTGGTTCTCAAACTTTTTGAAGTTGAGGCGCATTTAGAATCCTACAAATAATTGTAGGCACACTATATACAAATTTCTGAGAAATACGTTATAATAATTAAGTCAAATATTAAAGAAAAAAAAAGTCCAAGCATGCTTTTATGGTAATTAAACAAAATAAATACAACAAAATTAAATTTATTCTGACATTAAAAACATTTTTATGTACATTTTTTGAGTTATGCTTTTTAGAATTCATAAAAAAGGGTTAAAAAATAAAAAGACAACAAAAAGTTATCTTTTTATATATATATAGATACATTCTTAGTAAGATTTAGTAAATTTGGCAGGTCCCGGCACGAATGTGTTAAGTTTTTTCATTCTTGTGTATGAGAAACATAAGCCTGATGTGTCCTAGCGATTTCTTCAATGTTTTGGCATATATTTGAAAGGCAAACTTTCATTTCCTTGTCAATACATTGAAGAATTCATCTCTTTTTACTCTTAATTGTGTTGAATGCAGAAACCCCCCACCATACATATCATCTTAACTTTACACCAAACAAAGGATAGGAGAAACTTGCCTCCAGTCTTTCCAGGGAACATGGGGGGTAATGTAAACAATCCAGCACCACAGCTTAACAGCTTTTTGCAACCTAATCAGGCAAGTGAGGTGGGAGACTGGGCAGACTGTCAGCTTACAGCCAATTCCCCACACCTCTGTCCCCCAAAAATCTAAACTCCAAAAACTCTGTTGGTTTTTTGGTTCCGAATAGGCACATATTTCTCTGGAATACCATAGGGCGCACCTGGAAATCTTCTAGGGCACACCAGTGTGCCCTGGTGCACACTTTGAGAACCACTGCTCTAACCAATTGAGCTACCCAGCTAGGGCCATCTAGGTCTTAAGATGAATGAATAAATTGTCTAGCCCAAAAACTGCAAACAATCTCTTTTATACCCTAAAGACAGTTCCTTTTTCTGAAATCCTAAATTTACTCCTGTCTGATCATATCACTCACCACATTTAAAGGCTCTGATTCCTTTTTGTTTTATTTTTAGGATGGATTTCTCCAGTTGCATTGTGAGGTTTTCATTATTTGGCTAAACATTAGAACACTGAAGGTACCGCCAGTAGTGTCTGGATTTCAGCAAAGGATTTAAATAGTCTCTTGTGATGTTCATGAGGGCAATGATGACAGAAGGGCAAGAGGAGGAGGTGGCAAGGAAGTTTATATTTATTGAGAACTGCTTAGATTAGGCAAGACAGGAACCAGTGAATGCAAGTGATAGGGAGACAGATTTTGGCTCACTGCTTTAACAATGTGGGTAAACCAAAATGTTTGACCCTCGGAAGGGTCTCTGAGCATATTTTGTCTGCTGGGCATAGTCCTGGGAGCTAGGGATAGAGCATGAACAAGATCTGGTCCCTGTTCTTATGATATTGACAGTCTAGTGAAGGCTCACAGGAATCTATCTCAGAAATGTTCTATTAGTCCTGGATTCAGGGATTCCACCCCTGGGCAGAAAGCAGTTTCAGAGGTGGAAAGAGTTTACTGTATGTCAAAGTCCACTCATCATACACAGCCTCTACACTCCCTTAAGACCCTTGAGGTCTTGAGAGGAGGAACACCCGAGTGTTCTTGGGTGCCTTTGCTGTGCATATAGGATACATTTGGTATTCAGTTGATTACTGATATCATTCAAGTGCTTCATGGTAATGATAAGCTAGTAGCATTCTTATGCCCTTAACAGAGAAGGTAAAATAAAAATTAATGACAACATAAAAAGCAAACTAAATTATTTTCCAGAGGCCACTTTATGCAGTTCTCAGAAAAGCTAGATTGCCATTCAGGACTTTCTGGCCTGTAGTCCTGGACTTAGATTTTAAAGTCGTACCTCTATCTCCACATACATGAGGTAACTGTAATTGTTATGTAGCCAGTCATTATAGGAATTCTGGAATGTCCTAGCTGCAACTATGCCATCTGTAATAAGAAGATTGATAAAAGGTTCCATACACTATTTTATTTTATTAAAGATTTTAATTATTGATTTTAAAGAGAGAGGAAAGAGAGAGAAAGGCAGTGGGGCAGGAGCAGGAGACATCAACTCATAGTTGTTGTTTTTCATATGTGCTTTGGCCCAGCAAGCCCCAGGTTTCTAACCAGTGACCTCAGCATTCAAGATTGATGCTCTATCACCTGACCAGGCAGTGGCGCAGTGGATAGAGCGTCGGACTGGGATGCCAAGGACCCAGGTTCGAGACCCCGAGGTTGCCAGCTCGAGCATGGGCTCATCTGGTTTGAGCAAAAAGCTCACCAGCTTGGACCCAAGGTCGCTGGCTCAAGCAAAGGGTTACTCAGTCTGCTGAAGGCTCACGGTCAAGGCACATATGAGAAAGCAATCAATGAACAACTAAGGTGTCGCAAAGAAAAACTGATGATTGATGCTTCTCATCTCTCTTCGTTCCTGTCTGTCTGTCCCTGTCTATCCCTCTTTCTGATTCTCTCTCTGTCCCTGTAAAAAAAAAAAAAAAAAAAAAAATTGATGCTCTATCCACTGTGCCACCACTGGTCAGGCAATGTACAATTTTAAATAATGCCACAAGTTTTGTTTCCTCTGCTTTCACATAAATGTTTTTGCATTTTACTTTAGATCCAGCAGGGGTAGGGGGGGCAAATCAAAAACAGCCATTTAAAACAAGCCTTCTAATTTTGAAAGTGTTCTATTTCCACTTCTCTTTCGTGTCCCTGAAGAGCGCTTTATCTCGTCTCTATCTGAGACCTTAGAGCATTAAAATAAAGTTAAAACATGTTACAACAGTAAACTTTTATGAGTTCCTTTGAAGGCATGAAACGTCAGCATTCCATTTATCCAGACAATCATGAATTGTTGCCTACCTTGCTTGCCAATCTGGGCCAGGATGGGACACAGACAGAGTAGGGAAGGGTCAGACTAGAGATCAGAGTAGTGATAGAGCAGCTAAAAGGAGAGAGCTGCCACCCTCAGAGAAGAAGAGATCTTTGACACAGTTCTTGAAGGACAGTTAGCATTCCTGAGTCAATCATGATTGGAATTGGCATTCCAGACTGTGGGAGTAATATGAGAAAATAACAAGTACAGTTTAATTGTAGAATTATAGATAGGAGAGGAGCATGATTGATGGTCGATAAGGTAATTTCGGAATGGTAACTTGACTAAGTGTTGTTTATTTCAACAATGTTGGATAAGAGCTAAACATAATAACTATTTGTGTTAAACAAATAAATATCTACTATTTGACAACACTGATATAGCACTTAGTCTATTCCCAATGAAGTTTTAAGCATTTTACAAGTATTAACTAATTTAATCTCCACACAATCTCATTGTTATTCCCATTTCCAAATGAAAACTGAGGAAAAGTGAAGTTGAATAACTTGCCCAAGGTTGTGTAACTTGAGAGGAGAGGGGCCAGCATTTGAACTTGGCAGTCGAGCTCCAGAATCTACTAATGATCTAAAAATTTGACCTGCATTATCTCCTTTCATTCTCATAACAACTCTGAAGTTGGTGATATTGTTATACTCATTTTTTTAGATGAGGGAAGGAACACAAGTTTAAGTAATTTGCCTAATAGTACGCCATGGCGAAAGCTTTAAACTCAAGCAGTCTGACCCTAGAGCAGGCATGGCCAACATAGGGCCCATGGGCTGGATCCGGCCCGCGTAATGAGTTTATGTGCCCGCGGTTAATTTTTTAATATTCTCCGCTACTTTAAAATCTCAGCTACTCAGAAGTGGAAGCATCTTTGATTATTGGAAATCGAGATATTTAAGAAGATAGTGATACGCAGAAAAGAATTCCGCGTGTGACTAATCTAGGATTAACTTCCAAAAATTGGTCGAATGGATTCGCGATACTTATTTTTTTAAAAAGTTCCATTATAAAGATTTACAACTTTTGTACTCATCTGTACTCAATATGATATGAACTGTTTGACATTTAGCAGCGATGTGAAACACACATTCTTTTAGGCGAAGTTTGCCAGTGCGCACCCAAGGTCAAACAATTCGGGTTTTTTTGTGATCAAGTGTGCTGAATCAAGTGGCATTGTGGCATGTAACAATGGTTGCAGCTGATAACTGAAAACATGTCCAGGCTGTTTGTAAAACCAAATAATTGTTTTATTTGCGATATAACCCCTTCAATTAATTAGCCCCTCATTCTATTAATTAAATATTGTTTTGATTGATTGCGATACAGTTTGGATATTTATACGATATGTAATTATATTTTTATTAAAATATATTTTTATTAAAATAATATTGTATATTAAAATTTTCACTCATTTACATTTATTCATAAAAATTACATAATAAAATTTTGTTTACTTAAATGAATCTTTTTGTATTTAACGTTTTTTAATTTTAATATTTTGTCTGGCCCGTGAAAAATGTTTTCTTTCTAATCTGGTCTGGGGGCAAAAACTGTTGACCATGCCTGCCCTAGAGCCTATGTTTTTGTGGTTGGTTTGTTTGCTTGTTTTTTAAAATTTTGATATACATTCAAAATGTTTCAAAATTCAAAAGGTCTAAAGCAGTATACAATGAAGAGTCTCTTCATGTCTGTTACCAGCTATCCAGTTTTCTCCCTGAAAACCAATGCTATTTGTTTATGTTCCTTTCCACTAAGTCAAAAAAATACATGTTATTTCTTCTGTACTATCACACAAACTATGTATGCTACACACAGTGTTCTGTATTTGCATTTAAAACCTAATGTTATATCTTCTGAATGGCTGCATAGTATTTCTGGGTATGGCTGTACTATATTTTGTTTAACCAATCCCTCCCTTTCTTTTAGGTGATTTACAATCTTTTGCTGTTACGAAAAACAAATGGCAAACAAAATTAAATGGCAATGAATAAACTGTCTTGGGTATTTGTCATTTCCCACATCTATGACACTATCAACAGGACAAATTCCCAGAATATATTTGCTGGTCAGAAATACCTGAATCTGGCCCTGGCCGGTTGGCTCAGTGGTAGATTGTTGGCCTGGTGTGCAGGGGCCCCGGGTTCGATTCCCGGCCAGGGCACACAGGAGAAGCGCCCATCTGCTTCTCCACCCCTCCCCCTCTCCTTCCTTTCTGTCTTTCTCTTCCCCTCCCACAGCGAGGTTCCATTGGAGCAAAGATGGCCCGGGTACTGGGGATGGCTCCTTGGCCTCTGCCCCAGGCGTTGGAGTGGCTCTGGTCGGGACAGAGCAACGCCCCGAAGGGCAAAGCATCGCCCGCTGGTGGGCAGAGCATCGCCCCCCTGGTGGGCGTGCCAGGTGGATCCCGGTCGGGCGCATGCGGGAGTCTGACTGTCTCTCCCTGTTTCCAGCTTCAGAAAAATGCAAAAAAAAAAAAAAAAAAAAAAAAAAGCAAAAAAAAAAAAAAAAAAAGCAAAAGAAGAGAAATACCTGAATCTGTAGTTCTGATAGTTGTCCAGCTGCTCTCAGTAGAGGTGGTTCTGGTGTGTGCACCCTACTGTGATATCAGACAGTGCTTGTTTCTCGACTCCTTTAGCATCCCAGTGTGTTAAGTGGAAAATTGTTATCTCAGTGCAGGTTTAATTTGCATTTCTCTTATGAAGAGTGTGACTGAACATCATTCCATGTGTTTAAGAACTTCAGTGTTATCTTTGAAGCTTTGTCATCCTTCGGAGCCAGTAAGTCAGCAGGTAAGCCAGTAAGTCTGGCACTGAGACACAGCTCCAACAGCACGAGGTTTAGCAGACGAGCCATAAAAGGCATTTCTCTCCTCTTTGCATCCTCCCACCTCCCATTCCCATGGCTTCACACACACAAGAGAAAAAATGGTATTGCCACCTCAAAAATAAGTAAGTGAAAAGTATGACTTCAGTGCTCTGGAAAAAAATTTTTTTTTTTTTTTACAGGGACAGAGAGAGTCAAACAGGAATGGAGAGAGATGAGAAGCATCAATCATCAGTTTTTCCTTGCAACACCTTAGTTGTTCATTCATTGCTCTCCCATATGTGCCTTGACCACGGGCCTTCAGCAGACCAAGTAACCCCTTACTCGAGCCAGAGACTTTGGGTCCACACTGGTGAGCTTTTTGCTCAAGTCAGATGAACTCATGCTCAAGCCAGCGACCTTGGGGTTTCGATCCTGGGTCCTCCGCATCCCAGTCCAATGCTCTATCCACTGAGCTACCACCTGGTCAGGCTGGAAAAAAAATTTTTAATTATTCAACTTTAAATTATTATTTTATTTTTTATTTTTTTACAGCGAGAGAGTCAGAGAAAGGGATAGACAGGGACAAACAGACAGGAACGGAGAAATGAGAAGCATCAATCATTAGTTTTTCATTGCGCATTGCAACACCTTAATTGTTCATTGATTGCTTTCTCATACGTGCCTTGACCGCGGGCCTTCAGCAGACTGAGTAACCCCTTGCTCGAGCCAGCGACCTTGGGCTCAAGCTGGTGAGCTTTTGCTCAAACCAGATGAGCCCTCGCTCAAGCTAGCAACCTTGGGGTCTCGAAAATGGGTCTTCCGTATCCCAGTCCGGCACTCTATCCACTGTGCCACCGCCTGGTCAGGCTAAAAATTTTTTGATGGGCTATTTGATTGCAGTCTTTGTTCATTTTTCTTTTGAGGTTGTTGAGGGGTGTGTGTGTGTGTGTGTGTGTGTGTGTGTGTGTGTGTGTGTATTTGTGTGTGTATATTTCAGCTCCTGGCCAAAAACCTACACTTGATTCTTCAGGCCTAACTAGGCAATTACAAAGGCTTTACTTTGCAGGACTGGAGTGGAAATGCGGTCCCTGCTATAGTTGATGCACACTGCAGTCTCTGAAGGGAGCTTTGCTCAAGGACTCAGGCCTCCTGCAGGCAGGCTGCGGTTTTAAGTATATCTCCGCAATTTTCAACTGAAGTGCCACAGGAATATTTAAAACATGCACTACCTGACTATTTAGTCAAGGGCACTGACCTCTTTTCCCTTAGACCAGTGGTCTCCAACCTTTTTTGGGCCATGGACCAAAATATCAGAAAATATTTTCATGGACCGGCCTTTAGGGTGGGATGGATAAATGCACAAAGTAAAATTATGCGACCAGTGTAAAAATTGTGGTATTTTTATTTTATTTTTTAAATTCATTTTAGAGAGGAGAGGAGAGACAGAAGGGGGGGAGGAGCTGGAAGCATCAACTCCCATATGTGCCTTGACCAGGCAAGCCCAGGGTTTCGAACCAGCGACCTCAGCATTTCCAGGTCAACACTTTATCCACTGCGCCACCACAGGTCAGGCAAAATTGTGGTATTTTTAAATATAATTGTCGAACTTATGAAACAAGTGTCAAGGGTGAGTCTTAGACGGATGTAACAGAGGGAATCTGGTCATTTTTAAAAAATAAAACATCATTCAGACTTAAATATAAATAAAACGAAAATAATGTAAGTTATTTATTCTTTCTCTGCGGACCGATACTGGTCCGCGGTCTGGGGGTTGGGGACCACTGCCTTAGATTGTCAAATTAAGAAATGACAATAGTCAACACAACAATAGTTGTCTAGTGTGAATGAATCAAAATTATAACTATATTTTTTTGGTCAGATTGGCAATAAATATATTTTTTGGTGTGCCACAGAATTTTACTAATTAGTTTATATGTGCCATGAGATGAAAAGGTTGAAAATCACTGGCATATCTGCATTTCTAGACTAGGAGCCTTTCTTGGAGATCTATCTATCTATCTATCTATCTATCTATCTATCTATCTACCTGTTTATTTGTTTTTGTCAGTGACATGTTTTTAGTTTTATTGAAATTCATTTGAGAGAGAGGAAAGGGGGAGGAGAGGGAGAGAGAGAGAGAGAGAGAGAGAGAAGCACCAACTTGTTGTTCCACTTAATTGTGTGCCCACTGATTGCTTCTTATATGTTCCCTGACTTGAACTGGAGACCTCAGGGCCAAGCCAGTACCCTTGAGATTAAGCTGGTGACCTCAGCACTCCTGGAAGATGCTCTATCTACTGCACCATGGGCTAGGGCTACAGACATTCTTTCTTACTAAAGGTCTGACGTAGTTTTAGGTCAGGCCTAAGAAATACAGGTCCAGGTGGATTTCCATATCCTTTTCTTTTTCCTTCTTTCCTTCCTTCCTTCCTTCCTTCCTTCCTTCCTTCCTTCCTTCCTTCCTTCCTTCCTTCCTTCCTTCCTTCCTTCCTTCCTTTTCTCTTTCTCTTTCTTTCTTTCTTTCTTTCTTTCTTTCTTTCTTTCTTTCTTTCTTTCTTTCTTTCTCTCCCTCTTTCTTTCTATCTTTTTTAGAGAAAGAGACAGACAGGAAGGGAGGGGGGGATGAGAGAGATGAGATGCATCAGCTCGTAGTTGCTTCACTTTATTTATTGATTCTCTCTCTCTTTTTTTTTACTATTTTTTTCTTCTTCTTCCAAGTGGGAGGAGGGGAGATAGATAGAGAGACTTCCACATGTGCCTCGACTGGGATCCACCCAGCAACCCCCATCTGGGGCCAATGCTCTGCCCACCTGGGGCCATGCTTGCAACTGAGCTACTTTTAGTGCCTGAGGCAAGGCTCCACAGAGCCATTCTCAGTGCCTGGAGCTGATGCATTTGAACGTATCAAGCCATGGCTGTGGGAGAAGAAGAAAGATTGAGAGAGAGAGAGAGAGAGAGAGAGAGAGAAAGTGAGAAAGTGAGAGAGAGGGGTGAAGCAGATAGATGGTCACTTCTCCTGTGTGCACTGACTGGGAATTGAACCCAGGACATCCACATGCTGGGCTGATGCTCTACTACTGAGCCAACCAGCTAGGGTCAACATTTTTTTTTGAAGATTTTATTTATTAATTTTAGAGAGAGGATAAAGAGAGAGAAAGGCAGGGGGTGGAGCAGAAAGCATTAACTCATAGTAGTTGCTTCTCAGATGTGCCTTAACCAAGCAAGTCTGGGGTTTTGAATTGATTGCTTCTCATACATGCCTTGGCTGAGGGGTTCAAGCTGAGCCATCGACCTCTTGTTCAGGACAGTGACCTTGGGCTCAAGCCAGCAAACCAGGGTCATTTTGATGATCCCATGTGCAAGCCAGCAACTCTGCACTCAAGCCAATGAGCGCACGCTCTAGCCAGGGACCTTAGGGTTTCAAACCAGGCCCTCAATGTCCAAGGCCAGTGCTCAATCCACTGGGCCACCACCGGTAAATCAATTTTCATATTCTCTTAAGTAGGTATGTAAACTTTTATTTTAAAGAACTTAGGTTTTTTATTTTATTTTATTTTTTTACAGAGACAGAGAGAGGGATAGATAGGGACAGGCAGACAGGAACGGAGAGAGATGAGAAGCATCAATCATTAGTTTTTCATTGCGATACCTTAGTTGTTCATTGATTGCTTTCTCATATGTGCCTTGACTGTGGGGCTACAGCAGACCGAGTAACCCCTTGCTCGAGCCAGCGACCTTGGGTCCAAGCTGGTGAGCTTTGCTCAAACCAGATGAGCCCGCGCCCAAGCTGGCGACCTCAGGGTCTCAAACCTGGGTCTTCCACATCCCAGTCCGATGCTCTATCCACTGCGCCACTTCCTAGGCAGGCTGTAAACTTTTATTTTAAGGTTCATACCTTTGTCACCATCATTTTTATTTGATGTAAAATAAGACTTGTGTTTTCCCAAATGATTTTTTTAAAGGTATTTTGTTTATTGATTTTGGAGAGAGGAGAGAGGGAGAAAAGGGGTGGGGAAGGAGCAGAAGCATCAACTGGTAGTAGTTGCTTCTTGTATGTACCTTGACCTGGCAAGCCCAGGGTTTCAAACTGGCAACCTTAGCATTCCAGGTTGAAACTTTATCCACTGTGCCACCACAGGTCAGGCTATGTGTTTTCCCAAATGAAAAGACCAAGTAAGAACATTATGCAGGAGGTCTTCATCGGCAGGGTAACTGGGTTTTTTTTTTTTTTTTTTTTTTTTTTTTTTTTACAGAGAGAGAGAGTCAGAGAGAGTGATAGATAAGGACAGACAGACAGGAATGGAGAGAGATGAGAAGCATCAATCATCAGTTTTTCATTGTGGCACTTTAGTTGTTCATTGATTGCTTTCTCATATGTGCCTTGACCGTGGGGCTACAGCAGACCGAGTAACCCCTTGCTCAAGCCAGCGACCTTGTGTCCAAGCTGGTGAGCTTTTTTGGTGAGCTTTTTTTTTTTTTTTTGCTCAAACCAGATGAGCCCACACTCAAGCTGGCGACCTCGAGGTCCTGAACCTGGGTCCTCCGCATCCCAGTCCGACGCTCTATCCACTGTGCCACCGCCTGGTCAGGAGGTAACTGGGTTCTTTGCCAGAACCAACTTGGAAATCTATTTCATTCAATGTGACCTTGTCATGGTCCAGCCATGACGAGTCTATTACGGGGTCTTCAAACGAGAAAAGGTATGTTATAAAGTACTGTACCTCATTTCTGCAGGTTCATGTAGTGACACCAAGTCCAATACGAATTTTGAGCAGTTTTATTATGAAAAAGCCAGCGGCATGCCCTGGCTGGTTGGCTCAGTGGTAGAGCATTGGCCTGGTGTACAAGAGTCCCAGGTTTGATTCTGGGCCAGGGCACACAGGAGAAGCGCCCATCTGCTTCTCCACCCTCCCCCTCTCCTTCCTCTCTGTCTCTCTCTTCTCCTCCCGCAGCTGAGGCTCCACTGGAGCAAAAGTTGGCCCGGGTGCCCAGGATGGCTCTATGGGCTCTGTCTCAGGCGCTAAAATGGCCCTGGTTGCAACAGAGCAACGCCCCAGATGGGCAGAGCATGCCCCCTGGTGGGCATGCCGGATGGATCCCGATTGGGCGCATGCGGGAGTCTGTCTGACTGCCTCCCACTTCAGAAAAATACAAAAAAAAAAAAAAAAAAAAAAAGCCTGCGGCATACACAGGGCAATCCTCCTATTCAAATCATGCAGCCCTGATTACCTTTCAGAGGCTGCTTATATACTATACTCTTTGACCACATACAGGTGGGGGGAGGCATAACATCATGACACAAGCTTACAACTACATACAGGTGGGGATTCACAAGACCTACATTTTACAGATTCTTCCAGTGTCTCTCCCCTCCCTCCATTACCTAGGGGCATGCTATTCCTAGGATTCAAAGAGCAGGAGAGGCCCTGGCCGGTTTGCTCAGTGGTAGAGCATCGGCCTGGCGTGTGGGAGTCCCGGGTTCGATTCCCGGCCAGGGCACACAGGAGAAGTGCCCATCTGCTTCTCCACCCCTCCCCCTCTCCTTCCTCTCTGTCTCTCTCTTCCCCTCCCGCAGCCAAGGCTCCATTGGAGCAAAGTTGGCCCAGGTGCTGAGGATGGCTCTGTGGCCTCTGCCTCAGGCGCTAGAATGGCTCTGATTGCGGCAGAGCGACGCCCCAAGATGGGCAGAACATCGCCCCCTGGTGGGCGTGCCGGGTGGATCCCGGTCGGGCGCATGTGGGAGTCTGTCTGACTGCCTCCCCGTTTCCAACTTCAGAGAAATAAAAAAAAAAAAAAAAAACCCAAAAAACAAACAAAGAAACAAAGAGCGGGAGAAAGAAAGCAATATACAAATTCTATCTCCTATTGAAAGAGCAAGGAAGTTCTTCAAATACCTTACTACATTCCCCCCTGAACTTATATCATAAGTCAAATCCTTGACTTATTTTACTGAAGAGCATGAGGCTGTAATAGATATTTGACAATACAATTCAACAAATGCCATTGATTAATTTTTATAACTTGTATAAACATTCTGCAATTTACAAAAACTAACTGGCTTTCATAACAATTTACTTTTTCCTTTCTCTCTCAGAAAAAGTATTTCTACAAATGGCCAACAGATATATGAAAAGATGCTCATCTTCTTTAGCTATTAGAGAAATGCAAATCAAAACTGCAATGAGATACCACCTCACACCTGTTCAATTAGCTGTTATTAGCAAGTCAGGTAATAGCAAATGTTGGAGAGGCTGTGGAGAAAAAGGAACCCTCATACACTGTTGGTGGGAATGTAAAGTAGTACAACCATTATGGAAGAAAGTATGGTGGTTCCTCAAAAAACTGAAAATAGAACTACCTTATGACCCAGCAATCCCTCTACTGGGTATATATCCCCAAAACTCAGAAACATTGATACGTAAAGACACAAGCAGCCCCATGTTTATTGCAGCATTGTTCACAGTGGCCAGGACATGGAAACAACCAAAAAGCCCATCAATAGATGACTGGATAAAGAAGATGTGGCACATATACACTATGGAATACTACTCAGCCATAAGAAATGATGACATCGGAACATTTACAGCAAAATGGTGGGATCTTGATAACATGATACGAAGCGAAATAAATAAATCAGAAAAAAACAGGAACTGTATTATTCCATACGTAGGTGGGACATAATAGTGAAACTAAGAGACATTGATAAGAGTGTGGTGGTTATGGGGGGGAGGGGGGAATGAGAGAGGGATAGGGGGTGGGGAGGGGCACAAAGAAAACAAGATAGAAGGTGACAGAGGACAATCTGACTTTGGGTGGTGGGTATGCAACATAATTGAACGACAAGATAACCTGGACTTGTTATCTTTGAATATATGTATCCTGATTTATTGATGTCACCCCATTAAAAAAATAAAATTATAAAAAAAAAAAAAAGAAAAAAAAAAAGAAAAAGTATTTCTATATCTTATTTTTTAGTTTCTAACATTATACAATTCCTCTTTTTTAGTCTGAACTTATTAAAAAAACAACCTTAACCTTTAGTGACAGCCAAGCTGGCTTTCCTTTTATCCTGAAGTCTGATTAAAAGGGAGTCCTTATTGAGTTCCTTTTGGCATTAATCGTACGTATACTGTAAAGCCAGCAGGCAGGGCCAGGGCCACTATCAAAGCAGCCCGGCCCATGCAGGTTCACATTGGATTCGGACAGTCGGTAAAGAAACAGCGGAGCCAAAAACTGGTGGGCCATAGTCTTTAATTCTAGTTTGCACCCGGCGGGCAAGTAAAAATACACACTGGGCTCCAAAACCCAGTCACATTCAGTGCTCACAAAGCTACTGACTTATCCGAGTTTCCTAGAATCAAAGGTTTCTAGCTCACCAGACTTATTCACCTCTGTTCCCCATCTCCTTCCTTATCCCAAATACAAACTCTACACAAACTGGCATCTCACTCAGCACTCCACCATCTTGGCTGCTTCTCCTGGCCTCCTCCACGTGGCCTTTCTCTGCTCTCCTCTGCTCTCTCTTCTAATGATAATCTCAGGAACCAAGAGCCAAGTCCCGTTCTGCCCCCATTTTATAGTGTAGCTTCACAACCTTTAATCCAATATACAAAATAGGGTAGTCTCTAATACAAAATCACCTCTGAGGCATGATTGGATTGTATCACCCCACATCAAAAAGGGTGGGAAAGGCTTAATCCCAAAACCAAGCCCCAGGCTACAACAGTTCTTAACATACATTAATATCACCTGGGCAACGGCCTCTTTAACAAAGTGAGCATAATACATTTTATCTGCCCAACATATACCAACCAGCTTTTAGTTTTCGGCTGGAGCAGGGCATGCTGTCCTTCTTATGGTTAATTTACAAAGATTGGTGGAATCAGTCTCTGCTGTCCACGACAGTGTCTTTGCTGGGACTGCAGACTTCAACTGGCTATGGTGGACCCAGGCAGGCATGCCTTCCACCTTGGCAGCAGTGGAAGTGGTCAGGATTACAGTGTGTGGACCTGTCCATGTGGGAGTCAGTCCTTGGGTGACGCATTTCTTTACCCAGACTAAGTCCCCAGGCTGAAAAGGATGTACTGGATCTCCTGACATCTCTGGAAGTCCCTCTTGAATAGTCTTGTGAACAGCCTGCTGTGTAACCTGTAAACCCTGCAAGTACTTGTTGGGCAGATAAAATATATTATGCTCACTTTGTTAAAGATGGCACTGCCCACATGGAAGCCCATGCCCAGGTGATTGCTTGGGATGGGCGTGATTATATTAATGTGTATTGGGGGCGGGCTGTGGGCAGGCAGGATCCTTGTAGCCTGGGGCTTGGTTTTAGTACTAAACCTTTCCCACCCTTTTTGATGTGGGGTGGTGCAATCCCATAATGCCTCAGATAAGTGACTTTGTTTTAGAGACTTCCCTATTTTCTATATTGGATTAAAGGTTTTGATTTCTGCACTATAAAGTGGGGCAGCCGGGGAGCTTGCTCTCTTGGTTCCTGAGATTAGCATTAGAGGAGAGAGCAGAAAGGAGAGCAGAGAAAGGCCACGTGGAGGAGGCCAGGAGAAGCAGTCAAGATGGTGGAGTGCTAAAGGAGAAGCATGTTTGTGCAGAGTTTGTTCAGAGAAAAGGAGATGGGGAACAGAGGTGAATAAGATTGGTGAGCTAGAAACCTTTGATTCTAGGAAACTCGGATAAGTCAGTAGCTTTGTGAGCATTGAATGAGTGGGTTTTGGAGCCCAGTAAGTGTTTTTACTTGCCCGCTGGGTGCAAGCTAGGATTAAAGGAAATGGCCCACCAGTTCTTGGCTCCATTGTTTCATTACCATCTGTCCGAATCTAACGTGAACCTGCATGTGAATGGCCATGATGGTGGCTCCTGGCCTTACAGTACTTAAGGAAGGAGTGATTACTTAATTCAGCTTTTATTTCTTCTCTGAGTTTTGGTAGTAATGGAGGGGTGTAAAGCCAGAAGCCAGGGCCATCATCAGAGCAGCCCGGCCCATGCAGGTTCGCATTGGATTCGGACAGTCGGTAAAGAAACAATGGAGCCAAGAACTGATGGGCCTTCATCTTTAATTCTAGCTTGCACCCGACGGGCAAGTAAAAACACACACTGGGCTCCAAAACCCAATCACATTCAGTGCTCACAAAGCTACTGACTTATCTGAGTTTCCTAGAATCAAAGGTTTCTAGCTCACCAGACTTATTCTCCTCAGTTCCCCATCTCCTTCCTTCTCCAGCGTCAAACTGCACAAACTGGCATCTCACTCAGCACTCCGCCATCTTGGCTGCTTCTCCTGGCCTACTCCACGTGGCCTCCTTCTGCTCTCTGCTCTGCTCTCTCCTCTAATCATCCCAGGAACCAAGAGCACAAACTCCCGCTCCATCCCCATTTTATATTATAGCTTCACAACCTCTAATCCAATATACAAAACAGGGAAGTCTCTAATACAAAGTCACTTCTCTGAGGCATGATTGGATTGTACCGCCCCACATCAAAAAGGGTGGGAAAGGCTTAATCCCAAAACCCCAGGCTACAAGGATTCTCAACACACATTAATATCACCTGGGTGACAGCCTCACGTGGGCAGCACCATCTTTAACAAAGTGAGCATAATACATTTTATCTGCCCAACAAGGGGGTCTTCCAAACATTATTTAAAAGGCATAATTCTTTTTTATAAGAGGTACACCTTGCCCTAAGGAGGGCTAAGGGGAGTAAGGTGGGCCACTTTTTACCAGTTTCAAGAACAAATTTGGTTAGAGTTTCTTTTAAGGTTCAATTTATACACTCTATCTTCCCTGAACTTTGGGGCCTGTATGCACAGTGTAATTTCCATTTAATATTTAAAGTTTTAGCTAAGTCCTGGGATATTTTAGCAATAAATGCTGGACCATTATCAGAACCCATGGTTGTGGGGAAGCGATATCATGGAATTATTTCATGGAGTAATTTTCTAAGTACTGTGGTAGCAGTCTCTGACCTAGTGGGGAAGGCTTCCACCCATCCGGAGAAAGTGTCTACGCAGACTAGGAGATACCTGTACCCTGCATGGGGTGGCTTTATTTCAGTAAAATCAACTTCCCAGTGTTCCCCTGGCATAGTTCCCTTTTCTCTAACTCCTAATGGGGTTCTCTACCTTGTTTCGCATTCACTCATGCGCAGGCCTGGCAACGTCCTATAATGCTACGTAGTATCTGGTCCAGGTGCGGTTTGAAATACCTGGATTGGAGCAATTCAGTCATTTTGGACGTTGAGGTGGGATGCTTGGTGTATTTGGAGGGCTATTGTCTGCCCTAATGTCTCTGGGATCAAGATTCTTTCATCTGGTAGGATCACCAACTATCGGCACTTTGGGTAGCTTTTTTCTCTTTAGCTAAGGTAGTTTCCTCCTGAGAGCAGTGAGGGGTGTTAGGCAACTCAGGCAGAGGCAAAGTTACTAAAACTTGGAGTGGCCCCACTGGTTTTGTGGCTACTGTCCGGGCCTCTAGGTCCACTGCTCGGTTCCCTCGGGCTACCTTTGAGTCTCCTTTTTGGTGTCCTTTACAGTGAATGATTGCTATGGCTGAGAGGAGTTTGATAGCTTCTAGTAAGGCTAAGATTTCTTCTTTATTTTTATTTATTTATTTTTTTCCTTGATCTATTTTTTAAAAATTAATTTTAATGGGGTGACATTGATAAATCAGGGTACATATATGATATGTTCAGAGCAAACATCTCTAGGTCTTCTTTATTTTTATTTTTTTTTGTTTGCTTTGCTTTTTATTTTTATTTATTTATTTATTTTTTCTGAAGCTGGAAACGGGGAGGCAGTCAGACAGACTCCTGCATGCGCCTGGAATCCACCCAGCATGCCCACCAGGGGGCAATGCTATGCCCATCTAGGGCATTGCTCTGTTGCAACCAGGGTCATTCTAGCGCCTGAGGCAGAGGCCATGGAGCCATCCTCGGCGCCTGGGCCAACTTTGCTCCAATGGAGCCTCGGCTGCGGGAGGGGAAGAGAGAGACAGAGAGGAAGGAGAGGGGGAGGGGTGGAGAAGCAGATGGGCGCTTCTCCTGTGTGCCCTGGCCGGGAATCAAACCCGGGACTCCTGCACACCAGGCCGACGCTCTACCACTGAGCCAACCGTCCAGGGTGAAGGTCTTCTTTATTTTTGATATCCTTCCCAGCTGAGGTTAGTAGCCCTCTTTCTTTATAAATGGCACTATGTACGTGTGCCATAGCAAAAGCATACCTACTGTCCATATAAATGAAAACTGCTTTTCCTTTTCCCCATCTGAGGGCCTGGATAGGGCTGTTAGTTCTGTTAGTTTGTGCTGACGTTCCCTGGCTCGGATCCTGCGACCAGATAACCTGATCTAGGGTTCCTACCACAGCCCCCGCGTACCTGATGCCGTCCTGTACGTAGCTGCTCCCGTCTGTGTACAGGACCCCATCGGCATCAGGCAGCTCAGAGTCCTTTAAGTCGGGTCGTGCAGTCTGTATGATGTTGATTACCTCCGTGCAGTCATGTAACGGGGTGTTCAGGTTGTCATCTGGGAGTAGGCTTGTGGGGTTGATGGCAGCTGTTTTCTGAAACCTTATCCTGGGCTGATCTAGGAGTAAAGCTTGGAAGTGGGTTACACGGGTGTTAGACATGTATCTCTCTGGAGTTCTTCTTAGGAGCACTTCTACTGCGTGTGGTGCTGTTAAAGTTAACTCTTGACCTAATGTGAGCTTGTCAGCTTTTTTTTTTTTTTTTTTTTCAGCTTTTTAAATTAGGATTGTGGTCGCTGCTATGGCCCTCAGGCAGGCAGGCCATCCTGCTGCTATGGGGTCCAGTCGTTTGGACAGATATGCAACTGGTCATTTCCATGGTCCCAAAGGCTGTGTCAAAACCCCTTTTGCAGCCTGACCAGGTGGTGGCATAGAGGATAGAGTGTTGGACTGGGATGCGGAGGACCCAGGTTCGAGACCCCAAGGTTACCAGTTTGAGCGTGGGCTCATCTGGTTTTAGCAAAGCTCACCAGCTTGGACCCAAGGTTGCTGGCTTCAGCAAGGAGTCACTTGGTCTGCTGTAGCCCCACAGTCAAGGCATATATGAGAAAGCAATCAATGAACAACTAAGGAGTTGCAATGAAAAACTGATGATTGATGCTTCTCGTCTCTCTCCATTCCTGTCTGTCTGTCCCTATCTATCCCTCTCTCTGACTCTCTCTCTGTCTCTGTTTAAAAAAACACACAAAAAACCCCTTTTGTAATTCCCGAGCCTCAAGAATGAATAGCTGGAAGGGCTTTGAGACGTCAGGTAGGGCAAGTGCGGGGGCCGATGCTAAAGCCTTCTTAAGGTTTTCAAAGGCTTTTTGCTCTGTCTCAGTCCAGTGTAGAGGTTATGACCCACCTGTACAGGCATAGAGAGGCTTTGCTAGTTCAGCAAAACCTAGAATCCATAGTCTACACTATCCTACAGCACCAAGGAATTCTCTTACTTGCTGTTTAGTTGCTGGAGTGAGAACCCGGAGTATGGCCTCGATGTGTTCACAGGACAGAGTTCTTTGTCCTTCTTTGGCCCAGTAACCTCTGGAGTGCAGAGTTGAGCCTTTTTAGCTGACACTTGGTACCCTAATACTTGTAGTAAGTCTAGGAGATCTCGAGTGGCCTCGAGACAGCGCTCCTGCGCAGATGCCACCCGCGGTAAGTCATCTACGTGCTGGAGTAGGGTACAGTCTTGATGTTCCTGCCAGAAGGTACCAGGTCTGCACTTAGGGCTTCATCAAAGATAGTAGGAGAGTTTTTGAAGCCTTGAGGCAGTCTAGTCCATGTTAGTTGGCCAGAGAATTCTCCTGCCGGGTCTATCCACTCAAAGGCAAAAACAGGCTGGCTTTTAGGCACTAGTGGGATGTTGAAGAAGGCATCTTTAAGGTCTAAGACTGTATAGACCTGATGCTCAGGGTGCAGGAGGCTAAGCAATGTGTACGGGTTAGGGACTGTAGGGTGTATGGTTTCTACCCATTTATTAACTTCCCAAAGGTCCATACCAGTCGGTAATCTTTTGTTGCAGACTTTAGGACCGGTAATAAGGGAATGTTCCATGGGGATTGGCAGAGCACCAAGATTCCAGCTCCCCGGAGACCGGAGACGCTGTATATGGACAGCTATTCCCTCCTTAGCTTCCCGATTCATTGGGTATTGTGTTACTGCTACTGGAGTCACAGTGGATAGCAATTGTATGACCACAGGCGGCTGATGGACTGCTAATCCAGGAGGGCTGGTTTCAGCCCATACTTCTGGAAAACTCTCCTGAAGCTGTTGGAGTAGCAATGGGCTGTAGGCTTCTTCTGGTTCAGCTGATTCCTGTAAAAGATATTCTTCGGAGAGGGGCCAGGTTAGGAGTAGCTGTAACCCAGCGTCTGGAGTTTTCTTATTGGCTCCTATAGTTAAGGTGGTATTTTCTCCCTTAAAGGAGATTGTGGCTTGGAGTTTTTGTAATAAGTCCCACCCTGTTAGGGGATAGGGGCATTCCGGTATGACCAAGAACGAATGGGTGACGTTTCTTGCCCTAAATTGACTGTCCGCTGCGTGGTCCATGGGTAGTATGCAATTTTCCAGTGGCCCCTTGTGTTGAAGTTTTATGTGTAGTAATGGGCTCTACAGGCTTGGTTAAAACCGAATGTGTTGCCCTGGCCGGTTGGCTCAGTGGTAGAGCGTTGGCCTGGCGTGCGGAAGTCCCGGGTTCAATTCCCGGCCAGGGCACACAGGAGAAGCGCCCATCTGCTTCTCCATCCCTCCCCCTCTCCTTCCTCTCTGTCTCTCTCTTCCCCTCCCGCAGTGAGGCTCCTTTGGAGCAAAGATGGCCCGGGCGCTGGGGATGGCTCCTTGGCCTCTGCCCCGGGCGCTGGAGTGGCTCTGGTCGCAACAGAGCGACGCCCAGAGGGTCAGAGCATCGCCCCCTGCTGGGCATGCCAGGTGGATCCCGGTCCGGCGCATGTGGGAGTCTGTCTGACTGTCTCTCCCTGTTTCCAGCTTCAGAAAAATACAAAAAACAAAACAAAACAAAACAAAAACCGAATGTGTTGCTCCAGTGTCTATTAAAAAGTCCAGTTTTTCCCCCTATTTCTGCTGTTACCATAGGCTCCCGGGGTTCAATGAAAAGGAGCCTTGGCCCCATCAGTCCTCAAGGTTCAGAACCTTAGAGCTTGTCTTAGCTGCTTGTAGTTGGGGACATCTATTTTTCCAGCGCCCCTCCTCCCTGCAATATGCGCACTGATTCTTTCTAGCCCAGTCCTAGTCCTCCTCGAATTTTTTTCTTTATCTCGCTCCCTTAAGGGTCCCCTCTCCTTAAAAGAATTCATCTCTTGGAGTGCTGCTACAACTATTTTTAGCTATCCTTTTATCCTGTTTTACCTCAATTGTGTCTCTATTATAAAAAACTTTCTGAGCTATTGAAATTAACTGGGACCTACTCATGCCTTCAAACCCTTATAGCTTTTGAAGTTTCTATTTAATATCGGGGGCTGACTGTGACACGAAAGCCAGATTAATAGCCATGCTGTTTTGATAGCATCGGATCTATGGGTGTATACACCCGGCATGCTTCGCAAAGGTGTTCAAAATATGCAGCAGGGGATTGCTGAGGGTCCTGGGAAATTCCAGAAACCTTCGAGAGGTTGGTGGGCTTCCAGGGCCGCAGCCTTAGGCCCGATAAGAGATACCGGTGAAAAGCATCCAACGAGGCTCTCCCCTCCTGGAGGTTATGACCCCACTGAGGTCTAGTAGAGGGGAAAGCCACCTCGATGCGGTCCCTAGTTTCCTCTATTGATCCCCCTCCCGGCCCTAGACCTGCCTTTTTACCTTCCTGCCTAATTCTGTCCCTCTCTTCTGAAGTGAAGAGAGTATGTAAAAGTTGCTGGCAGTCTTCCCAGGTAGGTCTGTGAGTCTGTAGGATAGTTTCTATGAGCCCTATTAGAGATTGAGGCTTTTCCCAAGAATGGGGGATTTTGACTTTTCCAATTATATAGGTCACTGGTGGAGAATGGGACATACACAAGGAAGGGCTGTTCCTCAAGGTTAGGGTCAGTTCCCAAAGGGGGTGCTTCTCTGAGTGGCAAGATAGGATCCCTTCTCTGCCCACACTCAGATCCACTCTGAGTGTGAGGTGGGGATGTAACAGTGGAAGTTATAGCCTCCTCTTGTAGCTACTGTGTAGGATTAGGGGCTTTAGCTTTTGGCCTATAAGAGGGTGGTAGCTCGATTTCCTCAGGAGACTCTGTAAGGACAGGAAGTCCTGAGGCTTCCTTTTATTTAATTTTAATTTTTATTTTTTACAGAGACAGAGGGAGAGTCAGAGAGAGGGATAGACAGGGACAGACAGACAGGAACGGAGAGATGAGAAACATCAATCATTAGTTTTTCATTGCGCATTGCAACACCTTAGTTGTTCATTGGTTGCCTTCTCATATGTGCCTTGACCGTGGGTCTTCAGCAGACCGAGTGACCCCTTGCTCAAGCCAGCGACCTTGGGTCCAAGCTGGTGAGCTTTTGCTCAAACCAGATGAGCCTGCGCTCAAGCTGGCGGCCTCAGGGTCTCGAACCTGGATCCTCGGCATCCCAGTCAGACGCTCTATCCACTGCGCTACCTCCTGGTCAGGCCTGAGGCTTCCTTTTAATCCCCTCTCTTTTCTAGACTCAATTCTGGCCTGACTAGGAAGACATAGTGCCCTTTCTGTATGGGGTAAACTTTTAGCCATTGTGGCGGATTCATTGTTAAATTTAGCCATTGGTCAATATATGGAAACTGCTCAGGGTAGCCTGGATCCTCAGTTATGATGTTCCAAACTGCCCTTACTAGCCGGAGGTTAAAAGTCCTGGCCAATGGCCACCCTACCCCCAAAATGGGCCATTCTGATTCACAGAGAGTGCGAAGCCTTCTTTTTGACCATTTAATTCCATACCCATGGTAGTCTCCATAAGTTTCTTGAAACTGCTTTAGGAGACAGCCTAAGGGAGTCTTTTGTGTACTGGACCCTCCTCCCATGTTTAATAGTTCAAGCCACCAATATACAAATTGAAACTGTCCAAAAAATGCAGAAATTAGCACACCAATAAAAGCAAGAAAGACAGACAGTTAACTAGTACCCAGATACGAGACAAGAGAGGAAGAAGCCAAAAGAAAAGAATCAGGGCAGGGGAAGCCAGACAGAATGCCCTGAAGCTAGAGGTCTTGGATCCAAGAGAAGAGATTTTATATTTTGCGAGCTCTGACAAATAGCCACTAACCTAATATGAAGCTTATAAATTTCCTTTTCCTTTTGCCCAGAAATTTCCAATTTAATTTTAATTTGGGAATTTCTAATTTTGCATGCATAAAGATTCAGGCCTTACACAGTTACACATTAAACAAAGACTTCATATACACAAACCAGAAAAAAACAATACACAATTCAATAGACAAGGGAAAGGGTTCCACTTCCAGGGGTTTCTCAGGTGTTCTACTAGCCCTTAGCTTAGACTTAGACACTAGAGATTCCCATTCACACACCAAACCAATCACTCAAGGGCCTCTTAGATGTTTGCAGGCCGCTTTCCACTCACGCACTAATTAACAAAGACTGAGATCTCGACAAACACCTGATGAACACAAAAAGATGTGTCTGGGAGTCCATGGCAAGATCAATTAACCTGGTTAACTCAGTTTCCTCTAATGTCTCCCTAGACCACGAACGAACAAAGTCTGCACTATGCCTTCCTCTAAGAGCGCATATAGATGCCGCCGGAAATCCTGGGCAAGACAAAGTCTCCCCTCCTTTTATTCCAGAGCACAACCAGACGTCCCCGAGGGAAGTACAAGGCGAGACCTAAAACCCCCACCGACGTCTTGGTCTTCGAGGGGCCCAATGTGAGAGTATGACTGCATCCAGTCCTCTACACACTGGTCTAAGTGGACTAGTCCCAAAACAAAAACCCTCGGAGTCCCAAACCAGCAAAGTAAAAAAATCAACCCTGCCTACAATCTCCAAGGTCCAAAATTTCACACTCCTTGATTTCTTTGCCAAATTGTTGAATTTAGGGACCAGAAATGGGGTCTGCTGAGAGACTGTCTGAACCCACTGGAGAACCGGAGGTTCAGGGGGTGCCCCTCCTAGTAAGCTAGTGAGGTCAGGCAGTCCCCCGGAGAGGCCAACCAGTCCTATTGTCTCTACTCATGGTAACATGTAATACCGCATCCCAGACAAGCCCTCAAGTGTTATAAAGTACTGCACTTCATTTCTGCAGGTTCATGTAGAGCAGTGGTAGTCAACCTGGTCCCTACGCCCACTAATGGGCGTTCCAGCTTTCATGATGGGTGGTAGTGGAGCAACCAAAGTATAAATAAAAAGATAGATTTAACTATAGTAAGTTGTTTTATAAAGGTTTATTCTGCCAAACTTAGTGAAAATAAGACATAAAGTACTTGGCAAGTAATTATTATTATATGCTTTAACTTGCTGTAACTTTGCTTTATAAATTTTATAAAGTAAAGTTACTTCCCTACTTTATAAATCACCATTACTGTGGAACCAGTAGGTGGTTAGAAAATTTTACTTCTAACAGAGATACAAAAGTGGGTGGTAGGTATAAAAAGGTTGACTACCCCTGATGTAGAGACACCAAGTCCAATATGAATTTTGAGGAGTTTTATTATAAAAAAGCCGGCAGCATACATAGGCAATCCTCCTACCCAAATCATGCAGCCCTGATTACCTTTCAGAGGCTGCTTATATATTCTTTGACCACATACAGGTGGGGGGAGGCATAACATCATGACACTAGCTTACAACTACATACAGGTGGGGATTCATAAGACCTACATTTCACAGATTCTTCCAATGTCTCTCCCCTCCCTTCATTACCTAGGGGCATGCTATTCCTAGGATTCAAAGAGGGGGAGAAAGAAAGCAATATACAAATTCTAATCTCCTATTGAAAGAGCAAGGAAGTTCTTCAAATACCTTACTACTGGTATGGAATTGAAATAAATGATAGACAGGGACTTAAAGATACACACACACACACACACACACACACACACACACACACGAAAGCCCGGCGGTTATACGAAATGACCACTGTTCTAGATATTATAAATTGTAATTAAAATGATTTGTGCAAAGGTGTCTGCTAATTCAAAATGAATTACCCAGGGCAGGCAGTGAGGACGCCCCTTTGCTTACTGCCCCACGGGGTTTCCCCCTTCTACTTGCTTAATTGCTTAAAGTAGAGTGCAATGAAGGAAACCACTGGTGGTACATTTCTTAAGAGCCACCGCTAGCTCAATAAATAAAGGTGATTTAAATAATAAAATATTAATTCACATGTCAAAGATCTCTTTGTACACAACATTTCTTGTAGATCTTTCCATCATTTTTAAGCTTGCCTTGCAGAGGACCATCAATTATTTTTAATTTTACGTCCGTTCTTTCACGAACTCTTGAACAGGCAACATAAAGTTGACCGTGTCCAAATGTAGGCTCAGGTAAAAAAATGCCAACATGCTTAAGCATTTAGCCCTGAGACTTATTGATGGTCATAGCAAAGGCAAGTTTTACAGGAAATTGTCTACGTCTCAATTGAAACGGCAACCCTGTTTGAGATGGAGCCAAATCAATTCTTGGAATGACATGTATTTCACCTTTAGAGAAGCCAGTCAAAGACTTAGCTATTATGACATTATTTTTCAATTGGAGAACCTCTAGTCTTGTACCATTGCAAAGACCCCTTCTGGGGTTAAGATTTCTTAACAGCATAATAATTGCTCCAATCTTTAACCTCAGTTTGTGAGGTGGCATGCCAGAAGGCGGGACTATTTGAATGCCGTGGCAACTTCACCCCATTAGCTAGTACAGTTATGCAAGCAACCAATAAGCTATCGGCGACAGACACTTAAGCCGCATATAAAGATACACACACACACACACACATACACACACACACACATACACACACACACACACAGATGGATTCAGGAGGATGCCACAGCAAACAGTCTCTACTGTTCCTTAGCCATAACGTGCCTGCTCCCAGAAACACATTCACTTTTATTCATAGAAAAAATGTGGTCCATCTGCAATTCAATTAAGTTTCCAAGGCAACTCAAAGACAACCCACACCATACCATCCAAATCTACTTTACACTAATAAGAAACTAGCTTCCAGCCTCCTCCAGAGAACATGGGTGAGACAAATGAGAATCAGGTGTAGCTCTTTGTTAACTAGGCTAATGAGGTGGGGTTTGGGCCCAGAACCTCTGTCCAGATTGCAAAAATACCCTGTTTATTTATTCGGTCCCCAACATGACATCTCTCCACCTTTAGTATTTTTTTAATACATATTTTGCAATGTGCTGAGCTATGCAGTAAAGAGTGCCATGTTTATAGATGCATACATATATTGATTCTGGGAAAAATGCATGAGTATATATGAGTTATATAAACACAGCAGTTGGTTAGAAGGAGAGTCTCTGATCATTAGGCTATTAATGAATAACAAGTATATTGTCAGCAAAGAACAACCAATAGCTCATATTGGTTTAGTTGTCAGGCAGGATGGAGGTCTCACTCTCTTTTTTAGATTTTATTTATTGATTTTATAGAGAGGAGAGAGGGGGAAGAGAGAGAAAAAGAGAGAGAGAAAAGGGGGGCAAAGGAGCAGGAAGCATCAACTCCTAGTTGCTTTTTCTAGGTACTTTGACCAGGCAAGCCTGGAACCTCGAACCAGCAACCTCAATGCTCCTAGTTGACACTCAATCCACTGCGCCACCACAAGTCAGGCTGGGATGGAGGTCTCCTTATTTAGGACCTCCCTGAGGGTCCTCTACTGAAGCTGCTTTATTGGTAGGGGAGAAGGGAGGGAGAAACACTAAAGACACTTTTTGCTCTTTGATTGTGTACTCAGTACTTTTCTACTCTTACATTTCTTTTAAATTCCCACCCCCACCCAAGCACCACATCAGTGCTGACCCACCTGACTTGTGATAGTCCATGGGGAAAATGCAACAGAAGGGTGTCAGAAAATTAAAAAAATATATATATATAGATCTTAGAGAAAGAGGAAGGGAGTGACACACAGAGAAAGACAGAGAGAGAAACATCAATTTGTTGTTCCATTATTTATTCATTCATTGGTTGATTCTTCTATATGCCCTCACCAGTGATTAAACCTGCAACATTGGTGTATCAGGACCATGCTCTAACCGACTGAGCTACCTGGCCAGGAAGAAATTTGTTGTTTGAAATTATATCAGTAAAAAAGGAACTACCTTACTTTGCCAAGAGGTTTTAAGTTAGTTTGATACTGCCTTGATTTCCAATCTAGGTGAGGAGTTTCAGATAAGTTCTAGGTATAACATTTCATATCTATATTAACTTTGTAATATTCAAGGAAACAGGTCCCTTGGTCCAATGGCAGTCCAAATTTGATGGAAACCCATTACAAATAGCCCTGTTTTACTTTGAACCTATCAAAAACACTGCTTCCTTCAGCCCTGCTCCAGCCACCTATGACCTAACCTTGCCCAGAAAGCTGGGGTTTGCCACTGAAGGCTGAAGGTACCCAGGGCTGTCGGCCCCATCTACAACACTGTGGACGAGCCTAGGGTATTTTTTCCAAGAAGCAGGTAAACTGATCTCATTTGCACAAGGGCCACTTAACTATGTTTTGCCTGAATAGTCAGGTTTTTTATTCTTCCCTCAAAGATCTCTGTTGTGGGTGTTGATAGTCCTATTTTCTGCTGCTTTGCTTAATATATAGTGTTTCCTTTATCCCTCCTACCTCAATGCCCCACTCATATTTCAGGCTGGGACCTACTCCTAATTTAGAGCTCTCTTTCCTCCTTTTGCCAACTTGTATTATGAATTTACCTTTGCCACCCAGCTTAGTGTATCCCAAGGTTCTCTTTACCATGCCACAGTCACAGAGCTCCAGGGAAAAGCAACCTGGTCTCAACTCTCCAGGCAGAGGAGAACAGAAGCTCCATATCCACGCATGCTGCAAATGGCTTTTTCCAGTCTACCTAAATCATTACCACCTAGAAGCAGCGGTCATTGGGACTTGGACATGAGCGGCAAAGTATAGAATGGTGACAACAATTCCAGTGCCATGCGGACTTTTCCTGTGGGGAACTTTCCTGGACTCCTGCTCCCTGTGACAGCTCCTAACAGACTGAACTGTGGTTGGGTTGCATTTTTCAGGGATTTGGCATGGTGATGGGGTCAACTTGGACTTGGTGAACATGTTAAGGACACTACTCTTTTATGGATTCTTGCTGTATTGGCCAAGAGTTTGCTTAAAGGCTTTTAATCACTGTAAAAAAAAAAAAATAGAAGACTGGATGAAGAAGATGGGGCACGTATACACCATGGTATACTATTCAGCTAGGAGAAATGATGACATCGGATCACTTACAGCGGAATGGTGGAGTCTTGGTAGCATTGTGCGGGGTGAAATAAGCGAATCAGAAAAAAACAGAAACTGCAGGATTCCATACATTGGTGGGACATAAAAGCGAGACTAAGAGGCATGGACAGGAGTGTGGTGGTTACGGGGGGTGGGGGGAGGGAAGGAGGGAGAGGGAGAGGGGGAGGGGTACAGAGAGAACTGGATGGAGGGTGGCAGAGGACGATCTCTCTTCGGGTGATGGGTATGCAACAGAACTAAATGACAAGATAACCTGGAAATGTTTTCTTTGAATGTATGTACCCTGATTTATTGATGTCACCCCATTAAAATAAAAATTTATTTATTAAAAAAAACAAAAAAAAAACACTCCTTCCTTAAATTAAACCTAAAATTATACCCTTTTCTCAAATCCTTTAATGATTCTTTATTTTCCTCTCTTTGGCGAGATGCCCCATAGCTCCTTCGTAGTAAGGAGTCAATGAACTTTTGTTACCCACTGGTTTGTCCCTGGTGTTTTTCGACTGACTGGACTAGGAGAGATTTGAATCCAGGTTTGCCTATAGCAGAGTCTAGTATCTAAATGCTAGACTAAACTAGAAATTATCTAACTTTTATGTTATATATATTTTCAGTGACCAACCAAGGACCACCAGGTACATTCTTGTAGTTGAACAAGTTTGGTTGGTTTATAACTCATTGCAGCAGGGCACAACATACACCATGGGGAAACACAGGGCATCTCAGTAGGAGGGTGTAAGGAAGAACTCATTTAGGACTTGAGCCTTGGTTGGGTGATATTGAGAGGCTACCAAGAAGAGGGGGTACGTCTGGATTGGGTGCTCTTAGAAAGTGGGGAAAATTCTATCATTGAGTATCTCGATAGATCTTGTCTGCAGGAAGGGCAGACCAGAGTGAGGCTACAGCTCTAATTGGTAAAGCAGGATCAGTCACATTAGCCAGGATAGCAAGATGTGTGGTATTTTATGGCTTGAAAAATGTTCATGTTTTTTCTATGTTCTGACACAACTGTGGTGTAGACTTGTTTTTGTCTTGATCTATTATCGTCACAGAGTGGCCTTGTTGAGGTTCTGTGAAATAGTTCATGTTGAAACAGATCAAGACCTAGCTGTGAGTGCCAGGCCAGCTCACAGCAACACCAAGGCCCAGCAGCTGATAGAACCAGGGCAGCTCCTGGATATCAGGGGCTGCTTTTTGTCTTTCTCAATACCTACATATATGCATGTGTGCACATGTGCGCATATGCATCTGTGCATGTCTCTATTAAATTTATTTAAAATTCCAACAAAAGCTAAGTGATATTTGATATGTTTTCCATTTAATTAGGAGTGTATATATATTTATGGCTTGGGCATGGGCTATATTTTGTTTTGTGATGGGTATGTACTTATATATTTACTTTATTGAATATGAAATACATTCACATGGTTTAAACACGTTTCTAAGTGTACAGAGAAAAGCCTCCTTTCTGTCCTTTATCTGTTCAATTCCCACAATAACTACTATTATTAGTTTCTTATGTATCTTTCCAGAAATACTCTTTGTGTAGATAAACCACATAGGAATGGGAATATATTCTCCTTCTTGTGTTTCTTTTATAAACTTAAAGAAAACAGATAAGCATGGAGTTTTGCATCTTGCGTATCCATTAATACAACTAGGAGATCTTTCTCTTTCAGTACAAAGAACGTCCTTATTCTCAGGGAAGTTTTATTTAAACTATAATTTTTTTTTTGTACTTTTCTGAAGCTGGAAACAGGGAGAGACAGTCAGACAGACTCCCGCATGCACCGACCGGGATCCACCCGGCACGCCTACCAGGGGGCGATGCTCTGCCCCTCTGGGGCGTCGCTCTGTTGCCACCAGAGCTACTCCAGCGCCTGGGGCAGAGGCCAAGGAGCCATTCCCAGCACCCAGGCCACCTTTGCTACAGTGGAGCCTCGCTGTGGGAGGGGAAGAGAGAGACAGAGAGGAAGGAGAGGGGGAGGGGTGGAGAAGCAGATGGGCGCCTCTCCTTTGTGCCCTGGCCGGGAATCGAACCCGGGACTTCTGCACACCAGGCTGATGCTCTACCACTGAGCCAACCGGCCAGGGCTAAACTATAATTTTTTAAATGATGTATATCTTATCTGTTTTCAATCTCTTGCTACCACAAAAATCATTGCAACAAATACCTTTGTACGTGCATTTCACTCATTCATACACAGAAGAACATATCCCTTAGACTCATTCCCCAAAATGAAATTGTGTCAAAGAATGTATACATTTTTAATTTTGAGAGATATTGCCAAATTGTCCTCTACTGGAGTTATAAAACTTTACAGTCTTATCAGTGGAGTAAGGAGGTGTCCGTTTTCCCACAGCCTCACCAACACTATGTTCTCAAACTTCCTGTTTTTTGCTAATGAGATGGTGAAAGATAACATTTTAGTAGTTCTAGTTTATATATTTATTAATATGAGTCAGGATAAGAATTTTTGAAATAGACTTATTTTTTAGAGCAGTTTTAGGTTCACAGTAAAACTGAGAAGGTAGAGAGGATTTTCATATACCTTCTGCCCCCACACAGGCATAGCCTCCTCCACTATCAAAATCCTGCACCAGAGTGGTACATTTGTTACAACTGTTGAACCTACATCGACACATCATCATTGCCCAAATCCATAGTCTACATTAGAGTTTCCTCTTATTTGTACATTCTATGAGTTTGGACAAATTTACAATGATGTGCATCTCCCATTATAGTATTATACAGAATAGTTTCACTGCCCTAAAAATCATCCGTGCTCTGCCAGTTCATCTCTCTTTCCCCTCTGACCACTGACCACCACTGATCATTTTGCTCTCTCCATAGTTTTGCATTTTCCAAAATGTCATATAGTTGAAATCATACTCTATGTAGCCCTTTTATTTTTTATTTATTTTTTATCAAGAGAGAGAGGGACAGACAAGGACAGACAGACAGAAATGGAGAGAGATGAGAAGCATCAACTCATAGTTGCGGCACTTTAGTTGTTCATTGATTGCTTTCTCATATGTGCCTTGACTGGGGTGGGACTCCATCTGAGCCAGTGACCCCTTCCTTGCTCAAGCCAGAGACCTTAGGCTTCAAGCCAGTGACCAAAGATGTCATGTATATGATCACACTCTCAAGCCAGTGACCCTGTGCTCAAGCTGGTGAACCTGCACTCAAGCCAGCGACCTCAGGGTTTCAAAGCTGGGTGCTTAGCATCCCAGGCTGATGCTCTATTCATTGTGCCACAACCTGGTCAGGCTATGTAGCCCTTTTAGATTGGCTTCTTTCACTTAGTGATTAGCATTTATGGTTCCTCTACATTTTTTCTTGGCCGGATAGTTCATTTCTTTTTAGTGATGAATAATATTCCATTGTGTGGAGTACCGAGTTTATTTATCCATTCACTTATGGAAGGACATCTTGGTTGCTTCCAAGTTTTGACAATTTTTTTTTTTTTTACAGAGACAGAGAGTGAGTCAGAGAGAGGGCCAGACAAGGCCAGACAGATAGGAACAGAGAGAGATGAGAAGTATCAATCATCAGTCTCTCATTGCGCGTTGTGACACCTTAGTTGTTCATTGATGGCTCTCTCACATGTGCCTTGACTGCGGACCTTCAGCAGACCAAGCAACTCCTTGCCTGAGCCAGCGACCTTGGGTTCAAGCTGGTGGGATTTCACTCAAACCAGATGAGCCCGCGCTCAAGCTGGCGACCCTGGGGTCTCGAACCTGGGTAATCCGCATCCCAGTCCGATGCTCTATCCACTGCGCCACTGCCTGGTCAGGCCAAGTTTTGACAATTTTAAATAAAGCTGTAATAAACATGTATGTGCAGGTTTCTGCATGGACATACATTTTCTTTCTTTCTTTCTTTCTTTCTTTCTTTCTTTCTTTCTTTCTTTCTTTTTTTTTTTTTTTTTTTTACAGAGACAGAGAGTCAGAGAGAGGGATAGACAGGGACAGACAGACAGGAACAGAGAGAGATGAGAAGCATTAATCATCAGTTTTTCATTGCAAGACCTTAGTTGTTCATTGATTGCTTTCTCATATGTGCCTTGACCACGGGCCTTCAGCAGACCGAGTAACCCCTTGCTCAAGCCAGCGACCTTGGGTCCAAGCTGGTGAGCTTTTGCTCAAACCAGATGCGCCCGTGCTCAAGCTGGTGACCTTGGGGTCTCGAACCTGGGTCCTCTGCATCCCAGTCTGATGCTTTATCCACTGCGCCACCGCCTGGTCAGGCTGGACATAAATTTTCAACTAATTTTGATATAAACCAAGGAGTGCAATTGCTAGACCATATTATAATAAGAGTATGTTTAGTTTTGCAAGAAACTGCCAAACTATCTTCCAAATGTGGCTGTAATATATTGCATTTCTACTGCAATAAATGAAAGTTTCCGTTTTTCTTTATCCCGACCAGCATTTGATGTTGTCAGGGTTTTAGATTTTGGTTGTTCTAATAGGTGTGAAGGGTATCTCATTGAGTTTGCAATTCCCTAATCATATGTGATATTGAGCATCTTTTCATATATATATTTATTTGCAATCTATATATCTTCTGCCAGGTCTTTTGCTCATTTTTTTAAAAAAGATATTATTTATTGATTTTAGAGAGGGAGGAAGGGAGAGAGAGGTCATAGTTGCTTCACTTTAGTTACTCACTGATTGCTTCTCATGTGTGCCTTTACCAGGCAAGCCTGGGGTTTTGAACTGGCAACCTCAGCATTCCAGGTCAATGCTCTATTCCCTGTACCACCACAGGTCAGGTTCATTTATTTATTTATTATTATTATTATTTTTTCATATTTTTTTAATTTTTTTAAGATTTTATTTATTCATTATAGAGAGGGGACAGAGAAAGAGAGAGAAAGAGAGAGAGAGAGAGAGAGAGAGAGAGAGAGAAGGGGGGAGGAGCTGGAAGCATCAACTCCCATATGTGCCTTGACCAGGCAAGCCCAGGGTTTTGAACCGGCAACCTCAGCATTTCCAGGTTGATGCTTTATCCACTGCGCCACCACAGGTCAGGCTCATTTTTTTAAATAAGTTGTTTGTCTTCTCATTGTTGAGTTTTTAAGAGTTCTTTGTATATCGTGAATAATAGTTGTTCATCAGACACATTTTTTGCAAATATTTTCTCCAATTTTATGGTTTGTCTTCTCATTCTCTTAAAAGACAGGTTGTTTTTTTTTTATGTGATAAAGAGCCATTCTCGTTCCTATTTATGAACTGTCTATTCAAATCTCTTGATGGGCTGCATTTTCAGAGTCATTTCGCTGTTAGATTTTAGCAGCAATTACCTCTTTCTAGAGTTATCCATGCTTCCACTCACAAATCCCTTCCAACTGGAGTCTCAGATCAATACATCTTTTTGTATTTATGATACCCGGGAAGCTTGAACTAAATTAAGTCTAATGGCAAAACTGTCTTCTGTGAATTCCTAATTTTTAGGCCAATAGAGTTTGCTGGCAATAACCAATTACCTTTCACTATCACTTAACCCGTGGTGGGATTCAGGTGATTCGCACCAGTTTAGCAAAACCAATACCTAGTTTTTTGTTGAGTTTGCTGAACTGGTTGTCAAAATGGCGCTTGTAATCGGGGTTCTCTCTAAGGTGGGTGCCTGGGCAGCTGCTCAACATGGAAATCACAAGTTTACATTTCTTACTTTTTTAAATTTATTTTTTGTTGCAAAAGAAAAGTGTTTTTTTTTTTACTTTTTTTTAATGTTCATCTGCGCAACAGCATATTCTAAGAGCCCATAGTAATGTTCATTCTGTCCATAAGTGAAAAAAATTTGACAGAACTATGTTTGCAATATTTATTTATTTATTCATTTCATAAAACTCATAATATCTTTGATGAAATACTACATTTTAATTCCCTCTCATTTGTTACTTCAGTAAACAAATATATAATGTAAAGAGAAAAAGTGCCAAATAACCAGGGGGTGACAAATTGTCATTGGAAATATCATAAATAAGTTTTATTGCTTTTTGTCAGGTATTATTTAATATTTTTTCATTAATATTTTAAAATTCTTTCTTATGCCTGACCGGGCGGTGACGCAGTGGATAGAGCATCAGACTAAGATGTGGAAGACCCAGGTTCGAGACCCCAAGGTAGCCAGCTTGAGCCCAAGGTCGCTGGCTCAAGCAAGGGGTTACTCAGTCTGCTGAAGGCCCGCGGTCAAGGCATGTATGAGAAAGCAATCAATGAACAATTAAGGAGTTGCTACGCACAACAAAAAACTAATGATTGATGCTTCTCATCTCTCTGTTCCTGTCTGTCCCTGTCTATCCTTCTCTCTGACGCTCTCTGTCTCTGTAAAAAAAAAAAAAATTCTTATAACATAAACTAGTTTTGAGTCCCTCTTTTATTCTTAAGTGTTAAATGAATGAAATAATAAACTACCTTTTGGTATATATAAATAATTTTTTTATACTTAAAATGGTCATTAGGGCAGAGGACCAATTGTTAAATTATTTAAATCCCACTGCTGCACTTAACTAATAGAGGACAGATTTCTGTCCTATACTGTAATGAGCTGGTTCACACCAGCTCAAGAGAGCCAACCATTCAACTTGCAGGAATTTTGTGAACCAGTTGTTAAACAATGTCATTTTAAAAATTAATTTATATAAACTTAAAATTAAATAAATTACATTAAGAACAAAGGTAAAAAAAGTGATCAAAACTCATTCCTTTATACTAGTTCTGGTCAAGTATGTGGATGCTGCTTATCTCCTCCCATGACCACATCAGAATTACAACCAATATTAGAATAATCAACCTGTATAACCATCAGAAGACTAGCTGAACAGAAACCTTATAGGTAAAAATATAAAGAAGAAGCCACGACAAAACTGTAGGAGGGTCAGAGACACTGGCCCCTGTACCCATGTGTGATGCTTGAGAATCTGGGGGGGATATCTCAGCCGTAGAGGTTCCCTAGTGAGGAGAGAGGTAGTCTCAGCTCCATGCTGGGCTTCCCAGCTCAGAAGAGCAGTGCCAGGAAGAGGAACCCACATACCATCTGACTGTGGAAATCAGTGGGATTCCACCCAGGTAAGATGAAAGGGTGTTGGGAACCCAGATGTCCTCTTAAGGGGCCAGTGCACAAATTCTTTTAGGCAATCACCTTGGGCTCTGGTGGAGGACAGTGACTTTGCAGGCTGGGGGTGTGTGTGCCAGAGACATACAGGGAGAAATTGAGCATGTGGTTTGACTAGGGCTAGAGGGATGGCCACCATTGTCCCAGGATTGAACCATCCTCTAACACTGCCAATTGGCACCACCTTTCCTGTGTTGAGCTCTCCCCCAACACCTTCAAATTTGAATCTACATTAGACTGGTGACCTCCACTAGCTCTACATCCTACACTACACTGTACACTAGCCCTGTCACCCTACCCTACCCAGCTCGTGCATGGCCCCAGCCAGCCTGGGCCCACTTTGCAACCTTTCTTAAAAAACTCTCAAGGAATTCTATCAAGCTGGGGGATGGGAGAAGGTGTGCCAAAGACACAGAGAATCAGTTGTGTGGCTTCAGAGAGAAGGCTGGAGGGACAGCCACTATTGTACCTGTGTTGGGCCCTCCCCCCACTTGACCAAATCCGAACCTGCATTAGCCTGGGGAACTACACTAGCTCTACCCTGATGACTCCCTGAGACCCATCCTCCCACCAAAAGGATCTGCAGGCCCTGGGCAGCTGGACTGCATTAGCCTGGTGAACATCACTTATCCCACCCTGGTGACTCCTCTCACCTAGGCCAGAATTTTATAAGAGGCTTCAGGGAATTTTCAAGCCTGTTGAAATGAAATGCAAAATTCTTTGTAATGTGTATGGGTGCTTTCTCTATGGGAGAAAGTCCAGAGATTTATTCAACTTCTCAAAGGGGATGTGGAATGCTGAAATTCTAGGTCTGAAAGGGTTTTTCTTACCCTTTCAAGCCTTACTGATCTTTCTCCTCTGGGAAATATATATATCCCTGTTCTAGCTTTGTACCAATACTCTTTAATTTTTTAAAAATTGATTATTTGGGAGAAAAAGGCAGAAATGGGGGGTATGGAAAGTGAGAAGCATCAACTGTAGTCGCTTCACATTAGTTGTTCATTGATAGCTTCTCATATGTGCCTTGGCCCATGGGGCTCAAGGCAAGCCAGCACTTGCTCAAGCCAGTGACCTTGGGCTCAAGCCAGTGACCTTGGGCTCAAGCCAATGACTTGGGTCTCAAGCTAGCTACCTTTTGGGCTTAAGCCAGAGGCCTTGGGTTCAAGCCAATGACCTTGGGTCTCAGGCTAGCTACCAATTTTGGGTTCAAGCCAGAGACCTTGGGATCATGTTGATGATTTTGCACTCAAGCTGACAACCCTGCGCTCAAGCTGACAACCTTGAGGTTTCGAACTTGGGACCTAAACATTCCAGGTTGATGCTTTATCCACTGAACTACCATGGGTCAGGCTGTACCATACTCTAATTGTTAACTAATGGCTTCCATTGGATTATTTTGCTTTTCCAATATTTAGGACAGATACTTTTAAATCATGGGTGGAAGAAATAAAAAGGAACCAAATAAACAAATTAGAGGTATTGTAGAGGAGGTGTTTAAAATGATTCCAAACCCACACAAGAATATGGTAGCTGTTATTGGCTATTACATAGTTATCAAATGAGAGGCAAAGTAGCACTCTCGAGGTCAACTAAGGTTTGAATTCTGGCTTTGGTACTTAATAGCTCTGTGATATTGGGTGAGTTGCTTAGATTCTTAGTGTCTCAAATTTCTACTCTCTAAAATGGGAATAATAACAGCACCTAATGTATGCAACTATTGTAAAAATTAAGTGAGATAATATATGTAAAGTGTTCTGAATGGCATCTAATATGTAGTAAAAGCTTGGAAAATGGTTGTTATTATCCCAGACTAAAGCATTTTCACATATATATAATATATTTTTTTCTTAGTTTTCTTTTTTTAAACTAAAAACAGATGGAGTATGTGTTGAAAAAACAACACTGAATAACTGTGACTTCAGCTCAACCTGACCATGTCAGAGCCCATCGCTCAGTCTTGAATTAATCCTATTGGTCAGCCTAATTATCAGAACAGTAAATTTCTCCTTCCTACTTTTCCTTATTCCAGATCAGGTTCTAAAAGTGGTACTTGTCAAGAGTCCCTGGAGATGTCCCATCAGTGGAAAGCATAGGGTAGCAATAAGATGGGACAGAGACCAATAACACCATCCATGGTTAATGAGTGAGCCTTGCTGTTTCCTAAGGTTGATTCGCTGAATCAGGCTGTTTACAGCAGGAAATGATCTTTGGGAAGTTGGCCAAAGAATTAATTTTGCTCTGAATCAACTTCAACATTTCTCTCTGCGAAGTTATATTTTATTTTGCTGCCTTAGCAATGCTTACTGTCTCTTTTGTCAGATGATCTGAGTTTTGAAGATGCTTATGTTCTTTCAAAAATAATAGTTCAGTTCTTCTGTTGTTTACTCCAGACTCACTTTTATATAACTCAGTGTTCTTTTGTACTGATCCCATGATCTTCTCCCTTTCCCATATTGCTATAAAGTTTACGCTGGTTTTACAGAATTCATGGGTATAATCCTGCAAAACATCTCTACATTGTAATGTATGCATCAGTGCCACATTCAAGGCAGGGCACTCGCACTGTTGGTATGTTCTGCCAGCTTATCACTTACTTCTGTAAGCCTTGCCAAAAGCTGTCCAATCTCAATTGCCTGGCCCTGGCTGGTTGGATCAGTAGTCAAGCATCGACCTGGCATGTGGAAGTCCTGGGTTCGATTCCCAGTTAGAGCACACAGAAGAGGCAACCATCTGCTTCTCTCTCCTTCTTTCTCTTTTCCTCTCCCACAGCCATGGCTTCATTGATTTGAGCACATCAGCCAGGGGATTGAGGATCGCTCCATAGAGCCTCCATCTCGGGTGCTAAAAATTGCTCAGTTGCAAGCATGGCTCAAGATGGGCAGAGCATTGGTTCCAGATGGGGGTTTCTGAGTGGATCCTGGTCAGGTTGCATGTGGGAGTCTGTCTCTGTATCTCCCTTCTTCTCAAAAAAAAAAAAAATCTCAATTGCCATTCTTTCAAACATTCTGTCTTGGTTTGACCCATTTAAAAGGGGTATTGTGTCAGAGCTATACCTGTTGTATCTTTTATATCAGGCACGGCTGTGATTGTAACTCATACATAGTTTACTGAAGGAAACTAGTTTTAGGTTGAGTTCAAAATCTAGCTGTCAAACCTGTTTCCTGAGATCTCCCTAGTAATTCCACTTAGAGTTTCTTCCTCATTCTTTTGATTAGAATATTTCAAACATATACAAAAGTATAGAGAATTTATTCCTGGGTACCCTTCACCCAACTTCAATGATCAACTTATGGCCAGTCTTGTTTACACTATATACCTACCCAATTTCTCCCTATACTTGGATTATTTTGAAGCAAATTCCAACCATCATATCATTTCATTCAGTATCTCTAAAAAATAAGAACTCTTTTAAGAGTTTATTAACATCTTTTAAGGCCCTGGCCGGTTGGCTCAGTGGTAAAGCATTGGCCTGGCATGCGGAAGTCCCGGGTTCGATTCCCGGCCAGGGCACACAGGAGAGGTGCCCATCTGCTTCTCCACCCCTCCCCCTCTCCTTCCTCTCTGTCTCTCTCTTCCCCTCCCACAGTGAGGCTCCATTGGAGCAAAAGATGGCCCGGGCGCTGGGAATGGCTCCTTGGCCTCTGCCCAGGCGCTAGAGTGGCTCTGGTCGCGACAGAGCGACGCCCCCTGGTGGGCATGCCGGGTGGATCCTGGTCAGGTGCATGCGAGAGTCTGTCTGACTGCCTCCCCGTTTCCAGCTTCAGAAAAATACAAAAAAACAAACAAACAAACCAACCAACCAAACAAACAAAAAACCCCATCTTTTAAGAGGTAGAGTAACTGAAATTCAGTGAAGTTAAGTAACATTCCTGAAGTGACCCAGCTGGTAAGTGTATTAACCAAAGTTCAAATATAAGACTGACTTCCTTTCCATTGACATTTACTGACTGATATAATATCCATGATCTGAAGGTTAGGCAACAAAATTCTCAATTTCAATAATAAATCTTGGCATTTGAAATTTGGAAAGAAATCAGATTGGAATAAAGCACAGGCATTCACAATAGACCACAGATTACTGTAAATTCCTCAGAATTTATTGTTTGTCTGGTTGAAAGGATTTATTTTGATCTTTGAAACCATTAAACATGAAGTATGACAGCAGGGCATTAATCGTTCTAATTTTGTGCATGGTTAATAACTGAGCAAATGTTTTTTCTCCAACTGCCAGCCCTAAAACAAATACCACATCACCTGCTTGTAGTTTTTCAGACTTTCAAAAGGAAACACTATATTCCTAGCAAAGTGATTATTTAAAAAGGAAGAGTATACTGGCAGAAACTGCATTGCAGGAAATCAAAATTGTAGTGCCCAGCACCATGAGAGCTTTCAACAAATGGTAACTGATGATGATGAAAATGACAATATTCACAATGATGAAGTTGACACGTGACACATGAGCCACATGAAGGAGCAGGAAAATGTGTCAGCGATTCACCTGTAAACAACAGCTTGCAGGGCAACTTTGGAGGATGCCTGAGGACAAGGTCAAACAGGTGGTGTGTATGTTGCAGGACTTAAACCTACAGGCTTTGGAGCCAGCCAGAATTCTGATCCCCTACTACTAGGAGCGTATCCTTGAACACGTTATTTATCTCAGTTTCTGCATTTGTAAAATGGGGGTAGAGTACCTATTGCATAGTATTGTTATGAGCATTAAATGAGATCATGTGAGTGATTTAGGATTTTATCAGTATTATTTGGGAGTTACCAGATGTTCTCCAAGCTTGAGAAAATGAGGAAAGTAAGAGTGCTTTTCAGAAGCAGAGGAAGAAGACTGATGAGTTCTCAGGCTGGCATTCATGCGCCTAAAGAAATACTGGTCATTTAGGAGAAAGTAAACATTCCAGTTTCACCTGGTAACCTGATGAGGACCTAGCCTACTGGCTGAACTTTGCCAACAGGAGAAATGAGCTGGTGTTCAGCCTTAAAGTATGCAAATCCTGTGGCAGTGGTGTCTCTCTGAAGATGATTAGATTAGCATTGGGCTAATATGCATTCTTGGTCGTTCTGAGGCCTTTCCCAGGAAAGAACAGGTAAAGCCAGACTTACTCTTACACTGCATGCAAACAAATCACACACAGGTCTTTAAAATGCAGATTTGGATTCCCAGATCTGGGGTGGAACCCAAGATTCTCCCAGGTGATGCTGATTCTGCTGGTCCCTGAACCACATTATGAGTAACAAAGCTGCAGACAACACACCATCACTTCCAGTTACACCTCTATTTTTAACAAGGATTCATCAACAATATTTATTATCCCCCCTTTTTTTTCTTTTAAGAGTCATAAGTTTCCAGCTCAGAACTTAATGCTTGCTGCCAAGCATTCTACATCTAGGAACTGGAGCAAACCTTTGACCCAATTCCTTTGTTTTGTTCCCTCAGACCCAGACAGAGGTCAGGATGGGGCAACAATTGGGTGTCTAAATCTCCCTCTCTCTGGTCCACAGCAGATCCAGCAAGGGTACTGGATAATTGGCTAGATATCCTGTCCGAGGTGGATTGAGGCTGAGAGAGAGAAAAGGGTGGTTGAACACAGGTCCTAGGGGAAGCCCAAAGGCAAAGCGGGGGAAGCTGAAGTGGAATTTGATGAATGAGTGGGAAGAGAACCCACAAAGGTGATGAAGAAATGGTGGCAGGTGATTGCTCTGGGTCTAGGAGACCTCACCTTATCTGGTAGACTTTGAATTGGTGGCATGATGGTATCATCACTCCTGTTATAGGCAAGGCTAAATGTCAATCAGAGGCCACTCAGACTTGAATTTGCTGAAATAAGGGAAAGACAATGCAGAGCTATTGAAAGAATCTTACTTTTTAAAATTTGGGGTTTTTTTCTTTTTTCTTTTTATTCCATTATTTCTGAAAATTTTGATTTGCTCATCTGAAAACTGAGAGAAAAATTAAAATAAATGGATTATCTGAAACTTAACTATAGATAAGATTAAAACTCATCTATAATCTTTTTTTTTTTTTTTTTTTTTTGCATTTTTCTGAAGCTGGAAACAGGGAGAGACAGTCAGACAGACTCCCGCATGCGCCCGACCGGGATTCACCCGGCACGCCCACCAGGGGCGACGCTCTGCCCACCAGGGGGCGATGCTCTGCCCATCCTGGGCGTCGCCATGTTGCGACCAGAGCCACGCTAGCGCCTGGGGCAGAGGCCACAGAGCCATCCCCAGCGCCCGGGCCATCTTTGCTCCAATGGAGCCTTGGCTGCGGGAGGGGAAGAGAGAGACAGAGAGGAAAGCGCGGCGGAGGGGTGGAGAAGCAAATGTGCGCTTCTCCTGTGTGCCCTGGCCGGGAATCGAACCCGGGTCCTCCGCACGCTAGGCCGACGCTCTACCGCTGAGCCAACCGGCCAGGGCTCATCTATAATCTTTAGATGAATGGTGTTACACAAGAATGTAGTGCAATATGTCAGAATGAAATAAAATACAACTGTGTTAATTATTTAAAAAAAAAAAGCCTTCGAGGGCATTTGAGATCTTGCTCTCTAGCCTGTGTCATCAGTTTGGGGAGTAAATACCTTCAAGTCTTGGAAACTTGCCCCTATTGTTTTTCTCTTACAAGGAAATCCTGCTACAATTTTTAATTCCTTTTTTGAACCGTCATCCTTCCCCCGTGCCCCGTTGCTGAGAGCGGGGTTGAGAGGATGTGAGCTGTCATAGTTCTTAGGTACAAATAAAGGCACTTTAATATCTCTCCTTTTCCTCCTGCATGCTAAGTATCTTGTTGAATTATAGAATAGAAAAAAATCCTTTAATTAAAAAAATTTTTTTTTTATATTTTTCTGAAGTGAGAAGTGGGGAGGTAAAGAGATAGACTCCCTCATGTGCCCGACTGGGATCCACCGGGCATGCCCACTAGGGGGCATTGCTCTGCCCATCTGGGCTGTTGCTCCATTGCAACCGGAGCTATTCTAGTGCCTGAAGTGGAGGCCATGGAGCCATCTTCAGCACCCTGGCCAACTTTGTTCCAAGGGAGCCTTGGCTGTGGGAGGGGAAGAGAGAGACAGAGAGAAAGGAGAGGGGGAAGGGTGAAGCAGATGGGTGCTTCTCCTGTTTGCCCTGGCAGGTAATTAAACCTGGGACTTCCACATGCCAGGCTGATGCTCTACTGCTGCGCTAACTGGTCAGAGCCAAACCTTTAATTTTTATTTATTGATTTTATCAAGAGAGTAAGGGAGAAAGAGAGAGCGATTGAGACAGGAACATCGAGCTGTTCCTGTTATGTGGTCTGACCAGATATCAAACAGGCAACCTTTGCACCTGGGGACGATGCTCAAACTAACAGAGCTATCTGGCCAGGGCTGAAATTAGAAAATTTTTATCTTTCAGGAAGTTTTATTTATTTTTTGTATCCCACAAATACTGTTTAAAACTGTTCAAAGTTATTTATTTATTTATTTATTTATTTATTTATTTCAGAAACAGAGTGAGTCAAAGAGAGGGATAGACAGGGACAGACAGACAGGAACTGAGAGAGATGAGAAGCATCAATCATTAGTTTTTCATTGCGCGTTGCAACACCTTAGTTGTTCATTGATTGCTTTCTCGTATGTGCCTTGACTGCGGGCCTTCAGCAGATCGAGTAACCCCTTGCTGGAGCCAGCGACCCTGGGTTCAAGCTGGTGACTTTTGCTCAAACCAGATGAGCCTGTGCTCAAGCTGGTGAGCTCGGGGTCTCAAACCTGGGTCCTTTGCATCCCAGTCCGACGCTCTATCCACTGCCCCACCGCCTGGTCATAAAACTGTTCAAAGTTTTAATTATTACAACCAATAACATAAGGTAAAAGCTTGTAATCCCTTAAAAGTAAATCACAACAAATTCAAAGACTTTATTTCCTTCAAAGGTAACTATGTGAATAAAGGAAGAAAACTGTGTATTAAGCTAAACATAATATTGTTTGCTGCTACACAGTAACCAATAGGCACACAATGGCTTGGGTCTAGCAAACAACAGAGCACAATTCTTCATCACGTAGTCTTGACTTTGATCTCAGCTAGATGTCTGAGGTTGGTATGCTACTTCATCACTATTAGCCTCATTTCCTTCTCTGTAAAATGAGGGATTAGACTAGTTGGTATCCAATACCAATGTTCCATGGATTGAGTAGAAGCTTACTTTGATTTTGAGAGCATCAAAAAGTATTTGCCATTTCCCATACCGTTGAATATCTTAGGAAGTAAAGAAGAGAGGTGAAGCAACTCACCCCCAGTACCATAAGTGCAGAACTAGGATTAAACTCCCAAGATGCCTGACTTCTAGCCAAGGATACTTTCTACAATATAATGTAATTTAAAATTGTTTTCAGAGGTGAAAATGTACCAAAATAAACCACAGTAGGTATTGGTTTAACATAATTTCCTCTAAGGAAATTATTTGTCTGGATGACTTAATACAACTCATAACTGACTGATATTAGTCAGAGGTGCAGTTTTAAATTACTCCAGAGAACCACAAGAAAGCAGGTCAAGTTTTTACATATAGTCAAATAGCTGGTTTCAAGATACACAGTAGCCTGACATGTGGTGGTGCAGTGGATAAGGTATTGACCTGGAACCCTGAGGTGGCTTGTTTGAAACGCTGGGCTTGCCTGATCAAGGCACATATGGGAGTTGATGCTTCCTACTCCTCCTCCCTTTTCTCTCTATCTTCCCTCTCTAAAATAATAATAATAATAATAATAATAATAATAACAACAACAACAATAACAAAAAGATTACACAGTACTGGTCCTGGTCTGTGAGTGACTTGAGGGCAGAAGCCATACCTGGCCTTTCTCTGTGGTTAGCAAGCATTGGGCAACTCATAAATCCTCCCACTACTACAGAGCTATGGGGGCAGGGAGGGAGCAAAGGAGCAGATCTGCAGCATTAGGAAGGGAAACTGAAAGGGAGGGCACTCTCAGGAGAGCAAAGCAGGAACCTGAACAAGAGTCCATTCTCTGTGCAGGTTTGTGAGTAGGGATGTCAGGTGTCCTCAACAGAAGTTCCATACAACTAGGCAATGTGGCAGGGGGTGGTGGTGAAAAAAGAATACCATTCTTTTTTTGTGGCTATACCCTGTCCTTCCCCACACTTTCCTCCTTTGAAAAAGTTGTAACATTATTGTATACATAGCATTTGTGTACCTGAATATATTACTTGAAAATGGATAAACTAGATAGCAAAATTATTCACATATCTTTATGTAATATTTATATATCACTTAATAAGTGCCAGGCACCATTAGAAGTACCTTTCAAATAAATATTGTCATTTGATCCTAATAACAACGCTATGAGGTTTGTACTATTGTAGGAAGCTGAGGCACAGAGAGGTTAAGTAACTTGCACAAGGTCATATAGCTAGTAAGTGGCAGAGCCCAGGTAGTCTTCTCCCTAGTCCACACTTTGCTTTCTCCATAAGAAAAGACCACAATTAAGTGGTAAGAGCAGACATTTGTATTTTTAGTTGCTTGGCTCTGGACTTACTTCTTATGTTAGGGGAATCTTGGTGAGATTTGAGAGAGGCAGAGTCACTTCCCACGCTAAAAACTAAAAGTGGCCTGACCATGAGGTGGCGCAGTGGATAGAGCGTTGAACTGGGATGCGGAGGACCCAGGTTCGGGAACCCGAGGTCACCAGTTTGAGTGCAGGCTTATCTGGCTTGAGCAAAGCTCACCAGCTTGGACCCAAGGTCTCTGGCTCAAGCAAAGGGTTACCCGGTCTGCTGAAGGCCCCTGTGGCCAAGGCACATATGAGAAAGCAATCAATGAACAACTAAAGTGTCAAAACGAAAAACTGATGATTGATGCTTCTCATCTCTCTCCATTCCTGTCTGTCTCTATTTATCCCTCTCTCTGACTCTATCTCTGTCCACACATAAAAAAACAAAAAACAAAACAAAACAAAAAACTAAGAGTGACAGATACTCATTTTCCAGCACGTGCTCAGCTTCTTAGATGCACTAGTTTGAATTTGGAGCTAATGAGCCTGACCTGTGGTGGTGCAGTGGATAAAGCATCAACCTGGAATGCAGAGGTCCTCAGTTTGAAACTCTAGGTTTGCCCAGTCAAGGCACATATGAGAAGCAACTACTATGAACTGATGCTTCCACTCCTCCCCCCTTCTCTCTCTCCTCTCTCTAAAATCAATAAATAACCCCCCCCCCAAAAAAAAAAAGAATTTGGAGCTAATGATAAGCAAAGGAGAAACCATGGAAAATCCTCTCAACTGCAGTGGGGATGGTGCTGTAAATGGTTAAGGCATCACAGGGAGAGTAGAGTGTTAGTGGTAGGGGGCTTTACCGGTTGACTGCCAGGCTTTGAATCCTGACACTAACCCTCAAGCAAGATGCCTAGCTTCTTTATGTTTCAAATTTCTCATGTATAAAATGTAAATAATAATAGTACTATCTCTTGAATTGTTGTAAGAATTACACAGGGTAACAGAGGTAAAATAGCACCTAGAACAGAGTAATCTCTCAATAAAGGTCCACATTTGTCATTTCCTTAGCACCCTGTTTTTCTTCTTCTTTATCCAAGTGAGAGGAGGGGAGATAGAGACAGACTCCTCCATGCGCCCTAACCAGGATCCACCAGTGATACCCATCTGAGGCTGACACTCAGCCTATCTGGGGCCATGCTCACATCTGAGCTATTTTTAGCACCTGAGGCGGAGGCTCCACAGAGCCATCCTCAGCGCTTGGGGTCTATGTGCTCTAACTAATTGAGCTATGGCTGCAGGAGGGTAAGAGAAGGGGAATGGGTGGGGTATAGAAGCAGATGGTCACTTCTCCTGGGTGCCCTGACCAGGAATCAAACCCGGACAGCCACAAGCTTGGTCAATGCTCTACCATTGAGCCAACTGGCCAGGACCTAAATATTTTTTTATTTTATTTTAGAGAGAGGGGAGAGAGAGAGAAAGAGAGAGAGAGAAACATTGATCTGTTCCTGCATGTGCCCTTACCAGCAATCAAACTGGCAACCTCTGTGCTTCAGGACGATGCTTTCACCAACTGAGCCAAGGCTCTTTTAAACATTATTTGACACACATATTTATCTAACTTTTCTGGGAATCATGTAATGACTTTGAAGTATGAAACGGAATCTTCTCTGACAGAAAGCACATCTTGGTGTCTTTTCAGGTTAAGGGTTTTCCTAGCCCTTGCCAGGAACTCCAAGAGCCACTCACCTTTGCAAACGGGAATTTTCCCAGGCTCACAAACGGGGCTTTGTCTCTATCTCCAAAGATAAAAGAGTATTCTAGGGACCTAGGCCTAAATGCCAGCTGCTGCCTTTCTTGATCACAGTCTCTTATATTAACCAAAAGGCTATGGATTTTCTTACCTACCACAGGGAAAAGACAAAGTCAGACACTATAAAACTTTCATAATTTTAAGGAACTAAGTTTTCTGCTCTGACACAGTCATGCTGCCCTTCAACTTACCTGACTCCAGGGACAGCTCCCAAGTCTGAGTGCCAGCAGTCTCCTAGGCCTATATCCTCTGCCTGAGTGACCACTCAAGAGTCTTTGGAGGTCCAAATTATTGAATTTCTAGGGAGCTGTGGCAGCATCCAAAAGGTCCATTGAAGATGATGGGGTTCTGGACACATTATTCCAAAATATGGTACCATGGCATATTAATATTTTAAACTAAAGGACTTTTGAGAAAATAGCAGAAGTAGCAAAGTCACTCTGACTTTCCCTTTGCCCTTTTCCCCTAAAATAAGTCATAAAACCGTCAAGTGAGTGGTGTCCTCTCTGTACCCCGGGGAAAGGAGCATCCTTATCCTGAATACAAAGGGACACTGAGAACAGTTCTAATAAACAGGCCTTAGAAGTTTCTCCCGGTTTAGTACACTTACCTTATACTCCTCATATTTCTCCACAATTGTTCACTCTCCATCAGACCTAGCATAAAATACTCAGGCCTGTTTCTTTGAGTCTTCATTTTCTTATGAAGGCTCTGTGTCACATAAAACTCATATTAAATAAATTAATATGCTTTCTCCTATTAATCTGCCTTTGTCAGTTTAATTTTCAGACCAAGCCAGGGACCCTAGGCAACTTTTTTCTCCCTTACAAAGGCTGTGTTCTGCCCACTGGCCAATGTACACACCATGCTGCACCCCTGACCAGGGCTCCCTAGGGCATCATTCAGGTAAGGCCTCAACATCTGTGGGCCTCAGGGCCCATATGGAAGTTTATGTCTGCTCTAGGCTGGCCTATTCCTTTGCTGGGTGAGTATGATGAATGACAGAAATAGTGCAAATGCCACAAGGGAGGTGAGGCAGGTGATAGGCACTATGGATAAATAAGTCTCTTCAACGGAAGGAGATTATTGGAGATCAGAGGCTCTTTTTTCCTTCTGCTGTTTTCAAGAGCCTTGAGCTCAAAGCAATCAGTAGGCTGAATAAGCATATTTTGAGCTGGCATGTTCTGAACCCCTCCGAGACTCATTTCACAATTTTGTTTTTAGAAAATAGCTACATCTTTTCTCTGATTTATCAGTATTAAATATAATGCAAACGTATGTTTCTTGTTTTTCTTGAATTTGTTTTTCCTAAACATATGGAGGTTTATCAAATAAGGTAACATTACTTCAACATAAAGTCAATAAAGAGAAAAAGAGGTCCTTGAGGTCCTTGACATCCAGGAGCTGGCCTGCTACTACCAGCTGCTGGGCCTTGGAGTTGATGTGAGCTAGCCTGGCATTCACAGCTAGATCTTAATGTTCCATTTCACATGAACTATTTCACAGATCAACATAAGATAAGGCCACTCTGTGACCATTGTGGATTAAGACAAAAACAAGACTGCTCCAATCATGTCTGAAAACAGACAAAACAAGAACACTGTCCAAGCTATAAAATACCAACTATTTCCCTACACCAGCTAGTACAAGCAACTGATACAGTTTTACCAATTAAAGCTCTAGTCTTACTCTGTGTACTCATAGATTTCTCTCCACTTTCTGATAACACTTAGAGTGAATCCTCTCTTCCTATACCTTCTCCAAAATCACCCAATCAAATATCAAGTCCTATAAGTCCAGCCCTGGCCGGTTGGCTCAGTGGTAGAGCATCAGCCCGGCATGTGGACATCCTGGGTTTGATTCCCAGTCAGGGCACACAGGAGAAGCGACCATCTGCTTCTCAACCCCTCCATCTCTTCCCTTCCTCTCTCTATCTCTTCCTCTTCCGCAGCCATGGCTTGGTTGAAGCAAGTTGGCCCTGGGCGCTGAGGATGGCTCCATGCCTTGCCTCAGGTGCTAAAATAGCTGAGTTGCCAAACAACAGAGCTGTGGCCCCAGATAGGCAGACCATCATGGGGTAGGGGGTTTGCTTGGTGGGATTTCATCTGGGGCGCATATGGGAGTCTGTCACTCTGCCTCTTTGCTTCTCAATTAACATAAAAAAGTCCTATATGTCCTTTCTAATACCCTTTTACTAAGCCACCCTACAGTTCCCCACAGTGTATGGTCTCTCCTACTGCAATGAGTTATAAAACAAACTTGTTCAACTATAGGAGTATTCCTAGTGGCCTTTGGCTGGATGTCATTTTAAATGCTAAAGACTATGAAATATAAACTTGTGTCCAACTAAATTGAATCATATACTTACAAATTTTTTTATTTCAATAGTAATTATATTTTGTAGTGTGTATGTTTTGTGTTAATCTGCAGTTAATTTCCAAGTTCTTTAACTTAAAACATTGGACTGCCTGATTAGGTGGTGGCGCAGTGGATAGAGCGTCGGACTGGGATGCAGAGGACCCAGGTTCAAGACCCCAAGGTCACCAGCTTGAGCGTGGGCCCATCTGGTTTGAACAAAAGCCCACCAGCTTGAACCCAAGGTCACTGGCTCCAGCAAGGGGTTACTCGGTCTGCTGAAGGCCTGCGGTAAAGGCACATATGAGAAAGCAATCAATGAATAACTAAGGTGTTGCAACACACAATGAAAAACTAATGATTGATGCTTCTCATCTCTCTCCATTCCTGTCTGTCTGTCCCTGTCTATCCTTCTCTCTGACTCACTCTCCGTCTCTGTAAAAAAAGTAAATAAATAAATAAAATTAAAAAAAAACATTGGACTGATATTAAGTTAATAAATGCATAATCATCAAATACCTAGATCACTTCTAAGTAATGTCGAATATTGAATCACTGATTTTACCAAGCATAGTTTTAAGTGTACATTGTTTTATTTCTTATTTTTATATGCTATAGAGAGGCTATAACTTTGGATCATGTTGATAAACATGTTCATTTTTGCTGTGGAAAATTGCATAATATGTATTTGTGAGCTTTGCTAATTTGCTAGCATTTATTGTTCCTGAACAACAGGCAATTCTCATTTATCCATCCTTTCAGTTTCCTCTGTGCAATAGAAGTTAGTTACTTGGTTAAAAGTTACTCAATAAATGGTTGAGACTATTTTAGAAGCAGTAGTAATGGAGAAATGCAACTGTTATAACTTTCTGTTTTTCAAGAAAAAGAAAAATAGTTTTTGTCCTAAAGCAGAAATTCTCAGGTTTTGGTCTTCAGATTCCTTTACTTATACTACCATATTGGAAATTGACCCAAGAAAATGTTAAAGTCTTTTAAAAATGGCTTATTTAAAGTTAACAATGGTGAATCCATTGCATGTTAACATTAAATAACATCTTAGTATTATCATAAAATACCTTTGATCTCATGTACTTGGAAGAGAACCACTGCCCTAAACATTAGTAAGGTGTTAGTTTGTTCTAAAATATTCAAGAGCATAATACAGAATAAAAACTTAAAATGTTAATTCTATTTGACTTGTGTTTTCTTAGTCCATTTGGGCTGCTATAGCAGAATGTCACAGACTTGGTAGCTTATAAACAACAGAAACTTACTGCTTATAGTTCTGGAGGCTGGAAAGTCCAAGATCAAGTTGCCAGCATGGGTTGGTTCTTTTTTTTATTTTTATTTTTATTTTTTACTTAACCATCATTTAAAAAAAAGTTCTCTTATTTTTTTAAATTCATTTAGAGAGGAGAGAGAGTGAGAGTAAGAATGAGAGAGAGAGAGAGAGAGAGAGAGAGAGAGAGAGAGAGAAAGGGAGGAGGAGGAGCAAGAAGCATCAACTCCTACATGTGCTTTGACCAGACAAGTGAAAGGATTTTGAACTGGCGACCTCAGTGGTCTAGGTCGATGCTTTTATCCACTGCACTGCCACAGGTCAGGCCTGGGTTGGTTCTTTTAGCCTTGAATTTTGATCATACTCTGTGGTTTGTCTTAGTTTATGATTTCAGTTAAGGGCAATTTTCATAGCTAAGGATATCAAGCCAATTCATAGCCCTGGAACCTATATCTAAAATTAGACCTATTGACCAGTCCAAACACATCAGTTCAGAAACCAGCTTACTGTCCAATCTGAATCCCAGCCACTACCATCTCAATACAATGTGGTATCCAAAGTTGTATTGACATAGACAACCATATTGTCTTCAACTATGAGATCAACCCAACTCAGAACATAGTTATGTGCCAGTCCATCTTGACATAGAAGCCAAACTACTTCTGACTAACCAAGGTTAGAAACAAAGCCTGGTTTAGGATGGCCCAGAGCCCAGAATATGTAGCTTATTCCCAGACTCATTCACTGATTAATTTATTCAACAAGTATTTATTGGAGGCCTACTAGGTTCCAGGCACTGTGGTAGAAGATAATGCTTATCTGGACATGGGAGGATTTCCAAGTGGCTTAAATCCCTCTAGTGGCCTAAATGTAGGTTCCAGCTCCTCTTCCTGTTGTAGTCGACACTTCCACACTAGTGTCATTAGATAAATTTTCATAGATTTTTCTCATGCCAACATATTCTACTCTATCTCTTTTGGACAACCTTTTATTGCATAATAGCATGTCCTATATGGCCCCACCCCATAACCTTTTGACCTAGCCTGTTTCTATTCCTGCTTATGACCATTCATGCAAAAAATATTTATTAAATGTCTTTAGGTGCCGGGCCCTGGATACACAAAAATACTATCTTTAAGTAACTTATATTCTTTAATTCTACCAAAGGAGTTTAATAAATTTTTTTTTTTTTTTTTCAACTTGTAGTAGCTGCTTCTTTTTTTTTTTTTTTAATTTTATTTATTCATTTTTAGAGAGGAGAGAGAGAGGGAGAGAGAGAAACAGAGAGAGAGAAGGGGGGAGGAGCTGGAAGCATCAACTCCCATATGTGCCTTGACCAGGCAAGCCCAGGGTTTCGAACCGGCAACCTCAGCATTTCCAGGTTGACGCTTTATCCACTGCGCCACCACAGGTCAGGCTTAATAAATTTAAAAAGAAAACTTACTGCAGTTTTGTAATAAAGGTATGGGATAAGTTCTTTAATAAATGTATGTTCAAAATTCTGTGAGAGCCTGTATGGCCAGGGGCCACTATTGTGGCTATTCACATGCAGGTTCTCATTGAATTTGGGCACATGGTAATGAAACAATGAAGCCAAGAGCTGGTGGGCCATTACCTTTAATCCTAGCTTGCACCTGGCAAGCGATTAAATACACATAGCTGGAAAACACTTCCCTTTCCATTCAGGGCTCCCAAAGCCACTGACTCATCCAGTTTTCCTAGAACCAAAGGCCCCACCAGCCTTATTCACCTCTGCTCCCCATCTCCTTCTCTTTGTACAAACTCTGCATAAACTGGCTTCTCCCTCAGCACTCTGCTCTCTTGGCTGCCTCTCCTCTGCAATGCTAATGCAAGAACTGAGTGAGAGAGTCCCCGATCTGCCATATTTTATAGTGTAGAAAATTAAAGCCTTTAAGCCAATATACAAATAAGGAAGTCTCTGATACAAAGTCACTTGATAAATGGGATTTAAGAGTGCACCATCCCCCATCGTACAACAGTCAAGGGTGTGGGGAAAAGCTTAGTTTTGAGAAGATCTTAGTATTAGAAGGATGTTAAAAAGATCTTAGTATTAAAAGGGTGGAAAAGGGTTAGTCTTAAAACTAAGCCTTAGGCTATAAGGACTTTGCCAGCTTCCAGCCTGTCTCCCACACCCAATGCAAACTAAAAGCAAGCAAACATATACATCATATTTACAGAGCCTAATGGAGGAGTTGTTTCTTAATGATAGGAGGGTATGATTGGGGGAAGTGATCTTTCCATTCTTTTTTGAAGAATGACTAGAAATTTAGTGAGAGAGAAAGAGATTCTTAGAAAAGCTGCCTGAGCTAATGCATACAGGCAGTAAGGAGAAGAGGATGCTCCATGGACAAATAGTTGGTGATGTTATGGAATATCTTATCCTTTGGAGAAATAATGGTTAATAACACTTGGGGATAATGAGATTTGTTTTAAACCTGACCCAGGGATGTTTGATACCAAGGATATTTGACAATAAACATGTAATAAGATTTATACCAATATTGGTGAATTTTTTGGAAAGTATCTTATGCATCAATTCCTTGATTAATACATAAACTGTAAAGTTCTCAAATACATAATGGGGGCAAAATGCTCTGAGGTAAGAGTGGTAGGATCAGAAAGAATGTTCTTGGGATTAAAATGTCAGGATAGAAAATCCTGCTGCTTCTATCCTTATCACAGTAAGTTTCCAAGGTCTGCATACCTTCTTACATCGCAGATTGCCTTCCCTCTTGCAACATATATTCTCAACATTGACTCACCTCTTATATGGAATTCCCCAAACCAGTGTCAGAAACTTAAATGCTTACAAGTGCTAGGTCAGGGGTTGGGAACCTTTTTGGCTGAGAGAGCCATGAACGCCACATATTTTAAAATGTAATTCCATGAGAGCCATACAATATGTTTAACACTAAATACAAGTAAATGTGTGTATTTTATGTAAGACCAACACTTTTAAAGTACAATAAGTCTCTGAATTCTTTTTAATAATGTTGTTAGGCTGTTGGTAACCAATGATGAATAAAGTACCTCTTACCATTAATGCGACTTCCGGTGCTGCATGGTTTTGCTGATGGCTTTGTAGTCTAGTTGATACGTGGTGAGGTTAAGCTTCATGCAGGCATTGAGACTTCCATCCGTTAAACATGATTGTAGGTTGGTCTTAACATTCTTTAGATGTGAGAAAGACTGCTCACATGCATAAGTAGAGCCAAACATTGTCAGCACAGCAATACTCACACGCTGCAGTGTGTGGTATGTGACGGGAAGTGCGTTCCAAGTTTTGACAATCAGCTGGTCCGCGGGTTGAAGTTTTTTCATTTCTCCCCACTTGTGTTTGCTCACCAACTCTGCTTGCTGTCATGCAAGTCTTTCCAAATCTTCATTCAGTGACTTAAACTTATTCACCCATATGTCCGAGGCCCTCAGGTCAGCAGCTTGTAGCTCAAAATATCTGACGGAGACACTGGGGTTGGGGATGTATCTCAGGTCGGCGCTGTCCACTGCACACTCATGTGGATGGGTGATGAATTTAAAAAGACGAGTGCGCTCACGAAATTCTCCAAAGTGCGCTTTGAATGACTGTAGGAGATTAGATGTGAAGCCCGCTAGCTACTGGAGATCAAGATGTTGAGCAGGGTCACTTGCTGTGCATGCATCTTTAAACTCTCCCAGTTTTTCAAAGTGTAGTAAACGACTTGTTTCAATGTCAGCGATGAAGAGTTCCAGCTTGTTTTCAAATGCAAACACTGCTTGTTGAAGGGATAAGACTGTATGTCCAATGCCTTGCATTTTCACATTGAGCTGGTTCAGATGATCAGTCATGTCCATGAGATAGTAGAACTTCAGGAGCCACTCAGTGTTAGCTAACTCAGGATGCTTGATGTTTTTCATTTGAAGAAAAGTCCAGATTTCACTCAGACAAGCCGCGAAATGGCTGACCACCTTCCCTCTTGACAACCAACGCACATTGCTGTGCAGAAGCAGACTGGGATAATTATTCCCAACTTCATCCAGCAGTGTTTTAAACTGGCGATAATTTAAAACTCGGGCAACAATAAAGTTGACCACCCGAATGACCAGTGACATCACCTTATCAAGCTGCTCGCCACACATCTGAGCACAAAGCCCCTCCTGATGTAGGATGCAATGAAAACTTAGGATGGGTCTCATTTCATGTTCACAAAGAAGTGCTACGAATCCTGTTTTTCCCCGCCATGCACGGAGCACCATCAGTACACACCGAAATAAGTTTATCCATCGGTAGATTTTTTTCTTTAGCGAACTCAGTGAAAGACTTGAATAAATCCTTCCCTCTTGTTGTCTCTTTCATAGGCAAAACAGCAGACTTTCCTAATGTAGTATGTCACTGACAGCATACCTTACAATCACGCTGAACTGGGATAAATGGCTTACGTCTGTTGACTCATCCAAAGCGAGAGAAAAGAATGGTGCTGAATTTATGTCCTTCACTTGTGTTGCCTGAATTTTATTTGCCATCATGATGGTACAATCGTGAACAGTTCTTGCCGACAGAGGCATGTCTTTTACTCGTTTGATTATCTTGTCTTTATCCGAAAAGTCGTCAAAAAGTTCATTGGTGCCTGGCCTGTGGTGGTGCAGAGGATAAAGCGTTGACTTGGAATGCTGAGGTCGCTGGTTCAAAACCCTGGGCTTGCCTGGTCTAAGGCACGTATGGGAGTTGAAGCTTCCTGCTCCTCCCTTCTCTCTCACTCTCTCAGTCCTTTCTAAAATGAATGAATGAATAAATAAATAAATAATTTTAAAAAAATAAAATAAAGAGTTCTTAATATATAAAAAAAGTTCATTGGCAACATCAAGCATGAATGTTTTGGCATACTCCCCATCTGTGAATGGCTTTCTGTTTCTCATAATTGCTAAAGCATCAGCAAAGCTAGCTGACTTCCAGTCAACTTGTTAGGTCCAAACACGGAGTTGCTGCTGACTTGCTTGCACTCTGCACAGTAGCTCTTGACATGCTTTCTTCCTGCTGTCCCCTATATTTTAATGCAAATGTAGTATGGCATGTGTCGAAGTGCCGCTTTATATCTGACCATTTCATCAATGCAGTTTTATCACTGCATATTAGACACACTGCAGAACCTGCTCTCTCCACAAAGGTGAATTCCTCTGTCCATTCCTGCTGAAAAGTACAATACTCTTCATCTTTTTTTCTTTTAGCCATCTTCTTCATCAAAAAGGTTTCTGCAATTAGCTAGCTGACTACTTGATTAAAAGGAGGAAAGTTTACTTCCTGACCTCACAACGACCCATGTACGTTATGCGTTATTCAATAAAAATTTGGTGTTGTCCCGGAGGACAGCTGTGATTGACTCTAGTGACCCGCAACCATGAACATGAGCGTAAGAGATGAATGGATTGTAATACATGAGAATGTTTTATATTTTTAACATTTTTTTTTTTTGTATTTTTCTGAAGCTGGAAACAGGGAGAGACAGTCAGACAGACTCCCGCATGTGCCCGACCGGGATCCACCCGGCACGCCCACCAGGGACGATGCTCTGCCCACCAGGGGGCGATGCTCTACCCCTCCAGGGCGTCGCTCTGCCGCGACCAGAGCCACTCTAGTGCCTGGGGCAGAGGCCAAGGAGCCATCCCCAGCGCCCGGGCCATCTTTACTCCACTGGACCTTGGCTATGGGAGGGGAAGAGAGAGACAGAGAGGAAGGGGGGGGTGGAGAAGCAAATGGGCGCTTCTCCTATGTGCCCTGGCCAGGAATCGAACCCGGGGAACCCGGGTCCCCTGCACGCCAGGCCGACGCTCTACCGCTGAGCCAACCGGCCAGGGCCTAACATTATTTTTTTTTATTAAAGATTTGTCTGTGAGCCAGATGCAGCCATCAAAAGAGCCACATCTGGCTCGCGAGCCATAGGTTCCCAACCCCTGTGCTAGGTGGATAATATGAGTGAAGCTGGGTAAGTGGGGACTGGTAAACTAAGAGTATCTGCCCTGTCCAAAAATGGAAGCTGTTACTTTGCTCCAGCCAGTCGTTGCCATGTAGGAATGAAGGTCAAGGGTTCTCAGAACTCCAAGATTTTCAAGAGAAGCCAGAAATCTGGTTTTTATTATGAAAACTCCCAATTTGATAACTAATTGGGGAAAACACCCCAGCCCAACCTAAGACTGGCTAACAGAACATGTTTATGGGCTTAGTCTACCCCTGGGTACCAGTCTGTAATCTTTGTCCTAGAACTTTTCTAGTTTTCTGTGACTTAAATGCTTAATGGAATGAAAGGTTGTTCCATCTCCTCTGACATTACTGGCTTCTCAGATATAGACTCAACTCCCTTCCTCTTGTGATGTACTATTTTGTACTACCCTCTAGTGATTTCAGACATTGTCCACTTCTTTAAGCATCAAGTTTTATCCCTCTCTTTGTGATATCACAAACTATACCAACAGTTTTCTCCTCTGCTCTTTTTTTTTTTAATAAATTTTTATTAATGGTAATGGGATGACATTAATAAATCAGGGTACATATATTCAAAGAAAACATGTCTAGGTTATTTTGTCATCAAATTATGTTGCAAACCCCTCGCCCAAAGTCAGATTGTCCTCCGTCACCCTCTATCTAGTTCTCTGTGCCCCTCCCCCTCCCCCTAACTCTCTCCCTCCCTCCCTCCCATGTCCTCCCCCCCCCCCCCCACCCTTGGTAACCACCACACTCTTGTCCATGTCTCTTAGTCTCATTTTTATGTTCCACCAATGTATGGAATCATGTAGTTCTTGTTTTTTTCTGATTTACTTATTTCACTCCTTATAATGTTATCAAGATCCCACCATTTTGCTGTAAATGATCTGATGTCATCATTTCTTATGGCTGAGTAGTATTCCATAGTGTATATGTGCCACATCTTCTTTATCCAGTCTTCTATTGAAGGGCTTTTTGGTTGTTTCCATGTCTTGGCCACTGTGAACAGTGCTGCAATGAACATGGGGCTACATGTGTCTTCACGTATCAATGTTTCTGAGGTTTTGGGGTATATACCCAGTAGAGGGATTGCTGGGTCATAAGGTAGTTCTATTTGCAGTTTTTTGAGGAACCACCATACTTTCCTCCATAATGGTTGTACTACTTTACAGTCCCACCAACAGTGAATGAGGGTTCCTTTTTCTCCACAGCCTCTCCAACATTTGCTATTACCCGACTTGTTGATAATAGCTAATCTAACAGGAGTGAGGTGGTATCTCATTGTAGTTTTGATTTGCATTTCTCTAATAACTAATGAAGCTGAGCATCTTTTCATATATCTGTTGGCCATTTGTATCTCTTCCTGGGAGAAGTGTCTGTTCATGTCCTCTTCCCATTTTTTTATTGGATTGTTTGTTTGTTTGTTGTTGAGTTTTATGAGTTCTTTGTAAATTTTGGATATTAGGCCCTTATCTGAGCTGTCGTTTGAAAATATCAGTTCCCATATAGTTGGCTGTCTGTTTATTTTGATATCAGTTTCTCTTGCTGAGCAAAAACTTTTAATTCTGATGTAGTCCCATTCATTTATCTTTGCCTTCACTTCTCTTGCCATTGGAGTCAAGTTCATAAAATGTTCTTTAAAACCCAGGTCCATGATTTTAGTACCTATGTCTTCTTCTATGTACTTTATTGTTTCAGGTCTTATATTTAGGTCTTTGATCCATTTGGAATTAATTTTAGTACACGGGGACAGGCTATAGTCGAGTTTCATTCTTTTGCATGTGGCTTTCCAGTTTTCCCAACACCATTTGTTGAAGAGGCTTTCTTTTCTCCATTGTGTGTTGTTGGCCCCTTTATCAAAGATTATTTGACCATATGTATGTGGTTTTATTTCTGGGCTTTCTATTCTGTTCCATTGGTCTGAGTGTCTATTTTTCTGCCAATACCATGCTGTTTTGATTATCGTGGCCCTATAATATAGTTTAAAGTCAGGTATTGTAATGCCCCCAGCTTCATTATTTTTCCTTAGGATTGTTTTGGCTATTCGGGGTTTTTTATAGTTCCATATAGATCTGATGATTTTTTGTTCCATTTCTTTAAAAAATCTCATAGGGATTTTGATGGGAATTGCATTAAATTTGTATATTGCTTTGGGTAATATGGCCATTTTGATTATATTTATTCTTCCTATCCAAGAACAAGGAATATTTTTCCATCTCATTGTATCTTTTTCGATTTCCCTTAACAATGCTTTGTAATTTTCATTATATAGGTCCTTTACGTTCTTTGTTATGTTTATTCCTAAGTATTTTATTTTTTTTGTTGCAATCGTGAAGGGGATTATTTTTTTGAGTTCGTTTTCTAATATTTCATTGTTGGCATATAGAAAGGCTATGGACTTTTGTATGTTAATTTTGTATCCTGCGACCTTACTGTATTGGTTTATTGTTTCTAATAATCTTTTTGTGGAGTCCTTCGGATTTTCGATGTATAGGATCATATCATCAGCAAAAAGTGATAGCTTTACTTCTTCTTTTCCGATATGGGTGCCTTTTATTTCTTTGTCTTGTCTGATTGCTCTGGCCAGAACTTCTAGCACCACGTTGAATAAGAGTGGAGAGAGTGGACAACCCTGTCTTGTTCCTGATTTAAGGTAGAAAGTCCTCAGTTTTATGCCGTTTAATAGGATGTTGGCTGATGGTTTATCATATATGGTCTTTATCATGTAGAGATATTTTCCTTCTATACCCATTTTGTTGAGAGTCTTAAACATAAAATTGTGTTGTATTTTATCAAAAGCCTTTTCTGCATCTATTGATAAGATCATGTGGTTTTTGTTCTTTGTTTTGTTGATATGGTGTATTACGTTAACCGTTTTGCGTATGTTGAACCATCCTTGAGATTCTGGGATGAATCCCACTTGATCATGATGTATTATTTTTTTAATATGTTGTTGTATTCGGTTTGCCAGTATTTTGTTTAGTATTTTAGCATCTGTATTCATTAGAGATATTGGTCTGTAGTTTTCTTTCTTTGTGCCATCCTTGCCTGGTTTTGGTATGAGGGTTATGTTGGCCTCATAAAATGTGTTTGGAAGTATTGCTTCTTCTTCAATTTTTTGGAAGACTTTGAGTAGAATAGGAACCAAGTCTTCTTTGAATGTTTGATAGAATTCACTAGTATAACCGTCTGGGCCTGGACTTTTATTTTTGGGGAGGTTTTTAATAGTTTTTTCTATTTCCTCCCTGCTGATTGGTCTGTTTAGGCTTTCTGCTTCTTCATGACTCAGTCTAGGAAGGTTGTATTGTTCTAGGAATTTATCCATTTCTTCTAGATTGTTGTATTTGGTGGCATATAATTTTTCATAGTATTCTACAATAATTCTTTGTATATCTATGATGTCTGTGGTGATCTCTCCTCTTTCATTTTGGATTTTATTTATTTGAGTCCTGTGTCTTTTTTCCTTGGTGAGTCTTGCCAAGGGTTTGTCAATTTTGTTGATCTTTTCAAAGAACCAGCTCCTTGTTTTATTGATTTTTTCTATAGTTTTTCTGTTCTCTATTTCATTTATTTCTGCTCTGATTTTTATTATCTCCTTTCTTCGGCTGGTTTTGGGTTGTCTTTGTTCTTCTTTTTCTAGTTCCTTAAGGTGTGAAGTTAAGTGGTTTACTTCGGCTCTCTCTTGTTTGTTCATATAGGCCTGAAGTGATATGAACTTTCCTCTTATTAGTGCTTTTGCTGCATCCCAGAGATTCTGATATGTGGTATTTTCATTTTCATTTGTCTGTATATATCTTTTTATCTCTGCGCTTATTTCTTCTTTGACCCATTCATTTTTTAGAAGTATGTTGTTTAGTTTCCACATTTTTGTGGGTTTTTCCCCCTCTTTTTTGCAGTTGAATTCTAGTTTCAAGGCTTTATGATCAGAAAATATGCTTGGTACAATTTCAATTTTTCTAAATTTGCTGATATTGTCTTTGTGGCCCAACATATGGTCAATTCTTGAGAATGTTCCATGTACACTAGAGAAAAATGTATACTCTGTCGCTTTGGGATGAAGTGTCCTGTAGATGTCTATCATATCCAGGTGTTCTAGTATTTCGTTTAAGGCCACTATATCTTTATTGATTCTCTGTTTGGATGACCGATCTAGAGCCGTCAGCGGTGTATTGAGGTCTCCAAGTATGATTGTATTTTTGTTAGTTTTTGTTTTAAGGTCAATAAGTAGCTGTCTTATATATTTTGGTGCTCCTTGGTTTGGTGCATATATATTAAGGATTGTTATGTCTTCTTGATTTAAACTTCCCCTTAATCATTATGAAATGACCATTTTTGTCTCTGAGTACTTTTTCTGTCTTGTAGTCAGCATTATTAGATATGAGTATTGCTACGCCTGCTTTTTTTGGGTGTTGTTTGCTTGGAGTATTGTTTTCCAGCCTTTCACTTTGAATTTGTTTTTATCCTTGTTGCTTAGATGTGTTTCTTGTAGGCAGCATATAGTTGGATTTTCTTTTTTAATCCATTCTGCTACTCTGTGTCTTTTTATTGGTAAGTTTAATCCATTTACATTTAGTGTAATTATTGACACTTGTGGGTTCCCTACTGCCATTTTATAAATTGCTTTCTGTTAGTTTTGTATCTAGTTTGATTCTTCTCTTTTGTTTTTCTATCATTTGTTTTTGTTTGTTTGTGTTCCATACTTCTTTCCTCTGTTGCTACCTTTTTTAAGTCAAGTGTTTTTGTGGTGGTTTTTTTAAGGGTGGTTAACATTAAGTAATGAAAAGGGTACCTACCATATTCATTGTAGTACCCTATCTTATAAGTATTTCTGCACTTCATCATCCTTTGCTACTGTTAATCTCCATCCTCTCCCCCCTTTTTTTTCCTTTGTTGTCACAGTTTAAGTTTGGTTTTATTGTGTTCTTGGTGGAGCTGTTACTTGTGGTGTTGTTTTCTTTTGTTCTTTGAATCTGGTTGGAAAACCCCCTTTAGTATTTCCTGGAGTGGGGGCTTTCTGTTGATAAATTCTCTCATCTTTTCTGTATTTGTGAATGTTTTTATATCTCCTTCATACTTGAAGGATAGCTTTGATGGGTATTCTTGGCTGAAAGTTCCTCTCTTTCAGGGCTTTAAATATTGGGGTCCACTCTCTTCTAGCTTGTAGAGTTTCTGCTGAGAAATCTGATGATAATCTAATAGGCCTTCCTTTATATGTTGTACTCTTCTTTTCTCTGGCTGCCTTGAGAATTTTTTCTTTGTCATTGGTTTGTGTCATCTTTATTATGATGTGCCTTGGAGTGGGTTTGTTGGGGTTAAGAAAACTTGGTGTTCTGTTTGCTTCTTGAATTTGAGGCTTTAGTTCCTTCCACAGGCTTGGGAAGTTCTCGTCTATTATTTGTTTGAGTATATTCTCCATTCCATTTTCTTTCTCTTCTCCCTCTGATATACCTATTATTCTTATGTTATTCTTTCTGATGGAGTCAGACAATTCCTGTAGGGCTTTCTCGTTTTTTATTATTTTTGAGTCTCTTTCTTCTTCTCTCTGTTGTGCCTCAAGTTGTTTGTCTTCTATTTCACTAATCCTATCTTCAATCTGGGCTGTTCTGTTAGCTAAGCTTGTTACCTCGTTTTTCAGCTCGTGAATTGAGTTTTTCATTTCTGTTTGATTTGTTTTTATAGTTTCAATTTCCTTGGTAATATATTCTTTGTGTTCATTGAGTTGTTTTCTGATCTCCCTATATTGCCTTTCTGTGTTTTCTTGTATATCTCTGAGTATTTTTAAGATTTCTATTTTAAATTCTCTGTCATTTAGCTCCAAGGCTTCCAATATGTTAAGTCTTTTCTCCATAGATTTTTCCACATCTATTTGTGTTACCTCTCTTTCTTTTGTATCCATAATATTCGATTTCCTCTTTCTTATCGGCATCTGAGGGTGGTCTTATTGATAGCACTAATTAGAATTAATAAAGAGTAAAAAGTAAAAAAAAAAAAAAAAAAAAGGGTAAAACACCCCACAAAAAAAAACAGTAATAATTTATTATTTCCCCCTTTTTTTCTCTCTTCTCTTTCCCTCCTCTCCCCTCCTCAGGGAAATATCGTGTCTATAATGGAGGGCCTGATTTGGGGTGAAGAGTTCAAGGGGCAAAAAAAAAAGGGAGTAGGGACCTACTAAATGCAAAAAAAAAAAAAAAAAGGAAGAAAATCTTAGACAAGCATAAGATGATTTGCTTGTAAGTGATGGTCAACTAAGAGATATAATGAGAGGGATAAGAGGGAACCAGAAAAAAGGACCAAAAAAGAATAATAAAGAAGAAAAAATAAAAATAATAAGTAAAAATCTGTTGTATTAAGTGGAGCGAAGACTAAATACAATGGAGACCTTGGGTTGGGAAGACCCAAAATGCCACAAAAATAAACAAAGAAGAAAAAAAAATAAAAACAAAAGCAAAAAAGAGAAATAAAGCCAAAAAAAAGCCTTGAGTCCCAAATTAACTAATTTGTTCATGATTGAGGATTATATGGGAGGAAAGTAAAATGAGAAAAGAAAAAACGAATAGAAAGGAAAAAATAAGAAAAAGAGAAAAACGAAGGAAGAAATAAAATAGGAAGAGAAAAAAACAAAATAAAGCAAGACAAAAAAAAACAAAAACAAAGAGGAGAGAGTGAGAGTTAAGTGTTTTGGAGTATAACCTTAAAGGAGGGTGAGGATGAAGAAGAAAAATAAAATGCAGCACTCATGAGTAGTGTAGTTCAAGAAAGGGGAAGTATAAGATGGGCAGAGAATAGAAGGACCGAGGTGGAGGAAATAAAGGCAAAAAGATAGAAGAAACAAACAACAACAACAACAAAAAAAAATTAGTGGATCAAGTTGTAAAGTCTGTGGGTTTTTCTTGATTTTGAGAGGTTAACTTCTTCCTTTTTCTTTTCTCTCCCTCTTCCTGGTCAGTGACTCTGTACCCCAGGCTCTGCCCCTGTGTCACTCTTAGGTAGGGATTTGCAGTTGATGGGATTCTATGGCAATGTCATATAATTGGCTTTAGTCTTGCTGGAAGTAAAGGCTTGTTGGCATTTGCAAGGTTCAACGATGAGAGAGTTTGCTTTCCGGGATTCTCTCTCCTAGTCCCCCCTTTCTGAATTAGCAGCCTGGTGATCCAGCTATAAGGCTGCAACTGCTTCTGCCTGGGGAGTAAGAGGCTCAAAGAGCTGGGAAATCCCCACTCTATCCCCACTCAGTGCAAGGCTTTGGGAAAGGCTCTGACAGTCAGGGCCTCCAGTGTAATCAGGCGGGGGTGGGAGTCAATTGTTGTCAAGGTGACTGATCAGCGCCTATCATTTAGTTGGACCTCTCAACCCAGGCTTTCCACACTTTGTAGCCTGTTTTTGCAGGGAAGAAGAGGCACTAGTCTCTGCTTACGACTAGTGTAGTATAGACCTTATTATCTGCCAAGTCCTTCTTGTTAGCGTTTATCCCTGAATATGGAGGCTCTATCAATCAGAAGTTGCCCCCGCCCCTTTAGCGAGAGGCACTAAAAAATATCACGCCTCTTGTCTTGGATCGCTGAACTGAGAGAGATCTTATCAATTAGAACCGAGGGTGTGCAGATTTCATGGGTTAAGCTAATTTCAGTGATTGGGTCGCAGCTGTGTTTCCAAAGGTATTTTAGGCTGCCTGCGCGCGCCCCTCCCCCAACGCTTGATTGTTAGCTTGAATGGCTGGGTGAGGTGCCCCGCCCACGGAGAGAATCTCCCAAGCCTCTCCCACTCGCCCCGCCGCTGGCGGCTGGACCGCACCAGGCTCAGGATAATGGAGCCCCTGGGTGTGCGGGCCAGCAGGGCGCCCTGGGCGCGCGAATGGGGCGCTCCGGGCACCGGTGGCCGGCGACCCCCACTCGCAGTGTGCGGGCCGCTGGGAACGTCAGCGGTGCTCAACCAGACCGGGCGCGCGCGGTTGCTCGCGGCGGCTCGCGGGGGCTCGCGGCGGCTCGCGGTTCCCAAGTATATGGGCTGACTCACCACAGGCGCACTTCCTTGCGGTTTGAAAGAACGTCCCTGTGGTAGATTCCTCCAGACCCTCGTCTCTCAGATTCAAGTGATAACAGTCCTTTCGCTTTCAGTTTGTGTGGAACTCCGGAATGCTCTGAGGATAAATTTTTCTGTTTCTAGTTGATAAATTTGTTGTGATTTAGGGGAGAGCTGTCAGATGCGCTGCTCACGGCGCCATTTCCGTGACGTCACTCCCTCCTCTGCTCTTGAAGGTTGCCCGGCCACACCCTTTACGACACCATGAATTGTCCTACCACCTTGGAATGAAACCTCATTCCTCCTTTACATATTTCCTTCTGTCATCCCCTTGTGACAGCACATGCTAATCTCTTCCCAGGACTGCAATCTGGAATGGGGTGTGGGAAGATACAATTTGTATGGCATCACAAAATGATGAGTTTATTTGGGAAAGTTCATGATGTCATAAGAAAATATCTACATAGGCCCTGGCCGGTTGGCTCAGTGGTAGAGCGTCGGCCTGGCGTGCAGAGGTCCTGGGTTCGATTCCCGGCCAGGGCACACAGAAGAGGCGCCCATCTGCCTCTCCACCCCTCCCCCTCTCCTTCCTTTCTGTCTCTCTCTTCCCCTTCCGCAGCGAGGCTCCACTGGAGCAAAGATGGCCCGGGCGCTGGGGATGGCTCCTTGGCCTCTGCCTCAGGCGCTAGAGTGGCTCTGGTTGTGACAGAGCGATGCCCCGGAGGAGCAGAGCATCTCCCCCTGGTGGGCAGAGCGTCGCCCCCTGGTGGGCGTGCTGGGTGGATCCCGGTTGGGCGCATGCGGGAGTCTGTCTGACTGTCTCTCCCCGTTTCCAGCTTCAGAAAAATACAAAAAAAAAAAAAGAAAAAAAAAAAAAAGAAAATGTCTACATAATAGAAATTTTTAAAAGAATCATTAAAGCCTGACCTGTGGTGATACAGTGGATAAAACATTGACCTGGACCAGGTGGTGGCACAGTGGATAGAGCATCGGACTGGGATATCGAGGACCCAGGTTCGAGATCCCAAGGTCGCCAGCTTGAGCGCGGGCTCATCTGGTTTGAGCAAATCTCACCAGCTTGGACCTTAGGTCACTGGCTCGAGCAAGGGGTTAATTACTCGGTCTGCTGAAGGCCCGCGGTCAAGGGACATATGAGAGGCAATCAATGAACAACTAAGGTGTCGCAATGCGCAACGAAAAACTAATGATTGATGCTTCTCATCTCTCCGTTCCTGTCTGTCCCTGCCTATCCCTCTCTCTGACTCTCTCTCTGTCTCTGTAAAAAAAAAAAAAAAATTGACCTGGAACGCTGAGGTTCCTGGTTCAAATCCCTGGGCTTGCCCAGTCAAGGCACATACAAGAAGCAATCAATTGCGATCTCACTCCCTCTCTCTCTAAAATCAATAAGTAAGTTTCACTTTTATGTCCCACCTGTGGTGGTTACGGGGGGAGGGGGGAAAGAGAGAGGGAAAGGAGGAGGGGGAGGGGCACAAAGAAAACTAGATAGAAGGTGACAGAGGACAATCTGACTTTGGGTGATGGGTATGCAACATAATTGAAAGACAAGATAACCTGGACTTGTTGATCTTTGAATATATGTATCCTGATTTATTGATGTCGCCCCATTAAAAAATAAAATTATAATTAGAAAAAAAAATAAAATCAATAAGTAAAATATATGATATGAGTAATGGAGAAGACAGAGGTCAGATGGCATAACTTGAGAGTAAAAGGGAAGGGAGCAAGTAGAGAACGAAATTTGAACAAATATTAAGCAGAGAAATAAGTTGGAGGGTGATGTGTGGTCAAGAAAAGTATTTTATTTCAAATATTTTATTATAACAGTTTTAAGTATACTGAAGAGGTGAAAGAATTTTGCAATGTAAATCACTATATTCTATAATATAATTTTATTCTACTTACTTTATGACATCTTTTTGTCTATCCATAGGAAGTGAGCTTTGAAGATTGAAAACATTCCTAAAGTGTGTTTGTATGCCTCGAGTGTGATTCTACTGCTAGGAAAGGTTAATGATACAGAAAAGGAAAGGGATGGCTAAATGAAAAAATGAAGTCCTTGAGAACTGGGTGGGGGAACTGGATGCAGAGTACATAGGTAAAGGGATTGCTGTTTGTTGTTTCAGAGGGGAGAAAGAGGAAATGGTTACAGAATAAATTTGATACTTGGAAAATGTTGCAGAAATTACAGTATTGTCTAATTAACAGCTCAAACCCTCTTCTCTTGCTAATAGAACACAAAATTTGGCATTAATGAGCCCAGACTCAGGGATTATCAGTGATTGGTCTAAAGCAATCATGACCATTGCATTCTCCTTTGCCAGATACTAACTTTTCCATCATCTTGGAGCTAAAAGAATGGCTATATAACCTATTTCTGGTCCATGGAACTTAAAGGTTGTTTTTTGAGTGAAAGCTGTTCCTCTGCTGATAAAAGATGAAGGAACTTCTCACATAAAAGTTCCTTTTGTCTCCCCCCCCAACACCTGTGTTTTTTCTACTTTTGAATGTGGTTATGATTCAAGATGTCAGGTAGTATGACAACCATCTTTCAACCTTCAATAAGCTTGAAGATGAAAGCCAGAGCTGAGGAAAGGAAAGAGGCTGTCATGATACTGCCTAGCAGCTGAACCAATGCCAACAACTATTTACCTCCAGATCTATTTTTATCACAGAAAAACAAACTCCAATTCATTGAAGCCCCTGTAGTTGGGTTTCATGTCACTTTAGCTAATACAGATAGAGAATATGGCAAAAGTATGGTGGCTAATCCTTCTTTTTTCTGCTAAGAACTTCTTTCCAACATGATTTTAGTTACAGACTCTGTCCCCCAGGCCACGGGAGTGAATACCTGACCTAAATAGAACTTAGTTTTTTCCTACTGAGAAATTTAAACTTTATTAGGAATACCCAAAGACACTTCTAGAACGGAGACCCCTGAGATTCTTTACCCACTCAGTCTGTGTATGAATTACCACATTATCTTTACAATAAATCTCCCTTTTCATTAAGTTAGCTGGAATTGGTTTTTAATGTCTTAAATCAGTGGTTCTCAACTAGGGGAGATTTTACTCTTCAGTGGATATCTGGTAATATCCAGTTCTCAACTGGGGGAGATTTTACTCTTCAGTGGATATCTGGTAATATTTTTGATTGACACAATAGGGGTAGGGGTAGGGGCTGTTATTGGCATCTAGCATGTAGATAAAAGGGATGCTGCTAGTATTCTACAGTGCACAAAACAATCCCACAACAAAACTTTGGCCCAAAGTGTCAATAGTATTGCTGTTGAGAAACCCTGCTTTAAAAAGAGTTCTTTAACTTGTGCAAGGAGGTTCTCAACAAAGCTGCCAATGAGTGAGATGGAGAAATTGATGGTCTAAGGAGCAAGAAATGTGGAATGGCCTTTGATAGTATGGAAAAGAAAGTATGCTGAAGAAACATTGGAGGAATATTAGGCAGTGGTTAGGTTCTGCCTGAGGTTGATGACCTTGAATTTAGAAACATGAGACTAATTATATTTATTCTGCAGAGCTATATTGGTACAAAGATAAGGCATACTGTGGGTTCATCCAGGGCTGGGTTTATTTTGTCAGGCGAGAGAAAGAGAGGAAAAGAAAGGCAAGAGAATTGATGTTTGTATGAAATTTATTTTACTGATGAATCAGAGAGAAGAAATAAGAAAAAAATTGATAATAAAAACTGATGAGAGATAAAAATTAAGGAAACAATTCCACTTACAAAAACATCAAAAAGAATAAAACACCTAGGAATAAATTTAATCGAGTGAAAGACCTGTACACTGAAAACTATAAGGCATTGACAAAAGAAATTAAAACGGACACAAATAAATGGAAAGATAGTCCATATTCATGGATTGGAAAAATTAATGTCCACACTACCCAAAGCAATCTACAGATTCAAAGCAATCCTATCGAACTAGAACAATCCTAAAATTTGTATGCAATCACTAACACCCATGAATAGCCAAAATAACTTTGAAGAAGAACAAAACTGGAGGCACCATATGTCCTAATTTCAAATTATATTACAAAGCTATAGTAATCAAAAAAAGTATGGTACCTGTATAAAAACAGAAACAATAGCTCAAGGGAACAGAATAGAGAGCCCAGAAACAACCCCACACATATATGGTCAATTAATTTATGACAAAGGAGCCAAGAGTATACAATGGGGATAGGAAAGTCTCTTCAATAAATGGTGTTGAGAAAACTGGACAGGTACATTCCAAAAACAAAACAAAACAAAAAAAAAAAACACAACTGGACCACTAGCTTACACCAGACACAAAAATGAACTAAAAAAACTTGGACAGTGATGTCCTGTGGGATCATAGAAGTGACAAGGGGAATAATTAAAGTATTAAATAGCCAGAATCTCCTTGACATTTTTTTTATTGGAGTACAAAGAGATGTAATATTGGGTTGTTTCACTGTTATAGAGCCATTGCCTGCTTTATGTCCACATGACATTCTGAAATATTTTCCTCAGTGATTTCTCCTAATCCTGCATCTTGCTATTTAATTTGATTGCACCATCTTTCTTATTTTCTTTTTCTTTCACCCCAGAATTTTGCTGGCATCTCAGCCACCAAGCTAGTGTTCATTATCCTTTTTCTTTCATTGGATTGTTGGACTAAACCAATCTTCTCATTTTCCATTCTTTATCTTCACTGGATGACTATAAATAATCTAGATAGGTTATGACCAGATAATAATCTATTAAAGGTTCTAACCCAAATTTTAGTGCCTGGATCAGGCAATGTATATTTGGCAATATGGTAGATAACAAGTGTTAAAAATGTAGAAGATGTTTCTTGCTTTTAATGTATTCACAATTTAGTGTTTTCCACAGTGTTGGGATGCGGTGTTACCTTCTGATTTTACACTAGCATTGGTTACTAATGATACATAACCAAGATTCAAATATTTCTCATGATTTCCAATTGAAATTTAGTGCTCCTATACCATTACCTCTTGAATATCTTCTTTCTCTAGTCCTTTTACTCTTTGATCTATCCATGAGAACTGAAGATGATTCTTTTCTTTACATTTGCCTCTGCTATCAAACCTTCAGGGGAGGCAGAGTCACAACATTCTAGGGCATTCATTATAATGAGGGAGATAGTTTGAGATTTTAATTTAAAGAAAATGGATAAGTGTTTCCTCCTGAACCTTGAATAGGAACTTAACCTCCAGGTACTGTTCTAAGTATGTAGCTGAGAAGTATATAAGAGTAAAGATTGCTTAATTGAAATCCAGAGAGCTGAATCCAGAGTCCTAGCTTAGCTGCTAACATGAAAATGGCTAACATTTACTGAGCATTTACTATGTTCCAGTCACTTTTGTATTAACTTGTTTTGCTGTAAGGAGGAGGGTGGTATATATTTATTTTTATTATTTTATTTTTTTGTGAGAGACTGGTAGTCCTGTTAATTTAGTTGTTCACTGATTGCTTCTCATACTGCCTTGACTAGGGGGCTCCAGCCAAGTCAGCGACCTTGGGATAATGTCTATAATCCCACGCTCAAGCTCGCTGCCCATGGTCAACCTGGTAAGCCTGTGCTCAAGCCAGGTGACCTCTGGCCTTTGAATCTGAGTCCTCAGTTCCCCAGGTTGATGTTCTATCCGCTGCGCCACCACCTGGTCAGGCAGGGAGGTGGTATTTTAATCCCCATAATAGAGACAAGAAAACTGAGATAACTTGTCAGGTCACGGACTTGGTTTGCGATGAGTCTGGTTTTGCAACACAGGTAGTCTGGCTCCAAATTGGTGCATTTAGCTACTACCATCTATTACTTCCTGATAAAAAGTTACCATTACTAACATATGCAACAGGTTCTGTATTGGTTTTCTGGAATGTTATCTCATGTAATCTTCACTAACGACTGTGAAATACGATTTTCTGGAATGTTATCTCATGTAATCTTCACTAACGACTGTGAAATGCGATTTTCACAACGGAGAAAACTAAGGCTCAGAGAGGTGCTATTATTTAGCAGACTCAAGCTCTGAAACCAGCCTCTGAGCTCCGAAAGCTTCTCTAACCCTCGAGCCACGTATATCTTTGAGCCTCTGTTTCCCAGTCTTTAAAATGAGGGTTGTGGAGATGTCTTAGTTCCATGAGGGGGGAGAGTGTAGAGATAAGAGATATCCGCACATAGCTGTGAGAGAAGGTGCAGTGAAAAGCAGTCTAACCCAGAGTGGCCCAGCATAACGGGGTGAGTGCTGAGGGGGCTTGGGTGTGTAGAACCAAACGAGGCCTTTGGGCGAAATTGGGTCTGACAGCCCGTCTCTTACCGGTTTGGGCGCTGCCGGAGCGGGCTAGCAACCAAGGGAGGGCCCGCTCCGGAGAAAGCACCTTATCCGCCCAAATCCTGTTCTACAAGCTTCTCCATGAAAGCAAAGGAAGGAAGGGGCGCGGCTTCGCCGCCCGCGTAGCAGAGCGCCACGTCCCTCTTGGCTCAACCTCCCCCGAGCTCCTCCGCGTGCGCGCTCCGCGCCGTTCGCCTCCCGGCCCGCCCGCGCAGTCTCGTCTCTGTCCTCACCAATCAGCGATTCGGAGATCCCAGTAGGACCAGTCAGCGGCTGGCTGGGGGGCGGGAGCTGTTGCCATGGCAGCGAGGGGGCGGGAGCGCGAGGTAGGGAGAGGTACAGGGCTAAGCTGCAAACTGGGAGCTAGCGAGACAGGTTTGTGTGCTGCCGGCTGAGCCTCGCGCGTGGAGGCTGGGGCTTGGTGAGGCCCGTGACTTCGAGGTGGGTGATCAATGTTGCGGAAGGCTGGGGCGGGTCCTGAGATAAGACTTAGGTCTTTGCCAGCGCTGCCCGGGCACTGAGGATTGCTGGGGCCGCACTGTGAGAGGGCATGGGTGGGAGGGGGCTTCCAGCTCGAGCTTGAGGTGCAGGGTCCTTTCCTCCGCTCTACTCGCTGCAGGCTTTCTTTGGGGTCGATGAGGGCGTCAGGTCTTGGCGAGGAATGGCGGGGGTGAGTGCAGGACCGAGCCCCGGGTGGGGTTCCAGCCTGGCCTTGGCAGGTCGATGGGCGATGGAGGTGCCAACTGTTGAGTACCCACCGATTCCTGGCTGATGCTCACCAACCCCCCCGCCGCCGAGCAAAGCTAGGCCGGTGAATCTTGTTCTTCTGCCCGTTCTTTTAAGCCGGTAACCCCTGACACTTAGAAGAGGAGAAAGTTCTTGTCAGTTGTGCATTGTTTTCCCTTAAATGACAGATCGTTGGGTGTGAGGTGTGGTCTTTCGGTTTCAGAGTATGAGAAAGATGATACTTCCTTTTTGCACCTGCTAAGTGATAACTCAGTGAGATGTGGTTATTGTGGCTGCTGCTGCCTACTAAACTCCTAAATTGGATAATGTACATTTTACACAATTGAATAAGTAAGTGCTGCCTGCCATCTGTGCCTTTTACTTAGGCTATTATAAACCTGTGGATGAGTATGAACATCAAATGATGTATTACCTTGTTTAAAAAAAAGTAAATGAGACTGAGGGTAAATGCAAATATTTCTGATACTTTTATTTGAAGGAGATTGTGTATTTAGAATTGATGAGACAGTTGCTTTAAGGAATTCTTAAAGTAATATAACTAATGGTATTGTAGGTTTAGATCAGAATATCCATAGCTTCTTTTACAGCCTATATAAGTTATTTGTTTCCTAAGGCATTCCTGGGGAATTCTGTTGAATAATAGGGTCATGCAGTATCCAGATTCTAGCATCTTGCCCCTCATAGAAAGTGCCTCAGAATTCATAGTGATTTAAGCTGAGTCTGAGTTCTTGTTTTAGAAAACTTAAACAAATTCAACTATTGTTGAACAAATGTTTCAACAAACATTCCTCAGTTAATAGGGTTGATGATTTGAACAAACATGAACATTTAGAATTAGAAATGAAATTTCAAATAATATCACTCTTTTTACTAGGATAAACATGAAACCTTATCTCTCATTTTGGTCTTTAAACTCTCCATGATCGCCTGACCAGGCCGTGGAACAGTGGATAGAGCGTTGGACTGGGATGCAGAGGACCCAGGTTTGAGACCCCAAGCTTGCCAGCTTGAGCATAGGCTCATCTGGCTTGAGCAAAAAGCTCACCAGCTTGGACCCAAGGTTGCTGGCTCGAGCAAGGGGTTACTCGGTCTGCTGAAGTCCCGCGGTCAAGGCACATATGAGAGAGCAATCAATGAACAACTACCAAGGTGTCGCAAAGGCAACGAAAAACTGATGATTGATGCTTCTCATCTCTCTTCGTTCCTGTATGTCCCTATCTATCCCTCTCTCTGACTCTTGCTCTGTCCCTGTAAAAAAAAAAAAAAAAAAAAAAAAAAAAAAAGAGATGTCCCCTAGAAAGCTGGTCCCCCCCAAAAAAAATAACCTCTCCATGATCTTGTTCAACTTTGTAGTATGAGCAAAAAATTTATTTCTGTCTCCTAGCGGTTACTCATGCTGTTCTTCAGCATCTATCTTAACTTTACCCATCTTGCAAGGGTCAAGTCCATGTTGTGTTTACCTTTCTCTGATCTCCTGAGATAGTTATTATTATTATTAAAAAAATTTTTTTTTGTGTGTGTGACAGAGACAGAGAGAGGGACAGATAGGGTCAGACAGATAGGAAGGGAGAGAGATGAGAAGCATCAATTCTTCACTGTGGCTCCTTAGTTGTTCATTGATTGCTTTCTCTATGCGCCTTGACCCCGGGGGGGCTACAGCAAACTGAGTGACCCCTTGCCCAAGCCAGCTACCTTGGGCTCAAGCTGGTAAGCCTTGCTCAAACCAGATGAGCCTGCGCTCAAGCCAGCGACCTCAGAGTCTCGAACCTGGATTCTCCACATCCCAGTCCGACGTTCTATCCACTGCACCACCACCTGGTCAGGCGAGATAGTTATTATTTACATCACACATTTTGTATTTTCCCATTCAGCATGGTTTTTGCAAACTTGGTTGGTGGTCTGTAAAGACCAGTTAAAATGCAATGCACAATTAAGGCAATGAGGGTACCTTTCAAATCACTAGTTATCGGTTATAGGCATTAATATATAGTGTATCAGGAACATGATGAACACCAGTGCCTTTTTGTTTGGGACTTGTTATGTATATCTCTATACTAAATTAATTTTGTGTTATTTAGAATAATATTTAAATTGCTTTCTACTTTAAATGACCCTTTGGATGACGCAGGTGTACAAAATACTTTTGCAAGTATCGGATAGCTGGCGGAATCAAATGTAGGGTTTTTTTTCTTTTTAAAAAAATTTATTTATTGATTTTTAGAGAGAGGAGAGAGAGAGAGAAAAAAAGGGGGAGAAGCAGGAAGCATCAACTCATGGTAGTTGCTTTCCATATGTGCCTTGACTAGGCAAGCCTAGGGTTTCCATTTGGTGACCTCAGCATTCCAGGTTGACGCTTTATCCACTGTGCCACCACAGCTCAGGCAAGTGGATTTTCAGATGTATTTAAAATAATCCTTAAAGTAGATAATATTTTAAGTATTGTGAGTAATTGAGTTGACTATATTTGGCATGATAAATGATTTTTTCTAAATAATTGATGTTCTAGAAAGGGGAAATATGTTATTTTTATGTTTGATAAATGCAATTAGTTTATAGACTTTAAAAAACAGGCTGCTAAGAATTTCAAATAACTTTTATTAGGAAAAGGAAAAACCTCAATCACGTTAATGATTTTCGATCTAAAATTTAAAAAACCCACTACAGTATGGTGCAGAGTATATGTATTTAATTAGAATTCGATGCTCAGATTTCAATCCTGGCTTTACCAAATGATCTTGGCAAATCAATTAACTTCAAAGATTTAATGGGAAAACTTACCTTATATCTTGAAGTGTTATTGCTGAGCAAAATAAACTTTTAGTTGGGATTATTCTTTCTTATTTAAAAGGAGAGCAATATGGTAAAATCTGGGCAAAACAATCAATATCTTTTGTCTATTCTGGTTTTTGATTCTGTTTATTTATTATATCTCTCTCTCCTCACTGTTGGAATATGATATAATTTAGTCTTCTTCCACATTATAAAATCTTGGTACTTTTTTCACAAGGTGTGACAAATTTATACACTGTCATGTACCATTATTTATAACCTACATTTATGTTTACATTTAATGTTCTTTTTATTACTTTTTTAAAAAATTTAGGACCTATTAAGAGTTCGTTTTTAGTGAAAAAGCATTGAGCTTGGAGCCAAGACCCACCTCCTTATTAATTTGATATTGTGCAAATCATCTTACATCTCTGGAACTCAGTTGCCTCATCTGTAAAAAGGAGATAATAATTTATAACCTATAAGAAGGTAAGTGATTAGTTAAGAAAGCAAATAAAGAAATAAATAAAAACAGACTCAATGATGCCTTAAACACACAATGTTTATTTTCTTATGTGAAATAATTCTTGAAGTTGGCATTCTAGGTTAGGTATAATAGCTTCATAAAGTCATCAAGGACCTAAGTGGTTTCCAGTTCTTTGCTCTGCTATCCTGAAGGTGTGGTGTGGTCCTTGTAGTCCAAGATAGCTGCCAGAGCTCTAACCATCACAGCCAAATTCAAGGTAGCAAGGCAAAGACTGACAACGATGTATGCTCTTCCTTTGGGGAGGTGTCCTGAACCAAAGCTCAGAATTCTAGGGAAGCAGGGAAATGTAGCTGGATGCATGGCTGCCCTGAATAGAACTGGGCTTTTGTTATTGAGGAGGAAGGGAAGATTTGGATATTGGCAGGTAAATCGAATTCTCTGCCACAGTATGGATTTTTTCTCTTTCATCTCTGAGGATTGTAAGCCATGAAAACCAGTAATAGAAGCTTCGGTACTTTGCCATGGCAGAGCTTTAAGACTGACCATGACAATAGAAAAAAATAACTTTCATCTAATAAATTGTTGTTGTTTTTTCACTTTTATCTCATGATTTATTATGAAAGCCTTTCTGGCTTGATTGGGTATTTATTCTGGTTACTTTTTAAAATTACCCATAAAATGCTATTAGATGTTTGTTGTGCAATTTATGGATGTATTAAAAAGCTAACTTTTTTTTGAAACACTTGCTTTATGCAAGGCACTAAAGAGACAGAGATAGTTATTTTAAGGTATCCCATAATAAATCATCAGAAAGTAAATTTTTGATGAAAAATATAATTCATCTCAAGATACAGTTAAAGTCAGGGTGATCAAATGAGGTACACTTTTGCCTTCCTTGTTAGTTAGAAGTTGTGGGTGTTTTGTTTTAACCACTTTAACTATTACCTGTCTTGAAAAATTTCTTCTTACTTAACTACTAGTTCTTGTTTAACTTACTTAGGTATAGTATTTTATTTCATTCCAGGCCGTTATTTGTATTATATGAATATACCCTATACTTGTCTTGTGAAATGGTTTAGTTGCCATTATATCTGTAAAGAAAGTAACTTGAAATAAAGTTTCTAGAAAAGGAAACTGATAGGGAGTGTAAGTTGAAGCAGGGAAAAATCTAAAGATTCAGTCAATCTTTTAGGTGTATTAGATGGAAGATAAGAAGCAAATGAAAATTTTATTACGAAGTATATATGTGTTTTTGAAGGTTTTGAATTTTTCCTTCTATCACTTAAGGAAAAAGTAAGTAATTCTTTTGCCACTAGTGCTTTGATTTCCTTTTGTTCCAATCTAGAACCACTGACCTCACTAAATAAAATAATCAGGAGCCATATGAGTTCCTTTGTTCTGTTTTTAAAGTGAGAGTGGGGGAGACAGAGAGACAGACTCCTGCATATGCCCTGACCAGAATCCACCTGGCAACCCCTGTCTGAGGCCAATGCTCTGCCCATTTGGGGCCATGCTCACAACTGAGCTATTTTTAGCTCCTGAGATGGAGGCTCTACAGAGTAATCCTCAGCACCTGGGCCATGTGCTCGAACCTATTGAGCCTCTCACTGCGGGAGGGGAAGAGAAAGAGAATGGGGGAAAGGGAAGGGAAAAGAAGTAGATGGTTGCTTCTCATGTGTGCCCTGACTGAGAATCAAACCCAGACATTCACACATAGGGCTGGCACTCTTATCTGCTGAGCCAGCCAGCCAGGTCCTTTTTTAAAAAAATAAGATTTTTATTTATTGATATTTTTTCTTCTTTTCCAAGTTAGAGGAGGAGAGATAGAGAGACAGACTCTAACATGCACCTGGACCTGGATCTACCCAGCATCCCCCATTTGGGGCTGATGCTCTGCCCATCTGGGACCATGCTTGTAACCCAGCTATTTTTAGTGCTATAGGTAGAGGCTTCACTGGAGCCATCTTCAGCGCCCAGGCGAATGGTGGTGAACCAATTGAGCCATAGAAGGGGAAGAGAAGGGGGAAAGAAAGAGGAGGAAAAGGGGTGGAGAAGCAGATGGTTGCTTCTCCTGTGTGCCCTGACTGGGAATTGAACTTGGGACATCCATGCACAGGGCCAATGCTCTACCACTGAGCCAACAGGCCAGGCCCGCTTTATTGATTTTTTTAAAAAAGATTTTATTTATTGAATTTTAGAGAGAGGAGAGAGAGCGAAAGGTGGGGGAATGGGAATAGGAAGTGTCAACTCGTAGTGGCTTCTTGTATGTGCCATGACAAGGCAAAACCTGGGTTTCAAACCAGTGACCTCAGCATTCGAGGTTGATGCTTTATCCATTGTGCACCACAGGTCAGGAGGAGCCTTAATGAATTTTTAAGAGACATTTAACATTGTAAGTCACCTGACTAAAAGTGTCTATTTTCTGAATACCATTTGAATGCCTTTAAAGATATTTTTATTTAAAAAAAAGTATTGATTTTAGAGAGAGGAACAGAGAGATAGAGACAAAAACATTGAAACATTGATTGGTTCCTGTATGTGCCCTGACCAGGAATTGAACCTGCAACCTTTTTGTATTGGGATGACACTCTAACCAACCGAGCTGTCTGGCCAGGGCTAAAGATTTTCTAATTAATGAAAAAAGGATCATGCTATGCATTGTTTTATAAACTATTTTTTCAAGTTGCAATTGTTTATTTCATAGACTGCCTTTCACACTACATTGAAAGTCCTATGAGAGTAGGGATTATGTCTATCTCACTTAACTTTATATCTGGCATAATGTCTGATACATAGTGAGTACGTAATAAATATTTATTAAATTAATAAATACACATAACAGATTAAAGAAAATATACTTTTTTTGAGGGGTAGGATAGACAGGAAGGGTGAGAGATGAGAAGCAGCAATTTATACTTGTGGCACTTTAGTTGTTCATTAATTACTTTATCATATGTGCCTTGCCCAGGGGGCTCTAGCCTAGTCAGTGACCTCTTGCTCAAGCCAGTGACCTTGGGCTCAAACCAGCGACCTTTGGGTTCAAGCCAGTGACCATGGGGTCATGTCTGTGATCCCACGCTCAAGCCAGCAACCCTACACTTAAGCTGGATGAGCCCGCGCTCAAGCTGGTGATCTCTGGGTTTCGAACCTGGGTCCTCCATGTCCCAGTCCGATGCTCTATCCACTGTACCACTGTCTGGTCAGGCAACACAGTTTTTTCTCTCATCACTTTAGTGAATATGTAAAGTTAAATATATTCATAGTCTTATTATTTTTCTTTTTTTTAAATTTGATTTATTGATTTTTAGACAGATGGGGGAGGGGAGCGGAGAAGTGGGAAGCATCAACTCCTAGTAGTTGCTTCCTGTATGTGTCTTGACCAGGCAAGCCCAGGGTTTCTAACTGGCGACCTCAGTGTTCCAGGTCGACGCTTTATCCACTGCATACCACAGGTCAGGCAGGTCAGGCATAGTCTCATTCTCTTTTTTTTTTTACAAAGGCAGAGATTGACAGGGACAGAAAGACAGGAACGGAGAGAGATGATAAGCATCAATCATTAGTTTTTCGTTGTGACTTAGTTGTTCATTGATTGCTTTCTCATACGTGCCTTGACCGCGGGCCTTCAGCAGACCGAGTAACCCCCCTTGCTGGAGCCAGCGACCTTGGGTCCAAGCTGGTGAGCTTTTTGCTCAAGCCAGATGAGCCTGCGCTCAAGCTGGCGACCTCGGGGTCTTGAACCTGGGTCCTTCCGCATCCCAGTCCGATGCTCTATCCACTGCGCCACCACCTGATCAGGCAGTCTCATTCTTTTGAAACACTCTTTTTTTTTTTTTTTTTTTTTACAGAGACAGAGAGTCAGAGAGAGGGATAGATAGGGACAGACAGTCAGGAACAGAGAGTGATGAGAAGCATCAATCATCAGTTTTTCGTTGCAACACCTTAGCTGTTCATTGATTCCTTGCTCATATGTGCTTTGACTGTGGGCCTTCAGTAGACCGAGTAACCCCTTGCTCGAGCCAGTGACCTTAGGTCCAAGCTGATGAGCTTTGCTCAAGCTGGTGACCTCGGGGTCTTGAACCTGGGTCCTCCGCGTCCTAGTCCTACGCTCTATCCACTGCGCCAACGCCTGGTCAGGCTGAAACACTTTCTTGATTCAAACTTGTCAATATCTGTGTTTTCTGCACAGAATTGTTCTTTCTACTATGGAGAGTTACAATGATTTTCTTTTAGAAATTTCTTCAAGCCCCTTTGCCTGGAATTTTCTTTCAAGCCTCTGACACTCATTTTGCAAGCTCTGATGCCAGTACTTTCTTGAAGATGATACTCATTTTGTAAGCGCTGATGCTAGTGCTTTTCCCAAGATAGCACCAGTTTTCTGATTCATCTTCTTTCTTTTTTTTTTTGTTTTTTGTTTTTTGTATTTTTCTGAAGCTGGAAACGGGGAGAGACAGTCAGACAGACTCCCGCATGCGCCCGACCTGGATCCACCCGGCACACCCACCAGGGGCGATGCTCTGCCCACCAGGGGGCGATGCTCTGCCCCTCCGGGGGGTTGCTCTGCCGCAACCATAGCCACTCTAGCGCCTGGGGCAGAGGCCAAGGAGCCATCCCCAGCGCCTGGGCCATCTTTGCTCCAATGGAGCCTTGGTTGCGGGAGGGGAAGAGAGAGACAGAGAGGAAGGAGGGGGGCGGGGGGTGGAGAAGCAAATGGGCGCTTCTCCTATGTGCCCTGGCCGGGAATCGAACCCGGGTCCCCCACACGCCAGGCTGATGCTCTACCACTGAGCCAACCAGCCAGGGCTCATCTTCTTTCTTTAACTTCTCCTTCAATGCTGTGTTGGCTGAAACGCTGAGGGGTTGCAGTTGTCTGGAAGAATAACATCAAGTTGTATTACTTTTCAGGCAACCTATTTAAATTTTCAGATACACAGCCTCAGAATGCATCTAGAACTAAACTACACTTGGTAGGTTAGGAAGGGCTCTTGGACGTTCAAACCAGATTTAGTCAACCATCATCCATCTTGTCACCCTTTCCCCTTCTTATGCATACAAGAACATTTTTGGGAAATTATTTTGTAGTTTAAAATTTAATTTGGTAGCAACTTTTGGCCATAGGCATTTATGATAGTGTTATAGTAATATGCTTATTTCTTTCTTTCTTTTTTTTTTTTTTTTTGTATTTTTCTGAAGCTGGAAACAGGGAGAGACAGTCAGACAGACTCCCACATGCGCCTGACTGGGATCCACCCAGCACGCCCACCAGGGGCGACGCTCTGCCCACCAGGGGGCAATGCTCTGCCCCTCCGGGGCGTCGCTCATCACGACCAGAGCCACTCTAGCGCCTGGGGCAGAGGCCAAGAAGCCCTCCCCAGCGCCCGGGCCATCCTTGCTCCAGTGGAGCCTTGGCTGCAGGAGGGGAAGAGAGAGACAGAGAGGAAGGAGAGGGGGAGGGGTGGAGAAGCAGATGGGCGCTTCTCCTGTGTGCCCTGGCCAGGAATCGAACCCGGGACTTCTGCACGCCAGGCCGACGCTCTACCACTGAGCCAACCGGCCAGGGCCGTAATATGCTTATTTCTGACCCATTCTCAGGATCTCAATGACTAGCACCTTTATCATTAGTGTATCATTTTGAAGCATATAAAAAGGACATCAGGATTTTGTCAGCATTTTCCTATTGACTAAATTCAGCTTTGTTTTTCCCTCAGGTGACATGGAAGTTATGCAGCTTCTGTCTAGTGTTAGTAGGAAGTTTCTTACAAATTGACATTTTCCTTAAAGATGCATGAATTCATCAAATTAGTTTCATGTTCCATATAAGATATTTTATTAATTGCAGGCATTGTAAATTTCTACTACTTTAATTTGCAGTGTTTGGCTGCTCATGTGGGTGGGTACCTTCCTGTCTAAAAGCACTTATTGTTTCTTTACAAGAAAATGTAAAATTCTTGTTATTCCTTTAATATCAAATACTTCTGCTTTATGAATATCAGCTACTATATTTCTATGTTTACAAAATAACTTTGCATTTCAATGCCAAACCATAATATAATCTTTTGAAGACATTTAAAATGGTAATTAAACTCAATTTGTGAAGTACCAACAAGCAAAAACTCAATTTGAAGTTACTGGAGTAAGAATAGCTATGATAAAGTTTGTACATCTGTAGGCAGTAAATATTATTTTGTTATTGCCACTTCTTCAACCACAATTTTACACTTGATCTTAGCCAAAAGGCAGAGCAGCGATTGGCAACCTCAATTTTAATAGTCTGTTAACTGAAAAACACTCTGATTTCTGAGATGTTAAACTGGGGAGGTGTACATCTTAGAATTGATTAAGTACCTTATTGGTAATTAAAATTAAAAAAAATATTTTTATTTTTTTATTGATTTTAGAGAGAGGAAGGGAGAGAACAAGAGAGAGAGAGCAAGAGAGAGAGAGACACACACACAGGAACATCAATCTGTTCCTGTATGTGCCCTGACTGGGTATTGAACTGGTAACCTCTGTGCTTGGGACAGTGCTCTAACCAACCAAGCTATCCAGCCAGGGCCATTATTGGTAGTTTGATTAAATATAAACAGAACATACTTTTAATCTCCATTAGAAGACAGAGATTGTTAGGTTGAATAAAAAGGAAGTGTGGTATGTGTGTTTATATCTATACCCTAATCAAAAGAAACTGGTTTAGCTATATTAGTATCAAATAAAATAGATCTTAACACAAATTGGGGCATAAAGGTCAGTGAAGTGTATGGGGTTTTTTTTTGTTTGTTTGTTGTTTTTTTTACAGGGACAGACAGAGAGAGGGATAGCTAGGGACAGACAGACAGGAACAGAGAGAGAGAGAGATGAGAAGCATCAATCATCAGTTTTTCGTTGCGACTCCTTAGTTCATTGATTGCTTTCTCATATGTGCCTTGACTGCAGGCCTTTAGCAGACGAGTAACCCCTTGCTTGAGCCAGCGACCTTGGGTCCAAGCTGGTGAGCTTTTTGCTCAAGCCAGATGAGCCTGCGCTCAAGCTAGCGACCTCAGAGTCTCGAACCTGGATCCTCTGCATCCCAGTCCGATGCTCTATTCACTGCGCCACTGCCTGGTCAGGCTAAAGGTCACTGAAATGTGATAAAAGATTAAATCCATCAGAAAGTTAGAAAATCTTAAATTTGTGTACATTTAATAACATGGCCTCAAAATATTTAAATAAAAAGACAGAATTTGAAGGAAAAACATAAAAAAATTGTAGTGTAAGATTTCAACTTGCAGATTAATAGTTATATTCATTAAAAGAAAGAAGCGGCCTGGCTGGTTGGCTCAGCGGTAGAGCATCGGCTCGGTGTGTGGAAGTCCCAGGTTTGATTCCCAGCCAGGGCACACAGGAGAAGCTCCCATCTGCTTCTCCACCCCTCCCCCTCTCCTTTTAGCTCCCTCTTCCCCTCCCACAGCCAAGGCTCCATGGGAGCAAAGTTGGCTCTGGGTGCTGAGGATGGCTCCATGGCCTCCATCTCAGGCACTAGAACGGCTCCCATTGCAATGGAGCAATGCCCCCTAGTGGGCATGCCAGGTGGATTCTGGTGGGGCTCATGCAGGAGTCTGTTTCTGCTTCCCTGCTTCTCACTTCAGAAAAATATAAAAAACAAAATGAAAGAAAGAAAGAAAGAAAGAACCATGAGTTGGTAGAATTAGTTCTACTAACAGAAGACCCCATAACTTCAAAGCTTGTTACTTGACATTTTACATGAGTGATTGGGATGCATATGGCTGAGGAAGAGAATATGGACAGTTTTCTTTGGTTGCAGTAGTTACACTTTTTATAGTTTCGTACCTCCTTGGGGATCACATGTCCTTCCCTGCAGAAAGGACCTGTTACTGTGCTAAAACAAAGCATAATTCAACGAAGAACAACATGCATATACACTATTTGATAAATTCATTGAATGGACATTTATTGTCCAACTCTATATTCAGTTAAAATGAAAAGGGCAATGAGAACTTTCAAAGTGATTCAGCTCTAATCATAATTAGCAAATCACAGCATCGACATGGATGTATGAAACCTCATTTACACATTCTAAAAACCTTTAATATGGCAAGATGTACTTGGTTAACATTAAAAAACAAAATTTGGATAATATGCAATCAGAAATTCTTATGGGGTTTTAATATATGAAATGATGGTTTTAACATGAGTATGTAGGACCACCAAGTTATATATCTTTACAGCACTGAAAAGAGATTTTACTACAAAGTGTCAAGGAATAACAGTGGTTATTCATTTATTTATTATGTGGTCATACATTTATTGGATTCCAGACCCTGATATCAGTCCTCTAGTGATAATAAGCAAAGAGGTAGTTTTTTGGTTTTTTTTTTTGTATTTTTCTGAAGCTAGAAAGGGGGAGGCAGTCAGACAGACTCCCGCATGTGCCCGACCGGGATCCACCCGGCACGCCCACCAGGGGGCGATGCTCTGCCCATCTGGGGCGTCGCTCTTTTGAGACCAGAGCCACTCTAGCGCCTGAGGCAGAGGCCATGGAGCCATCCCCAGCGCCCGGGCTATCTTTGCTCCAGTGGAGCCTTGGCTGCAGGAGGGGAAGAGAGAGACAGAGAGGAAGGAGAGGGGGAGGGGTGGAGAAGCAGATGGGCGCTTCTCCTGTGTGCCCTGGCCGGGAATCGAACCCGGGACTCCTGCACGCCAGGCCGACGGTCTACCACTGAGCCAACCGGCCAGGGCCGCAAAGAGGTAGTTTTAAAGATGAAAAACAGTTCTTTTTTATGGAGAAGACTATGTGAAAATATATCTGCTTATTTGAATTCTGAGTGAATTTTAATATCAGTAATATCTGCCAGGAAATCTTAGAAGTTTGCTTGTTGAATTTCTGACCCTTGTTCTTAGATGATATACTACTGTTTTATCCATACTTGCAACCTGGCAGCATAGCTCAGTCCTGAAATGACAAGGTTGGGGGTTAGATCTTTGGACTGGGCACACACGAAAGCAACCAATGAGTGCAAAACAGAGTGGGACAACAAATGAATGCTTCCCTTCCCCCTTCCGTCTCCCCTTTCTCTCCCTTCTTCTCTCTGTCTTTAAAAGAAAAAAAAAAATTAAGTCCATTTGGTTGGAGTGGCATCCTGGAGCGCAGAAGTTACGAGTTCTATTTCCTGATCAGGGCACAGACAAGAGCAGCTCAAAGTTCCTATCTCTCTCTCTCCATGTTTCTCTCAAAATAGAAAAAAATTAAAAAAAATGCAGCTATGGTATGAACAACTTTTCCTATAGAATTCTTTTTGTGTGTGTGTGTGTGTGTGTGTGTGACAGAAACAGAGTCAGAGGGAGGGACAGATAGGAACAGACAGACAGGAAGGGAGAGAGATGAGAAGCACCTGTTCTTCGTTGCAGCACCTTAGTTGTTCATAGATTCCTTTCTCATATGTGCCTTGACCTGGGGGGGGGCTACAGGAGACTGAGTGACCCCTTGCTCAAGCCAGTGACCTTGGGCTCAAGCTGGTGGGCCTTGCTCACACCAGATGAGCCCGTGCTCAAGCTGGCGACCTCGGGGTTTCAAACCTGGGTCCTACGTGTCCCAGTCTGATGCTCTATCCACTGCGCCACTGCCTGGTCAGGCTCCTACAGAATTCTTAAGTCAGACTCTAAGAGAATGAGAAGATCTAAGCACATCAAGTTGCAGTAATGAATTTTCCATCCTTAAATAAGCATGCTTAGAAAAGAGCTACCTCAAGGAATTGGCTTTCATCACGCACCTCCACTTTCACAACAGAATGAGTAGAGTCCCTTTCTAATTCTCCCCAGCCCGACAGAGAAAATGAGATCATGTTGAGAGTTAATTTAAAAGTTGAAGATTTGAATGTACTATTATACTTGATCTCATGTATCCTCCCATGTTTACATACCTAGCCCTGGCCTCAACTGACCTCCAGACTCAAAGTCCAACTTCTTGTTCCATATCTCCACTGCAAATGTAATAGGCATTTCAAACTTAACATGTCAGACCTATGCATGGTCCCTGCCCCTTCCAGCAACTGTCCCATCATCTCCCTTGTAAACAGCATGTACCACCATTCACCCAGCAGCCCAGGCCAGATGTCTAGGAATCCTCTCCCTTTCTTTAAAATCCCTTTACATGCAATCAATCCTTCAGAAGTCTTACTAGAGGTAGTTTCAAAACATATCCCGAATATGTATACTTGACAGCACCTCCTACACTACCACCTCAGTCCAAATCGCCATCATCTCACCTGAGTGATGGCCAAGATCTCCTAACTGATCTCCCTGCTTACACTTTCGCTGCTCCATAGCCCAGTCTCCACTTTTTCCTTACTTTTAAAAAAACTGAAATATTCACATATCATAAAATTTAACCTTGTAAATGAAACGTACAATTCAGAGGTTTCTAATATATCCACAAGGTTATGTACCTATTACCACTAATATTAGAACTTTTTTTTTCGGTATTTTTTTTGTATTTTTCTGAAGTTGGAAACAGGGAGGCAGTCAGACAGACTCCCGCATGCGCCCGACCGGGATCCACCCGGCATGCCCACCAGGGGGCGATGCTCTGCCCATCTGGGGTGTTGCTCTGTTGCAACCAGAGCCATTCTAGCGCCTGAGGCAGAGGCCACAGAGCCATCCTCAGTGACTGGGTCAACTTTGCTCCAGTGGAGCCTTGGCTGTGGGAGGGGAAGAGAGAGACAGAGAGGAAGGAGAAGGGGAGGGGTGGAGAAGCAGATGGGTGCTTCTCCTGTGTGCCCTGCCGGGAATCGAACCTGGGACTCCATTAGAACATTTTTATTACCTGAAAAAGGAACCCCATGCCCATTAGAAGTTACTTCTCATTCCCCTCTTGCCTCACCAGCAGTCCTAATCAATTAATCCACTTTCTTTATGGATTTGCTTATTCTGGACATTTGATATAAATAGAATTATATATATCCTTTTTATATCTGGTTTTATTTATTATTAATCAGTTCTGTTGTACTTGATTTTAAAACAAGCAGTTGTCTTCTTGAATTCTCAGTCTTTTGTCCTTTAAAATTATCAAAAAGTGAAGCTAGTTTCGGTTTTGGAATGGCAGCCTCAGTTTATTGTCTCCTTCCTGCTGAAGTTAAAGACAAAATCCAGCTTAAAGGAAATGCAAATCTGACCATCTCTAAACCTCTAAAATCAAAATGAAAGAGGAACTTTCTGGTAGAAGCAAGCTGTAAGTTTGATCAGAGCACACAGTGCCTTACCCTGTATCTGGTGTGAAATGTTCCTGGCTTTACTTCATTTTTATTGTATCTAGATAGGCACTATCTTTGGAGGTTGATAGTTTTGTATTCTTTGTATCTCAGCACCCAGATCTTCTATTTGCTCTGTTAGTGTGATTTTCAGCTGGCTGAATAAGCAATATTTATTTTCAAGTCATTTATAAATCTTAACAATCATTTCATACAATTGGTGTCAGTACAGTCAGTTTTATTAGTATTTCTGATAATGTAAAAGGAAAGGGCTATACTTTGAAGAATAAACTGGTAATAGAATTTAAGAGCTTGGAGAATACTGAGGTCTAGTTAAATTTCCTTTTTAAAGAGAATCCATTATTTTTAAAAAGGAGAAAACTAGTGGGAAAAGTTAATTGACTGACCTGTGGTCACATAGCAAGTGAGTGCTAAGGCTGGGAGTTAGAATATAGACTTAAATTGAATTTTGCCTTACTATTCTTAGGTATAACACCTGGTTCTCTTTTCCTTGAGGATTTCTATTTTCTTTTCAGATAAGCATTCTCGTCATTGTGTAGAAGAGGTTCATGAGTAACAGAGTAAAGGGAGGCAGTATGTTTTCAAATGTTAGTTAGCATGCATCAGAATCACCTATAGCGCTTGTTAATACAGAGTGTGCCTCACAGCGGCCCCGCCAAAGATGCTCTGATTTAGAAGGTTGGAGTAAGCTTTGAGAATTTCCATTTCTAGCAAATTTGCAGGTGATGCTGAGGCAGCTGGTCCAGGGACCCACACTTGGAGAAGCCCTGCTTAGAAGCAGACACAGGCTTTGGAGTCAGTCACTCCCAGGGCCAAACTCTGGCTTTATTACCCAGATCAAGTTCTTTAACTGATATGTCTCCATTTACTGTACTTTTTATTACTTTAAATTGGGGATAATAATATATATTTCACATAATTAAAAATTAAATTAGTTAATATAAAAAAAGATTTAGCATGATGCTTGGTTCATAGTAAACACTCAACAGATTTATATTGTTATTTATAATAAGCCTAGGGCCCAAGTTTATGAACCATAAATTTAGTCAGTGTTTTAGAGTAGATGTCCAGAGACTTTGTAACTTTATCACTTTGAGATGTTGTCATGTCTCTCTCTCTCTCTCTCTCTCTCACACACACACACACACACACACACACACACTCTCTCTCATATGTACCAATAGATTCCTGTCTTTTTTTTTTTTCTTTTACAGAGAGAGAGAGTCAGAGAGAGGGATAGACAGGGACAGACAGACAGGAACGGAGAGATGAGAAGCATCAATCATTAGTTTTTCATTGCACGTTGCAACACCTTAGTTGTTCATCGATTGTTTTCTCATTGTGCCTTGACTGCGGGCCTTCAGCAGACCGAGTAACCCCTTGCTTGAGCCAGTGACCTTGGGCTCAAGCTGGTGAGCTTTTTGCTCAAACCAGATGAGCCCACACTCAACCTGGCGACCTTGGGGTCTCGAACCTGGGTCTTCCGCATCCCAGTCTGACGCTTTACCCACTGCGCCACCGCCTGGTCAGGCAATAGATTCCTGTCTTGACTTGCCTTATTTATGGCAGATGAGTCAGAAGAGAGAGTGAAGTGAAAAATTAGTAAAGCAATTCCACTTCCAAGATTAGATTTAACTATAGTTTACTTTTATTAATCTCAGTCTCCTATTGTGTATTGAAGTAAACGACCCAATTAAAAAAATGTATTTTAAAATATGTGACAGAGTTGCCAATTTCTGAGTCAGAACTGCTTATTAATTGTCCTAGGTATGAGTGTTGTATGGTGGGAGGAGAGCCTAAGGGATATTGGAAATAATGCTGGGTGGAGGGAGGAGTCTATGTGAAAGATTCTTTAAGCTCTGAGTGGTTCATATCAAGGGATAATTACAGTTCCTGATGAAGTCTGCAATGAAATTACAGAGGTACATCACTGAGCTGAATATTTTGTGCCCATCATAGAAAGACTATTCAAATCATTTGAACACTTATTCATTTGTTAACTATATGTGTTCCATGATAGGAGCCATGGAAACATACTTAATTTCCAGAAGTGATTTGATTGGTTAAGTCATAACTTGGGCTTTTCAGCCGTGACTATGCTTAAAACTATTATCTTTTTAATGGTCATTTGGCCAATCTATTTGCAGTGACTCATGGAACTTACAAAAGTTTCAATTCAGGGTTAAAAAAACCAAATTCAGTGTTATTTTTAAATTAATTTTTAAAAAAAGATAAACGTTATAGCTAAAAAATATGTGAAAAGAGGCTCAACATTATTAGCCAATGAAATGCAAATCAAAATCAAAATGATAAACTATTTTATATCCAGTAGGTTGGCTATCATAAAAAAGATAGACAGTGATATGTGTACAGGGTGAGGATATGGAGAAATTGGAGCCTTCTTTTATTGCTGGTGGCAATATAAAATGGTGCAGCAGTTATGAAAAAAGAGTTTGCCAGTTCCTCAAAAAGTTAAACATGGAATTACCTAATTGACCCAGCAATTCTGCTCCTAGGTAAGTAAGTACAAGAATTGAAAACATGCTAATACAATAATTTGAACCCAAATGTTCATAGCAGCATTATTCATACTAGCCACAAAAGTAGAAACAACCCAAATGCCCATTGATTGATGAACTGGTAAACAAAAGGGTGACTATCCATACAATGGAACATCTATTTGGCTGTAAGAAAGAATGAGCAGTCATTCATGTTGCATCATTGGTCAAACCTTGAAAATATAATGCTAAGTAAAAAAGTCAGATACAAAAGGCCACATATTGTATGATTCCATTTATATGAATATCCAGAATAGGCAAATCTATACAGATTGAGAGTAGGTTAATGGTTGCCAGGGGCTAGGAGAATGGGGGCGTGGGGAGTGACTGCTAATGGATATAGGGCTACTTTCTGGAGTGATGAAAATATTCTAATATTAGATAGTGGTTATAATTACACAACCTTATGAATATACTAAGTCACTGAATTGTACTTTATGGCATGTGAATTATATCTCAGAAAAACAGAACATACCCCTTCAGTGGACATGAAGCATGAATGAACAATAAACTTTAGTTGTCAAAAAATAATTACAGCCTGGCCTGTGGTGGTACAGTGGATAAAACGTCGACCTGGAACACTGAGGTTGCCAGTTCAGATCCCTGGGTTTACCTGGTCAAGGCACATATGGGAGTTGATGCTTCATGCTCCTCCCCCCCTTCTCTCTCTCTCTCTCTCTCTCTCTCTCTCTTCTCTAAAATGAATAAATAAATTAAAAAATGCCTTTGAAAATAATTACAAAAGAGGAGGAAGTAATTTGTGGTGGGAAGATATTCTGTGCAGAAACAACCATGCTTTAGAGATCTGTAGTGCATAGCAGCCCACTACAAGCTCTGCAAGTCTTAAAACAATGAGAACCTATTTAGCTTCATCAAACCAATATCTTCCATCCACGTATTTCCTGATGAAGAACATTTACTCAACAACAATCATGTGGAGGAACCAGTGACCTAGAGAAGAGTGACTCATGGGCTAGAACATACATAGATAGGACTTACCTGACAAGTTTATTAAAACATTCTTGGGCCTCACCCCAGAGATTCTGATTCAGGAGGTCTTGGGTGCAGCCTAAGAATTTGCATTTTGGACTGTCAGGTGATTTGATTTTCCAGGTTTGAGAACTAAATTTGAGAAGTGTCTTTACAGAAAAGACAAATCCTTACCTGACTTGTGGTGGCTCAGTGGATAAAACGTCGACTTGGTACGCTGAGGTCACCAGTTCGGAACCCTGGGCTTGCCCTGTCAAGGGACATAGGGGAGGTTGATGCTTCCTGTTCCTCTCCCCTTCTCTCTCTTTCTCTCTTCTCTCTAAAACGAATGAATAAAATCTTAAAAAAAAAAAAGGAATAGACAAATCCTCAACCTTCAGTGGGTGAGTTTTATATGAATTACATCTTTAAAAAGATGTTTAAAAAATTTGATAGACTAGAAATAGCATTAAAATGTGACTTCTAGTGATTTTGTTAATGCAAGAAAATGCTCTGTGAGAGAGCTGCTTCAATTAAAAATGTCTTCATCTGTGAAATAAGTCATTGCCCTACTTAGGGTTGTTCTTCATCTGTAAAATGAGTCACTGCCCTATCTAGGGTTATGGTAAAAATGAGGCAAAGTACTTTTTTTCCAAACTGCGTTCTGTGGATAAAAACATGTTACTTGGAAAAAAACAAAGTCCCTGACCAGCTAAACTGGGGAGATGCTGAGTTAAATAATGTGTTTTCCAGATTGTTGGTCAGACCATTATTCTTGACTTGGACCCTAACATGAGTCTGTATGTATAAAATTAATTAATTAAGTATGAGGTCTATTCATTTTAATTCTTGTAGCAGATCCTTCAGAGCTACTAAGATCCTTATGGAGTGGAAACTGTTTGAATAAGCAAAATTTGAATCATATTGTTGGACTAGCAGTAGTTGCTCCTTGTTTGTTTCAACCCTGTTACATCTGCTTGATATTTTGTTGACCTATTTATTTGAGGAATTATTGACCAAAAAATAATTTTAGCAAATGGCTATTGAGTATGATAATGTTTAATAAGTTTAAGAGAATATTTATAGCCAGTTATTTGTCTCTTTTAATTAACTTATGTCCATGGAACGTCTTATTTTCAAAATTAAGTTGAAGCTAATTAAGTATTATGTACAGAAATAATTTTATATTTCTAATACTTTAAGAAAAAACTATGTAGGTTTTTTCTTATTTTCCCTTTCTTAGGCCATTTATTTTTTTTTAAATTTTGAGTCCTTCACTGCGTCTTTATTTGAAGCTTTTATAATTAACCAAAAGTGTTCTAATACTATATAAACTTTAAAATTTTATTTCCTTGTCTTTTTAATTTTAGATAAAAAGCAGTTCTCCCCTGATTTTCTTTAATGTTATAGTTTAAGCATTATTTTTATTTTATAATTTATTTCAACCCTTTTTCTAGAATTCTTTTGTTGTGTTAAACTTTCTGAATTTTAATATTTTATGGATGTGGCTTTGGGAATGCATGTGTATATAGTTTGAAGACATCTTTTCAGGACCTTACTATAATTATACCTTTATTTCAGATGAGGTGGAGGACTGTCCTACCACAATATTGTTTTCTATTGGTTACATGTCTACTTACTGCTCTTGAAGCTGTGCCTATAGATATAGACAAGACAAAAGTAAAAAATGTTCACGCTGTGGACAGCGCAAAGCTAGAACCACCAGTAAGTCAAATGAGAAATATAACTTTGTGGGAAGAATTTTAACTAAAATATTGTTAATATGTATTAGTTATAAAATTGGATGTTTAGAAACTATTTCTGAAATAGAAATAAAAAGAGTATATGATAAGCATATGTGGTTTAATATTAGACAACCTTTATTTAATGTAGTTAGTATGTTAGTGTATAGAAGAATTAATTATACTGCATTTCTAATGTAGAGCTCACCAGCCAAAAAACATTATATTTATTTAAAAGAGAGATAGCAATGAGGAGAAACAGGTAACAATGGGGTAAAACCAAATAATATTTTTATTTTATTATTTTTTTTAGCAAGAGAGAGACAGAGAGAAGGAAAATAGGGACAGACAGATAGGAAGAGAGATGAGAAGCATCAATTCTTTATTGTAGCATGTTAGTTGTTTACTGATTGCTTTCTCATATGTGCCTTGACCAGGGGGCTGCCGCAGAGCCAGTGACCCCTTGCTCAAGTCAGTGACCTTGGGCTTCAAGCCAACGACATTTGGGCTCAAGGCAGCAACCATAGGGTCATGTCTGTGATCCCAAGCTCAAGCTGGCGACCCCGCTCTCAAACTGATGAGCCCGAGCTCAAGCTGGTGGGCCCGTGCTCAAGCTGGCGACCTCAGAGTTTTTAGGGTTTTTGAACAGATGCAGGGTCTTCAGCATCTGAGGCCAATGCTCTATCCACTGTGCCACTGACTGGTCAGGCCCAGATAATATTTTTAAAGTCTTCATTATCTAAGCTATATAGAAAAACTACTTTTATATAAAGTAAGACATGATTTTGGTGTTATACCTAAAACATGATTTTTGCAAATCTTCATTTGAGCTTTTTAACTTTGTCTAAACTATCAAATTAGATACGTCTCAATGCCATTTTGCTAGACAGTTTTTTTTAGACTTGAGATCTTTAGATTTAGTGAAGAATAAAATTTTCAGAACGTTTATTGTTTGTTTCTTAATTTGAAGGATACTGGACTTTATTATGATGAATATCTTAAGCAAGTGATTGATGTGCTGGAAACAGATAATCATTTCAGAGAAAAGCTCCAGAAAGCAGACATAGAGGAAATAAAGGTAAACGCAATTAAATAATTATTTACAAACCATTTGCGCATGCCAGACACTGATCTAAGTGCTAGGGATATTGAGATGACACTCCCAGCCCTTACAGAGCCCTCAGGGGAGACTAGCAACCAGAAGAAGATTATTAAGATGAATATATGATGAATGTATAATATATTTTGGATATACAGAGGCTGGACTTAAAATCCAGTAAGAAGCAGTGGGGGAGATGGGAGTCATTCTTTTTGGTATAGATTATGTAAGTGCTTAACACTGTGACTGATAAAAGGGAAGAGACTAGGAGGATTCCTAGGCCAAGGCACAAGGGTACTGAGACAAGGGATATACAGGAAACTGGGAGTAATAACTGTTACTGGAACCTAGACTGGGAAGTGGAGGCCATGATTGACTAAAAGATGAGGTTGGAAAGAATCATGGGTTAGATGATGGAGGTCCTTGTGTGTCATGTTAAGGGGCTTGGATCATGATGTGAGGACAGAAGAAAGGTTTTCAAAGATTTAGAATAGGTTAAGTTCTGATGTTTTAATCAGGTCATATTAACAGAAGAGGTAACAACTATATCTTATTACAATAGGCGAAATTGCCTCTTTTTAAAAAAAATTTAGAAATTAAATTTAATGGGGTGACATTGATCAAAAAGAGTACTTAGGTTTCAGGTAAACATCTCTACAGCATTTGAACTATTGATTGCGTTGTGTGCCCCTCACCCAAAGTCAAATCATTTTCCATCACCATATATTTGTCCATCTTTACTCCCCTCCTCCCTTCCCCTGGTAACCACTTCACTTTTATCTGTCTATGAGTCTCAGTTTTATATCGTATGTGTGGAATCATATAGTTCTTAGCTTTTTCTTATTATTTCACTTCAAATAATGTTCTCAAGGTCCATCCATGTTATTAATTTGCCTCTGTCTTTAAGAACCCTATTAGCCTTATTTATTTATTTAATTTTTTAAAATTCAGAGAGAGAGTCAGAGAGAGGGATAGATAGTGACAGACAGACAGGAATGGAGAGAGATGAGAAGCATCAATCATCAGTTTTTCATTGTGACACCTTAGTTGTTCATTGATTGCTTTCTCATATGTGCCTTGAGGGTGGGGCTACAGCTGACCGAGTAACCCCTTGCTCGAGCCAGTGACTTTGGGCTCAAGCTGGTGTTTTGTTTTTTTTTGCTCAATCCAGATGAGCTTGCGCTCAAGCTGGCGACCTTGGGGTCTCGAACCTGGGTCCTCCGCATCCCAGTCTGACTCTCTATCCATTGCGCCACTGCCTGGTCAGGCAAGAACTCTATTAGCCTTAGACATCTCCTTAATACTTATAATAAAGAAAGATCTGACCAGAGTGATTGTTTTAAAGCTCATCTTTGAAGAGCAATGACTTAGTTTAGTTGGGCTTATCTAAGAGTCAGCAGTAAAAAAAGTTTCCAATGATTTTATTTAAACTTTCAATTACACCTCTCAAAATAATGTTGTTTGCTTATGCTATTTTTGTTTAATTTTTAAACCTCTTCTTAAAAAATATCTTACTCATTTGTAGAGTCAGAACTAAAGAACTTTGTTAGAAGAAACCTTTCAGGGTCAAACATTCTTCTTATTTTAATCTCTGTCCATGGTGTGGGGCCCTTTGAAAGGCTGACCAGGCTCAGGCTGTGGCAGCTCTCCGAGCCTGTGTGTGGCCTTTAGTTCACAGCTCCCCTCTGAGAGGCTGTGAACTGTTCTGGGCCAGTCATTTCCCTGAATTGTCTTGAGAATAATTAGCATTTCCTTTGAAGAATTAATTTAACCTGTGGAACTAATTTCCTGAGGTGAATGATATTTAATGTAGACCTTTAATATCTCTTTATCTACTTAAATTAGTATTAAGAGCATTACTCGGGAGCAACAGAAAATGTGGATAATGGGAGGTACTATACAGAGGGGAGCAAAAGTAGGTTTACAGTTGTTCATTTGGAAAATAATGCAATAAGTAATAAATAACAATACAAGACGATAAGTAATGTGGTTTGTGTATTCACCACTGTAAACCTACTTATGCCCACCCTGAATAGATAAAATCAGGGAAAAGAAGATAACAGCTGCTTCTTCTTTTTTTTTTGTATTTTTCTGAAGCTGGAAAAGGGGAGAGACAGTCAGACAGACTCCTGCATGTGCCCAACAGGGATCCACCCAGCACGCCCACCAGGGGCTGATGCTCTGCCCCTCGGGGCTTCACCCTGCTGCGACCAGAGCCACTCCAGCACCTGGGGCAGAGGCCAAAGAGCCATCCCCAGCACCCGGGCCATCCCCACTCCAATGGAGCCTCCCTGTGGGAGGGGAAGATAGAGACAGAGAGGAAGGAGGGAAGGAGAGGGGGAGGGGTGGAGAAGCAGACAGGCGCCTCTCCTGTGTGCCCTGGCTGGAAATCGAACCCGGGACCTCTGCACGCCAGGCTGACGCTCTACCACTGAGCCAACCGGCCAGGGCCGATAACAGCTTCTTGATTTGGTATAGAGAATACCTTTATAACTGTCTTCCTTTCACAATTAATTTCTGTTCTCTATTGGGGGTGTGGAGAGGCAAAATGAAGTAAGGTAAACAATTATTCAGTGAAAAAGGAATGTGTAAAAATTAGACAATAAAATCCAAGCCAACAGAATTATTACAAATAGCTTAACAAAGACTCTTTACTTCGGAAGAACTGGAGGAAAAAAAGTTAGAATTTATCCTTTCCTTTTTAGCCGTGCTTGTTGAAAGAGGAATCATACTACATCTCTTTACTTCCCAAACATTGCTAACAGGAGAGATTATGCCTCTGCTCGCGCCACATCAGTTAGTGTATTTTCATGAAGGGTGTCAGTGACTTCTTTTTAAAAAATTAAAAAAAAATTTTATTTAGAAAATTAAATTTAACAGGGTGATGAGGAGCCGCAGGTGTTGTAAAGTACCAAAAGCTACAGAATTAATATTAATATTTTGGGAGGCTTGAGAAACATTTTGTTGATTTGGGTTAAGATGTGCAGAGAAATTGTGAGAATAGTCTCTGTACTGTGTGATTGGCATAGTCAGGATGGCCCTTGGCATTGTATTGTAAATGTAAAAGGGAGGAAAACATGGATCCCCAGACATTCCACTACGCCTGTGGGGAAAAGGGTGAATGGCTAGCCAGGTACAGGGAGAGAAAAGCCAAAATAAACCTTTCCTCATAGCAATGAGCCATTTGCGGGCATTTGTCCCCACCGAAACTACCTCTCCTATATAAATGCGTGTAGTTTACACGTGTGCCTCAGGACAGAGAGATAGCAGATGAACACTAGATAATATAGAAATGCCTTTTAATATGTAAAGAGACATCTTTCTACCATTGTGTTGGCTTGTAAACTTTGTTTTCCCCAAAAGGATGTATGGCTTGCAAATTGAACGTGGTCCTATCATGTTAAAGGACATATGATTATAACCAATAGTGGTAAGGGGCTCCTAATTGCAATTTTTGCTTCTGTACTTCCCACTTACAAAACTATAAAAACTAGGTAGAACAAAGGACCGGCGTGCGCTTTCCTTCAGAATTCTGTCGGAGTAGCCGCCACTTGGCCAAGCTAGGCAATAAAGCTTTGATGTGTAACTGACAGACCTTGTTCCTGTCTTCAATGTTACAGGTCCCTCCGAATTAGGCTTAACAGTGACATTGATCAATAAGAGTATATAGGTTTCAGGTAAACATTTCTATAGCATTTAAACTGTTATGTTGTATACCCATCACCCAAAGTCAAGTCATTTTCCTTCACCTTATGTTTGTCCCTCTTTACACACTTCCCCTTTCCCCTCCCACTCCCCTACGTCTCGTTCCCCCTGGTAGTCACTTTTATCTATGTCCATGAATCTCAGGAGACACTCTAAAAAAGATGAATTTTGAAGTTATTTATATATAGAATGACTATTGTTATAAAGTAAATTACCTTTACTCTGCAGGTTACATAGAGACACCAAGGTAGGATACAAAAGAAATTTTAGGAGGGGATTTATTAATAAGCCGGCTACATATGTCTTACACGGGGTATAGCTAACCCAAATCGTGCAGCCTCAAATATAGCTCTGAGGCTAATTATATAGACTTGATCACACATGGGTTGGGGGAAAAGGAGGAGGAGCATGACACAATAGTCAATCATTAACAAGCTTACAACATTTATCTATAGGATCTATTAAAAGGAAAAAACATTCCTACACATTAAAACTTACAAGGTAACACAATAGCGATAAATGTCGTTTTACATATTAAAGACATTCCCAAATTTTCTAGGGTCATTGCCACAACAGTAAAAAGTTTTAGCTTAGGATAAGGAAATAGGAAATCACTTTTGCTAGCTTTAGTGTAAGGCCAGTAGCCACGGCCACTATCACAGCCACCTGGCCTGTGCAGGTTTGCATTTGATTCGAACAGACGGTAATGAAACAGTGGAGCCAAGAACTGGTGGGCCATTACCTTTATTAATCCTAGCTTTCACCTGGCAGGCAAGAAATACACACAGTGGGAAAACACTTCCCTTTCCATTCAGGGCTCCCAAAGCCACTGACTCATCCAAATTTCCTAGAATCAAAGTTTCTACCTCACCAACCTTATTCAGATGGGGTGGGGCAAGGCGCTGGTATGCTCCATAGAGAAGCCGCTGTGTTTGGCTTTTTGTGAAACTGCCAGTTTCTTCAAAATGGCTGCATCATTTTATAATTCAGGTTACTTTTTGAGTTTCTCTTTTGTGCTTTAATAATTTTGTGGCTTTTAGATATCTTGATTTTAGGTTTACAAACTGAATATCTTTTGAAAGAAATGCTTTTGTAATACCAACTTTATCTAAAATAGTCAAAATTGTTTATCACTACTTAATTATAACCATATTATTAATATATGGTATCTATGCTAAAATTGCAGTGTAATAAATAAAACTAACTTATTATTTATCAACAGAGTGGGAGGCTAAGCAAAGAGCTGGATTTAGTAAGTCACCATGTGAGGACAAAACTTGATGAGCTGAAAAGGCAAGAAGTAGGAAGGTTAAGGATGCTAATTAAAGCTAAATTAGATGCTCTTCAAGGTAAGTGCTAACTAAAAGGTAGGAAAATTTCAATATTTAGACTATGAGAAATTTAGCTATGAAGTAGATTTTTTAAATGTGAGGATATTTTAAAGAAAGTAATCTTTAAAAATTATTTTTAAAGATTTTATTTATTGATTTGAGAGAGAGGAGAGAGAAAGGCAGAGGGGTTGGGAGGACCAGGAAGAATTAGCTCATAGTTGCTTCTCATGTGTGCCTTGACCAGGCAAGCCCAAGGATTTGAACTGGTGAACTTAGCATGCCAGGTCAATGCATTATCCACTGAGCTACCACAGGTCAGGCAGAAAGTAATCTTATAGTTGATATGATTATCTTCATATATACAGAAAATGGCATTTGACAAAATTTAACACCCGTTCTTAATTTGAAAAAGTAATGAAATATATAGTAATCAATAGATACTTCTGTAACATGATCAAATATGTTCAACTCAGTGACATCATACTTAATGGGGAAACATAAGTATGTATTATATCATATTTCCCTATGTATTGGGTATAAGATGTCATTTTTCAGGCCCTGGCCAGTTGGCTCAGTGGTAGAGCATTGGCCTGGTGTGTGGGAGTCCCAGGTTCGATTCCTGGCCAGGGCATACAGGAGAAGCGCCCATCTGCTTCTCCACACCTCCCCCTCTTCTTCCTCTCTGTCTCTCTCTTCCCCTCCCACAGCCAAGGCTCCATTGGAGCAAAGTTGGCCCGGGCGCTGAGGATGGCTCTATGGCCTCTGCCTCAGGTGCTAGAATGGCTCTGGTTGCAGCAGAGCAATGCCCTAGATGGGCAGAGCATCGCCCCCTGGTGGGCATGCCGGGTGGATCCCTGTCGGGTACATGCAGGAGTCTGTCTGACTGCCTCCCCGTTTCCAACTTCAGAAAAATACAAAAAAAAGAAAAAAAAGATGCCATTTTTTGAAAAATTTGGGGTCTAAAAACTGAGTGCGTCTTATACAGTGGTTGTAGATTTTTTTTTACTTGCACTTACCTCTTTCTCGCGCTTGTTTTTGCTCTTGTTGTAGATGAATAAAACTTGAGTTCAATTACTTTATGTAATACATTTGTTTTCAAATTTCGGGCCTCAAAATTAAAGTGCATTTTATACATGGGAGCATCTTAGACATGGGGCAGTATGGTAACTAAGATCAGGAGCAAGACAATTGATGCTATTACTACCACTAGTTAACATGGTGTTGGTACGTACTTGCCAAAATAATACCACAAATGAAAAAAACTGAGGTGAAGTCATTGGAAAATCATCTCCATTTGCAGACAATGTATTTGGAAAACCCAAAGTAACTGGCTGAAAACTTAGTATAAATAACAGGAAAATTTGTCAGGATAAACTTTTTACACAAAAATCAATGTTTCATATGTCCAAACAACAGCCAGTTAGAAGATATAATGGAAGAAAAGACTCCGTTTGCAATACCAATACAGATAAAATACCCAGAATAAACCAACTAAAACATTTTAAATATTTCAGAAGGATGCAAAAGTAGATTTGAAAAAAATGGGAACATATAATATCATTTTGTTACAGAGACTCAACATTAAACATGTCTATTCTCCATAGGTTAATTTATAAATTTGACATGATCCAAATAGAAATATGTACTTTTTTGTGGTACTAGCCAAGTTAATTTTAAAGTTCATATGAAAAGGGAAACATGCAAGGAAACTTACATACCTCTCAAAAAGAGGAACAATGAGGACTAGATATATTAGATGGTAAAATATACCTCTAAGCCTCAGTCATCAGAACTGTATATTTTTGATATATAAGTAGCAAAAACAGTAGAACATAATAGGAATTCCAGAAGTAAAATTAAATATACATAGAATTTAGTTTGAATTAAAAGTGGTATGTCATTTTGAGTGGGATAAAAATAGATTTGAAAACAATAATGTGTTAGTACAATTGGGTATTTATTTGGGAAAAGGTACAATTAGTTTTATCTTGTATACATCAGTATAAGTTCAAAGAAATAAAAGATTTAATTGTAGAAAATAAAACCGTAAAAGCATTAGGTGACAGCATAGGTGAATTCCTTTATTATGTTAGAATAGACTTTCTAATAATGGATGAAAACCAAGGGGCCAGATTTAGCAGATGCGAGACACTTCAGGCTGACTCCTGTGTCCTTGTGACTTACCCACACAGGTTGCTTATTTTGGGTGGTGCATTGTTATTAATAGAATTTGAATGTTTACTCTTGGTGGTGTAGTAGTTCTTTTTTTTTTTTTTTTTTTTTAATCAAGTCAAAGGCAGGGAGGCAGAGAGACAGATTCCAGTATGCGCCCAACTGGGATCCACCTGGCAATCCCTGTCTGGGGCTGATGCTCTGCCCATCTGGGGCCACTGCTCTATTGGTCAGCAACCGAGCTATTTTAGTGCTTGAGGTGAGGCCATGGAGCCATCCTCAGTGCCTGGGGCCAACTTGCTTATGTGAGCAATGGTTGCAGGAGGGGAGGAGAGAAAGAGACAAGGGGAGTGGGGGAGGTGGAGAAGCAGATGGTTGCTTCTCCTGTGTGCCCTGACCAGAATTGAACCTGAAACTTCCACTGAGCCACCTGGCCAGGGCTAGAACAATAGTTCTTAATCTTCAGATTGCATAGGAAGCACCCGGGGAGCTAGTTAAAAGTGCAAATTACTGGATCTCACTTCCGGAGATTCTGATTATGGGGATGAGTAATCTGCTTTTTATTTATTTATTTACTTTTTATAGGGACAGAAAGAGAATCAGAGAGAGGGATAGCTAGGGACAGACAGACAGGAACAGAGAGAGATGAGAACATCAATTATCAGTTTTTCATTGCAACACCTTAGTTCATTGATTGATTTCTCATATGTGCCTTGACCATGGGCCTTCAGCAGACTGAGTAACCCCTTTGCTCGAGCCAGCGACCTTGGGTCCAAGCTGGTGAGCTTTGCTCAAACCAGATGAGCCCGTGCTCAAGCTGGTGACCTCGGGGTCTCCCACCTGGGTCCTCCGCATCCTAGTCCGACGCTCTATCCACTGCGCCACCACCTGGTCAGGCGTAATCTGCATTTTAAACATGCACCTCTGGTCAATGGATTCTATTGGAGAAATGCATGTGTAGAACATTAAACTCCCTGCTGGTGAACAGACTTAGAAAACAAGTACCAAATACTTATTATCCTGAAATTAAGGATAACAATGAGAGGTAAATTGAGCTCATAAACCACACAATTCTAGGTCAATAGGTATGCAAGGTAATTTCATCCTGGAAACCACACCTGAGATATTTTGAGATTTCTTTCTCTTTAGACAATCTCCATTTCCTCAATCTTGGCAATATTTTATTTATTTCAAGATAGAGCCTGAATTTCACTTTCAAAAGAAAACAATCTAATTGCTTAGAAAACTTATGAATATTTTGTCATTGATTCAGAATTCATGAATTGAAATTTCTGATAATTTGAAGAAGGGTTTCAAGGATCTTAATTTAGAGGGTTTAAAATTATATTAATTATTTTTATTTATTTTAGAGAAGAGAGACAGAGAAAGAGATAGAGAGAGAGAGAATGGGGGGAGGAGCAGGAAGCATCAACTCCCATATGTGCCTTGACCAGGCAAGCCCAGCGTTTTGAATCGGGGATCTCAGCATTCCAGGTCAATGCTTGATCCATTGTGCCACCACAGGCCAGGCTAGGGGAAGTATAATTATTAAAGTAGGTAATACAGCCACCTGGTTTAAACCCAGAAAGTGTAAGAAAGTATTTAGCAAAAAGCTCCCTGATATTTTTGTAACCTGCCAGTTCTCATTACCCCAACACTATCCTTCCTGAGTTTCTTTATTATATGAGCAAATACAAATAAAATTTCTCATTTTTTCTCTTTTTATATAAAAGCTAGCATGCAATACACATTTTTTGCCTAGTATTTTTCCTTTAACAATATGTTTTGGAGATCTTTCTGTATTAATGTGTAGAGACCATCTTCACTTTTTTTTTAACTTATGCATAGACTTTCATTATATGGAGATACCATTATTTATTTAACCATGCCCCTGTTGATGGACATTTCTTTTTTTTCCTAGTGAACAGTCTTGTACATACGCATATCGCTATGTATCTGTGTAAGAGTACGTGTAGGATAAGTTCTCCACAGTGAAATTGTTAAACCAAAAGATATATGTATTTGTAATTTGGATAGATATTGCCACCTCCACAAAGTTATATCAATATACATTCCCACCAGCAATAATTTCTCACAGCTTTGCTAATTAATTGCTATACATCTTCAAACTGTAGAAGTTTTGCCATGCTGTTACATGATATACTAGTGATGTTTTAATGTATATTTCTCTTATTTTGAGTGAGGTTAAGTGTCTTTATATTTTTCACTCTCTGGTCATATCCTTTCAGGATAAGTCTTATAACAAATCTTTTCTTCATAAGTAAAACTCCTAGTACAGTACCATACTAAGAATTCAGTAAAAGCTCAGTTGAACTAAATTTAGCAGTTTCTTCTTTTCTAGTATAAAAAAAATGTTCCAGGCTTATCTTGTACCTACCCTGCCCAGCCCAGGAATCAGCTATTTTTGTGAGCATTTCTATTTTTTTTTTCTAGTGGGAAATGCTATCACAACCCAAGGACTCTGGCTCTAGCTGTGTTCACTATTTCTGGAGTATATATTCTTCCTGGCACTTTCATCAGATAGAGTTAAAAAGTACATGCGTGTCTATGCACATATACATGCATACACAATTGTGTGTATATATATGTATATATGCACACACATGCATATACACATGCAATATACATATTTTAGAAATAATAAGTTCACACTGATAGCATGAATTCCCGTCCGTTTCCACGTGTTTCTTGCCTTTCATCACTCCATGTTTGTATACTCCTTTTTCCTAAGTGGGAATCTTGACTTCCAACAAATCAACATGTGTACCTACTTTGTTCAATTTTATAATACAAAGTCCAGAATCACTTTTTTCATTCAACTACAATATACTCTTGTATCTTATTTTTTAAAACTTTTTACAAAAAAAACAATTGATGTATCTATAAAGATCAGTCATTATTTAAATGATTTAACTTGAATTAGACTTCTCCTGTCTAAAAGATTTATTGGAGCAGCATACAAAGAATCTTAGAGCAATTTTTTTAGAAATTATAATTAGACCTTTGATAAGGGCAGTGTATTAGAATTTATCTAATAAAAAGTAGAAAATTTGGTAGTTTTAAGATTACAAAGTTTTTGCTGTTAATTATACTGATGGTCTTCCTAGAAATAACATTAAAATAGACACATTAAGTTGTATTCCATTCTAGATTTAAGGACATTACCTCTGCTTAGAATAACAATATGTATAATATTCTACACTGCTCACAAAAATTAGGAGATCAGGGAATGTGCAGATACTCCAGTACTTTTCAGCGTTTTGTATAGTGCATTTTCACCAATGAAATAAAAGTTGGTTTTGCATCTCACTTGCATAATTGAACAAATTTTTTTGACTTGTCGTTTGCTTTTCTGATGTTCTTTTTTTTACAGAGACAGAGAGAGAGTCAGAGAGAAGGATAGACAGGGACAGACAGACAGGAACGGAGAGATGAGAAGCATCAATCATTAGTTTTTCGTTGCGTGTTGCGACACCTTAGTTGTTCATTGATTGCTTTCTCATATGTGTCTTGACCACAGGCCTTTAGTAGACCCAGTAACCCTTGCTCGAGCCAGCAACCTTGGGTCCAAGCTGGTGAGCTTTTGCTCAAACCAGATGGGCCTGCACTCAAGCTGGCGACCTCGGGGTCTCGAACCTGGGTCCTTCCGCATCCCAGTCCAACGCTCTATCCACTGCGCCACCGCCTGGTCAGGCTGATGTTCTTGTTTAATAAAATGCGCCTGACCTGTGGTGGTGCAGTGGATAAAGCGTCGACCTGAGAACACTGAGGTTGCCGGTTCAAAACCCTGCACTTGTCTGGTCAAGGCACATATGGGAGTTGATGCTTCCTGTTCCTCCCCCTTTTCTCTCTCTCTCTCTCTCTCTCTCTCTCCCTCCCTCCTCTCTAAAATGAATAAATAAAAATAAAAAAATACATCAAATGCTTTTTTTATTGCTTCATATTCATTTTGAAATATTGCCTAATTTTTGTGAGCAGTATAAAAGAAAATATGAATCCGTAATCTATAACTTTGAATTTTGTTATAAAATCCAATAGGAATAAATATGAATACTTATTCTTATGTATCATTTATATTAATTACTAGCTTCTAGTAATTTATCATTTATAGTATTCTTATTTTCTTTCAGATACAGGCATAGACCACCATGCTCTTCTAAAACAATTTGATCACCTAAACCACCTGAATCCTGACAAGTTTGAATCTACAGATTTAGATATGCTAATCAAAGCAGTAAGAATAATTCCAAAAATAATGTCTTTGTTGTGCATTTGAGGTTTTGTAAGTAAATATATGTATATAAATATATATATATATAATGGTTATATATTTATGTAATTTGAAAAGTAAATTCAATGAAGTGGTAATGTAAGTATATACTGTACCACTCTGTAGAATATTTTTATTTATTTGTTTATTTATTTATTCCAAATGAGAGGAGGAGAGATAGAGAGACAGAATCCCACATGTGCCCTGAGTGGAGTCCACCTGGCAACCCCTATCTGGGGCCGATGCTCTGCCCATCTGGGGCCATGTTCGCAACTGAGCTATTTTAGCATCTGAGGTATGGCCTTAGTGCTGGGAGCCAACCTTGCATGAACTATTGATATTTGAGCCATGGCTGTGGGAGGGGATGAGAGAAAGAGAGAGAGAGGGAGAGAGAGAGAGAGGTGGAGAAGCAGATGGGCACTTCTCCTATGTGCCCGGACTGGAAATTCAACCCGAAGGCTATTTATATACAATATTTTTATTTAGCATACCTAGTGTGATTATTCATACATTTTGCTAAAGAAGTACTATTCTATTTGATTATAGACTCTGCAGGGATGTTTCATAATGTGGCATATGTGCTATATTCCTTTTCTAAAAAAAGTCTAGAAAATTATTTTTTTGCTTTCAGTTTTATTGAGATATAATTGTCATGTAACACTGTTTAAGGTGTACTGCGTAATGACTTGACACTGCAAAATGATTACCAAAATAAGTTTATTTAACATCCATCACCTTCTGAAGTTAAACAGTTTTTTTTTCTCTTGATAAACTCTCTTAGCAACTTTCAAATATACCATACAACACTGTTAACTGTAGTCATCATATTGTACATTATATCCCCAGGACTTACTCATAACTAGAAATTTGTTCCCTTTGACCATCTTCACTCAATTCCCCTATCCTCTGCTTTTTTTTTAAAGGTTCCACACATAAATGAGATCATATAGTATTGTCTTTGTATGGCTTATTTCACTTAGCATAAGGCCCTCAAGTTCTATCCATGTTGTCACAAATGGCAGGATTTCCCTCTTTTTTATGGCCAAATTGATGGATAGTTAGGTTGTTTTCATCTCTTGTTTATCGTAAATAATGTTGCATTGAACATGGGGCTGCAGATATCTCTTTGCCATAGTGATTTTGTTACCTTTGGATATATACCCAGAAGTGGAACTATTGGATTATGTGGTAGTTCTATTTTTAATTTTATTTTTAAATGAGAGATGGGAGTTAGAGACAGACTCCTGCATGTGCCCCGACCAAGATCCCACCTGGGAATCCCTGTCTGGGGTCAATGCTTGAATCAACTGAGCTATCCTCAGCACCTGAGGCAGACACTTGGAGTAATTGAGTTATTCTCAACTCCTGGGGCCCACGCTTAAACCAAGCAAGCGACTGGCTGGAAGAGGGGATGGGAGAAGGGGCAGAGGGAGGGGAAGAGAAGCATTTGGTTGCTTCTCATGTGTGCCCTGACTGGGGATTAAACCCTGGGACATCTGCATGCCAGGCCAGTGTTCTATCTGCTGAGCCAACTGGCCAGGGCCCAGTTTTTTATTTTTGGAGGATCCTTCTTACTGTTTTCCATTGTTGCACCAAGTTACAATCCCACCAACAGTGCATAAGAGTTCTCTTTTCTCCACACACTCACCAGCATTTATCTCTTTTTGATCAGAGCCATTCTAAAAGGCATGTGGTAATATCTCATTGTGGTTTTTATTTGCATTTCCCTAGTGATTAGTGATGATGCGTACCTTTTCATATACCTGTTGGTCATTTGAATATCCTCTTCGGAAAAATTTCTGTTCAGGTCCTTTGCCCATTTTTAAATTGGATTATTATTTTTTTTTTGCTGTTGAGTTTATGAATTCTTTATGTACAAGCTGTCCTCAGGTTACAATAGTTTTGACATGATATTTCGAGTTTACGACACTCACTCCCATTAAAACTTTAAAAATTGAGACATCAATGTTTCGGCTTACGCTGTTAGCATCATATTTGTAGACTATGTGGGCGAACTTGTTTGGTCATGTGTGGCAGAAGAATACGCAGTAACACGGCATATGAGTGAGGAAGTTGGTGTCCTCCCAGTACATTTACCACACCATTTTGGACTGTTAAAAGTGCAAGTGTTCTATTTGTGTTAGGCTAGGGTATGTTTGACTTATACCAAAGTTTGGGTTACGTTAGTGTTGTAGGAATGGAACTGTGTTGTAACCCGAGTACATTTTAGATACTAACCCTTGTCAGATATATGATTTGCAAATATTTTCTTCTAGTCCATAGGTTGTCTTTTCATTTAGCCTATCATTTCTTTTGCTGTACAAAAGCTTTTTAGTTTAATGTAGTGCCACTTGTTTTTTATTTTGTTGCTTGTGCTTTAGGTGTCATATTTAAAAATCATCGCCAAAACCCATGTCAAGAAATTTTTTCCCTATGTTTTCTTCTAAGAGTTTTATGGTTTCAGGTCTTACATTTAAGTCTTTCATGCTCTTAAGAGTTAATTTCTCTGAGTGGTGTAAGGTCTTTAGTTTCATTCTTTTACATGTGAATATCCAATTTTCCCAGCACCATTTATTGAAGAGATGGTCTTTTCTCTGTTGAGTATCCTTGACTTCCATGTCAAATATTACTTGATAGAAAATTCTGAGCCTGGTCTGTGGTGGCGCAGTGGATAAACCATCAACCTGGAATGCTGAGGCCACTGGTTCAAAACCCTGGGCTTGCCTGGTCAAGGCACATACGATAAGCAATCAATGAACAACTAAAGTGAAGCAACTATGAGTTGATACTTCTCACTCCCTGTCCCCGTACTCTCTCTGTAAAATCAATAAATAAAATCTTAAAAAAAAAAAAAAAGAAATTTCAGAAATTCATCTGGCCTCAGGGATTTTAGGTAAGAGTTTGATACTTTCATATTGTACCATACCAAGTTACCAAACTAAATGTTCTTGTCTTAATGTTATGAGATTAAGTGGTTAGACACTAATGTAGCTTTCTACTGTACAGATTTGTTACAGTTCCCTTCCTTCTTTTTTTTAAAAATCAGTTTATATATTACTTATTTATGAGGAACTTCTTAACTTTTAGTTTCTTTGAATGTCTGAATTTCTGGTAATAATAATGATTGAAATAAAATGGTAGAATTTTAAAAAGAGGAGTCTAGTATTTTTTATTTATTGATTTTTTTTCTTTTTTTAGAGAAAGAGGAGAGTAAAAGAGACAGGAGGGGGATGGGAGGAGCAGGAAGCACCAACTTGCAGTAGTTGCTTCTCATATGTGCCTTGATCGGGCAAGCCCAGGGATTAGAATCAGTGACCTCAGCATTCCAGGTCAACACTTAGTATTTCTTGGACTTTCCATACTGTTTTCTGTTAGAAAATATGCTTATGTGCAAGAATGGCTTTATTTATATTTTTCAAACACATCTTTTTATTTAGTGTAAATATTAACATTATAGGCTACAAGTGATCTGGAACACTATGATAAGACTCGACATGAAGAATTTAAAAAATACGAAATGATGAAGGAACATGAGAGGAGAGAATACTTAAAAACACTGAGTGAAGAAAAAAGAAAAGAAGAAGAATCTAAATTTGAAGAAATGAAGAAAAAGCATGAGAATCACCCCAAAGTTAATCATCCCGTAAGGATAATGACTATGGAAATTATAATTAGATGATAATACCTCTTTGTACAAGATAGTAGAATTTTATCATAAGTTTTTGGTACTTAAATTTTGATTTTTTTTTTCTTTTTTTTCTTTTGTATTTTTCTGAAGCTGGAAACAGGGAGAGACAGTCAGACAGACTCCCGCATGCGCCCGACTGGGATCCACCTGGCACGCCCACCAGGGGGTGACGCTCTGCCCACCAGGGGGTGATGCTCTGCCCCTCTGGGGCGTCGCTCTGTTGCGACCAGAGCCACTCTAGCACCCGGGGCAGAGGCCAAGGAGCCATCCCCAGCGCCCGGGCCATCTTTGCTCCAATGGAGCCTCGCTGCAGGAGGGGAAGAGAGAGACAGAGAGGAAGGAGAGGGGGAGGGGTGGAGAAGCAGATGGGCGCTTCTCCTGTGTGCCCTGGCCGGAAATCGAACCCGGGACTTCTGCACGCCAGGCCGACGCTCTACCACTGAGCCAACCGGCCAGGGCCTAAATTTTGATTCTTAATTCTGCAAAGTTCCTTAAATTTTTATTTTATTTTGAGTATATACACAAATATTATATTTTGTTTTAAGTGTGTGTATTTTTTTTTTAAATTGATTCACAGGGAAGCAAAGATCAGCTAAAAGAGGTATGGGAAGAGACCGATGGACTGGATCCCAATGACTTTGACCCCAAGACATTTTTCAGATTACATGGTAACATATGTGATACAGATGTTAATATTTATATCTGCTGTTTGAAAAATTGTAGTTGCTTTACTCTTAATGTTTCTGCCCAGGTCTGCTATTGAGTCCTATTGGTAGTAAATGTTTCTAGGGTTTTTTCTCTAGGGTAGTCTTTATTGCTGAGATGCAGTAAAAAATATTTTAGGTCTTTTCTTTCTTTTTTTTTTTTTCAAGTGAGAGGCGGGGAGATAGAGAGACATACTCCTGCATGCACCCTGACCGGGATCCACCTGGCAAACCCATCTGGGGCCAATGCTGGAATCAACTCAGCGCCTGGGGCCAAAGCTTGGCTCAGTCAAGCCACTGGCTGCGAGAGGGGAAGAAAGAGACGGGGCAAAGGGAGGGGAAAAGAAGCAGATGGTCGCTTCTTATGTGTGCACTGACCAGGGATCAAACCTGGAACGTCCACACACTGGGCCGATGCTCTATCCACTGAGCCAAGTGGCCGGGCCCAGTAGCTGCGTCTTTATACCTGCTTTTACTCTTAAGTCATTATATGACTTATTACAAGATTCTCTGTGAAATGAAAGTATTTCTGTGATTAGGTAGGTTATAACTAAGAGGTGATATGCTATAATATTAAAATTTACTTTTATAGAATATTGCTTTACTTTATATTTTTGGAAATAATTGTTTGATATATATTTTTTAAAAACTAGGATGAATTATAAATAAGTGAATTGTTATCAGTTGGACGGATCTAAGGCTTCATAAAAAAGAAGAAATCTTATTTTTTGTGTGTGGCAGAGAGAGAGAGAGTCAGAGAAAGGGACAGACAGATAGGAAGGGAGAGAGATGAGAAACATCAATTCTTCATTGCAGCTCCTTAGTTGTTCATTGATTGATTTCTTATATGTGCCTTGAGTGGGGGAGGCTACAGCAAACCAAGTGACCCCTTGCTCAAGCCAGCGATCTTGGGCTCAAGCTGGTGAGCCTTGCTCAAACCAGATGAGCCCGCGCTCAAGCTGGCGACCTTGGGGTCTCGAACCTGGGTCCTCCACATCCCAGTCCGACGCTCTATCCACTGCGCCACCGCCTGGTCAGGCAAGAGAAGAAATCTCTGTTTAGCATATTGATGCTTCATGTCAATACTACTTTTTCAAATCATTTGTAGTTATATTTTAATTATTTTCTAAGGCATTAAAATCAGTTTTTTACATTGGAAACTTTAGATGTCAATAATGATGGTTTCCTCGATGAACAAGAATTAGAAGCCCTATTTACTAAAGAGGTAAATGAGTTCATTATTTGTTTTGCTCCCTCTTTTTTTTTTCCTTCTGTTATCTTTCTTTCTTTTATGTTGGTTTAATATTTTTCTTTTTAGTTGGAGAAAGTATATGACCCCAAAAATGAAGAGGACGATATGGTAGAAATGGAGGAAGAGCGGCTTAGAATGAGGGAACATGTAATGAATGAGGTATATTTTAAAAGTTTAAGATGTGTTACTTCTGTGGATTATTCAAGTTGTTGGAATAAATCTTACCACAAAATGGAAGACAAATATACACAATAGGTATTTAATTGAATTTTGTATTTTTGATCTAGAATATTCAGTAGATTCCCTTACTGTAAATAAAATTATTTTGTAACTCCTTTAAAATATTTTCAAAGATTAAGATGCTGCTGCACATTAGCTATAAAACATCCTTTTGTTCTTTTTTTAAAAAACTGAATTTATTGGTATGACGTTGGTTCACAAAACCATACAGATTTCACAGTTGAAATCAGCTCAACAAACCACCATTTGCCCACTGCATTGTGCACCTCCTGCCCCTAATAATGTCTCTTTCTGTCCCCATTTCCCCACCTCCACCCGCATCCACCTAGCTGAAAACTGATACAGACATCATAAGCAGGGTAGCTAAAGCCCACTGCTTTGCTTCAGCGATTTTCACCTGATATTGATGAACTGGGATTTCTGTTGACTGCTGGCATCCCAGGTATCAGATGAATTTCTTTGGCCATTATTGCTGTAACTGAATTTGCCATAGTCTACAAGAGCCATTGGAGGTTTGGAGAGGTTGTAAACTTTCACTTTGATTTACTTAGTTGTTTGTTATTTAAGAAAAAAATGTTGAAAGCATTTTAACTTAAACTCCTTTACTCTTGTATAAACAGTCCTCTTACTGGAAAGATTATTTTTCTAGCCCAAACAGTTGGCCTAAAGAGGGATTTTTACATGGTGTGGTGAGGAAGAAAAACAATACTAACCTAACCAATCAGATTAGCAACTTAAACTTGGTGATCTTTGGGGGCATCAGGGATAAAGATATTTTACTGTGTTTTCAAATTCAAATTACATAGAAGAGAAAAATAGCTATTTTCTTTTTTTTTTTTTCTGTATTTTTCTGAAGTTGGAAATGGGGAGGCAGTCAGACAGACTCCCGCATGCGCCCGACTGGGATCCACCCAGCACGCCCACCAAGGGCGATGCTCTGCCCATCTGGGGCATTGCTCTGTTGCAACCAGAGCCATCCTAGCGCCTGAGGCAGAGGCCACAGAGCCATCCTCAGCGCCCGGGCCTACTTTGCTCCAATGGAGCCTTGGCTGCGGGAGGGGAAGAGAGAGACAGAGAGGAAGGAGAGGGGGAGGGGTGGAGAAGCAGATGGGCGCTTCTTCTGTGTGCCCTGGCCAGGAATTGAACCCGGGACTCCTGCACGCCAGGCCGACACTCTACCACTGAGCCAACCGGCCAGGGCTAATAGCTATTTTCTGATTCTAGTATGATGTCAAGTGCTCTGTTTTGTTTTCCTCTCAGTGTTCGTGGCTGTTAGGTGAGCCCTAACTGCTGTATGTTCATGTGATCGCATCTATTAGAAGACAGTTTCTAGAGTCTAAATAATATGAGAAAGAATTATTTGATTTCACTACATTTTCCTTTAATCAGGTTGATTCTAACAAAGACCGGTTGGTGACTTTAGACGAGTTTTTGAAAGCTACAGAAAAAAAGGAATTCTTGGAGCCGGAAAACTGGGAGGTAATAGAACCTACTTGAGACGGGATGTATGGTTTAAGAAATTCTACATCAGTCTATTCAACCTTTAACTTTTATTCCCCATTATGTTGGCATGTATTGTCTGACCATTTTGGCTTTTCATATAAAATGTCACTTTAAAATAAAATAATGAACTTGATTTCTTGGGAAGCTTGTTGCAACTGAACTCTTATTTGTAATCACATTGCACACAATTAGAAGTCTTTTAAAAATTGTAAAATAATGTTCATTCTTAAAAGTTAGAAATATAAATACATTTAAAGAATAAATTGTTACCTGTAATTCTACCATCTAGAAGTAGACACTAAAATTATATATTGTTTATGACAATTTAGAAATACTTTATGTATTTAGTATATGCATGTATAGCATGCAGTGTATAGTGTGCAGTCCCATTTTTAATTTACATATTCATATCAAGACATAGCTATATATTTTAAAAATACAGTATAAAGTATAAATGACTTTGTATGTTTGTGGAATTCTGGTTTTTAAATATTTATCAATATTTCATGAACATTTTCCAGTGCCATTCCTCAAAAACCATGATATTAAAAATGACTACTTTGCATGCAGTTGTGTGGTTGTAGTATAATTTATATAACCATTCCTGTAGATTTAGGCATTCCAGATCCATTCCACTTTTTTTTTACTGTAATAAATAACACTATTATAACTATCCATTTGTTCATACATTTGTGACATCTGTGATTTTCCTGAGATTAATTCCTAGGAATAGAACTATTCTCAAAGTTTATGAACATTTTTTAGTTTCTAAATTGCTCCAGAAAGGTATACTGATAGCTTACTGTGTGTAAATGAGTGGATACATACCTTTATAAGAGTGGTTGAGAGGCACTTACCAACCTAGTTTGAAGAAAGAATACACTTTGCCTGACCTGTGGTGGCGCAGTGGGATAAAGCGTCGACCTGGAACACTGAGGTTGCCGGTTCGAAACCCTGGGCTTGCCTAGTCAAGGCACATATGGGAGTTGATGCTTCCTGCTCCTCCCCCTTCTCTCTCTCTCTCTCTCTTTCTCTCTCACTCCTCTCTCTCTAAAAATTAATAAATAAAATTTAAAAAATCTAAAAAAAAAAAGTTTAAAAAAAAAAAAAGAAAGAATACACTTTGACAAGATTTCCCCTCACCGGATCCACCCCACAAGCCCCCTACTCAACTGGGTGTGTTCTGACCATCTGGGGCCGTTGCTCTTGGTAACTGAGCTCTTTTTAGCCCTTGAGGTGGAGGCTCCACAGAACCATCCTCAGCGCTGGGAGCAGTGTGCTGGAACCAGTTGAGCCATGGCTGTGGGAGGAGAAGAGAGAGAGGTAGAGTGAGGAGGCTTAGGAGGAGGGGTGGAGAAGCAGATTGTTGCTTCTCCTGTGTGCCCTGACCAGGAATCAAACCTGGGACATCTACATGCCTGGCCACCACTCTACCACTGAGCCAACCAGCTAGGACCTATATTTTAAGTCTGTGTGTATGTGTACGTATATATTTTATATAACATATAATTATTTTTGAAAATAAGTTGCATAGGATACTGCTTTAACTTTAAATACGCAAATGTGCATTTCTTGCAAACAAGGATTTATCTTACATAATCAAAGTAAAATGATCAATTCCACACACAAGATATTCTAATCTATAGACTTTGAGATTCTTGTCAATTTCCCCAATATTGTCTTTTATAACAAAGGAAAACCCAAGATAGTGCATTGAATTTAGTTTTAATGTTTTTTTAGTCTCCTTTAATTTGAAATAGTTCCTGAGTTATTGTGTCTCATGGTATTGATATTTCAAAAGAGTGTAGATTAGCTATTTAATCAAATATCCAATAGTTTGAGTGTGTCTGCTGTTTTCTTATTATTCCCACTTTTGGTAGGAATATATAACTGAAGTCATGCTAAGTATTAGGACATCATGAAGTATCAGGAGACATATGCTGCTGATTATTCCCATAATTGGCAGTGTTAACTTTGATTATTTAGTTAAGGAGTATCTATCACACTGTAAAATTACTATTTTAACTTTCGTAATTTAAAAGATATCTTGTCAAACAGACCATATTGCATCAGAAGTCAGCTTAAAGAAAAAAATTCACTCTACATCATATAAGAAGTCTTTCCAAATACTATTTATAAGTATTATTTTCACACCTTTGGGGTGCTTAACTATTTTTTCAGGATTAGACATTCAGGTTATCATTGGTCTTTTACTATTATTTTAAATAGTGCTGCCCTAGCCTGACCAGGCAGTAGCGCAATGGATAGAGCGTCAGACTGGGACATGAAGGACTCAGGTTCAAAACCTCTAAGTTGCTGGTTTGAGCGCGGGCTTACCGGCTTGAGCACAGGGTCACTGGCTTGAGCATGGTATGACCCCATCATTGCTGGCTTGAGCCCAAAAGTTGCTAGCTTGAGCCCAAAAGTTGCTAGCTTGAGCCCAAAGTTGCTAGCCTGAGCAAGGGGTCGCTCGCTCTGCTGTAGTCTCCCCACCCCCTGCCCCGTCAAGGCACATATAAGAAAGCAATCAATGAACAACTAAGGTGCTGCAACGAAGAATTGATGCTTCTCATCTCTCTCCCTTCCTGTCCATCTGTCTCTCTCTCTCTCTCTCTGACTCTGTCAAAAAAAAAGGTGCTGCCATAAACACCTTTTTATATAAAATTTTTCATGTGTTTAGGGTTATTTTATAGAATATATTCTCAGTGTAGCATTACCAGGACCAAGGGAATATTTTTTAACTATTCATATACTTTGTAAAGTATATTGAAATAATTGTACTAATTTACATCTCCACTAATAAAAAATGAGTGTTCTGTTTTTGTTTTTTAAAATGTATTTTTAAGGATATACTTTGAGACTTATTATCTACTAGTTTTAGCACCCATTGGTGATTCTGGTCAGCATCAGTTGTTAATGTGACTATTGACAAAGGGTGATTTTCTAATCACCATTCCTTCTGCATTTATCAGTTGTCTTCCTTTGTAAGAAAAAGCTATCCCTTCCCCCTTCTCTATCTGTGAATATCACTGTAGACTCATGGCTTCTTGTGTTAGTCAGTAAGCCTAAATCCTTTCTATCATTTATTCAGTGCTCAAATTGTTCCATATTTGGCTAGTGGAAATTTCCTCAACTGGTTTTTGTGGCCTTCTGGCTAGTCTCTATCATTCCTTAAGGACCTTCTTGCTGTTTAGCACAACATATTGAAGTCTCATCTTGTTCCTTCTCTGTTCCACCTCTGGAATCAGCCATTTTTCTGAGGAACACTGTTTTGGATTTTTTTTTAAGTGGAGATTGATATTATAGACCAGAAGGATCTGGGTACTTGCTACTGAATTGTACTTGCTTCTAGGTCTGGTCAGATAACAGAGCTGGGAAATTAAAATGTTTTTATTTATTTATGTTATGTGTATGTACATATATCACACACATATGTAGAGACCCTCTACATATATTTTATTCATTTTTATGTATTTAGCTATCAATATATAAATATACTGAAACTCATGAGTTCACACTATCTTTTTTTCTTTATTAATTAATTTTAGACAGAGGAAGGGAGAGAAAGAGAGGGGAGCATTCATTTGTTGTTCCACTTAAGGGTGCATTCATTGGTCAGTTCCCCCATGTGTCCTGAGTGGGGATTGAACCTGCAACCTTAGTGTTTCAGGATGACACTCTAACTGACTGAGCTAACTAGCCAGGGCCTCACATTATCTTTTTTTAAATTTATTTTTATTAATTTTAATAGAGTGACATTGATAAATCAGGGTACAGTACATATGTTCAGAGAGAACATTTCCAGGTTATTTTGACATTTGATTATGCTGCATTCCCATCACCCAAAGTCCAATTGTCTTCCGTCACCTTCTAACTGGTTTTCTTTGTGCCCCTCCCCTACCCCAATTCCCTCCCTCTCCTCCCCCCCACCCCATAACCACCACACTCTTGTCCATGTCTCTGAGTCTCATTTTTATGTCCCACCTATGTATGGAATCATATAGTTCTTAGTTTTTTCTGATTTACCTATTTCACTCAATATAATGTTTATCAAGGTCCATCCATGTTGTTGTAAATGATCCGATGTCATCATTTCTTATGGCTGAGTAGTATTCCATAGTATATATGTACCAAAGCTTTTTAATCCACTCGTCCACTGATGGACACTTGGGCTGTTTCCAGATCTTCACTATTGTGAACAATGCTGCCATAAACATGGGGGTGCATTTCTTCTTTTGAAACAGTGCTATGGTGTTCTTGGGGTATATTCCTAAAAGTGGGATAGCTGGGTCAAAAGGCAGTTCGATTTTTAATTTTTTCAGGAATCTCCATACTGTTTTCCACAGTGGCTGCACCAGTCTGCATTCCCATTAGCAGTGCAGGAGGGTTCCCTTTTCTCCACATCCTCACCAGCACTTATTCTGTGTTGTTTTGTTGATGAGCGCCATTCTGACTGGTGCGAGGTGATATCTCATTGTGGTTTTAATTTGCATTTCTCTAATGATTAGTGATGTTGAGCATTTTTTCATATGCCTATTGGCCATCTGTATGTCCTCTTTGGAGAAGTGTCTTTTTATTTCTTTCACCTATTTTTTGATTTGATTGTTTGTCTTCCTGGTATTGAGTTTTACAAGTTCTTTATAAATTTTGGTTATTAACCCCTTATCAGACGTATTGTCAAAAATGTTCTCCCATTGTGTAGTTTGTCTTTTTATTCTGTTCTTATTGTCTTTAGCTATGCAAAAGCTTTTTAGTTTGATATAGTCCCATTTGTTTATCCTGTCTTTTATTTCACTTGCCTGTGGAGATAAATCGGCACATGTCTATATTGCTATGAGAGATGTCAGAGAGCTTACTGCCTTTGTTTTCTTCTAAGATGCTTATGGTTTTACGGCTTATATTTAAGTCTTTTATCCATTTTGAGTTTATTTTTGTGAATGATGTAAGTTGGTGGTCTAGTTTCATTTTTTTTGCAGGTAGCTGTCCAATTTTCCCATCACCATTTGTTGAAGAGGCTGTCTTTACTCCATTGTATGCTCTTACCTTCTTTGTCAAATATCAATTGTCTATAAAAGTGTGGGTTTATTTCTGGGTTCTCTGTTCTGTTCCATTGATCTATATGCCTGTTCTTATGCCAGTACCAGGCTGTTTTGAGTAAAATGGCCTTGTAGTATAACTTTTTTAGTATATGTGCTGCCGAAGCGAGCACTTGTAGTATAACTTGATATCCAGAAGTGTGATACCTCCCACTTTATTTTTCCTTTTCAAGATTGCTGAGGCTATTTGTGTTCTCTTTTGGTTCCATATAAAATTTTTGGAATATGTGTTCTATATCTTTTTTTGTGTGTGTGTGTTCTATATCTTTGAAGTAAGTCATTGGTATTTTAATCGGTATTGCATTGAATTTATAAATTGCTTTGGGTAATATAGTCATTTTAATGATGTTTATTCTTCCTAACCATGAGCACGATATATGCCTCCACTTGTTTGTATCTTCCCTGATTTCTTTTATCAATGTTTTATAATTTTCTGAGTACAAGTCTTTAATCTCCCTGGTTAAATTTATTCCTAGGTACTTTATTTTTTTGGTTGCAATGGTGAAGGGGATTGCTACCTTAATTTCTCTTTCTGAAAGTTCATTGTTGTGTATAAAAATGCCTCTGATTTCTGAGTATTAATTTTATATCCTGCCACCTTGTTGAATTCATTTATCAGGTCCAGTAGTTTTTTGACTGAGACTTTAGGGTTTTCTATATAGAATATCATATCATCTGCAAATAATGATAGTTTTACTTCTTGTTTTCCAATTTGGATGCCTTTTATTTCTTTTTCTTGTCTGATTGCTGTGGGAAGGACTTCCGGAACTATGTTGAATAAGAGTGGTGAAAGGGGGCACCCCTGCCTTGTTCCTGATCTTAAGGGGATTGCTTTTAATTTTTGCCCATTGAGTATGATGTTGGCTGTGGGTTTGTCATAGATGGCCTTTATTATGTTGAGGTATGTTCCCTGTATTCCCACTTTGCTGAGAGTTTTGATCATAAATGAGTGCTGGATTTTATCAAATGCTTTTTCTGCATCTTTTGAAAGTATCATGTGGTTTTTCTCCTTCCTTTTGTTTATGTGATGAATCACATTGATTGTTTTGCTAATATTGTACCAGCCTTGCTTCCCAAGAGTAAACTGCACTTGATCATGGTGTATGATTTTTTTCATATATTGCTGGATCTGGTTTGCTAATATTTTTGTTGAGGATTTTAGCATCTAAATTCATCAGGGTTATTGGCCTATAATTTTCTTTCTTTGTGTTGTCTTGGCCTGGTTTTGGAATCAGAATTATGCTCGCCTCATAAAAGGAGCTTGGAAGTCTTCTGTCCTCTTGAATTTTTTGAAAGAGCTTGAGAAGGATAGGAGTTAGTTCTTCTTTGAATATTTGGTAGAATTCACTTGTGAAGCCATCAGGCCCAGGACTTTTCTTTTTTGGGAGTTTTTTGATAACTATTTCAATCTCATTTGTTGTAATCAGTCTGTTTAGGTTTTCTGATTCTTCCAGATTAATTTTTGGAAAATTACATGTTTCAAGGAATTTGTCCATTTCATCTAGGTTGTCTAGTTTTTTGGCATATAGTTCTTCATAGTATTTTCTTACAATATTTTGTATTTCTGTTGTGTCAGTTGTTATTTCTCCACTCTCATTTCTAATTTTATTTATTTGAGTCCTCTCTCTTTTTTTCTTGGTGAGTCTGGTTAAAGGTTCATCGATCCTGTTTACCTTTTCAAAGAACCAGCTCCTGGATTCATTGATCCTCTGTATTGTTTCTTAAGCCTCTATGTCATTTATTTCTGCTCTGATCTTTATTATTTCCTTCCTTCTACTACCTCTGGGCTTTACTTGCTGTTCTTTTTCTAGTTCTTTTAGATGCAGGGTCAAGTTGTTTATTTGAGCTTTTTCTAGTTTTTTAAGTTATGCCTGTAATGCTATGAAATTCCCTCTCAGGACTGCTTTTGCAGTGTCCCATAAATTTTGAGTTGATGTATGCTCATTATTGTTCGTTTCTAGGAAATTTTTTATTTCTTCTTTGATCTCATTGTTAACCCATTCGTTATTTAATAACATGCTATTTAGTTTCCAAGTGTTTGAGTATTTTTCAGTTTTTCTGTTGTAGTTGATTTTTAGTTTTATGCCATTGTGATCAGAGAAAGTGCTCAATATGATTTCAATCTTCTTAAATTTGTTGAGGCCGCTTTTGTGCCCTAACATGTGGTCTATCCTAGAGAATGTACCATGAGCACTTGGAAAGAATGTATATTCTGCTGCTTTAGGGTGAAAGGTTCTGAAGATAGCTATTAAATCGAGTTGATCTAGTGTGTCCTTTAAGTCTGCTGTTTCTTGTTAATTTTCTTTCTTGAGGATCTATCTAGTGATGTTAGTGGGGTATTGAAATCCCCTACTATTATAGTATTGCTGTTGATCTCACCCTTTAATCCATCAAAGTCTGCTTTATATATTTAGGTGCTCCTATATTAGGTGCATAGATATTTATAATGGTTATATCTTCCTGTTGGATTGCTCCCTTTATCATTATGTAGTGACCTTCTTTATCTCTTACTATAGCCTTTGTTTTAAAGTCCATTATGTCTGATATAAGTATTGCTACCCCAGCATTTTTTTCATTTCCGTAAAATATTTTTTTTATCCTTTTATCTTCAGTTTATGTGCATCTTTTGTTTTAAGGTGTGTCTCTTGTAGACAGGTTATGAAAGGGTCCTATTTTCTTATCTACGCAGCCACCCTATGTCTTTTGATTGGATCATTTAATACATTTACATTTAAGGTTATTATTGATATGTAGTTGTTTATTGCCATTTTATTCTTTAAAACTGTATTCTTCTTTTGCTATATTCTTTTTCCCCTTTGATCTGTTTACAACTGGCCCCTTAGCATTTCTTGCAGCATTGGTTTGGTTGTAGTGAATTTCTTGAGGTTTTTTTTTTGTCTGGAAAGCTTTTTATTTCTCCTTCAATTTTAAACAATAGCTTTGCTGGATAAAGAAGTCTTGGTTGTAGGCTCTTGTTCTGCATTACTTTGAATATTTCTTGCCATTCATTTTTGGCCTCAAGTGTTTCTGTTGAGAAGTCAGAAGTCATCCTATGGGGGCTCCTTTGTAGGTGATAGCCTTTTTTTCTCTAGCAGCTTTTAATATTTTCTCTTTATCACTTAGCTTTGGTATTTTAATTATGATGTGTCTTGGTGTAGATTTGTTTGGGTTTCTCTTTAATGGAGTTCTCTGTGCTTCTTGAACTTGTGAGATGTTTTCCTGCCTTAATTGAGGGAAGTTTTCAGCTATGATATGTTTGAACAAAGTCTCTATCCCTTGTTCTTTCTCTTCTTCTTCAGGAACCCCTATGATGCGGATGTTATTTCTCTTCATGTTGTCACAGAGCTCTCTTAAGAGTTTTCTCAGACTTTTTGAGTCTCTTTTTCTTTTTTCTGCTCCTCTCTGTGCCTTCATTTATCTTGTCCTCTAATTTGCGATTCGATTCTCAGCTTCATCCATCCTATTTTTAATTCCTTCCATTGTGTTCTTCATTTCTGCTATTGTATTTGTCATTTCTGACTGAATCTTTATTTTTTTATTTTTCTGAAGTTGGAAATGGGGAGGGAGTCAGACTCCTGCATGTGCCCAACCGGGATCCACCTGGCACGCCCACCAGGGTGTGATGCTTTTCCCATCTGGGGTGTCGCTCTGTTGCGACCAGAGCCATTCTAGCGCCTGAGGCAGAGGCCACAGAGCCATCCTCAGCGCTCGGGCCAACTTTGCTCCAATGGAGCCTTGGCTGCAGGAGGGGAAGAGAGAGGCAGAGAGCAAGGAGAGGGGGAGGGGTGGAGAAGCAGATGGGCGCTTCTCCTGTGTGCCCTGGCCAGGAATTGAACCTGGGACTCCTGCACGCCAGGCCAACGCTCTACCACTGAGCCAACCGGCCAGGGCATGACTGATTCTTTTTTATTATTTCAATGTCCTTTTTTTATTTGCTATCTCTTTATTTAGGTGTTTGTAATAAGCGTCTATTGTTGCTCTAAGATTTTGAGCATCCTTACAATCGTTATTTTAAACTCTGCATCTGGTTGTTTGGTTTTATCTGACTCATTTAGGTCCTTTTCTGGGGATTTCTCTCGATTCATTTGTGTTTCATTTCTCTGCCTTCTCATTTTGTCTGTGTAAAAGAAGGTTTTGGCCACTGGAGTCCAATGGGTGTGGCGTCTGTGTTCCCTAGGTGTGGTCTTATCTGCAGGCCTGCCACCCCCTCTCATATTATCTTCTTAAATTTCGATCTAACACCTTCATTCAGTTCCAATACAACATTTTATCTTTTCTTTTTTCTATAGTTCATACAAGAACTGGCTCCCATTTTCCACAATCATATTTTTTTATTTGCTCAGGCCTAGGATGTATAAAACAGTTTAGAATTGCTAATCCATGCCTCTACAAACCAAGAGTTTAAGATTTGTTTAGATTTTTTGTTTGTTTGTTTTTAACCTGAGAGCATGTAGCCCAAATACTGTGATCAGAATTTTCTTGGGGCTGACCTGTGGTGGCACAGTGGATAAAGCATCAACCTGGAATGCTGAGGTTTCTGGTTCAAAACCCTGCTCTTGTCTGGTCAAGGCATATATGAGAGTTAAAGCTTCTTGCTCCTTCCTCCTTTCTCTCTCTCTCTCTCTCTCCCCCCTCTCTAAAAAAAAAAGTTTCTTGGCTTGGTTTCCCTCTCCCTTCTGTCAATTATTTTATTCACTAAAGATAAAGGTATTGTTTCTGTTTGTATTCATAGGGGAATTTTTTTATCCTCATGGATTTTACTTATTTACTTGATTTTTGAGCATGTAAAACATTAACTGTTTATGGAAGTCAAAACTGTACAAAAAGTATATTCAGAAGAGTGTGATTTCCTTTCCTTACCTTTGTCCTTTCCACTCCATTTTTCCCCTTGTTCTGCACATAAGCAATCTCATTACTCTTTAGGTTTTCCTTTTGCTCAGAAGAGTACATAAAAATATGCTCTTTTATTTTCCTTTTTTTTTTTTTTTTTTTTTTTTTACAGAGACAGAGAGAGAGTCAGAGAGAGGGATAGACAGGAACAGACAGACAGGAACGGAGAGATGAGAAGCATCAATCAGTTGTTTTTCGTTGTGACATCTTAGTTGTTTATTGATTGCTTTCTCATATGTACCTTGACCGTGGGCCTTCAGCAGACCCAGTAACCCCTTGATCGATCCATAACCTTGGGTCCAAGCTAGTGAGCTTTTTTCTTCTTTCTTATGCAAAACTTATAATACTACTATATTCTTTTGTACGTTGCTAGTCATAGTATTTTAAAGCTGAATCAGACAGACCTTCTGGTTGTATTTCTGAAAGATTATCCTTTATTTTTTTTCTTTTAGACGTTAGATCAGCAACAGTTTTTCACAGAGGAAGAACTGAAAGAATATGAAAATATTATCTCTTTACAAGAAAATGAACTTAAGAAAAAAGCAGATGAGCTTCAGAAACAAAAAGAAGAGCTACAGCGTCAGCATGACCAACTTGAGGCTCAGAAGCTGGAATATCATCAGGTGCTATTTTGTAAAAGGATTGTGGCATTAAAAAGGATTTTAGGCTCTTTGCTAAAAGCCTGTGTTGTTGTGATATTTTAGTGTACTATTGACCATACAAATTATTATTATTTTATTTATTTATTTTTTTTATTCAGTGAGAGGAGGGGAGGCAGAGACAGACTCCATCATGCACCTAATCAGGATGCACCCGGCAAGCTCACCAGGAAGCGATGCTCTGCCCATCTGGGGCATTGCTCCATTGCTCAGCAACTGAGCTCTTCGCTTCTGAGGTGAAGGCCATGGAGCCATCCTCAGTGCTTGAGGCCAACTTGCTCCAATTGAGCCATGGCTGCAGGAGAGTGGTGGATAGAGAGAAAGAGAAAGAGAGAGAGAGAAAAGCAAGAGGGGGAGAGTTGAAGCAGTTGGGTGCTTTTCCTGTGTGCCCTAACTGGGAATCAAACCTAGGACACCCATAGGCTGGACTGATGCACTACCATTGAGCCAACTGGCCAGCGCCTAACTATACAAATTAAATGTTGGTATTTTTAAGACTCTTATCTGAAACCTATGTACTCTTATTGATCAATTTCACCCCATTAAATTTAATTTCTAAATTAAAAAAAAATCAAATAAGGACATTGATATATCTTTTGAGACTTCTCAGAGTCTGAAGTATTATACTGATAACACTTTATCTTAAACTTAAATACAGTTAAATTTAAATACAAATTTAACATATTTAATCTACAGTTAAAAAGCATGATCCTTTCACTATAGGAGATAAAAAGTCACTTAACTCTGGAATTGCTCATACTTGCTTGATAATAAAAACAAAATCCAACGTAAAAATGCTTTGTTGAAAATCTAAATTTCAGAATTTCAATGTCTTATTTTGGAAAGTTTGTTGTGATTTGTCAAAGGTGACATGTCAGAGAAAATCAAATAATACTTCCTTCTGAAATATTCTTTTTCCATTCTCCAGGTCATACAGCAGATGGAACAAAGAAAATTACAACAGGAAATTTCTCCATCTAGGCCTGGCGGAGATTCAAAGTTCGAGCCACGTAAGTAATTTTGTTTGCTTATTTGTTTGTTTAAGGAAGAGCTGAATAAATTGAAATCTACATTTATTATAAATATAATTTTCAATTATTAATATCTAGACTATTTTCTATATGGTGGAAATATAGCAACTTGTATTACAGAAAAATGAAAATGCCTCCAAAGTTTTTATGCATCTGTATATTTCAAAAGTTATATAATTTGATAGCCATATTTATGAAGTGACTTATTTCAACATTATTTATAATTCTTTTTAATCAATTATTGATATTCTCAGGGAACGTGTTTTTAAGTTTTCTTTTATTTGTTTTTTGTTTTTTCTTAACCTTAGCCTCCATTCTGACTTTATTAACAGTTTTAGTTTTACAACACTTGGTAGGTAAGTGTTCTCCAGCCAGACAGACTATACATTCCTGTAAAACATTCAGGTAAAGTAGGCACAAGTTATTTTGCATAAGCCTGCTTAAACATTAAACCCTTCCGATGGAAAACCACCTTTATGTTCTCTCAATGTAATTGTATCCCGTATCAGGGCTTCGCCAGTAGATTTTTGTACCACAGTTCACGCGGTTCCCATGTCAAGGAGTTCAGAAACTTCTCTACCTCCTGACCATTTTAACCACTGTGATGCAAAGGCTTTGGGTCCCTAGTGAGGAGTCTAGTCAAGGGACCCTGGTCCTTTTGTCAGTTTCATCTTGATTCACCTCCCTAACCATTGTGTGAAGCAATTGCAGGTCAGCTTTTTCTCATTATAATCTTTGAATCATGGCTTTCAAAATGTCTCCAAACCAGGTTAAATAAAGCAGGCTTGTTTGGGGCTCTTTAATTCTGGGGTGTTAGTAGCAGGTCCTTATGGCCTGCACTACCTTGGATAGTACTGTATTAAAACCTTTGCTTGAAACCCATCAATGTCCATTTTATTCATACCTAACCATCGAGGGTATGGGTGTTCATGCCCTGGGCCAGGGCCACTATGGTTGAAGTCACAGCATTGGTTTCTCTGGGGGGCTCAGTGGCATGGATTCTGGGCAGCTTCATCAGCTGAGATTAGTTTAAGCAAAGACTGAGGGAATCCTTAGTGGTAAAAGCTTTGAGTGTCCCTGCCAGCAATGAGGGCTGCTTGGGTCCTTGGTGGTGAAAGCGGCTGGGGTCTTCTGTTCTCCTTTTTGATAATTGGGAGGTCACAGCTGGGTTGATCCCTTTTGGCAGCAAGCTGTGTGGCAATGGGGCTGACAGGTAAAATGCTGCCTGTGCTTTTCTTTGTGGTCATCTTTGATTTCTGTGTCCCCCTGGATTGCTGTAGCTCCTGCATTGTACTCCAGAGCTCTCACAGAGCTATTTTCATCAATCAGCAACAGCTGTTAATCATTGTTTTGCTGGAGGTACAAGTGCTAGGACCTCCTAGTCCACCAATCTTGCTGATGTCATGCTCTTAAATGTCGTTTCTTTTTTTGTGTAAGAAATAAAGATGGTCATTGGGGAACAGAAATTTTTTTACATGGTATTGACTTTAGTTGGAGTACTTTTGTGGAGCTAAACGAAATTGGGACAGACTAGGACCCAAGGAAAACTATCTGGCTCTGCTTCCTCCAGAGGTACGATGACTGTCCTTGATACTGCAGTGTGTCAGAGGATAGGAATTTCAGAAAATGATGAAAGGTAGAGGAAATTCTTTTTGTAGAAAAAGGTAAATAACTGGTCTGTTTAGATTGGAATGGACCCATTAAAAGTGTTTGGAAATGGCTCTCAGTTTGGCAAGATTTGGATCACAGACCTTTCTCAAGAGCTATGGATGTGTTAGTCATCACACTGGAGATTAGTCCCAGCCATACCCTCTCAACCAGGGCACTATGGGAAGAGGTACTGATTTAGACTGTTGGGGTGATCAGCCCAGGTAAGGCATATAGTTTTATAAAATGATCTGTGTGATAGGGAATGGATTCCCAAGAAAGATCAGAGACACCCACCTATCTGTTGGAGATCATGAGGCTGAGAATCCCATGATGCATTTCACATAGAGGCACCAGCCTCTTCACGTTGTTTGATACCAGAAGTCTTAGATATTCAATATGGTAGGCATTTACAAAGTTGGGACTCATGGGATGAGTGTTTTTAGAAGTTACAGGTAAAGAGGTCTCCTTGTCTTTCACTGAAATGATTTAGTTTGGTGCTTCTAGTGCTAGACCTGGCCAAGTTTGTAGCTGCTGCTTCCGCCCTTTTTCTTTTAATATATATTCAGTGAGAGGAGGGGAGGCAGAGACAGACCAGGATCCACCCAGCAAGCCCACTAAGGGTTGATGCTCTGCTTATGTGGAGTGTTGCCTGGTAGCTCAGCAACCAAGCTCTTCTTAGCACCTGAGGCAGAGGCCATGGAGCCATCCTCAGTGCCTGGGGCCAACTCAGTCCAATTGAGCCATGGCTGCAGGAGGGGAAGAGAAAGAGAAAGAGAGAGAGAGAGAGAGGCAAGAGGGGGAGGGGTGGAGAAGCAAATGAGCACTTTTCTTGTGTGCACTGACTGGGAATTGAACCCAAGACATCCACACGCCGGACCGACGCTCTACCACCGAGCCAACCAGACAGGGCTGCTTCCTCCTTCTGATGTGCTGGTTCTTGAACCAAGTCTTAATTACTAACCCTCAAGCTGAATAGCTAAAGTAAGTTCTGCTATGGTAACTCAATGTGGGTACATGGTCTTTTCAAATGTATCTTTCAGTGTTCTAAGCTGTTCCACATTAAAGGTTATGTGGTCTTGGTGGGGAGACCTTGGCTTTTCTGATCCATTTTATATGGAAGATTTATGTAAGAGGCTGTTATTCTTCATACAAACACAAACCAGCATGCTGCCTAATTTCCCAAAATATGAAGACAAGGTCAAACATCCAGATCTCACTTAGCTTTCAGAGTCTTCGATTATAACTTTTAGAAGTAGAATGATATACTGAGTATTTCTAAGCTACTGAATTTTGACTGTGTTGATTGTGCTTTTAAAAATTGTAATCTGTGAATAGCTAAGCATATTTTAAAACAAATATTATGTATAAGAAGATTCAGAATAAAGGAAGATGCCTTTAAAATGAGTCTCTCTATTTTTTTTTTGAACAGTTATTTAAAGTCTGAAGTCTACCAGAACTTGGAAGAAAAGTGTAAAATCAACATCTGTGTCATCTTTTTTCCTCCCTTCCATTTTCTCTACTCAATAAATATTTTAAATGCATATATGGAATAAAGGAAGATATTTTTTAATGAGAACACATTTTTTTCTGGATACATAGATATTTAAAGGTTGAGGTCTACCAAAACCAGAAAGCAAGCCTCAGGATCTGCTCTCACTCTCATGCTTCCCCTTTTATTCTTTGCTCTCCTTCCGAGATTTCACTAAGTGGTCTTACGCCATAACTTAATGAAACTATCAGTCACTAAGCTCTGTCTGTTGCTTTTAAAATAATTGCTCTCACTTATTCATGAAGGTAGATGTTCTTTTATGAGTGTTTATTACTCCCCTCTCAATAAAAGTCTCTTTGATATTCATAATTCTGAGAAAATCATTACATTGCCCAGTGTTCCTTGATAACTTTTTTCTACTTTCCTGAACTGCTAGAAATTCTTCTACTGAATAGCTTTTGCTACCACTTCTGGTCATTTTTTGTTCATATTTTTGCTTTATACTCTATCATTTAAGATGAGGTTTGCTATATATAACAAAAAAATTAAAAGATAACAGTGGTTTAAACTAAATAGGAATTTTCCCCCTTTTATATAAAATAAATCTGTAGGTAGGTGGTGTCCAGGTTCCTATCTTTCTGCTCTGCTATCTTCAGTGGTTTTTGTCCTCAAGTTACTGCATCCTCACTGTCCAAGATCGCTTTTGGAGGCAGACGGGAAGGGCAAGTAAGGAAAGTTTCTCCAGTTGAATCAGCTTCCTTAAGGCAATTTTCCTGGAAAACTACAGAGCATTTGACCTTGCATCTTGTTGACCCAAACTGAGTTACATGGCCATCTATTAATAGCTGCTAGGGAAGCTGAGAAATCCTTATAGCAATGTGACTAGCTAAAAGTTTGGATTTTTAAACTAAGAAAGATGGGAAGAGGGAATGTTTGGCAGGCAACTTCTAATTTTAGCCCAGACAGCCTTGTTGGCTACCTAAATATCTGTGTATACTGAAACATAGAAAACTCCCCTTACCTCAAAATGGAACCACCAAAATCCAATCCATTATTGCATATAGCTCAAAGACTATGATATCTCTGACTGCCTACAAACTAAAAAGCTAGCTGTCTGCCCCCTGGGCACCATATGCATAATGGTAGGATGGGTACAGGATAACTGCAATAAAATCAGCCTTTTTGAAAAGGGGAAATGGGAGACATAGCAGTCACTGACCCATAGCAAGGTCTCCCTACCTGTCCATAAATATATTCCCTGTTTTTCTCCCCTTATCTAATGTCCTCAGGGGCCTTTGGCATTGCCCTCTAGGAAGTCTTTATTGTCAATTAATTAATTAATTTTATTTATTTATTTATTTATTTTTTTTTGCGAGAGAGGAAGGAGGAGAGAGACAGGAACATTGATCTGTTCCTGTATGTGTCCTGATTGGGGATCGAAACAGTAACCTCTGCTTCAGGATGATGCTCTAACCCAGTGGTCCCTATCCTTTTTTGGGCCAGGGACCGGTTTAATGTCAGAAAATATTTTCACGGGGCCTGACCAGGTGGCGGCGCAGTGGATAGAGCGTCGGACTGGGATGCAGAAGACCCAGGTTTGAGACCCCGAGGTCTCCAGCTTGAGCACGGGCTCATCTGGTTTGAGCAAAAGCTCACTAGCTTGAGCCCCAAGGTTGCTGGCTCGAGCAAGGGCTTACTCGATCTGCTGAAGGCCCATGGCCAAGGCACGTATGAGAAAGCAATCAATGAACAATTAAGGTGTTGCAATGCGCAACGAAAAACTGATGATTGATGCTTCTCATGTCTCTCCATTCCTATCTGTCTGTCTCTATCTATCCCTCTCTCTGACTCTCTCTCTGTCTCTGAAAAAAAAAGGAACTATTTTCACGGACTGGCCTTTAGGGTGGGACAGATAAATGTATCATGTGACCGAGACAAGCGTCAAGAGTGAGTCTTAGACGGATGTAACAGAGGGAATCTGGTCATTTAAAAAAAATAAAATATTGTTCAGACTTAAATATAAATAAAACGGAAATAATGTAAGTTATTTTTTCTTTCTCTGCTGACTGGTACCGGTCCACAGCCCCGGGGGTTGGGGACCACTGCTCTAACCAACCGGTATCCATTAATTTTTAAGTACATATCCGATTGGGCGTTGGAAAGGGTGCTCTTCTTGGAGGCGGGCCTGTCTTGGCACTTCACTTCCTGTTATTTTGGGTTTGGGAGCTCGGGGATTGTTTTAGACAGTTGTAGGCCAAGTTTAGAGCCTTTGCTTTTTGGCAAAGCAGTTCCCTAAAAACTTAGTAAGTTTCTGGTCTGTTTTCTTCCATTATTAGCATGAGATCTTGTCAAGACATAGTTAATTTTTGACAAAGAATCCATCTTTACTTGCTGGCTTCTGTGTTCTTTCTCTCCCCTGGGGTCTTAAATGAATGGCACCTACTTGGGACTATTTTACACTATAGGATTGGATGGATGACAACAGTCTCTAGGTGATCTTTTTCCTTAGGATGCCTCTCATTACTCGGTAGAAAGTTTTTAAGGGAAGTTTCTTAAAAAAGGTTGAGGAAGTTTTAGCAGCTTCCTCAGAACCTTTACTTATGGAGTACAGTAATAGTTGACTTTTGCCATAATTTAGGGCTCCAGGTGTGGGGCTTTTTCAGTTTGTCTTGTAGACAGAGAACAATTCCCTCAGCAAAGCTCTATACCTTCCCATCTCTGCAGACTTGTTAACCTTAGCCTGAGTCGTATCTGCCTTGTGGGACTTTGCTAAGAGTAGGCAGAGGGAGCCCCCCACTTGCTAGCATTCTGAAATTCTGCGGCCTCTCTCTCTGATACCTTCACTTCAGTTGGCATGAGGTCTCATGGCCCAAAGCCCTACCTCCTCAGCTCAGCCTACTTCATATGTAAGGTCCTCTTACCTGCTCTACCTTACCTCTAGCTACCAAATTCTGTACAGGTCAAGATTCTTGGTTGTAGGTAATGGAATCTTCTTTAGCTATTAAGCCAGATGGGTTTGATGAAGAGGTAGAGATAGCTCACAAAATCTTTGAGAGGGCTGAAGAAACAGAACCTAGGCCGAGCTTCTAGGAACTACATCACAAGAGAGGGCTGCTGCTTTTGGAACAGTCACGAAGCTGGCCGCTGGGATTTGGAAGATGTGAACAGTTGTCAGCTCCAGAACCACACCACAGCTGCTGTGCCTTGTGTTGGCAAAAATGGATACTTCACGTGCTGCCTCTCTCCCTGTTTAACTCCGTTCTGAGTGGAAGTCTCAAGTGAGTGCATCTGACGGTTGGACCCACCATACCTGGAACCCTAGCTAGCTACAAGGGATGTTGGGAATGATAGTGTTTAACTTTCCTACCTTTGTAGTACAGGAATGCATGCTTAAAGTGTCTGTGTGAACCAATTCGCTATAACACCTCATAATTTTAAACTTTCTTTTAACATTCATAATTTTTAAACTCTTAGTTGTCACTTTACAAATTTTTAAGTAATCATTGCATATTCCTCCCTATATATGTCAGATTGTTTTCTTAAATCATGGATCCCAAAATTAAATGTAGCAATCGAGAAAAGTTCTGTTTATATTCAGCTTAACTACTCCTCCCCAAAGTCACTCGACAGAGTAATGCTACTTTTTTTTTTTAGAGATGGAGAAGGATTCCTAGCTTTATTGTTTAAATTGTAGAAAATATTATAAAATGGTCAGAATATTTATTATTGTTTCTGTGCCCAGAAATTGTGATAAGACAGAGCGTCTCCTAGGGTGGACTGTAGTTAAATCGGAAAGTAGTTGGAAGAGAACTTAGAGAAATTTCTTAAAATGCTTTTTTAGGCATGAATAAGTAATGGATGGATATTAATCCGGACACACTGTACCTCATGGTCTCCAGCCAGTTATTATCATTTATATCACTGTAAAAACAATCGTTGCTTAAAATTATTTATGGACCTAAGGAATTCCAGTTTTTGTGAGTATTGCACACTGTGAGTTAATATTATTTCTTATGAAGTGGTTAATAGTATTCTTTTCATCTCTTTTAGAAAGTACTGGTTCTGTGTTTAATTTATACTATTTTCTTCCATACCTCTTTAGATATTAGTCTTTGGTTTAGCTGACTTACTGGTATGTATTAGTAGTTTGAGATTTTGTTTCATATACAAATTTTCATGAAGCATGTACTTTTTAAGTATACTTAGGTCTATACAGTTAAAATTTTATTTTAAAGGATGATGGTCCACTATAATTTTTAACTCTCATTAAAGAGAACTGCAATTTTAGGAACAGCCATAACAATCCTTTGATGTGTGCTTTAACCAAGTTTTGTTCAAAACAACATGATTTTTATGCTAACTGAGCAGATTTGTATTACATAAGCCTAAATCCAAATCTGGTTTTCACGTGAGGAAAATCTAAAGAAAAGTTTAATGTTTTGTGATAATGTGATTTTTAAGATAGCCAACCTAATAAAAGAGAAGGTTAAGGAAAGTATTTTCTTTAGGGGGAAATTTTGACAAACCCAGTTCTAATTAGTGGGAAAAATGTAATCTGTTTTATAACTGCAGTACAATCAAGAAGAAATTGAAAAAGAGCCAGAATTAGATGATGAACTTCATCGTTTTCATGCAAGATTTTTATCTCCTGAAGAACCTGCTAGAGAATTCTGCAGGCACCTTAACCACTGGTACCTCTGACTTTATATAATTCACTTGTTTTTGTTGGGATTGAGAGATTAAGGTGTATTGTGTAAAATGCAAAGTTTACTGTTTAGTTCCTTGTGGGTGATAAAATGGAAGACTTTAATGATAACTTGCTTTCAAGGTGTGAGATTTGAAGGAAATCGGATCCTTTTTAAAAAAAAACAAAAACACTATCATTAGTGTGACTCAAATTCTTCCTATCCATGTTATAATTTATTTTTTAAATGAATAGTTAGCTATGACTTAATAAACATTTCTTAAAGAATCTAAGAATTGAACCAGAACAAGCAACCACAGCAAGTGGTGAATAAACCAAGTTGAAAACTTAGAATTTATGGTTACCAGTATACCAACGTGTTTATTCAGACAAAAGCAGAGCAAAACAAACCCAATGAAACCTTTGATTCAATTTAGGGATTTAGATTTTTTCCCCCAAATATGGCTTATTGAATTAGGTAGAAAAGCTACATTTCATGTTTATAGATGTCTGCAGTTTTCATCACAGAGCTTTTAGTACACATTTAATCAAGAACGGTCATGTTCTTAATGATGAATGTCATGTACCATCTTGGTTGTCAGCCAGTCCTTGATTGTATTTTTTCTTTAAACTCTCACCCTTCCTGTTGCCTTCAAAACTCTGCATACTTGTAAACAAGTTTTCTTCTGTTTATATTTGTATGTAATCTATTACAAACAATAGAGTTGACTATTTTAATGCAAATTTTCTTACCTCCTTTTGTTTTTCTTTAGGAATAAGTATAGTCTCTGACAATTTCCAGGATTATGAGTATATATCTTTTTTTTTAATTATTTTTATTTATTTATTCATTTTAGAGAAGAGAGAGAGAGAGAGAAGGGGGGAGGAGCAGGAAGCATCAACTCCCATATGTGCCTTGACCAGGCAAGCCCAGGGTTTCGAACTGGCAACATCAGCGTTCCAGGTTGACACTTGATGCACTGCGCCACCACAGGTCAGGCCTAGTATATATCTTGTAATTAAAATGTTAAAATGGTTCACTCAAGGTACGTTTCGTAGGGAACCTGGTGCTAAACCATTGGCAGAGGACCTGGCCTGCTTCTCCATACAGGTTTCCTATGTAGCAGAGCAGCCGGGCTCCTGGGCTGTCTTCTCCTCCCCTGCCTAGGAAAAGGAAAAAATGTTTAAATGGTTTTTTATTTTACAATTCATATAATTCTGCTACTGCAGGGAATTTAAAAATGAGTAATTTGGCCTGCCTGTGGTTGCGCAGTGGGTAAAAGCGTCGACCTGGAACACTGAGGTCGCTGGTTCAAAACCCCGGGCTTCCCTGGTCAAGGCACATATGGGAGTTGATGCTTTCTGCTCCTCCCTCCCTTCTCTCTCTGTCTCTGTCTCTCTCTCTGTCTCCTATCTCTAAAATAAATAAATAAAATCTTTAAAAAAATGAGTGATTTATTTCCCCCATGATTTTAAAGTTCTGACATGAGTGCTTTAAAATTGAGAAAAAGTAACACTTCTCTTGCCATCCTCTATGAATTGTACTAAAATGTTATTTTTGTTCAACTTCAGTCTATTTCAAATATTTACTTTTAGTGATATGAGAGTTGATACGATTTAAATGTTTTACTTTTGAATTTTACACTTTTGGGGTTTGATACTCTGTAAACATTCCCTTGTTTGAGTATTGGCCTTACAGATAATTTCATTTTAAAAACATATTTGCCATTCCCCTTTATATTTTTAACGTTTTTATGATAGTATTGAAGCATTTGTGTCAAACACAATTGAAAACCGTCATCTTTATTTAGTGATTCCTTCTCATGCCTCAGCATTGAGTAAGTGTATCTTAGAATTTGTAGCTTAATTTTTTCTGAGTTCAGATCCTGTACATTTCTCATTTGCTTTGATGTGTATGTATTTTCACTGACTTTGATGTTCATGATGTGTTTTATTGAGATTCAAGGTTGATCTTGGCCTAAAGAAAACTACATAACTACATTTGCAGTAAAGTCAGGTTTTCTAGAGCTAGACAAGTCAGGTTTTCTAGAGCTAGACAAGTCAAGTTTTCTAGAGCTAGACAAGCAGGTTTTCTAGAGCTAGACAAGCAGTGGTTTCTGAGCACTGTGGACAGCGCTCTTAACCCTGAAGGAAATTGGGGACTCATGAGTAGAGTCCTTGACTCCTTACTACTTCCCTTTGATAGAATGAACCAAACTGGTGATTATCCCTTGTCCAATTCTTTAGCTTTTTAATACTCTCCTTAAATAAGAATAGTTAAAAAGAATACATTGTGTACCCCATCAGACATTTTCTGTCTCATGGTTATTAATAAAGGGAAAAAAATTTTGGGGGGGAACTAGATCAGGACATAAATTCAGCAATCTCGGATTAGAAGTAGCATCATTTATTTTTCTTCATTTCTTTTGCCTGGATGATCTGAATTTCAATTAAGTTCTTTCCTCTCTATGTACTCTCCCATTTTCCTACTTCTGCACTGAATTTTCTGTTATTATATTTCTTTTTATTTAATTTTTATTTATTTATTTATTTTTCTGAAGTTGGAATCGGGAGGCAGTCAGACAGACTCCCGCATGCGCCCAACCGGGATCCACCTGGCATGCCCACCAGGGGGCGATGCTCTGCCCATCCGGGGTGTCGCTCTGTTGCAACCAGAGCCATTCTAACGCCTGAGGCAGAGGCCATGGACCATCCTCAGCGCCTGGGCCAACTTTGCTCCAATGGATCCTCGGCTGCGGGAGGGGAAGAGAGAGACAGAGAGGAAGGAGAGGGGAAGGGGTGGAGAAGCAGATGGGCGCCTCCCGTGTGCCCTGGCCGGGAATCGAACCTGGGACTCCTGCACGCCAGGCCAACGCTCTACCACTGAGCCAACCGGCCAGGGCTTCTATTATTATATTTCTAATGCACCTCCCTAGTCAGTGAAGAAAGCTTTGAGGGATGTAGAACGTTATATGTAGCACCACTGTCAGCTGTTCCAACATTTTACATTCATCAGCTTCATGGGGCTTATTATCAGGCCTTTCAAATGAATTCCCGCCTTTCCTCACAGTCCTAAACTATCCATCTTTTCTCTAAGAGAATCTGTTGTATTACTAATTAAGATGTAGATATGACTTTATTAAGACAGGATTGATTTCCAAAAGATTTATATAAAAGATACAATAGAGGCTAAGTATTTTATTTTAAGGAGAACATTTTGAAGCCAGTGAATGAATGCCCAGAATAAATGTTTCATTCTTTTGTGATGGCTCTGGTGACTTCTGGATAGTTCTATCTGTGCCTCTCTACCCAGTTTCCAGACCTAAGAATGGAAGAGCCCTGGAGGCTGAAATAAAGCAGTGAAAGTGATGAAGGAGCCCTTCTTCAGTGAGGAAGTTTCTTCCTCTGAAGCTGGTAGTCCAGCATCCATTAGCACACACAAGTCATAATAAGCCTTTGGGATTTTCAAAATATCTATATATCAATTAATATAGATTCTAATTGAAACACCATATTTTTTGGAGGAATATATGTGCTTTTATATGTAAGCTTTTGCCTAAAATGGGACTGGAGGGTAGACCATTAGTTATTCTGTGTCTTCTGACAAACATGTCTTCTGGAATTTAAACATGAAAAAAAATTTTTTTTATTATTGCCTTTCCTTTTTATGAAGGTGTAAGGCCAGGGGCCACCGCTGTCGTGGCCATTCACATGCAGGTTGTCATTGGATCCAGCAGATGGTAAAGAAACAGTGGAGCCTGACCAGGCGGCGCAGTGGATAGAGCGGTGGACTGGGATGCAAAGGACCCAGGTTTGAGACCGCGAGGTTGCCAGCTTGAGCACTGGCTCACGTGGTTTGAGCAAAGCTCACCAGCTTGGACTCAAGGTCGCTGGCTCAAGCAAGGGGTTACTTAGTCTGCTGTAGCCCCATGGTCAAGGCACAAATGAGAAAGCAATCAATGAACAACGAAGTGCCACAACAAAAAACTAATGATTGATGCTTCTCATCTCTCTCCGTTCCTGTCTGTCTGTCCCTATCTATCCCTCTCTCTGACTCTCTCTCTGTCTCTGGAAAACAAACAACAAAAAAAAACAGTGGAGCCAAAAACTGGTGGGCCATTCCTTTATTAAAGTCTCACACTGGCTGAGGAGCAAACAGGTAGGGAAAACACTTCCCTTTCACTCAGGGCTCCCAAAGCCACTGATACATTCTCTGGTTCCACAACCAGGAGTATCTTCTCCAGTTTCTCCTAGAATCAAAAGCCCCACTAATCTTAGGGGAGCTCACAAAGCCCCTCAGCTCTGGTTTCCCATCTGCACACCTTCTCTCTCTGCACATGGCTTCTTATTCAGCACACTGCATTCTCTCTGCTCTTTCTCTGCAAAACTGGCTTTTTCTCCTCCTCCTGCTCTCTCTCTTCAAAACTTTCTGTCGTGAAAACCTCTCTTCCAGCAAACATTAGCAAAAAGTGGCCCTTCCCAAGCAGGAAAGTAATTTCAGAGACCACATATACCTGGCGCTGCCCAGTCCCCAATGCAAACTATAAGCGAGCAAACATAAATATCATATTTTACAAACTTATTTGACCCACGGAAGGAAGTGACCTACAGCGGGCCTGATAATAAGCCCCATGAAGCTGCTTAATCCATATTTCATCACTATTTATTATGTTATAAAAAACATTTAATGATTTATACATCTTATTTTAAAGTCAGGATTTTAAAGACAATTGACTTTGTTACTAACTTATAGAAGGATTGTGAAATTTTTTCAATTTAAATGTTGAATTAAAAATTTAACCTTTGGTAAGTATGTGGCCAAAAATGTTCTATGAATTTTAAACTTTGGAAAGTAATTGTATTAGTCTTAAGTGTACTTAATTCTTCTTGTCTTATTTAGATAATTGGACTATCTTTAAAACTACAAAGAAATATTCAATTTGATTATCAGGAAGACAGAAGCTTTATACAACTTTGTTATATAGGGGATCTTAGGTTAGGATAGCCTCAACATACAATGTTTCAAGTTTATGATGCTCACTTTCATAAAAACTTAAAAAAATTAAGATGTGAGTGTTTCGGCTTATGTAGTTAGCATCATATTTACGGACTACGTGGGCAAACTAGTTTGGTTGCATGGGGCGGAAGAATATGCAGTAACGTGGCGTATGAGTGAGGGAACTGTTGTCCCCCAGTACGCTTACCTACACCATTTTTAGCTTAGTTGTGTTTTTATGTTCTAGATTATGATTTTACAACTGTGTTAGGATAGGTAAGTGACTTAGTTGAGGGTGTGTTTCGACTTATACCAAAATTTGGGTCACATCATAGAAACAGAACTGTGTGGCAACCTGAGGACCTGCTGTATTTGAATTTGTTGACTATATGTTGTAAAAATTCTTTCTGTGCAATAGTTGTTGAAAAGTATTATTCTGGAGTGAAATAAGCCAGGCAGAGAAAGAAAAATATCATATGACCTCACTCATTTGAGGAATCCAATGAACAATGTGAACTGAGGAATGGAATTGAGACAGAGGAGGGATCAAAGGGACCAGAGGAAAAGAGGAGAGAGGGAAAGGGGATGATAGGATGGGATAAATCTGAAGGGAAGGGGGGGAGGGCGCTGTAGGAAGAGGGGCAAAGGAGATGTTGAAGGGAATGGGGGGAGTGGGGAGGCATTCGGGGTGACCCTAGAATCTATGTAAACACAATTAATTAAATTAAAAAAATTATTTGGAAAAAAATAAAAGTATTATTCTAGACATTTGTACAGGTTCATTTTTAATTATATTAAATGTAAAGTCAGAAAAATATATCTGTAGTTTTTCTGGAGAACAAGACAAATTTGACAATGTTGAAATAATGGATTACCATATTTTTCACTCCATAAGACACACTTTTTTTCCCCAAAAGTGGAGGGGAAAATGCCCGTGTGTCTTATGGAGTGAATGTTCTTTTTTTTTTTTTAGCTGCTGTGGGTTCCCGGACAACTAGAAGAGTATTTGAACATTGAAGACTCTTCTCATTTGTTAATAACAGTGCTAATGGTTGTTAATACTGCTGTTGAGTTTACATTATTGAAATATTATAGGAGTTTTTTTTTTTTTTTGTATTTTTCTGAAGTGAGAAGCGGGGAGGCAGAGAGACAGACTCCCACATGCACCTGACTGGGATCCACCTGGCATGCCCACTAGGGAGGCGGTGCTCTGCCCATCTGGGCCGTTGCTCTATTGCAACCAGAGCCATTCTAGCACCTTAGGTGGAAGCCACAGAGCCATTCTCAGTGCCCGGGCCAACTTTGCTCCAATGGAGCCTTGGCTGCGGGAGAGGAAGAGAGAGACAGAGAGGAAGGAGAGGGGAAGGGTGGAGAAGCAGATGGGTGCTTCTGTGTGCCCTGGCCGGGAATCGAACCTGGGACTTCCACAAGCCGGGCCGACACTCTACTACTGCTGAGCCAACTGGCCAGGGCCATTGTGGTATATTTTATTAAATATTTTAACACACCATTTGGTTTGGAATATTTTTTTCTTATTTTCCTCCTTAAAACCGTAGGTGTGTCTTATGGTCAAGTGCGTCTAATGGAGCAAAAAATACGGTACTTGCAAAACACTAACATTATAGAGTAAAAAAATCTGCAGGCCTTAGATCACTCACCAATGAAGGAACCCTTCTCCAGGATTGCCCAGTGGACACCTTTTCCTCCCCTGCTTCCATTTTTTCAGTAATAGCATTGAAGTGGAAATCACAGTGGTTTCCAGATTTATCTGTGTATTGGAAACCTAAGAGCTTCAAAAAATACCAATGTCTAGGTCCATCTTCAGCGACGTGATTTCTTTCTTCTGTAGTGTGGTCTGGGCTTTAGAATTTTCAAAAGATCTCCAGGTGATTTTAATGTGAGGGCAGATTTAGGAACTGCTGGTAAATCATGTGGAAAACACATGAACATTTTCAATATTAGAGAATCTATACTGGAGAGGAAACCTAATGTTATGAAGTTCGTTCTTCTTTAAGCATTTAGATGTCACTTCAGAGGATTTATAGCTACATGTATGCACACACTAGTGTTGGTATAATATGTAGGAAACATTTCCACTTCAATTCAAGAACCATTTAATAGGAAGATACTGCAGCGGCAGAGAATCTATGATAATAGTATGGTAGAAAGTACTGGGGACTGGGTATTATGACCCTGGCTCTGTCACTTTCTAACTAGAGTTGACCCTTGAACAATAAGGGTTCAAACTGTGCAGGTCCACTTATATGCAGATTTTTTCAATAAATACTCTAAATGTATTTTATCTTCCTTATGATGTTCTTTTCTTGCTTTATTGTAATAATACAGTATATAATACATACAAAATATGTGTTACTCTACTATTTATGTCATTAATAAGGCTTCCAGTCAACAATCAGTAAGCTGTTAAGTTTTGAGGGAATCAAAAATTTTACATGATTTTCAACTGTGCAGGGATTTTGCACCTCTAACCTTTGCACTGTTCAAGGGTCAACTATATATGATATTTTTCCTTCTAGAATTTAGAGGGAAAAGTCTAGGAGTTCTAGACTATAAGGGTTTAATTTTTTTCTTTAACTTTTCAATTTGAAATCATTTGAGACTCAAAAAACTTGCAAAAATAGTACAAAGTATTCTCATATACCCTTCATCTAACTTCCCCAAATTTAACATCTTACAAAGTTATTAAGATCAGGTGGTGGCACAGTGAATAGACCATCAGCCTGGGATGCTGAGGACCAGGTTCAAAACCCCCAAGTCATTGGCTAGAGCACAGGCTCATCCGGCTTGAGCACAGGTTCACCAGTTTGAGTGTGGGGTTGCCGGCTTGAGTGTGGGATCATAGTAATGACTCCTGGTCACTGGCTTTAGCCCAAGGTCGCTGGCTTGAGCAAGGGTCATTGGCTCGGCTGGGGCCCCCTCGGTCAAAAGCACTCAATGAACAACTAGGGTGCCACAACTATGAGTTGATGCTTCTCATCTTTCTCCCTTCCTGTCTGTCCCCTCCCCACTAAAAAATAAAAAATCAGGCAATTGATTTTAATACAGTCCTAACTAATCTGCAAAATTTGCCAGTTTGCCACTAACATGCTTTTTCTAGACCAAGAGCTTATCCAGGATCACACATTACTTTTAGTTGTGTATGTATATATGTTTTTAAATGTTTATTTTGAAAAAAAATCAAACCTAATAAAAAATTGCAATAATACTACAACTAATTCTAATATGCACATTTCTAGATTTATTAGTCATTAGCATCTTGCCACATTTGTGCTCAAGTTCTCTCTGTATAATTCTTTTTCTTTTCCTCTGAAGCATTTCAGAATTAAGTTGCAGAGATTGTGATCCTCTACCCTAAATATGTATTTCCTAAGAATAAAGACATTGTTTTTAATAACCACCTTATAATGATCAAAGTCAGATATTTAACATTGTTGCAGTACTATTAGTTCACCATATATGGCCCACATTCAGATTTCACCATTTGCCTCAATACTTTCCTTTATAGTAATTTTTTTCATGACCCACAATTGATTTAATCCAGGATTAAGCTTTGCATTTAGTTGTCATGTCTCTTTCATTTCTCTTGATCTGAAATAGCTCTTCAGCTTTTGTGTGTCTTTCATGACAGATCATTTTTGAGAGTATAAGTCAATTCTTTTATAGAATAGCCCTTAATTTACATTTGTTTAGATCAGTGCTTCTCAAAGTATGTTTTATGACTGATGCTGGTCTTCATATCAGTGTTATTCAACAATGAGGGTTCGGTATATAAATTGAAATTATGCCTTTGGAAATAATTTTATGTGTTTAGTAAAAATTGTATTTTTTGTCTTTTGATATTAATTTTCTGAGAATCCTTTTTTTTTTTTTTTTTTTGCATTTCAGTCCTAATTTTTTCACAATGGGTTTACCACCAAAAACAAGTGTCGTGAAAACCACTGCTAAATCTAAGCTGAAATGGGAAAGGAAAAGACTCAGAGCAACACCTTCATTTAGAGTTTAGTAAATGATTGCCGTGAGATGACTTGAAATGGCTCATTTCTTTCTTTTTTTTTTAAATTTTTTTATTTTTTACAGAGACAGAGAATGAGTCAGAGAGAGGGATAGACAGGGACAGACAGACAGGAACGGAGAGAGATGAGAAGCATCAATCATTAGTTTTTCATTGCACGTTGCAACACCTTAGTTGTTCATTGATTGCTTTCTCATATGTGCTTTGACCGTGGGCCTTCAGCAGACCGAGTAACCCCTTGCTGGAGCCAGTGACCTTGGGCTCAAGCTATAGGGCTTTTTGCTCAAACCAGATGAGTCTGCACTCAAGCTGACAACCCTGGGGCCTCGAACCTGGCTCCTCCGCATCCCAGTCCGATGCTCTATCCACTGTGTCACTGCCTGGTCAGGCGAAATGGCTCATTTCTTTGTCAGAGAAGCTATTCTTAATATGGAGTCAAAGTCTGTCTTGTCATATATTACACATAGGAATCTTACTCTGCCTTCAAAAACAATATAACATGTCTGCTCATATACTTAGGTGTTAGCTTTTCGGAGATTTAATGACTAACAAACACTATGGCTTAAACCTTAGTCTACTCCAAGCAAAACTGGCTCAATTCCTTTTTACCATTTTTAGTGATTAGGATTACGTTCTGCTAAAAATGAAAACATTTCAAATAAGACTGGCTTATTGACTTTGTTTCTTATGTTCTATAAGTTCAGAGGTATTCTAAGACTGGTAGGAAGTTTCACAAGTCATCAGAGACCCAGCACTTTTCTATTTTGCTGTCCCCTTGTACTCAATACATTACTTCTACACTATCGTCCAAAATGTCTTCTTAGGCTCTAGCCATTGTGTCTAGGTTCCTGCAGCTGCAGAAGAAAGGGGGTAATGAGCACATCCTTCCCTTTAAGGACATTTCCCAGAAGTCACACAAAACACTTCCATTTATATTACTTTGGTCAGAACTTGGTCATATTGCCACAATTAGTTCCAAGATAGGCTTGGAAATGTAGTCTTTTATTTAGGAGATTTCCTGTGCTCAGGAAGAAATTGGTGGCTTTTAAAGGAAAACAGAGTGGTTGACAATATCTACTGTCTCTGCTGTATTGTCCTTGTATGTATGTCCTTATATCTATGCCTTTTCCTTACCATTCTAATTACTTGTTGCATATTTTTATGTATTTAAATATGGTTTCACCTGACATGGTGATGCATTGAATAAAGTGTCAATCTGGAATGCTGAGGTCGTCGGTTGGAAACCCTGGGCTTGCCTGGTCAAGGCACATACAAGAAGCAACTACTACGAATTGATGCTTCCTGCGCCTCCCCCTTCTTTCTCTCTTTAAAACCAATAAGTAAAATCCAATATATATACATGGTTCCAAATTGTATGTGACATTCCAAAAGCAAGCTGAACACAATGTGTCTTATATAAATGACCTGTTAACTAGCATTTGAGTATCATGTCTCAATGCTGTGCTGCAGTAAAGGACATGAAAAGTCAAAGACTTCCATAAACTCTTAAGAATATATACTTATTTGTTTGAAAAGCACTTGTGAAGCTTCTGTTGTGTGCTTTGGGTTTGTGAACCCTGAGGGGGGGGGGGACAAAGATGACACCTACTAAGAAGGACTCCTTGTGGCTAACTGGTCTCAAATTTTGAAAAACAGTCTAGCAGTGATTTCTTCACAGGGACCTCTCATGCAAACTGCACTTCACAGAGGAACCTGTGCTGAACTGCCTGCCTCTGCACTGAACTGCTTATTTCTGCGCTGAACTGCCTTCTTGCACGGTTTCTGCCATCTGAGCCAACCCTTATAAAGAAATTCCTGGAGTCTGATAACAACTGATAGTACTGGAACTTTCCTCATTCAGTTAGAGCTGTGCAGTTTTGGCCAATCAGAACAGCTCTATTCTGACCAATCTAGACAGTGCCTTTTGGACCAATCAAACTGGGAGGATTTGGCGGCCTCATTTACATGAGGACTGACTCATTGGAGACCAGGAGCAAATCCTCCTGTCTCTATTGGCCAGCTCTCCTCTGGCTCAGCACACTTTTCCTTTTCACCAAAGGCAGAAGACTATAGTATCTCACTGGCTGAACTGGAGCATCTAAGATGTCTTGCCAGAGCAGAGTGGAGCTGACCAATACAGAGCAGAGTAGATCATTGAGGAGCGGAGCAGAGCTGTTAGGCTGGAGAGGCAGCCTTTAGGTGTTGCACTGAAGTATTCTAAAGATATAAAATGAAGTTCCAGTTTAAGTCATGTAAGCTAAAAAAAAAAAAAAAAAAGTAAGTTTATCATATGATAGTAATGAGACAGTCTATTAGGAAGCTAGGAAAATGCTTTAACAAGTGGAATAGGGAAACAGACAAGATAATTAAACAAGGCTAAACAAGTTCACTAATTTACAGACAGCTAGTGAATGGCAATATCTTACCTTCCCTAACCAAGGACACTTGAGAACAGATGGTTTATACCTCTCCTTCCTGACCAGAGAATAAATAGCTTAAATCATCCTGGTCAGGGAGATAAAGAACAGGAACCCTATTAATGCCATTTGTGCCAGCCAAATCCAAGGACAGATAAAATCAGGGGAACAAATAATAAAAATCTGACTAGGGCCAAACAAATCCAAGATAGAAGTGAAGTGAAGCCAACCAGAGAATAATCTCAAACTCCCCTATTCGCATCAGCATATTAAAGAACACATGTGGAAAGCTGACACATATTCTACCGAAACCTTCCCCTAAGATTCTCTGACCACAGAAGAAAGATAAAAACCCTCAAGACAAACCATGCCAGCTTTGCTAGCTTTAGAATACACCCACTTCTTCTCAGGCATGAACTTTTTACTTTCTCCTAAATTAAGGGTCGCCACGGACACTACTTGCAACCAGGGGAACAGCAAGCAGCTTCTCCTGGCTAACCCCTGAACCTATCTCAACGCCCACTCCTCCCGCCCCTCCAGACTTTCCAGTAAGCTGACAGCAGCAGCCTGGCACTTCTAGAAAGCTAAAGCAGACCCCTGACTCTACCCAGGCTCTCCTCCCGTATTACTTCTTTAACCCTAACCTTCCTTTGTTTCACTGTATCTCCCCAGCTTTAATAAACCTATTCCAAAACCTGTACTTCGGTTGTGCTGTCTTTTTTGTATGAAGTCAAGCGACACAACCAGCCAGACTGAGGCACACCCACTCCAGATCCAATCCTCGCACAGTAACTAACAGTAAGGAGCCGCGGGTCAGGCGCCCGCACTCTGGGTCCCTTGCAGACACCTCATTGGAACCTCCAGAGCCGGGAGCAGTGAGGACCAATCAAACTGGGAGGAGCATTGACACACTACAGGTGCCCAATAAGTAAAGTATAGCGCATGACCAAATGCCCACGAACGCGGCTGCTACTTTGCAGTGGGTCGCCTTTCCGGAATAAACCGAGTTGTAGAAAAGGCAGGAAGATTTAGAAGCTGCAAATAGGGACACTCTAGTACCAACCACATAACCACACCGAAGAGGATTTCTTGCGTATTAAGATCGGAGCTTCACTTCGTAGAAAGAAACTTGCGATAGGAAACTTGGCGTTGTGGACCCAGGTGGACTTAGAGGCCCAAACCAGGCATGCGTGTGGATTCGGCAACCGCCATTCTGGCCGCTACAGTTTCGTGCGGCTTTTCGTGGCTTCTGGTCCTGGTTTTGTGCAGCTCGCTCCTCACCGCAGGTAGGACCGCGGTGGCTGGGAGGATGGTGGGAGATTGGAGGGGAAGGTTGGGGGTGGGGAAGTTAGAGCGGTGGTTGCAGCGCCTCTCGGGTCAGATCCTTCCGGGGTTCCACCGGAAGTCTGTAGCCACCTGGGGTTGTACTATCCCTGCTCAGCTCTCCTTTGTGAAATTGGATTCATTGATTCAACAGTTTCATACTGGATGCCCTTAGCACTTGTGGGAGCCGGAGATTGCCTCCTTTAGTTTGGGTGCTCTGCATTTCAGCGCCTCTCTTGCATAATCCTAGACACTGGAACCGAGAAGAAAAATGAGGGGGGGGGGGTTTGAAATAAAAATATTCCATCTGCGTATCAATGAGGCATCTGGACTTTTACTAAAGTCTTTACTGAGAGTGAGTGGTGATATTCAAATATTCTCTTTTCACTTTTTTTTATGGTTCTGCAAACTGTTTTCTTTTTAATTTTCCAATGCACCGTAAACATTATTCCATGCCACGGATGAAAATCTGCTCCTGAAACAGAGAGGGCTGCAGTTGGATAATGAGAGTGACAATTAAAACAATTAGCCTGGCGGCCCTCGACCCCCACATAGTTTGTTTCTAGGATGCACCCACCGTCCTATCTTGAAGGAGACAACTTCCTGGGCCTGGAGGAGGACCTTCCAGGCATTCTGGCTTCCCCACTCACTCCAGCGGCCTGTCTGCCTGATAGATGTGTGATTATTATTATTCTATAATAGACCTTCTGGACAAAACCATGCCCCATGCTCGGAACACTTCGCTCTTCCTCGAAGCCTGTCCAGGGCCCGGCCCCAGTTGTACAGAGCCTACTGAACAGCTCTACTGGCGCCGACTGCACCGCCTCCATCCTGGGGCGGAAGACTCCTAGGCCACCTCTTCTGGTGGCCATGGGGCCGTGTCCCGGGACAGGGCAGGCGCCTGGCTGGAAGTAGGGCTGGGACCCAGCAGGTCTCAGGGTCGGCCTGAGGAGTATGGTTTTACTGGCAGCTCTCCAGGATTGTGAGACCCACTTAGCCCCTCCAACCTGAACTTGAGAGCCAATAGAGATGCGGACAGGGGGGTGCAGGGGTCAGCGTCGGCAGGGGAAAGAAGTTTGGAAAAGGTGCTTGAGCAGGAAAGGGGAGGCTGGGAGAGGGGGCCGCAGGGGCAGTAGGGAGGGACTCTTATCCTAACAGGGTTCTTGTCTTCCCTGACTGGAGGTTTGGAAAAACTGAGCAGGCAGCCAAAGCCTGGCTGAAAATTCTGCAGCCCACCCTCCAAGGGACACAGAGCTTAAGGGTGGGGGAAAGGCGGGGCCTCTTTTGAGGCTGGGGGCCCAGGGGCCAGGGCCCTGGGGAGGGGGTTCCTGGTGTTGTCTCCCTGCAGCAAGTTTCCCCCGCCTTCTTCACTACCTTCTCCCCTTCCACTTCCTTCTCTCCGGCTCCAGTCTTGCCGATTTTGGGCAGACTTAATTCCTTAAGTGCCAGCCGGTGTACTAAGAGGCGGTGACGCTAGGAGGAGGGACTCCCGACCCTACGCCCACCCACAGTTTAACACATTGTAGCTCGGAACGGAATCGGAATTTGGGCTGCTCAGAGCCCTGGAAGGTTGCCTAGTTCTCGAAGAGCGACACAAAACCCAACACCCGAGAGCTGCGTAATCCACCCACTCCTTCCTCTTGCCAAATCGTAACTGTCCGCCCTCCTCAGCCTCCTAGTCTTCTGTGTGTCTCTCTCTCTCCACTCTTTAGCCACCCTCCCACCTCCACCCGAATTACTATTTGTTACAAAGGGTCCTAAAAGATAGAAGGCAAAGGGGAACCTGGAAGTGTGGGTTCTGTGGCTGCATCAGCATTCTCAATATCCTGCCTGGGAGGCCCGGTGCTAGTAAACCCTGCATCTCCTGCCTCCAGCGGCCTCCTTCACCCTTGTGTGGGTGGGTAGCTGCCCAACAGTAGCAGGTAATGCTAGCATCCCCCAGCCCCAGCTAGGACAAGGGCCACTGTAATTGGAAACTTCACCTCCACCCTAGCCCCTTTTCTCTGCAACATGCGTCTACCATCAGATTTGCCCTTTAATTATGCTATGACTGGCAGAGAGATGTACCTCAGACTAGTCAGGAAAGGGTTAACAGAGCTACTGGGCTCCAGAAACAGGTGAGGCACTGCCCATCTGGGCCCTCAGGTGTGTGTAGGTGGGGAATTGAAAGGAGAATGGCCCTTAGACTGCTTTTTTGCCCCCTGGTGGCCAGATCTGGTTTAGCCGTCTCTTGCAAAAGCTAGTTTGGGAGATTGGAGATTGGTGGTAGGACTTTGAAAACAGCTCTGGTACTCCTGCAGCAGGTCCTTCTGAAAGAAACATCTGAATAGTCTGATGGAATGAGGGAGCTCCCACTCAGCAGGCTGCCTCAGCCACTTCCAGATCCCTGCCCTAGGGGTTCTACTAGTGGGTCCCAGGTGCCCAGACACCTGAAGGAGGAAAAGGAAAAACAGAACACACAAACCCTGTTCTCCTAAGGTTTCAACCTCATAGTGGGGTCAATAGAAGGAAGCTGCCCTCACCTTTTTTTTCTGCCTCAGGCCTTCCTGGAACTCCAATTCCCCCCAGGCTCCAGCACCAAATTGAACCTCTGCCCAGGTTTCAAAACTCCTACTGAGACAAGTCAGTAAGCCAGGATAAGTGGAATAGGGAAAATGAGACAAATAGTTAAATGGGGAAACAGTCAGTCTATCTTACCTAACCAAGACCTCTTAAGAGTAAATGGTTTAAGCCTGACCAGGTGGTGGTGCAGTCACCTGAGGACTCAGGTTTAAAATCCCGAGGTAGCCCTGGCTGGATGGCTTGGTTGATTAGAGCATCATTTGGAAGCACAAGGGTTGCCGGTTCGATCCCTGGTCAGGGCACATACAGGAGCAGCTCAGTGTTCCTCTCTCTCTCTCTCTCTCTCTCTCTCTGAAATCAATAAATAAAAATTGTTTAAAATCCAAAAAAACTCCCAAAACCCAATTAGCCTGGCAAAGGCCTGCCATGGGCACTACACTACTACTAGGAAGGTGTGTCTTACCAGTCCCTTTGTAGGGCCCTACAGCCATCCCTGAGTCCCATTGGGCCCCTGGAATAGAAAGGGTCCTGTAAACATTTTTCCATCCACATACGCCCCCCCCCATTTCTTTCAGGTTTTCTTTACCTCGTCCTCTGCCCTAGCCATCTCATCAAATTCTCTTTTCATCTCATTGCTCAAATGCATAGCGTGAATGGTCTCTTTGTATTCTTTGATTCTCATTCCTTTGTTTCCACTGTATAGTTTTCCAGGTTGAGATGTCCCCTCCTTTTCCTGTCCTGTGGGAATTCTGGACAGCTTCCTTCTTTTCTAGCCTAGCCAAGTGCTGAGATCAGACACGCAGACCTCTTCTCTTTCCATGCCCATTCCTTCTCACCCATTCCAGTGTTCTGTGGGCAGCGAGGAAGGCCCTGGCACTGACCTAAAAGAACCTGGAACAACAATTAGGAGTTTGCAGGCAGCTCAGAGTCCGACTGCAGCGAAGGAGTCTTTTCACTTTTTCTGGGAACACTGTTGAACATGTTTCTGCTTAATTATTGAACAGAAAACCAAAAACCTGAAAGGCATATGAAGAGATGTTTTAACTCATTACTAACTAGAGAATAGAAATTAAAATAATAACAAGATATCACTTGACATTTATTAGACTGGCCCAAATAGTCTGGGCGATGCCAATGGTGGTGACGGCGATGTGGGACTCTAGGAGACCATCTGGGTGTCCACCAGTGGGGCTGTAGATTAGCCAGATGTGTATGTTTGCCATGAAGAACTGGAAGCAACTTAATGCAAAGGACTAGCTGCACACATAGCAGGATGGACCGAAATGGGAAGCATAGTGCCAAGAGGAGGAACAATGACATATAACTCAATACCATTTCTGTAAGTTTGAAAAACAAAACAAGACAGTTTTATAAAGAACAAAAATGTAGATATTAAACATCTTAGATTGGTTGCCTGATGGGGAAGGAAATGGAAATAAAAAAGTAAATATTATTTCTATAAAATTTCAATGAGCAATTTGAAATAAAATTAAGAGTATTTTAATTACAGTGCTATCAAACAATAAAGTACTTAGGAATGAATTTTAAAAATTTTATTATTAAGTGAGAGGAGAGGAGACAGAGACAGACTCCTGCATGTGCCCCGACCAGGATCAGACCTGGCAAGCCCCCTTACCAGTGATGCTCTGTCTCTCTGGGCCACTGGTCTGTTGCTTGGCAACTGAGCTATTGTAGTGCCTGAGGTGAGGCCATGGAGCCATCCTCTGTGCCCAGGGTCAACTTTGCTGCAACCATTTGAGCCATGGCTTCAGGAGTAGAAGAGAGAGAGTGAGGGAGGGGTAGAAAAGCAGATGGTCACTTCTCTTGTGTGCCCTGACCAGAAATCAAACCTGGGACTTCCACATGCGGGCCAACGCTCAACTGCTGGGCCAACCAGCCAGGGCCAGGAATAAATTTAAAAAGAGAAGCACAAAAACTTATACTCTGAAAACTATAAACTATTGTTGAAAGAAGTTTAAGAAGATTTAAGTAAGTGATATGAAAAACATCTTGTCTTAAGTCTTCTCGGACTGCCATGGCCAATACTTTAGATGACTGGCTTAAACAACAGAAATTTATTTCTCATAGTTCTTGAGGTTGGCAAGTCCAGGATCAAGGTGTCGACTGATTTGTTTTCCTGGCTCATAGATGAATACCTTCTTACTATATCCCCAAGTGCAGAGAGAGATACCATATCCTTCATCCCTTTCCTGGCTTTTATGAGGGCACTAATCTCACTCATTAGGATTCCACCCTCATGACCTAATTACCTCCCAAAGGTTCCACCTCCAACTACCATCGCACTGAGGATTACGAATTTTGGAGGGACACATTCAGTCCATAGTACATCCCCAAAACACATTCACAGATTGGAATGCAGCATTGTTAAGATGGCAGTACTCCCCAAATTGAACAACACATTCAGTTCAATTCCTATTAGAATCTCAGCTGACTTCTTTGGAGAAATTAATGAACTGATTTGAAATTTTCTATGAAATTGCAAGAGACTGAGAATAGCCAAAACAATCTTGAAAAAAGAAGAAAAAAGAGAGTCTTACATGGATTAATAAGGAGCCATGAACTAAGTAAGAGCCTCTGTGCATAAGACCACCACCCCCAAAAAGGAATTTATTTTTAATTACGTGGTAGTATTTGAGATTACAAGGCCTTTATTTTTTCCCAAGGTTCTCTCATAACTCAGTTTTCTTTTTTTAAAATTGAATTTATTGGGGTGACACTGGATAACATAATTATACAGGTTTCAGGTGCTCAATTCTTTTTTTTATTATTATTATTAAGTGAGAAGTGGGAGGCAGGGAGGCAGAGAAAGACTCCCGCATGCGCCCCCAACAGGAATCCCCCCAGCTCCCCCTACAGGGTGATACTCTGCCTATCTGGGACCTCTGCTCCATTGCTCAGCAACTGAGCTATTTCAGTGCCTGAGGCAAGGCCATGGAGCCATCCTCAGCACACAGGGCCAAATTGCTGAAGCCATTCAAACCATGGCTATAGGGAAGGGAGGAGAGAGAGGGAGAGATAGGGGAGGGGTAGGGGTAGAGAAACAGATGGTCACTTCTCCTGTGTGCCCTGACCGGGAATCAAACCTGGGACTTCTACACACTGGGCTGATGCTCTACTCCTGAGCCAACCGGCCACGGCCACAGGTGTCCAATTCCACAACACATCTCTGTACACCATATTGTATGTTCATCCCATCCCTCATTCAAGTCTTTATCATAACTGATTTTTCTTATTGCTACAGATTTCTTTACAGTGGAGATGGCGGGGAAGAATCAGACTGTATCGCTGAATGACAATGCCACCATCTTCTGCAAGATCCTTGGTTCCCAACATCTGAACATCGACATTATGGGTAATTCCTGGTTTCGGAAGCATCAGGTGAATGAAAAAGAGGACGAGGTGTTTCGGTCAATTGGAAAATATCAAGAGGCATTCCGAGCAGGAGCCAGCGTGTCTCTATTGAGGCTGAAGATCGGGGATGCTTCACTGCAGCTGCCTAGAGTCCAGCTGGAGGATGCAGGAGAGTACCGATGTGAGGTGGTGATCACCCCTGAGAAGGCCCAGGGAACAGTCATTGTGATAGTTGTGGGTGAGTACTTGATGGCAGTGTCCTGTAGTTCCCGTGGTAATGGGGCTTGGGGTGTTGGGGATGTGGATGGGCTGAGGGGGGCAGAGGTTTGGGGCGTGGGCCTAGGAGTCAGGTAGACATGGATTTGAGTCCTGGGCTTCCATGAACATCTCTGGCCAACTTAGGGCAAGTTAGTAATCATGCTGAACCTCAAAGTCCTTTGCTCAAACAAATGTTATAGTACTTACCTAAGAGGATTGATTAGGGGATAATCTAAGAAAAATGCAGCTAAAATGCTTAGCATAGTGCTTGGCCCATTAGAAGTGCTCGGTAAAAGCTAGCCATAGTAATTATTATGTCATTCACCTGGAGTGTGGACAGTCAGTGTTCACTGAAGAGGTGTGTCTGAAAGGTAGCTGGGAAAAGGGGGAGATGCTATGCTCTGGCTTCGCAGATCTGAATCCAAACTGGGTGACTGGGCTAGTCATTTGACATTTTAGACCTGAAATTTTCCCATGTACAAACTGGGGTGATAAATCATACGTGCCTCTTAGTGTTCTGAGGATTATATAAGGTAATGTATGAAAATGCCCAGTTTAGTGCTGTTGTGTTAGGTGCTTGATCAACTTTTAACAACAATACCCCCTAAACACCAACTGAGTTCCACTTTCCTCTATTATAAATGGATCTGATAATACTATGTGGATGAGCTTGGGGTGGGGGTGGTATTAGTTTGCTTAGACTTACCATAACAAAATACCACTGACTGAGAGGCCTAAATACGAGATTTATTTCCTCACAATTCTGCTGTTTAGAAGTCTGAGATCAAGGTGTCAGCAGGGTTGCTTTCTTCTGTGACCTCTCTGCTTGGCTTGTAGATGACTGTCATCTCTCTGTGTCTTCCCATGGGCCTCCCCCTGTTCATGTATGTGTGTCCTAATCTCCTCTTTTTATAAAGACATGATTCAGAACAGGGCCCAACCTAATGACCTTGTTTTAACTTACCAACCTCATTAAAGACCACATCTCCAAACACAGTCACAGTCTGGGGACTGGAGTTAGGACTTCAACATAGGAATTTGGGGGTGGGGGCCACAGTTCAGCCTATACTAGGGTGGCAGTGTCTATGAACCCTCCAAAATTGTACTTAAGTCTTTGAATGTTTTGTACATATTAATTTGGGGATGGGAGTGTATATTAGGATTCATTTCCTCTGAAGATCACAGAAAACCTAAAATAAAAGATTTTAAAAAATTAATAGACATTATTTTTTAGAACAGTTTAGTTATAGAAAAATTGCAGAGATAATACAGAGTTCCCATATGACTCCTGCCTCTGCACACCACTCTCCTTGTTGTTAACATCTTGCATTAGTAGGTATATTTGTTATAATTAATAGACCAACACTGATACATTTTTATTAATTAAATTCCACAGTTTATTCAGCTATCCCTAGTTTTTACCTAATATTTCTGGTAGTTTTTCTTGTTCTGAAGGTTACTTTGAAATTCATAGAGCTACTCCAGTTTTCTTTGGACTAATGTTAGTATGGTGTATCTTTTTTAATTCCTTTACTTTTAATCTACGTGGGTCTTCATATTTAAAGTGGATTTCTTTTTTATTGAATTTATTGGGGTGACATTAGTTAATAAAATTATATAGGTTTCAGGTGGACAGTTCCACAATACATCATCTGTATGTTGTATTGTATGTTCACCACCCCAAGTCAAGTCTCCTTCCGTCACCATTTATCTACTCTATATAAAGTGGGTTTCTTGTAGAAACACATATTTGAGTCTCTTTAATCCACTCTGACAGTCTGTGTCTCTTAGTTGAGGTACTTAGACCATTCATTTAAAGGGATTGCTTATATGCTTATATATTTGCATTAGTAAGTATCACACATTTGTGTCTGTTTTCTATTCAGTGCACTTGTTCGTCCCCTTTTTATGCCTTATCTGGTTTTAATTGAACATTTTATATGGTTCCGTTTTTACTCCTCTTTTTGTATATCAATTATACTTCTTAAAAATTTTTTAGTGATTGCCTAGAGTTTGCAATTAGTTGTACTTTTACAACTAATTTAAATCTGCTTTGCAGTTATACCGAACTGCTTCATTGTCAGTAGTGCAGATACTTTATAACAGTATCTCAATTCTCCCCTCCTGTCTCTTATAACATTACTGTCATTCATTTCAATATCCATAAGCTATAACTACCCAATACATTGTTGCTATTATTATTTTGAATTATCTATGAGATTGATTAAGCATAAGAAAAGGTTTTATTTTAACTTCATTTATTCCTTCTCTGACACTCCTTTCTTTAAGTAGATTCTATCAATAGTTTCTGAACTGTATCATTTTCTTCTCTCTGAAAAACTTCTTTTTAACCTTTTGTAAGGCAAGTCTGTTGGCGACAAATTCCCTCAGTTTTTGTTTGTAAGAGAAAGTATTTATACTTCACTTGTGAAGGATAATTTTTCTGGATATAGCATTCTAGATTGGTGGGCTGTTTTCTTTCAATACTTAAAATATTTCACGTCCCTCTCTTCTTGCTTGCATTTAAGAAGTCCAATGTCATTCTTATCCTTGTTCCTCTATGAGTAAGTTATTTTTTCTTCTGGTTTATTTCTTTTCTTTTCTTTTATTAAGTGAGAGGCAGGGACAGACTCCTGCATGCGCCCCTACCGGAATCCACCGGGCAAGCCCCCTACCTCCCCGATGCTCTGCCTGTCTGGGCCACTGCTTTATTGCTCAGCAACCAAGGTATTTTAGGCCGTGGAACCATCCTCAGAGCCAGGGGCCAACTTTGCTCAAACCATTTGAGCCATGCCTACGGGAGAGGAAGAGAGATTGAGAGAGAGAGAGAGAGAGAGAGAGAGAGAGAGAGAGAGAGATATGGGGGGAGAAGCAGATGGTCGCTTTTCCTGTGTGCCCTGACTGGGAATCAAACCTGGGACTTCCACATGCTGAGTCAATGCTCTACCACTGAGCCAACAGGCCAGGGCCTCTTCTGGATTTCTTTTGACAAAAACAATTTTTTTTTCTTCTTTATTTTGAATATGATATGGTGTTTTCCTACTTGGCGTTCTCTAAGTTTCCTGGATCTGTGCTTCGGTGTCCATCATTCATTTTGGAAAATTCTCAGCCATTATTTCACAAAATATTTCTTCTGCTACTTTCTCTTTACTTCTTCTGGTATTCTTATTATGTGTACATTATACATTTCGTAATTATCCACAGTTTTGGACATTTTTTTTCCTCCTGGGTTCCCCCAATTCTTTTTGCTCTTTGCATTTCAGTTTGGGAAGTTTTTATGGACATATTTAAGTTAGCTGATTCTTTCCTTGGCAATGTTAAATCTACTGAAGAGTCTGTCAAAGGCCTTCTTCATTTCTTTTATAGTGTTTTTGGTTTCTAGTATTTTCTTTTGATTCTTAGGGAGTGTTTGTCTCTGCTCACATTATCTGTCTGTTCTTGCATGTTGTCTGCTTTCTGCTTTTTTTCCATTAGTACTTCTAAAATTTTAATTATAGTTATTTTAAATTCTCTATCGGATTATTCCAAAATCTTTGTCATCCCTGAGTCTGGTTCTGATGCTTGCTTTGTCTTTTCACACTTTTCAGTATGCCTTGTAATTTTTTGTTGAAAACCTGATATTATGTATTGGGTAATAGGAATTGAAGTAAACAGGCTTTTAGTGTGAAATTCTATTTAAATTTGAGTAGGAATTGGGCTGTGTTTAATGCTAATGCCATAGCTGTAGGTGTCAGAGATTTCAGTTTCCTCTATTTTCGTTTTCCCCCCTTCCCTGTTTTCTTTAGTTTCCTTATAAACTCCTTAAATAGAGTTTGTGTCTTGCAACTCTCTCAGTTGTAATCTATATACAGTATATACTATATATAATATACTTATTATTACACTGGAGCCCTATTAATGTGAAGGAAAAGAAGTAGTGTGGAGGGGAAACAGTCTGTCATCTTATGATTAAATCTCATTCTTTGAGTGGCCTGAGCCCATAGGCTATGATCTTCAGAAGTGTCCCTAGGTGAGACAGGGAGGTTATAGAGAGCTGGAGGGCTAATCATCTTCTTTCAGGTCAGCCAGGGCTGTGGCAAAGTCTTCTCCCTTGAGAGCATTCTTTGTTATGGAGAATGTACTGGGTATGTTTTTAAATGGCTACTTTTCCTCTTTCTCCTCCCCAGAACAGGAGGGGATTTTTCTTGCAACTGTGAGAACCTGGTGGGGTTCCTGGAGCTAAAACCCATGGAAACCTCCTAAGACTGGCCCACAGAAGTTCTTACCCTCCCGCTAGTCCACCCTCATCCTTAGCAGTTTGTCCAAGTTATGACTCTAGCACCTTCTGCCTGAGGTAACATGATCTTGGCAGTGGTTCTCGCAATCTGCCTATTTCTCTAGTTTTCAGGGTGACGGTTTCCCCTGTCACCCCAATTCTCTGATGGATCTAAGAAAAGTTGTTGATTTGCAGTTTCTCCAGTTTAGCTTTCTTTCTTATTATGAGGATAGGAGTGATGACTTCCAAGGTCTTTCCATGTCAGGGGAAACCAGAAGCCAACAGGGGCTTTTAAAAAGGTAGTTTGTTTTGCGTTCACAAAAATGTAGCCCCCCCCCAGGGCAGGCAGGGTAGTTCTGTGATCATCTGGGACCCAGGGTCCTTTTATGTTGCTACTTCGCCATCCTTGACATGTAGCTTCTACCTTGTGTTTGGAAGTGACTTCTCCATCTCACACCATCATGTGGTATTATAGCCATTCTGCAGAAAGGAAGAAGGGGAATAAGGAGAAAGGGAGAGGATGGCATAGTCTTTTTCTTTAAGATATCCTTGCTCTTTTCTGTTTTTATTTTAAATTTATTATGTTAACATGGTTTCAAGTGTCCCACTCAATATAACACTCTCAACCCCCTACTTCATGCCCTCCATGCCCCATGCAGAGTCTCCTTCCATTCCCATTTCACCCCCTTGCTCCCCTCCCCCTCCCTCCCTCTGGGACTTGCTGCCCTGTTTTCTCTATCTATGTGTTACGTTTATATAATTTTGGTTAATCCCTTCAGTTTCTTTGATCCCGTTCCTTCATCCCCCTTCCCTCTGACAGCTGTCCTTCTGTTCCTTGTGACCCTGCCTCTGTCTCTATCTTGTTTCTCAGCTTATTGTGTTCATTAGATTCTACATATAAGTGAGATCATATGATATTTATCTTTCTCTGCCTGGCTTATTTCATTTAGCATAATTGTCTCCAGGTTCATCCATGCCATCACAAAAGGTAAGATTTCCTTCTTTTTCATGGCAGTGTAGTATTCCATTGTGTATATGCGCCACAGCTTTTTTATCTACTCATTCACTGACAGACACTTGGGCTGTTTCTAGATCTTAGCTATTGTAAACAACACTGCAGTAAACATGGGGGTGCATATCTTCTTTTGAGTCAGTGTTTTGGAATTCTTAGGATATATTCCTAAAAGTGGGATAGCTGGGTCAAAAGGCAGTTCCATTATTAATTTTTTGAGGAATCTCCATACTGTTTTCCACAGTGGCTGCACCAGCCTGCATTCCCACCAGCAGTGCAGGAGGGTTCCCTTTTCTCCACGCCCTTACCAGCACTTGTTGTGGGAGATACCCTTGCTTTTTAAGGATACTTCTTTGAGGTTGCTCTTTCTACTTCTGATTCTGGGCTACAAAAACCCTGAGTTCACATGGCAACACTGGCTGCAGGGGAGGTTCGGAGATGTAGCTTTAACTTGGATGTGTCATTGAAGAATGGAATGGGCAGCAATTAGCAGTCTGTACCACAAAAGTGTTCCGAAGCTTTTCTCAGATTCTCAAAGGTGTCAGTGACACAAAGTAGCTTAAGCAACTCTACTTTACAAAATATAGAGCAGTTGGGGTCATGGCACATCAGCACCTTGCTGCACTGAGATCAACATACCCAGAATAGTTAGCCTAAACAGAATCCCATTCTCTTCACTCACCCTCCCTGAAGGCTTGCTATGGGCCAGACACTGAACTGATAATAAACTAGTCCCAATCTACCCTCAAAGCATGACTTCTCTCCCCTGGCAGCTAATCCAGTTGGCAGCTTGACTCAGAAGAAAGTCATGGTGAAAGATAATGAAGATAAATATATTTTGTGTAAGTTAAGTGGGTTCCACCCAAAGGACATTAACATAACGTGGTGTCAATGGACCCGGGAGGATCCCCATTGCCTGGAATTTTCTGAGGGCATCACCACTGATCCAGCCATCAAGAATGAAGACGGTACATTTAATATCACTAGCCATTTGAGGATGAACCACTCCGTGGAACACAATGTGACCTACCAGTGTATGATAAGGCACATATCCTTGCCCACCTTGATGACACTGAATATCACCCTGCCTGGGAAAGGTAAGCATCCTTCTAGATGTTTCCCCTACTTTTCACCTTGAGGGAGTATAACATAAAACTCAGTTTTGCAGTTAGTCTAAGCCAAGATAGGGGCCAATGGGGAGGGAGAGAAATCTTAGTTTGGCCTCACTCAGCTCTACAGTCAGTAGTCTGGTCGAGGTCTCTAAGACAGGACAGATGCTTTAATAAGTGGAGAGATGACAGTCATCCTCAGGGCTGCTGTTAGTTTATGGCAGCTTAAGTGGTCTGGGTGGTCTATATGACCTGGAATGGAAGCTTGCTAGCTAGCAGGAGAAAGGAGATAGGATCCTGTCCATGTCCCCTGATGATAAGGGTCTGTCAGGGGCCAGAGACCCAGCCCTGCCAGCAACTCTTCTGGTCTGGCTCTAGGTCCCCTGCAAACTGTTGTGGCTGGTGGAAGTTGAAGAGGTGGTTCCATGCCCAAGATGGGGAGGCCATCGTAGGGAGTCAGAGTCCTGCAGATGCCAAGGGCTTTCCCCTGGCACACTAGATCCTTAGCTTAAGGTAATACAGCTCCCTACAGAACCCTTCCTGCTGCTGGGGTGGGGTTAATTGAACTCATATCCTGGCTTCTGTGGTCCTGTCTTTGGGCGTAGGTGGGGATGACCCTGCTGGTGAGATGCATCTGCCTGGAGCTGGGAGGGGTTAGGAAGGCAGGGGCTGACTGAGTGTGCCACATGGGGCCTGGGGTGGTCCTGGAGGGAGAGAGGAATTGTTTTTGTAAGCAAGGGTCAGGGATGTGTGGGTGTGCTGTGTGCAGGGATGTGTGCAGGGCATGTGTGGGGTGTGGGGAAGTATGGAATGGAAATATGCTTTGCTTGTATGATATGAGGTTTGTCTTGGTGATTTGTGTATGCCTTAGTCTGTTTGGGCTTGTTATAACAAATTGCCACAGACTGGGTGGCATAAAAATAATAGCTTCATTTCTCACAGTTCTGGAGGCTGGGTGTCAGATCAGTGTGCCAGCAAGGTTGGGTGAGGGCTTTCTTCGGGGTCACAGATTTCTTGTGTATCCTCACACGGTGGAGTGGATAAGGGATCTCTCTAGGACTTCTTTTATAAGGGCACTAATCTCATTCATGAGGGTTCTACCCTCACAACCTAATGACCTCCCAGAAGCCCCACTTCTTAATGCTATCACATCAGGTATTAGGATTTCAACATAGGAACTCTGGGGGGACACAGGCATTCAATATGTAGCAGTGTGGAAGCTTTAACACATGCATGACATATATATGTGTTATGTTTGATATTTCATGAATTTCTGACAAGTGCTACAGCTACTATTTCATGTTTGGAGGTTGTAAAGCCAGTAGCCATGGCCACTATCACAGCTGCCTGGCCCATGCAGGTTCACATTTGATTCAGACAGATGGTAATGAAACAACGGAGCCATGAACTGGTGGGGCATTACCTTTAATCCTAGCTTGCATCTGGCGGGTGAGAATTACACACAGTGGGAAAACACTTCCCTTTCCATTCAGAGCTCCCAAAGCCCCTGACTTATCCGAGTTTCCTAGAATCAAAGGTTTTAACCTCACCAGTCTAATTTACCTCTGTTCCCCATCTCCTTCTCTCTGCACAAACTCTGCCCAAACTGGCTTCTTCTTTAGCACACTGCCATCTTGGCTGCCTCTCCCCTGCAATGTTGATAGCAGGAACCGAGAGACAGAGCCCCTGGTCTACCATATTTTATAGTGTAGAAATTAAAGCCTTTAAGCCAATATACATCGTTCCAATTTTAGTATATGTGCTGCCGAAGCGAGCACTAAGCCAATATACAAATAAGGAAGTCTTTGATACAAAGCCACTTATTTGAGGCATAAATAGGATTCCTCATAAGAGTGCACTACCCAGCATCATGCAACAGTCAAGGGTGTGGGGGAAACCTTAGTTTTGAAAAGATCTTAGTATTAAAAGGGTGGAAACGGCACTAAGTCTTAAAACTAAGCCTTAGGCTATAAGGACCTTGCTGGCTTACAGCCTTTCTCCCACACCCAATGCAAACTATAAACAAGCAAACATATACATCATATTTACAAACTTATTTGACCGACAGAGGTGTATGTGATAGGCATGACAAGATGCATGGCAGAGGATTGGTGGTTATATCTCTGACAAGGAAATGACATGTAATCACACAGATCTTAGCAGTGGTTCTGTGGTCACCTTGGCCCCTACCAGTAGATTTCCTCTTAACATTCACCTCTTCTCTCTCTCTGCAGAACCTCAGATGGAAACTAATAGCTTGCGGACCAGTAGCTTGTGGACCACTATCTTATGTATCGGTGTTCCTTGTTTACTTTTAACTGTCGTGGTTTCATCATGTTTATTACGTTTACTTTGGAAAAGGTAAGGAGGGGTGGGTGCAAAGCAAAATTTAGTCCTTTGTTTTACAATTGGCTTTAGGAGTTCAGGGATCACTATCAGCGGATGGTGTTCGAGAGTTCTCAGGATCCATGCCAGGGGATTCTAAGTGTGCTGTGTGTTTGTAGTGTGTGGTTTTTTCTGATGTTATGCTGGGGAAGAACTTTGTCATCAGATCCAAGTGTGGTGGCTGGTGACTGGGGAGATGCATTGTAAGGCCATTCTTCCTCTTCATAACATACAAATCTCATTGTGAACCAGACCTCACCATTTTAGTTCAGACCAGCTCTTTGAACTACGTAGAAACTGCACTGTTGTTCTCACACACACGATCCACAGCTCAGAGAGGGGCTGTCCTTCCCCCAGGTGCTCATATTTTGTTAATAGCTTAATAGGATCGCTTACAACCAGATGTCACTATTCAACCAGGAATTTGTAACCCTCACTGGTGTTTCCAAAGTAAGACATGTTGCCAAACATGTTTATCCTTAACTGTGGTCCAAATAGCAAATAAAACAGCTTAAGTTCTAGAGGCCCAAGAGACTGGAATAAGCATGTTGGTTAAAATGATTCTAAAATAAAAATGGTTCTAGATAATAAAATTGCCCTCAGTTATTTATGGGCCTGCCAAGGCAAAATTTGTGCAGTAGCAAATACATCTCATTATAAATGCTTTAAGAAAATTAGAATAATCAATTAATCAAGAAAAAAGTCTATTTGTTTATCTAAAGTTGGCAAGTTGATCCTTAAAAGATACTCTCCTGATTGAACCTAGGCTAGTGTAAAAAACTATCTATAAAGGAGTTTACTTGTGATATTTGTGAATGTTCATATTTCTTGCCTTCTTTTGTCTTCTGATATCCAGGTGCAGGCACCAGAAGCAGTCATTTGACACAACTATTTACTGAGAAAGAGACTACTACAACCACAGCCTTTGGGATCAGCCTGGATTCTGCGATCTGCACTGACAGCCCCAATCCTTCACTTTTCCCTACATCCGTGTCCTTTGCCATGTCCTCCGATCACAGGCTGCCCTTTAACACTGGGCTCAACCTTGTGACTTGCTCTGGCCAGCAGGGAGAGACAGCAGAGAAAGAGGCCTTGTGTGTTTCCATTTGCTTTCTTTTGTGCTTGTGAGACTTGTGAGACGAGGATTGTCCAAGCTGGCCTGCTGGAGGAGGGGAGACACTGGAAGGCCAGCCTACAGTAAGTGCTCCTTAATGTTGTCCATAGGCTCTGCAACTTTAAACAAAACGACGTGTAATGAAATGAACTTTACTATTGGCTTATTGACATAAACAAGAGTTAAGTTCCTACCGGCATCTCATCAGTGTTACAATGAGGCAACATTGACTTTGAACCCACATTATTTGAGGACCAGCTGGTGATTAGATGACAGCCTCCTAGTCATGTGAACAAATCTAGCTGAGATCATCAGTGTCAACAGAGCTAACTCTCAAATGCGTGAGAAATATATATTTATTTTTAAAAGGCTACTGTGTTTTAGGCTGACTTGTGTATACAGCAAAAACTAACGGACATGGCTCCTCAGGAAGCTGAGTTGTGACCAAAAAAATGTTGTTACCATGGAGATGTGCTGCTGAGATCTCCTTTAAGAGAGATCCTGCTATGAAGAGTATACTCAGCCAACAAGTTCCAGCTGTCCCATTTCAGGGATTGCTACAGTATTCAAGCTTATGCATGGTCACCCCAGGGAGCTCCAGCCAGTGGCTGAACAAAGCAGAAGTCTTTGGAGCTCCCCTTTGGAGTGGCTGAGACTCCAGAGTTGCCCTGTAGTCTGAAGCTCTTGCTACCCAATCCTTCCTCCTTCTCAGATATCAGAGCTACATCATGGTCTAAAGACATTTCCCACCTATTTTTCTACCCGTCTCCCCTTTATCTTTCATAGGTACCACTCTCAATAACTATCTTGTACTTTTTTTAAAGATTTTATTTATTGATTTTAGAGAGAGAAGAGAAAGAAAGGTGGGGTGAGAGGAGTGGGAAGCATCAACTCATAGTTGCTTCTCGTATGTGCCTTGACTGGGCAAGCCCAGGGTTTTGAACCAGCGACCTCAGCATTCCAGGGTGCTGCTTTATCCACTGCGCCACCACAGGTCAGACAACTCTTTTGTACTTCTTAACACATCTTGAAAGCACTTCTCAGAAGACCCAAACTAACACAAGAAGAGACTGAAGAATCATAACAAGGTGCTTTCATTATGGTGCATTCATGAAGAATTCAGATGGAGGGACCACTAGAATATCCGCAGTTCTTATACTGTGACAGACAGCACAGACCACCAGGCTTCTCAGAGATGTGTCAGTAACTGAAATTACTTTTCCTGGTGACCCACACAGCTTGCTCAAGAGCAGATTTGAAAGCCTCTGGCCAATCATCTTTTCCAAAAAAAGGTAAAAGAGAGTAACATTTTCCAAAGAAGATAAACAAATGGCCAGGAGGTACCTAAAAATGTGCTCAATGTCACTAATCATCAGGGAAATGCATATCAAAGCCATGAGGTGTCACCTCACTCTTGTTAGAGTGGCTATTATGAGAACTACAAGAATAAGTATTGGCAAAGATGTGGAGAAAAGGGAAGTCTTGTGCACTGTTGGTGGGAATGCAGACTGGTACAACCGCTATAGAAAACAGTATGGAAGTTCCTCAAGAAATTAAAAATGGAACTACCATGTTATTTGGCAATCCCACTTCTGTGTATTTATCTGAAGGAAAGAAAAACATTAACTTGAAAAGAGATCTGTATCCCTGTGTTCATCGCAGCATTATTTACAATCACCAAGACATGAAAACAACCTGTGTCTACCGAAGGATGAATGGATAAAGAAAACGGGACACAGTCACGTGCCACTTAACAAAGGGGATACATTCTGAGAAATGTGTTGTTAAGCAATTTCACTGTGGTTATATCACTGAATGTACTTAATACAAACCTAGATGGCACAGCTTACTACACACATAGCCTATGTGGTATAGCCTGTTCCTCCCAGGCTACAAGCCTGTACACATTACTGTACTGAATAATGTAGTCAGTTGTAATATATGGTAAGTATTTATGCATATAAACATAGAAAGACTACAGTGAAAATATGGTATAAAAGATAAAAAATGATATACCTTATCATGAATGGAGCTTTCGAGACACAAAGTTGCTCTAGGTGTCAGTGAGTGGTGAGTGAATGTGAAGGCCTAGAGTGTACACTAATGTAGCCTTCACTGTATGCTTATGATACACTAAATTTATAAAACACTGTAAAATTAAATCAAGCACAAGGGAAAATGGTGCAATCAAGAGATGCAGTCAACATGAGATGAGGCTGCTGCTTGGGTAATACCACATACTGTTTTATAGCAAACTTTCTTTTATAGGCCCAAGGGATATACTAAAATAGCAATAAAAGTATAGCATAGTAAATATACTGCTCACAAAAATTAGAGGATACTTCAAAATGAATATGAAGCTATAAAATATTGCCTAATTTTTGTGAGCAGAATTAGGGGATATTTCAAAATGAATATGAAGCTATAAAATATCCCCTGATTTTTGTGAGCTCTGTACATGAGCCAGTAACAAAGTCCTTTATTATCATTATCAAGTGTTAAGTACTATACATGATTATATGTGCTGTATTTTTTTTTTGTGTGTGTGACAGAGTGATGGATAGGGACAGACAGACAGGAAGGGAGATGAGAAGCATCAATTCTTTGTTTTGGCACCTTAGTTCTTCATTAATTGCTTTCTCATATGTGCCTTGACTGGGGGGTTAAAGCTGAGCCAGTGACCCCTTGCTCAAACCAGCAACCTTGGGCTTAAGCCAGCAACCTTGGGCTTCAAGCCAGTGACCTTTAGGTTCAAGTCAGTGATCATAGGGTCATGTCTATGATCCCACACTCAAGCCAGCTACCCCACGCTCAAGCTGGATGAGCCCACATTCAAGCCAGCGACCTCAGGGTTTTGAACCTGGGTCCTCTGCATCCTAGTCTGATGCTCTATTCACTGTGCCTCTGCCTGGTCAGGCTGTGCTGTACTTTTATATGACTGGGAGTGCAATAGGTTTGTTTACACCAGCATCACCACAAACATGTGATGTTAGGATGGCTGTGACTTAACTAGGTGATAGGAATTTTTAAAAATGTATTTATAGGCTCTGGCAAGGTGGCTCAGCAGTAGAGCATTGGCTGGCATGTGGTAGTCCTTGGTTTGATTCCGGTCTGGGTACACAGGAGAAGCGACCATCTGCTTCTCCACCCCTCCCCCTCTCCCTTTTCTGTCTCTGTTTCTCTCTTCCCCTCCTGCAGCCATGGCTTGGTTGGAGCAAGTTGGCCCAGGGCGCTGAGGATGGCTCCATGGCCTCTGCCTTAGGTGCTAAAATAGCTCGGTTGCCAAGCAATGGAGCAATGGCCCCTGATGGGCAGAGCATTGCCCCATAGGGGGTTTGCTGGGTGGATCCCAGTCAAGGCGCATGTGGGAGTCTATCTCTCTGCCTCCCTGCTCTCACTTAAGAAAAAAAAATGTTTATTGATTTTAGGGAGAGAAAGTGAAACATTGATTTGTTCTTCCACTTATGTAGGCATTAATTGGTTGACTCTTGTGTGAGCCCAGACTGGGAGTCGAACCTGCAACCTTGGCATATTGGGGCTATGCTTGAGTAATTTTTTAGCCCCATTATAAGCTTATGGGACCACTGTCGTATCCACAGTCAGTCCATTGTTACCTGAAACATCATGAGGCATATGACTGTGTATACAATGGAATATAATTCAGCCATAAAAAATAAGGAAATTCTGTCATTTGTGACAACACTGCCCTTGAGGCATTATTTTAAGTGAAATAAGTCATAGAAGGATATATATAATCTCATTAATATGTGAATCTAAAATAATACAAGAACAATGAAATGAGCTTATAGATACAGAAAACAGCTTGGAGGTTGCTTGAAGTGGAGGACAGGAAGAGGGCAAAATGGGTGAAGGGGTTAAGAAGTTACAGAATTTGAGTTTTAAAATAAGTTATGTAACATACAGTATGGTGACTAGAGTAAATAATATATATATATTTTTAATAAATTTTTATTAATGTTAATGGGATGACATTAATAATTCAGGGTACATATATTCAAAGAAAACATGTCTAGGTTATCTTCTCATTAAATTATGTTGCATACCCCTCGCCCAGAGTCAGATTGTCCTCTGTCACCCTCTATCTAGTTTTCTCTGTGCCCCTCCCCCTCCCCCTAAATCTCTCCCTCCCTCCCTCCTGTATCCTCCCTCCCCTCACCCCTGGTAACCACCACACTCTTGTCCATGTCTCTTAGTCTTGTTTTTATGTTCCACCAATGTATGGAATCATGTAGTTCTTGTTTTTTTCTGATTTACTTATTTTATAGAGTAAATAATATTGTATTGCCTATTTGAATGTTGCTAAAAGTCTTAAAAGTTATCAAAAGAAAAAATTTTAACGTGATGGATTTGAATGAGACTTACTTTGTTTTGCAATATATACAAATATCAGATCTTATGCCGTACACCAGAAACTCATGTTATATGTCAGTTATACCTCAGTATTAAAAAAATGGAGGGAAAGCAACACTTACTGTTTACATTTCAAATTCTGTTTCTTTGTATATGAATATTCCAGTATGTGAATAAAAATATTCACTTTAATTTATATCTGAGTTATTCTTTGATAGAAGATAAGTGATCTGTCCCTGGTCTCATATGGCTAGTAAAGGGTGGAGGTTGGAGTTTTAACCAATATAGCATACCACCAAGGGTGGGGTTGGGCTGTGAATGCTGAGCTTGATCATGAATTTGGTCTAGAGGAGAGGCTTACTCTGCAGTTCTATTCTGTTCTTAGGGGAGCACATGTTGGTTGGTGTGTTTGACCCTTGCCTTATTTTCTGTAAATGAACCGAGGTGGCTGATGCTATTCCTCCTAATTGCACAGAAGTATGGGTGCCTCAGCCAGGACAGAGGTTGGCAGGGCTGTGGAGCGTCTCATGCCAGGTGTTGGCCATGGGTAACACAGAGTGTGGTTCTGAATGCAGTTATCAGGGACGTGCAGATGCCTTTCAGGACCTCCTTGGGGCAGAGAAGCCCTGTTCCCATCTCTACTGGAAGTTGGAGTAATGACTCAGAGAGTTGTTAGGTTGCTCAGGATGGGTGCAGTGAGCATACGGCATAACTCACTTGGAAGTCTCTTGGCTCAGAGCAGCGATTTTTCAACCAGTGTGCCACAAGAATTTTTAAAACATGCAATGTTTTAAAAATTTAGTTAGGGACACTGACCTCTTTTCCTTTAGATTGTCAAATAAAAAAGTGATCACAGCCAATACAACAATAGCTGTCCGGTGTGAATGAATCAAAATTATACCTATTTTTTATTTTTGTCGGATGACAAAAAATATATTTTTTGATGTGCTGCTGAATTTTAATAATTACGGTACTTTATGTGAGCCATGAGATGAAAGAGGTTGAAAATCGCTGGCTTAGAGGGATGAATAGAACAGACTCCCCACAGCTGAGCTTCCACCTGAGAGTGCGGTAGGGTGACCCTCAGTGATGGCAGGGAGGGATTGCAGCATCACTGTGGGCCATGCCTATTACGAGAATATAATCAGAGGAACCAGTAAATCTCAAAGTGGAAGGAGGCACATGACAACAGTGGGAATGGGAACAAATGAAGTCGTCCAAAGCTGTTTATAGTGGTCGAAGGAGAATGACAGACACCCTTTGGGAAACAAGTAGTAAGGCAGATGAGGTTTTATAAATTTAGCAAAAGAAATGAATAATTTTGTAGAGATTATGATATAGCAGTAAAATAAGACAAGGGAAAAATAAAATATAATTAGATGGGAAAATCACAACTGGGGTCTTTTTATGGAAGATGAAAATATTGGATGTAAAATGTGGGAAATGTTAAATGGACATTATTCATTGGAAGAATCTATGGTTCTATGATGTAGAAAAAAAGGCATCAAGGAGTTACTAAACTGAGAAATAAGTGTGCTGGTCAGACCTCGAGAGACCTGGAGAGGGGAACAAAAGAGGCAGAATTATGGGATGGTTTTCATTCTCCCACTTCCAAGATGGATGGGAGAGCAAGGACACAGTAGGAATCTAACGAAAGTCTCAGTCAGACCCGTACTACATTTACTTCTCTACAGGCTGTCCTAGAGTGACTTCCCCTCCCCAGTAATAATGGCCTTATGAAAAAAACTGGAATTAGTCAAATAAAGAGAACAGAGGCAGCCCTCCCCACCCGAAGTCTGGTTCGCTTCACTTTGGGTGCTGATGGTCTGTGGAGAAGGAGTTCCGGATGTACTTGTGTTGCAAGGGATGATCCCCTTCAATGAAGGGGGTGTGTGTGTGGCTGAAGATAGCTTCTGGGCACGGCTAACCAGACCTGTCTTCTTGCACACCCTGGAGGGGAAGGAAGTGAATCTGTGTAATTAATTGCATATGCACTTGGCATTACTTTTCCATTCACTGGCATCAGTGCCTGAGGTCAAGGGAAAGGCAGAAATTGGTGCTCCTGTACCCAAGTTGGCCAGCCTAAGTGACCTGCCTTTCACATCATTCAGTGTTGGGTCTGTCCAGAGTGGAAATAGATTAGGGTCTAGGTAGCACCTGCCTCCTTTTCCATGAAGATCTACAATGCCCCAGGCAGGTGGACCTGGCAGGTGGACCTGGCAGACAGGATGCCAATAATTTAGATCAGGGGTCAGGAACCTATGGCTCGCGAGCCAGATGTGGCTCTTTTGATGGCTGCATCTGGCTCGCAGACAAATCTTTAATAAAAAAAATAATAACATTAAAAATATAAAACATTCTCATGTATTACAATCCATTCATTTCCTACCACTCATGTTCCTAGTTGCAGGTGGTGGGAGCCAATCACAGCTGTCCTCCGGGACAACACCAAATTTTTATTAGATGATGCGTAACTTACACAGGTCATTGTATGGCTCTCATGGAATTACATTTTAAAATATGTGGCGTTCGTGTCTCTCTCAGCCAAAAAGTTTCCTGACCCTGATTTAGATTCTGGAGCAATGAACGCACTCTGGAACCCAGCTCTGATGTGAATCCCTCTGTTCCATTTGTTCACAGCTTCTTTTAAGCTGGAACAGATCTGTTGTTCATCACACCTGCCTAGTCTGGGGTCAGCGTGACTTTGGTACTCAAAATTCATATCTTCTTCCCCAAAGTCTTCGGCTTGTCTGATAAGGTGTCTGATCCCTGGACCTGGGGAGACCTCAGAGGTGAGCCCAGAGGCACATAGGGAGCCATGGCCACCCTACTAGTAGAAAGCTCTTTGGGGAAGTTCTCCTTAAGAAAAGCTGTTGAGTGGGAACTCACATGCAGGATGGAGCTGGGAGGATGCCACCATGGAAAGTGGGTCCTGCAGAAGCTGGGTGTGTCCTGTCCAGCAGAAGGGCCCCGTGTGGGCCCGCGGAGACGGCCTGGAGATGCCAAGTCCGCAAGCGTAGCCATGGCTGAGCCTGTCGTCAGTCCCAAATCTGGAACTCAGGGAGCCCCAGGGATGTCCCGAGTTACACTTTCCCTCTTGCCAGAGGCAACTGTCCTTTATGGTGGACTGACACTTAGGAAAGGTGATACCCCTAGTAAAAGCTGGAGCTCAGGTCACTGGGGCTGTGCAACAGTCTGAGACAGACTCAGGACCAAATTGTGGGCCTGCCATTTACTAACTGAGAGATTTTACTAAGTTAATGTCACTTCTGATCCTGTTTCCTCATCTGCAAACTTGAAGAACAGCACCTCCATCAGCACCTCGTGGACCATGGTGACACGAGGTAGTTCCCTTACCCTCTCCGGGGATGAGTGTGGGGGGCTGGCAGAGGGCCAGTGCTACACACAGGGTGTGGACTAGCATGGACTGCTCCGTCTGCTCTTAAGTGATGGCCAATGCTGTCCTGGAGGCAGAACATTAGAAACTAAATTCTCATAGAAGTTCTTGCTTGGTTGAGTGGAGCTCAGGGGAGCTTCCTTGGCCAGGTTAGCCCAGTGTCTTTTTTTTTTTAAATGATTTTTAAAATAAATTTTTATTTATTCATTTTTAGAGAGACAGGACAGAGAGCGGGAAAGAGAGAAGGGGGAGAGAAGCAGGAAACATCAACTCCCATATGTGCCTTGACCAGGCAAGCCCAGGGTTTCGAACTGGCGACCTCAGTGTTCCAGGTTGACGCTTTATTATTCACTGCACCATTATAGGCCAGGCTAGCCCAGTGTCTTAAAGCAGGGGCACCCCCAGATGGAAGAAGCACTATTAGGGGACAAGGACATTCAGAAGAGTCAAGAAAGGCTTGGTCCAGCTTCCTCTCCATGTCTAGAACTTTCCTGCTTTTCCCTGAACTAAGCCTTAGGCTGGGAGTGTATCTCTTAGAGTGGAAAGCCTAGGACTAGTGACCCTGTTTTTCTGGGATCAAGTAGGTCCTCTCTGTGGCCAGCAGGTGGCACTGAACCCTCAGTTATGCAGGTTCACTGTCACCAGCTGCTTAAGGTCTGAGGGGCTGGAGAAAGGTCACTCTGAATGGGGTCTGAAGAATGGTGCTGTCAAAAGATTTCATAGTGGGTCTAGCCTTGGGCCTTCAAAATAGGCAATCTAAGTCCCAAGAGCCAGGCACTTCCCCCAGAAAGTCTGGGCTGATTGAGTAGCTTCTCATCTCTTTTCCTTTAAACCAGAAATGGGCCAGCTCCTCCAGGAAGAGCATCATCGCTGGGGGACTGTGTGGTACAGGGCGGGGCAGCTTAGAGTTTGGAACAACAGGAGCAGCGTCCTGGATTTCAGGCCTGCCTTTCAAGTAGTCTGGGACAAATTCTCACTGATCCAGCAAAAGCCCTCTGCAAGCCTCAAACTGCAGCAATAACCCTAATGTTGTCCTGTACCATCCATCCATCCATCCATCCATCCATCCATCCATCTATCCATCATCCATCCATCCATCCATCCATCCATCCATCCATCTATCCATCATCCATCCACCCACCCATCCATCCATCCATCCATCCATCCATCATCCATCCATCATCCATCCATCCATTCATCCATCCATCCATCCATCCATCCATCCATCCATCCATTATCCATCCATCATTCATCCATCCATTCATCATCCATCCATCCATCCATCATCCATCCATCCATCCATCCATCCATCCATCCATCATCCATCCATCCATCCATCCATTATCCATCCATCCATCATCCATCCATCCATCCATCCGTCCGTCCGCCCATCTGTCCACCCACCTACCCATCCACCCATCATTCATTCATTCAGCACTTAGTGCCAGGCACTGTGCTAAATCAGACACAGTCCCTGACCTCAAGGAGCCATGGGCTCAGGGATGGGGAGACAGACCTATAAACACAAGCAAAATTAGAATGCCCACAAACACAGACAAAAGGGAGGGACCATGTTTTTCCAGAAGAATTGGGTAAGGTTTCAAGGAGGTATCATTTAGCTTGGACTTTTATGGATTCTAACAGACAGAGATGAGGCCTGGGCAGTCCAGGCAAAGGGAGTAACATAGGCAAGGTTCAGAGGTAGGAAGAGCAACGTTACATGCAAGGACGGGATAGTAAAGCAGCCAACGGAGTGGGAGGGTGCAGGGTCCTGGCTACTGTGAACTGTAGGGCTGGAAAGCAGGCAAAGCCTGAAACGGCAGGCTGTGGGCCTAGCCTTGACCCAGAGGAGATGGGAACTACTGTGGGTAGTTGACATAGGGTGGAATGCTCACAAACTTTTTAATAAGACCACTAGTGGCTGCATGGCAGATGGACTGAAGGGGGAGATGGAGACAAGAAGACCAGGTAATATGTGCTGCCACAGCCACTGTGATTAGCTCAGAGGGGCGTTATGAAGAAAATACCAGGCAGAGAAAACATAATAGCACCTTGCTCTTAGCATCTGCTTGGTCAGTAGTCTCATTATGTAGCTGATTCAACAGCAATCACAATAGTTAATATTTATTGAGTACTGTCTGACCAGCGGTGGTGCAGTGGATAGAGCGTTGGACTGGGATGCCGAGGACCCAGGTTCGAGACCCCGAGGTTGCCAGCTTGAGCGCGGGCTCATCTGGTTTGAGCAAAAGCTCACCAGCTTGGACCCAAGGTCGCTAACTCAAGCAAGGGGTTACTCGGTCTGCTGAAGACCCGCGGTCAAGGCACACATGAGAAAGCAGTCAATGAACAATAAGGTGTCACAACGAAAAACTGATGATTGATACTTCTCATCTCTCTCTGTTCCTGTCTGTCTGTCCCTATCTATCCCTCTCTCTGACTCTCTCTCTGTCTCTGAATAAAAAATAATAAAATTTAAAAATATTTATTGAGTACTTATTACGGATCAGATACTTACGCAGTTTGCAAATATTATTTACCTACTCCCACAACAATTCTATGAGGTAGGTACTATTGTATCCCTACTTTATAGAAGAGGCAACTGAGGCACAGAGAGGTTAAGTTACTTGACCAAGGTTTTAGAGCTAGAGCCAGGATTTGAACCCAGGCAGTTGGCTTAAGAGCTTATGCTCCAATCACTACACTGATACATAAGACATCCCTGCCTTTCTCCCTGAGCACCCCAGCCTTGCAGCAGATTCCTGGGAGTGGAGGCAGGGCTATAAGCCTGGTCAGAGAGGCTGGCAGGGCTGGGCTGCCTGAGGCCAAAGGGGAAATGTCTCCCAGAATAGGAGAAGAGAGCCAGCCTCAGGTCTCTTTCCAGGCCTCCAGACTATGGCTCATGGCGCCTCTGGAATGTGGGCTGGCAACCCCTACCACCCCTATCTACCAGCCTGTTTCCTGCCTCCCCAACAAGAACAGCCCAAAGTATAGGTCATGAAGAAGGGAGGCTTTATTGACAAGGGAGAAGGCAGAATTATGGGTAAGTACAAACAACACTGCTCCAAGAGTCCAGGCTTGGGGTCAAGCCCATCAGGGCCAAGGGCCGTTCCCCTCAGGGACCTTGCTCACCGCCACCATCCTGAGCTTTCCAACATCTTTCTTAGCAACCCATAGACCAACCCTCCATGGTCACCCTCTAGACAGGTCTGAGGCCCAGAGTGTGGTGGGCCCAGGACCCCACTCTCCTCAGTCCTCAGTCTCTTTGTGCCTGGCATGCCAGTGCCTGCCCCAGGTCACCCCAGCCTGTGAGGGGGCAGGACAGAAAGGGAGCAGGCAGGCACAGCAGCCCAGCCCATGGAGCCTCACCGTAGAAACCTTGGTGTTGAGGCTGAGGGCAGGGGCACAGGTCCCATCTCCCTGTCCTGTGCCTGAGCAGAACTCAGCAAAGCTGAGTGTCTGCACACCATTTCCTCCCTGTTGGAGCCTGCCCTGTGGAGCGGCGTCCTGCCGGCCTCAGCTTGCCCCGGTCTGGGTTGGCTCCACACCACCAATCTTCCAACTGGAACGTGCTCCCGCATTGACTGTCCTCCCCAGCTGGCCAGGCCCACTCTTTAACTCACGTTTTCAAGGACCAGTGGTGGCTGGGGCCTGACCACAGGCATCTTTTGGGGTCACAAAAAAACAGCAGCAGGCCCCTAACCTAGGGACTGGTCTTTCCTAGTCATCTGCCCAGCTTGTGGCTGGTTGATCATGGGGCCCCAGGAGTAGCTGGCGACCCAGCTTTAGGGCCCGACACTTCCCACAGTTTCCCCAGCCTTAGGTCTAGGTAGGCAGACCAACCAGTCCTGAGTTGAGGCTGGGAGGAGCGGGGACAAAAATAACCCAGTATAGGCTCCTGCTGAGGCCAGAAATAGGTAGTGATAATACTTTGTAACACCCTGGGCAAACAGCAGGGGGGAGGCTGAGCAGGGTAGGGCCCAGCCTCATACCAGCCCTTGGCCTGGCCAAGGCTCACACCATGTCCACTCTACATACCATACCACACTGTCCATGTGCACATATGTGGGGTGGGAGCCCAAGGAACCGTGGCTCAGGACAGGGAATCGGGAGAGATGCTAAACCTGGGCTTGGCCTTGGCCACGGCCACACTACGTTTACGCAGTGGCCCACGGGCCGAAGCGAGGGTCAGGGCGTCCAGCAGGCTGCGGTCCTCATCAAGCTGGTGGGCTGTGCAGAGTGGCGTGGGCACTTTGATGGTGTTGCCAAACTTGGAGTAGTCCACCGCATAATGGCCATCTTCCTCCGCCACAATGGGTACAAAGCGCTGGCCCCATAGAATCTCATCAGCCAGGTAGGAGGTGCGGGCTTGGGTGGTAATACCCGTGGTTTCCACCACACCTTCCAGGATGACAATGATCTCGAGGTCCTGATGGTGGTGCAGGTCACTGGGTGCCAGGTCGTAGAGTGGGCTGTTGGCATCAATGATGTGGTAGATGATGAGGGGAGCCACCAGGAAGATGCTGTTGCCACCCATGCCATTCTCCATGGGTATATCCACCTGGTGGAGGGGCACCACTTCACCCTCGGGGCTGGTGGTCTTACGCACCACCTGCATGTGGATGGTGGCACTGATGATCATGCTCTTGCGGAGGTCACCTACGCGCAGCATGAAGCAGAGGCGGCCATGGCGCAAGGAGATGACTGCATGCTTGCTGAAGATGAGAGTCTCAGCCCGCCGGTGGGCTTGGGAAGTCTTCATGAAGATGCAGCCCAGCATGATGGCATTGATCATGAGCCCCACGATGTTCTGGACAATGAGAATCAGAATGGCCAGTGGGCACTCCTCAGTCACCATGCGCCCACCAAAACCAATGGTCACCTGGACCTCAATGGAGAAAAGGAAGGCGGATGAAAAAGAGTGGATGCTGGTGACGCAGGGCACGGTGGCGCCCTCTCCAGGGGCCAGGTCACCGTGGGCAAAGGCGATGAGCCACCAGATCATGGCAAAGAGGAGCCAGCTGCACAGGAAGGACATGGTGAAGATGAGAAGTGTGTGCGGCCACTTGAGGTCCACTAGAGTGGTGAACACGTCCTGCAGGAAGCGACCCTGTTCCCGGATGTTCTTGTGGGCCACGTTGCAGTTGCCCTTCTTGGATACGAAGCGGGCCCTCCGCTCACGGGCACGGTACCGGGGCTCCGTAGGGTCCTCTGCTAGCCGCGTCAGCACGTACTCCTCAGGGATGATTCCCTTGCGTGATAGCATGGCTCCAGCGACCACGAGGGAGAGACTTCCCTCACCGGGGGTGGGGTGGTGGGGTGTCCCCTAACCAGCCTCTGGTCTCACTGTAGGGTTCCCTCCGTGGGTACCCTTCCACTCTGGGACCAGCTTGAGTCTGTGCTGGCCTCACTTTTGTGATGCCTCCCCAGCCAGACTCATCCTCAGCTCCATCTGGCCCCTGCTTCTCTTTCTGTACCAGCCTCACACCTCAGCCCGCTTGCCCATTGCCGAGTGAGCCCCCGACTCTGCCGGTTCCTCACCTAGCCCTGGATCTCAGCTTAACATTCCTCCACTCGCTGACCACCCCTGGACATCCCCCTGTCTAAGACCCCTTCTCCCCAGAGTTTTCCTTCTCAAGCCACGGCTTCCAACTTGGAACTTAACACCTCCGGTTATTATCACCGACCAGACCTCACACAACCCCCATCATGTCTTCCGCCTCACCCATTTCTGCCCCCGGGTCCCCTCCAAGCTATTGTCATGTCCTGAGGACCACTCCCCAGTCTCACCTCTGGGTATGCCCCCTCTTCCCTATCCCACCCCTTGGAGCGCTCCGCCGCTCTTCGGATCACCCCTCCAGCTTTCGTCCTCTGTCTCCTTGGGATCCTGAGCCCTCCCGAGTCACCACCCCACTCGGCTCAGCTCCAGGCCCCAAGCCCCCAGCGTGACCTGACCCGGCTCACTGTCAGGTCGGGCCCTCCCGGCCCCCCGCCGACCGCACGCACTCCGGCGCCTCTCCCCCGCCCCGCGCTCGGTCTCTGCCCCGCCCGCTCGTCGCCGCAGCACCTGCTCCTGTTCCTCAAGCCGCAGCCGTCGCCTCCCCGCCCCCTCCTGCCGTTCCGCTAGAGGCGGGCCGTCCTCCCGCTCTTCTGTCAACCCGCGGAGACCGATCCGTGCTAAGTGGTGGTATATGGAGGGCGAGGGGCGCGGAAGGAGTAGAGCGGGGGCCGGGGGCCGCCAGGGGGAGCCCGACCTATTCCTGAGCTGGAGGGGGCGGGCACAGGCTCAAGTCCCGCCCATCGCCGGTCACCTCCCACTGCTTGCTTTCTCCAGACTCAGTCTGGCCTTGGGGGTTTGCCCAATCCGAGGGACGAAAAGAGGTCCCTCCTGCCCACGGTCTACGGAATTAGAGCTGGATGAGGGTGAAGGAAGTCGTGACTTGTCCTTCCCCTCGGACGACAGCGCTTCTCGCCCTAGTTCCCCTCCCCTCTTTTCCCATCCTCATTTGGGTCAGCATCCGCCTCGGGCTGCAGCGCTGGGCTTTGCGGGTTCCCAGAGAAAGGAGGCACGAAGGGGCTGCATAACCAACGCCCTGACTGGGGGAGAGTAGGTGGCCCAATGACTTCTCAACTGTCCGCTTCTTCTTTTTTGGAGATGCTCTTAATCTTTCCTGAGTCATGGATCCTTTGAGAATCTGATGAAATTCACAATTTCCCTCCCCAGAAAAAAAAAAAAGTACCTTAGAAGGTGTAGGAACATAATTTAACAGCCACTGTGGGGGATGCTGGATACTGCAGCCCAGAAGCCTGGGCGGTTGGTTGCATCTTCTCAATCATGACTGCTCTGTCCCCCGTCCCCACCCCTGCATTTTAAAGAGGGTTTGAGCTACTGGTACTTGCTTTACACCTCCTTACACCCACAGCCTGATTTCTTCTACCTTAGGTAATGGGAGGCACTTGGGTCTGTGGGGGATTCAAGCTCTTGGCCTGAATATGAGTAGTGTTTTCACTGCAGGCCTTAGCCTAGGGTTGCCTTGTGGCTTAGGCCCCAGATGGGAGGTCCCCAGTGCTTAGCTGAAAGGGAGAGCCTGCCAGGTCTCTGTTGTGGCAGTAATGACCCCACTCCCTCTTTGGGGCTCAGGTCCTTATGGAGGAACCTCTGACCTATGTAAGTCCATTTGTTGGAGTGGGGGCTTGAGACAGGGACTGAAAAGTTAAGGACAGTGGGTTCATGGGCCTCAGTGGGGCTGAGTGTGACTTTATGTTGGATTTCCTCTTTTCCATATCCACCTGCAGGCATAACAAACACTACTACTCAGAGTAAATGTGATCTTGGGCTATATTAGCAGAGGGGCAGTGCTTAGGGTGGGGAGGCGCAAACAGGATGAGCGAAGTGGGGAGCTCAAGGAGAAAGGGTTACACAGGAAACCTCTGGGCAACTATAGCTGTTTAGCCACCTGAAAAGGAAACTTGAAGAGTTCCTCATCCAGAGACTTTAGGCATTATAGCAGAAACTCTTGGGGCCCAAGGAGGATGGACTAGTAGTGTTGTGTGGCCCCAAGTGTACACCTGGTATAGACACTGAGTGGAACAGAGGCAGGCTTTGATTTCACACGTGGAAGAGTCAGTTCTCATAACCAGAGATGACTTACTTCTGCCAGGGTATCCAAGTCAAGGTTGGCAGACCATTAGGGATGCTCTGGAGGGGGTTGGGTCAGGATAGCCGTGGGCATCCCTGTTTATAGGCTTATCACAGACTTCTTGTCCTGGCATTCAAGGCTTTCTGATCTTATGGCCCCCCCCTTTCACCACCACCACTTCTTGGGCTCCTTTCTCTAACTCTGCCTATCTAATTCCTACCCCTCCCATGCCCAACTCAAACCCTGCTTCTCCCAGGAAGCCTTATAGGACTCTCCCTTTCTGATCTCCTGTGGCTCCTAGAACATCCAGAAGGGTTTATACTGGTCCCCTTTCCAATGACCGATGGGTTTTATTCTGTTGTATGCCTCTGACCCCCTTGCAAACAAAAGAAATGCAGGCCCGAGACTCCTGGGTCTGCATCCCAGGGTCTGGTACAGCACCTGCCATTTCTTGGTTGAAGGCATGTGTGTGCTCTCCTGTTTCATGGCACAGAGGGAGTCTGAGAACAGCTATTGTTTTGGTCTCTGGTATCTAGCCTCCAAAATCTCCTAGCCTCCACCTGGCTGACTTGTGGTATGCACTATGTTTTCCCTCTGAAAAGCCACGATCTCCTCCTTCTGAATATCCCTACAGGGGGAATGGAGATTGAGACATGTGATGAGACCTAGCCAGACAGTTTTTTCCAGTCCTCTGATCACAGTGACTGGGGGTGAGGATGTGGCCCAAATTGGTCAGTTGAAATTTTCCCCCAAGATTTTTGCTGGAACTATTTAGGAAAGAACATCTCTTTTCCAGAGGAGTAGGATGTAAGCTGGAGCTGTTAGTAGCCATCTGTCATTGGGGAGGGAGAGGAAGATGGAACCCGGAAAGAGACATAGCCCTGATGTCAAACACCTGGATTCAGCTGTGCTTGAAGTAGTACATCTCCCGCCCTCCTCAGTCACATAAGACAATACAGTCCAGTTTTTGTTTAAGTCATGTGGAGTTGAGTTCCTGTCATTTGCAAGGGAAATAGTGATAATCCAAGGTACTTTGGTTTCCATGATTTTAGTTCAGTATTTAAAGTAAGGAAGGAGACCAAGCTATAAGGAGATTTGCTACTTTATCTGATGAGATAATCACAAAAATGCTGTAACTCTTGTTATGTACCACCCCCCAAAATCATATGTTGAGGCCCTAAAATTCATATGTTGAAGCCCCTCAATGAGAGTTTATTTGGAGATAGGTCCTTCCTGTGAAGAAATAATTAGAGCTTAAGCAAGGTCATAGGAACGGGGCCCTAATCCAGTATGTCTGGGATCCTAATAAGAAAAGACAGAGTGAAATAAGTAAATCAGAAAAAACCAGGAACTGCATTATTCCATACGTAGATGGGACATAAAAGCAAGACTAAGAGACATTGATAAGAGTGTGGTGGTTACGGGGGGTGGGGGGAGAGGGTGAGGGAAAGGGGGGAAGGGGAGAGGCACAAAGAAAACTAGATAGAAGGTGACGGAGGACAATCTGACTTTGGGTGATGGGTATGCAACATAATTGAATGACAAGATAACCTGGACAGTTTTTCTTTGAATATATGTATCCTGATTTATTGATGTTACCCCATTAAAAAAATAAAATTATAAAAAAAAAAGAAAAGACAGAGACACCACAGATGTGCATACAGAGGAAAGGCCATGAGGACATAGCTAGACAGTAGCTGCCTGCAACCCTGGAGAGAGGCCTCAGGAGAAACCACATCTGCAGCATCTTGATCTTGGCCTTCCAGCCTCCAGAACTGTGAGAAATAACTTCCTGTTGTTTAAGCCATGCAGTCTTTGGTGTTTTGTTATGGCAGTCCTAGGACACTAATACAACCCCCATTTCACAGGTAAGAAAACCTGCTTTTGCTCATGCTCACACAATCTCTTCAGATCTGCCCGATGCCAAGGTCAGGCTGGCCCCACTGAGACCCCCTGTCCATCCCAACCCCTGCCCACCAGAACCAAGGCCTCTGGTAGGAAATAGCCAATTTCTTTATTTACAAGTGATTTACAGTTAGAAAACCCAGGCAGGAGGTGGGGCCAGGAGGAGCATGGGATGGCACTTGAGCTCCAGCAGGTCACTTGTCTGCACGGACGAAGGAGGCAAAGACGCTGTCCTTCCGGCTGAGCAGCTTCTCTGGTGTGTCAAACTCAAGGATGGCACCACGCTTCAGGACAATCACCAGGTCTGCACTCAGGATGGTGTGTACACGGTGCTGAACGGAGCAGGAGGGGGCTGGTCAGGATGGCGGGGGAAAGGGTTGGCAGCTGAGGGCATCCTTCCTGCAGCTTGGAGGAGGAGGCATATGACCAGAATGTCCTATCTCTATGGTGACGGGCCTTTCGTGGGGTGGCTATAATTCCAAGCCTTCTACCCACTAATGACACCCTCTCCACTCATCAAGTCTCAGCTCTGCCCAAACCTTCAGGCTTCAAGTCTCAGAGGCCCCCACCCACCCCTCATTTCCTATGGAGATGTAACCCCGGCCTAGCTCACAGGGCCTTGGGACAGGGAAGGTATGGGAACTCAGAGAATGAGAGGGTGGTCTGATGGACAGGCAAGTGCAAATTTTCCCCACTCCATACCCTGCAATCCAAGGTCCCTGCAAGCCCTCCAGACTCCTTGTCCTTCCCTGCTCCAAGGTCTCCTCTCGATTACCAGGCCCCAGGGAGCCCAAGGGATGCTTTATGGGCCCAGCCCACTTCCGCTGCGCCACTCTGCTGCCTCAAGGGATGCTTTATGAGTGTTCCCCCTGAACCCCAGCAACGGCCCCTTACCGCAATGGTGACCACGGTACGGTCTGCGAAGGCTGTCATCACCACCTTCTGGAGGATGTTTTCCTGCCAGGTTGGAGCAGCAGCTATTGGCTCACATGCCTAGTGGATGTGGTCTGGCCCAGCTTTGGGGATCTGGAGCTCAGGGTTGTGGTCCAACTCCCATTTGACCCTAATCCCAACCCCACCTCCTCCTTCTGTCTGGCCTTAGTCCACATAGGACTGACCAGGTTCTTAGCATTCAAGTAGCTCAGCTCCTGTGCCTGTGTGTGTGTGTGTGTGCTGTGAGCATGCCTTGGGGGTGCGGCGTGGTGGGTGACAGGTGTGAAGTCCGTGGATCCGTGTGCCCGGGGACTAGCTAGAGTCAGGGTCCTCAGCTCTTTGCCTTTTCTGCCACAAATGGCCTTGATGTTCAAGACAACTTGAACTTCAGGACCACTTTGTGTGAATTTCCCCCTAACACCCACACCCTCTCCATGACCCCCATGCCGTGGCTGTGCCCAGCACCGACCGTGGCCATGTCGATGGAAGCTGTGGCCTCGTCCATGATGAAGATGCTGGTCTTCCTCACGAAGGCCCGCGCCAGGCAGAACAGCTGCCTCTGGCCCTGGCTGAAATTCTCCCCGCCTTCTGTGATGATGGCATCTGAAAGCAGCCCCAGGGAGAGGAGCAGGGCTCAGTGACTCCTGTGTTGTGAGTAGAGTAGACAGTGTGGCTTGGGGCGTGTGGGGAAATGTCTGTATGGGAGCAAATGTGTGGGTGTGTGTCATGAGTACAGGTGTGTAGGGTTGTCGTGCCTTACACAACAACACGGATGCCACCTGCATGGCTTATGATGGGAAGAGCACCCCCTGGAGTTGTGTGCTGCTGGGGCCCTGGGCAGCTCTGGGAGGGGTGTGTGCACTTAGTATGTATGTCCTTCCCATGTGGGGGCCTTGGTGGTACGATTCCCGAAGCAAGGCTTGGCCAGCCTCTGCTGTCAAAGGGGCTGCAGCAAACACACTAAGTGGGGTGGGGGCAGAGTCTTCCCAGCAACCTCGATGAGTGCGTTGGGCTTGTGATTTCCTGTCTGTTCTCTTTTCTCCTCTGGCAGAACTGGGCAGGCAGGTAAGCAGGGAAGGACAGGTATATACTGAACATACTGCCATGGTATTGGGGACTTGCAAGCTCCGTCTCACAGTCACCCTACTGTCCCCTCTGGGCCAGACCTTGAGCTGATCAGTTGTGTGACCTGGGGCAAGTCGCCTGACCTCTCTGAGCTCCTGTATGGTGAGAGGTAGGACGAAATGGTCTGTGGGGTCTTGCCAGACCTCCAAACTCTGGACAAACCTAAGAGGTGAGTTTTCCCTCCCCAGCCCGTGCAAATGCCCTTTAGGCCCATCCAGCTGCTCAGCCAGCAGTAGTTACCGAGGCCTCCAGGAAGCGCCTTCACCACCAGCTTCAACTGGGCTATCTCCAGGGCCTCCCACAGAGTGCTGTCAGAGCACTTCTTCTCGGGGTCCAGGTTAAATCTGCAGGGTGGCACACAAAGCCCCCTTAGGGAGGGAATCAGGGTCCTGGCTCCATCCCCAGAGGACTCACAGAGGGTGAGGCTAGTGAAGGGAGCAGTGAGTGAAAACTGATTGACTTGGAGGTCTGGCTGGGAGGTGGGCACTAAGGGTTGGCATACCCTGACTAGCGCCTGCTTAGGCCTAATGGGAAAGAGAAGGGCATGAGAGTAAAATGCCTCTGACCCAGCACCGGCCAGCCCCCTTGTTCCCAGAGCCTGAGTAGGGCTGCTTGCCCAGGGAGCTGGGTGCCCAGCTAAGTACTCCTGGCCTTGTCCGCCTCTTCCTCTTTGTGCTCCAGAGTCGATGGGTGGAGCCTGGGCGGGGTGAGGGGGCTCACCGGATGGTGCCACTGAAGAGAACAGGGTCCTGCAGGATGATGGAGAGGCGCGAGCGCAGGGTGTGCAGCGGCAGTTTGGCGATGTCAATGCCATCGATGATGATGCGCCCTGTGTGGAGACTGTGTCACAGGTGGGGCACCATGGAAGGGAATGGAGGTGCTGGGCACAGGTTCAGCTTGGGACATGTGTCCCAGTGAGGATGCAGTGATTGCTGGGTCTGCTGTGACATCTGACCATCCACCAGGACTGAGGTTCCATCTGGCGGCTGTGGGTACTCGTGGGGTACCCACCATACCACTCACCTTCAAACATGTCTACCATGCGGAAGAAGGCGAGAGAGAAGGAGGACTTCCCACTGCCTGTGCGACCACAAATTCCAATCTGGAAAGAGAGGAGCAGGTACGCTGTGGGGGTTTTGGGGGTACTGGGAGCTTCTGGTGCTAGCTAGGGGGGTACACAGGTCTAGGAGGTCACAGCATATCTTCTTGTCCTGGCCTTCTGATTGGCCAGAGCTGGGCCCTTGGTTTTGGACTTGTTTCCTAACGTGTGGGTCCAGAAGGGGCTCCTATTGGGACCTGTAAGCAAATGCAGGGTGTAGATGTCCCTTTGCCTGGGCCTGAGGGTGGGCCTGGCTGTGCCTGGCACTTAGTTGCAGGGGAGTTGGGGGCACTAGTCTGTCTCTATATGCATGGGCGTGGCGGGAGGGCATAGGGTGGCTGAGTGAGGTCTGCAGGGATGTGCCCGTGTGTCCCACCTTAAACTGGAGCCATCTCTGGCTGCATCGCTTCCTGGACTTGGAAACCAACAGAAATGGCAATAAAGAATGAATATAGAAAGAGATAGTGACAGAGAAAAGGAAGGGGAGGGGCAGTAGCAGAAAGAGCAGAGTGGGAGTGAGAAAGAGGGAGTCAGTGAGAGAGGGGGGTCAGAGTGCCAGACAGGGGCTCCCTCCCCAGGACGAGGGCCTCCCACACCACCCCTAAGGCCCTGCTCCAGAGCTCACAGGGAAGTCCCTGAGAAAGTCTTGACCATTTGCCCTCAGCTTAGGGGTGCTGAAAAGCTCTTTTAACCAGGGAAGTCTGGGGTGTCCTCCTTGGTGGGTGGCTGAGGGCAGCAGGAGGAGAAGGGAAGAGGGCGTGAGGGCAGAGGTGGGCTGAGCCATGGCGGGTGAGGGGCCCAGGGCCAGGAGACTGGGTGCTCAGAAAGGCTGTGGGACCTGGAGAGCCCGGGAGGGCCCCGAGGTGATGCTGTGAAGCCGCCAGCCCTGTGCCCTCCCGCCCAACCTTCTGTCCTGGGGAGATGAGGGCGTTGACATGCTTCAGCACGGGCTTCAGGGAGCTGTCGTAGCGCACGCTCAGGTTCTGGATCTGGATCTTCCCTTGGTCCGGCCAGTTCTTCGGGATCAGCGATGGGGCTGGGGGCCAGGCTGGGGGTCAGCCACCAGGTGTGGGCCACAGCTGGTGCAGGAGTTCCACCTTACTCCCAGGCTCCCTCATGGCCCCCATCAACCCAAACACGGCACCCTCACCCAGCAGCCCCTCGTAGTTCTCCGCCTCGGTTGTCAGAAGCCCATGGATGCGTTTCACGGCGCCCAGCTGGATCTCCATGTCCGCCAGGTTCCTCACCATCCAGTTGAGGTAGTTGGAGACCTGTGGAGAGTGAGCCGGCCACAGTCAGTGACCATGTGGACCTATCTATCCCTGGCTCCCGGACGCTCTCCTTATCGCTGAGGAAGGGCTGGGTCCCCAATATCTTTTGCTGCCCGCTGGCTGGCTGTTCAGGGTGGCCTTTCCTAGAGGCACAGGGAGGGTTACCATAAATGTGGTTTCCTACCCACTGCCCGTGTGGGCCCTGGGTGAAGAGGCTGGGCCCTGTAGTTGGCTTTTCTGCCTGCATGCTCCCTCTGGCATCAGACTCAAGCAGCTGGGGTAAGGCTTGGGGGTGTCTCATTTGGTAAAAGTGCCTGGGATTTTCTGAGGGGGTTTCTGACCCCACCCCTCGACCTAGCCTGCTGCCACTCACCATGAGGGCGTAGGTGAGGCCCAGGCCCACCAGGCCAGCAGAGAGCTCCCTGTGCAGGGAGTTGGAGATGGAGGTCACAGCTGCGATGAGGACCACACATGCACCAATGTATTCCTGTGGAGGGACGGGGGCTGGCTGGGCCCTCGGAGGTTAAAACCACAGTGTCCTCCCCGCCTGCCCTTTAGGGCAGAGAGTAGCTCAGCTGAGGCTCAGCCCCAGCCCCCAAACTCAAGTAAACATCAACAGATGCACAGAAGGCCTGGCCTGTGAAGGCTGGAGCTCCAGGGGACAAGGTGTACACACTGTTTGTGCTCCCCCTGCTCCTGTCACCTGCACACTTGCCTTACCAGCTGACCTACACGTGTACCCAACGTGTCATATGATCCACTTCAGACATACTTGTCACAGTTAAACACACACCCGTTTTCACATACCTCAGACACACAGTCCCCAGGCAATAATATGGAGAAAAGAGGGCTCAGGTCAGACACCGGGACCAGCAGGGCTGGGCAGAGGCCTCGGTGCCCACCCTGCATGCACACGTGGGCTGGTGGTGTTTCACACCTCTTCCCACCCTCTGGTCCATGTTGGTTTGGCCCTTGCTCTGCAGAGCTCCACACCCCTATGGGAACTGTGTCCTGGGGGCTGGGCTGGGGGTGGGTGGCACTTGCCATGCGGACTTCTAGCCATCTGTTGGCCGCCGTGAGGAAAAGAGAGGCAATGTTGTTAGAGTCTGTGTACTCGAGTAGTTTCTGCTGGAACCGGGCTTCGTACCTGGAGGGAGGAGGAAAGTCTGAGGGAATCATCTTGGTCCACATAGCCTCTGGGAACCTTCCCCGACCCTCTGGGGCAGCTGAGATCTTTCTGTACAAGGAACTCTGGAGGCTTCTTTCCTGCCCTGTGCCTTCATCGCGGTCTCTCCTGAGGTTACTGCATATAGGTCGGCCTCTCCCTGACTGGCCTGGGCTCCTGGCATTGCCCTCCTTGGCCACCCCCTCAGACCTGGCTGCTTGGGCCAGGCCCAGAGGAAGGGCAGGGGCACTTGTTTGATGATGAGTTATGGAATGAAAGAAAGCCACCTCAGCACTGGTCTCAGGGGCACAACTGACGGGACTCAGAGGGACTCAAGACAAGGCTTGGTGGGCACTTGCTTCTCACTCCTGGAAGGTGTGGGTTCTGCTTTGATTATTTCTGGGTAGAGGGCCTGTGACTACGCTCTATGTGTGAGGAGAGTAAAGTGAGTCTCTGAGGTGTGAGATAGCGTGTGTGCACAGCCACAGGGTGGATGTGTGTGGGGGGTGAGGTGTCCGAGGTGAGTGTGAAACCACACATCTGAAGGGCTTAAGTATGTGTTGAAGACGTTGAGTGCATACGTGCATGTATGTGACTGATCTGAGGGCGAATGTGATGAGGATATGTGTGAGCTTTTGTGATACGTGTGTGATGGCGGAAAAGAGCCCCATCTTTGGGGACATGTGAGCCCAGGTTGGCATCCAGTCTATTACTGGCTCTGTGACAAGACTGAGACTAAGTTTCCTCATTGGATAGTAGTAAATTCCCATAGGGACAGCAAGAGCTTCTGAGCCCAACACGGAGCCCAGTGCTAGGTACTCTTGAAAGATTTTTTGGGAAAAGCAGGAACTAGAAAAACCAGAAGTTCAGACAGGCCTGGGTCCAAGCCCAGCCCCAGCTCTCACTGGCTGCGTAGCCTTGCATTGGTTCCTCAGCCTCTTTGAATCTTTTATTTATTTATTTAATTTTAAATTTATTAATTTTAGAGAGACAGAGGAAGGAAGAGAGAGAGAGAGAGAGAGAGAGAGAGAGAGAGAGAAACATCAATCTGTTCCTGTATGTGCTCTGCCCAGGGAATGAACCCACAATCTTTGTGTATCAGGATGATGCTCTAACCAATGGAGCTATCTGGCCAGGGCTCATCTCTTCATTTTAGCATGGGCTACAGTAACTGTGATGAAGATTAAACTCCTGTGAGGATGAAACACAACAGTACACGTGCAATGCTTAACTCAGTCAGGGCCTGGTACTTGGCAAGTGTGCAATCAGTAAAAGCTACTCATCTCTCAACAGGGCAGGCTGCTGGGCAAAAGCCAATGAATTAAACACATCAAGGGATGATTATAAAGTTCTCCATGCATTTAAAAACCATCCACAGCATTAGTGTAGTGTGTGGGAGGCCTCACTAAGCAACCGTTCCTCTGGCTGACCACAGGCTTGGTCTGGGGCTGGTGACAGAATGCTGGGAGTCACACGGATCCTCCCGACAGGGTCCAGCCCATGCTAGGAGAGTCACAATCTCTCTGCCCCAAGCCCAGCCTGGAGGCCTCCAGGCCACCAGTTATAAGAGGAACATCAAACAGAGTAGAGGCTAGGTCCAGGGGTGTCAAGGGGCCTGGACATTGAAGCAACTTGGGAAGTTCAGGCTTGAGAAGGGGGCTGGGAGGAGACCCTAGAGTCACATGCTTGGCTCCAGGGAGCTTCTGTGTGAAAGACAGCACAGGCTGGCCGGGGGAGGGGCTGCCCAGTGAGCAGAGCCAAGGCCAGGGTAGAGCTCTGCTTTCCTTTGCTTTACTCAGACAAGACCCCTAAGAGGATTGCACCAGGGGCCTGGATATCTCTACCGGAGCTGCAGCTGGACTTTGGGGATTGTGGGGGAAAAGATGTAATCCTCCCTGGACCCTTTCAGCTGGTCCTTGGACACAGGGCTTGGTGTTGCTTGGTTCCTGTCACACCCTGCACAGCTGTGCCATCCTAAAAATAACCTGGAATCACTCTCTGGTTAAGGCTTAGATACCAGAGCTCAACTATCTGGGTCAGGGGTTTCTGACCTGTCTGGCTGGAGGAGAGACGCCCTGATACATCAGACGAAGACGAGGGAGGGGAGCACCAGCCCCCTCCACTCCCCAGGCAGCCTCAGATGCTCCAGTCCAGCCAACATCATAACTCAGGGTAGAAAAGGGATGGCAGGGGCAAGGAAATATTTGGGGTATTCCTCCATTCTGTTTAACTCTTATCTACCCTTTGAGTCCTAGCTCCATTGCTACCTCCTCTATGAAGCCTTCCATGACAGCCCTTCCCTTGTATGCTCCCACAGCTCGTGTCTCCCTTCCTTTCAGAGTACTTATCACATGGTTTGTCCTAGTCTGCTCAAAGCCTGGACTGAAAATGCCTCCAGGGCAGGTGCTCATCTGACTCATCTCTTTTTAGTGCCTGGCATGGAGCTTAGCACATGGTAAATGCTCAGTCAAGTTGAATGAATGAGCAGGTTCAGTCTGGGCTTTATGGGGCCTTACACAGAGCAGCTCTATTAGCTCTCTGAGCCCCAATTTCCTTATCTGAGAAATGGGAATAATCATTGTCACCACCTCAGATTTTAGGGCAGAAAGAATGGAAATGGCATGGAAAGAACTGAGCATAGTGTTTGGCTTACAGGATGTTCTTAATCAAACATGGCCTCATGCTTGCCCAGATGATCTAAGGGCCTTTTTAGCGTTGATATGTGAGTGCTTGTCCCAGCCTTGTTTCTTTTGAAATTCTGCTTTAGTCCACAAAGGGCCTGGGCTTGGCTGCAGGGCTGAGACTTTCCTCTCTGGAGCACACAGTGGAGCCCACCTGGCCTGACCCCTCTGGTAGACATCATCTTGGCCTTGGGGTTTGAGGAGGGGCTGAGAGATGTATGTCCTGGGCCTTCCTAAGTGGAGCCCTGAGAATCGAATCTCATGACCTGTGACCCTGGCCCCAACCGCAGCCCACGCCCACCCCAGGGTGAATCTGGTACCTGAAGGCTCGGATGGTGATGAGGCCTTCCACAGTTTCAGCAAAGTGTGACAGCAGCGGGAGCTGGGTGCTGTCATCCAGCTGCTGCAGGTCCCTGGGCCAGGGGAGCAGAGGGGACTGGTTAGGGGGGCAGGCTCAGGGCTCAGCCTGGGTCTGAATCCTAGCTCCATCTCTTTGACCATGTGTGCAAATGGCTGTACCTCTCTAGGCCTCACTCTCTCACCCTGTAAAGAGGGAAGTCAGTGGTACTATCCCCATCAAGCAGTTGTGAGGACAGGACAGCTCGTCTAGTAAAGTGCTTAACCAGCACACTGGCACAGTGACTGCTGTCCTGGGCATCACCTACCTCTCGCCTATATTTCTGTCCCTGCACTTCTGCCGCACAGCCTCGCTCTGCAGTAAGGCTGGGCCGGCCATGATGGTTAGTTCCCTTCACAGGCGAACAACCTGAGCCTTGAGTCAGGTAGTCAAAGGAACAGAAAGGCTAACTCAAAGCTTCCAGTCATCTCTCCAATAACCACAATAGCTTTCAGCACATTGTGGGTCAGAATCTAAAGGGCCCCTTGCAAAAAGCCAGAAGTTTCCATGGAAACAGAATTGCTGCTGCTCTCCACAGCTGCACAAGTGCACTGGTGCCCAGGAGGCCAGGCTGGGGTGCAGGAGGCGGCGTTCCTGGACGAGCCGTCTCCACAGCGGGTGCCAGGGCGACAGGCAGTTTCCCTGGCAGGAGAAGCGAACTTTGTAGAACAGTTTTCACAGTGTTTAAAATGCACTGTAATTTTGTGAATGTCAATGTACTATGTTCCTTGTAGGTACCAGGGGATTCTGGATCATTTAGGCAAAAGGCCATTTATATAGATCTTGGTCCTTGTGGTCAAAGTAATTAATTGTACAAGGCCAAGATGTATCTAAATTTAATTGTTATTATTGCTAATTGGCATTTTGACTCTAGTTTTTAACCAACTTTGTGCACTTGGAAAAGGTACTTAGCCTTTCTGACCACAACTTGTAGTAAGAAACACATTTTATATTACAAATAAGTACACACACACACACACACACACACACACCTATACCACCTAAACAAAGCTTCCATGAAGCAAAGCTTACTGTTACTATGTGAATATAGTCTGATATTTTCTGTTCTATTTCATTTAAAAATAAGCTAGTTGTGATCTATGATACTAATTTCGTAACCCACAGCTCAGTTGTAATAGGCAGTTTGAGAAATGGTGGCCTCTTAGAGGTTCTTCAAAATTCTTCGAATCTATGAATTTAACAGAATCACTCCCAGAAACATTTCCTGAAGAATGTTCTTAGAAAATTTTGAGCAGGAAAGAGGCATGTGTGGCTCCCAGCTTGTGAGGGTGAATGTGACAATGAGAATGGTGAGAGACTCCCTCGGGAAAGGCTTCCAGCTGAACCCCTGATCCACGTGGCTGGGAGGTGTGGCTGCCCTCTGACTTCCGGCATCAGCAGTCAGCCTGGTCACTGGACTCATACAACCCTCCTGAGAAGCATTTTGGCATGCATACACCATACACCCTGACCTAGTAGTTGCATTCCTGACCATGGCTCCCAAGGAAATAGTCCAGACATTAAGTGCAGCATGTGTGCTGACACGTGGTTACATTAGTGCAGTGGAATATGAATATTTCATTTCCTTCATGTCTGTTTTCCTCTTCATGGGGAACAAGACTCTACTACTTTTAGGATAAGGACTCTAACAAGAGTACCAAACTGCCCATTGCAAAGCACCTCCCACCCCCAACCCCACGCCCAACCTCAGGGGCTAGCAAATGATACCATCACCTGGATGCCACCCGGAAGTACTTCTGGATAAAGTAGCACACAATGGCCAGGGGCAAAAGGGCCACGAGGAACACGGGTGTGACATAGGAGATGACGGCCAGGGCGGAGACACAGAGCAAGGTGGAGCGGCTCAGGCACTCCAGTGTGGACGGGATGTGCTGAGGAAGGGGAGGGGGCAGAGGAAGGTGAGTTTCAATATTTGATGATTGTCAGTGTTTCCTGCACCAGGCTTTGCTCTCTCACATTATTACAGGCACACGTCTAATCACAGTCACCAGCTACACTGTAGGCTCCCTGAGGGCAGGAGTCCGGACTTGGTTTTCTCACTGTCTAGTACTATGGTAGATGAAAAACATAGGCTAAATCAAAATAAATATTCTCCACAAAATCAGTTGCCTCGGTTCACAATATCTTGGTACCTTACCGGAGTGAGAGCCAAGGGCTGTGGCTCCCCTCAGCTTTATCATAAGGGCCTCACAGGGGGCATTATAATCAGATTGGGGCCCACTGGGTGCCTCCTCCAGGGCCCAGGTCACCAGATCTGGGGAGGCCAGCAACAGACAGGGGCCTGGCCTCTCTCTGAACTGGAGAAATGGTCTGCCGTCCTGTGTACCTGGTCGATGGTGTTACAATCAGATGAAAATCTATTCAGGATGCTTCCAAGGGGCGTGGTCTCAAAAAACCTAAAAAGCAACAGAAGAAGTTCTTCATTTGTTTATTTCCTCCCCGTTTCTGGAGTCATTTCTAGGTCTAACATCCCAGGCGTGGTGGCCTTTGTAGGTCCGTAGACATCTGGTTTGAGTCCCTGAGAATTTCCACAGCAGCCCAGAGAGGTGCTGGCCTCTCACTAGTCTCTCTTACTACCAAGCCCATGTGTGACCACTGCCACCTTTCTCAGCTGCTTGCTAAGCCTGACTCACTCAGCAGCTGTCCTCCTCAGGACATAGCGTCCTCTCCAAGGGACAACCAGTCAGGGGAACAGAGCCCTGGGGACAGCCTGTTGGTTGGCTGACCCTGCAAGGCCACTCTGGCTGTCATCACTCTAGCTGTGACAGAGAGCCAGCCTAACCCCAACGAGAGTATTTCAGAACCACAGATCTGGGACAATTAGAGGGTAAGTAAACTTTGAGACCGTGTCTTTGGGCCACAGAGAGCTGAAAGGTTGACAAGTAAATAATGTAGTCAGACGGTGAGGTCTGGCATTGACAGGGGTGGGGCCGGATAACCTGTTTGCCAGTTGTGTTTTTAAGCTGAATTGGCCAGCCAGTTGGACAATGGCTTCTTTCACACCAAGTGGTCTCTGGGATTTTTATCCATATCATTGTAGAAGATTAGAACAGCTAATGTCCCCAGTGTCAGAACCTACAGGCTGGCTGAGGGAGGAGGGAGAGAGCTGAACTTGTAGGTGGAGACAGACAGATGGTACCTGCCTAGGGAAGGGAAACTAACATTCACATAGAGCCTGCAGATGCTCACTTTGAAAGACTGCTGACAATTAGATGAGTTAACTATGTAAAATGCCTACCACTGTCTGGCTGATTAAACACCAGGTTGCCTCTGCTTTCTGCACCTAAGAGGGCACTTTTACACACACTTGGGGCTCCTTGAATCTCAACAGCTTGTGACAGAGATTGCTTGTCCCCATTTTATACCTGGGATAACTGAAGCCCAGATAACAGTGACGTGCCCATAGCCCCAGCATGGCAGGGACAAAGGGGTACCTCATGGGAGCCAGGATGATCTGGTTCAGCAGGCTGCGGTGCAGCTTCTTGGCCACTTTCAGCCCCGTCCACTCCACTGTGACAGACGTGACCAGGCAGAGCACGATGCCCAGGCTGCAGAGCACCGTGAACACCATGGCGTAGATGGTCTGGTCGAGGGAGCATTCCTGGGCCAGGCAGAGAGTGAGGCGAGCTCCTGGGGGTGTCCATGGCTCAGCCCTCTCCCCCCAGCCCCTGCCCTGGGGCTGCTGGCCCCACCTGGCTGAGGGAGCAGTTCCTGGCCATGGGACTAAGAGTCAGGGCGCTGTCGGTCCACTTGGCCAGCCAGTAGTCAATGGCCACCAAGACCATGTGCTTAAGCAGCTGGGAGAAGACAAGCAGCGACAAGAGCAGGATGCCAGCGGACGACAGATACTTGGCGCAGGCTCGCCATGGTATCTTGGCGCGCTGGTGCAGCACCGACGACAGGTTGTCCTCCTCCTCACTCTCAGCTGCCTCCTCTGCAGGCCGAAGGAACCCACCCTGTGGCTTCCCATTTCATATCCTTCTGAGGTAAACCAGGGGTATGTTATCCCCACTTACAGAGGGGAAGACTGAGGCACACAGAGGGGAAAGGGTATAATCAAAGGCATTCTATCTTACCACCCTCAGAGCCCAAACCTAAGTCTCCCAGTGAATGATTCAACCTCAAGCCATGGTTTCGCTCCCAGGCCCACTGTCTGTACCTTCATCCTCTTCCTCATCCAGTAGGAGGCCATCCCTCGAGGACATGGCCCTGGGAAGGCCCTGGGGTGGCTCTGGGACTTTTCTCTCCATGATGGTCTCCTGAAAGACAAATGAGGCCTGGGTAATGTCCTCAGATACGCAGAGGGGAAAAGGGAGGACAGGGGGCAACCACCCCTGGTAACAAACAGTGTGAATGTCCAGGTTGCCCCTGCATAGGAGAGGGTCAAGAAGGACACATGTTTGTACTACCTTCCCTTTCATCAGCCGACAGCACCCCAATGTCCCTGTGGAAGACCACCTCTCCCCTATTCTTAGTTTCTGTGATTCAAATGGACTGGTCATTCTTCCTGGCTCCAGGGGTGGGCATATGGCACAGGACTGGCCATTACTCACATTCCATATCCCTGGCCACAATGATTTGTTCAGAGGTGGGCACTTGACCAAATTGGACCAATGAGAATCAGCCCTGAGATTTTTGCTAAACAACTCTGAAAGAGGCACTCTCTTTCCGGCAGTTGTTGATCTGAGAGAAAGTAAACCTGAGACGGCCAATGGCCCTCACAGCTACCATGGGAATGAAGCCAGTTTGAGGGGAGCAAAGTCAACGGATGGAGAAAAACAGATCTCTGATGACATTGTTTAACTGCCTGGATCCAGACCTACCTGAAGCTATGACATCCCTGGACTTTCTGTTTCATGAGTCAATAAATCTTTAACTCCTCTCCCCCTTTTTTTCCTTTGTCTAGCGACTTTGAGTGGATTTTATGAAACTTTGCAAACTCAATGGTATCTGATTATCTCAGGATAAGGGGAAGGCATCCCCCTGATTCTGCCTTGGGCAGCAGGAATAGGTCCTAGTTTTCCTCTGATAGGAGCAAGTTCATACTTAGCTCTCACATCTGCCCTTTGGGGGTGTCCTGGGCCAGTGAGGGCAGGATATGCCGTTATGAGGTTAGTTCTACCAGAACCTTCCTCTCAGGGGGTGGCTGTTGGCTCCTAGGATACACCCACCTTTTCCAGCTCTTGATCCTGCCGGTTCATGAGGGTCTTCCAGTGCTCAAAGAGCTGGCACTCAGACCTCTGGAAGTCCTTGAGAGTGCCCTCCCTCTGGATGGTGCCGTCCTTCATAGCGATGATCTGGAAAGGCAGACAAACCCTGCTAAGGGCTGCCTGGGAATGGGAAGTGGAAGTCACACCCCCGCCTGACCAAGGAGTCGGAGGTGGACACACACACATCCTTTCTCCACCACAAGTGGCCTCTGGCTCACCCACTGCAGTGAGCTGGTAGTGATAACCTACCCTCATCAACACACTCCCAGGATTTAGAGTTTGGTACATCTGGGGGTGATTCTCAATGGTTGCCCATGGTTGACAGGAGGATATGCAGAGCAACTTAATGCATCCTGGTCAAACTGTCTGGTTATCTGCAAGGCAGCTGTGGCAGCTGTCTTTACACACTTAATGGGCTGACTGCATACTGTCTTTAGCTCCTCCTGATTCAGGTCTGAGAGTTCCACCAGTTTTGGCAAAGCACCTGTTGGTCTAAGTATGTGTGGCCATGTCTCTTTGAAATCAATAAAACTTATTTTATTTGAAAGACTCAGTGTTTCACACTCTTGTAGACTTGTGATTAATTCAGACACCTTCTCCTGCTTCTCTTGCCCCTCCCACACCCCATGTTTAGGGAGGGGTGCTGGGAGTCTTATCCACTGATAGTTTAGGAAACCAGGCACCTCCATGTTTACTTTCTTTGGATTCAGAATTGTCCTGCACTGTCTTGCCAGGGTCACCATGGAGACTCAGATATGAACCTGCACCTGTTTCAGTTTTTTTTTTTCAATCTATATCACTCCCCACCCACCTTTTTCATAGTGGAGGGAGGGTCTCACTGCATGTAGATGGGAGACTTATTTGGGGGAAATTAGAAGGACACTTAGCACAGGCCTGAGGCTCAGGGAAGACCTAAGTTTTCAGGGGCAAATTTATATAGGGGTCAGGCAAGGCCCAGATTTCAAGCCACATAGTTCTCATCTTAAAAACTAAGTGATTTCTAATGAACTGAGAAGGAACCATGTGTCCATGTTGAGGGGTACGGGGACTTAGTTAATATGGGGTTTCACAACATTGCATTCCACTGATAACACGGAAGTTCCCATTACCACTGCTATTATTTGTTTCCATCTTTCCTATCCTGTCCCAACTTGAATATGGCCCACTGGAAGACAGAAAGCTGGTTTTCCCATCCAATGGTCATTCCCCAAGGACAGGGGGATGAGACATCCAACTGAGCAGGAAACAGAAGGTAGGAACTGAATGTCTGCTTCTTTCTGAGATGTCTCAGTGCCAGCCCTTGTGGTGCCCAGGCCAGGATGGGGACCGTCTGCAGCTGTAGGTGACTCCAAATGCTGGGGCTATGCAGGTCTCTCTGATCTGCCCGGTCAGCACAAAGCCACCTGGTGTTGATCTCTTCTGCTTGGTAGCCCTCAGCCCTTACTCTGAGACATATGCTGAACTCTTCTGACGATGTCAGACCGCCTCTCCCACTTCAGCCCTCTGCAGCGTGGCCTCTTTGGGGCCCTCACCCAGTCTGCGTGCGGCAGGTACTGCAGCTTATGGGTCACTAGGACCACTGTCCTTTTATCGTCTCTGAGGAGCTCGAGGATCCCAGCCTGCATCAGGTGGTCACTCAGATGGACATCCAGAGCTGAGAAGGGGTCATCCTGGATAGAGGGGAGAAGGCAGGGGCAAATGTAAAGGGAGGGGGTGACAGTGAGTACCAAACCCAGCAGAGTAGTATCAGCTCTGGTCTATGAACTGACACTAATTAGTATGGTGACCAATCATCCTCCTTTAGGGAAAACAGTCCTTCTTTTGTAAGTTCTGTCTTCCCTCAAAAAGTGTCCTCCAACATGTCCTCCTTTTTGATATTGGAAGACTATATTAGATCGATGCAGAGTCGATCCATTGTGTGTAATGTGATGTATCTGTATCTAAATGAGTACTTTTTTCTTAAAATTATTATTAAAAATTAACAGGCATGTAAGCCTAATTATAATACAAAATATTACAAATGTTTTTATTATGCATCGATCAGATTCTAGTGTATTATTGTTGCAACGAATAAAATGTTTCTTTTCTTTATGATATTGTTTTCTTCAATTTATTTTTGTCTTTCTTTTCATTGTAAAAAAATTGGCCACCTTATTAGCTGTGTGGCCTTGGACCTAAGCTCTCTGGGCCTCAGCTGCCTCATCTTAAAATGGGGCTGTTATCAGCTATCATTCTCAAACAGATCCAATCACAATCATTTCCCGACTCCGGATCCTCCAGTGGCTCCCCATAGTCTACAAGGCTTGAATTCGTTAGCATGGGAATCCAGGCCCTTTACAAATGGCTCAGTCTTCCTTTCCAGTCTCCCTGCTCATCTGTATTTCCCAAGGTTAGGTTTCCAGGGAACCTGCCATTCTAGACCTTCATCTAAACTGTTGCCTCTGCCTGGAGTGCAGTGTGTCTTCTGTCTGCCTGCTGAACTCCTACTCATCCCTAGTGTTCCACCCAAGCACTGTCTCTTCCTGTGTCCTTTCCTGACCCTCATACCTAGCCTCCCCCCCTCTCTCTTTCAGCAGTAACTTTCACAGAGTCAGATCTGATAGTTATTTACACGAGGCTTCTAAGAACTGAGAACCCCTTTCCCCCCAAAATGAACCGAGAACCCCTTGTGCCTGTGCCTGGTACAGGGTAGGAGCTTAATGAAAGTTTGCTGAGGTAAACTAAAATATTCACTTTACCTCTCTTTAAACAAGGTTGTTTAAAGTTCACATGGGATCATGAATGAGCTAGTACTTTGTAAAGTGCTGTGCATGAGTCAGATAGTTACAGACTATGAATCTTACATAATGAAGTATATTTAGTAGGGAGTATTTATGTGTGTTGTGGGGAAGAGAGGATCAAGCTGGGATCAGAGACCTGAGCTTCCTTCTTCCAATTCTCTCTCTAAATGGCCTCTCTCTTTCATTCTATTTGAGTGACACTTCAAGGCCCTCTTCCAGGAAGCCCTCCTTGATTACTCTAGTGCTCACAGTTGTCTTCTTAGACAAGGCTCCTCATGGTCTGTGCCACTCAATTTGACTTTCAGCTGGGTGTGGCTCTTGAGTTTAGGTGAGCTTTGTCTCCTTAATGACTCTAAACCTTTGAGGCTGAGGCTGGGTCTTAGAAGGGTCTTAGAATTCTTCATTATCAACCAAGACCTGACACAGAACTTGGCATGAAGTAGGACAGGGATAGCTAATAAGTTTTATCTCATGTTTGATTGCTAGTGATTACCTGCTGTGCTGTGTCAAGAATAATTCTGAGGCCAAATTAAGTTTCCATGAGAAAAAATTCTGTGATCAATTAGCAATGCCTGCTGTGGGCATGAGCTGGGAAGGGGCAGCACACATTCCATGCACTGGCTATTCTTATAGTCAGACTAAACACGTAAAATAGGTTGGGGATGTACTACAGAGAGGTGGCCTATAACTACTACTTGCCTTCCCTCAGGGCTACTGCAGAGCTCAGTGTGAAGTCCACAGTGGGTTAATTGCCCTATCCTTGACTCAGTTTCCCCATCAATAAGACGTACAAGTAGTATCTCTGGCAAGAGAAGTTTTCTCCTGAAGAGGGAGGTAGCTGGGAGATGGTGTGTGTGTGTGTGTAGGCAATGAGTCATGGAGACAAGCCAGATAAAGGGACCCCTAGGGAGGTGCTGGCTGGGGCACTCACCAAGAAGACGACATTGGTGTGCTGGTAGAGGGCTCGGGCCACGCTGATTCGCTGACGCTGACCACCAGACAGATTGATTCCCTGTCACCAAACGGGAGGAAAGGTCATGCCCTCATAGCCCTGCAGGAGAGACTGCCCTTGCACCCACTCGACTGTGAGCTCTTCGGGATAGAGGGCTGGCTGTGTCTGTCTCTTTGTCCTCCTTCCCCCTCACCCCCACTTTGCAGAAAGAAGGAACTTGTACATGTTTACTGAACTCACTGGGAAGTAGGAAATATAATCTCCAAGTCTCTGAAGAGTCATCATATAGGTGCTAGGGACCATCTGACCAGTGAAAACCAAGAAGAGGATGTAGGGGTTTCATCATACACAAGGAGGACAGCCATGGGAGAATCCTATTGTTTAAGCTTGTGGAGGAGGGGCCCCGCCTCGAGAGCAAACAGGAAGAGCATCACCCTAAGCTTAGCACAGTGCTGTGGGAGCTCCCAGTATGTATTTGAGGCATGTATGAAGGAGATATCAGTGATGTCCAGCCTGGGAAGGTGCTAAACTCACCTCTGCACCAAGCAGGGCTGAAAACTTGTCAAGAACAGCCTCTAGCCTAGGGCATGAGGAGATCATTTTGACCCACTGCAGGAAGCTCTGTAGGCTTCACCCTTTCATTTCCCAGGCACCTGCTCTCCCTGAGAAGTATCTTGGGGCCTGGTGGTGATGATGGGTGGGAAGCAGGGGAGGTTGAGGTCCCCAGTTTTGAAAAAAAACCCTTGGAAGCTCTACTAACCCGTTCCCCAATCTGGGTCTGGTCTCCATGGGGCAGGATGTCGATGTCTGGCTGCAGGGAGCAGGCTTCGATGACCACCTTGTACCTGGAGTGGGGTGGGGACACAGCTGATCAGCCAGGCCAGAGCAGAGCATGAGCACCTGCAGAGGGTCATTAGCTTCCGGGCAGCTGTACCCAGAGCGAGCAATGGCTTTAATGGGTCTCGTGCTTGGGTGCAAACAAACACCAGGTAAGCTTAAAAAAAGCTGAGAGCAGCACCTTACATGGTCTTGCAGCAAGTTAAATATTTGAAGGATGGAATTAGATGGCAGAAAATATGCCACATAGTGACAAGAGAGGGCCCACGGCCCCTGTGCAGTAGGAAAAGTGACAGTCAGAGCTGATGCTTGGGGCATTGCCAGGGAAAATCACTGCTAGTTGGTTTAGGCAGTAATGATAATGGCTGATCAAATATTTGCCCAGCCTGCTCCTCTCATACTTCCCTGGCCAGGTCTTCGCCTGGCAGGTGCCCACCAGGATGCACAGAGGAGGCATCGGAGTGTCTTGGTAACATGTACTTGGGTATCAGACAACCTTGGATTTGAGATCCATTTCTGTCACTCAGTGGCTGGGTAGCCTTGGACAAGTTACTTAATCTTTCTGAGCCTTGGTTTCCTCATCTGTAAAATGAGAATGATAATAGTACCTGCCTACTGGGACTGTCATAAGCATTAGGAAATCATGCGTACAAAGAACTTGGCACTGCGTCTGGCACCTAGTAAGAGCTCAGTCAGTGTTAGTGGTTATGATTCACTGGAGGGTAAATCATGCACAGGCCTGGGGAGCTGGGTCATTCTTCCCCCAGCCACAAGAGAGGGCAGCAGCAGGGCTCCCTCACCTCCCTCGCCTCCTGCCCTCTCACACAGGAGTTGGGCTGCTCGGAGGCTCAGGCACATCTGGATGGTTTCCAAATGGACCACACGGAACAGGCTGGAATCCAGATAAGCGAGCTGGAGAGAGTATGGCTGGATGTGGGCAACTGATGAGGGGACTGGGGACTGGGGCAGGTAGCTAATGCTGCTCATGGTCAATTTCTCCCCTCCCCCGGCCTGCCTCCTTCTGAGAGGCTTTTACCGTTGTTTGTTGAAGGGACTCTCAAAGGTGATGTTCTCCTCCACAGTGGCGTTTAGCAGCCATGGTTTCTGAGAGGCATAGGCCACAGGGCCTCTCTTCCTAGGAAAAGCAGAGTGGGAATAGGGAGGCATTTTCAGGGGCTCATTCTCAGAGGCAATTGTTAAGGCAGTGGCTTAGACCAGAGCAAGGGGGTGGGGCAGCACTAAATGGGAGGTGCTATTGGCAGAAATCTGCTGTGTGGCCTCTGGTAGCCTGTCTGTCCCTAGGGTCTGAGGCAGGCTTGGGTGTTAGGTCTTAGCTGATTGGGTGGGCCTTGATGCTTCCCTGCCCCATATCCCATGTACCCCAACCCTGCAGTCTTACTCCTTTCTGAGTCTCTACCCAGAGCCCAGGAGGAAACCAAGTAAACTGGTCTCCTCCTTCTTTGAGTAGCTCTCAAACCGTTCAACTCTGATGTTAGAAGAAAGCTCTCCAAACAAAACTTTTTGTTTTGGGGGTGAGAGGAGGGGAAATAGTGAGACAGACTCTTGCATGCCTCCTGATTGGGATTCAACTGGTAACCCTGTCTATGGCCAATGCTCGAGTACCAAGCTATTTTTAGCACCTGAGACTGACACACTCAGACCAACTGAGCTATCCTCAGCACCCAGGGCCATGCTAGGACCAATTGAGCCACTGGCTGTGGGAGGAGAAGAGGGATAGAAGGGAGAGAGGTAGGGGGATAGAAGCAGATGGTCACTTCTCCTGTGTCCCCTGACCAGGAATCAAAACTGGGATGTCCATATACTAGGCCAATGCTCTATCCACTGAGCCAATGACCAGGGCCAAAAGTTTTAAAAGAAGTGGAGCCAAAGAAACCACATTTAGTATGATGCAATCTTGAAGGACCCCCCCCCATTAAAAAAGAAAAGGAAAAGATGACCAGTAGATAAAAATGACCCGATGTGAAGTTGAAGGCCTGACGTACAGAAAGAAGCACAGTGGCTTCCAAACTGCCCCCCTGGAGCACAGAGCCTTCCAAGGCCTCCTTCCTGCAGCTGGGGTGGTGCGCCTGGGGGCTGCTCTCCAGCGCTCTGTGGCTCTCTTGGCCTGACAACCCACTGAGGAAGCCTGCCCTGAGGGCAAGTGCTCCCAGGACACTGTACCTGATGTCTGTGTTGGCTGCGGGCTCCCGGTCTGGGCTGCAGCAGGGGAAGAAAGATGCACATTCAGGGTTCAACGAGTGGACTGAATTCTCCATAGACATTTTGAGCTCCCTCAAAACCCAGCATGAGTGTCTTTGTCATCATCCCTGTGACCAAGTCTGCAGCCACAGATGCTGCATGGAGAGGTGTAGGAGTGGGTAGTGGCCATCCTGGGGTAGCCTTCATTGTGTGAGCCTCAATACTATCAAGAACCCACGTGAGGTGTGTGAGGAGGGCCCTGGGGACCCAGGTCAGGTACGAGGGAGAAGTGGGGAAAGGCACCATTGGTGTAGGCTCATGGCGAGGGACACTTTCTTTGTCAGAGAAGTAAGGGACCAACGTGTGCCTCCTTCAGACCCAGCCTCTGCGTCAGGGCTTAGGTGCACTGGCCGGGGACTCAGGCTGACACAGCTGCACAAACAGCTGAGACAGGGAGTGCTGTCTGGCAGGAGCCAGGCCTGGCTGCGCAGGCACCAGCATTGCCTACAGTTTGTGGGTGGGAAAGTACAGCCGATGGAACTTGGGTGGCACCTAGAGAGCTGAGAGGGGCTCCAGGTGTGATTTGCAGCCCCATGTGGCCCTCTGGACAACCAAGGAACCTGGGGATCTGCTCGGAGAGACACGATCAGCTGCAGTGCCACGCGCCCTCGACTGACCTGACTTGCTCCAGTAGCAACTATTTGGTCCCGTTAGTGTCATGCACACAAGCATACTTGTCACATACCATGGAGCCTGATTTTTGGCTTAAAAACTATGATCACTATGGCAAGAGAGGCTGGGCCTGTCATCACACCCTGGCACTTGGGGACAAGGTGAGAGAAAGGGCAGACAAAGACAGGAAAACGAAACCTCTGTGATACTAGAGAGAAGGCCAGGGCTTAAACTTACAACACTGAGTCAACCTTTCCAGTCCCAACTTCCCATCGCCTGCAGTGTGTTGAATGTTCTTGAGGGAGGTGAGGTCACAGAGGGTTTTGAGGGTCTCAGGACCTCATTAATCTTTTTCACTTTGACTTTTCAACAAGAACATAAAGCAACAAGACCCAATTTTTGTCTGGCCTGGGAGAGAGCCACCCCCTCTTCTTACAGCCCTGTTTTCTCAGTGTTGTTTTCATGATCACCCATTGGGACCTTTTAGACAGATTGTTTTCTAATTGTCCTTCATTTGATACATTTTTTCCAATTCAGTGTTTTGTTTTGTTTTTTAATATTCACAAGGTTGTGTAACCATTACCTCTATCTAATTCCAGAACATTTTCATAACCCCCAAAGTAAACCCATACATATTAGTAATCACTTCCTGCCTGCCTGCCCACCACCTGTGGCAACTGCAAATCTATTTTCTGACTCTATCCACTGTGAATTTTTTTTTTTTTTTTACACAGGGACAGAGAAAGAGTCAGAGAGAGGGATAGACAGGGACAGACAGACAGGAACGGAGAGAGATGAGAAGCATCAATCATCAGTTTTTCATTATGGCACTTTAGTTGTTCATTGATTGCTTTCTCATATGTGCCTTGACCGCAGGCCTTCAGCAGACCGAGTAACCCCTTGCTCGAGCCAGCAACCTTGGGTTCAAGCTGGTGAGCTTTGCTCAAACCAGATGAGCCCATGCTCAAGCTGGTGACCTCGGGGTCTCGAACCTGGGTCCTCTGCATCCCAGTCTGACGCTCTATCCATTGTGCCACCACCGGGTCAGGCCACCATGAAATTTTAATACTGCAGATATACTGTATATCTGTGTATATACTATGGCCTTTTGGAGGGCCACAAATCATTGTAATGCCTTAGTTTTTTTCTCTCCTCAAGGACCAGGTTTTGGCCTCATTGAGAAGGCATGCCTTATTATAAGAAGGCCTCATGCTTCTGAAATTATGTAGGCTGCACACCCTTGAATTCATACTCAGTATCCCCATCACCATAACCCCCCCACCTTGCCCCACACCCAGAACCTTCCCTTTATTGGGACCCACTTCTAACCCAGTTCCAAGGCTGTACCTGGGGTCCTCTCCCGTCTCGCTGTCAGGAAGGCTGCTGGGGCACAGATGAGGGGAAAAAAATAGCACCAGTTACTTCTCACTCCATTGTTTTTCTCTCCATTTTACCGGGTCTATAGGGAGAAGCAATCCTCCAATCCCCACCCCCGCCCACCCCCACTGGCCCCAAGTGGCTTCCTTGGGGCAGAAAATGGGATGGACACCCTCCAAGTAGCAAGGGCCACATCAGTGTTCCTGGCATGACTCAGAGTGGCAGTGAAGCTGGCTGGCACCAGGGCTGTTTTATAATATAGTTGGGAAAACTAAAGCTCATTGAAGGAAAGTGACTTTTCTGAGGTCATGATCATTTCATACAGAGTTTTCAAACTGTGGCATGGGAACCAATCAATGGATCTGAAATAAGTGAATTGCAACTGCATTGAAAAAAAAAAATCAGTATGCACTGCATGTGGTCAAGATGTGTTTTGTTTTTTTTTTCAAAATTGCTTCTCTTATTTATCAAAGAATACATGAATGTAGTGGGCTGTGATGTGAAATGCATTTCATACTGTGGATTATAGTAGAAGTTTTTGGGAAAACGCTGAGTGAGGTGACCTGAATTTTGGTGCTAGTTTTTTGCCAGTGCTCTTTCTTCTGCCTCCAGCCACCTCTCAACCTTTTGGAAGCAGCCTCCTGACAGTGAAATGTGTACTTCTTTTTTTTTTTTTTTCATTTTTCCGATGCTGGAAACGGGGAGGCAGTCAGACAGACTCCTGCATGCGCCCGACCGGGATCCACCCGGCACGCCCACCAGGGGGCGATGTTCCGCCCCTCTGGGGCATCGCTCTGTTGCATCCAGAGCCATTCTAGCGCCTGAAGCAGAGGCTACGGAGCCATCCCTAGCGCCCGGGCCATCTTTGCTCCAATGGAGCCTCGGCTGCGGGAGGGGAAGACAGAGACAGAGAGGAAGGAGAGGGGGAGGGGTGGAGAAGCAGATGGGCGCTTCTCCTGTGTGCCCTGGCCGGGAATCGAACCCGGGACTCCTGCACGCTAGTCCGATGCTCTACCGCTGAGCCAACCGGCCAGGGCCAAAATGTGTACTTCTGACATTAACATTTAGAGAAAGTGATCTGCTCTGTTTTCAAATAGATCTTACAGTAACAGTACTAAAATCAGCTAACATTTATTGAACTTTTATAAACACAGTAATATTATTTATTTTAAAAGTTCAAAATAGTGATAGGAAGTTTATTTTGATTGTCCCCACTTTACAAAGAACGTGAAGCTTAGACAGGCTAAGTAACTTGCCCAAAGTCACATAGACAGCAAGTAGTAGAGAAAATAGATTTCTTTGACTTCAAAGCTTTGTATTCTTAATGACTATGTTACATAACTTCACTGGGATTCTGCATGCCATAACTTAGCTCTGATACTGCCGTCTTGTCAGGAAGACCAGATGGACAAAGGCAGAGATGGAGAGAAGCTTGAGGAAATTCGTCTTCCTCATCAGCTGAGGGGCAGAACTGAATGGAGACCTTGACGGATATATAATCACTAATCTCTAACCTTCATGGTCTCATCTCCTCTCAACCCCACCCAACTTTGCATCCCCTAAACCATCAGATAGCTTTATTTTATGGACACGCTGGTAATGTGAGACAGATTGAAAAACCCAAGCTTACAAATTCCAACTCTGTAGCCACCGCCCAGATAAGCTTATCTGTGGATTCTGCTGCCTTGGCTGCTTCCAGGGCAGCAAAGGCTGCTATTTATCTGGAGAAAAGCGCATCCGTGGCCTCCCTGAGGACTGAGGTGCACAGTGAGCTCTCCCGCCTTAATTCAGTTTGTATCATTGTCTGGGCTGCTCAATTAGCCCTCATAATAGACTGGGTCGCTCTCTAATCAGCTCCTGTGTAAGTCTTTTATCCCCAGTGGGATCTGATGGCAGGAAGAGCATCTTTTTCAGCCCCCACAGTGCTGAGCACATGACAGATCTGTAATAAACGGAGGTTGTTAACTGACATGTTAATCACTAGGGAAGAAGGGAGGGGACTAGCGCATAATAAAGCTGTCTTCATGCCAGGCATTGTGTGAAGTTGTTTGTATTCACCGCTTCATCCTCACAACAGCCCTATAAAGAGATGTTAGTATCCCCGTTTTATAGAGACATTGAGGCTTAAAGTTTGTATGATGTGCCCAGCGGTACAAAGCTGGGAAGAGGTGGGGCACTGGGGGTGAATTCAGGTTCACCTTCTCTTTCTAGTGTAGTCCCAGCTCCCTAGAGTGAGCCTCCCAAGACGTGTGTGTCTGTGCTTTAACCTGAAAAGTAACCTGCAAAGAATGGTACACATGGCACTCACTTTCTCTCACTGATTGCTGGGCTCTTCAATGAGTGTTGGGGACATTTAATTCCCCTCATGCCTGCACTTTGGGGACCAAGCACTGGGCTGAAAGGACAATTTCCCCCAGTTTTCCAATCCCACTTCCTTCCGTGAGCCAGCCATGAGCTGGGCACATGTGAGTCCATCAACCCGAATCAAGGCACAGAACCTGCTCTGCAGGGGCTCACGGTCTGGCAAAGTGAATCAGACAGGAACAGGAAGTTAGAGTGGCCAGAGGAAAAGTAGGAGCAAGAAAGTACTATAGAAAAATTGAGGAGAAAATACTCACAAAAACATGCGAATGCAGAGAGAAAAGACTGGAAACTCCTGGGTGATAGGATGTTAGGCGGGTTTTACCTTCTTTATACTTGTGTATCTTATGTAATGTGCATTCTTTTAAACTCAGGAAAAAAATGTAATTTTTAAAGGTAGTTTGGTGAAGGAAGCAATCTGAGAAAGTGAGGAAGGGCTAGAAGTTACAACTGAGCTGCTCCTTCGTACAGGGGAGCCCTGAGACAGTGGAGGTGGAGGGAGGCACTCAGCAGAGAGCGCGGGCAGCCCTGAGAAGTGGAAAGGACACGGGCTTTAAAGTTCGTATCCAAGGGGCTTCTCTACTCACTAGTTGTGAAATCTTAGGCAAGTCCTTTTACTTAGGGGAGCCTCTGTTTCATTATCTATAAAATGGGGGTAATGGCACAAACCTCACAGTGACACTGAGAGACTATATTATAAATATAGTTTGTAGCCTGACAGGTGGGGGCATGGTGGATAGAGCATTGACCTGGGACACTGATGTCCCCAGGTTCAAAACCCTGAGGTAGCCGGTTTGAGTATGGAATCATCGAAATGATCCCATGGCCACTGGCTTGAACCCAAGGTCACTGGCTTGAGCAAGGGGTCACTGGCTTGGCTGAAGCCCCCTTGGTCAAGGCAGGTATGAGAAGGAATCAATGAATAACTAAAGTGCCACAACTACAAGTTGATGCTTCTTATCGCTCTCCCTTCCTGTCTCTTACTCCCTCACTAATATAATATATATATATATATATATACACACACACACACACACATATATGTATATATATATGTATACATATACGATATAGCTTGTCGCTGGTTGGAAGGAAAGACATGGGGTTGGAGAACTACCTGGGGGTGGGGGAGGGGTGGATTGTCTTTTCAGCTCAGTGTGTGGTCTCAAAGGTGCAGGCGGAGGAACTGAATAATCCCAACACTCATTTAAGACCACAGTAATAAATAAAAAGGGTAGAAGTGGACATTGAGGTTGGAAGGAGAAGTTAAGACTTAAAGGTCTCTACTTCCCTTCATCCTGCCCCAGGAAGGACTGTTGTTGCCCTGGAATGTTACCTTTTTCACCTACAGTGCCCTTTCCAAATGATGTCAATGGGTCCTAATGCCAGTCTCTGAGAGAGGAAAGGGTTTTCTCATCATCCAGATGAGGAAACGAAGCTTCAAGAGGTAAAGTAACTTGCCCAAGGTTACACCTCTAGTGAGTGGCACAGTCAGGTCTACATCCAGAGACCATCTGGTTTCCAAGCTTGGCTCCACATAGGGCCCCTTATCCTGTCTGCCCACCATCTCACCACACCTGTCTCCTCAAGAAAACCTGGGGTGCATCTGAGCTCCTGGGCCCAACTTCCCAAAGGCTGCAGGAACTATATCAGCAAATGGGACTATAGTCCTGAGAGGGGCCTATTCCACATCCCTGGGGACTCAGGGGTCTCAGGAGACAGCCTCCCCACCAACCACCACAAAGCAATGATGCTCTGAGGCAGGCCCCGGGCAAGCAGGGCCCAGGTCTCCGGAGTGGACACAGACGACAGATGTAATGTCTAGTTGACATGTGGAAGCCTCTGCAGGAGGTGGGGGCAGGGCAGCAGGGAGCGGCAGCAGCAAGGCTGACTTGCAGCTCCTCACAGGGAGGTGGGGCCTTCTAACCCACCCCATGCTTTCCTCAGAAGCCCAGCTTCCTGCTGGTTCCCTGGGGACATTTAAACTCATTCTACTGCAGACATTAATGGCCCTATTCTTTATTTTCAGGAAAAAGATTTCACTTGAGTATATCTGCTAATATTGACTTTTTTTTATCAAAATGTTTTCTTTTCAAAGATTAAGGAGAGAGTTTGCAAATTCCCAGGCTGAGAGTACACTGAAGCAGAGAGCCGGGCAGGGGCAGGTGGTCCGCAGCAGATGCCCAATCAGTACCGGTTGCTTCCTTCAATTCACACTTCACTAGGGGTTCCTGTCTTCCTGTCACAGACATACATTGTCGGCCAACAGGCAAGGCTGAGGAGTCATTCCAATATCCTTAGGGGAAGTTTGTTCAAGAGGCTGGCAGAGTGATCTCAAACCCAATGCCTGGACCTTCCTAGTCAGGCTGTGTTAAAAACCATCCAAAGAAGACTCCTCTGTCTGCTCCCAAACACAGAACAAACAGTACACGATGGAATTAAGGCTACAGAGACTGGGGTCACAAGAAACCCAGTGGGCACATTGACAGCCCACAGCCCCACTGTGGAGGGAAGCTTGTCATCTGTTGGATGTGTTCTTCAGGGACATTTTGGAAAGGCAGCAAATGGGGGTGCATGCAGGTGTTCAGACTTTGGCCACAAGGTCTTTCTGCTCAGTTCTACACTCTCACTTATGAAAAACCTGACATACTGAATGATACCATCCCCTAGAAGTGATTGCTGGGGAAAGCTTGCCCTCTGCAAACGGCAACGGTCCCTATTCCCGCCTCCTCCCCTGGGCTGCGGGGGAGCTCTAGCCTGGTTGTGTGTTGACTGCAGAAGTCAACTTCTGCCCAGGTTTCTGAACATCTTTTCCAACCTCTTCACGTATTGGTTCCTTTTTTCTTAGTTTATAAAAAGCTCCTATTTAGATGTATCTTTTACCAACTAGTTTCAAGTGCTTTCGGGAAATAGGTGGGTATAGACAATAGATTCCTGATTGACTTAGCCTTGGGTTCTGGCTCTTTAATTAAGATAGTGATCTTTCCCCAGAAACCCACATTTGTCTGGGTTATTTTTGGCCAGAAACCACTGTTTGTGTTGCACTTTCCCACACTGGGAGGCAGTGCCACTGAGTGAGCATGGGCTATGGAGTCAAACAGAACTGAGTTCGAATTCCAGCTCTGCCTCTTAATTGGGGTGTGGGGGGTGAATTAGGGCAAATAGTTCAACCTTCATCTATAAAATGAGAACTGTTAACTGTACTCACTTTGCTGGTTGTCATAAGGATTCAGTGGAATAATGCATGCAGAGGACTTAGCAAAGTACCTGAGGCCTAGTAAGGGTTTAATAAGCCCTATTGAGGATGATGAGAATAACAATTCACAGCATTTATTGAGTACTTACTGAACACACAGTGGGTATTCCACAAACGCACAATGAATGCCCCCTCAGCTAAGCAGGACGGTTGAAAGGAGGGCTGCCCGCCTGCCCACTGTTAGTCCCTCCCCACTAACTGAGCCTAGAGGATGTGTTTACTACCTGTTCCAGAAGATGGCCCCTGAGACCTTCTGCATCTCCCCCAGGGTGGCGAGGAGGAGTGAGGACTTGCCGCAGCCCACTTGCCCCACAATCATGGTCAGCTGGCCTGCAGGGAGGGAGGGCAACGCAGGGGGTTAGGGATAGGAGCCAGTCTGATCCACCACCACCCAGAGAGACAGACAGCTAGACACAGCCAACCCTGGAGCCTCCATTTGCTTTCCTCCTAGCTAGAATTCCCAGGGAGTCCTTCCCTGCTCTGAACCCTTCCTTCTGGAAACTACATCCTCCTTTTGGCTCCCCAGGTCCTTCTTCACCAGTGATTTCCCGCACCCCTAACAAAGCTCCTGCTTCTCCCTTGCTCCTTGTGGCCCCACTAATACCACCCTGGGTCCCACCTCCATCCCCCTTTCTTGCTTTGCTGCAGCTGCTGCCCCTGCCAGAAAGACCACTCTGCCTCATGGCCGAGGACCTGTTCATTCTGAGAAACCCACCTCCTCCATAACGCCTTTCCTGGCTACTTGGGTCTGACCTTTTTGCGAAGTGCCCATAATGTCTGCCACCAATGGTTCGACATCAGACCCGTCTTGCCTTGTCCTTGCTGCTGCACTCCCACGTGGCACATGAACTCCCCAAGGATGAAGCCCACCCCCTTTCTAGAGTTCATGCCCCAGAGTACCCACCATGAATGTGCATAGAACAGATACTCAATAAATGCTAGATATTCTTTATTTTCTCCGTGTCACTCCATGGGACATGGGGAAGGTCACTTCAGACATGACTCTAAGGGGCAACCCCGACCTTGATGGAGGTGTGAGCAGGGCCATACCTTGGGGGATGCGGATGGAGATGTTGGACAGTGTGGGAACTCCATCGGGCGTCCACGTGAAGAAGCCTCCGATGATCTTCATTGGTCACACCCCACCGCCCACAAGAGAACAGAAAGACAGTCGGGTTCTCACTGTTAAAGTCTCTTGCTTCCCCTCCCCCATGAAAGCCAAGAAAACACTGGTTTTAGTCCCTGGAACACTTCCAGGACAGAGGAATGAGGAAATGATTTTCTCATGCCCAACCTGCCTGAGGCACCCTCCCTAAGAGGGCAGCCACGGGTGCCCTCACCCACTGGGGGAGATAAAAGACTTGCTCCTGGTCTTGGTACTCCTATGGACCCTATAGGCAGGTAAAGTGACCTTGGGGCAGAGGACTCAGCGCAGAAGTCTCTGGCCCTGCAGGTGCTGAGCTCCCTCTTGGCGATGATGCGGGGGGGGGGGGGGCGGGCGTGGGGTGCAGGGTCTCGGCCTCACCTGGACACAGCAGTTGTCAGTATCCCCATCTGCACTAGGGGCCAGCCTCTGCAGCGGGCCCGTGAGGCCCCGACAGTCCTCCCGGGTGGGACGCTTTCGGTTCACGACCTTGAGGGGCTGGGGATAGTTAGGAAAAGGTGAGGGCCCATGGGGCTGGGAGCTGGGCAAGGAAGGGATCCCCCCCTTCCTGGAAGGAAAGGCTGAAGCAGGATGCAGCAAGACCAAGTGGCAAAGCGAGGCCAGGCACTCACCACTGCCTGGTAATTGCTGGCGTGGCCCTGGGGCGCCGGCTCCCGGGGCGCGCACTGCTCTTCTCGAATCTCTGCACTGGACAGGAACTCACTCAACTTTTGCACGCTACAGAGGAAGCACAGAGACACCTGTCACCCCTGCCAGGGGCAGAGAGAGGGGCGAGGGTGAGGCTTGAGAGAGCAGCTCTGAGGAGATCCTGGGTCCTGAGGTGCAGCCCCTACAAGGCCCCCACTGGAGGGGGACAAGGCAGCGGGCATCAGTGGGGGAGCAACAGGGGTCACCAGGATTTGTTAGGGTTGACTGATCCTCTGGAGTAGGTCAGGGTCTGGATTAGGGTGGATTTAGTTAGTTTTAGGAACAGTTCAATGTTAAGGATGGTTAGACTAAAAGATGGTTGGTGTTGGACTATATTAGCTACTATTAGAATTAAGGTTGGTTCGTGTTATGGTTAGTTAGGATTAGAATTGGTTATTAACAGTAGCTAATATTTATTGAGTGCATATTATATGCCAGACACTATATGTTTTATAAATACATTAATAATATAATTTAATTCTTCTAGGGGAGAGGTATTATTTTCAACTCATAAAGAAGTCTCTCCCCCCACCAGGAATTTTCCTATGGACCCAGAGGAGGCTCTAAAAGTTTTGGTTCATTCTCTCTCCTCTCTGGGGGTATGGAAGCTGTCTGGGGAAGCTTGAACATTGTTTGTATATCTCTTTTCCTCCCTTTTGCTAAATGCCCAATAAGCCTGGGCCCAGACAAGCCCTCTAATTCTTAAGGCAAGAACAGTCTGAAGCTCTAAATGAACTGTGGTCCTTGGTTTCTGCTCTGTGCACGACCCCCACTCCCTGACCAGGAGTAGCCTGCCAGCCTCTGCCCGTTCGCCTCTGTCTCGCCTCCACCCAGCACCCTCTCAACCGTCGGTGATGGGAAGAGTGGAGCTGGCCTTGTGTCCTGTTCCCACTTTCAACTTAGAGTCTCATCTCCCTCTTTAAAAAGACCTGAGCGACCCTGATGACAATGAGTTAGGAGTGTCGGCACATGGAAATGCGTTTGAACCAGCACAAGGGATTTTTAACAGGTGCAGCACCCTCCAATCTGTGGTTTCTACATAGGACCTGGGCTGGGGTGGGTGTGGGGGAGGAGGAGTGATTGTTTGAAGTCACAGTGCCACGGCAATAAAACAGCCAGCACAGCCAACCCTGGATATGGGAGCTGGTTTTTTCCAGCCTGCTCCTCCCTGGTTAACTATTTGACCACAGTTCTGCTGGGTTATACCCCTTCCATCCTCGAACCCCTGCCAGAGCTTCCTTATGTAAGTTGTTCCTTCTATCGGCTGTTTCAATCCAATAGCTACTTCTCCCTGCCAGCTGCCTAGGACCTGCGAGGGCCCCGCCCCATGAGATAGGGATGTCATTTTCCTCAAAGCTGGAGGGGCTCAGGAACAGGGGACGTTTGTTACTGTTTGGTCCCATTGAAGATGAAAAAGGACACAGCCAGCTTTCCCCAGAGGCATGTTTTCAAGGGGCTATTTCTGAGGCCCAAGGAGATCTTCACAGTCAAAGCCTCGGCCTCTACCTTCAGGCTCTCATTCCCAAGAGGTGATGCCTTCGGGAGAGTGGCAGAGTCACCAATGGGCTTGAGCCTGGAAGTGGGGCCTCCCAGAGCTGCGGGCCAGCCAGGGACAGGACATGCAGGCTTGTGGGGGACGCTGCTCCATGACCAGGCTGGGAAGGCTCTGGGACCCGCGGGAAGAACAGGGGTGCTCAGACTGGGGAAGACAAAGATTCAGTGGACTTCTGAAACCTGATGGCTATCCTTTGGGGAAGAAATGGTGCTCATTCTGGAGTCTCTAGAGGGTGGAACTAGGACCAGTGGGTAGAATTTATGAAGATATACCAATTCTGGCTCAATGTTGAAAAATAAAATTTTTTTTTTTACAGAGTTATCTTGGAGGTGACATTTTTAAATTCCCCCTCTTTGGAGGTGTGTAAGCAAGTTGGCTAGTCCTGTCTCAGGGATGGTGCAGAGGGGAGCCACACAGGGCCTGTGTCCAGTGGTGGGATTCAAATAATTTAACAACCGGTTCTCTGCCCTAATGACTGTTTCAAGTATAAAAAAGCAATATACTGAAAGGTAGTTTATTATTTCATGCTTAAGAACAATAAAAAAAGTACAGAAAGCTAGATTATAAGAGTTTTAAAGTATTAATGAAAAAATATTAAATAATACCTGACAAAAAACAATAAAACTGTTATTTAAGATATTTCCATATTGCTTCTTGATTGGTATCATCACTTGTCATTTATTTTACCTATGGACAGAACGAATATCACTACGGGCACTTAGAATACTCTGTTGCTCAGATGAACATTAAAAAAGAGGAAGAAATGTAAATTTGTGATTTCCACATTAGGCAGCTGCCCAGGCATCCACCTTAGAGAGAACCCTGATTACAAGTGCCATTTTAACAACTGGTTTGCCGAACTCAACAAAAAATTAGGTATCGGCCCTGCCAAAACAATGCAACTGGCTGAATCCCACCACTGCCTATGTCCCTCTGACCAAGCACAACCAGCTCAGTGAGGCCCGGATCAATGGGTAAATGTGTCCTGGTACCAAATAACTATGGTGGCAATCGTCAGTCACCTCAGCAGTTACTGGGGCTGCCACATGGACTGCCTGTCCAGTGTCCTTGCTGGACCCTTCTCTCACCTGACTAGAGCTTTGACCGTAGAGCGGACCACACTGGACAGCAGAAACAGTGGCGTGACCAGGATGTGGAAGAGGGACAGGGAAGCAAAGGCCACTGAGGGTGAGAAGTCAGCCTTTTTGAAGAAGCTGGCATGGCCCACGAAGGTCTGTGGACAGAGGTAGACATGTGAGACGGGGACTCAGAGCATGGGCCCCTTCCAAAGTGAAGCACTCAGCCCGAGGGAAGGAAACAACAGGGGATCTTTCAGTTAGAGACACCTTCATCGTCCTCATAGTCATCTCACGGCAAGGTCCCCTGAACCCTGCAAGTTCAGGACTTCAGGCCAGAGGGTTGAGGCTGCTCCTTCCCTGTCCTGCCCCCTCCCTGCCAGGTCAGCTCTGCCCCCTCTCAGACAGCAGTTTCCGGTCAAGAAAATGAAATCAGGAGAATTATAACCCCCTGGTCACAGTGCTTGTCCCAGGCTACCTGGCTGGCTCAGCCGCCTCTGTTACCCAGAATTCCCTGAAGAGCCAGGCCGGAACCAACCCAATAAATCATGTTGAAAGTGAATTCCCAAGCATGCCTGACAGGCTGTGAACTCACCACAGCTCAGGGACACTGGCCCCTGGGGAAATAAATGCATCTTTTTAAAGAATTGCAGCCATCAGAAAAGCCAGGGATGGGAGTCCTGGTTGAAGGGGCTGCAGGCTCGTGGGGTCCAGGCCTTTCTGGAGGGGTCACTGCTGGCCTCCACTGTGGGCCTCCACTGCACAGCTCATACATAGCTTTGGTGAAAATGCTTTAGAAAAACCTCCACCAGAGTATTTAATGATATGGAAATTATTCATGCCATATTCTTACATTTCGAAGGGCAGGTTACAAACTGCCTGTGCAGCACAGGCCTATTTTTGTAAAATGGTCATATTCTATATCTTCAGAAAACATTGGAAAGAAGCACATTAAAGGTGCTTATGGGTGATTTAAATTCTCACTGCCCTTTCCATTCTGAATTTCCCAACATTTCTACGACGACCATGTTTGATAGCTATTTTTAAAAGCAAGTTTAATTTCTTTGAAGCCTAAGTGTCAGTTTCTCCAGGCCAGAGGCCCCTGTCTTCCTGGACGGGGAGGGCCCGCCCGTGTAAGGACTTGCAGTCCACTGCCCTGTTCTCAGGGCCGCTGCTGAGTCATCTTCTGAAGTCCCTGCATGGAACGGCCAAACCCTGGGTGTCCACTCATTCCAGACATTCTGCCCCCCACACCCCACCCCACCAGGAGATGGAGGAAGAGGCCACTTACGATGAGGACAGCTGCAATGGGGATGGCCGTGTTCATGAAAACTGTGGAGGAAGCACAAGTTTAGTGGGAGAGATGAGACCGCTAACAGCGAAGTTCCCCAGGCTGGTGGAGGCAGTGCCGCCTGTGGGGCCCTTTCTCCAGCCACGGGCTGCAGCTGGGGCAGGGCAGGGGCAGAAGTCTAGCCCTGTGGCACCTACAGCTCCTTACCTGTTTCCCTTTGGACTCCTGTCCCACGTCTCTGAATCTTAAGCCTTTAAATAAAGGCTTACATGTTCTTATTCCACTCCACATGGACAGTATGAAGGGAGCCCCAGGAAAAAGTGGTGGGAGATGAGACTGAAGGGTTGGCCACCTGGGGTCAACTCTGAGGTCAGCAGCATGGGTTCTGGAGTCAACAAGTTGCTACTCCTTCCTGTGCCCTTGGTCCCTGCATTCCCCCAAGCCAGGCTCTCTGTGAGGCTTAGAGGCTTCCTGATCTCCCATGGCTCTTGGGAAACATTTTAAACTCATGCACACTGAGGTATCGGTGACTAAGGACAGCTAAAAACAGGGTCTCCCTGAGGTCTAAGCCTGAGAGTCCATGCCCAGGTTGGGCAGTTGGTTTGTTTAAAGTGTGGTCTTCAGACCCTTCATAGAGATTCCAGAGAGCAAGGAGAGCTAGACTTCAAGTCAGAGAATGGTGGAGTCCTTGTTACACGCAAGCTGTGTGACCTTGGGCAGGTCATTTCCCTACCCTGTGCCTCAGTTTCTGCACCTGATCTTTGTACACTTGCTCACACATTCTGGCTTTCTCCAGGGTGAGAGGAGATAATGTAGGGACCAAGTTCTGTGAGCTCTAAGTGCTAACTATCACACCGACCAGCCTCTAGCTCAGCCCTGCTCCACAGGTCACAGCTCCTCTGGCCTCCCAATGTGTAAGATGCCCAAAGTCTGGGCATGGAGTCCTGAACTTGCAAAGAGAGCAACCTTCCTAGAGTAAGGATGACTACCTAGCTGCCACCTTCTTATCTCATCTTTCATCCTTCCAGGAGCCTCTTCCAGGCTAGCCCAGAAAGGAGTCTGGTTCCGTAATTAGCCAAATGAAAGCAGAACAAGCCAAGAGCCAGAAGTCAAAGGCCAAGGGCTCAGCCTGTGCCTATAGCTCCTGTCTAGTGAATGGTGAGGTCTCTGACACTCTGAAGAAGTCCAGATGGTCAATACCAATCCAAGAAGCTGGCTGTTTACTTACTCCAAGAGTTCTGCATCGATTAGTACATAAACAAGTGTATATCAGAGGTCTGGACTTCCAAGTGGGAGGGAAAACATGGCCCCTGCCCACAGGGGTTCCTAGTTTGAGGAAGGAGACAGAACTACGCTCCCAGAAAGGCCCCGATATGCCCAGGAGAAAGGAAACATGGCTCTAGGGAGTTGCCAAGCAGATAGGAAAGACATTTGTGCTCATCTTGGGGGGTTTCTAGTCTGCTGAGAGAGACACAGCCCCTGTAGAGATCCCAGTCTCATGAAGGAGATATGGCTTGGGTTCTTGGGACACTCCTAGTCTGTCTGACCACACGGCTTCCTGTCAGTCAACACAATATCCTCCATGACTGCACTTTAACTGTCCTTCCTGAAGAGGACTCCATGTCTCCAGGCGCCCACAGCCCTCCCCCATAGTCTTTGGCAGGGGCAGTATAAGAATTATTGATTTTCTTACAGCTGGAACCTAGCACACAGCACAGCCGACACCGGTTGGGGAGAAGGAGCAGGAGAAGGACTCCCGTGAGGCCTGGGCCCTTGACCATCACCAACCGTATAGCTCTAAACACAAGGTAGCCTTGTCCCTCCCCTCCAGTTCTTCCAGGGAGCTCGCTTAAGACAGGGGCCTCCTTCTATTTCTCTCCTGCCCACCCCAGCAATTACCAAAGAGGAGGGGTTCAAGCTATAAGGCACCTGTGTACCACCCCCTTGGTCCCTTGCTCCAGGCTGAGACCCCTCCCACACATTCTGGGGCTCAACTCTCAGCTCAAGAATAGGTTCAGAGTTAGATTGTAAATCAGCACAACTCTGTTTGGAAAGCAATCTGGTGCTCTGCAGCTAGAGCCACATAGAAGTTTAGACCTTCTAATCCTATAATCCCTCTCCTGGAAATTTATCTTGAATATGTAATCACTGGAGACAACACAAAGCCCTCAGTAAAACGTCGTTAGCTAGATAGAGCACTGTCAAGGGGAAACAAAACCACAACCACAGCAACAAACCACCGGAAATGAAACCAACTGGCAACATCCCAGGCGAGGGGCTGTTTTAGTTCATGTGGTCTGTCAACTCTCAAGGGAATTCAGCAGTCACAAGACATGTCATAATCTTGTTCTACTGCATGTTTTCCCTTGTGATTTTTCTCAATTTATATGGCTTTTTTTCTATTTTGTTGTCTTTATTCTTGTAACTGCTTCAGTTACTTTGAGGAATGAGACAAGCTATACATAAATTTAAAAATGACCTGATTTCTCTTAAAAGAGAATCTATAGGTAATTTCCACCCTGTTCTGGCTGTTGTATGGAGACACTAGAGAATCCAAATATAATTTTCCATTTCCCTCACTCTGTCTTGCGAGGATGGCTTTTGTGCAAGGAATGCTGAGTGCCCTGTGGGGTGGGGAATGGGGGATGGCATTACCAGCTGCTTGCATTAAAAGGCCTCTCTGGCTCTGGCCGGTTGGCTCAGCGGTAGAGCGTTGGCCTAGCGTGCGGAGGACCCGGGTTCGATTCCCGGCCAGGGCACACAGGAGAAGCGCCCATTTGCTTCTCCACCCCTCCGCCACACTTTCCTCTCTGTCTCTCTCTTCCCCTCCCGCAGCCAAGGCTCCATTGGAGCAAAGATGGCCCGGACGCTGGGGATGGCTCTGTGGCCTCTGCCTCAGGCGCTAGAGTGGCTCTGGTCGCAACATGGCGACGCCCAGGATGGGCAGAGCATCGCCCCCTTGTGGGCAGAGCGTCGCCCCATGGTGGGCGTGCCGGGTGAATCCTGGTCAGGCGCATGCGGGAGTCTGTCTGACTGTCTCTCCCTATTTCCAGCTTTAGAAAAATGAAAAAAAAAAAAAAAAGGCCTCTCTGGAGATCAACCCACTGGGCCCTGGGGTGGACAAGGTTGGAAGGAGAAATGTCAGTGCCAAAGGCTGGGAGGCTGGGAGGCTCTGGCATCACTCTGAGCTCAATGGACACCTCTGAACCCTGGTGGCGTTGGGAGGGCGGGGAGCTGGGGATCCCAGCTATCATGGGTTGAAGACCTGTGAACCGCGTAAAGCCCCGTAAGACGTTAAAGATTATGGAAGGGTAAAAACATATGACCAAGAATAGGTTTTTCTCCAATGTTGGCATGGAGTGAGCTGACTCATTTTGATTTGATGTCAGACAGAAAAAAAAAAAAAAAAAAAAAAAAAGGAGAACATGATAGTGCTTAAATCTTGCATGTTAGGGAGCAAGAAATCCTGTTAAGGGACACTAAGTGAGAGCAGATTACAAAGTGATGTGTAAGCGTGAGGCCATGATGCAGAAGTTTAGCTGCACATAGGCGGGCCTGAAAGGCATCCTTTGAAAGCAAAAGCCTTTGTAGAGATGTGCATAGATGTCATTTTAATCCTTTCCCACAGATTTCCTTTAAGAAGTATTTATCAGAGATTAGTTTTGAGGGTGTCCTCTGTCTAGACACAATGCTGGGTTCCGGGGCTCCAGCAATGAACAATGTGTAGGCTTTTCCTAATCTCCCCAAATGAAACAAACCAGCGGGAACCAAAGCCGGGCCCCCCCCGGGCTTGGCCCAGGAGCGCTGCCCAGCCCCGCGCTGCCACCTGCACCACGATGCCGCAGCTTCTCACTTGCAAAGACAAACATTTCAGAAGCCATGTGTCAGGGAGGCAGAGTCCGCCATTTGTGCCTTCGATTAACTCAGCTTGGTCCCGGGGATGGGGCTGAGGGGCGAGGGGGTGGTCACGGGGGAGCTGCAGGCTCACAGCCTGGGCCTAACTGCAGGCTGCACCGCAGGACAGGGTCCTACGGTTTGAAGCACACAGGGCTATTTCCCATTCAGTCCAACGGTCATTCTGAAGTCAGCAGAGGGGGAAGGAAAGCAGGTTAATGGTGTATCTGCTGCTGGCAGTGGTGGGAACAGAGCAGAAGGCCCCACAAGTCACACCAGTTCCTGCCTCCTGACTGCTGGACCTCCCCAGCTCCCCCCCAGCCACCGCCCGGCCAGCAGGCCGGCATATGCATCAGCAACCCACTGTGGCTGCACCAGCCGGTGGCAGGAAGAGCAGATATTGAAAAGAATCTCAGAGAAGCTGGAGAAAGAAGAGGCCCGGGGTCTGGAGGTCCCCTTGTCCCCTGACATTGGCTGTTCTGAGTCAGGGCCTCCACTGAGGACAGAAGGAGCCCAAGTCTTGGGCTGTGGCTGGGGACAGGTGCTGGGTGCCTCATCCTGCCCACCCTACCCCATCCATGGCATAGTTAGGCTTCAGGGTTTGTTTTTTGTTTTTCGGGACATGGTATGAGGTCAGTCATATTTATCCAAGGAGGCCCCACCTGACTGTGGTTCATACCCGACTGGGAAGATGGAAGACCGTGACCCCAGAACACAAGAATAGATGGCAAACACATCTTCCCTGCACTGACATTCCTTTAACAGCTCCCCTGCCTCAGGAGAAAACCCAGAGGCCTGAACACAGGTCCAGCATGATCTGGGTTTGTTTTCCTCTCCTTACCGAATTATGTTTGAGTCTTGAGCACACTATCACCCTTCCCAGCTTTAGCTTTGTGCCTGGAACATTCTTCCCCTCATCTGGTTAACTTACAGTTATTCTTTGGGAATCAGCAATGAGCTTCACCTCCGACAAAGCTTCTTTGACACACCACCCCTAAGACTAGGTTGGGTGCAACTCATGGCCGCCTAGAATACCCCTTTCTATTCCTGTCACTCATGACAGTTTCATGACTGGCTTCCCTACTAGACTGTGCACAGGGACCGGTATTTCTTCTCCCCAGCAGATCCCCCATGCTTAGCACAGGGCCTGGCACATAGCAGATGTCCAGTGAAAACTTGTTAGGTAAGTGAATAAAAATAACAAAGAGGCCAGGGCCCGGTGAGTACCACAAAAGAGAAAGTGGGGCATTTGGAACTGACCCCATGGCTCTGACCACACGAATGGCCACTGTTCACAGCATGGTCACTCACAAGACTGTGAGGATGAGGACCATGCCAGCCTCCCCTTTAACCTACAGGGTCTTAATAGAGTCTGGCACAGAGAGAAAACTCTGGGATGGGTGCTGTACAAAGGACAAACTGGCAGCATGTTGGCTGGCTGACTAGTAGGGCCTAGGACCCCTCTGTCACACTTGCAAAGCTTGTCTTCAAATACACGGCGGGGTTGAACAACTAGAGTAACGCTGCTTCGGCAGGGAAATACAGACTGAACTGACTTCTAAGGGGAGTGGCCACAGCATTTATCCCCAACTTTTCCTCACTTTATCTTCTGCTCATTGAAGCCCTGCCCATCTTGCAAGGTGCTGCCCGAACCTCATTTTGCACGAAGCACTGTGTGCACTCCTGGTCCACATGGGCTTCCTTTTTCTCTGTTCTCTGCCATTTACTGGCTGAGGACCTCAGTGAGTCGTTTCACTTCATCAAGCCCCTGTCTTCTCTGCTGTAAAATGGGATAATAGAGCCACACACCTCTCCAAGTTGATATGAGGGTGAAGAGCAATCGGGCTTGCTAGGCAGCTGGCACAGAGCAGGCCCACATCGTGTAGAGCTTCCTGTTACACTGTTCTAGGTCACTTAGCTCTCACTTCTCAGCAGACGATCAACTCCTTGAGAATGGGGACACATCTTACTCTTTCCTGCATCTCTCCCCACACCTAGCATAGGGCCAACCACGCAGGGTCCGGCTCACTCAGCCTCCCTGAGTAACTCACGTCTGGTTTCCTTTGATTCTGGATTTTGATGGTGGAGAAACTGCACCCATTTCCCTTTTGTCCCCCTGTGCGTCCTGCCCTGCTCTGCACCAAGGTTCCATACACAGGAGCTCTCAGTGATGCCGAAGTGGAGACCATCAGATAGTGTCAGGGGTAACCTTGTTTGCCCAACGGTCTGACGGACTGGTGTAGGATGACAGGCTGAAAGCCCAGTAGGCAGCACCAGATGGGCCCCGTCAGGAAACGTGACCCCATGGTTGGCGCCAGGGGCGAGAGAGAAAGATGCCCCATTACCTCAAGCCTAATGACCTGTATCCTGATCCCTGGTGTCAGAGAGCAGAAGGCAGGAAGTCTGGGAGGAGATAAATGAAAATATACTCAAAGCATACACCTGCAGCCAGGAGGTGCCCCACCCTGCCGTCCCGTCCCTCCCCCTTCCACTGACCAACACAAAACAAACCTGTCCCAGGAAGGGCGGACGCTGAGTAAACAGTGTCTGGCTTTCAGCTCTCCTAGGGCCCTTCCCTTTCTGTCCGTCTCTTACAGAGATAGCCTGGGCTGCAATGTCTATCCTCCTAAGTTGCTGAGTCCTAGACAAGTGAGGGGCCCTGGGAAGACCCCTTCTTGGTTCCAGAGCCCCTTACTGCTTCCAAAGTCATCTCAGCTCTTGACAACATAGAGTCTCCTTTCCCCAGGTCCTCTTGCTCTGGGCCCTTCACAAAGCTCTGGCTTGTCTTCTCAGGGCCCCTTGGGACAAAGAACAACTACTACACAGGCTTCAGGGGGCTAGCCTGGGAATCCAGGCATGTCGTGATGTTGTTTACATAGAAAAATACATCCCAGGTTGCAGTTTGGAATGCAGAAAATGAGCCTACATCTCCTAGAAGCAAAGTGGCTGCCACCTGCCCCCATCGCTATGACCTGAGGCTGCCTCTACTTTGTTGTCAGGAATCTTGGGGACCCAGTGCCCCAATTTCCTTGCTGCATCCCCCCACTGAAGTGACAATGAGCCTACCTTACCCTACCCTGCCATGTTGTTGCTGGGAGAGGCAGTCCCCTGTCTGCTGGAGGGAGCCCTCTCCTACCTCAGCGGCTATTTGCCCTGATGGGAGCCTGGAAGCCAGCTGTGTGTAGCTGTACAGTGTGGTGTTACTGTTAACACAAGGAGACCCAGGGCAAGCAGAGCTGGCAGAGAGAAGGATACAGAAAGCCTGGGTTTGTGGATAGTAATTTCTGAGCTCCCTAGAGAGTCCTTTCCAATTTCTTCTGTCCTATGGAGTGCTCAGCCTGAGGGTCGGAGGCACAAGGTCAGGGGGAGGATAAAGGGGCGAGACTAGTAACCTGTGGTGTCTTGGTGAGGAACCCAGGAAGCAATGGCTGCCTGCCATGTTCGCAGCTCCAGTCTAAGAATATCTTGTTCTAGCAGGACTTTGTGCAGAAAGATGCCATGACTGCTGCATCCATATGGTGGATGGCCTGGCCACTGCTGGCTGGACAAGGGTCCTTGCCTGAGACACAGGGCACCATGGTCTGGCTGGATACAGGGCGGCAGCACACCTGGGTGCTCAGTGTGTGCCCCGCCCTGTGAGAGCCTTCAGGTTGGATGATGGCCATCTGTCCCCACCAGACCTTCTCCAGGCAATGCGAACACCAAGAATACAGAGATGACCTGAGGGACCGTCTTATTCTCCACGAGCTTATTAGGGAGATACATCACGTGCACCTTCCACTACTGCCCCCCAGCCACTGTCACCCACAACCACACACACCAGGTGTGTCTCTTCCTTGCACACCGAAAGACCAGTCTCAGCTGGGGGAGGTGATCAGCTTTGTTCCTCTCCTCTCATTTCCTCCCCTACTTCTCACCTCCATCTGAGTCCACTCTAGGTTCTCTTCTAATAGAGAAAACAGACCGACAATGGTGCCCCACTGTGTTCTAAGTCTTCTTCAGCTCCCAGGTTCCCAGCTCTGTAACTGCTTAAGGCTGGGAGTTAGAGACTCCAGAGGATCTAGTCTGAGTCATGCTATTAACCTGGGGAGTGACCTCAGGAAGACGCCCCTCTGGGCCTCAGTATCCCATCTGTCAACGGTTCTCCCCACTTGCAGAAAATATTTTCACTTACCCCCCTTGCCACACATTTCATGTAATTTCTACAGGTCTACCTTTTAATTCACATATTCTCTCTGTAGCTATGTTTTTTCATTGAACCTGTAACACTGATTTTTGTTTGTTTCCATTTTGTTTTTTCTCTCGGAGGACTTCCTCTTGGCTTTTTCTACCATAATGGCTCTTAAACAGGATAGGTCACAGAACCAGAGTGTGGTCTGCTAGCTGTTAATTATCAACGTCCCATTTATGCACCAGGGCCTGGCTGGATACACCAACCACCACCAGGTGGGTACACGGAGCCACTAGACCAACTGAGATGAACTTGAGCCAGGACTCCGTCAATCAGCTGACCTCCATACACCCTGACTCTGACCTGGGAACTACTGTCTGCCAAATTAATTTCAGTAACTAAAATTTTAATTTCTAAAAGGTCCTTTGGCTTTCTTTTCCCCTGACATTTTCTTGTTTTGTCCTGTAGGTTTTTCACCTTCTGGAGCTCTTTAATTATTATTTTTTACATACTTATTTTATTATGCCTCTTAGTCTATTCTAACATTCCAGGTATCAAGAGAGTAATTCTCCTATATTTTGCATTTGCTGACTCACTGTGGTGGATTTTTATTTCTTTATTATTAGCACCTTGTTCGACAGAATGTTTGCTACAAGAGCTCCCTGTTCTCTGGAAAGTGGTTTTATTATTTATGTCTGCTGGGATCCTAGGAGTTTTACCAGTTTTGGTCTTTTTTTCCTCTATTTCGGGGCTTGGGGTTCCCAAACCAGTTGGTTGGTTAATGTAAATTCGGTTAGTGCAGCTCCACCAGTGGGGACCTCAAACTCAAGCTTCTGTTTGGAGACAATGTTTCCTCCTCAGGGCCCCAGATAAATGAAAACTTTCTCGCAGCTTCCCCAGGGCAGTGGCCGTTTGGTCTGACTTATTGAAAAGAAGCCCTCACACTTCCAAGAACTCAAACTGTTATTTATCCCTTTACTGCTGCCTCTCAGGAAAGGATCAGCTCAGTAGCATATCAAAGACCTCATCTCTCTTTCTCATCGCTGCATCTTGAGGGCCAGCACAGTGCCCCACGCAGGGCAGGCTTTTAACACATGTTTTCTGAATAAATGACTGAAGAGCACTGTGATTTCGGGGCGGGGGGGGGGCGGGCTCTGCTGCATGAGATAGTTTGAGGCTCACCTGGATTGGATGACCCCAAAGCCTGCCGTTTCTGCCAGTGTCCCCTCCCCCGCGCCCTGGTACCTCAGCCTAGCACGCAGGCAGCAGCACGCAGGGCTGGCCGGTTGGGGCGGACTCACTGGAGATGGAGGTGTAGATGGCAAAGGCTCTGAGGCTGGTCATCTCCTTCCTGCGGGTCATCTCCACCCGCGCGCGGAAGATGTTCTCCCAGGCGTACAGCTTGAGCAGCTTGATGCCACGGAGCATCTCGTTGGTCTGCTTCAGCCTCTCGTTAGAGTACTCCTGCCAGGGGTCACCGCGTCAGGGGCCAGTCCACCCCGGAGGAAGGGGCCCGAGCCAGTGTCCTCGCCATTTCACAGACAATGCCCCGCTCCGGCGCCCATGGGGCTGCTCCCTGCCTTCTCCATTAATCCCATTGCATTGGTTAACTGAGGCTTGGACGGGTGGACTGACCTGTTTAAGGTCGATGGTAGTGTGCAGGTAGGTGGGGGAGCTGTTTGGTGGCAACTGGGGGGAGAGTGAGGAGACCCAACGATGACAGGGGAACAGGAGCAGGCAGATACATGGGGGAAAGATGGGGGAAAGGAGTAGGTGCACAAAATGGGGGACACTCACCAGGGTGCTCCGCTGGGCCTGGGAGAGCTTGGTGGCCACGAAGTACTGGACAGGGGCCAGTAGAATGATGACAGCTGCTCCTATTAAGGCACTGACTCCGAGGATGTAGTAAAGGAGAATCACACCCACGATGATCTGAGGGAGGGGCACGGGCATGAGTTCCTTCTGACCTGGTGGCTGCCCTGCCAGGGGGTGTTGGCAAAATTCCCCCTTCCTCAGTCCCCTAAAGTGGGACATGCCTTGGTGTCTGGGTTTCCAAACTGTCTTGGGGGGAGGCAGAGGAAAAGGTGTGACAAAGCAATTTCAGGAGGAGGGATTAACCTGATGGGCTCTCACACCAGCAGAGTTTCTGGGCTGGGAACTAACTGCATTTATCTGCAAGGCTGGCTGAAGCATTCTATCCCCGAGTCTACAGGAGGAGGTCTCAGAGCTGAGGTCGCTCAACCAGTGTGACAGCACCTTTTGTGCAAGGCTGACGTTTTACTCTCATTGGGAAAAGGGAACAGATGAGCAGAGAGGGGCACAACTGCTGCGTCCACACCAGACACAACCGGTCCACGGTCTGAGGATTTCCTTTTCATTTTTATGTTCCTGGCTTCTTTAATTTTTTAGTGAATCTCACAGATATTCTCTGAAAAGAGAATTTATTCTGTTTCTAGCTTTATGCAAATGACTGCCTGCTTCTGAATATTTATGGGAAGTGTAAGTTACTCTTGCCAGCCCCCAAAGCATCAAGATGACAGTTTCTCAGGTTGCCTTCGAAAGCAGGCACCTCTGAATTCAGGGCTATTGCTAGAGGAACAGCTGTGCTGCCTTCCTTAATTGAACATTAAAATCAAGTCTGCTTGGGCTGCCTCTGCACTCCCTGGGCCCACACCAAAGTGGCACTAAGCTCCTGCACCACCTCCAGGACAGAAGAGTGGGTGGGTGGCTCTGTAATTCCCATTAATTACAGAACGCCTCCTGCACTCGCAGGTTCCTACAGGGCTGCTAAGTGGTCCCTCAGCACCTGCCTCCCAGTACTTAGCTGATGTTAAATGCAGCACGGATGGGCAGGGGGCGCATTAGGAGATGAAGAACACTTCTACTCCTGCTGGGCCCGGCTGCTGTCACCCTCCAGGAAAATTATCCTTGGCATCCAGTCCTTTCATGAGCTGTTCTCATATGGAAGCGATCAGGGTGTCTGTCATTCAGCAGCTCAGGTAGAGCCGGACACTAAGGAAGTTCCCAGAGCGCGTCCAGAACCACCCCCAGTGCACTGGCTGGGGGTCGGTGCCTCACCCCCACCCCTCCAGGCGCTGGCAGCTGCTGGGGCAGGAGCTGGGCATGCTGCTGCCAAGCCCAGGCTCCCTACACTCCACTTGTCCCTCCTCGTGCCCCTCACACAGCTCTGTTCACTCCTCTCTTCTGCAGGGTCTGAATGGACCCCATGGGAGAACATACCAGAAGTCAGGGATTCTACGTGTGCAAAGCAAGTATGGGGGGAAAAGGGCTACTTTAGCTCCTATTCACGAGTTAGAAAAACAATCTAGGGGAGTAGTGGGGCAATCACAGTTCCTGGAACCTACATCCCTGAGTTTGAATGCAGTCCCAGCACTGACTGGCTGTGCAATCTTGGGCAACTTACTTAACCTCTCTGACTCTCAGCTTCTTCATTTTTAAAACATTGATTTTAATATCCACTTAGCGGGAGTGTTGTGGAGATATGTGATAAACAGCTAGAATAGTGTCTGGCACATAGTTGGTCATCAATGCACGATGGCTGACCCCCTTCTTAAAAACAAACGAACAAGCAAACAAACAGGCCTTCTGGGAACTTTGTCACTAGGGAACCACAGAAAGGAGATACTTGGGTGTGGTCCTGCTACCTCGCTATGTGGCCCAGAGTGAGACCCTGCTCTCCCTGAGCTCCTGATTTCCAGACATGGGAGAGGAAACACAGAGGTCCACACAATGGCTGAGTTCCTTAACAAGGTATCTGCAGGCTTCAGGGGCCCAGAAAGCCCCTGACATTGTAGGCAAAATGTGTGAACACACATTGTTTCTATGAGAGGTTTCATTAGATTTTTAAAAAATATTTTATTTTTATTCATTTTAGAGAAGATGGTAAAAGAGAGAGAAAAAAGGGGGGAGGAGCAGAAAGCATCAACTCCCATATGTTCCTTGTCCAGGCAAGCCCAGAGTTTCGAACCAGCGACCTCAGCATTCCAGGTTGAAGCTTTATCCACTGCGCCATCACAGGGCAGGCTCATTAGATTATTAAAAGTATGTGTAGATTAGCGGTTGCTTATGGCTGGGGTGGGAATGAGGAGTGGCTGCCAATGGGTATGGGCATCTTTAGGGGTGCAAAAACTGTTCTGATATTGTGATATGCTTGCACAAGCCTGTGACTCATAAAATTGTACACTTTAAATGGATAAATTATATCTCAATAAAGTTGTTATCTAAAAAGGTATATGTGACCAGAAAAAAAAAAGATTACAACCCAGGGAGAGCCTTGGGAATAAAGGAATGGGGTTCCTGAACTAATTTCAATATTATCAAAATCCTCATGTGCCCTGTGGCCAACCAGGCTGCACACAGAATCCTGACCAGGTCAAAGGGATTGCATCAACTCCAGATGGTAAGACTGGGCCTTGAGGGCTGGTCACAGCTATAAGTGGCAAAGGGAAAGTCTATAAGCAATTAAAAATGGAAAGCCAAATAACATTTCATGATAGGTAAGCAAAGGCAAGTAACTGGTGGAAATAAAAATCCCTACCTCCCCAGTTGTTGTGAGGGTTATTTACACAAGTGCGAGAGGCTGGGGCAGGGCTAGGCACTGGGCAGGGGTGATTAGTATTAATTAGTATTATTAGCAATGTCGCATGCACAGTAAACATAAATAACAGTAACAACAACAATGCAGCAGGTTCCTTAGACAAAACCTTTTGAAACAGGTTGCTCAAGGAGGCACGACAGGAAGAACAAAAGGTTGGTGACTGTATCAGCTGAGCTCTCCAGGCCCTCTATAGCTTTCGTTGCCAGTGATCCATCTTGGCAGAGCAGAGGGAGACCCAGGGATCTGTTGTGGGTAAGTGGTAATGGGGGTGGCTTACAGGGATATTCTGGTAAAAAGAACCACCAGATCCTCTGCCCTACTTGTCTTTTGTCTAGCTGCCTCCCATATGAGCCTCTCATCAAATATAAGCTTTACAGGTAAGGAGGACCAATCAAAATCACTTGAGATTGTTTATGGAATGTGCATAAAGTCCTCTTCACTCACACAAAGTGTGCAGATTAGAGGGACTTGATATTTACTTAGTGACTACTCTGAGCAGGGCACTCTGCTTGGTGCTTTCCTTACATCATCTAATTGAATTGTCATAGCAACTCCAGAGGGAGGGAAGCACCCCTATTTCACAGATGAGGACAGTGAGGCTCACAGAGATTATTTCGATCAGCCTGTCTCATCCAAGTACAGACACTTTCCTTTATATACCAGGCAAGCCCCAGGAGCTGGCAGGCCCTCTGAGAATGGGTCTGGGATTTCTACTTCTGGCCTGAGCATCCAAGAGATGATTTATTTCCAGCTACAGGACAGGATCATAGACTCCCTGGTGGAAGGTGGGAGTCAGGGTGGATGAGGCCAAGAGTCAGGTAAACCATGTCCAAGGTTTTTCAGCTATAACTGGGGGAGAATGCACCCCCTTCAGAGCTAGTCTCAAAGATTGTTTGGTTTTAAAAACAATCATGTTTTTTATTTTCAAAAACAATAAGTGCTTCTTGGAGAATTTAGAAATGAGTAAAGAAAATAGAAATCACTTGCAGTCCTACCACGTGACCTTTCAGTTCTTTTTTTCCATGTGAATCTGTGCAAATGCACACACACACACACACACACATATTCCAATTTAGTGGGGAGTGTACTGCATATACTATTTTGTAATTTACTCTTTTTGCTTAAACAAATCAGGATACTTTTCAGCGTAATCAAGCCCTTTGCTACAATATAACTTTTCATGTCTGCAAGTGTTCTACATATGATTATTCCATAGTATTTTTTTAAGGTTTTTAAGGTTTAAGCTGCATTTTAAGTCTTAATGGCACTACCTTCTCTGAACATCAAGAGAGATGGTTAGATGCTGGCAGAGTGTGAGACAGTAGAGGGACCCTGTAGACCCCAGTGGGGTAGAAGGCACAGGCAAGCATGGAAAGGAAGATGGTGAACTCTTAGTGACCAAGCACATACCAGCAGATTCTGGTTTTGTGTCCCCTCTTCTACTTCCCACCTTCCCACCAAAGCCCACATCCGTTACCTGTACTGGCATAGCCCAGAGGTTTGGGCACAAGAAGAAAAACCACATGAGCTGGTTGGTGTCGATGGCAACCAAGTTACAGATCTGCCCGGCAGTCATTTCCCCCATGGATAGGTTGGAGGTGGACAGGTGCATAATTTTATTGTAAATCTTGGTCTGGAAATGAGAGCAGAATGTTTCGCATTTGTCATCATCATCATCCTAATCACCATCCCAGATGCCACATGTCTATAGTGTGCCAGGTCCTTTCCAGGTATCCCCCCCTACGAAGCGTAGAGCAGCTCTGTAAGGGGGTCCTGCATTATTATTCCAATTTCATAAATAATGTGACTAAGGCACAGAGAGGTAAGGGGTTTTGATGACAGATCAAGCAAGCCAGAGAGGCAGCATTCAAACAAAGGATCCAGGCCAGCATGAAAAGCTACTTCCCCAGCAAGCAAGACCTCTCCCTTGGGGACAGAACTTAATTAGCTCTTAAATCTTAAAAGCAGATCATCATGTCCAGTTGTTGTCTTGATTTACCAGAGGCCAGTGCAGAACATACTTCAGAGCCATAAAAATGACAAAGTGGGGCAGCCATCTGGTTTGATGCAGCCATCTCAAACCAGGCAGTGTGGTGTGCTCTGGGGCCAAGTCCCATCTTAACTGAGCCTTGAAACAAAACCAGGGTTCAGCCTGAATAGTCTTCTGTGAGACATAATCTATGAGTGTCGATCAGCCCCTGGCAGCACGGTCCTGGGGTCCAGCCACCCTGGGGACCTCACTCTGCCTCCTCCAGGCAATGGGAACAGCTATGGTAATGGCTCCCCATGAGCTCTGACCCTGAAAGCTCTATAGGCAGTGATGTGTCACCCAGGAAGATAGCAAATTTCATGTTTTGTGCTCTTGAAAAAAGAAAAACACATTCCTGTCTTAAATATCCTGGGGGTGCCTGCTCTTGAGTGAAATTCTACTGTGCATTCTGTTGTCAGGCGGATTCCTGGCCCTTAATTCATCTTTTGTGTAAACCCAGGCTTTTTGGTGGCTCAGGGGTGCTTAAAGTATAAACCTATTCTGTGTCTCTTTTTTTGGTGAATTTATATACCATGGGAAAGGTTTAAAATAATGGCAGTCACATTTTCTACATCTATGCACATCCTAGGTTATTTGAAATTGGTCTTTAAAGATGAATAATAAACCTTGTTTCAGGGAAGTAGAAACATAGGCTAGTCTATCAATGAAAGAATTATTAACATCAGGATACACAGAAATATCCAACCGACTGATAGCTAGCATGTCAAAAAAATTATATATAATACAGAAATTTTGCTTAATAACTTTTCATGTGAGAAATGTGATTACTCTCAAACTCATGAAGACACAGACTCTTGCCTTTAATTTTCTGTAAATCTCTGAAAGAAAGAAGTTTTTTTCTAATTTGTTTCCAGTGTTAATGCTAGCATTTTCTTTTTGTGACATGAATCAATTTCTCTTTATTGCAAAAGATTCAGTTTGATAAAAACAGTTACATGCTAATACATTAAAAAACCATTTTGCCTCTTTTGTATAATTGGAAAATACTGGGCCACAGCGTGAGTTATGACATGCACATAGAAAGTAGATTTAATTACGAAACTGTTTGACTACAAAATTGGCTGTCATTTGTGGTGGTGCAAGTCTGCCTGTCACTGGAGGGGTTTGAGCAGAGACTGGGATTTTCAGAGAGGTTTTCTGAGCTGGGCAATAGCTTGGTTCTTCCTAGCTCTGTGATTGAGTCTTACAGGGTCTTGGATTGTCCTGGGCTCTTTTCACCCTTCTCACATGATGACATTCCTGAGGAAATGGTTCTGTTTCCTCAATGAAAAACCACTGGGGATGGGCAGGGTTGTCATGGACAGGTTGTGCATTACATGATTTCAGAGGGAACAAGGACCACACCAAGATCACCAGTGTCCAAACCCTGACACTGTCCCCAACCCAGGCTATATATACCTTTCTCCTTTTCTACAAAGCCTCTGATCACGGCTCCCAGGGGACCAGTCAATGTTAATTATTCTGAGGCACATTTCTGAAGAATGAGGTGGCTTTGGGGTTTAAGCACAACTTCTTAGTGTTTTACTGACTTCATGGGAATTGCTGGATATGGCAGATTTTGTAGTTGCTCCCCCACATCCATTCTCTCCTTTTTATCCAAAGAATTTCTAGCAGGGCATATAAGGTAGTCAAGATGAAAGACCCCACTTTTTATCTTTCTAGGTACAGCCAGGTGGGCAATCCCTCACTAATGGGATGGAAGAGAATATGTGCAACTTCTGCATTATGATTTTAAAAGGAGGCAGCATTCCCTGCTATTGCCCCATCTCTCTGCTGGTTTCAATGTAGACGTGATAGCGGCAATTTCAATAGTCATCTTAAACCATAAGATAAAAGCAATTGTGAGAAGGCAGGCAGAGCAACATTATAGAAAGAACCAAGGTCATTGATGATTGTGTAGCTAGCATATTGGCTTTGATTTACTGTGAAAAATAAACTTCTATCCTATGTAAACCACTACCATCCTGGGTCTTTCATTCCAACCGCTAGACCAAAATTCTCATCAAAACACTGGGGCTTAGCCCTGGCCGGTTGGCTCAGCGGTAGAGCGTCAGCCTAGCGTGCGGAGGACCCGGGATCGATTCCCAGCCAGGGCACACAGGAGAAGCGCTCATTTGCTTCTCCACCCCTCCGCCGCGCTTTCCTCTCTGTCTCTCCCTTCCCCTCCTGCAGCCAAGGCTCCATTGGAGCAAAAATGGCCCGGGCGCTGGGGATGGCTCTGTGGCCTCTGCCTCAGGCGCTAGAGTGGCTCTGGTCGCAACATGGCGATGCCCAGGATGGGCAGAGCATCGCCCCCTGGTGGGCAGAGCGTCGCCCCATGGTGGGCGTGCCGGGTGGATCCCGGTCGGGCGCATGCGGGAGTCTGTCTGACTGTCTCTCCCTGTTTCCAGCTTCAGAAAAATGAAAAAATGAAAAAAAATAAAAATTAAAAAACAAACAAACACTGGGGCTTAGACAACTCTCATTGCCAGCTTGCCTAAAGGGCCCTGAATCCTTCGTGACATTGATCATCCTTCCAATGGATTCCAAAAAGGACTCCACAGAAGGCAAGCAAGGAGCTAGTCCTAAGGGACCCATCAGGCTGATAAGTCTCTCTTACTATGACCCAAGATTTAAGATTTCCAATGCAGCTCAGAGGCTCTCTAATCTTGGTATGTCAAATATGTTTCCCCTTTTGTCCCCAAAGAAGACTGTCTGGTATTGGAACTCTAGAATAGAATCTAGAGAAGGATTCTGAGGCTGCATTTGCATTCAGCAGAAAACAGTCTGTGGTGGATTAGTGATGCTGGTTCCATTCAAGTCTGGAAAACATGGAGGCCCCGGGGCTGAGCGGGGGGGCCTAGTCCAAGATTTAGAACTACTATCTTTCCTAAGTCCAGCCCAAGGCACTTTTCACTTACCCGACATCATTTTGTCAGTGATCATTGTTTCAAAACATTGTTAAAGACACACACACACACACACACACACACACACATTAAAATAAATTAAAAAATAAATAAGATAAATTCACAGCAGAATTATCCTTGAGTGCCCATGAAGACAAGTAATGTGGTTCTTACTATGAAGTGAAAAACATAATCATCCAAGTACCTGTATTGCTCCTCTCAAGTTAATACCAGTTTCAATGGCGACATAGTAGGATGCTTGCAGAAATGTCCTTTGCAGCAGGAGGGCAAGGAACAGAAGCACGGCTAAGACGTAGGCGTTAGCAAGAAACTCTTGGGATGAGACAAAATAAACGCCGAGAAATTGAGTCTGTTGGAAAGAGAAGTTCAGAGGTGGCTGTCACTGCCAGCAGAGAGACTGCCATGAGTACCTGCTACTGCGTCATACTGATCATTCTAGGACCCTCCGTGCTTGCAGAACCTTGTGCAATTGTTTACAAAAGAAAAATCAGATTGATAAATCCCAGTAAACATTCTAAGTACAGGGAGGGCTGCCTATATCCTCTTCAATATCCTGCTTAGGGGAACAGAATGAGGCCCAGTTCTAACCTCACGCCCCTGAATATGACTTGCTGCATTGTGGCCACCAGGCCTAGGGGAGCTCACTCTGAATGGAACAAGAATAAATGGAGCAAATCACAGAATCGCCAAAACCGGAAGAGCTAGGACAAATCCCATGATCTGTGCTCTCTGCAACAAAAACGGAATCAGAGGAGGCCTTGTCCCATACTCACCACCAGGCTGCTCTGTAGTAATTTCTGGGCAGAAAAGACCAGAGAAAATATAGCATGGCAGTGCTCCCAGGCGAGAGATGGGAATGCATTGCCTATAATAGACTGCAAAGATTTCAGGCCCATGCCCTCCCCCACCCCTGCCTTGTGGGCTCTCAGGACCTCCTCTCAAATTTAAGGTTCTCATGCTGCACCTTCAGCGAGATCTCAGGTGATAAGCAGTGGAGAAAAAAACCGGTCTGATTTTGTTGCTAAAGATACCAGGGTACTGCCGCATGGCTGCTTCCAAATTCAGCATCAAGAGCTCCCAGAGAAACTCGGATCTTGGTTCAGTTCATTGCTCCCCAGCAGAGCCACATCCATCTGTCCATGAAGACAGAAATCTCCCCTTTCCGAGGCTCTGCCCTGAACTCTGCAAGCTATTGGGAATAGCGTGGGAGCTGCTGCAGGGGCAAGAGTGCCGGGAACAAAGCGATGAGAAGGAGCCGCAGGCATGTCCCCGACCGCGGTCAGGCAGATAGGGGCAGGGCAGGGCAGCGCTCAGAGTGCAGTCCTTTCTCTAGTCAGAAATTCCTGGGTCCTGGGTACCGGGCTTCCTGATGGGAGGAAGGAGACTGCTTTAGGTTCAACAGGGCTGTCTAAACAGCTCTCACTGTTTCTTCCTTGTTCTGTGGGACAGGGGTCTCTCCCTTTTGGAGACAGCAGGAAGGAGACATAGGGAGACCACTGAGGGATAGATGCAGGACTCAGAGAAAGGCCAACTGAGGTCTGAAGCCTCCGATTTTCTTTCTCATTTGTCAAAGTACCAAAGGGAGAAGGTAGTGGGTGGGGGTAGGCAGGAAATAGCAAATGGACCTTAAAATTAGGCTGCAGGGTGGGGTGGGCGTGAAACTGACCTTACAGAGAGCAGAATTCCACCCTCATAAAATCCTAGTGAGAAGGGTAGATTTATTAGCCCAGTTTTGTACACGAGGAGATGGAGTTTCAGCACAGTTAAGGGGCTGGCCTCATGTTTCATGTTGTAAAGGAGAACATGTGAACATGAACCTGTGTGATGGCAAAAAACACTTCCCCGACCTAATGCTTAGGTCCTCTAGCCTTTTGACCTTGAGTCTTTTATTGTCAGCTATCGTTTGTGACTTGTAGGGGAGGGAAACATGCCCGTTTAGCTGGTTTTGAGTCAAAAATGAAGAGTTGCAGGGAATTCTTCTGTTCTACTGTTCTCCTCAGAGACCCAGCTCTGGAGAATGAAGTCCATGATTTTAAAGCAACAAAGCACATCATAGGAATTCATCCCAAAGGAAATAATTTAACATAAGAAAATGGCTATGTGTGCAAAAATGGCTATCTCTGGATTAGAGCAGGGGGAGAGTGCAAAAATCCTTGTAAATGTCTAGCCACAGGGAATTGTCAGGGATAGTATGATACTCATGGGACTGCTATGTACTCAAGAACACTGATCGTCAGGAAAGCCCTTGAGCAGTTCATAATGCCACAGTGTGCTGTTGTCATATTGATCAGAAAACACATGGGGCGGAGAATGCAGGCTGGAAAAATAAATGGATCCTAAATGTTGGTTAGACTATGGGCAGTATTTGTTAAATGCACTCATCCATATTTTTCTATGTTTAGCAAGGCAACAGATGATCTTTTTGCAGCTATAAAGGCAAAGCTTTTACCATTCCCCCTGCAACACATACACTCTGGGGTTAGAAACTGTATGTCTTTGAATCAACAGTTTTGTGACCTGTTAAAGTAAAAATCTTCCTGCAGGTGTAATTCATGAGGTCATCATTTCATCTCTCTTCAAAGAGACAGTTTAAAAAGGATGGAGTGCCCTGGCCGGTTGGCTCAGCGGTAGAGCATCGGCCTGGCGTGTAGGGGACCTGGGTTCGATTCCCGGCCAGGGCACATAGGAGAAGCGCCCATTTGCTTATCCACCCCCCCACCCCCTCCTTCCTCTCTGTCTCTCTCTTCCCCTCCTGCAGCCAAGGCTCCATTGGAGCAAAGATGGCCCGGGCGCTGGGGATGGCTCCTTGGCCTCTGCCCCAGGCGCTAGAGTGGCTCTGGTCGTGGCAGAGCGACGCCCCGGAGGGGCAGAGCATCGCCCCCTGGTGGACAGAGCATCGCTCCATGGTGGGCGTGCCGGGTGGATCCCGGTCGGGCGCATGCGGGAGTCTGTCTGACTGTCTCTCCCCGTTTCCAGCTTCAGAAAAATATAAAAAAAATAAAATAAAAAAATAAAAAGGATGGAGTGTAGAACAGCAAAATTTTGATTCAGAAGTGAATTCTAGATCCGCCAAAGAGACCTGGAGTGCTGCCCAAAAAGGTAGGCCCTGCTGAAGTCTAGTGAGGAAAGGGTCCCGGGAGGCTGTGCATGGGTATGAGGGCCTGGCCACTGCCCAGCTCCCTAAAGGCATCATGGCAGGAGAGAAAAGGCCAAGGACCTACAACCTAACTTTTGTTGGAAGGTAAATGCTTTGGAAGATCCAATGCCCTAGTCTGACATTTTTACAAGGGAAGAAATTCTGCTTGTTTCTAGGGATTTCCCTAATAAATATTTAAAAAATTAATCAATGTATATGGTCTTCACTCACTATCAAATTTCTACAGAAGTTATTACACCTTTCCCCAATTTGCAGTTAAGCCAACAAGGGCTGCAGAATATACGTGACTGATGAAGAGCACAAGGAGAGTTCATTGCAGAGGTCGGACTAGAACCCAGGACTCGTGACTCTACAGTTATGGCCCCTCAGTGCCCCTGCCTGGCCAGAGGTATAACTAGAAAGGCCTCCTCCCCTTGTTCTCTGGAGCTCAAAGGAGAGGAGTCACCTGCGCCTTTGCTTCCGATTGTGATAGGACTCAAAAGGTGAAGTGCCCACAGGTCCCAGCCCTGGGAGGCCACGGTTAAAAACAGTAAGAACTATCTTTGACTACTCATGGACTAACATATACACCCATCTGTCCATGACCATTTGACATGATGGTTTAGAGCCTGGACTTTGAGGCAGCCATATCTGAATTACAGTCCTGACTCATTATATACTAGCCATATGTCCTTAGGCTAAGTTTCTCATCGTTTCTGAGCCTCAGTTTCCTCACCTGTAAAATGAGGCCATTAACAGTTTTTACTTCAGAGCATTGTTGTGAGGATTCAATATAGCTATGCAGGTTAAAAATAAGTTAGTATGTGTATGCACTCAATATATGGTAACTTCTGTACTATTTATTGAAGAATCATTTGTCCTGTGCCTCTTGGGTGCCAGGTCTGGAGCTGGGAGCTGAGCACACAGAGGTCAGACAATGTAGTTTCTGTCTTAAGGCACTCAGGGTCAAGTTGAGGAAGGAGTCGGGGTGCTTTGATGGCGTACAAAAGAGGGGCCTTTAATTCAACCAGAGGAAGGCTTCCTGGAAAAAGTGACATCTGAGTTGAGTCTTGGCAGCTGAATGGGGGCTAGTGAGGTGAACGACAAAAGGCACCCCAGGCCAGAGCAGAGGCGTGGGCACTGTCATGAAGAGATCAGCCCACACACTGATTTCACAAAGTCACAGAAATGCCCGTAAGTTCACAGTCACCCACAGTGATGGCCACAAATATGGGCACTCAAATGGGGCCACAGACACACATGGTAAAAAAGACATACCAACAGATACAGGGACAAAACAAAGGACACAGAGATAGAATCATAAACAGTTCCCAGGAGAACTCATTCAGAAACATGCACATATACAGTCAAACCTACACGTTTTCCACTGAGATTCAGAGGCCATTCAAAGCTTTGGCCCTTAGCTCGTACCCAGACTGCTCCTTCCTCCTCTGTTCAGTGACATCCTAGAGCAGTGCTGGCAAGTTTCAGATGCCAGCAGTTCCTTTGAATCCAATTTCCTCACCCTCCAGCCAGATCAGCGGCATTCATGGCAGGTGACAGATTGTGGGTGGGGGTTGGGCAGGAAAGGGGATGGAAAGAGATACATGGTATAATGGGCCCTGCCCAGTGGGTCCCAGCTTTTGCAGAAGTGTCAAAGATTTGGCAAGCTATCGGACACTTTGAGTAATTAAAGAAGAAACAAGAAATGTTTGTCCTTGTAGATGCCAAGGGCAGTATGATCCTTGCCAACAGTGAGAGTCCTGGAAAGGGAAGAGAGGACAGGGCAGCCACTGCTAAGGAAGTAAACAGTGCTGCCCACTGTGCAGGCTGCAGCAGGGTAGATACAGGCTAAGCAGAAAGAAGGGCTTTCTCACTTAGAGGCTTGTTAAACACCACACCGTGTGCTAGAGAGCTTCCCTCTCTGTACATTCAAGAAGACCAGAATAGCACCTGTCTCTCTAGGTTAGAGCTTCTGGGAGGAGGAGGATGAACCAAATGACCTCAATAAGTGGCCCCTTCCCCCATTTTCTGGGCCAGAAGCCCAAATGAGAATTAAGTCATATCCCAGGCAACCACATAATTGAGGAGTGTTTGTTGCTGACATTAGAGACTGTATTTACTGTCAACTCGCCTTTCTCTGTCTGTAATGTGCTGATTGTATTTGGGCCACAGGGAACTAATAATAAATCTGATAAGGCTGGCTACCACTGAGGCAGGGCCATCAGTCTCAGGGATTTACACGCTGTCAGGTAACTGGGACAAGAGCATTCCAATGAGAGGGCAGGTAAGCCCAGGGTTTGTGTAGAAGAGGAAGGAGAAGGCACAGCTAGTGTTCGGATGAACTAATATTGAATATTACCATCTCTTTGGCACATCCTGCCTCAGCGCTCTCTCCTTAGGAGAGCTCCACAAGATTTTGAGGAGACCCAGGAAGAAGGAGAGAGCATGGATGAGCAGATAAAGGCTCTGGCCTGTGTCATTTCCTCCTAATAGTAACAACTGGCTCCGTGTTTGCAGGATTACCAATGTAGAGTATTCTAGGGTCACCTATGGTCAGACTTAAGCTAAAGGGTGACACTCCTGTGGACAAGAGAAGCAGTCTCTTCCCCTCTTTTTACCCGGGCCAAGTCAAGTTCAGAGGCTCAAAACCCAGAAAAGGCCTCAAAAGCCACTGAAGCCTAACTAAGCAAAAGAGTCCTCATATTCTTGGTTGAATAAGAAATCTGCCCATGTCAGCCTGACCAACTCCTATTCATCTGTCAAGGCTCCATTCAAATACCCCTTTCTCTACGAAGCTGTCATGACTACTGGCTAACTTAGTCACTCCATCTTCTCATAGTTCCCTGTATATATCTCTTAAGAGTAGTGTTTAACATATTTTATTATTAAAATATTTTATTTAGATTTTTCTCTCCTCCATTGAATTTTACAATTCTTGGACCCAGAGGTGATGGCTTTATAATAATAATTATAATAGTCAATTTGGCACCATAATTGTAAGTGCCCAGACTATAAAGTGAAAGAGGCTTTGGTTCAAATCCTGACTGTCACTAACTAGTTGAAAGGCCCTCGTGAAAGTTCCTTAACCTCTCTGAGCTTCAAGTGACTCATCTGTAAAATGGAGATAAAAATACCTACCTCATAAATTATATGGTGTGTGAATTATATCTCAATAAAGCTGTTACAAAAGAATACCCTAAAGGGTTGTTTTGAGGATTAAATGGGATAACTCCTGCACACAGATAGGCAGGTAGTAAGCAGTCAGTAAGTGGTTGTTATTGTTACTCGTCCTCATCACAACCATTGCCTCTGTATTCCCACAGCCTGGCACACAGTAGGCCTGGCACATAAACATTTGCGAATAAATCAGACAAATGGACTTGGGGTGTCTCATATTCCTGACCAAAAGTGCTCAGCTGATTAATTATAGCTCAAAAAAAATTAATATAAACCTCCTGAGAGTTAAATGCTATCTGCGATTTTGGTGCCCATGAGATGAATAACATTGCACAAGGGAGTGTCATAAATTATTAAGATCCCTAATTAGTAATTCTCTGCATCATTTTTGGACTGTCTGTGGTTAAAAGATTATAACAATGTTCTTTCTGGGAAGATAAAATTCTGATCTTATTAGAGGTGAAAAGCTTTCCATTTCATGACCATCTACACCTCAGTGGCTGCAAAGAAACATGAAGAAATTAGGTACCGTGTCCTCCACCCCTCATAGTGAATGCTATTGATGCAAGCAGGGAAAATAACCCCCCAGAAAGACTTTCTGTCTCTTTGGTCCATCAAATTTCAGTTTGTAGCATCTTTAGAGCTAGAAAGGCCAGTGGCTATCATCTATCTAGTCCAACAGGTTTCAAATATTTTTAAGATATGGAACACTTTTTTAAAAAGAAAGTTCAATGGGAGAAAGACCAACATATTAATAAAAGTGGGGCAACTTTTGAATGAACTTTGGAAATGAGGGCGAAAAAGCCCTGTGCATGGGGGTTTCCCACTCCCCTCCCCCAACAGCAGCCCCCAAGTTGCTCCTGCAGAACCTTGAGTGCTATGGGTATACAGACCCGAGGAAGGCAGAGCCCCGAAAAGGTAGGTAGAGTTTATTAAGATGACACAAACTAAAGGCCAATGAACCATAAACACTCTTGACAGTGAGTAAACAAATGCACTTCCTTGCAACTTTCTCAATGATTAAATAACCAGGAGAGGTATTATGGTGGTGACCGTGTGGTGAGATGAGCAGGGTGCCAGAAATCCTCCGGGGCACAAGCTTGCCTCCTGGCATTTCTGTTGACCGATGCAGAGCATCTTCTGGATGGGGGCTATTGCCAAGTGAGGAGGAATACTGAGCATGTGTGAGGAGCTGCCTTCCTGCAGACACAGCTCACACACATCGGACTCTGGCACATTCTCACCCACCAGTGAAAACCTTCCAAAAGGTTCCATGCTCTACCCCTGGGTGGCCTACCTTGGGCTGGAAGACACGGTTCTCCTTCCCAAGATGGTCCACAATTCCAAAGATGCACAGGGGCCCGGCGAAGCCCAGGAGGTCAGCCAAGATGCGGAAAGTGCTGCTGAGGACCAGGCGTCTCCCGAAGGCATGGCAGAGTGCCTGCCAGATGGCCCGGGCACCCTGTGGGCTCTGCGTGTTCTTACGCTGCCCAGAGAGACCCATGGCCAGGTCAGAGTGGCTGAGGCCCGTTCACAGCAGGGCCTGGCATCCCAGGAAGCCCCTGGCCCCTGCTGCCTGGAGAAACCCAGTGGCCACGTCTGCTGCAAATAAGTGAACTACAGGAGAAATCACAGAACCACCAAGTGCACAGTTGGGTGGGCCCTACCAATGCCAACATGTCCCAAATGGGAAAACTGAGGCCAGAATATCGATCAAGATCACACCGCTGGTCAGGGACTATGTGATGAGAACTGTAACGAGGAAGTGGCATATACCACACTCATTTGTGGCCACCTGCCACCACATCTGCCTCAGTGTTTCCCCAACATGCTAGGGCAGACGCAGTGAAGGAGCACTGAAATGGGAGTTAGGAGACTGGTTGTTACCTATCGGTTGTGGGCCAGCCCTTGGGAGGCCATGGCCTTCCTCGGGGCCTCAGTTCCCTCCTCGGTGACAGGGGGAGATCCTGAGCTGGCCCAACTCATAGAGTTATTGTAAGGATCAGGCCACTAACGCTCCTGGTCTCAAAATGGGTGAAAATCCCCACCTTCAAACTGAGCTCCAGGAGAAAGCACAAGCCATATGGGAATCCAGTGGGGTCACTTCCCTTCTCAGGGCCTCAGTTTCCCCACCTGGACAATGAAGGTGTTAGACCAGATGACTTAAACTATAGCGCTATCTTAGCTGTGACTACCCTATGAATCTTTGATCCTCAACTTGTTGCTGGCTCACTGTGTGACTTAGGACCAGCCTCTTCCTTTTCCTGGGCCCATTTCCCCACCTGTCCCAACAGGGGTTTGACTTGATGCTTTCTGAGGTTCCCATCTGTGAGTCTAAACTGGAGGGCAGGGAATGGATGGTGTGGCCATGCCCCTACTGACCGCCTGGGCATCGAAGGCTTCACGGAGCCGCTGGTAGTTGGTCAGAGCTCTCATGGCGATGGGCAGCTTCCCGATAACTCGGAGATCAATGGGCTTCTTGTGGGCAGTCTTGATGAAGGCGTTCATCCACCAATAGGTGCCTTTGGACAGCAGGTTCACAAAGGGCTGCAGGAAGCGCACCCCCAGGTCCTGCAGGTCCTCGGGGGGCTTCACCTCCCTTGGTGTCTTGAAGAAGATGTATCTCTGTGGGGCACATAGGCCACTGGGATGGGTAAGTGCAACTTCACACCATTCTACTCTTTGCCCTAGGAGCAAAGATCTGGGGTTATGACATCCCACCCTCAACCTCTAATAGACGAGGCCACTGTTTGCCTATTTCTAGGAAAAGGAACACCCAATCCTCTTGGCCACCATCACCAGGACCTCCTGACCCTCTGCTGAGGCCTACTCTGAATTCCCTGGGCTGGTTTGGGTTCATTTCAAGTTAGACTGGGGAAGAGCAGAGCTCTCCCATATGTTGTCTTCTTCATAAATCTGATGATACCACTGTGTAGGGTTTCCAGGACATGGAGCCATGCAGGCCTGGGTTCAAATCCTGCCTCCTCTACTTACTAGATTTTTGGACAAATCTTATCTAAAATGGTTCCTATTCTAGGAAGGGGGTATTTCTTGCATCATAGGGGCTGCTGGAAGGGTCAGTTGAGCCAGGGGATGCAGAAAACCTTTGTACCCTGCAAATCACCTAAAAGCAGAGGAGTCAGAGAAATGCACATTAAAGTAGCACTTCATATGCATCAGACTGGCCCAAATCAGAGAAGGCTATAACCCCACTGCTGGCCGGAGGAAGGGAAAGTGTTTTCTTATTCACTGCTAGTACATTACAGCTTTTCTGGAAGGTGATCTGCAACATCAATTAAAATTTAAAATACACAGAGCTTTTGAACCAGTAACTCCACTTCTTGGACTCTCTCCCATAGAAATAAAAGCAGCAATACATAAAGATATAGCAAGAATGCTTAATACACCATTATTTACAGAGGCAAAATCTTGGCATCAAAGTGTATGCCCATTAATATGGTAATGGCTGATAAATTATGGCTTATCCACATGCTAGAATATTATGCAGCCATTAAGAAAACTAAATTAGTTAAACCATACTTGGAAGGAGTCCTAAAAGATATCTGTTGAATGAGAAAAGCAAGATGCAGAAAACTGTACAATATGATGCCATTTTTATAAAGTAAATGTTGAGGAAATAAAAGTGTATACATATATGTGGAGAAAAATACCCTGAATAGATAGAAGTTTATGGATTACATTAATAAAAACAAAGAATGGAAAGACATATAAGGTTGTTAATCTGCGCTACCCAGGAAAGGAAAAGTCAGGGAGGGGAGAGGATGAATCTGAGAGAGAAAAGGGGGCAAGCAAAAATTTTAACAAAAATGCATGTATTTGTGTAACTATATGAACATATTAAAATAAAAACAACTATCTCACCCCTTGGCCCCCAAATTGAATAAACTTGGAGAAGCCAGTACCTGAAGCTTTTATTTATTCTCTGTGAGGCTAAACTCAGAATCCTAGAACCTTGCTAACATTCTGTCACGGCTCCCTCTGGGCAGCTAGGCCAGATGGAATGTTGCTTTCAAAACTCCGCCCACTGGCCTCAACTCCCCTTTCTGAGGCAGGTGAAACAAGCTGACTTCTAGGACTGGGGTAAGAAGCAGGATGGGGCAGAACACCGGTCAGAAGCCCCGCCCTAGCCCAGGTGAGTCCTCACGAGGGTGGCAGCCAGGAGAGGCCTGCTTACCCTCACCCTGATGACGTTGACCTCCACGAGCAGCAGCATCCCGTAGAGGATGACCAGCAGCCCCGTGAGGCAGAATCGCAGCTGCGAGAAGCCAATGTTGTGGTCGTAGAACTTGACAAACTTGATGGTCTTGGTGATGAAGGCCAGGGTCCAGTAGATGAGCAGGGCTGTGGAGGAAAGACAGAGAGCGCTGAGGACACATGTGCACAATTCGTGTGTGTACGTAGAAGTGTGTGGGAGAGGATGGAAATGAGAGTGTCAGAGGAGATTGTGTGAACAAGTAGATGTTAAGAGATGTGAGTGTGCATACTTCTGAGTACAAGATGTGCAAGTGTAAATACATGAGTGTGTAATTTTGAATGACGTACATACATTAAAACACTCATGAGAGTCATGTTCAAAAACAATAACCTTGGAAGTCGTGCTGGTCACCCTTCACAATAAATAATAAGAAGAAAAATAGAAAATTTATTTATTAATTTAACTAAGTTGTAGGTGCTGTGTCAAATAAGCACTTTAAAAATACGGTTTTATTTATTCCTTGTAATAACTTTGTGACAGAAGTATTAACAAAGGAATTGAGGCTCAGAATGATTAGGTTACTGATCCAAGATCATGTTGTCGTTAAGTGGCAGGGATGTCCATAGGCTCCACCCTATAATGGCTTTCTTATAGCCAGGGGAGTTCCCAGGCTGAGATCTGAACTGCCCTTTATCCCAGCCCTTTCATTTTACAGATAAGGAAACTGAGGCCCAGAGAGAGGAGGTGACCTGCCCAAGCTCACTGCAAGCTAATAATGGAGAGAGAATGAGTGTGTAGGTCCCTGGCTCTCCAGGGCAGAGCCCACTACAGCATGGTGGCGCTCCTCAGGGGCCCTGGGAAAGTGAGGGAGACAAATCGTGAGTCACAGATCTGGGAGGCAGCGCATACAGAGATTAGAGCTGGGTCCTATAGCCAGATACACCTGGGCTCAGATCCTGTGACTTAATAGCTACGTGAATGTAGGTATGTCATTTAACCCATCTAGGTGTCAGTGTCCTCATCTATAAAATGGGGACAATAATAGTACTACCTCAGAGGCTGTTGTGGGCAATGTATGAAAAGCATTGAGCACAGTGAGCCTGGCATCAGCTGTTAATATTTTTATTATCTTCATATTCCAGACCTGAGGCCATAAACATCAGAAGCTATTAGTGAATTCTATTCCAATTTTCACCACCTCCACCCACCAATAAACCACTATCAGTTGGCAAGAACAACAACAAAAGCCCAGGTATCTACCCCCTCACCCCACCCCATATTCCCTAGAGCCATTTGCAGATAGTCAACCTAAATCTCCTAGAGCTCTTCTGTAGAAGAACCACAGAGAGAGAAGGAACCTTCACCCTGCTCTCCATCCGTTGGTGGGTCTGGACATGAATGTCAGGGCATCTCTTGGGGACAAAAACTGGGGTCTGCCCCAGCTTGACTCTGAGCTGGGTGTTAGGTTGAGACATTGAACTTGCCTGAGGAGGGGCAAATGCCCTTAATCTCAGGTCCCAAGGCGAGAGCATTAGGACAGAAGGCAGAAGCATCCTGGGACTGGGATGATGCCCTCACCTCTCAGTCTGGTCTCCAGGTCACAAGGAATCCCATAGCTGGAGGCCATCTCCCTGCTTCCACATCTACACACCCCAAGACAGACTATCCCAGGCATCAGTACCTCTTTGCCCTTAGTGAAGGTCACCTACTGGGGGTCACCTACTGGGGCCAAGACTTGACAATATGCCTCACACTGGTTTTGCCTCTAACACTTGGCAGACATGGTCTGATTTGATTTTCATAATAACCTTATGACTTAGTCAGGGACTTACTATTCTTGCCCCAATGAGAAAATGAGGCTCCGAGAGACTAAGTGCCTTGATCAAGGTCACAGGAAGTTTGCAGCAGACTCTGAACTAGGCCCAGGTGTTATTTCCACAATCCCACAGTCCTCATCCTACAGTGCTGAGCCCTCAGCCTGTTTCCAGACACGGCAGCACCCAGCAAAAGCTTAGTGCTTGACTGAGAAAAGGGAAAAGAATGGTATAAAACAGAGGCTGCTAGGGAGGTTTAAGCTCAGAATGCTGATTTCTCCTGTTTTCTTTCCTCCCCTTCCTCTCCCTCAGCCCACATTCTACCCATTAGCAAGTTCTGTCGATTTTACACTCCCCCCAAATATCTTAAATCCATTCACTTCTTTCCATCTGGGTGGCTACCTGGGTCCCGGCTGCCCTCATTCTCCCTTGGACTATCTTGAGAGCATTCTCATGGCTTCCTCATTGCCCCTCGTCCAATCTAGCCTCCATAAAGCAATAAATATCAAATATGATCTCAATGCACCATGTTCATTGCAGCATTATTCACAATATACAAGGGTGGGAGCAACCCAAGTGTCCATGGACTGATGAGTGGATATAAACAAAATGCGGTATACACATAAAATGGAAGAACATTGTGACACATGCTACTGCATGGGTGAACTTTGAGGATATTATGCTGTTAAATGACTCAGCCATGAAAGAACAAAATAGTGTATAAGTCTAATTAGATGATGTATCTAGAGTTGTCAGATTTATAGAGACAGAAAGAATAGTGTTTATGAGGGGTTGGGGGGGCAGGAAAATAGGAGTTTTTGTTTAATGGGTAGAGTTTCAGTTTGGGAAGATGACAAATTTTGGAGATGGATGATAATGGTAACACAACAATAGAAATGTACTTAATGCTTTTAACACTGAAAAGTGGTTAAAAAGGTAAATATTATGTCACATACATTACACACACCACACACACTCATACACACACACACACACCAATCGTCAATGGTTTCCCATTGCCTTTGGGATAACAGCCAATACCTGTGGTTTGGCCTTCAAGGCCCTGTTTATTGCATGCCCCAGCTGCCACGCCAGTCTTCAAAATTTAGCTTCCTTCTTCTCTGCACCCCAGTCACTATTCTTCCAAATTTCCTAGTGTATTTTGCTTCTCCTGCCTCAGGGCCTTTGCATGTGCTAGTCCTTCACCCAAAGTACTGCCTTCTCATTTCTTCTAGTTAGTTCCTACCTATCCTTCAGTTTTCAGTCCAACTATGACTTTCTCATAGAATATTTCCTTGACCTCACCTGGGGCCCCAGAATCAAGGTTATTTTGTGGGACAATGTAAACTGCATCGCGGTTCTCTTTTCTGTGGGACTCCAGCCCTGTGAGCAGAGGATAGCCTCTTCAGAGAGCCAGCTATTTCCCCAAGACCTATTGCCCTCTATCATCTCCTGTTTTCCCTGTCCTAGAATTTCTGGCTCTGCGGAGGGTAAAACTCTAACAAAGGGGAATGGATGGAGTTGGTCCTTATTCCTTGGAAAAAGGTCCATCCATGGGGGTAATTTGGGCTTTAAGAAGAGAACATGATGTGCTTCCTGGAGAATGAGAAAATGAACTCGTCAGATGCCCAGACAGGATGTTTCTGGGGGCACCAGTCAGCCAGGCCCTTGTGGTTAATGAGGGATTCTCTATGCATGAGAAGCTGCTTTGGAACCTGGAGGGGGCTCTCCGAAGCCTGTATCTAACATCTCTCCACCTGCTTTCACCTCATCCTCTAGCTACACTCACATGGGGCCCCTGGGGTGGTGGAATTACCTGGATGACCCCAATGGAGCTCACTTCCCACCTTACATGGGAAGGCAGGCCTGTGATTAGCTTGGGAAACACTATCTGCCCCCTCATGACACTGTGCTACCTCTGGCTCAGTACAGAGAGTTCCGGACTCCAGATGTCAATTAGATGCTATAACTCCTAAAAATCACAGTCAGGCTTAAAACACACAGTCTGACCACAGCCTAACAGCCAAGTGAACAGCCTGGTGTTAGACATGCAGACTGAGCCCAAACACAGAGGCAGATCTGTGATTTATCCCTCTGGCCCACGCACAGCCTGAGGACCCTTAGGTACGCATTCTCGAGACAGTTAAGAGCCTGCTGGGGTACCAGCTCCTGGCGCCCTGCTGGGAAAACTAGTGCAAGTAAGTCACAAGTCCTCTGAGCCTCCATTTCTGATCTGTGGAGGGGAAATGAGAGTGTGCTTACCTCACAGTGTTGATACAAGGATTAAGTGAGTTAATACATATAAAATGCTCAGGATAGTGTCTGACACATAGTAAGTGCTGAGTGTCCACTGCTAGTATTTTTAACCTCCGAATTTCAGTGTCCACATCTGTAAAATGGGGATAGTAATAGTAGTAAGAGGGAGATTGTGCGGATTAAGTGAGATAATGCATGTAAGAAGCTTAGCACTGAGCCTGGCATGCAGCACATGCTCAATAAATGTCAACAGTTATAGCTTTTGCTTCTGCCTGGGACCCCAGCCACATGGTGTCAGAAACTCTAAGCTGGCCCTCCTTCCTGAGGCAAACCACAGGCTCTGGCCCTAGGCCTTTCTCTTCTCTCCCCAAGTGACCTCATCGGGGCTCAAGCTGTAGATGCTACCTGTAAGCCTGTAACTGCAGAAGTCTCCATTTACCTCATTCTAACTCATTTATCTAATTGCCTATTTGACACTTGAGTTGGCATGTCTGCAACATTTTAAGCTTAACATGCAGAACAAAGAATGGATCCCTACTCCACCCCAGTTCCTGCTCCTTTGCCATGTCAGTTATTAATACCAGTATTTGCCTAGGTACTGGGCCCCAAAGCCTAGGAGTCTTCCTTGCTTGTTCCCATCCCTGACCTTATCATCTACCGATCCCCTCCCCCTTTTCCTTTGATTCATCTACACTGGCCCTTTGCCAAGTTTTTTTCCATCAGAAGGCCTTTGCATTTGCTGTTCCATCTGCGTGGAACATTCCTCCCCCAGATATCTGCAAGCTCACTCTTCTCTTCTCTATACAGACAGCAATACTGCCATCACTCTCTACCACTTACCCAGCTTTATTTTCTTCATAACATCATCACTACTTGTTTGTTTGTTTATTTACTGTCTTTGCCTGTCTGTAAGCTCCATGAGATGGCAGGATTCTTTTCTTCTCCACTTCTGAACCTCTAGCACCTAAAAGGGTGCCTGGCACATAGGAAGTCCTCAGTAAGCACTGTCTGAAGGAATGAATGGAGGTACCTCTCTCTCCCCAGCCTCTTTACCTCCCTTACCGATCAGCAGCTTAGGGAAGTTGGAGGTCTCAATGTTGTGATAGTAGACCACAGAGGTGACAGCAGCCATGAATGCCATCCCAGCTGGCATGTACAGGTGAAGATGGCGGGATTCAGTCACCCTGAGATGGGGGTAAGAGAGAGACAGAGAGAGAGAGACAGATAGGATGTGGATATGCTGAATACCCCAACAGAGTAGTCCAGGCCTCGGGCTCAGGGCTCAGCACACAGTGGGGCTTCCAGGACACATGGCCAGCTCCACACCATATGTTGGCCGCTCTGCCCAGCCCACACTTCAAACATGCCTGTTAACTAAGGGGCCCAGAGGCCACACAGACATGCTGGAAAGGCTTGGTGTTAAGGCTTTGGAATTCATGGCCTCTTTCCCTGGGTTCATGCTCAGAGAACCTGGCATAGGAAAGCCAGCCTTGGCAGTCGCAGCTGCAAAGCCTCTGTCCTGGAACCACTTTTCTGGGAGTGAGCACAGCTGGGCCCCTGTCCTTGGGGCTCTCTCGGCAGTACAGGGCCCATACACCACAGCTCTCTTAGTGACAGCCCCATTTAACATAAACAGCACAAGTCAGCATTGGTATTCCTCCCAGGTGGTGCAATAGTATTGACCGAGAGTCAATATTTATTGAGCGTTTACCCATGTACCAGGCACTGTTCTAAGCACTTGATGTATGTCAACTCACTTCGTCTTCATAAAATCCCATGTAGTCTGTACTCTCAGTCTCCTCATTTTACAGTTGAGGAAACTGAGGCATAGAAAGGTTAAGTAACAAGCCCAAGGCCACTGTGTTTGTTTCCTCCCTTGGGCTGGGGATGGAGGCAGCTAATACCGGCTCATCCTCTTCCCACTTTAACCCACAGAGGCCTCAGTGGGTGGGCTCTGGTTGGGGAATAAGACCCATAGGGAGCCAGAGCTCTCTCCCAGATCTCAGGCTTCCCCATGACTCAGCTTACCTGGTCTTGATTATGCCCCTCCAAGGCTCCCTTCTATAGACAGCAAAACCCACAGCTAGCACCGCAGGGTCAGAGATGCGGCCTCAAACCATCTTTCGAGCACTGCCCACAGATGGAGCCAGCAGCTGACCTGTCTGCTGGGGAGGAGATGGCAGTGTGCACTGAGCTAGAGAAACTTGGGATCAGGAGCAGCCCACACAGGAGGGGCTGCTGGACAGCCAAAGAAAGAAGTCCTCAACCTGACTCATTCCAGCCTCCCACATTCTGGGGATTTGCTGTCTGCCCAGGGCTCTGCCACTCCTTGCTTGACATCCCATTTGTGCTCTGATTTCCTCCTCCATGGCCTTGTGAAGCAGGCAAGGCAGGACTACGGTGCTCGTTTCACAGGTAGAGAAAGAGAGGCTGGGTGGCTGGTCCAAAGTCCCACAGCTGGTATGAACATAGCAGAAGAGCTAGCAGAAGACCCAGGCCTACCTTCTCCACGGCAGAGTGCCTTCCTCTCTGCCACCTGCTAATTATAACCCAGTGAGTATTTCTGGCCTAAAGGCTCACAAGGCATCCCTCCCCTATCTAGCATTTGTGTGCTTTGAAAGGGATGTTGGGGACTCGTCACATGCTAGTTACAGGGTAGTATGCATTCTGGTCTTCTTGCTGGTCTGGAGACATGGAGAGTCAGAAGCAGCCCCAAGGCAAGCAGTCATCACAAAGATTATCAATGAAGCCAGGATGCAGGGACATTGCAGGTGGGAAGATGAAGGAGTGTGTGTGGAGGTGGGGAATCCCATCCTCCTGCCATCCAGCTGCAGGAGCCAGGACTGGCAGGAGTGTAGTCTGGGCCTAGTCTGAGTTCCCCTCAGAGGGGTTGGACCTGAGATATTTAAGCCAAATGCCCCCACTCTTTACCACCACCCCCACCCAGGCAGTTGCTGAGTCTTCCTGATTCTTCCATTCTTCCTTAGTGACAAGGCTGCTTCACCTCCTCCTCTTCTGCACCCAGGAATGCTGACACACCATTTCCAGCTGCTGTTATTTCTCATCTAGGCTGCTGCAATCATTTCCAAAGTGCTGTTTCTACCTCCAGGCTTTCTCTGACTCTAAACCTGGCCAGGACCCCCCCCCACCCGTTCTCAGCGAAAAGTGCTGCGCTGATTACCCAGCCTCCATTGCACCCCTCACTCACTTGCTGTTTCATGCTTCAGCTCCATGGACTAGTCCTACCCCACCCGCTTCTCTAGGTGGTGCCTTTGTTCCTACAGGCAGGGAGAACGAACTGTGATGACGCTGGATGCCAGGCTGAGGACTTGGGACCTAATACCTTTATATTTCCTTGGAAATCAAGGAAAGATCTTAAGCAGGAGTGATTTGTTGTCCCCCACCTCCACCACCAAGGGTAACTCCAGCAGCTTGTAGAAGAGGCTGGGAATCTTCCACAATAGTCAGGGCACCTTAATAGGCTCTAGGATTGTTTCACCGGGTGTGGCATGCAGATCTGTGTTCCCTCCACAACACTGCTGCCCAGAGAGCAGGCCTGGGTCTCACTTGTGTCCAGTGCCTGGCACAGATAGTCTGGCACACAGGAGATGCTGGGTAAACAGTCACTGGATTTATTATCAAGTGACACTGGCTCATGGAATGCAGGGGCGCTGGGCTCTCCCTGAACCTTTCAGGAAGCACCCTGGAGCAGATCCATTCTCCTGAGTTCTCAGAGAGTCACTCACCCATCAGACAGGATGCCCTCGGCGATCTCACACACCAACACGAAGAGCAGCATGAAGGTCAGGATCCAGCGTAGGTTGTGCCCAGGGAAGTGGAGCCATGTGCTGTGGTGGATGTGGACCTTGGAGCTCTGACTGCCCCAACCTGCAAGGAGAGACAGGCAGAGTCGGGAAGCCGAGTGGACCGGGAGGAGGGTGCCTGAACCCCAAGAAGGTGTTTAAGCCTTGAGTCCACAGTGGGGGTGAGGAGTGTACCCCTTTGTACACCTGTGAGTGAGAATGCCAGCGTCTGGTACACAGGAACTAAATGCCCAAGCCTGAATCCTGGACCTGCCCAGGCCCACCTATGCAGGTACCATTTTGTATGCTAATCTCTCATGTGACAAGTTATCACATAAATAAACTATTTGGTTGAGAACAGAAGTGTAGATGCTGGTATAATTTTTAATACACATATATGCATATGTTGCACAGGCTTCCTTCTTATTTCTGTTCTGTCGACAACTAGCAACTCTACTTCTGCAGCTTCGGGCTTTTTAATTTTGTGACAATATTTTGTTTCTTCCTCAAAGCTATATATAAATTTTAAGATTTGCTCCCCCCCCCCCCCGTTAATTAGAGTGAATTAACACCTTTCCGGGAGACAGGGAGCACACCCTATGAATTGACAGAGCTAGCCAGCTTGAGAAAATCAAGGTCTTGAAGAGATGAAGGGGACCCTGTGAAGAGGTAGGCATGATTGTCAGGGCAGTGGCAATCAACTTTGCAGAGGGCTTTCAAGTAGGGGCGCTGGGGGCCTCTGGCGTCCAAAGTCAGGGGCTGCTCAGCGCGGAGCCTGACAAGTTGCGCTCCAGTGACACGCGCCCAGGCGGGTCTCAGGGAAGGGGAGCCAGTCCTTAGCTCCCGCCTCTCACCAGGCCGAGTAGGACCTTGGGACTATAAGAGACTACGCAGGGGTTTGCAGGGCCTCCGTCCCCGTCTTCGAGGCGCAGGCTGCACTTCTCCTGGGCCCGGCTGCGGTTGACAAGGAGGGTGCGTTGGGGGAGGGGTGATCCGACTCCCTGCTCGGCACCACCGACCTTTCCAGCGCGTACGGAAACCTCTGCTTTCCCCTTTCTCCATCCCAGCTCCACCCTGAGGTTGCAAAACTTGGGGTTCCCCTCGGTCAGAAGCGTCCGCCGTGTTTGATGCCGGCTCGGGGACACCCCGGGGAGTAAGGGGATGTGCAGGTGTGCGAGTGCAGGGACCGCGGGGTAGTACACAGAGCAGGGGCTCCGGCAGCGGGACGAGCCGCGGTCGCGGGGCCGGAAAAGGACGCCGAGCAGTGCAGCGCGCAGCGCCTTCGCGTCCCCCTTCCCCGCCTCTGCCCTCCCCTCCTCCGCTGCCCGCGCGCGCTCACCGATAAAGAGGATGGGAAAGGTGATGAAGAGCAGGAAGACGTGCGGCACCACGTTGAGCGCGTCCACGAAGCAGCCGTTGTTGAGGACACCCTGGTCCACCCGGTAGGCGGCCGAGTGGTTCTCGCTGCCGCAGAAGGCCAGGGGCATGGCGGCGCGGGGCGGGCGCGGGCTCGGCTTCGGCTGCGGCTGCAGCTGGCTCCACGCGCCTCCGCGCCTCTGGCCCCGGCCGCTCAGCTGCCCGGCCCGGCAGTCAGGCCCCCGCCCCCCACCCCGCCGGCCCCGCCCAGCCGGCTCTTCGCTCCCCCCAACCTGGCTTTGCTCCGCTCTCTGCGGGGCCCGGGGGACGGTCGGGGGCCCGACCGGCCGGGCCAAGCTTGGCCCGGGTCCCAGCTGGAGCAGCCTGCGCGCCCAGGTGTGCTCGGGGACGCCTCTGCGCGCGTGCGCTTGGAAAGAGGGAGAAGACAGGCCGGGTGGGTGGGCACGCCCAAGTCTGGGTGGAAGAGTAGGGGGTGCAGAAAAGAGGAGGAAAGTCCTCGTGGGTCTGGAGTGGAAGCGTTCGGGGTCTCGAATGTGAGGTCGGTCATTGTCGGGGGTCTGAGATGTGGGCTCACCTGCGCAGGGAATTAGTAGATGTAGTTAGATCGGAGTGTCCCGGTGGGGGCAGAGTGGTTTAAGTCCTTACCCCATACGGATAAGAAAAGCAGTGAAGAACATTACCTTGAGCGGGGGCGCTTGGAATATTTTCAAAAGTGGTCCCAGTCGTGGGACGCTCAGGAGTGTTTTAAGGTGTATCCAGCGCTTTCACAAATGGAATCTCCCAACACTGTGGCCAAGTATAAGTTGTGATTTCTCCCTTTTTTTTTTTTCTGATGAGAAAACTGAGGCTCAGACAGGTTACATGAGTGACCCAAGGTTTCACCACTACCCAAAAGTAGGGAAGTAGAACTTGAACTCAGCTTTTCAGATCCTCACTCCCTCTCTCCATCTTTCTAATGCATGCATCTAATACATTGAAACCTCCCAGCGACTGGCAAGTGAATGGGTAGAATATTCCTGGCCCACAGCTAAAAGGAGGCTGCTTGTGGAGTCGTCTCTAGCAAAAGCAACTGGAGGCAGTCAGGAAGGATGGAAAGAGAGAATGTCACCCTACGTAATCCGACACAGACAGGTTTGAGAAGGTCAAGGACCTGGTGAAATTGTAGACCAGGGGTCCCCAAACTTTTTACACAGGGGCCAGTTCACTGTCCCTCAGACCGTTGGAGGGCCGGACTATAAAAAAAACTATGAACAAATCCCTATGCACACTGCACATATCTTATTTTAAAGTAAAAAAACAAAACGGGAACAAATACAATATTTAAAATAAAAAACAAGTAAATTTGAATCAAGAAACTGACCAGTATTTCAATGGGAACTATGGGCCTGCTTTTGGCTAATGAGATGGTCAATGTGCTCCTTTCATTGCACCAATGAAAGAGGTGCCCCTTCCGGAAGTGCAGCGGGAGGGGGGGAGGCAGATAAATGGCCTCAGGGGGCCGCATGTGGCCCGGGGGCCGTAGTTTGGGGACCCCTGTTGTAGACAATGTTATGCATTCCCACACTTTTTGAAGAGATTCTCACAGGTCCATGGCCAAAGAAGCTTATGAAGAAAAAAGAGCAAATGGGAATTTAGTTTAGCTTTTAGAAGAATTTCCTGAGTTAGGGCTGTGGTGCAAAAAGTTCTTTTCAGCCTTTTCCCTCTGAGCTTCTCTGAACCTGTTCTGAGGCTGCTTTGAGGCTCAGAGCCTTTTTGAGACATAATCAGGCGAGGCGTCATCTCTGCCTCAGGCCCTGGTAGCCCAGGGAAGGCTGGTGGGGTTGGGGAACAGCCTGGGGAGAGCAGGCGCGCAGGGTCCTAAGGCCTCATAGTCTCTGACGTTTGGCAAAGCTCTCTGAAGTTGAAAGATGTTTCCTGCAGCGTCAGCCAAAATAGTGAAAACTTGGTGGCCATAAATATTTAGTACTAGCTGCAGGAGTTAATTAATGTGGGGCGAATGTAGGCTCTGAAAAGGCAATTGCTATATCCATGTAGCCAAGTGAGAAAAGCTTGTGAGATAACGTCAGGGGAAAAGGAGGAAACAAAATTGTGTGTTGCCTATGATTATAGCCATATTTAAAAATATGGATGTTTGAATGCAAGCCTGCAGGGGAAGGAAGCTCAGAGTTGCAAATGGCTATTGCATTACGGCGGTGTGCAGTTATCTGTTGCCTACCATGCTGTGCTTGTGTTTGTTAGTACCATTTTCTTTCTGTACAAATGAGACAACTCAGGTTCAGATTGATGAGATGGTTGGTCACCTAACAAGATTTTTTGTTTGTTTGTTTGTTCCAAAAAAAACCCACTTCAAACTTTTTGAAATGTTGCCATTTTGTAGTTACAGTTTCACTATTTCACACTTTCAGTAATGCTATTTTTCCTTTTAGTACTAACAACATATGTATTTTTAAATAACACGTCCCCAATATCCATCACTACTAGGTTGTATGATGTTGGACAAGTAACAGTTCTGTACTTCATTTTCTTCCTTTCTAAATGGGGAAGATGGTAATACTGATCCCAGAAAATTAAAATGAGATCACAAGTTTTAAATATGCTTTGTAAATCAGGCTACCTCATCCCCTGGGACCCACTTACCATTGAAGTTTATCTAGTGATTCTTCCTTTCCTTGGTACTCAGCATGCAGTGCCTAGCACAACCTAGACACTTGCCTCTTCCAGGCTATTTGAAATAAACAAAAAGCCTGGTCCAACCCTAGTTGGACTCAAGAATAATGGATTACTAAGGGATCCTCAACTGGGACTAAGAGAGTGTTAGGTCTGGAGGCTAGAGTGGGGCACCGGGTTAGTCCTCTCTAGCACAAGCCCACTGTGTGACTGTGGGCAAATTTCACCCTTTCCTACACCTAGCTTTATAGTAAAAATGCCCATCACACTGCCCACCATGTGGTTGCAGAGTCATTTGAGAAGTGCAGAGTCAGGTGCACGAAGGGGCGTGGAAGGACTTCTGTAGCATGGATTAGAGTCTTGGAAACAACCCTAATGCTCATCAATAGAGGGCTGGTTAAAACAAAACAAACAAAAAAATTATGGTATTATTCATACTGGGGAAATACTATGAAGCAAGTACAGAGAATAAAGTAGAGTTATAGATACAGACATGGAAAGATGTTCAAGGCTTAGATGTGGAGCAGCCTGTGCTGCAGGAAGCTACTATTTCTACAACAGAAGTAAACAGACACAGAGCTACAACTGTCTCTGTGGGGAGGCTCTGGGTCGCACGTTTTCTCACCTCCAGCCTCGCCTTCTAGCTTCTGATGTGGGGTGCTGGAAGAAGGGCAGCTCAAGGAGCTAGCTCAGAGCGGGGGAATTCATTCTCCTTTGAGAATTCTCAGCCTTCTTCCCTGCATGATAGACAACCTGGCATGGATTTTTGGGACCTGGATTCTCCTCACTCACTGGCCCACTGGGTGGGCGTAGCCTAAGACAGGGCCCCTCCTCTTCTTTGTCAGGCAAGGGTGTGGTGCAGAGCTTCATGGAAGTCTCTTCCAGCTCTGATACGCAGGCTTTAGTACCCTGTCTCTATGTGGCTGATCAGGTGTGTCAGTGATTATGGCAGAGAAGGTCATCAGGATGATAATGATGACAGATTAGAGTGAAGTGATATTTCAAGAAAGTAACTCTTTCAATAACCCCAATCAATAGTGGGCTGGTTAAAAACAGAGATCATGGTATTAGCCATACCATGACACTGCGCAACAAATACAGAGAATAAAGTAGGGCCATCTGTACTGACGTAGAAAGATGTCTCCTACCCCACCTCCATCCCCCTTTCAGGCAGATGATTAAAGAAAGCTGTGACCAGGTGGAAAGCAGGCAATTGTTTCAAAGCCTGTGACCATGGGGGGACTTAGAAGACTATAAAATCACTAAAAGGGAAGATTGAGTTATAGACAAAATATCATGGCTGGAATTGGGAGGGAAAAGCCATTCTCCCTTCATCTCCATCCCACCCGACATCAGTAGGAAGAAAGAGGAGAGAAAAAAGGTCTTTTGAGCAGGAACCCTTGCCCAGCCTCCCCGCCTGCCTGCTGTGTGTGTGTGTGTGTGTGTGTGTGTGTGTGTGTGGTGGGACTCGGTCACCCAGCAAGCAAAAGACCATACACTGTGCTAGAAAATCCACAAACAATCTATTTTGAGAAAGGTTTCCTTACCCCAAGGCAGGGCCACCCAACTGACAGAGGCAAGGGACCCTCAGCCATACTTGCATGGTGGATGATGCAGGAGCAAGATGCACCCTTTGCAGTGTCTTGGCCCCATATAACTGGGGAGATGGGAAAGAACCCCAAGGAAGCCCAATATTAGCATTTTCTGCCAGCTGGGTGGAATGGAGGCTTGAAATAGAAATTAAATAAAGTTCTTCTTCTTGCCCATTTAAGTTTTGGTCCAAGATCATCCTTACTACAAGAACATAACTCAGAAGGGCGATTCCATGCATGACCTGAGTGCTCTATGTACTTGAGGCCTCTTGAGGTCACACTCAGCCTCCCATTGTATCCCTAAAAGTTTCTGATTCCCAGTCCATCAATTAAAAATGAAGGCCTTGCTAAACTCTTCAAGGGGAGGTGGAAAGTTGTACTTTTCACACCTCTCAGCAGAAACTTAGTAAGATTCTCCTATTTCTCTGTCTTCTTCATGTGTTATCTTGTATCTCCTCTTCCTTTCCTCCATACAGCCTCTTTTAAAAAACATGCCTCTTACTCCCCAGAGCAATTCAGCACTTGCATCTAGTTTGCATACTCACTCTGAGTTTCTCACACGTGCCTGTTTCCTTTCCCAAGCTGCTGACCATCCTCAAACCTGTTCTCTTCCTGGATGGCTAAATGGGGGGGGGGGGGGCAAGAGAATAAGGATTTCCCCTTTTGTTTCATCAATATTCGTTGAATACATAGTGTGTAGTTTCCTTGCCTTAAACCTCAGAGTACCTCCTTTTAGTAGTTATATTGTCAGAGAAAGCTGAGGCTCAGAGGAGTTAAGCCTTTCCCCAAGGTCACACAGCTGGGAATTGGTAAAGAAAGCATTCAATGCCGGTTAGACCTGGTTCCCAAGCCTGTGCGGTTAACTACTTTTCCCAAGGGGATGCTGGACCTGCTAAGGATTTTCCCGCCTCTGAGATTGTCTCGTAAGGAAGAAGTGCAGGCTTGAGAGAAGAAGCCTTTGGGGAAACCTGCATATCTGTGCATTTTGCCTTTTCTCTGTGTTAGAGACTCAAGGGAAGTCCCTGGCACAGCATCTGTTGCTGGCAGCAGTCAGGACGCCTGACAGGAGGACTTGAGCAAGGGCCGGGGCCTCACCCTGTAAGTAAAGCAACCACACAAATGACCCCCATGGTGATTTGTTTTGGAGACAAACTCCCATTAGTGACAGAGGGAAATGACTGCATGTGAACTGTACAGGGATAGCTCATGATCTGACCTAGCTAGCATGCGGGTCGGATCTCATTAAGTGTGCTGACCCGCCCCTCTCTCTACCTGGGGGCCAAATGATTTATGGCTGAATAATATTCCGTTCCATAGCACGTTTTCCTTATCCATCCATGCATCAAGGAACACTTAGATTGTTTCCATGTCTTGACTACTATAAATAATGTGGCAACACTTACTGATTTTTAATAATTAATTGAGCTCCTACCTAAAACGTAAGTGGACAAGGACAAAGTACCAGGACATTTATTGCATTATCTGGCTTGATCGTCATCTTCCTTTAAGGCAGGCGGCAAAAGGCAGAGAGGAAAACTTACTTACCCAAGGTCCCCCCAACAAAGCAAGTAGGAGAGCCTGGGCTCCTCCTGCTGAGAAACGGGTTGGCTTGGTAGGGGTGGGGTACACGAGGAGAGTGGGAGCTATCCATCGTAGGGAGCGTAAGGTGGGTGGACTTGTCTGGAAGTGGAGTCTGCAGAGCAAGCCCACATCCTTATTTAGACTTGCTGCTTGAGTATGTGCCTCTCCATAATGTATATACTGTAGCTGACTTCCTTATGCCCTGGTGGAAACTCGGTGCATAAATGGAAATAAGTTGCGGGCAGCCTGCGACTGTGATCTGTGGGGGAGGAGGGCGGGACCCTTGGTGCCTGGGCAAAGAAAGACCTCTTCACTCAGGCAAGCTGAGATCTGGAAGGGAGGGAGGGAGGCCTGGAGGTGAGAGAGACAGAGACATTAAGACAGACTCACAGCCATTACCTAACGTTTACCTATTTGAAGGAAACATTGCTCAAGTACTCTCCTAATGCCCCATGTAGATTCAAAATCAATTTTTAGCTACAATGAGTATAAAGCTCAAATTGTTGTGATTATGTTCAATTTCAAGCTCATGAGAAGATAATCACTTTAATGATGTTGGTGCTTGGGGGCTTGAGCAAAGGACACAGCTTGGAGAAGTTTTGTTAAGAGTGAGCCTGGTGGTTTAGAGAAAAATATCACCTTTGCCATTGGGGTTTGAGAAACCAAATCAAATTCCTCTGCGGGTCCAGCCCCTTGGTGGGAGAAGGGGGGGGGAGGGTGTTGAGGTGTTGCTTGCTCCCCTAATTGGGAAAAATAACCGGCCTCAGCCAATGAGTGCCCAGATCTATAATCGAGGCAATTAGCCAAACAGTGAGCAGGCATTTACTGGGTATCTACCATGTGCCAGTTGGGTTCCCCTGTAACCCTGCAACATGAGTATTATTGTGTCCGTAGAAAACTGAAGCCCAGAGAGGCTAAGGGACTTATCCTAGCTCACACAGCCAGTGAGGTGCATCGTTTAGACTGAAACCCAGATTAAGCTGGGATTAAGACCCCTGTACTTCCCACACCACTGGTTCTCAACGTGTGGATTTGGGACAAGCAGCATAACCTGAGAAGTTGTACAAATGCAAATTCTCTGGCCCACCCCGGATTTTCTAAATTTGAAGTGCTGGAGGTAAAGGTTCCTAACCTGTATTACCAAGTCTTCCAGGTGATTCTGATGCACGCAAAATTTGCGAACCACTGCTCTCTGCCACATTCTCTCTCTCTCTCTCTCTCTCTCTCTCTCTCTCTCTCTCTCTCTGACAGAGACAGAGAGAGGGACAGACAGACAGGAAGGGAGAGAGATAAGATGCATCAATTCTTCATTGTGGCTCCTTAGTTGTTCATTGATTGTTTTCTCATATATGCCTTGACCGGGGGGCTACAGCAGAGTGAGTGACCCCTTGCTCAAACCAGCAACCTTGGGCTCAAGACAGCGACCTTGGGCTTTAATCCAGCAACCAGGGGGTCATGTCTATGAGCCTATGCTCAAGCCAGCGACACTGAGCTCAAGCCAGAGATCGTGCTCAAGCCGGATGAGCCCTCGCTCAAGCCTGCGACCTCGGGGTTTGGAACTTGGGTCCTCTGCATCCCAGTCCGATGCTCTATCCATTGCACCACTGCCTGGTCTGGCCACATTGTCTCTTGTTAAGAAAGAATAACAAATTGTCCCTGCCCTCTGGAGCTTACAGTCTGGTTGGAAAAACAAGATTAAACACATTTATTTAAAAAAAAAAAAAAAGATGATCGGGCTTGGAGAGGTAGCCCGTTGGATGTTTAGGGGAAAAGGTGGCCTGGAGGGATGGCCTGGCCCGTGCAGGTGGAGAAGCGGGAAGACCTTACGGCTAGGGAGGAATAGAGTGTATGTAAAGATGGGGAAGCCGGAAGAAGGCTTTTCAGATGCAGTGAGGGAACCATAGGTCTTGCTGGGCTGGGGCACATTGAGCAGAAAAAGTAATGGGGGGGCTGGATTGCTCATGCTCTGGGGTTTCCAGCTAAGGAACTGGCCCAACAGATGGTCGCTGCTCACCCGACAATCCACATTTAGGAAGCACCTGTTGTGTGTGCTCAGCACTGGGTGATGGAAGCTAAAAACAGGTTCTCTCACCCACTGGCTACCTGCTTCTCAGCTTTCAGCACTGGCTTCAAATGTCCCTTCCTCTGTGAAGCCTTCCCTGACCTCCCACAAGGCAGTCCCTGGCTTGGGTCTCCCAGTCTTGGGTATAGTCCCTGCCACTACCCTTACCACCCAGTATCAGGATGATTCATTTGTGGGTATGTCTGTCCCACCGGACTGGGAGCTGCGTGAGGGCTGAGACTGTCTTGTGCATTTTTGGTTCTGAGCACAGAGTAGGTGCTCAGTTTCAATAAGTATTTGTGAAATGAATGATTAATGGGCAAAAGAACAAACGAATCGATCAATGATACTGTTTACCAATGGGCGTAACAGCTGTGTGCTTCCTCAGCTAAGTGAAAAATTGATGTTTATAAACTGAATTCAACTTTCTCACTGACTTGCATTATCTCATTGAGTTGCATTTCTTTTTGTCTGGTTTTGACAGATTCTTCTTCCTTTATCTGTGGGCATATCTTTGCTAAAAGCTAAAGTGGTGAATACAAGGCCTACACTGAAGGAGCTCACTGTTTAATTTTTGGGGAGTTCCCAGTACCTCACTATCAACGTTTTTGTTTTAATTGTCATCCTTTTATGAGAGTGGATTTAACCCCCCTTTTTTGTTAAAGATACTTTTGAACATCAGATAAAAGCTTTGGATCATTTTTCTTAAAGAAGACTCAAACACTGGGGTTTGTAACCCACCCCTGAATCCACCTGTGGATCCTGCATTAGGAACCGTTGGTCTGAGGTCACTGCCAGGTGTCTTTTGAATTGTGCTGAGGGTTTGGAGCCCCGTCAGATGGAATTTTGCTTTATGGTACCTGTCAAGTGAGTGATGGGGCCTGAACTGCAGAGTCTGAGCTGACTTATAGGTTTCAGGATTGCCTTTGACTATTGAAAAGTCTGTGGCCAGAGTGGCTGGTTGTGCAGCAGACAGGCAGAGAGGGAGAAGCTATTCTTCCTCTGAGCTGGTTGTCTTCATTGCTTGCCTGCAGTGCTTGCTGGGAACCTCCGTTGCCTGCCCATCTGTAAGCAGCACATGGACTGTGGGGAAATAAAACATCTTTGGATTTATCGGTGTTCCTGTAAAAAGCCCTAGCCTCCTGAGACTTGGAAAATATATGATATAAGATAAGGCATTTTTGCTTTCACTGTCCTTGGAAGTGTTTTGCCCTTCATATACTATGAGAATTGGATCTATGTCTATTTGTCTAGATAATGGCTCTGACCCAAATGGTTAATAAAACATATCTAGCAACCCTACTTGTGGGCACATGCCCCAAATAATTGAAAGCAGAATTTTAAAGAGATATCTGTACACCCATGTTCATAACAGCTTTTCTCACAATAGCCAAAAGTGGAAGCCATCCAAGTGTCCACTGACAGATGAATGGATAAACAAAATGCGGTGTATACATACAATGGACTATCATTCAGCCTTAAAAAGGAAGGAAATTCTAACACTTGCCACACCATGGATAAACCTTGAGGACATTACACTAAGTGAAATAAGCCAGTCACAAAAAGAGAAATACTATGTGATTCCACTTATACGAGGCACCTAGAGTAGTCATAACCATAGGGACAGAAAGTAGAATGGTGGTTACCGGGGTGGGGGCAGGGGAGTGGCAGATTAGTGGGCAGAGTTTCAGCTCTGCACGATAAAGAATTCTGGAGACGGATGGCAGTGATGGTTGCACAACAATGTGAACGTACTGAACGTCGCTGAACTGTGCACTTAAAATGATTAAGATGGTACATTTTATGTTATGTGTATTTTACCACAATTTTAAAAAAGATAATGAAACTTCTTTTATCTCTCCAAGAAAGCCAAAGTGTCATAGCCAGGACCAGGTTTCTAGGGGAAGCCTCAGATTCCATGGAGACTGGAATACTCACTCTCTCCCTAGGTGTGTAAATCCCCAGAGTCTAGGGTAAGAATCCACAATCCTTTCCATCCCTTCTGAAAGAAGCAAAGGTGTTTCGTTTTCCTTCCCTTTCTGTCTCTCTCCTGTATACAAATAAAGAAAATCTACTGTTTTTCATTCTTTGCCTATGGAGTATCTCACCACTCATGTAGGAGATTTTTCCATTTGGCTTTCACTGCATCACCCCAGGGGTAAGGTCTGGGGCATTTGAGAAGGGGGAGGGGGCTGACATGCTTATCATTTATTGTAATTGATAAGAACTCTGTCTTTCTAGAAGACCTTGTGTACATTTCAGGATATAATTAATAAAGATGACTACTAAAACTCCACCTGTATGCACATGTGCGTATGCTCTCAGCTGATGACCTGTCGGGGGAGCAAGTGCTCCCTACACAGGGAAGGTGCATGGAGGATTTTCTGCACTTAGCACGTGGAGAAGGGTGACAGCTTCCCCAGTTGCTGGAGGTTTAAGTCTGGGTGGCACAGAGGCAGGGTAGGGAACAGCTTCTTGCCCTAGAGCCTATTTTTGGGGAAGCTCCATTCGGAGGGTTGGGGTTCCAAGCTACTCTTTCAATGGCACCTATTCCAGATTAAAAAAAAAAAGTTAACATTCACTTGAGATCCAAGAACTATTTCTAAAGACTTTATCTATATTCTTTGAGATTCCCATCATTCTGTGACACAGGTACTATTTATAGCCTTTGGTATAGTTGGGGAAACGGAGACGGAGATTAAGTAGTGTGCCCACATCAGATGTCAGTTCTTACTTCACAGGATGCTTGGAAAGCAAGGGTGGGGACTCCTGTATCTCAGCCCTGGGAGTTCTGTGGTCATAGCAGACCCCCCATTTCCCCATTTCTTGTCCCCTGGCAGCTGGGCGTTGGTGAGGGTTTTACACCCAAGGCTATTAACCCCTGGCCTCCTGAGCCTCAGGTTCCTCCCAGAGTAGGTTGCAGGGTGAGGAAAAACGAAGAACAGAAGGAAAGGAGGAAGGGAAGGGACTTTTGGAGGCTGAGATCCTAGTGGACCCTGCTTTTGCCTGTTAAGATCTATTTTCCTTCCTCGGTAACAGCGCCCCGTTTTCCTTTTAGAACCCACCCTTTTCCTTCACTCAGTCCATGGAGTGCTGCTGGAGCTACGTGGGTGAGTGTGACTCAGGCCATACCCCCAAGTCAAGCTAATCAGGGTAAATCCTTGAGATTTAGCTGATGCTCTTAAGATAGAGACGTGCTTTTCCCGTTGGGGTTGCACTACCTGATAGCCTATGTTTTGAATACTGGAGGGCTACCTTGGCATCACATGGGAAGAGCCTGTATGAGAACAAAGCCAACCAGAGGGGAGTAGAGCCAAGAGATGGTATCAGTGGTGGGATTCAGCTGGTTTGCACCGGTTTAGCAAAACTGATACCTAATTTTTGGTTGAGTTCGGGGAACGTGTTGTTAAAATGGCACTTGTAATCAGGGTTCTGTCTAAGGTAGGCGGCTGCCCAGCCTTTGTAGAAATTATAAATTTCCACAATGTGGAAATCACAAATTTACATTCCTTAGTCTTTTTTTATTTTTATTATTTTTTCTTAATTTTTTAAAAGATTTTATTTATTCATTTTAGAGAGGGGAGAGAGAGAGAGACAGAGAGAGAAGGGAGGGAGTAGCAGAAAGCATCAACTCCCATATGTGCCTTGACCAGGGAAGCCTGGGGTTTCGAACCGGCGACCTCAGTGTTCCAGGTCGATGCTTTTACCCACTGCGCCACCGCAGGTCAGGCTCCTTAGCCTTTTTTTTAATGTTCATCTGCACAACAGTATATTCTAAGCACCCGTAGTAATGTTCATTCCGTCCATAGGTGAAAAAAATTAAATGAAACTATGCTTGTAATATTTATTTACTCATTTCATAAAACTCATTATACCTCTGATGAAATACTACACTTTAATTCTCTTGCATTTGTTACTTCAGTAAACAAACATATAACGGAAAGAAAAAAAGTCCCAAACAACCATGGGGGTGACAAGCTGTCACTGGAAATATCTTAAATAACAGTTTTACTGGGTTTTTTTTTGTCAGGTATTACTTAATATTTTAAAACTCTTTCTTATAACATAATCTAATTTTGAGTACCTCTTTTACTGTTCTTATTTAAGTATTAAATGCATGAAATAATAAACTACCTTTCAGTGTATCTTTTTTTATATACTTAAAATGGTTATTAGGGCAGAGAACCAGTTGTTAAATTATTTGAATCCCACCAATAGATGGTGTGATGGAGAATTTTATGTATCAACTTGGCTAAATAAAATTAACATTTAAATTAGTAAACTTTAAGTAGAGATTATCTTCTATAATGTGGGTGAGTTTCATCCAATCAGTTGAAGAACTTAAAGAAGAGGGAGTTCTGTCTCCAGTACTTTTCACATTTTTTTTCTTACTTTTTTTCTTTAATCAAGTGAGAGGCAGGGAGGTGGAGAGACAGACTCCCACATGTACCCCTACTGGGATCCACCCAGCAACCCCAGTCTGGAGCTGATGCTATGCCCATCTGGGGCTGCTGCTCCGTTGCTTGGCAAATGAGCTATTTTAGTGCCTGAGGCGGAGGCCATGAAGCCATCCTCAGTGCCCAGGGCCAACTTGCTCATTTGAGCCTTGGCTGCAGAGGGAAAGAGAGAGAGAAAGAGAAAGAGAGAGAAGGGAAAGGGGGAGGGGTGGAGAAGCAGATGGGCACTTCTCTTGTGTGCCCTGACTGGGAATTAAACCCAGGACTTCTGCATACTGGGCAATGCTCTACCACTGAGCCAACCAGCCAGGGACTCCAGTACTTTTCAATACATGCCTTCAGACTTGCACTGCAATGTTAGCTCTTCTCTGGGCCTCCAATCTGCTCTCCTGCCCTGTAGATTTTGGACTTGATAAAGTTCACAATTGTGTGAGTCAATTCCTTAAAATGTCTCCTCTCTCTCCCTGCTCCTCTTCCTTTTTCTTTCTCCCCCAACCCCCTGACATGTACAGATGGCCAGGACAGAATCCTGATGTCTTGTTTTAATACTTGGATCTCACCAGACCTGGTGTCAGATACCCCTGGATATTTTACTTTAGCAGTCATCTTGACTGGGGTTTCTGTCACTAACAAACCAAAGGGTCCATCTCAGGTGAAAGCATTAGCTCTCACTCTATGCCAGGCCCAGCATTGCCCTTCTACAAGTGACCTGGGCCTTGAAGGATGCATAGATCACACGGGCAGGAAGAGGTAGGCAGAGTGAACATGAATATGTACAAAGACACAGACAAGTGAGAGAGCATGGCAAGCCCAGGAATCAGAGTTCAGTGAGGCTGAGATAAAAGAATGGATTGGCAAGAGACCAGCTGGAGAAACTGTCAGGGGCCAGGCGATGGAGGACTTTATGTGCCAGGTTGAAGAGTGTGGACTTTGTCCTGAGGACAGCACGGGAGGCGTTGAAGAGTTTTAGGGAGAGCCAGGCTTTGGCTGCTTTGCTCTGCAGGGGGAAGGGCCAAATAAGCAGAGAGGAGATAGGTGCAGAGAGAAGTTATTGTATGGCTGGAGTTTTCCCTGGTGCTCCTGGAATCACATTCTGTCCGTCATTTGTTTCTCATCTACTCAGAGTAGTATAGCATGCTGGTTAATGATATGGACTCTTGGAGCCATCCCGCCTGGGTCTACATCCTGGCCCTTCCACTTACTGTCTATTTAACTCAGGCATGTGACTTAAAGTCTTGGTGCCTTGGTTTCCTCAATGAAGGTAACATCATCGTCTATCTCTTAGTAATGCCTTATAATGATTAAATGTCACTACATGTTAAGGGCTCAGCACCATGCTTGACATAGTAAATAGCCACTAGTTAGCAGCATTCTAACTCTGGGCCACGGTCAATGGGTGGGTTCCTAGGCTGCAGCCTTCAGGCCTCAGGAGGACAACTGTGGCAGGGCCTCTGGCCCTCTGCCCTCTCCCTGTACCAGCCCCCACCTGCCTTTCCCAGGAGGCTGTGGCTGAGCCCTCCAGTTCTCACTGAGCATGGCCAGCCTGGGCCCCAGGGACCTAGGAAGGGTCACTGCAGGGACAGGAGGAGAAAAGGGCTTTTAGCTCTGAAAACAGATTTTTTTAATCCAAATCTCAGGGTTGGGAATTTGGTTGGAACCAGGTGAAAACCAGCTTCCCAGCCCTGCATGGGCCCAAAGGGGGTGTCTCAGAAGCACACAGCCCTTGCACTCTGACTTCCAGAGTGCAGCGGGAAAGGCAGGCCAGGTCTGCAAACCCAGGGACTAGCTGTGGGAAGCAAGTTCAATGAGATAAATAAAACACTAGGAGTTCAGAGTCAAAGGGCACCTTGAATTCCCAGCCTTTTTCGGGTTTGTTTCCACAGTGCAATAGAAGTGGTAGCTCTGCCACCAAGTTAGGGGCATACTGGACAAGCCATTCCTTCCTTGGCATCAATTTTCCTGAATCCTCAAGGATGGGAGTTTGATTCAAAGTGGCAATTAGGGCTCATTTTGTTGGTCAGATTGAATCAGTTGTTAGTGTCTACCTGTTTGGCTGGTTAGAGAGGGCTGTGGGATTAAGGCTGGTTAGAGAGGGCTGTGGGATTAAAGTAGTGATGTCTGCATGCATGTGGGCGCCCATGGGTGGTGCGTGGACATTCTTTGCCTGGATGAGTTTTAGTCCTAAATACTCAGTCTTGGCACTGTGGTGGATTCCCAGGTCTGGCCCAGGGCCCCTAGGGGACTCTCGCCCCAGAAGTGCCTCTCACGGCCCCCATAGAAGGTCAAGAACTGCTTTAGATCCCACTCTACACACGTTCTCTGGGCTGTTCAACTTCTTACCTGGTTATCGCCAATGTCTTCTGGGGAGAGCTGTGTACTTCGAGTTCAATATGGGACAACTTCCCAATACATGAGAATTGATTTCCTGGATAGTGAAGAGGAACTCAGGCCTCATAAAAAGGAAGCTGTAGTCCATGGTAGCTCATACACCCCGCCAGTCCTAGGGGACCTCATGGCTCAGGACCCATGTCACCCATGTCCTCAGCCTCCCCTATTCCCTCTTCCCACCCTGCCCAGGGGCACACCTTCCCTTGCCACTCTCCTCTACCCAGGGGCTCAAAGCTGTCTTTACTGTCTCACTCGTCAAGTGCTGATAAGCAGAGATAAACTCATTCACTCTGAGGTTCCAAGAATTAAGAATAGCTGAAGATAAACTTCGAATGGTGAGGTTCCAAGCATCAACAAACAGGAGGCCTCAGCAGCAGTATTTGTGAGTCACAACAGGAGGCAACCATCACAGAACAGCAGAACATTGGTTGTTCTTCTGTTGTGGGGAGAATTGTTCTGCCAGAGGTCTGGAACCTGACAGTCCAGTGAGGCCTGCCCTGCCCTATGCAGCAGGGAGTGGAGAAGGGTGCAGTCTCTGGAGCCAGATAGCCTGGGCTTCAAATGCCAGCTCAGCTACTTTCTCTCAAGTGACCTCATGTAAGTCACTTAGCCTCTTTGTACCTCAATCTTCTCTTAATGTAATGGAGTTGATGATGGTCCTACCTACCTTGTAGAGTTGTAAGGGGAGCAGATGAGCTGAGTGCTTAGAACAGTATCCTGGCATGTAGTCAATGCTATCTAAGTCTTGGCTGCTATCACGTGGCTCCTTGGGGAACCCTGCCCCAATCCCAGTCATTGCAGTTTCTGATGGTAGACACCAGGGTCCAGCCCAGGCCTAGCACACAGTAGTTGGCAGCAAATATGAACCCCTTCCTATTACCTTTATTTTGGAATTGTCTTCCGAGCCAAGTTAGGAGCTAGCTAAGAAAACACAGAGAAGTTCTCAGCATGGTTGCTGTCTCTGGGAGCCAACTATTAGAAGCTCACTGTGGCTTTGTCTCCGCTGAGATCAGAAAGTCCACAGATCCTCTTTCTTTCTCTGCCCTCTCAATGATTATGACTTGCTGCCTAGTTTCTACTGCCTCAACCGCCATGTTGGGTGGGATGTGACCCCGCCTCTTTGCCATAGCTAATTGAACTTGGGAATGGTCCTTGACCCCAGCACTGCCCACTTAGGTGACTGACCCGATCAGATTCTGCCTTGATAATTTGGAATTGGGAAATGGAAACTGAGCCAGGAGGTGGTGATGGATCTATAGCTGAAAGATCACCTAGAGTTAGGCAGAAGTTTATAATGACCGTGTTCAAGCTGAGCCCTGGAGAAGCCAGGGAAGCTGGTGGCAGAGCCAGGAGGCCTAACAGAGGAAGCCACCCCTCTAAGACATCGTAAGTCAGAACTACTTTCCCCTTCTAACTCTCGGGAAGCCTGGGGACATCATGTCTCCTTGGTTTGGAGGTCCATGAGATGCCTGCGCTCTGTAACCAGGAGGGCCTCAACTCACCCCCCTGGCAACCCCTTGGCTCAAACCCTTGCCTCCTTCCATGAGGTTCTGCTAGATGTAATTTCTTGGACAGAGTGAATCCCTGTACCTCCCTCACTCACACCCTGCCTTGGTGACCTCAGGGGAAGCAGCTATGGCTATGACGTTCCTGAGAGGAGTTGGGGCACCCCACACCCTGAGGTGACCTTCAGCTATACTTTCTGGAATTCAGCAAAGTCCCTACCACATGGGCTTCATTTCCTTCTATCTTTCTGCTGAGAAGACACTGAAGTCCCGCTCAGCCCGTTTCCTGCTCCCCAGCCTTGGCTCCAAGCCAGCGCCTGGCCATTGGATCGTGTCCTTCATGTCAGAACCAAATCCCAGCACTGGGTTCTGTTTCGAATTCTTGAATAGGAGCCAGAACCTTATGGTTTTTTATTCGACAGTCTTCCACACTCTCTCCTGTAAGCTGGAAATACGTTTATTTTATTGATAGTTCAGAGTGAGTTTTGTGGCAGCAATCTTAGCAGCAATGACAGCAGGAGCAAGAAGGGTGGAGAGAGAAAGAGACTCAAGAGTCAAGTCCTATTAGATTTCAAGGGAGGAGTCTTTCAGGGCTGGGAGAGACCAAATTCACAGGGCCAGAGAGAAGACATGAGCGTCTGGTTCCCAGGGGCCCTCTCCAGAACAGTTGGCTACAGTCTCCTGCACATTGGCCGTCCGAGGAGTGGCCAGAGATGCTCCCCAGGCAGCTCTTCTGCAGGGCCCATGGGAGTCTGAACCCTCTGCGTGCTGGCTGTGGGTTCCCAGTGTGCCTGCAGACTGGCATCTCTCAAAGCTGGTTCCAGGCTTTGTGTTCAGAAGGGTGGGTCCAGGGCTCACTGGCTTCTAGTGGTGAATTTGGTTTTTCCTTCTAGACTTCAGAAGAAGGTCCTGTGGGGAAGACGAAGCAGACCAGGAAGGTGCAGGCCTTGTGGGTGCACACTCAGCCCAGGGAAGGGCCTGACAGCAGGGCCGACCCCCCAGTGGTACCAGGCGCTGACAGCCCCTCTGGGTGCAGGCCCCTAGCAGCTATGCACCAGCCATAGCCACAGCACACAGGGGGCCACAGAGAAAGCATAGGAACACTTGGGATGAGGTAGGAGGGGACCAGGAGTCAGAGGGGCTGGGGTGCCCCACAAAGAGCAGATGACCGATGGCAGGAAACATAGGGCCCCTGAAGCTCTCCCAGAAACCACGGCACAGCAGGCACACTGTCTTGGGAGCACGAGGCCCTATGTTTTGAGAAACACGTAACAGAAGAGCCAGCAAGTCCAGGCTTGGGTCTGCCCTAGATGCTGCCAGACCACACGAACACCAGTTCACAGCCACCTGTCAGCTCTGTCCATGGTCACAACCCAGTCGCAGGGTGGGAAACATCCCAGAGCTGGCTCCCCAGTGTCCCACAGGTAAGAATCCCAAGCCGAGGGAGCAAGAAGGCACAGAGGACAGTTTGGTCTGAGCAGGGCTCAGGCCACGACAGATCACCACAGTACATGAACACCCCAATAGGCCAACCCTGGTTCTTTGGACTAGCCTTAATTGCCTCAATTGCCCTGGCTCTGCCCAAGCCCGGGGTGGAGAGGAGCAGAGCTCCCAGAATGTGGCACCCCCAGGAAAGGGGAACTCCAGGTTGTGTTTCCCTAGGTCCCCTGGCCTCATGCCCGGTCTGCAGCACTCCTGTGCCCAGCAGAGAAAGGTGCTCACTGCTCCATCCTGCGCATTGGGGTGCTGCGTGGGATCCGTGGCAGGTCCCAAAGGCTTCGGTCTGTCAGGATGCCCAGGTCGCAAGCATGCTACAAAGTGGGCTCTGCTCAGCTGCCCTGAGTAAGAAGGCCTTTGAGTCTGAGAGAATCCCAACAACAGGCCTGGGCGGCACCTCAGGAATGGTGCCTCGTGTGCCCCTCCAGACACCAGTCCAAAGAACCTGCCGACGGCACGGCAGCCGACGGCCACTACATGCAGCGTGGACAGACGGGGCCCTGCAGCCCGCCTGCCTATTCACCGTGGGGGGCTGCCAGGCTCCAGCTGCAGGAAGAACCCGTGTCTAAGCACGGGAGCACGGTCTTCAAGGAGCTTTGGGACCGGCTGGGGGCTTTCGGCTGCAGAGGAGGGAAGAGAAGAGCTACATACGCAGAGCAGAGCAGGAAACACAAAACAGGGCTCCGTTATTGCCAGGCAGAGCTCCACCGGACCTCTCCCTTCACGCGGCTGCTGTCTAGGCCCTGGGTTCCAGAGTGAATTGCTACGAGACCTTGATTTCTCCATGACAGGCACAGAACTCAGCCTCTGCTGGGAAGGGAGAGCAAGCAGGGACAGCCATGACAGGCAAGCAGAGCGCTAGGGAGGTGATGTGATAAGACAAGGATGGAAGTCAGGCATCACAGAGGCAGATAGAGACAAAGAGACAGAGAAAGGCAAAGAGATAAAAATGGATTCAGAGACTCAGAGCCAGAGACAGAGAGAAGCAATCAAAGGAGAGGGTAAGAAAAAAGAGGGGGAGGATGAAGGGAAGAAGGATGATGGGGAAAGAAGGGCAGATGGGAAAGAGAGATTGACAGGAAGGATGGGGAGAGGGAAAGAGGAGAAGGAGCAGAGAGAGAGAGATGGGGATACACAAAGAATGAGACAGACACTCACACAGATACAGCGACAGGAACGAAACAGAGAAATGGACATATCGGGAATCACAGAGGAAACCGAGACCGGGCCAGGGCCCTTTGGAGATCCCGCAAGTGAGGCCAAAGCCTGTGGGCCTGCAGCTCAGAGACTTAGCAAGAAGGAGTGCAGTTACCTATCAGGGAGGCTTTCCAGAGAGAGAAAGACAGAAATCTTTAAAGTAGCTGATGACAGTGCAGGGGATGCAGTTGTGAGTGAGGAATCAGAAGTCCTGAAGTTTTGTATCAACTTCTTCATTTACTTGGTCTGAGACCTTAACCTCTCCGGGCCTCAGTTTTCTGTATGTAACGAATTTGACAAGATAGTCTTGGAGGCTGACAATGAGAGTCTTTGAGCTCTGACAATGCTCGAAGACAGTGTCTTAGTTCCAGGCTTTCTCCAGCCCAGGCTTTCTAGGAATGCTTACTACTAGAAGCTGTATGCTTGGGCCATTCCTTCAGGTTGAATAGAGGCTGGGAGTGGGCTGACGGAAGGCAGGCAAGAGTCTGGAAGAGGAGGAGGAGGCAGAGGAGCGGTGGGCCAGGCTCCTGCACACACTTACAGCTCATCATCATAGTCCTTCGCGGGAGAGACGGCAATGACAAGGTCGATCCAGTCCTGTAGGGAGAACGTATATGGACTCTGGGGCATGCTCAAGGATTGATGGCCTAGAGTGTCTGGCCCTGACACTCCATTCCCATTCCTGGGTCCCATAGCCCAGGATCAGCTGGCTAGGACCTTCTTCCCATGGGAAGGTAGGTCCAGACGGGGCTGGAGGGCTTTCTGGTGGGGAAGGGCCTCACTGTGCAGTCCCACAGTCTGGGGAAGCTTCTAGTCTCTGTGGTGTCAGAACCACAGAGGCCAGGATTGCCAGGCTCTTGATTGACATTAAGTTCCCAAATGCTGGTCTGTGGACCAGAGCCAGGCAGCAACCTCGAGATCATGGGGGCAATTTCTTAAAACTCTAGACTCATGGACTTGGCCCCTGGAAATCTGGGGTAGGTCCTGGGAAACAGTATTTTTAACAAGGTCCTTGGGTCATTCTGATGCACAGCCAATTAGGGAATTTCAGGCCTAGCTCTCTGATCCTAACACACGATCCCCTCGGTGGATCACTTCCATCCTTGGTTTATTCTTCATTGTCCATCCTTGACTTGGATGTATCCAATAAAAGGTATGTGAGCTATCACTGGGCCCCTCTACCATGCAGTAGCTCCTAATAGTGAACTGATATCTCTTCCCAGGACCTCCCTCCATCCAGTCCAGTTCTGTTCTCAAGAATCACAAAGAACACTCTGGTCCCTCTACCCTAATGCAGCCCTTCAGATAATCAAAGACAGTCATCATGTTACCCGTAAGTCTTCTCTTCTCCACATCCCTTCATGGGGGTCCCAGTCCCATCTGGTCAGCTTCCTCGGCTCTGAACTTAATACCCCAGGCTCGGCTGCCTGCATACAGTTGCACAGGTTGTGCATTGCACAACATGAGCGGGCACCATTCACACTGTAGTCGGCAGGAGGGCGCCCCCTCGGACTGTGCAGTGCACAGCCTGGGAGATCTGAAGTGTTGGCCCTGACCCAGGTGGGTGTCTAATGAGCACAGAGCAGACTACCATTAGCCCCTCCTCCATTCTGGGCCCTCTACTTCCGTTAATGCTTTCTAATAGCCCCAAGCACTCTCTCCATTCCTGGTCAGTGTGCTCTTAGAGAAGACCTTAAGTTTTTTTTCTTGGGTAAGTTGCCACACCTGGTCTTCTGGAGTCTGTATTTGTATCACTTGCTTTTTGGATTCAAGATCGGGAACTGACATTCATTTTTCTGAACCCCACATTGTCAGATTGAGACCATTGGCTGTATGGTGTATGTGGGTTGCATGCGTTGCCTGGACCCTGGACACCTGCCCTGGAATGGTGCACCCTCACTGTAAGGCCTGGCTGCAGAGGCCAGGTTTGAGGCAAGCAGGCGAGGGAGGGAGGCAGGGAGGAGCTTCATTCTTACCCCCTGATTCCAGGCCTTCTGCAGGGTAGCCTCAGCCTCAGCCAGGGTGTAGTCCGTCACGATTTTGCCATTGATTGCCATGACCTCGTCCCCTTTCACAATACCACCTGCAGGGAAGATGAGTTTGATTGACAACCGGGCTGTATGGGAGATATGCCTGGTCCAGGGCTTGGCTAATGGGGTCAATGCAGAAGGAGCCCGACTCCTGGATTCTGAAGCTCACACAGGCTCGGAAAGCACGAGGGAGACAATCCAGCAGCTCCTCAGGGGGCGCCTCCTTCCCACACCACCCCCATGCCGCTACCCTGCTCAGCAGAATAGGGGTGCCAGGGGTGAATCTTTGTCACCACGGCTTTTTCAGGGGTCTCTGCCATTTCAGAGGGAGGGAGACCTGCATTGCCAATGAGGTTGCTAGAAACACAAGCTATCTCTGCAGGCTGTCCCGCTCTGTGCTCCAGCCCTGGTCTGCTTCCGGTCCCGGAGTGGTCCGAGCTCTTTCCGGCCGCACGTGCTGCTCCTCCTTCAGGTCCCGGAGTGGTCCGAGCTCTTTCCGGCCGCACGTGCTGCTCCTCCTTCAGGTCCCGGAGTGGTCCGAGCTCTTTCCGGCCGCACGTGCTGCTCCTCCTTCCGGTCCCGGAGTGGTCCGAGCTCTTTCCGGCCGCACGTGCTGCTCCTCCTTCCGGTCCCGGAGTGGTCCGAGCTCTTTCCGGCCGCACGTGCTGCTCCACCTGGCCCTTCTCTTTCTTCTCAACTATGTGAGAGATGAAACGTCTCCTCCTCAAAGGTGTCTGCTCTGACCCCGCTCGCTAAAGCCGACCTCTCTTTTTATTCTATCACAGTAGCCTGGTCTTTTGCACAGCACATTTCACAATCTGTAACCATGTATGTAGTAGTTGACTGATGGTCTCTTCCACAAGACTGTCAGCTCCATGAAGGCAGGAATTACCTTTTTGGTTCAACATCCCCAGCACAAAATAGGACTTCAATAGATATTTCTTGAATAAATGTCTAATGTTGAAGGTGTTCCTGGATAAGATGACCTGTGATTTAATAAATCTGGGAAAAGCAGAGTTGTAAGCTAACCAGTTATTCACGGCAGGACTTGTCAGAACGTTGAATATGCTAATATGTATGTGGCTTTCCAAGAAGAGAATAGATTGTGAATGATTTTCCATGCATCTTCAATTTCAGAACTTTCTTTTCTCTTCTCCCAGTCCCGGGGTTCCCAGAACACTCTCTGGCTTTGTTGAAATAGATCACCGACAAGAAGCCTTGTGGGGATGAAGGCCCATAGGAATGTGGCGTCTGTTACTAAAGAAGGCAGTTGTGGAGCCTTCACCAGCTGCTGGTATGTCCAAAGCAGTGTGGGACCGAACTGCACACAGCAGTTCCTATGGATAGTGGCCTGGGGAGAAATGACTCTCACTTTTTCATTTTTGTACAAACCCGCAATGGAGCCTAAGGGGCAGTAAGGCACTGCTTGGGCTGGGGCTCTGTAAGGTGAGGAAGGACCCAGGAAAAGTCAGCCACCCACCTCGGTCCTCTTTCCCTGCTAGACATGGCAGACAGGAGGTCTCTCTTGGCCAAGCATCGACCCGCCCCTCAAATGGCACAGAAATAAGACAGGGGAGGTGGGCGTGGCCAGGGCAGGCAGTGGCAGGCAAGGCAGCTCCCTAACTGAGTAAGCCTCCCTCCTATAGCTGAAATGGAGGTTCAGAGTGTGGCAGTGAGGGGCCTGAGGTCACCAAGGCCATGAGTGGCAGAACTGGACTTGCTTTAGTTCCTCACAAAAGCCTGGCTGCCAGCAACGAGGTAACTTTGCCATCACGTCACGCCACTCCCACCTCAGGCCCTCACCCACCCTCCCTCTGCCACCTCGGGCTTGTGGGAGAGCCTGACCCCAGCCTAGACTACCCGGGAGGGATCTGATCAAATGATTCCCTGCTCTGGACCAGCAAGGCCCAGGCTCTTCCTCTGAAGACATTTATGCCTCCACAGAAAACTTAGGAGCACTGAAAAATCTCTTGGACTTGGAAGAAGAAATCACTAATGGTGAAGGTTCAGACACTGTCGGACAGGTGAACGGGTGGCAACCGGAGGCAAGCATCTGTGCCTGGGGTCCACAAAGGCTTTTACTGGCTGTAGGCTCTCGAACAAGCACTTTAGCCTTTCCATGCCTCAGTTTCCTAAGCTGTAAAATGAGAATAAGAGCGCCCACTTTGGGGATTGTTGTAAGGATTACATGAGTTAATACACACAAATGACTTAGACACAGGGTAACGCGCCAGGTGCTCAGAATAGCATCTGGCACACGGTTAGTTCTCATCGTTATTAAAAGGATGGGCCGGGCTCTGATGGGTTGTCTCCTGCTTTTACATGTACTGTTCTCTTTCCCTGGAAAGTTCTTTTCCACCTTCCCCGGGGCAACACTGATACATTTTAAGGCTCAGCTTAGGCATCACCTTTCCAGAGAGCCTTGCCACCGTCCCCCTTTCCCTTGGTGGGTTAGGGGCCCCTCAGAGCTCCTACAGCTTCCCTCCACCCTCTAGGTCCCTTGTCAGCCCTTGGCAGACCACGTTGTTATCATCAGTACTTGGCAATTCTGAGCATGCTTTCACCACCAGATGAGGAGCCCTGAGGCACGGTGGTATACGGTTTGGCTGTATACCCACAGGCCCTGGCACCACTGCATGCCCACAGGCAACCTGTAGGACTGAGTGGATGGGTGAACTAGAGGGGCCATTCTTGAGCAACTGTCAACCCACTCCAAGGGGCAGCTGTTGGCTTTCCCGCAGAGCCCTGTATAACCATCATACCATCCCCAAACTGGGACACGGCTGGTCCCACTCACCATGCCGCTCAGCGGCGCCCCCTTCATAAACAGCCGAGACGACCACCTTGCCGATCGGGGAGTCCACACCACCTTCCAAGGCCAGGTCTAAGGATCCCTCCTGGTTAAAGAGAAACAAGCCTTAGGAAGCCAAACAGACAGCAGCCTACGGGCACCTGGGCACCAATGAGCCTCTTGACGGGGCCACATAGAGGACAAAGAAGCCATGGGCCGATGGCAGGGCCATAGGGAGAAAATGAGACATGGACACCAAGCAGGGCTTGGGCATGGGGCCCCATCACAGGAGGGGACCCCTCAGGGGCAGAGAGGAGAGTAGTGGGGATCTGGGGAGTCACCCAGGAGTCTCTTGAGAATGGGAGAAGCAGGGAGCTAAGATGGGAGGAGGAAGAGTCAGGGAAGGGTGGTGGCTACCCGACCTCCATGTGCCCAGGTACCTTCTTAATGCGCAGGAGCCGGACGTCCTTCCCTATGATCTGTTCCGGGGTGAACTGGAGGGACAGGGGGAAGGTTTTAGTCTGCCTGGAGGATGAGGGTGGGGCAAGGGTGGCAGGTGCGGGACTTTGGGCTCCACAGAGAACATGGACCCGGGGACCTTTCCCAGCCCCACTGCCATCAGTCTTCAACTGCGAGGTCCCAGACTCCACGGGGGACACATGGGCACACACACAAATCCCAGATACGGTCTTCCTGGGAATACTGTGAGACTGGTGAGAGCATGCCTTGTAAACACACAGCACAGTGCCTGGCACACAGTTAGTGCTCAGTAAGTGTAACTTGTTATAAAATAAAACACACACACACTCCCTACTGGAACACTGTTTGAAAGGAGCCTTCACAGGAAAGAGTAGCTGGGGCTTCCTTGGCGCTCCTCACATGCTCCATCTCATCCCCAGAACCCCCAGACTCCAGAATGTGCCACCACCAAACCCATTATAACCCCCAGCTCCCATTCCTGGGGTCATTCCCTGAAGGGGGTGGGAATTCTCTCTCACCATGGAGTAGGGGTCAAAACCTTCTTCATATTTCCGGAAATCCTGGAAGCAACGGAGGGTATTAGGGCAATAGATCAGAGGCCCCCGGGGGTCACTGTAGGAAACAAACTTAGGGCAGAGGAAGGTGAATGGGTCAGAGGTAGGGGAGAGGCGGCCAGATGTGCCCTGGATGGGGGATGCAGTGAGGAGGTTGGCAGCCCCAACAGCCAGCGTACCGCTGCCCGGGAGAAGCAGAAGGCTCTGGAAAGCACTGGAAGAAGCTAGCCCTGGCCCCTGCACTGTCCCAGGAGGGTGAGCCTCTGCAGCTGGCAGGGGTACCAGCTGACGTCTAGGTGGCCCAGGCAGCAGCGCCAGCCTTGCTGAAGGTCTTGTCTTCCCACAGGCACAGCTTCTTTGGGCCCCGCCTCAGTTCTTCCAGGAGCACCGTGAGGCCAGGGCCCGGCTCGGGGCGATGAAGCCCAGCTTTTCTCTATACAGGGCCCTGATCCCGAAGGGAGACCAATGCTGCTCAAGAGACTGCTCTTCCTGAGGACTACAAAGCCACAAGGTGAGGGGGCAGGGGACAAAGGGACGTCAGGCACCAAGAGGAAAAGTGGGCAGTCTGCGCTTGCCCATGCCCAGTGCTGTTCTAAACGTAATGCTTCTCTAGAAGGCGATAGTGTGAGGCCGGGGAGAGGAGAGCGGAAGCGCAGCCCTGGGGACCTGGCGGGTGCAGGTTGTGGGAACAAGAGCCCTATGATGTAGAAGCAAGCTGGTGAGAAGGGAGAAGGGGGCAGAGCCAGAACACACCCCTTTCTCAGGAGTCACACAAGCAGTGGGAACCCGAGGTCCACAGACTGAGGGGTCAGCCGCACCAAGCCTGAGAGCAGCAAAGCCTCCGTGAGTCCCATGGGAAGGTGGGAGCGAAGATAAGGCATTGTGGGACTGAGCAGAGCCCCCCTCCCCAACACACAGATCCCTTGGCCACACCAGGTGTTCCCTGGGGCCTGTGGTCAGCAACATGGCGAGGCCACAGCCACCTCTATGCCCAGCATGCAGCAGCCAAGCTCTGGGTGGGCACAAGCTGGGGGCCAAATATCAGCAGGTGGATCCCTGGGCATCTGCCTGTCCTCCCTCCTCACTAGTCTTCATCGCCTGGCTCAACCCCAAAAAGCCAGAGTCTCAAGCCTGGCCCAGCTTTGAGGCCACCCCCAGGTCGGTCTGTGGGTGTCAAGGCAGCAGACAGAAAGGATGCAGCAAATCTATAAGCAAGAGAGATTACTGGGCAGGATATGGAGTCAATGCTCTTTCACCGAGGGCCGGCCTACCCAGGCTGTTTCTTTTGCAAAACTTGGGGGTGGGTGCTGGCATTGGGCCTGAGAATCTGCTCTCAGGGGTGGGCCGCATGGCAAGTCCTGTCTTGTGTACAATTAGATCAGTGACTTATAAGCCACTACAGCTGGTCAGCCCTTGAAGAGAAAGCTCAACCCTTCACCCAACAGATGAAGGAACTGAGGCCCAGAGAGGTGACACTCATGCCCAAGGACACTTAGTCAATGGGTAGTAGAGCAAGGGTTCGGGCCCTCGGGCTTCTCACCTTCCTGCCTCTCTCCCTTGGAGACCTGTGTGTGCTCTAAACAACAAAGTCTTTAAATGTCTATTTTATAACCCTGGTACTTGGAGAAGCGGGATGGCGAAGCACGTAGGAGCCCAACCTCCTGGGTTAAAACCTGGGGTCTGACACTTGCTGCAGCATCACAGGCGTGTTTCCTAATCTGTCCGCTCCAGTTTCTCATCTACAAAGTGGGGCTAATAATAGCACTTAACTCCTAATTTGTTGTAAAGATTAAATGAGTTAATATACACAAAGTATTTAGAAACTCTGCTTGGTGTAGCACACCTTCCATTCGCCACCGCCTGTCACTGCCGTCTCGGGCTAGGAACAGCCTTCTTTGCAGACACCCCCATGTCTCACTATGGCTGACACCTCCCATTAGCTTCCTGCCTGGAGTCAAACTCTTCAGTGAGGAGGTTGGCTCCAAGGGCTGGCTTGATCTTGCCCCATCTGGGGGTCGCTCTCATTGGTGGTGAGGCAGCCAATCCAATGGCTGGTTCTGTGGATGTGAGCCCCAGGAGATGGGGAGGACAAGTGGCTGGCTGCCTGACACCACTCACGGGTCAGGTAGGACTTCTGCGGCCCATGCACAGGAGCGTGCTGGGCAGGCAGAGGACCTGGGCCACCACTTTCTCCCTGATGCTGTCTCAGTGCCAGGTGGGGTTGGATTGAAGCTGTATCTGCTTTGAGGGGTCAAGACAGGGGAAGGGGTAGAGCGAAACCTCAGGCACCGAGGACTGGAACAAGAGTCCATCTCAGCCTCTGTGACCCTTTGAAGGTTCCCTCTATTCTGTCCCTCTTTGAACAAACAGCCACAACAGAGCCGGGGCAGAGGGACCCTGCATGGGGTCTAACAAGCCTAATGTTCTCTCCTGATATGAGACCCTCCCCAATCCTTGGAGGTGGCCATGGGAACAGAGCTCTGACCTGAGGCTCCTGGCAGATGGCTCTTGGGGCCACCTGAGAGACTGACCAGAACTCCCACAGAGAGAAGTCAGAATGGGAGGCATGGGGGGGGGGTGGCAGAGAGGACCACAGACACACGACGGGTATCATTTTACTTGTCTGAATGCTGTCTGATAAACCACCATCCTCTTCAACATCTCCTGGGGCTGCCAGGGGAAAAAAAAGTTCCATGCTGGATGTTACCAATAGGTCTCGTCCGCCCCCTGGTGCCAGACCCTGGGCCTGCCAGCCTGGGACTGCCCTGCCAACATCCTCCCTTCACAGACACAGCCTGGTTTATGTTTCAGCCTGCACGGTGTCGTCCCAGACCCAGCAGCTACCCAGTTCTAGTCGAGCAGACACCGCCCTTTGCCGGCAGCCAGAGAACGCGACACAGATGCACCAGCAGGCTGTCACAGGAGCATGAACTTAGCTCTTTGGGGAGCTGACAGGGCAGCTAAAGCTCAAAATAAGTTCCCGCCCCACCCTGCCCTGACATTTGGATAGGGTTTCCCAGAAAGGAGAAGCAGGATTCTGGCATGACTTCTCTCCTATGGGTGGGAGGCCCCGCAGTGGCCAGGGCCCCTGGAGCAGAGTACACATGAGTCCCAGCTCTCTCAGTTGTAGGTGACTGAGTGCAGGCAGACCTTCTCCATTGCCCCAGGACCACACCTCGCACTCCCAGTCCCAGGGAAAAATGAGACTGAAAATGGAGAAAGAGAGTGAATCTGCTTTGGTTACTTCCCCATCTGAAGGGGTCCCATGCCAGGCTATGCCATGACGGGCCTCAGGGGCAGGGGGCAGAGGCCAGGGCAACTGGAATCACTGTAAGTTTTGGAAAGATGGAAATATAGGGAAGTGCTTGCGCTTTGGAGTCTGAGTGACTGTGGAGTAAGTAGTCAGCCCTGGCTTTGTTTTGGGCACCTGACTTAACCTCTGTAAGCCTCAGGCTCCTCAACTGTGAAACAGGGATAGTGACAGGTGCCATCCGCTGGAGTGCTGTGAGGATTAAATGAGACCATGCAGAGCCCGACACATGGTAGCTCATAATAAGTCTGAGCTGTTGTTTTTATTACTTCTAGATGGAGCTCCAGCCTGTTTGGTCAAGTGGGGAACAGGAAAGGCATTGGTCATGTCAATAAACTCTTAAATCCATGAGGATTCATCTTTTGACCAATGAGGAGATGGCACCTGATATGAGTTTGTACCCTACCTCACTCCCTCTCCAACAACACCTGGGGGAGATAGCCCTGGCCTGCTCCTCGGGAGATGCCCTGGAGGGGCCCTGAGAGGCTTACCAGGACCTCGGATTTCACGGCTGGCCTGTAGATGAAGTTGGGCTCCTGGTGGACCATGACAGGCTTGGAGATTGTGGACACGCCAGGGCCTCGTGGAGGCTGTGGGCTTGGGCAAAATGTCTACAGGGGTTAGTTTAAGAGAGATCCATGTGAGGCCATGGTGGGTGTGGGCCAGGCCAGCCGTAGCTCTCTAACACATGCAGATTCACACCATGCCCATGCTGAGCCAGCCTGGTCCGTTCACCCTGCCAGAGGTCCTGGCGTAGGATCTTCAGCAGAGCGATGAGAACGCACTGGCCACAGTGTGCCCGAAGTCAAAGAAACTACGTGGCTCTAGGGAATCAGGGACTTGAGCCAGAGTCTGGTTATGGGGTCGCCAGCAGCCACTGCCACTCAGAGGACAGACTTTCAAGGCTCTCTCAGTGGCCTTGGATGCCAATCAACCTCCTCTCCCCCTAAAGGCTCTCTTCTGGCCGTGGTTCCAGTCCCAGCATCTTCTGTTCCTGGTGGGTGGGCAGTCTCCGGAGGCTGGGGGAGGGCCAGGAGAGCTGATGTGCCCTGTCTGCTTTGCTCTAACCCCCTTGATCCTCCTGGCTAAGACAAAACTAACTGGGTCACAACACTGCCCCGGACCCTTGATGGCTCCCCACTGACTACTGAGTTCCTTGACTTGACCCCAAGGTCTTTCATGAGCTTCTCCACCTTCCTTTACAGATTTGTCCCTCACTCCTTCCCACCCTCCTCACACTGCTAACGTTAGCCTCCAAAACGCCAGGTTTCCTTGTCTCAAGGTTTTTGCACATGTCCTTTCTTCCTGCTTTATCTGCCCAGGGGTTGTGTTGGGGGAGCTTTCAACTTTCCCTGTGCTCTGATTGGTAACGGACAGTGGGAGCTTCAGGGTTCCTGAAGCAATCTGAGAAAGCTGGATCCTGTTTTGAATCTTGATCTTGACTCAAAGGTTGGCAGAAGTTACCTCCAATCTCATTATTGCAGCTTCACCCAAATTTTCTTGTACTCTGATTTGTCACTCATCACAGTTAATGTCTACTGAGCACCTACGATGTGCCTGTATTAATATTCCTCAGCATTAACTTGGAATAAGTTCATGTGTTAACTCATTTGATTCTCATAATAGGTAGGTGCCATTAGCATTTCCATTTTATGAATAAGGATACCCAGATTGATGGGTAACAGATACTCAGTCATTCAGTGATTGAGCCAGGGTTTAAACACAGCCAGTTCCTCCTTGCCACCTTTATGATCCCTGTACCTGAAATGCCCTTCCTCCTGTCTTCCCTGTATCACCCTCCCTGAAGGCTCAACTCTAAAAGCATTTTACTCCACAGAGGTGCCTGCAACCTCCCATTAGAAGGAGTCTCTCCCACAACACCTGACCTGTGCTGATTTTGTAGCTGAATCCTGCCTGGGCAGCTGCTCATCCTTCAGATGGCAAAGTTCTGGACAGCACAGGTGGCCCAATCTCCCCTAAGTCCTTTTCAGCACTGCTCCCCTCTCCCCTTCACACAGAGATGCACAAAGCAGTAGCTCTGTCAATCAATGAGTTTTGAATCAAATTTGTTAAGGAAAAGCTGTCGCCTATCTCGGTAGAGATCACTCACAAGAAGGATGTGGTTCTCTGTGCCAGGCTAATTTAACCCCCTGCAAATCTAGTCCTGGCTGGACTCTGGGGGGAGACATCCCTGAAACAGACAGACTTCCTTTTGAGAGCTGCAGGGCTCAGGACTCCACCAGACGTTCTGAGGGTCCCCTGCTAAAAGCTGTAGTCTTGTCTGTATCTGGTACTTTCTTCACTCCCACTTTTGTTCCCCCAAGTGCTCCTGGATGCTCTGAAATGCTTATCCTGTCCTTCATGCAGAATCTCAAGTCCATGCAGGGAAGGTTAGTAAAAACCACTGATCAGGTACTACTGTCTATGCTCCCCCCACCACCCCTCCCCCAGCTGGCCTGGGCCGCATCGGGTCTGACTCAAGCCTGGCCCCACAGCTAACCGGGGCAGAGGAATGTTTTGTCTCTCCTTCCAGAGAGTCAAAGCTCCATGTCTTCCTCAAGGATTGCCTCTTCTGATACAGTCTTTGGATTATGAACAATTAATAAGAAATACGCCTTTTTGAGAAAGATTACAGTTCTGCCTCCTGTCATCCAAGAAAAAGATCCCCAGTCTTTTAATAGTAAATTTGGAGATTTCTAGGAATCCTCCATCTTCATCATTTCTATAGCTGGAAGATAGCCAGACATTTCTGGGAATTATACTTCCAGCCAATGTAGTTGGTTAGTGCCATAGAGAATGATACCACAGTGTCCTAATACCACATTGGACAGTGTTATTATTTCATTTACAGAACTTCAAGTTGCTCCCCTGCAACCCCTTTTTCCCTATTAAATTGGGAACTCATTGCCCACAGTCAAGTCTTTCTAGGTTAATATCAAGAAATGACTAGCTGTGACACAGAGCCCTGGCTATTCAACACAGCAATACAAGTACTACATTGAATGTCACCAGCCCATCCTAGCCTAAAGGAAGAGAGGGCAATAAACATCGATACACTATTGCTCATCCCAGGTATCATAGACAATTCGGCAAACAGCACAGCACTTCAAAATCAACAGAAACCACACACATGCAGGATGTCCACAACATGCAGTTTAGGGAGCTCATTCCTGGAAAATGGGGTGGGGTGATGTTTCCTCCCGTTTCCACTCACAGCAGTGGAGGACATGGGAAACAGCAGCCCTGCCCACTCCTCCTGCTTTGCTGAGTAGCATGCGGACAGGGCTAGTACCTTTGGGGTGGGTGGGAAGCTCCGCTCAGGGACAGGGGAACTGGCGGGCATCCCGCTGTGGTTCTTTGCCTCCCAGTCCTCCGTAGGGTTGCCTGTGTCCCCAGGGCGGATGGGGTGGTTGCCCAGGGCCTCTTCCAGTGCAGTGGGCAGTGGGCGGACAGGAGTGAGATCTTGGGTGGGAATAGATGGTGGGGGAGGGATTGGAATGGGGGGTGGAGTGCGTTGCACCCAGGGTGAGGAGGAGGCACTCACACGGCCTGAGGACGGAAGGACAGGGGGTGCGGGAAGCTTGGCAGGTGGGTTGGAGGGCGGAGGGTGGGGCATCACAGGCAAGGCAGAAGGGATCTTGGGGGGATAGTAGAACATGTCCAAAGGGATGTCATCCAGGTCCGTGGTATGGAGGTGCAGCCCGCCTGCGAAGCGCCTCAGGGGTGGGGCCAGGGGAGACATAGAAGACGGGGGAGGTGGAGGCCCCGTGGTCATCTGGGGGGTTGCAAGGAAGCTCTGTAATCGTCTGGCCAGTGTTTCACTTCACAATACATTGAGTACAAGGCTCTCCTAATCTATTTCTTTTACTGTGGGAGACCCACCACCCTCAGACCAGAGCCTGGGGGTGTCACCTCTCTGCCACCTAAGCTCACACCAGGCAGCTGGTAGAGTTAAGCCATATGTGGGTGACAAATAAGGTGACCATATAACTTATCATCTAAATTGGAACACATTTGACAATGGACATGATACTACACTCTTAGTAATCACACCAGGACAATGGGCCTAACTGGAACCATCTCAGATAAACTAGGACTTAGTGGTCACTCTAAGGTGCCCAGAAAAAAGGTTATGTTCCCTTTCTTCAAGAAAGGAAGGGAGAGTGAGCTGGTAGGGCTGGCCCTGGACAGGGGGCATCCTGCTTCCCGCTGTCCTGAGGACGGGTCATTCTGAAGGCGGCAGAAGGGTTAGCGGGAAGAAAAAGCTCCGTTACCTCTGGAAGCTCATTATCAGCAGAAGAAATCTGCTCAAGGCGCGTCTGACAGAGCCTTTCCACCCAATATTGAATCTTTTCTGATTCCTCCAGGTCTTCCCGCTCTGTCTCGGACACCTGGGACCCAAGGCCGACGCAAAAAAGAGGGGAGAAAGGGCACACTAGAGTCACGCGTGGACGGCACACTTGAAATGGTAGCGAAAAAGCATTTAAAAAAAAACCCAGAGTACTGCTGGGTGTGTCAGCTGTCTACAAGAAGACCCAAGCTCGCATCACCCGGGCCCAGAGCAGGAGGAAGCGGAGCCGGGGAGGGTGCTGAGGTGTTGGGTGACTAACACCACTTGTAGGAAAATCAGAGAAGGGGCTCATGCATCCTCTGGGATTAGCTGGCCCCCAGGATCCCCGTGGACCCTGCGACTCCTATGATTCTCTGAGAATGGCCCTTTTATAGGCTCCTAGCACATTCTGAGAGTTTATCTTTACTTTTTTCTTTCCCCTTTCCAGGCTGCCTTGTCCTCAGAAGTACAAGTTTAGTTTTTTGTTTTTGTTTTTTTAATTCGGTAGCTAATTTGTTCCTAATGCCAGACCTAATGCACTTTACATTTTCCAGGACAGCTCTGGTTCTATAATGTAATCAGCCTGGCGATCTGATTCATGGCGGCATTAAAGAGCAGCAGAACCAATCAGATCATGAACAGCTAGGGAGTTAAGGTCACCAGCTCACCGAGGAAATAGGGATTACTCATGCCGGAAGACAGTTTTTGGCATGTCTTAAAGGAGGCAGCCTAGGGACAGTGCCAGCCTGAAGCGGTCTAGCCTCAGCACACCCTCTGCTGACAGGAGCGGCCTCGGACTCATAGCTTGATTCACTGAGGGATAGCCGGAGACACTCTGCCTGGACAACGAGGTTACCCTCAGATCCATGCCCTCAGAGCCAGGCACTCTGGCAAAACCCGGTCTTGAACTGAAAACCTGGGTAAGGGGCCAAACTGACTCAGATTTAATGGCAGGTGGGTGGAAGGCTAACTTCAGATCTACACCTAGGCAGAGGGTTGAGACCCAGACTCATAGCCACACCCAGGGGGCAGAGGCCTAGTCTCGGACTCATCCTCTGATAGCATAGGGGTGGAGGGCACTGACTCAAACCTCCGGCCAGCTGTGTGGAGGGCTAAGCCCTACAGTTTGGGCAAGAAGTTAACCTCAGACCTGCACCTGAGCAAGGTCAGTTTCAATCTCACACATACAGCTAAGCCGGAAGCGAGTCTCAGATGACCCTGAGCAGGGAGGGCCGTCTCCTTTTCCAGACTAAGGAGGGTGGTGGGGCTCAGGCCACCTTCGGACTCCATCTGGGGAGAACCACTCCAGCTGGTTCCCCGGGAGGCTGAGGGACACACCCAGAGCGCATGCCAGGGGCGCTCACCTGCCCGTGAGCGGGACACGTACCTCCTGGGCCAGCCGGTTGATCTTCAGTTGCTTTTCCTTTTCCAGCATCTCCTCTTTCTCTTTGTAAAGCTTTTGCTCAAACTCCAGTTCCTTCTTATTCTTTCTCAACTCCTGCAGGCTGTCGTCATACTTGGCTTTCTTATCCTTTCCTCTCTGAGCAGATGTGGCATTTTTTACACAAGTGTTACAAGGTAGTGATGGCACTGGCACAGCACCACAAATAGGGCATTCAGTCCTCGCACCACAGCAGGCAACCGCCCCTTGGAGAGCCCCTTCCCCAGCTCTGCCCCTGGGCATGAACCTCAGGTTTAGGACAAGCCAATCGCTGCTACCTATCACAGAGTAGGAGAGATATTCCTTTGCCAGCCAGATGAAGGGGGCTTACTACTTCACTAATTAGCTATGTGACTTTGGCTAAGTTTCTTAACCTCTCTGAGCCTGATCCACCTTATCTCCCAAATGGAAGAAATAACTGCCCCATACACTTGCTATCCAGAGGCAATGAAATAACATCTATAAAAGAGCATTAAAGTATTGTATAAATAAAAGGCATTGTATATATTTCCTAGTATCTGGGCACATGCCTTCTCCATTATTTGGAGAGAAAGGTGTCTCGTGTTCAGATACCAGAGGTGTATTCTGGGAGAGTCTACAGAAAATCAGGGAGATTGACAAGCATTTGTAGAAATCCTCTGTTCTGAGCTAGAGGAGGTGGGAGCTAGACTTGACCTGGAATCCCAGAGCCAAGGACATCAGATTTTGCCCTGATGCTTAGGCTCTAGACCAGGGGTCCCCAAACTACGGCCCGCGGGCCACATGTGGCCCCCTGAGGCCATTTACCCGGCCCCCGCCGCACTTCCGAAGGGGCACCTCTTTCATTGGTGGTCAGTGAGAGGAGCATAGTTCCCATTGAAATACGGGTCAGTTTGTTGATTTAAATTTACTTGTTCTTTATTTTAAATATTGTATTTGTTCCCGTTTTGTTTTTTTTACTTTAACATAAGATATGTGCATTGTGCACAGGGATTTGTTCATAGTTTTTTTTTATAGTCCGGCCCTCCAACGGTCTGAGGGACAGTGAACTGGTCCCCTGTGTAAAAAGTTTGGGGACCCCTGCTCTAGACTATGTCATCTTCAAGAGCCTATCAGTCTCTCTGAACCAGCCCCCTGAAATGAGGGTTAGTCAGAAACTACAGGACTGGGGCTTGGGGATGGGGAGAATAGCCCAGCTGCTTTTCACTGCTGTCAGGGCTCAAGGGGACTTGGGGAGGGAGGTGCAGGGCTCAAGGCCTCTTTACTGTGCCTGTTGGAATTGGGCCCATAAAGCCTACTTTTCTGGCTGCTTCTCCCAAAGAGTTGCAGGGAAGCCAAGAAGTGAGGAAGGAAGAGAACTGACATTGGTAGACTGCCTATATGTCAGAGAAATTACATCGATTTTCTCATCTGTAGTTACTACCCCACTCTCTTGCTGAAGGAGCCAAGGCTCTGAGAGGTCAAGTTTCTAGTCCAACATCAAACTCCTAGTAAGTGGTGGTGCCAGGATTGGGACCTGAGTCTTCTAGTTCCCACAAATTCTTTATTGTGTCCAGATGAGCTGAGGGCAATGGGAGTGTGCAGAAAGGGAGTGTCCGCTCCATCACACACAACATGGAGGGCAGAGCTAGCACTCTGGAGACAGGACATCAGAGTCAACATTTTGGGGAACGTCTGGGGCAAGAAGGAAACCCATCTGTGAGCTCACCCCTACTCCAACAAGCCTTCCTGGGGTCTGCTTTCAGAATTCCTGAATCATCCCAGCATCAAAGGCCAGGAATAAAAAACTGAGTTTACCAGCAACAGACATAGAACTTTGCCCACAGAAGGACTTTGGGGGTCATTATGGGCCTATGATTAAGCCATACTATACTGCCTCCTAAAGATTACCCCTACCTCTGTGAATGTAATGTGATTTGGAGACAACATTCCCCTTCCCTCTATCTGAGGGTTGGGACCAACCCCCAGAGCAGTCTGAACATGGCTCTCTTTGCTTCAGAGTCCTGTTCGGTTCCTTGCCTGCCCTGTTGACTAGACTCTTAGCTCAGTTGTTAGATGAATCTCTGTTATCATGTTATAGATTCAGACAGCAATTCCCCAAGAGGAGCCAGAAACTTTCTGCCTGATGGCAGCTTGCTAGAATAAGGGCATGACTTCCCACAGGGATCACTATGATAGGAATGGCCATTCTGTTGGTTTAAAAAAAACCCCACCAGTGGGGTTTTTTAGAGTTAGGGCTCCTAGGTGGGGCAGGCATATATGACAGTTTCTGTCCCATCTCCAAGAAAGCAGCACCTGCTTACTGCTGCAGAAGGGCCAGCTGCTCCCATAGCATTGTCTCCTGATCTCATAACAACCCACTCCATACAGGTACTTAGTTGTGTGTGAATCTGCCTCCCTGCCAGACGGTGGGCTCCTGCAAGTAGGGTTGGCCTGCGTGATTTATTCATGCAATTCTGGTGAAAGGGTTATTCAGAACCATGAATCCTCAGGCCCTGGCATAGACTTTGTGGGACCTCAGGCCTGAGGGCTTTGAGCCCCAAAGGCACTACTGCCAGGTTAAGAATCAAAGACACTGAGTCTTTAGCTTTATAAATATGGGGAATGTTGTGCATTGATGGTCATGGCCATCTTGTATCACCTGGGCACCGAGTGTTCCAGCTCCTGGGAGACAGAGCATCTCACATGGTGCTAGAGAAAATGATGACAGGTCTTCAGAGCCAGCATGAGGAACACAATTCTGTTGTCCTTTTAGCTTGTCAATTAAATTCATGGCAAATATGCCTTTCAGTCTGGACTAAGAAGAGAGGCAGATGGGATGGATGTGTTCTTGCTGCTACTTAGAAGCAATTTTCCTCTCTTTTGGAAATGAAATGAAAACCATAATACCAGCTGTTTCTGGAATGACTGAACTAATGAATAACGGAAACAGGTCAGCTTCTTTACCAACAGCACCTTTCAAGTGGCATGATCTCTGAGAGGAAGTGTATGTGTGTGTGGGTGTAGGAGACACACAGACTTTTTTTTTTTACATTTATCTAGTTATCAGTTCCTGGGAAAGATTGAACCTATCCATCTCCTTTAATTGGTTTTTCAAGTAAAATCCTGTGTGTGTGTGTGTGTGTCTCTAGTTAAATTCCAGAAGAGACAGTAGAGAGGGAAGAATTCAGAGTTTAACCCAATGAGGCATCCTAAGCCAGAGTGGCCTGTAAACTGAAAGGGACAGTTTGACAAGACCCAGTTCTCTCTGAGATGGTGGGGTGTGGAAAGGGCTGCCTGCCCGGAGGGGCCCACCCTGGTTTAATCAGTGTCGCACAAACATGGTCTGTGCTTCTGGGTGAAGATGCTCCCCTCTGTCAGCAATACCAGTGCTGTCTATTACCTCACCAGGACTGTGTTGGAGGAAGGAAGGGGGTAGATGTTTCTAGCACATCAGACATTCCTATTTCACAGGAGGCAGAAGTTACACATCATCAAGTGCGCTCTGCTGCCAGGGCTTTGCTCTCTGGAGGCCAGGCATCCTGCCAGAAAGAGCCAGTTGAGTGATAACGCCTAAATTGGTTCACCCAGATTTATGCTGATGCCGGAATTCCAAATACCAAGTCATCTTGAATGTCTAATCTATAGATATTAACAGCGGCCTTTTCATAATCAAATGCCAAAGTAATTTAGAAGAAAAAAAAAAGACGAGAAAGGTTTATGGGGCCTGGAGATCTAGTAATAAGATTTAGAGAGAAACTCCAAGGCCCCAGAGACCTGAAAATTGCATCAACGTGGGCACATGCAGAGATATTTCTGTGGAGAGTTATGATTGGCGTGGCTCTTGGTCCCAGTCTGGGGCAGCAAACTCTCGCCTCGGCAGCCAGTCTGCTTCTGGCACATTTGGTCTGATAATCTGCATTGTGTACACCCAACCTGACACTTCACTCTGCCTGACTTCACCTACTGTCTTGGCCTCTGATTCTGCTTGACAGAGAAACAAAGTGGCGGCTTCCTGCTGTGCCTCCCCCCTCTAAGCCCTGTGCCCACTGGGGCTGCTGCTGACCCAGGTGGTGCCTGATGGTGCTTAGGCAGGTATCACCCGTGAACGCTCCCCCCCTCCCCATGCTGCCTCTGGGACAGTGCCCCGCCATTTGATGCCAGCCTGACAGAGAGGCACAGACAGTTGAGGTTAGCCCCTCAAGTGAAGGGGCAGAGCCACACTTCTGAGAGTTGACAAGAAAAGAGACAATGTTTCGAAAAGGCCAAAAACCCACAGCAAACTCAGTGGCACACGGCACAGCACCCAGCCCTGTCCTACCTTCCGGAAGCTTGGAAATTTGCCATCATAACGATAAAACCACCCAAAGGCTGTAACAACACAGAACAAACAAGGTAGTGAGTGAGACTCGGTTCCGCTCAGTGGATGTGTCTCGCGAGGGCAGAGGCCAGGAGCTGGGTTCTCGAGGAACGCATGGCTTTGCGAGACACGGAGAACAGAACAGCAGATCCAACGGCAAAACTGCACCCTCTGCCTGACTCTCCACTTACCTGGCCTCACCGGGGATGCAAAGCGGGCCCAAAACCACCTGAGAAAGGCCCTGGTTGCCAGGCCCTGGGTCCCTGAAAACTGCTTCTGGCTTTAAAGTCAGTGCCAGAAAAATCAAAGAGAAAGCCCCTTGTGGAAGGATGAGCTTTTCCAAACCAAAGCCAGAGCCTGCAAAACACAAAGCCCCCACGAAAAAGAATGAGGCTTTTCCTGACGGGCGTCTAGTCCCTTTATCCAAGAAATGGTTCGAGACAAAAGGGAGCCTGGGTCTCTGCCTAGAACTGCTGTCAGACAGAACAAAACAATCTTGTCTCGTGGTTCGGGCCATATTCTCCACCTTCAACGTTTAAAGAGAAAGCAATGATCGGGGTCAGCTCTGGGAAGGACGGCTCAGGCAGCAATGCGCCGGAGATCGGCCTCCAAGAAAGCACATCCCCGTTCAGGCCAGATAACCAGGCACCAGCCTCCTGCCCTCCTCAGGCAGCAGCATGACAGGGTAATACTTCAAACCCGAAGCTCTCTGGGCCAGCGGTGAAGGCTTAAATACCAACTCTTGACCAGACAGGGTTCTAGAACAGATTCTTGAAAGTCCCTTGCTGGACCAAGCACTAGCCCCTAGTTCCTGGATCTTGGGGAGATGTAAGGAGTCCTAGGGAGAGGCTAGCAGGGGTCTCAAACTCGCGGCCCGCGGGCCGCATGTGGCCCGCCGAACAATTTTGTGCGGCCCGCAGACTGTTTTCAACTGCAGTGAGAAAAGTGTTGCGTAACAGTTGCTTTTTGTAGACCTAGTGCGGTCGAACAGCTGTGATCTTGCTCTGCAGCCCACATGCTGAGTTGAGTTTGAGACCCCTGGGCTAGAGGAAGAACCTGACCTTGGGTAGTATTTAAATATTTGAGCCAGTAGTTCAATTGTAGTGGTGTATACCAGCGGACATTTCAGCCTGGCCTTGAGTCCTGTTCTCAAGGTTTTGTGTGCAGTGCCTGGACCACGCTGGGGCTTGAAGGAGCTTCACAAACTCCAGTGGCCCCCACCATGTGCTGGCCCCTGAGAGTTGGGTGTCTGCAGGGCTGGCAGGGGGAGGTGGGCAGGACAAGCAGAGCAGCAAGACCAGAGAGCGAAGCGGGGGCTGCAAACCTGCTCTCCCTGCTCCTCCGTGCCTCTGTCCAGGTCGTCGGCAGGCTCAAGCTCGGGCTCCACTCCCTGATCATCTACCCAGGAAAACAGGAGGAAGCTGGTGAACCAAGAGGGGTTCAGGAGGCCAAGAGGCCAGAGGTGCTTCCCAGGAGCCTGGGGACCTGGGACAGCTTGCTCTGTGGGAGCTGTGAGGGCAGGCACAGGAACCGGGCTCAGGAATCCAGTGCAAAGCTTTCTTGTTCTGGAATGGTGCATGTGGTGTTTTCATCCTTGGTAGCTTCCGTTTCCTTATTTGTAAAATGGGCTACTAACAACAGGGGCTTCTGATCTGACACCAGAGTGAGAAGCATCTTGCAAGGTGTTCAGCTGCAACTTGGGAGGTGTGCCACAGAGGATGGGAATTTCTGAGTATTATCCACGTTTGGCGCCAGGACTTACAATAGGAGAACAGATCCTCCTGGATTCTTACCACCTTTGTAGCTCTGGGTCCTTGGGGGATATCAGAGCTGTGTGGGCGGATTGAGGATCTTGAGGGAGTGAGGAGATTCCCAAGGGTCAAGGGGCACATGTGGTCAAGAAGACATGAGTTTTGACATAATGTGGAGAAGAGCAAAACATCCATTCTAGTGGTTTCCAACCTGGACTCTGGCTCCCTGGGATGGTGGCAGGTAGTGTATAAGTCTGTTGTGAGCTGTTCGTTAATATTACAAAATATTAATCAGTGGAACTTGCTCAATTACCTACAAAAAGGTTAACGTTAAGAGCCTGTGCTTTTGGCTCAATTTATGATTACTCAACAGGGGTACACTGATGCTTTCTTGCTAATAAGAACGACTACTTAATCAAACAGTGGGGGCACAAGTGATTACTGTACTTAAAAGTTTGGTAGTGAAAAAACTCAACTTCCAAACCACTGTTGGGTGTAGCATCCTTAATGGTGAGAGAAGGCTAGAAATCTCTTGTTTCAATCTCTTCATCTCTTCAGGCTTTTTCTAGCTCTGAGATCCTTAATATAACCCCGCACCCCCATTGGTTTAGCTAAGGAAGTTCCTCTGGGGCCTCTGTGACAGCGTGTCCTGGACTTGAGGACCTGGCAGAATGTTGGGGTTCTACTGGGGCGGCCATGGATAGGCAGGGTGTAGCCCCTGGAACAGGTGGTGAGAGGAACAGTCAGTCCCGCCCACATCATTAGGATGAGTGGCTTCATTTTCTGGGCAAGACTTCTCTACACTCTTTACTGACTGTTCAAAAATGTAGGGTCCACCCCTCATCAGGCACAGACACCTGAGTCAGGTATAGCCTGTCAGCTAATTGGGCCCGAGTTGAAGAGTAATCAGGGACGAACTGAATACGCCTGGGCCTGCTGGCTCAACATGGCTGAGACCATTCCAGCCTCCCAGGAATGTGGGGAGAGGTAAAAATCGAGATGGTTCAGACTTCCTGCACTTCCTGGCTTATCTCCAAACGAGAATTAAATTGCCGGCACATATGGAGATGGATGGAGGCAGCCGCTGGCCAGCTCGGGCCACAGACTCCTGTCATCCATCTCATGCTTCGAGACGTTCCTTTAGAAAACATTTATATCTTGTACAAAGGGAAAGTCCTCAGGTCTTTTATTCAAAAAGCTTGATTTGTTTTAAAAGCACTAAATAAATAGCTAGTTAGAGAAAGGGTTTTTATTTTCTATAGTTCTAGACAGAGTGTGTTTGCTCTGAAGCCAAGACCGAATTTCAAGGAAGGTACTAAATTGACCAGGGTTATTTTCATGAGAAGCAATTAAAATCGATTTCTCTCCTTCTGAAGCTCCTATTTCACGCATAAGAGCAAATGAACTCCCAGTCTAAAACACAGATTATTCACTGGGAATTTAGCTCTGGCTGCATCCTCAACTAACACTGAATGTCACAGGAAAAGCTGATGAGAGCATGCTTTGTCCTTCGGAGAGGACCCTGAGATGATACTGTGCCCGCTGCCAGGAAGCAATGTGCTGGTTGCCCTGCACTGGGAGAGCTGAGAGGTAACCATTCAGATGCTCTGAACCTTTCATTGCCTCAAGTTGATGTCCCTCTAGGGCTTGGGTATGATTCAAAGTTGGAGCTGGAGCTATCCAGAGCCCATCACAGGATCCCAAATGGCTGCCACACAGCAGTCATGGGGAACCTTGGTTCTTGGGTACAGATTTGCCCATCTGGAGGGTCCCAGGTCAGCTGAGCACAGTAAGCTGGAGTAGAACTGCCCCATGTCAAGAATGACGGAAACAGCTATAAAGAGTAAAGGCCTGCCCTGGCCAGTTGGCTCAGTGGTAGAGCGTCGGCCTGGCGTGCAGGAGTCCTGGGTTTGATTCCTGGCTAGGGCACACAGGAGAAGTGCCCATCTGCTTCTCCACCCCTCCTCCTCTCCTTCCTCTCTGTCTCTCTCTTCCCCTCCCACAGCCAAGGCTCCATTGGAGCAAAAAGTTGGCCCAGGCGCTGAGGATGGCTCTGTGGCCTTTGCCTCAGGCGCTAGAATGGCTCTGGTTGCAACAAAGCGATGCCCCAGATGGGCAGAGCATTGCCCCCTGGTGGGCATGCCGGTTGGATCCTGGTCGGGCGCATGCGGGAGTCTGTCTGACTGCCTCCCCATTTCCAACTTCAGAAAAATACAAAAAAAAAAAAAAAAGAGTAAAGGCCCAACCAGGCATCTTGGGCTTGTGATTGCCATGGCCCTGAGCTGCCTTGCTCCTGGCTTCCCACCATGAGCTGACTTAAGAGGCACTGAAATTGAGCCCCCCACTTTGCCCTGGTGCTCCCCTTGAAAAGGCATGCTGGGAGTTGGGCTGAGAGCAGGTGGAAAGAAAATCAGCTGGTGGAGGCCTGGACCGAAACTGGAGAGGAAAATGCAGTACAAATGAAGAAAGGAGGTAAGGGCAGAGGGAGCCGAGGCCACAGGTTGGCCATCGCTTGGTGCCTGGGAGTCCTGACTGCATCCTTGGAGGGGAGGGACCTCGCAGGGTCCATGCACAGGGATGCAGGTGGTAGGGGCACTTCAGGCAAGCTCCTCCCACAGTTGCCCATCAACCGTGGACCACCAGAATCTTCTCTAATGTGTGTCCCTTGCTTTCTATCCTGCTGCAGTTTCACCCCAGCCCCAATTCAGAACCAGGCAGGAAGAAGATACAACACCCAGCAAACTAAGATAATCCCACGAGGAGCTCACCTTTGCTACAGCTCTCCATTCTCTCTTCAGTAGCCCAAGGGTATGGGGAGGGTCCACCCGCCTGTGTCTGTGTTGTAGGGGAGAGCCTGGCAGCATGCCTCCAGGATAAGGAGGGTGGACAGATCCTGCCCACCCCAATGCCCTGGCAGACAGCCTCTGGCACATGGCTGCCCTTCCATGAAGGGAACACAGCCCGGAGAGCCGTGGGCTATTTGCCTGGGGGGCTGGTGGTGAGTGGAGGGTGACCAGCATCTCTGTCTGGGCTCCTCAGCCCCCTGGCCCCAGAAGGAAGACCTCTTCTCTGCCCACAAGCACGCAGTACATCAATACATACACTTTGGCTTGCGAAGGGACACAGGATGCACCTCGGCGGTGATGGTCTTAGGTGAGAGCAGCCGTTCCTTTGAGCCCCAGTCTTCTTCCCACTGCTTCTTAAACTTCTCTTCTTCCTCTACGATCCTGAAATAAGACCCCCACGTCTGTGAGTGGAGTCAGAACCTTCACAGGCCCACTTTCTTCCTATAGGGAAACCCCAGACAGCCTGGGAAAGGCCACCTTGTTCTAGCTGTAGTGCAGACAACAAAGTCCTTAGTGCTTGTATTCTAAATTGAGAGCAAATGCCACCCTGGAAATTATGTAAGACTATGTTCCAGTTATCTCAAACAGGATGGGCTTTACTAGGATTATGGAAACACTAAAAATAAACGAGTGTTCACCAGGGGACAAGAGGGTCAGGCAAACTGGGCCTGGAGCTGGCCTCTGGCTGGCCACACTCACAGAGGACACTCAAGTCTACACACGGACACGTGTGCAAACGCATGGAGCTGAGACACTCACTGTTCCATCTCCTTCCGGTATCTCTCATTCTCCTCTGCTGCCTTCTGGGCAATTTCCTTTTTCCTTCTGAAACACAAATGCAGATTGGTGTGCTGGAGTCTACACAAGAGAATTTAACTCTTCCTTATAGCGAACCCCTGATTTGAATAAAGTTTTAAGTATTTCTTTCGGGTTCCCTCTCAAGGATGCCAGACCAAATTTGGATGCTGTGAAAGCAGGTCCAACAAAGTCTGGGTCGTGTGCTCTTGTGTGGTTTTGTTTGGCACCATAAGCAGAGATTCTGGGCTGCTGGAGCTGGAGCACAGGTCAGTGTGGGCCACACTCCACCCACCCACCTCCAAACACTGTGGTGAAGTGACTGATGATAGGCAGGGCCTGGCCTGAGGAAGGTCTTCCCAGAAGAGGACTCCAGACCTTAGGGGAAAAGCTGCAGCCACTACCCAAGGCCCAGGGCTGTGGGTGGGGGGTACCCGCAGGGGTGGTTCTCTAGGCTAATTCTGTGATGAGAGTGATTGGAAAATCCTGTCCACCTTTCTTTGTCAAGTTCTTATGAATTCAGGTACTCCTATAGTACCTGAATTTAGATGTTGACAATAGTTTTTGATTTATGAATTGCTCACCCATTTATTTTCTCAATCTATCATGTCGAGCACCCTACATGGGGGTGGAGGGTGTACCACCGTAGCTGGAGCAGCCAGACTATGTGGTATGAATCCCTTCTTGGCCATGTGTGACTTTGTACACAAGTGGCTTACCCTCTCTGGGTCTCAGTTCTCCTCACCTGTAAAATGGGCTATTATTACCACCTGTCTCACAGGGCTATTGTGGGAATGAAATCAAGTAACATACACAAAGCCAGCTACAGAGTTGGTACTCAATAGAAGTTAGCTATTGCTAGTAGGATCCCCATATTCCTGGGTCTTAGAAATTGGGAGTCCTCTTTGGCAAGGAGGGAGGATCCCGGTAGTCTGGAGGCAGGGGATGCTTGCTTATGCTGACCACCGTCAGCCCCATCTGGTCTGAGGACAGGCCTCAGGGGGAGGGGATGAGGTTGGCTCAGGATGCAAAGGGCAGGAAGCAAGGCAGGTGGGGTCAAGCGGTGGTTGGGTAGGGTGGGGAAGGGGCATTCTAACTGGCCACACTCACTGCCTCTCCATCTCCTGATGCTCCTGGAGGATCTTGTTGGACTCCATCGCCAGCCGCTTCTGCATGAGAAGCTCCTGCCGCTGCAGCTCACGCTCCCTCACCTCTGCCAGCCGCTCCCGCTCTGTCATGAACAGCTCCCGGCCCTCGTGGGGAGAAAGAGGCCCCTTGCTCAGGCCCCTGGAGAACCTGGGCTTCCACTGCCACAGCCTTGGGGGCCAAGATGAGGGTGGTTTTCTCATCATCGTGACCCCAGTGTTAGGCACTGTGGTTCCTGCTGTCTCTGACCAAACGTTTCCCGGCTGGGCAGGGATCCTCTCCCTCTGCTCTGTCAGAGCTTCCAGGAAGAGGCCCCCGTGGCCCTTCTCAGGAGTGTGTGGCAGAGATCAGGGCTCTGAGAGGCTGAGCCTGGAGGTCAGGGATCATGGAGCTCCCGCCAGCTCATTCCAAACTTACAGCTCCAGCTACGATGGAGATGGTCAGGCTGCGGCTACTCTTCAGCACGTTCACGGCCTGTGAGGACAGGTGGACAGTCAGCTGAGGCCTGACAGATCAGAGCAGCCGAGGCCTCTAGAGAGCTAGAAGGTTTCAGACACCCTGGTGGGGGGTGGGGGGGTGAGAAGTGGAGGGCAGAGGTGATAACAGCTAGCAGGTGAAGATCCCAAATCTCACCTCCTTGTGGTCCAGGTTGGAGAAGTCGATGCCATTGACTTCTACAATCTGGTCACCTGTCTGGTGGAGAAATAGAGAGAGATTAGTGTGTTTGCACCATCTGTATACTCACTTATCGGCAGGAAAGGTTCACTCTGGGGGCTGAGGGCAGACGCTGGGTCTGCAAGTGGCTGCATCTGAGCTATCTCTGATGAGCAGAGCAATTAGAAAGCTCTGATGGGGTCCTCCCAAGGCCCCTCTACCTCATATCTTTCATCAGCTGCCAAATATGTCATTAAAGGTTCATTCCTTTGGTTGAATTTATGACATTTGCTTTTAAAACTTAGTATGTAGACATAGAAGTTTTCGCGGTTCTCATATAGCAGAGGCTGTGTTGAGTCATCATAATAACAATTTGGGAGCTAACATTCACGGATCCCTTACTCTAAGGCAGGGGTCTCAAACTCGCGGCCCGCCGAACAATTTGGTGCGGCCCGCAGACTAATCCACGAAGTTCAAAATATTTTGGATAAAATTAAGTAAGCCTAGGGGCCTACTTGTATTTTTCATTTCTCTAGCATCCTAGCTAGATATTAGCTTAACAGCAGTTGTGATGCGAACTACAGTTTCTGGTCATTTTGTGACACTGAGTAAACTGCACGTACGATTGTGCTTGTTGTACTGATTTTTTTTTGTTTTCAATTGCAGTGAGAAAAGTGTTGCATAACAGTTGCCTTTTGTAGACCTAGTGCGGCCCGCCAAACGGCTGTGATCTTGCTCTGCGGCCCACATGCTGAGTTGAGTTTGAGACCCCTGCTCTCTAAGGGATCCATATGCCAGCTCTAAGTTTGTGCATTAATCCATTTAATCCACATAATGACCCTAGAAGGAAAGCTACTACCGCATTTTATAGGAGAGGAATCTGATGCATAAAAAAGAGAAAGTAATTTGTCCAAAGTAGAGGTTAAAAGTTCTGGCTCTGGGCCCTGGCTGGTTGGCTCAGTGGTAGAGCATCAGCCTGGTGTGCAGGAGTCCCGGGTTCGATTCTCGGCCAGGGTACACAGGAGAAGCGCCCATCTGCTTCTCCACCCCTCCCCCTCTCCTTCCTCTCTGTCTCTCTCTTCCCCTCCCACAGCCAAGGTTCCACTGGAGCAAAGTTGGCCAAGGGTGCTGAGGATGGCTCTATGGCCTCTGCCTCAGGTGCTAGAATGGCTCTGGTTGCAACAGAGCGACGCCCCAGATGGGCAGAGCATCGCCCCCGGTGGGCATGCCGGGTGGACCCCAGTTGGGCACATGCGGGAGTCTGTCTGACTGCCTCCCCGTTTCCAACTCCAGAAAAAAAAAAAAGTTCTGGCTCTGGCATCAGATCACTGAGGTTTGAATCCCAGCCCTACCATTCTAGGTACATGATCTTGGAAAAATTACATATTTTCTCTGAGTCTTAGTTTCCTCCTCTGTAAAATGGGGTATAATGATGGTATCTAATTTTCAGAGTTCTCATAAATTTTAGGGCTTAGAACAATGTCTGATCCAGTAAACACTCGATGAACGCCAACTTTTTGATTATTATTAGTATACTCCAAAGCTCAAGAAGAAAGGCTCTTAGAGCTGGAAAAGACTGTAGGGAGGGTCAAATGCCTCCCCTTCTGTGACACTTTCCCTTGGGGGTGGGAAGGAATCACCAGCCAGTGACTGCCGAGAGAAGGCTGTGTGGGAAGATTTGTGCCTCCATCGCCATGTGATCGCAGTCTGACCCTGGCCCAGGGTCACTCACCTCCAACCCCACCTCGGCAGACAGGGAGCCAGGCTTCACGTTGCTGATGAAGATGCCGGGTTTCTGGATGGGGCCGCTGGAAATGCTGTGGAAGAGATGGGAATGGAGTGAGCCTCTGCCTTCACGCTTGCTCATTCTCAATGCTGCTCTGCCTGTGTGTCCAGGGCTCCGGCCCTTCAGGATATGGGTCCCCCACGAGCTCAGCAGCCAAGGCTCTCCACTGTCTAGTTGTAGCAATAACCACCAAAAACTACTATAATACCCCCTGCCCAACCCCTCACCCAATATATTTCACATGTTGCTTTTTTTTTTCTAGCATTTTCCTATTCATTCCTTAAGACTCAAATGGTAGCTTCTTTACAAAGTTTTAACCAAACTCCTTTTCTATCTTAAGACTAAGCTAGTTGCTCCCTTCTAAGTGATCTTAAAACACCTATAGCTAAGGTAGCATTTTTACTGTTAATCTTCTCTCCCTGGTCTGTGGCAGACATCACTAATGGATCACAGCACTCTTCCCACCAAGCCTAGAAGAAACCTTAGCGTTCTTTTCAAAATAGTACTCCAGGCAGCCACTACTAATTGGTTAGAGATAGCACAGGATTGGAAACCTATTTGCCATCCCTGACGTAGCATGCAGCTCCATTTAACATCCTTGTCACTCTATACTGTAACTATTTATGTGTCGGGTTTTGATATTAGGCTGTAATTTCTTAGAAAGGAGGGACCTTTTATCACTTATATTAGCAGAAAATATTGAGTAAATATGAATGAATGGAAAAAAATAAGAATAATTTAAATAATAACGGTAACATTTACCAACTGCTTATTACTCGCCAGGCACTAAGCTTGGTCTTTACTTCTGTCACCTCATTCCTCCCCACAATGTGGATATTATTTTCCCTAATTTATAGAGGGAGAAACTGAGGCTCCGAGTGGTTAAGTAACTAGTCCAAGGTTCTGGAGCTCACAGGTGGGAGAGCAGGGGCTGGCCCCTAGGTCTATGACTGTAGCACCTGTGTGCTGAACTACAACATGTCGAATGATCTAATGCAGCGGTTCTCAACCTGTGGGTCGCAACCCCGGCGGGGGTTGTACGACCAAAACACAGGGGTCGCCTAAAGCCATCAGAAATACATATTTTATTTAAAAATGTATTGTATAATAAATATGTATTTTCCGATGGCTTTAGGCAACCCCTGTGTTTTGGTCGTGTATTTCCGATGGCTTTAGCCGACCCCTGTGTTTTGGTCGTTCGACCCCGCCGGGGTCGTGACCCACAGGTTGAGAACCGCTGATCTAATGCCTGTTTGCAGTTCCCACCTGGCTGCCTCTTAAGGAAGCCCACAAGGTAATAAGTGACAAAGGAACAGTGACAGAGATGACCAGCAGGACAGGCTCCCTTTACAGTGACTCGAGGGCTCACCAAAGAACATGGCTCTTTCTTTTGGGCCTCAGTTTTCTCATCTGTATAATGGCCCTGTTAGAGCTGTCCCCCTGGCCTTACAGGACTGTTGTGAAGCTCAGAAGGGAAACCAGGTACCAGGAAGTAGCATCACCAGTGGATAAAAGCTTTCACAGAAGCAGCAGTGAGAGAGGGGAGAGGTTTTAGGGGCCTACTGGGGTCTGTTTGCCACGAGTAAACCCCAGGGCATGCCTGCCACTCACCTGCAGCCAAGGCCCCGGGAGCCCACCAGGCTGATGAAGACCTTCTTCTCCTTGTTTTCCCGACTCCCTGGGGAGCCCAGGATGCTCCGCCCACCCTGGAGGAAGGACAGAATAAGGGTCACTAGGTGTCACTTGTGTGCCAGTGGCCTCTTGAGAGTTCATAAGCACTGCTGTCCCCATGTGAGCCTGAGGGCCATTCTGCCCTTGGTTGGGGGGTGTCCATACCTGCCTGGCTTGGCTGAGGGCTCACCCCCTACATGGGCTTCTGAATGCATTGGGGGCTTGTGTGAAGGCCCTGAGGGGGCATCTTTAAAGCAAGCCCTTCTTCAGGACCGGCTTCCTTCCTTGAAGACCATTCCATCCAAACCCCATCACTGGAGGTCCTGGCCCTTACCTCAGTCTCGGACACAAACTGGTCCACATACTGCCATTTGAGGGGCTCATCAGGAGCGCTGATGGGAAGGGAAGAGAGAAGGAGGGTCATTAGAGAGAGATGTTTGAGAGACCAGGCCCCAAATCCATATCTGCCCCATTTGGAGCCTCCAGCCACCACTGGCCCAGGGCAGTGCTGGCCTGCAGAAAGCCAAACCCCAGGCCTGACCCCAGGTCCCTGAGCCCACAGGGAAGAGTCTGGTTGCAGAGGAGGGTCCTGCTCACCTCTTCACGGGGATCAGGCCAATGTCTGTGGGAGAAAGGCATGGGGGTTAGGATGGCTTTCCTGCCCTCCCTTCCTCCCCCAGGAGCTGAGTCCCCGCTGCCTACTCACCTTGCCATCAGTACCACCCCGCCCCTGCCCTCGGGCCTCACTCACGTCTCACTTTGATGGACACAGTCTTCTTGGTGCGGATGAGGTTGATGACTTCCTCATGGGTGCACGAGGAGATGGAATACCCGTTGATCCGGACGATCTCGTCCCCTACCTTGGCCACACGGAGGAAACAGCACCAGGTTGAGGGAGTATCGGACACTGGGCAGGCTCACTGCCAGATGCCCTGGGCCTGCTCCCCGGGAGAAAGGATGATGGCCATGCCTGTCCTCAGAAGGAACCTTGATATGTGCCCTCGTGCCTTGCCACAACCAACCCACTCTCCACCAGCCTGAGGGGTCCCAGGACCATGCACTTTCAAGCAGTCTTTCTGCCACGTCATTTTACAGATGGGGAGGCCGAGATGGTGGGGAAGGGGCACAGGGAATGGGAAGCAGAGCTGGAAGTAGAACTCCGGACTCTGTACCCTCCTTTACTCTGTACCCTCCTTTCACTCTATTGGGGCACCAACAGGTTCCGGAATCCATGCAGAGGATGAGCTTTTACCCAGATTTAAGCAGCTCTCCCCTGGCCTGTGTCCCGCCCCCTCCCCAGGAGCAGGCTGCCCTGCAGCACCACAGGGAGTCGGGCGGGGAGCTTGCATGACTCCCGACTCAAGCTCACATCACTGACACACACACACGATCACTGACATACACACGATCACTGACACACACACACACACACGATCACTGACATACACACGATCACTGACACACACACACGATCACTGACACACACACACAGGCTCACTGACACACACACACGATCACTGACATACAAACATGATCACTGACACACACACACGATCACTGACACACACACGATCACTGACACACACACAAACGATCACCGACACACACACACGATCACTGACATACACACACGATCACTGACACACACACACACGATCACTGACACACACACATGATCACTGACACACACACACACGATCACCGACACACACACACACACACGATCACTGACACATACACATGATCACTGACATACACACACGATCACTGACACACACACACGATCACTGACACACACACGATCACTGACACACACACGATCACCGACACACACACACAATCACTGACACACACGATCACTGACACACACACACACGATCACTGACACACACACACATGATCACTGACACACACACGCTCACTGACACACACACACACATGATCACTGACACACACACGATCTCTTCTTTTTTGCTCTAGGAGAACTTGGACATTTAACCTGCCAGAGCCCTGACCTCTGAATTTCCACTCTGGGATGAGCAAATGAACATAAGGTTTTGGCATCAGATGTCCTGGGTTCAAATCCCTGCTCTTATTCCTTTTATTTTATTTTATTTTTTTATAGAGAGATGGAGAGGAAGGGATAGAGAGGGTGGAGAGAGATGAGAAGCATCAATTCGTAGCTGAGTCACTTTAGTTGTTAATTAATTGGTTTCTCGTATGTGCCATGACTTGGGTGGGGGGAGGGGCTCAAGCTGAGCCAGTGACCCCTTGCTCAAGTGAGTCACCTTGGGCTCAAGCCAGCAATCTGGGCTTCAAACTAGCAATGTTTGGGCTCAAGCCAGCAACCATGGGATCATGTCAACGATTCCATGCTCATGCTGGTAACCTCAGGTTTCAAACCTGGGACCTCAGCATCCCAAGTCAACGCTCTATCCACTGTACTACCACTGGTCAGGCCCCGAGCTTTTATTGTTATTAGCTATGTGACCTTGGGAAAATCTATTGAACTTTCTGAACCTCAATTTCCCTCATCTACAAAATGGGGAAATGCCATAGTTGCTGTAAAAACTGGTTGTGTACACATAAAGCCGGGCAGTGCTGGCACCCCCACAAATAATAAATACGTGGTTGTTATTATTATTAGTTGAGCCTGAGCTCCAAATATTCTGACCAGATCCCTCTTCTCAGGACTTAGCCCTCATTAGGTTGGGAGAGAGGGGGGTAGAGGGGTGCTCAGGGGCCTGCGGAGCCAGCCTTGGATACAGACACATGTTGAGACTGCCCCCCCACTTGACACTGCCTGGGGCTCCTTCAAGTATCTTGGCCCTGGGGATCAGGCCTGAAGCTCCTCATTTAATCACTGCAGGGCTGGAAGGAACCTCAGATATCGGCTGAAACTGGGGTTCAGGGAAGTGCTGTTTTGTTAATGGTCACATAGCTATTAGGTATAAAACAGGGACTGGATCTTGGATGCTGTTCTCCAGCCTGAGGCCAACACAAATCAGCTGGGGGTATAGCTCACATCACATGCACGCGGGACCATTGGAGACTTCTTGGTAGATGTTGGGGGCACAGTTTTACTCTCTGTGGGGTCTGGGGCTGGGCAGCCAGAAAGCCTCTGAGTGTCAACTACTACCTTCTATAGCACTGCCACAGAACGACCTTCTCCCTGTTGCCACCTGGACACTTCCCTTCCTCACCTGGACACAGACTCTAATCTTCTCAGGGGCCTGACAGGAGTGACAAGGGGCTCAAAAAAGGTGCCACGAAAAGGGACTCAGTGAAGAACTCTCTAGGTTTCTGGGATCATCTCCTGTAAGAACTAGCTCCTTGCACCTACTTTTCACAACTTTGCACTTCTGTTAATCAGATGAGGAAACTGAGGCTTAGACAGGTGAAGTCACTTGCTTAAGGTCACCCAGCTAGTAAACAGTGCTGCTGGGATCTGAAGTCAGGTTTCCCTGACAGACAACAAGTGTTGTCCCTTGGGCGTTTGGAAACAGAAAAGAAGGGCATGTGGCCAAGCGTGGCTGCAGTTCCCTGTGTCCTGCCCTTTCTGGAAACCTGCCACCTGTCAGAACCCTCAAGTCCCGCAGAAAAGGCAGGGATTACTCTGTCCATTTCACAGCTGGGACAGCCGAGGTGCGCAGAATCACTCTATAGCTTCTGATCACACTGCAGGTTGTGCAGCGCAGACCGCCTTGTGTGGGACAAAGGATGTAGGTTCAAACAAGGTACACTTGAAAAAAATATCTAAAATATTCCCAGTAGGGGGATAAAAGCAGAGAGATGGAGTTCCAGGGCTGGGTCCTATTGGTGGGTCCAAGCCCTCCAACCTGGGGGCCCACCCTCACAGGTCAGATCAGGGCCTCAGTCCAGCCAGGGTGGTTCTGAACAGGCCCTTTTCCCCTGCCTTCCAGAATCTTCCTCCAGCCGCACTCCGGCATGACATCGCCCCAGAAACATGAACACGGACAGGTGACTGACTGTATGCAGATGTTTCCCCCTGTCTGGTTCCTAAAGGGAGCCGGCCCGGGACCCCAGTCAAAATGATTCCCACGCAGCCCCTGGCTCAGGTTGCTGGATCAGCTTTCCTCTCCTCTCGCTCCCATGTGGAGCCCTGCAAAAGGCCCTTTGTGCAAGGGCCACAATGAAAGGACAGGCTGAGGGACAGCAGCACAAAGGAGAGATGAGCCCGTCAGTCCAAGAAAGAGTTGATAATTTATAAGCCTGAGAAACGGGTGGAAAGATAAAACTCCGTTTCATTAAAATGCCCCACTGCCCCCGATCACGGAGGCATCGCTGAGAAATGCTTGTCCTGGAAGGAGAGCTCCGCTGGAGAAAAGAGGGCCTCGCTGACGCCAGGAGGGGAGCTCATTATGTTTTCCTCTCTGGCTGCATTTCTGGGCTGGAAAATGTGCCGCACAGGAGAGGAATAATGAAGCGGCTGAAATTTCAGATGCCCCGGCGAGCCGTGAGACAGGGATTTAGAACAAAGCGATGTCTGTCAGCTCCCAGTTTCCACCTCCCACTCCGCAGTGTCTTGTACCCTCTGCCTTCGGGCCCCTGAAGCCCCCCGCTTGGCAGCTCAGATTAGGATGTTGATAACAAACCTGCTGGAAGCTCTGGCAGGGGGTGGGAGGGCCTCTTTTATTGAGACATACAAAAACACAGCTCTGGGCCCTGGCAGGAGTGAGACCTGGAGGTCTGCCCATCTCTGCTCAGACACTGAGGTGTGCGGACCCTAGGGGTGGGGCACTTGGGGTGCTGAAGAGAGATCCCTGGGCTTGGCAGTCAGGAGACCTGGGTTCAAATCCTGGCTCTGCTACTTACTGGCTGTGACTCTAGTCCAGGCTCTGAGCCTCTAAAGGCTCTGTAAACTGGGGGTGACACCGCCAAGGTATATAACGAGGACTAGTTGTGAGCATGTGACCTGGAACATTCTAGGTGTTTATCAACCTCCCTCTCTGCTTACCTAACAAACACAGAGCACTTACATTCCAGGCACCTTTTTAAGTATTTAATAATATGAATTCATTTACTCCTTATAACAATCTGATGAGGTAGACAGTATCATCAACACCTCCATTTTACAGATGAGGAGATTGAGGCACGGGGTTTTAAGTGTTTTCACCAAAGTCACATAGCTAATGAAGAACAAAGTCAGGACAGTCAGGATACTACACCAGGATTTCCTTTTACCTTCTAGGAAAAGGCTACTTGTCAAAACTTCAGGTGTCAGGACATAACTAGGAGGTAGGGGAGGTGGGGTGCATGCAGCAGCAAGTGGGCACGTGCTCCCAGCATGACTAAAGAAAACAGGCAGCTGCCCGCAGCCACACTTCTATGGGCCCGAGGAAGACCTACGAGGATGTGTCAGCCTCCTCCTTTCCCAAAGTCTCAGAAAGGTGTCTCGCTCACCCAGCAAGGGCGCAAGGGGAAGGCAGGAGGCCTGAGGACTCTGCTCACTCACCTGGAGCCCGACGCTGTCTGCCTGACCACCTTTGATGAGGTGGGAGATGAAGAGACCACAGCCGAACTCGAGGCCGCCACGCACGCTGAGGCCGAGGCCTTCGGGGTGCAGACGGTCCAGACGCACCTCTTTCAGCTTCCTGTCAGAGGAGAGGTCAATGATGGCCCAGGTCTGGCCTGGCCACCAGTGCTGCCCCGTCCACTAGGGAGTGACTGTCCATCCCAGGGTGACCTCTCCCATCCCCTGCTTATAGTTTGGGGGCTCCCCCCGCACCTGGATCTCCGGGGGGTCAGTTGGTCGTATTCCACCTGGTGCTTCAGTGGGATCAGGGGTCTGATGGCATCAAACAGTGGCAGGCGGCTGGGCTCATTGATGACCAGCTTCAGGTCGCCCACAAGCACAGCCACGTCCATGGTCCTGCAGAGACATGGGGGACACCTGGAGGATCACTCATGACCATGACCTTGGAGACCCAAGGATTCCCAGAGAAAGCAGTCCTTGGCTGGGTCGGTCCTCACCTACCGGGCCCAGCCTGGGAACTGAGGACTCTCCTGACAAGCCTGGAGGCCCTAACTGTGCGCCAGGCATCTCAGAACAGCTCTATTCCCTCATGTAAGTATCACTAGGAAACTGATGAGGTAGGGATTATTAACCCATTTTGCAAATGAAATCAAGTCAGGATTCAAACTTCAGTCTGCCTAGTTCTGAAGTCCAGGATCTCTCCAGACAGGAAATCTCATGGGGGATGATGGTGACCTTTATCATCCCCTGGGCTGACACTTCTGATCCGACTACCTGCCAACTTGTTCACTCTCACCTACTCTTTCTAAACTGAGTCACTCCTCTTCTTAGAACGCTCCGAGGGCTGCCCACTGTCCAGAGGACCCCACCCATCCCCCCAGGCAGGCTCCATGGACCTGCTCAGGCCCATGGCTGTTTATGATCTCCACTGAGTCCCCAGCTCTGCTCCCCCGGACGACTGGTCACCTCCCAGTCACGCCTGCGCTTTCACGTCTTTGTCTCGTGTCTGCCAATGCTGATCTTTCGTCCTACAATGGCCTTCCCTGATATTTACACCTATCAAAATCCTCTCATCCTTCAAATCCTAGCTCAAGCTCTTTTGGTCCTTTCTCCCATGGTTAGAAAAGAAAACTCCTTTCTTCACATCCTGCTTTTACTTATACTTAAAAGTTATTGCACTATGACTTATATTAGAGATTTTGTGTTTGTATTGTCTGTCTATCTCCTCTCTCTAAGCCGTGAGTCAGTTGACAAAAGAAAGTAGATCTTATTCATGACCAGATTCTGCATGGCACCCAGCAAGTGGCAGGAGCTTATAAGTGTATGCTGAATGAATCAAAAAGCAGGTGGGTGACAAGAGACATCTGACGCTGGTGCTGGCTGCGGCTGGCATTTACTGTCTTATCCCAGCAGTCACACTACATTGAACCTATCTGGCTATTTGACAGCATCCCCATCAGATTGTGAGCAAACTGAGGGCAGCAACATGCCTGTCATGCTCGCACGCGTGCACCAGCCCCTAGTACAGAGCTGCGTGCAGAGTGTGCACATATTTGCTGAGACAAGTGAATGGTGTGGCCATTCAGTTTCCAGAAGCCTTGAGCATCTGCCCGCCCTCTGGGCTGCCCAGGATGGGCGGGGGAGGTCCTCCTGTCTCAGAACAACCCATCCCAGGGCTCTCTGCCGGCAGAGGTATCCAGGTGGTCCACAGGAGCTAGACTCAGCACACTTACTGGTGGTACATCCGCAGCACGTCATAGAGATAGTCCTTCTCTGCATCATTTTCAATCAGAAAATCCACCTGGAAAACCCAAGAGCAGAATTACAGCTCCAGGCCCAGCAGCCCCATAGCAGATCCCAAGGTGGAGGAGACCATCGCTGGGGACCTCAGCATCTCCTAAGAGCTGGGGTTGTGAGGAGAGGAGGAAAACCACAGGCCAAGCTGGCCCTCTGACCCCAACACATTGCAGCCCTGCGGACCACTGATGTGTGGCCACAGGCGTTATCTCTGCTCGTCCAGATGTGGCAGACCAAGCCTCTCCCCAGGTGGGTGCACAAGCATAGGCACACAGATGATGGCGACACACCCCATGATAGTAGTGCTGCCGCTCAGTGTCCAGGGTGACAACAACAGTGTCAGCTCCCTGGTCTTACCTGATGGTGGCTGTAATGCCGGATAACCGCTTTCAGAAAGGATTTGGGCCACTCGCTCAGATAGCACATCCCACCCGCCTGAAGCACCCCATCAATGAGTTCTTCTGCGTTACTAATGCCAGGGGCCACTCCACCCTGTCCCCTCCTGGCCTAAGCTTGGTTGGTCCTGACTTCTGGCCACTCCTTCCCCTCCCCAGGTCCCTGAATGTGCACCCCCCTACACTGGGGGCGGGGGAGGAAGAGTCAGGTTACTTTGTTTCATCTTTGCTGACGTCAATGGCTGGGACTCCCAGGTCAGGGTCAGGAGCTGCTTCATTAGCACCTGAGTCCCAGGGGAAATGGTGGACCAGGAGCCTCGAATTCCACTCCCTGGGACAGCTTGGTGCAAATCTCTATGCACTGTATCCTTGGATCCTCTTCAGCCCAAGACTGAGGAAGAGGGCAAGGTCAGAGACTAGGCAGATGTCCCCAAACTTTTTACACAGGGGCCAGTTCACTGTCCCTCAGACCGCTGGAGGGCCGCCACATACAGTGCTCCTCTCACTGACCACCAATGAAAGAGGTGCCCCTTCCGGGAGTGCAGCAGGGGGCCGGATAAATGGCCTCAGGGGGCCACATGCGGCCTGTGGGCCGTAGTTTGGGGACGCCTGGACTAGAGGGATCCCTGGGTCCCTCCCTCCTGCGGTCTCCAGGCCCAACAGCATGGTCCAGGGTCTCAGCTACTCACAGGGAGAAGCTGCTTCTGGAGGCTGCAAATTCCCACTTGACTGGTCCTCAGAGGAGGGCCAGAGCACCTTTGTCTCTTTCCATGGGTATTTCAGAGGTTCTGGGGTAGCCTGTGTGCCCCAGTACACTGGGCCCAGCCCTGGGGATTTCTGGCCTGAGCAGAGGGTGCAGAATGCAGTTATCTGGTCTCTGGCAGTACCCACCCTTTTCTCTAAAGTGAGACAGAGCACTTCAATGAAGATGAAAATGTGATGTTTGCCCTCCCCTGACTCATAGTTGAGCTTCAACTGCTGCAGAATTCACCCCACCTGCCCAATGAGAACGCTTCTGCCTTCTCCTATTTCACTGTCCCCTCCTCCAGGCCAGGGGCTCCAGAGAGCTGGAAGGTGGGGGAAGGAAGCATCTGCTTGAGTGGGTGGTACTGAATGGCAGGGTGATAGGCCAGGCTCTTGTATACACCACATCAGTGGGCACCTCCCAAAGCCCATCTCTGTAAAGTCTGACTCTCTCCTTTTCGGTCTGGGCCTGTATGAGGGGGTGGGAGACTTCCTGAGACGGGCCTGCACTGCCCACACTTCACTGTGGTGGAGAAGTCTGAGCAGAGAAAAATTCTGAACTCCCCCAGGGTCAGGGCCAGAATTATCTTTATAAATTGGATCATATCACTTGCTTGCTTAATAGAGTCCCATTGTACTTAAAATAAAATCCAAATCCAAATTCTTTACCTTGATTTATCAAAGCTCAACTTCATCTCCTGCCATTCTTGGCTACAAGGGCCTCCAGTCAGTTCCTCCTACAGGCCACAGTTGCTCCAGCCTCAGGGCCTTGGTATATGCTATTTCTTCTGTTTGATTGCTTCCCCTTTCCCTGTATGGCTAGCCTCCTTCCCAGGAAGGTCTTTCTGTTCATATACCCAAAAAGGACCGATTCCAGCCCCCAGAGATGTTCCAATTCCTTCATTGCAACAGTCTTAATTTGTAATTCAAGGCTTGCTATCTTTTTTTTTTTTTTGTATTTTTCTGAAGTTGGAAACGGGGAGGCAGTCAGACAGACTCCCGCATGCGCCCGACCGGGGTCCACCTGGCATGCCCACCAGGGGGCGATGCTCTGCCCATCTGGGGCATTGCTCTGTTGCAACCAGGGCCATTCTAGCACCTGAGGCAGAGGCCATGGAGCCATCCTCAGCGCCCGGGCCAACTTTGCTCCAATGGAGCCTTGGCTGTGGGAGGGGAAGAGAGAGACAGAGAGGAAGGAGAGGGGGAGGGGTGGAGAAGCAGATGGGCGCTTCTCCTGTGTGCCCTGGCCGGGAATCGAACCCGGGACTCCTGCACGCCAGGCTGACACTCTACCACTGAGCCAACCGGCCAGGGCAAGGCTTGCTATTTTTTTGTATGTGAATTAGTTTGTTTCCTTCATCAGACAGAAAACCCCATGAGGGCAGGAATGAGGTCCATTTGTCCTAATTTCTGTGCCTAACACATAGTAAGTAGTCAATGAATAAGTGTCAAATGGATTAGTCCATCTCCCTGCCTCCTGGTATGCTCACACAAGCAGACGGGAGGAAGGCAACCAGTGAAACAGAAGGGGAAGGGAAATGATGTTTGCAGAGTCTCCAAGGAAGTCATCCAGAGCTTTTCTTGCCTTTCCTCCATTTGTTTATCTCACCAACTTATGAGGCCAATATTCTCATACCATTTTGCAGTTGAGGAAACTGGAGTTAGAGAAGTTAAGTCAACACACCTAAGGCCCCAAAATTAATAAGATATAGAGCTAAGATTTGAACCCCAGTCTATCTGATTCCAAAGCCCATACTCTTCCTGCTGTTGCACTGTGGGTGTGAGTCAGGCCTTCCAGGGAAAAACTCCAGGGTCTCTTTAGGCCAAGAGTGCAAATGCTTTGCTCTCAAGAACTTCTCCCTCCTCTCAGATTCCCATCTATTTCCTCTGTTCTGTTGAGAAAAACCTTTTTGGCTTGGTCCATAAAAAGTGAGAGAATAGAAATCTTTGGAATGACTCTGACCCATGAATGTTCTGCTCTCCAAGAGGAGCATAAAAATCCTTTCTTCTCTGGCTGGAGTGACACTTTGACCAAAGGGCTTCTAGCCCAACTCCAGCCGTGGGGGTGCATGAGGAAAAGGATAGGAGAGAGAGTCACTTGTTGGCTAAGGCCTTAGGATTGATGCTGTCTCCCAGCCCTCCTTGCAGAAGTGCCTTCACTGTCCTCAGTAGGCAGCGCTTATGCACTGGGTGGAAAGTGAGAGTAGAAGACAAAAGCAATTTCCAACATTCCAGTCTAGGATTCTGTTTTCCTACCTCCCTGGCCAAGCATAGATCCCCTGGAGATGGCTTCTGTGGACAAGCACCTGTTCCTTGGGGTCTCAGGGTCCTGGTCCTTGTAGATACCCTTCCAATGCTGACCACTGCATCCTGAGTCCCCCCACCCCCATCACATCCTACCAGTCTCCTAAGGCAGCTGCAAAGTTCAGCTCTTTAGCCTGATGTCCATTCACTCTCACGTTAGGTCACTCAAATCCTGGTCTTGAGTTCTGCCCTTCCCTGATTCTCCAGGATCATCTCCATCAGTTTTTCAGTGGGACTCAGGTTGCAGTGGAACAGACCCTTCCCCAAAACACTGGAACCTGCCCATCCTTATTCATTATGGTCCATCTACCTGTATAACTTCAATGCTTTTATTTGAAAAGTCATCTATGTACCATGCAGCTGGGAAAACATATCTGGTTATGTGAAACGCCCCTGAAACACAAATCTAATGGATAGATCCAAATGGAGGTCCTGCTGCTACCCACCTGGAAACATATCTGCTTTGTTTTCAGACTACAGCCAAGTGAAAACACACACTCACACCTCACTCATTGGGCTTTAAAGGCATCGAGAAAGACAACTGAGAAAGATGGAACTTTCTCTGGAGGCCTCACCTGCAGTAATGTCACCACCATAATTCAAATTTTTCTTCTTCAGTAATTAAAAAACATATGCGGTATCTTGTCTTCCTGCAGTCTGGGTTCTAGCAAACTCACCAGGAGGATCCGCCCAGCAGCAGTCCAAAGATCAGCTTTGGAGCACCTGCTCTAGGACACTCGGTGGCTCTCTCCCGATACCTGTGCTCAGTGCTGTGCACCCAGGCGTCCATGCTCAGTGCTGTCTACTGAATGACTGATGACCTCCAGTTGCTCTAGTCTGGAGCCTTCCTTCCAGCCTCAGCCCAGTCCTGGGTGACCACCTCCCTATCACCTCTCAGCACACACCTGCCACAGCTTCCTGGCTCTTTCTCCTCTTAGCTCAGTTTCAGCTTGTCACAAAAGAGTAAGTCTCAGACTCACACAAGATGGGCTGTCTTCCCTCCTCCCCTGAACTCGCATGTAAGGGGAGTGTAAACCCCTCCTTCTAGAGTCTTCCCTGACTTTGTGCAGCCCACAGCCTCCTCACCAGCCATCCAGCCTGAGGCCCTTCTTGCCTGGCTCCCTCATTCAAGACAGACTCTATTTACTCACTGTCCACCATGTCTGAGGTATACATGTACTGTCTTTAACCTCCCAACAACCCTCTGAGGCAGATGGACAATATTATCCCCACTTCACAGATGAGTAGAGAGAGGCTCAGAGAAGAGGCAGAGTTGAGACTTCATCCGATGCCTGCTGGCTGCAAAGCCCCCACTGTTTTTTTCAAACCAATACATGGTATCCACTTACCAGATATAACTATTTTTGGTATTTATTTGTCTAATACCATGTGTGAGACATCATGTCTCCTTTCTCCAACTTGATTTAGAAAGTTTTTCCTTTTCTTAGATTCCCTCTCGATAATGGGCACAGAAATCCTAAAGGAGCCCACCTCTATAAATAACTCTTGAAAAGGGGTCTCTTTATCACATCAATCCCTCCATTCCCTCTGACCTTGTGTTTGACCTTGTGTCTGGTCCCCTCTGTCGAATGTCAGCATTCTGTAGCTGATGCTCAATTGGTTCTGTCCTATAGGCCTTTATGACAGGCAGAAGAGGGGGTTCAGGCCCCCTTTCTGGGGAACAAGGGGCAAATTTTGGGTTTGACCTTGGGCCCTCTGCAGCCTCTTCTCCCAGTATTCCTCTGTATGGTCTGGTCCTTCAGGACATACACGCAGGGGAAGCAACAACCTTCAGCTCATGCAAATTCAACTCCACATTTGCATCCCGCCAAAGAAAGAGAAAGAGAGCAAGAACAAAATAAATAATGCATATTGTTCCACTTGACCTTGGGCCATGGTGGGGATTTCTTTTTCTTTTCAGTGAGAAGCAGGGAGGCAGAAAGACAGACACCTGCATGCACCCCTACCAGGATCCACCTGGCAAGTCCCTTATGGGGTGATGCTCTGCCCATCTGGGGTCATTGCTCCATTGCTCGACAGCCAAGCTATTTTAGTGCCTGTGGCGAGGCCATGGAGCCATCCTCAGTGCCCAAGGCCAACTTGCTCCAACTGAGCCATGGCTGTGGAAAGGGAAGAGATAGATAGTGAGAGGAGGGAGAACGGTGGAGAAGCAGATGGTCGCTTCTCCTGTGTGCCCTAACTGGGAATCAAACCTGGGACATCCACATGCCGGACAGATGTTCTACCACTGAGCCAACCAGCTAGGGCCGTGGTGGAGATTAAATGAGTGAATGCATGTAGAGTACTTAGGACAGTGCCCAGGGCTCCAAAACATGTGCTGAGTCTCTTCCTCTGTGCCTCCAGACGCTCTCTCCAGCCTTCACCACCTGGCCCTGTGTCCCAGCACGCTTCGCTTGAGCTTCCTGCCCACAGCTTCCTGCTGTGTTCAGCAGGGGGGTTCTGATACCTCACTCCCACCAAACTGGATCACCTTAAGGCAGGTTCCCCCACCTGAGGCTGCAGCTCCCGTGTGGGCCATGGCTGTCCCCTGTCCGGGAGACCGCCCCTGCCTTCAGGAGCACCAGCTGCTGCTCCTCCCAGGCTGTGTTACCAAGCCTGTGGGTTCACGTGGTCCTGCCCTTCCCTCTGCATCAACGATCTTCAAGCTTTTTCATCTCATGGCACACATGAACTAATTACTGTACTAAAATTCTGTGGCACACCAAAAAATATATATTTTGCTAATCTTACACACACACAGAAAAACCAGGTATAATTTTGATTTATTCACATTGACGGCTATTGTTGTGTTGGCTGTTGTCATTTTTTTTAAATTTGACAATATAACGGAAAAGAGGTCAGTGCCCCTGAGTAAATAGTCTTGTATTGCATATTTTAAAGATTATTGCAGCACACCTGTTGAAAATTCTTGCTTTACATAGTCCCTCATAAAACTCTCTTCAGTTTCCTTTCCGGAGGAGCCAGCTGCTTCCACCTGACCCTGGCAGGTCTGAACATGGACTGTTACTGATGGTGATGCCAGCAGCATTTCCTGTCTGTGACCTCTTCTTCCATCTTTATGACTCCTCGGCTTAAACATCAGCTCTCCTTGGTCAACCCTTTCCTCAGGCTCTGTCACAAAGCTTGTCCTGTCATTCCTTTTTTTTTTTTTTTTTTTTACAAGGACAGAGAGAGAGAGTCAGAGAGAGGGACAGACAGGAACGAAGAGAGATGAGAAGCATCAATCATCAGTTTTTTTCGTTGTGACACCTTAGTTGCTCATTGATTGCCCTCTCATATATGCCCTGACCGTGGGGCTACAGCAGACTGAGTAACCCCTTGCTGGAGCCAGGGACCTTGGGTTCAAGCCGGTGAGCTTTGCTCAAACCAGATGAGCCCACACTGAAGTCGGCAACCCTGGGGTCTCGAACCTGGGTCCTCCGCATCCCAGTCTGACGCTCTATCCACTGCGCCACCGCCTGGTCAGGTTGTCCTGTCATTCTATGCACACAAGATGGCACTTTGTTCCCACCCCTGCCGTGCGACTGGCCAAGCAGTGTTGTACCTTCTCATCACCCGCCTGTCTCCCCACTAGTGTGTGTGTGGCCCAGGCCTGGGCGATGCATGGAGAGTGAGGCCAACAAGCTCCTTCCCCACCTGGGTCTGCACCTCTCTGTGCTTTGTCTGTAAAATGGGGATAAAAATATCTATTTCATAGGATTTCACCCTTTCATGAGGGATTAATAATTTTTAAATTATTCATGAGTTTTAATTAGTTGTTAATTTGCCAGTGCCTAGCAAATATTAAGTTGTAAGTATTTGTTAACACAGCTAAGTAAGAATAAGTGATACACATGCTATATTCTCAGCAGCTGGCAGAGAGTGGGCCCTCCATAAGTGTCGGTGGGACGCACAGACCCGGACACGTTCTTCCCGGGCCTTCACGGCTTGCATCCCAGATAGTACTGGGTTGTCTCTGGTTTTATTATCTTTCATCTTTTCAAAAGACTCGTATCTTGCCAACTAGCTGGTAGAGTTTGGTCCAGTGCTTTGCACAGTTGACCATGCTCCCTTCTCCTGGTTCTCCTGTCTTATTCGCTGTTCCTTCATGTCTAGAGGTTGGGGTGTCCCAAGCTCTGTCCTGGCTCTCCTCTCCCTCTACATGGTGTCCCTAGGTGCCCTCATCAGTCTCAGGGCTTGTACTACCATTTATACCCCGAGGGCTCACCGAGACTTACGTCCAGCACAGACGTCTCCCGGTCTTCCCACTGCTACGGCTACTGGCCTTCTCACTCACCTATTTGAAGGTCTAGCAGGTATCTCAAACTTAAGACATCCAAAACGGAACTCTTTGTTTCCACCACCTCCCGATCTGTCCCCACCAACTTGCTCCTTCTCCCAAAATGTAGACTCACCCTTGATGTCTCTCTTCCACACTCATGTGTGGGTCTGACCACTCCTCAGCCTCACCCAAGCCCCTGCCTCTCTGGTCTGGGCTGGCTACTCTCGAAACCTCCTAACCCGATTCCCTGCTTGACCCTGTCAGTCTGCTCTCTACCAGCAGTCAGAGCAATTCCTTTATTTTAATTTTTAAAATTTTTATTTTAAATGTCTGGTTTGATGAGCTTCAACAAATTTCCACGCTTGTGCAGCCACAACCGGGATCATCTCATCATCTCAGAAAGTTTCGTCTTTAGTCAGCTCTGCTCCTGGCCCATTGCTTTAAACGTGATCATACAGAATACACTTTTGTGTTCAGTGGTCTGCTCAGCAGAACATTTATGAGATTCATCTGTGTTGCTGCGTACAATACCGTGCTCCTTCCTAGTACTGAGTAATAGTCTACTGGGTAGTACATTGCAGTGTGTTCATCTATTTTTCACCTATGAGTCTTGTGGATGTATATTTTCATTTTCTTGAGTAAATAACTAGGAGTAAAATTAGTAGATTATATGTAAATGTATGTCTAACTTTTATTAGAAACTGCTGAGCTGCATATTTTACAATTTGGTTGTATCATTCTGAATTCACACCAGCAATGTATGAGTGCCCTAGCTGTTCCATCTTCACCAACACTTTTTATAGTCAGTTTTTTAAACTTAAGCCAGTCTAGAGGATGTAAAATATTTTCTAATTGTTTTATGATACTTTTCCTTAATGACTAATGATGTAGAACACTTATTTACATTCTTATAGACCGTTTGTGTATCTTTTGAGGAAGTTTATGGTCAAACCTTAGAGCAATTCCTTTTAAATGTAAATCAGTCATGCTAACTCCTCATCAAAACAAATCCCAAAGTCTTGACCATGGCCTACCAGGCTGCCGCCACCCTCTGATCCATCTGACACCACTCTGAATTTCTCTCAGTATTCTATAATTCCTCTCAGAAACACCATTGTACTTGGCTTTCTGAAAAAAAGACAAGCACCTGCTTGCCTCAGGGCCTTTGCACTTGCCGTTTCCTTTCCTGTAATGATCTTCCACATATATTCCCAAGGCACCTTCCCTCACTTCTTCGGGGTCTCTGATCAAATATCACCTTTTCAAGGAGGCCTTTTTGACTACTCTGTATAGAGAGCACCTCTTCATCCCCTCACCCTAGTTTATTTTTTCATAGTATTTTTCACTACTTTTATTGGTTTGCTTGTTAACTGTCTGTCTTCCCTACTAGAATGTGCTCACTAAGAGGGCAGGGACTTTGTTTTGTTCTTTAATGGTTAGAATACTGTCTGGCATATATTATAGGCTTATTCAATATTTATTGCATGCATAAATGAATGAATGAGGAGGAAAGGCCTAGAAGGCAGGGCTCTTTCTGACCTTTTTATGTATCCACTTCACCTCCAGATGTTTGGCCTGGGGCAATGTACACTACACATGCCCACAGGCAATAAACACTTTTTGAGCAAATGAGTAACCAAGTTCCTGCACCGTGCCTGTGAGTGAGCAGAGGGACAGCCTTCTTTGCAGAAGCTGGTTCCCTGGGGGAGAAGCTTTAGTCTTTGCTGCCCTCCTCCCCTCCCCTTGGTACCCTGCCCCAAGGTTGTGACTGGGAAGGCCATGCAAGTGCTGCTGGTGGCCTTGGGAGCCTGCACAAGCCCAGAGGAACAGACTCCTGTTGCTCTGAATCCATCAGTGAGAACAGTGTGGCCCTTTACCAAATGGTTACCATGTATCCAGAGTGGCCAGTACTTGAGTTCATATTTCATAAATCCTGTCCTTTAAGGTAAGCACAATGAAACTCATCTCACAACTGAGGAACTTACACATGGAGCAATTAGGTGGCTTGCTCACGGTCTCACTGGCAGTGAGTTGACAGGGTTGAGGTTTGACCCTAGTTCTGCAAAAACCCAGATAATATAGAGCAGCAGTAGCCATTTGTGAAGGAATTGCTAAGTGTCAGGGTAGACTTAAGCTTTTTACCCATGTTTAGATCTCATCCAGCACTCAAAATAACTTGACTAGTTAAATATTATTGTTATCCTTATCCTTAAATTGGAGTACTGTGGCACAGAGAGGTTAATAGCTGGCTCAAGGTCACACAGCACTTTTCATGACAACATATACTACCTTTAATGCACTATGAATTTAGATGACAAATCATTACCAAGGGGTCAATTTGCTGCAACATGCTAAAGAGGGGCTATCCAGAAAGCAATCAATGGTGAGTAGTAGATTTCCCACAATGTGCTTATATGCCCCCATCTCTATCTTCAGTTGCTTCATCTTTTCTCCCCACTTCCTAGATGATCTCCAGCCTGGGAAGGAAGGCTGCTGCCACCTCTACAGCCTCAGGGCTCAAAGTCCAGCCCTGGCCTTGCCCAGCATGGCGCCTGCCCCGCCTGCACGCACAGGGGCATTAATAGGTAATGACTTGTGATGAGGAAGAGCAGGCAGGTGTAAACACAGAGGCCTGAGGCCCTTTGGAGCCTGCAGGGCCTGTGAAGAGGAACAGGGCTGACCCAGGGGCTGAGGCAGACACTGGGACCCCAGAGATAATTCTCTCGAAAGAGGCAAAGAAGGGTACCTCACAGGAAGAAGGCAAAAGAAGACCTGACCTTACTTTCAGCCCAGGGGCAGGAACGTGAAATTCAAGCCTGAGTCTTGGGGTGGGGGACGGGAGGTTGTGCTCCTTAAAGTGGGTTGTCTGAAATCTACACTCACCAAATGTCCTCGCTGCTGAAATTTCTCCCCTCATGTCCCTTTGCAAGTCTCACCCTCCCTCAGCTAGTCATAGCCCCTCCCCCACTCCAAGCTGTCTCTCACCTCTGGATGCCCAAGGCCTCATTTTTAGGAGACTTCTGCCAGGACGAGTTGCCCCCTTTGTGTCCCAAGCAAACCTTGATCCTAACACTCAGCAGCCAGCCCTGGGTAAATGCTAGGATAGGTCTGCCTCACCCACACAACAACAATTTGAGGGCAGAGGCTGGGTTTGGCACAGAATAAGTACTCAAAACATGTTTATTAAAAGAATGTTTGGCCCCTGGCTCTTGCACTGGTTGGCTCCTTAGGCTGCCCTGGGCCTCTCTGTGAGGAGATAGGGGTTAAGTATATTGATCTTGCCTATCTGAGTTCTGCCCCACAAGCTGGGGAAGGGGGCTGACTCGGTCTAAATATATATATTGCCCCTCTGGGCTCTGGGAGATGGACAGGGCACACAGTTGCCAGTCCTTCAGGCGAGGCCCGTGGGTAGCTCCAGGCACCCCTGGCTTCACCTTTGAGCTTTGAAGCATCCTAGGGCCTGGTGGGGAGGTCCCCTGGGTCTCCTGAATGGTCCTCTCTGGTCTCAGGGCCTCAGTGGCTCTTGCACAGTTCTGGAAATTGCTCTGGAAATTCTCGGGCTGAAATCCAGCAGCTGTCAGTGATGGTCTGGATTCCCATCCACCAATGAGGCCCTCACTGGGACCCACCAGGGGAGATGTGGCTTTGAGGGAAGGGCCTGGCTGACTCTCTGGACCTCCTTCCTTCCTCCTACTGCCCCCTGGCCAAATCAAGTTCTTCAACCACTTCTTTTCTCAGGGATCTAAGAAATACCCTTACGCAGGGAAGGTAGGGTAGGGGGACTCCCTTAAAAGTTTTTGAGGTCAAAAGACAAAGAGAGACATGCAGTTCCCCTACCTCTCAGACACTGTCCCAACCCTCTCCACTTGTTCCAGCTGAGTTGGGGGCACCAGGAGCTGGGGGTGGGGGTAGGGTTGCTCACTATGGGGCATCTCAGAGAAGTGTCCTGGCTCAGGCCAAAGCTGGAAGAAATTCCAACACCAAGTAAGTCCCAGCCCCTGGAGGGCAGAAGGAGAAAGGACACTTTCAGATCAGTTCAACAGTTCCAACACCTGGAGTCCCACTGCTCCTCCCTCATTTTACTGGCAATCCTATCGGCAACCAAATAGTCATGGGGAGGGGGGGCAGGGGGGGTCCCAGCCTAGCGTGAGCCCTCCGGTCTGACTGGAAAAGGAAGGGGTCCCGAGCGCTTGGGGCGCCCTTAGCAGCTCTGACCTTGTGCCGGAATTCTCGGGCCACCTTCCGGTCCATGGCTGGGCCAGATCGCGCCGCGGTCGCAGCCCAACTCGCTCCTTCGGATGCCTGGCTGCCGGCGACAGTGACCGGCCGGGCCTGGGAGCGGTAGGGGAGGGGCCTGGCCGGGTGGAGGCGGGGGCGGGGGCAGGGCCACAGGAAGGCGGGAGACACCTGTCCTGAACCTCGTCGCCTCTCGCAGAGGCGTCCCCGGGCGCAAATGGGCTGCTGGATTTGTTTGTGGCAGTGTATGTGGGTAGCTGCCGCTATTCTAATCCGTTTGGAATGACCCTCCAAACACATGCTGTTGAAGGAGAGGATTTCTGAAGGTGTGGGGAGGAGGTTTGGGACATTTTTTTATCTGGGGGCTTGGAATACAGAGGTCCTGAGACTTGCACACAGGTGGGTAGGGATTGGAATAATCTAGTCAGTATTCCCTCTCATGAGGCTGTCTGTTACCCCTTGCCATGTGTCTCACCTTCAGCATACATTTCATAATGGCCTCCTTCATGGGCTTTAGTCAGCAGGAAGAAATCTTTCATCTGTGAATTCCTTGTGGCTGGGTCTTATTATGGCCCCCAGAGGCCAGAACCAGTGGATAGGAGTGCCCCTCCTCAATCAACTTCTCCTTCTACCTCCCCTAGCCCACTCCCTCGAAACACACCTGTGCACACATGTTCACTAGAGCGTGGAAGGGCCTGGCAATGACAGCCTGGTTTATGGCTGACCCGTTACCCAGGTCTGAGATCCCACTTGGTTTATTTGATTCAATTTAACCAACGTTGCTCAACTCCAGGTCAGGTGCTGAGTGCAAAGACAACGAGGAACCAAGCTTGGGGCAGGTTGAGATGAAAGAGGGGCCATGGAAGGGGATAATAAACAGGTGTGAGTGGGGAGAGTGGGGACCTTTAATTAGGGGAGCTTGTTCCCAGACTTAACAGAGGATGGGGGGCCTGACTTGTTTGCACCATATTGGAGGAAGGGACACTTTATTCACTGTGCCACCGCAGGTCAGGCTAAAGTCCCTCTCTTTTGCATTCCACCCTCAGTCGCTGAAGTTTTGCCAGCAGACTATTTTTATTTGGGCTAAATTATTGCTTAGTTTAAGATGTAAATCCTTCTTCGAGAAAAACCATAAAATATTATCCATGATCTTACCTTAGTATTAACTAGTTACATCAGAGATAAAAGGAAAAAATTCGTGGGATTTTCAAAAGTCTAGGAAAGACACACAAAATATATTCCTCTCTAATTTATTTTGTTGATTCTCTACATCTCATTGCTATATCAAATAGCCATATTTAGAGTGCAGGCAGAATGGCAAATGCCCTTACAAGAGGAACTGTGGTCCACTGGCAGGGCATCCCAATCCTCCTTTCACAGGACTGCCTCCCCCACAAACTCCTTCCTAAAATTTTTCCCTCTTGGTTTTGAGGGTAGCTCCAAGTCCTGGTTCTCCTCTGCCAGGAATGATCTTTTTCAAGCTTTCTTTGAGACAGTTCTGCCTTTATCCATTCCCTAGCCAGGCTCCATCCTTGGCTTTCCCGCTTCATCTACTCATCTACGCCCGTGGCTTCAGATCCTCTGTGTGAGGATAGCTGTGTGCTTTATTTACCACCTATTCCCAGAGCAGTATGTGGTGAGGAACAGATGCTCAACAACTTAGTTGAATGGATGAATGAATGAATGCATCCCAAATCTATACCCCTGCTCAGGGGTCTTACTGGGGCTAACATCTTCTTCATCTCCAAGGCCTGGCATCCAGTTGGTGTTCCAACAATTAGCTGGACAAGTGAATGATGCACAGGTTCCCAAGGCTCTGAGACCCACATTTCCATTTTCAATCCCCCCCACCCCCACCCCTCGACCTCATTTGCAAATTAAAGATTTTTGTTTGTTTGGTCAAAGCCTGGCCTTGCTGGGAGCAATAATATGGGAGTGTGAGGCCCTTCATTAAGTCAGCTTTCCCTGAGCTGCTGGAAGCTGGGGCATGGTGGGGATTGGGGGACTTGGGAGGCTGTAGTGGGCAGCGGTGGAAGGACAGCCCTGGTTCTGCTACTGACTACTGATCACTGAGTGGTATATGCCATGACCTCTGTGAAAGGAAAGCAGAGGACAAGACTCACACCAGCATCCTGGGTCTTTGGTGGAAGGGGCTTCCCAGACCTCCGTTCCTGAGCTCGGGATCTGTGAGGAGTAGGGATGTTGCAGGCTGCACAGGCTGCCTCCTTGCTCCCCTAGGAGATCTAGGACTGAGCGACCTGAATTCAGCCTCCCGGGGGGGGGGGGGGCGGGGGGCAGCCAGGACAAGAAGGGCGAAGGCTGGACCTTCTAAAGCAAGCGCTTAGGTTATGGTAATGAGCTGGGCAGTCCTGTCACTTTAGCTTGGGGAGGAGCCAAGGGCCTGGGAGGAGGGGCCAAGGGAACTCTGGGGCAAAAAGAGCAAAACGGACGGCGGCTGCCGAGTGGAGGTGTGACCTAGCCATCGCCAAGAGAGACACTCGGGACCCCGGGCGTGCGCTCAGGCTTCCCAGTCCTCGTGCGCCCCTATGGGGGCCCCGGCCCCGCGCGTCCCCACGTCCGCACCCTGCCTGATCCTCGCTTGCATCTGGCTGTCCTGGAGTGAGCTGGCAGGGGAGGCCCTACAGGTGCAGGCTCTAGGTGAGAAGAGTGTGGACTAGGGGAGGCTGAGCCTGGAAAGGTTGAAGAGAGAGAAGAAAAAGAGAAGATTTAAAGGAAGGCAAGGGGCAGCCAAAGAGAGGGTCTGAAAAGAGGGGCGCAGAAGGAAAGAGAGGCTAGTGACAGGGAATGGGTTCCAGACTGGGCAGGATAGAAGAGACCCACAGTGGGGAACTACAGAGAACTGGGTGCAGTCAGTGGGAGGAAACAGGGAGACCCTTGAAGAGTCACCAGGCAGGGGGAGAAAGGACTTGAGAAGGTACCAGGGGAGACGTGGGAGAGGCTTCCTAGCAGGTGGGGGACAGGTGGTGGGAAGCCCAACAAAGAGGCATGATTTGAGCGGGAGAGGAATTCCTGTCTCCAGCTGCAGCTCCCACGCCCCCCAGCGCCACAGAGCTGCAGCCTGAGCCAGCCCAGGAGCCCAGGTGAGTAGGCTGAACTTATGGCTGCCCCACCTACTGTCCCCCTCTTTATGACTGGCGTGGGTGACCCCAGGAGCTAGCATGGAAGGTGGGATGGCCTGGTGTTGGTGGGGAGGCATGGCCCGTTCTTCTCCCTTTGCTCATGTCAGGCTTGTTTCTCACAGCCGTCAGGAGGAAACCCTTGCCGTGGGGGACGTGACAACATTGATGGGAGGCCAGGTAAGGGGAGGCCTGGTAAAGGGGGCTTCACTGGGAGGGGGCTCATTTCTGTCGGGGTCTGAGGCTGGTCGGGTTTCAGGAAGGCTGTCTGCAGTTATTCAGACATGAGTGAAGAAGTTTTCTGGTATGTGTCTGAAGTACACAAGTTCGTAAATCACTTTTATTACCACTCTTAATCTCTTAGGGCCCTGTAGCAGGCTCAGTTTATTATCTATCTATCTATCTATCTATCTATCTATCTATCTATCTATCTATCTATTCATCTATCTATCTATCTATCCATCCATCTCTCTCTCTATCTATCTATCTATCCATCTATTTATCTATCTATCTATCTATCTATCTATCTATCATCTATCTATCTATCTATCTATCATCTATCTATCATCTATCTTTGAATGAGAAGAGGGCATCAAGGTTCTGTCAGCAGACAGTTGAGCTCTGCCTTCCCTGGTGAAAAGTCAGAAGGTAAAGCGTTAGGAGAATAGAGTTCTGTTTTCTCTGCCTGGCCTGTGAAGACCCTAAACCCTTCCAGAGTGTCCCAGCAGTGCTGCCATGAGAGGGGAGAAAAACTAGGCCACCTGGTGGGGTTTGCAAGGAAGGGCTGGTTGAGAAACAGAGCCCTGGGGGTAGGTGGAGGGGAGCCAAGAGGGACAAATATAAGGTGATAGAAAATGAGTTTTCTTTGGGTGATGGGTATGCAACATAATCAATAGTTCAAATGCTTTAGAAATGTTTACCTGGGACCTATGTACTCTTATTGATCAATGTAACCCCTTTAAATTTAATTTTCTAAAGAGAAAAAGAAAGAAAGAAAGAGAAAAGCAGAGCCTTGAGCTACCATCCTCTGAATCCGGACCGCTTCCTCTTGCCCACCCTCCTGGCATCCTCCGTGCTTTCGGGAGAGGTGGCGGTTTGTTTTTCCTCTTCGCCAAACTCCTTTGGGCTCTGAATCGGGTGACCCAGGCTCTCTCTCTAATCCTGGCCTGCATTTGTCTCTTTCTTACAATCACAGACATATTATAAATCCAGGACAGGTCCCAAGCATCATGAACCTCACTTTATGCACCTTAGAGATCAGGCCTGGGTAGCTCCTTGTGCCAGCAGATTGAGAGCATCCTTTGTAATAGGAAACGAGGTGCCTCAAATTCCTGCCCTTTGGAAATAGATATGAAGACTCCAAGGTAGGAAGGGGCGTGCTAATTCCCCAATGTGTGGATTATCTGGGTGTTTTTTTTACTTCTTGTTTGCATACTTTCCCAGCTCCCAACTTCTAGAGTCGTGTTTAGGTATAGTTTAAGTGGAAAGATAATACCTTCATTCATTTGTAGCTGGGGAAATCGAGGTAGGTAGGTGACTTGCACCAGGTCCCCTGGCACAGTGGCCTGTTCCTTGGCACCGTGGATGCCCCACAGGACTCCAGGAATCTCTGTATTTCAGTGAGGGAAATGATCCTTACCCGAATACCTTTTCCCCTGGTGGGCTTCCTTCCTGCTGGATTGCAAGGCAGGCCTCTCCCTTTCCTTGGGAAGCGTGGGGCCCAGGCAATCCCAGTAGAATTCTCACATTACTCCTTAGAGCAAATAAGGCATTCGAATGGCCCTCTTTTTAAGGTGATGGGAGTGGAGGTTGGGAGAATGAGGCCATCAGCCAGAAAGTGAACCCAGGGACCCTCTGGGGGCCTCTGCCTGGAGTGCTCTCATTTGTAACAGAGTGGGGATCCCAGACTAGCACCCAACCACCCTTCTTTTCAGTGCTGCCTCACTCCCATGGAGCTCAGCCGTCTTCAAAGAATTGATGGTGTAGACCAGGGATCTATGAACTGGGGTGAGGAAAACATTGTTTACAGGAACCTCGATCTAACTAAAATTTAGCATTCCCTTCAATTATTATTATTGGCTACAAACCACAGGAGTGTTAGCAGTGTCTGTGACTGTCTCCAAAGAAACTACAGATATATCCTATCACCTTATGGCTGTTGACATCTCCGGATCTCACTTATGCTCCCTACTTCAAAACTTTGGCAGTGATAACACCTGCTGTTAGGTTTTGTTATTTAATGTGTTAATAAAAAAGTACAAATATTGCTGAGTCACACATTTTTATAAAATATTTTCATAACTACATTGTAATATATTTGATTTCCTTTTTAACCTTATGTTTGATTTTAGGTATTTAGAAATGTTACAACATAAGCTTCATTAGATTGTCAAAAGTGTTCATTAAAATGGCATAAAAATAATTAAGTACTCCTGATCTACACTAGAGATGAATCATGTGGACAGGATTTAAAATTTTCCTCCAGAAAATGGCCTTGACTCTGCGGCCCAGGCTGTCTTGCCCTCGCCGCACCAATTTCAAAGGCCACATCGGAGTGGCAGCGAGGAGAAGAGAAACACAAAGACCAAGTTTGATTAAGCTCTTCAGGGACTTTGGCATTGATTGTTTTCCCTGGCTGCTCTCTCCTCTTTCTCGTGGTCTCAGAGGCAGTGAGATCGATTACAGCCAGGGTGGGTGGCCGACTCCTGGGGCTTGGCCTGGGTCTGCAGGGAGGGAGGGCTGGGGAGGACCCAGGAACCAGGGCCCAAGTGCGAGGAGATGAGATTATTGAAACCTGGTCGGGGCGGGCCAGTGACTTCCCAGCGGTCAGCAGGATAGTGAAGAGGGAGTTCCTGGCGATGAGGTGGAGAGACTCAACCTGCCAAGGAGGGGCGCAGAGCTGGGGTTGGGCTCAGGGACATAGAGTTCTCTATGTTTCCAGTCCTTTGCTGGTGGCTGGGATTCAGCCTGGGGATGCTAATGGTGAGGGAGGAAGACGTGAGAAATCCCCACAGCATGGTTTGTGCCTCGTTGGCCCCGTGAACAAGAACGTGAGCTCCCCAAGCGCAGGGGTCTTGTTCTGTTCGAGGTACCTGGTTGGGTGCTGGGCATAGAGTTCTGGGAAGTTGTACAGATGAGCAGGCCGAGGCCCTGAGAGAGAAGGAGCCTGCTGTGCCCAGGGTTCCAGTCCCAGGTGACATTAGACACCTCAGACTGGAGTTCTGAGAAGTCAGATCTTCAAGTCATCCTACGTGGTAGGATGTTCAGGACAGTCCTAATTTCAGATGGTTTATATCTCAGGAGCCCACGTGTTGGGAATTCTGGTTTGGAATTACCAAGTGGTAGGATGTCTTAGCTACGCTTTGCCTGTGTCCTCCTCTGATTTGTGGTATCAGGGAGAGTCTGGGCTGGACTCTGAGTTCTGAGGATGGTGGCTGATGATCAGCAAGGCACTGTTTTTGCTGTTGTCGGGAGATCCCAAAAGGAAGGTTGGGTTGAGGGATGGGGTGAGATGTTCTTCTGTCCTGGGGTGAGGGCTGCCCTTGTTTCTTTGCTCTGCCTCATGTGGCTTCTGTGGAGGAACATGTTTGTTCTCAAGACAGGGGCGTTTTGTGTTGGGCTGTGGGGACACAAATGTTTACTAGAGAGGGGAGGAGGTAGGGGAGGCTGGGGGATATTGGAGCATGGAGGGGAGGGATGTGTTTAGCATTGAGATGCCACTTTGGAGATTAAAAAAAAAAAAGCCTTCATTCCTCTGGGCCTATGGCAGGCCTGAAATTTCTCCCTTCCGTAGCTCTCAGAGGTGGGTCTGGGGAGGTGAAGCGGCAGGGGCCCTCCCTCCATCCAAGTGATGGACAGGATGGGCTGTCACCTCCAGGAAGGCTGCCCTTGATAGCATTCTCTTCTGTTTTTAAAAGGAGGCTGAAAACCTGGACTCATTGGCCATGTCTTCCTGGGAAAGGCGACTCCATCGGGCTAAATGTGCACCATCTTGTAAGTGGTCTCCTCCCTGTGGTCTGTGGGCTGTATGTGGGAGGGTCCCAGTGGCGGGAGGTCTGTGAGGGTGGGACGACGGGCCTTCCCTCGGGCCTCCCGTGACCTCTTTTCCCTGCACGGGCGTTCCTTCCCCCTCCATCAGCCCCAGCCTCCAACTGCCTTGCTCTGTGTTCTCCTCCTGGGTGAGGAGAGTTCTCTCTCCAGTGTTATGACCGTGGCCTTGTGGCTTTCCGTTCTCACACTGACTCCAATGAGTCCGTGCTTCCTTGTTTAGATGGTGCTTCCCCTTCTGCTGTTTCTGTGGCCTCTTTCTCTGTTCTGTGGCATTGCCCTTCATCTTGTCCTGTGTGCGTGGCCTCTCCCTCACTTGTCCTTTGCCCGTGGCTTTACCTGTCCTCTATCCGTGGGACCTCCACTGACATCATGGTTCCTTTCCTCCCTCACTCTGCTCTGCTTTACCTTCTTGTCTCCGTGGCCTTACTCTCCCCTGCATTCTAAAGGTGAGGCCTCTCCCTCCTCTGGTTTATGCCGTGGCCTCTGTGCTTGTGGAGCAGAGAGGAAGAGCAGTACTTGAAGATACCGGGACACTGTCCCTGCTCACTCTACTTGCTCCGTAGTCTCAGTTCTGCCTTGCCTGGGGCCAGGAACTTTTAGCTGTGACAGCTGAAGACCTAGATGGGGCTGGCTTGGGGGCCACCTGGTGCACACCGAAGGCGGTACCCCCCCCACACACACAGCCTGCTGTGTCCCCAGGAAGGCTAGCTACTGAGGAATACTGGGGCTCCCTGGGACGGGCGTCTGAGTTCTGTGTAGCTCTGGGGCTTGGGGCTGGGTGCCCTGGCATGAGGGAGGTGTTGCCTCCCTCAGCTGTGCCATCAGCACGACAGGAAGGTGCCTTCTGTGTCTCCCTTGCAGATTTGTTCTCCTGCTTCAATGGGGGCGAATGTGTGCACCCGGCCTTCTGTGACTGCAGACGCTTCAATGCTACTGGGCCGCGCTGCCAGATGGGTGGGTTTGGCCTCCATCCCACCCTGGGAGGGGCCATGGATACAGGGAAAGTCTGGGAGTCCTGGACTGTGGGAGAAGTGGGATAACTCTTATAGGGCTGGAACCCACCAGACTTCGGCGTGGTAACCACCACAGCTATTGAAAGCTCTCTTTTCTTGGCTCAGTGTACAATGCTGGCCCCGAGAGGGACAGCATCTGCCGGGCGTGGGGACAGCACCACGTGGAGACATTTGATGGCCTCTACTACTACTACTCTGGGAAGGGAAGCTACACACTGGTGGGACGCCATGAACCTGAGGGACAGACCTTCTCAGTCCAGGTGAGACCCCCCTTGCCCTGCCTGTCAAGGAAGGCTCCACGAGGCCTGGAGGCTGTGCCCTTTCTGTCTCAGACATAGACCTGCCAAGGGGCTGCCCTGGGGGCCACGCCCTGGAAGGGCTGGGGACCTTGACCAAGCCTGCCCACTCTGCCTTGGGATGTCACACATCAGAGTTTTTCAGGAGTGTCATTGCATGATGGATATATTCGATTACTTAGACTAGTGGGTTGTCACTTATTCATGGATCATAAAATAAACTTAATGAGTCATAACCAGCACAAAACCCCCCACAAAAAATAGAAAATATAAAGATGAATTTCATATTGATGGGGTAAATATTATTATTATTATTATTATTATTATTATTTTAAGTGAGAGAGACAGAGAGAGAGAGAGACAAAGAGGGACAGATTGGGACAGACAGGAAGGGAGAGAGATGAGAAGCATGAATTCTTGATTGTGGCACCTTAGTTGTTCACTGGTTACATTCTCATATGTGCCTTAACAGGGGGGCTGCAGCCAAACCAGTGACCCCTTACTCAAACCAGTGACCTTGGGCTCAAGCCAGTGATCTTAGGGCTTAAGCTAGCAACCATGGGGTCGTATCTATGATCCCATGATCATTCCAGTGATTCCACGCTCAAGCTGATGAGGCCATGATCAAGCTAGATGAGCCTGGGTTCAAGCTGGTGGCCTCGGAGTTTCAAACATGGGTCCTCAGTGTCCCAGGCTGATGCTCTATCCACTTCACCACCACCTGGTCAGGTGGTAAATATTATTTTGTAAAGCTTTTGTTTTATTTATATCTGAATATGTTTTTATTTCTTCCTGTGGGTCTTGGTTAAAAAGGTTTGAAAATTATTTAATTAGACTATGGGGTAGCTTTCATAGATCCTTCTTTTGGTTGATATAGCTGCAGTCTGCTTAACCACTTTTTTATTTTTTGTATTTTTCCAAAGTGAGAAGCTGGGGTGGGGGGACACACAGACAGACTCCCACATGCACCCTACCGGGATCCCCCCCGGCATGCCCACCAGGGGGCGATGCTCGGCCACCCTGGGGTGTTGCTCTGCTGCAATCAGAGCCATTCTAGCGCCTGAGAAGAAGGCCATGGAGCCATCCTCACCGCCAACTTTGTTCCAATGGAGCCTTGGCTGCGGGAGGGGAAGAGAGAGACAGAGAGGAAGGAGAGGGAGAAGGGTGGAGAAGCAGATGGGCGCTTCTCCTGTGTGCCCTGGCTGGGAAGCGAACCCGGGACTTCCACATGCCGAGCCGATGCTCTACCACTGAGCAAACCTGCCAGGGCCCGCTTAACCACATTTAATGTAAGCTAGTGGAAGATTCAGGAAGAGTTTCCACTCTTGGAAGAGAAACATTTTCAGACTTTTCTCTAAGCTCTGGGAGCCTTGGTACCCCCAAACCCCCACTCCTCAGTTCCTATGGCCTTGGAGGTAAGGGTTTCGTCTGAGCAGGGGGCAGAGGAGAGTGTATGTGACAAGCAGCACAGGAGCAACCTGTGCACCTGTGTGTGCAGGAGAGGGCAGGACTGTGCTTGCTGGCATCGCTGTAAAAGTATGTGTTTATAGTGTGTGCATTGAGAGTACCCTCTAAGTAGATACATGAGGGAGTGTGTGTGTGTGTGTATGTGTGTGTGTGTGTGTTCTATATGCATGTGAGCTGGTGTGAGTGTATAACCTTGGCTTTCAATCTGATGAGACAACCTGGGGTGGATAAACAAAGAATCCAGATATCGGGAGACAGCACAATGTACTGGAAGAGCCGGCAGACCTGGGTTAGAGTCCTGGCTGTGTGTGTGTGGCTTTCGTCACTTCACCTCTCTGAGCACCAGCTGCCTCCTCTCTGCAATTCAGATAATTATATGACTTTCCTGTGATGTTGTGGGGACTGGGAGAAATCACAGAGGAAAGGTGCCTGGCATGCAGTGGGCAGGCAATCAGCATTTAGCAGAATCTCACAGAGAGCCGCTGAACCCAGAACTGAAGTTCTGAGCAGGAACCCTCCACTCTGGCCTCTGAACCCCCCGTCAGGTGCACAACGACCCGCAGTGCAGCTCCTCCCCATACAGCTGCTCCCAGTCTGTCAGCCTCTTCTTTGCGGGTGAGCAGGAGCTCCGTCTGGCCAAGGAGGTTACCCACGGAGGAGTGAGGTAACTACCACACCTTTTGCCCTGACCTCTCCTGCTCCAGGCTGTCCCAGTGGAAGATGGGTGAGCCTAAAGAAAATTGTTTTCAGGGGCAAAATAGCAGAATTTCCACTATTAGGGTAGGAACATACCGGCAGGCCAGCTGGGTGTCAGTCAGCTGGGTTTGCAGAAAGCCGAGTCCCTTGCGATTTGCTGGAACTCTCAGGCCCTGTGGGTTTCCAGACGGTGGGTATTCAGGCAAACAGCAATTTTCTAGATAGTTGCGAATATACTACTAAAACATGCTTAAGTTCACCCCCACAATTTGAAGAAAATCTGCCCAAACGGATACTACATAGTTTAAGCATCCTTAGAACAAGAACTGGGTACACTTTCACCTTTTTCTGATGACATAGGGTCATTCTGAATGTCATTTTTCTGGGACATCAGGAGACCACACAAGGAGTAAGGACTCTGTTATCACACTGGACTGCGGTTCTTTCTGAAACCTTCGTCACTGTCCTCCCCTTGCTACCTACTGTCACTTCACCTTGCTTAAGGGGAGATGGGAGTCTTTCTCACTTCCGGTGTCAGGTCTGGAAACTGGGTAACCAGGGTTTCTGGGGCTGAGTGGAAGGTGGAAGGCCGGAGGGTTTCTCCTGTGAGTGGAGGTTTGGGTTATGGATCTTTCGGTACCAGTTTTGACCGGTTAGACATATCATTTGTTTTCCTTTCCTCATTTTCAGGTGGGTTGCAAGTTACCAACCCCAGACAAGTAAAGCCGGGAAAAATGGTCCACTGGCTTTCCTTCCCAGTTTTCCTTCTCGCTCAGCCTTTCCTTCTCCCGTCCCTTTCTCCTTCCCGCTGTTTGCTTCTACCATCTCTCCTGTCTAGGTTAAAGGAAGAAGTTCGCAAATTCAGTCACTAAAACTTATCCCTGCCATGGAAATTACAATCTTAAAAAACAATATTAAGAAACTCTCTAAGAGAAAAGAAACTCTCTAATGGTAGACGCACAGGCACCTGAGAGTGGGGCCACAGGTCCCATGGGACAGTGACCGTGTGGAGCGGGCAGGAGCAGTGTACAGGAGGGGTTCTGCAGCTACAGCGGTGGATGCTTTCGGGGAGGGACTGGGCTTTCGGAGAGGTGGTGTGGACGCCCTGAGGCTCTGAGCTGTGCCGTGCAGGGTCCAGCTGCCACACGTGATGGGGAGCGTGCACCTGCAGCGGCTGGCTGGCTACGTCCTCGTGCGGCATCAGTCCGCCTTCACGCTGGCCTGGGATGGCGCCTCCGCTGTCTACATCAAGATGAACCCGGAGTTCCTGGGCTGGACCCATGGACTGTGTGGAAACAACAACGCTGACCCTCAGGATGACCTGGTGACCAGCTATGGTGAGGTGCAGGTTGGGTGGCCTTTCGTGGGTTTGGTGGAGGACAAGTCCACCTGGGAGGGATGGGAAGGGCTTAGGGAAGAACCTTGGATCATGGCGCTAAAGACCAGTGGGAGGCCAGGGGTCCCTTCCTACCACGTGCGTGTGTGTCCTCAAGCATGTTCTTAAGCACTCGACCTCTGCTTCCTCACCTGTAAAGTAGTCATAATGAGAATTCCTAATAGAATTGTATGAGGATCTATGGGGCACTTTGCTGGGTGGACTGACCCTGGAGGTGAAGGGGCCAGGGCCAATCATGGCGACTCTGGCCTGAGAAGAGAAGGGATGCTCTTGAGCCCCCACAGCACATTGAACACTTTATTTATATGCATCATCTCACAGAGTCCACAAAGTCACCTCATGGGGGGATCATCTGCCTATTTCACATGCGGAAAAACTGCGGCTCCTTGTCCAGGCTTCCGTACTGTTCTCCCTTCACTGCATGGTGTTGCTGTCCCTGAGCTTGGAGCTGTAGGGACCACTGCAGGTTCTTGAGCATTCCTGACTTTTACCACCGAACAGCTTTCTCAGGAGACTGGTTTTGCTGGGAAATGCAGATCGGGATGGGAGCTCAGGAGGCCGATTCTTCAACAACTTGTCCACCTCTTGGTGTCTCTTTGGCTCCACTGGCCTCCCCTCAGAGCCCTCTCTGTGCCTCCCGTCCCTGCCCCGACCTGTGGGCATGCTGGTCCTCCCTGTAGGGAAGCTGACGGACGACGTGGCTGAGTTTGTGCACAGCTGGCAGGAGCTAGCCCCCAACCAGCCTCCAGGACCCACAGCCTCCTCCCTGCCTCGCCCACCATGCCTGCAGCAGAGCCTGGGAAGCATGCAGGTTGGGACCCTGAGGAGATCCCCCCACCCTGGCTCCCTACCTCCTACCCCAGTATCTGGCTTAAGTTGGTTTTCCATCTACCTCTTGGAAAGTCACTGGCTGCCGGTGCCCAGGCGTGTTGGTGCCCATGGACCCTTTCCTCTCCTCCCCACCCTCCTCTTTCCCTCCCTTGGGCCCAAGTCGGGGTTCCACGTGGGGCTGTGTGTAGCCCTGCTGGTCCCCAGCTCCAGCTCCTGGCCCTTGCCGCAGAGTGTGTATGACCGGTGTGAGGCGCTCCTGAGGGCCCCCTTTGATGCCTGTCACGCCTACGTCAGCCCTCTGCCCTTCACGGCCAGCTGCACCAGCGATCTCTGCCAGTGAGTGGAAAGCAGGACTGAGGGTGGTGTTGGGTGGTGGGAGGTCCCTCACAGGGTTGGGGTGGGACCCAGCCGGTGGGTCACCAAGCCTGACAATCCCAGGCACTGACAGACTTGTTTTCCAAAGCTCTGAAGTTCTTACCTGCATGGATGGGACAGAGATCCCCATTCATGGAGGCTCAGAAATGGGACCTGACCTCCCACAGTGGCCTGCGTCCAGTCTAGGGTTCTGTACACCGAGATGCCCTCCCTGGCTTCCGTTCTGGCTGTGTGTGGAGAGAAGGCGTGCCCTGATCCCTGGCAGTCTGTAAAACGTGGAAGGCTGGTGGCAGATTGGGCCTTGCTCCAGTATTACCCTCAGTTTTCCTGCACAGATCAGCGGGTGATGAAGCCACCTGGTGCCGGGCGTTGGCGGAGTATGCCCGGGCGTGTGCCCAGGCGGGACAGCCCCTCCAGGGCTGGAGGACCCAGCTCCGGCAATGCAGTAGGTGCAGCCTGGTGGTGGGCAGGGAGGGCGTCAGACAAGCTCCATCCTAGGGTTGTGGATGACATTCTCAGGACTCAGCTCAATGTCCTGTCCTGCTCAGAACCAGAACCACAGTTGTCAGAGCTTTAAGCCCCAAATTTCCCGTGGCTCAGAGCAGGATAGACTGGTCTAAGCGCACAGAGTGAGATGAGGGTGGTTCTTGCCAATTTGCTGGTCACCCAGTGTTCCCATTGGGACTAAGGGGTCAGGAAAATCAAAGCCTTTCCATCCCTGCCCCAGAGTCTGGGGTAGGGGCTGGCTGGGCTTGGCAGAGCTGAGCCAGCAAGTAACGGACAGGCCACGCTGCTCCTTCCCCCCAAGCCGTGCACTGTAAGGAGAAGGCCTTTATCTACAACGAGTGCATCGCCTGCTGCCCTGCCTCCTGCCAGCCCCGGGGGGCCTGTGTGGACAGCGAGATCGCTTGTGTGGACGGCTGCTACTGCCCCGATGGTACGCCGGGGATGGAGTGGGTGCCTGACCTGGCCTGGCGTGGATGAACATGAGGCAGAAGATGCCTGTTTGTGCAGTGAATAAAGGAAGGAACAAAAAACTAATAAGAGACTAAATGAATAAGTGGCTTAAGGGAAGTGAGGGTGGGGCAGAACTGCAGCTTCTGGGAAGTTCATTTCTTGGGCCTGAGCTTTTTTCGGTGCATAGACGAGGACAAGTCATTCGTTCATTCATTTATTCATTTTGCACTCTCGCATTTGCTTCAACATTCATCCACATACTGTTTTTTACAGTGTATAACTTTGTAGCACATCTATAGTGTGCAGGCCACCTGGCTAGGCAGGGGTTGGGATAAACAATATAAAGCTATGTCATTGACTTTAGGGATCAGAATCTAGTGGCAGTGATAAGACACTTACACATATGACTCCACTCTAAGGCCCATGTGGTAAAGACCAGCTCAGGGGTTCACACAAGAAGATACATAGGAATTCAGTGGTGGGAGAGATGGTCAGGGAAGGCTTCCTGGAGGAGGTGGTACCTATGCTGGTTCTAGATACAATGGCAGGCTTTTGAGAGGTGAAGAAGAAAAGCTAGTTTGTACGAAGTTTGTTTGGGGTGGGTGGTCTCTGAGCAAAGTTATGGAGGTGGGATTTTTTTGCTCAGAGGTTTTTCAGATCTGACCTGAGCCAAAGATTTATACAGGAGAGAGTTTGAAAGTGGGCTCCATGGTGCAAGACTTTGATGTGGGAATCTTTATCACAGGCCCTAGGAAGGGTTGTGAACAGGAGCAGAGGTTGAGTTAAGTGGGTCTTTGCTGTCACCCTAGGGTTGATCTTCGAGGATGGGGGCTGTGTGGCACCAGCTGATTGTCCCTGTGAGTTCCACGGGACCCTGTACCCGACTGGCTCTGTGGTGAAAGAAGACTGCAATGCCTGGTCTGTGTCTACTGCTGGGGTGGGAGAAAGTGGTCGATTCCAGGGCTTTCCACCAGGGCTGCCTCTCTGGGGTCTGAGAGCCCTGACAACATGGGGGGACTCACTTAGCACCTTGAGTCATGGATGCAATTCGATCTAATCTGTGGGTGGAATCACTACCACCCATTTTAGAGATGGGAGGACTGAGGGTTGGGGCAGGAGCTCTGTGGATGCTGCCATCGTCCAGCATCTCTTCCAGGCCTGGAAGGGTAAGCCCCTGCCCTCTTGGTCTCTGTTTCAGCACATGCACTGCGGGCAAGTGGGTGTGCAGCACATCTGTCTGCCCAGGTACATCTGACCCCACCTTGGACTCTACCCCCTTCCTCTGGTCTCACAGCTTTTTGGGCAGTGAAGCTCTAGGAGCCAGGCCTGCTGTTGGGGCTATGGTGGCAGATTGGGGGAGGTCACTCAGTTGTTTGGGGGGGGGGGTTCAAACACCTTCCCTTTGGTTTTTTACAGCTGCTTTGCCTGATTAAGTGATTGCCCTACCCCATCAAGGACTTTTTTTTATGAGGATCTATATATCAAGGACCTTCTTGGGTTTGAAGGTCTTGGACCAAAAATGTTCTCCAAGCTCAAGGCCTTATCTCCTGTCAGGGGGAATTGCCCAGGGCAGAGCTGTCTCTCCGGTGACCAGGTCTCTCGAAGGGCAGGCCAGGGCTCCGGACACGGCCCTGATTTGTGAGGACAGGGTGCTCTTTTCTCCTGCTGCTCAGAGCCTCAGGGAGACTCTGAGGCAGAGTTAGTCCCCATGGGGCAGTTTCCATGAGTCAGCTACCTTTCTCTGCCTCTCAGCCGAGTGTTCGGTGACTGGCGACATCCACTTCACCACCTTTGACGGCCGCCGGTACACGTTCCCTGCCACGTGTCAGTACATCCTGGCTAAGAGCCGTTCCTCGGGCACCTTCACAGTGACATTGCAGAACGCCCCATGTGGCCTGGTAAGGGCTGGGGGACCTACGCACAATCAGCCAGCCATCCCTGCTCTCTGCCCCCTAGAAAGGCTGGGGACTTAGGGCGGCGCCTCAGGTCTTTCCATAGCTCACTTAACCTTCTGTCTATTGTTCTTGGGCAGAGCCAGGGGCAGGGGCCTGGGTTCTGCCTCTAGAACATCTGAGAGTCACTTTCCTTCCTTGCATCTCAGTGTTTTTTAAAAAAATCTCTAACATGGCTCTATTTCAACTTAATCTCTGCTACTTTGGACTGTATCTTCAACACCTCTGCATTTATTTGTCCATTCATGCATTCAGCAAATACTGAACAACTCCTTGTGCCAGAAGTTATGTTAGGTCTGGGAGACTGGGATGAATTAAGCCTGGTTCTGCCCTCCAGGGTTTTACACTTTGGTGAGTGAGGCAGACGAGTGGCCCCATACCCACTGTGTTACAGGAGCTGGGACAATGTGGAGAGTACGGAGTAGATCTCCATGGAAGAACTTTCCCTTGTTGCTATTTTATCTGGGCATCAGGAGGAGGGGGATCAAGAAAGGCTTTCCTAAAGGAGGTGACCCTGAGCTGTGTCAGCTCTGTCTAAGCTGACCCCTGCCTACCTCATGAAACTTATCTTAAAACACTCTGTCCCTCTGGTATTCCTCCACGTCCTTCAATGCATTAAACATCTTCCCGTGTCTGGGAACTTTGTTCAGGCTATTCTCTCTGCTTGAATGTCTCCTGCTCCCCTTCTGCCTTTGCCCAACTAGCTCATGCACCCTTCAGACTTCAGCTGAAATGTCACTTTCTCCCTGTGCCTCAGTTTTCTGATCTGCAAAATGGGGTTGTTAGTACTTATTGATTAGGATTGCTTTGAGAACTAACTGAATAAATGTATGTTTAGAACAGTGCCTGACTGTTAAAACTCTACACTAAAGTTAGCTGTTACTATTGTTATAAATTGTAGGATTATTAAGAGTTTTATCGTTATGATTATTTTTACATTATTATTGTTATTATCATTTCCGGAGATGACCTTTTCCACTTCTGCAGAGTAAGTCAGGTTCCTTCACCCTGTGCTAGCACCTGCACGTATCTGCAGCACTGATCGCAATAATAATTAAATAACAAACTTTGTGATCCCATTTAGTGTCTGTGTCCCAAACGAATATGTTCCCTCCATGAGGGCAGGGACTATATGTGTCATGTTTATCACCTGTCTTCCTATGCAAGGGAAGCACGAACGGGCTTACTGGGTACCACCTGTTCTAGAGATGAGAACCTGAGTCCCAGAGCATATTGGCTCATTTCCTGCCTGCCTTTGAGTGGAGCTTGATACTTGCAGGATGTGCATATGGGAAGAACTATATCAACAACCATACAAGGAAGAAGTTAAAGTCCTGGCTTGTAGTCAAGTGGGAAGGCCAGTGTATCTGAGGCTGGACTCTGGGCCATCAAGGGTCCAGCTCTGCTTTGTGCCGTAGACAGCCTAAGTGTTGACTATCTTACTGACTTGCATTATCCTCTGTCACTAACTTCCAACCTAAGCCTCTGCCTTCTTATCCCCCAGATGAAGGCATAATATTCTTTCAGGCCCTGTCACTACGAGGAGCTTGCCCCGGCCCCAAACTGCACTCGAATCTCTGCTCCTGGAGGGCTCTTTGGCGACCAGAAAGACAGACAGATTAACTCTGCCCCACTGGCCTCTCTCTCACTCTCTCTCCAGAACCAGGATGGAGTCTGTGTCCAGTCGGTGTCAGTGATTCTGCACCAGGACCCTCGGAGACAGGTGACCCTGACCCAAGCAGGAGATGTCCTTCTGTTTGACCAGTACAAGGTCACCCCGCCCTACACGGACGGTACGGCTTAGGTGGGGGGGATGAGAGCTGGCTGGGAACTGGCTGTCCAGGCTTCTTCCAGGCTCTTCTGGCCAAAGGCATTGCCACACAGGACAGAGCTCAAATTCTAATACTGAGTGAATCAGGCCAGGGGGCCTGTGGTCCCAGCCACACAGACCCTGGACTCATAAAGTGATCTTTATCCCCACCCCAACATGACAGGCTTCATAGCAGTATGATGACTTCTAACATGAGGATATGAATGGAGCTGTTTTCCAGCCCTACTCTCACTATTTGTTTATTAATTATTTATTATCTTGTCTGATTGTACAAGGGATGTGTGGTAGCTCATAGGAAGCACATCTCACAAAAAATGACAAAACTATTAAGAAACAAAATAACACCAGAGAAAATTCAAAAGAAAAAAAAAAGAATAGGGGTTCAGGATTGAGAAGAATGTGGATGTAAGGAGGATAAAGATGGCCAAAGAAGTACAAACCACGAAGGGTATAAAATTTATTACAGTTGCATCTAAAATTTTAAATTGCTGCGGTTGAATCTAAAGTCATATTGTGAGCTTCCTAGCGGCCACTGTGAAAAGAATGGGCAGTTACGGAATTCTCCTTCGCTGGAGAAAGAACATACCAGTTACTTGATAGACACTTGAAACTAGAAGCAATTTCTCAGCCGGAGCTGCCATAGTAGGTTTTCTGTGGATCCTGATTTCATCATTTTTTTTTAAATAAATTTTTATTAATGGTAATGGGATGACATTAATAAATCAGGGTACATATATTCAAAGAAAACATGTCTAGCTTATTTTGTCATTAAATTATGTTGCATACCCCTCGCCCAAAGTCAGATTGTCCTCCGCCACCCTCTATCTAGTTCTCTGTGCCCCTCCCCCTCCCCCTAACTCTCTCCCTCCCTCCCTCCCTCCCATGTCTTCCCTCCCCCCACCCCTGGTAACCACCACACTCTTGTCCATGTCTCTTAGTCTCGTTTTTATGTTCCACCAATGTATGGAATCATGTAGTTCTTGTTTTTTTCTGATTTACTTATTTCACTCCGTATAATGTTATCAAGATCCCACCATTTTGCTGTAAATGATCTGATGTCATCATTTCTTATGGCTGAGTAGTATTCCATCATTGATTAGGATTTCCTCCAGGCTCCCCAAACCAACTCCTTGGCAGACCTTCTCTGCGGGCTGCGTATGCGAATGGGAGGGCCTCCTACAAGACATGGCAGTAGTTGGGGTGCATATTGGCTGAACTGCCTACATCCCCCTTCTGGTTCTGTGCCCAGATGCCTTTGAGATCCGGAGGCTGTCCTCCGTGTTCCTGCGGGTGAGGACCAACGTGGGCGTGCGGGTGCTCTACGACCGCCAAGGCCTGCGGCTCTACCTGCAGGTGGACCAGCGATGGGTGGAGGACACGGTGGGCCTCTGCGGCACCTTCAACGGCAACACGCAGGATGACTTTCTGTATGTGCCCTTGCCCTGGAATGGGAAGGAAGGGGGAGGTGGGCCCCGTAGGGTTGAGTATGTTTATCTCTCAAACTCCCATGGGCTCTCGCTGTGCCTGACATTCACCACTGATCATTTATTTCTCTGCATTTAAACTTACGTATGTTTATTTAAGGCAGTGGTTTAGTCTTCTATGTGCAGGAGACTCACCTGCACAGCTTATTAAAATGCTGATTCCTGGGCCCCACTCCTTTAGAAGCTGCTTTAGGTTGGGGTCCATGAATCTCATTTTTAATAAGCACACTGTGATTCTAGTATATGAGGTCTGTGGACAATACCTTGAGACATACCATCTTAGAGTGAAGTTTTAAAATTAGCAGGTCTGAGGCAGGGTCTGAGCTGGCTCACAGATGTTTGCTTTAATTGACTGTGAACACCATTAGTGTAAGCCCCCAGTGAGCCAGTGATGCCAAAACGCCTGCATTCTGTCCGACCAGGCCAGTCTAACCCTTTAACTTTCCCACCTAGTGTTTGAGATTTGGACCCTGTGAGCCTTAGATATCCAGGGGAGGGCTATTTCCCATTGACTGACTGCGAGTTAAGAGAGAAGGACTCTGTGCATGGACACAGTTTAGGAACTTGGGAGGGGACAGGAGTCAAGCATGCCAGAAACAAGAACGAAGGGTTGATCTTGAAGGCTGGAGGTTCTGGCTAGTCCTTTGAGTTACATTCATTAGGCTATGCAAAAGGAAACATGGCAGGCTCTCATCAGCCGGAAATAAGAGCTTCGATTTGTTTGGAAAAAACCAGTACAAGGACAAGCTGAGAGCTTGTTAATGTACATACACTTTAAAATGTAGCATTCTTCTCTGTCTTGTGTGGTTGGGCAGATGCTAGGGCAGCTGGCCAGAATGGTGGGGGCAGACGTGGGTTGACTGTGTGAGCTGCTTGCCACTCTCCTGAATGTGAACTCCACGTGGAGATACTGCTCTCTGTAGCCTGAGTACTCTCATTGCCCCAGCAGTGATGTGGGCAGAGCCTGCCCCCATGGACCCTCAGAGCTCTCTTCATTCTACCGTCTACACCAGGTTTGGTGACTTTTGGAGACCCGTGACGTTTAGAAATCATGCTTCTCCCCCATCCTCTCTTTATTGTCTCTCATGTGACTATCTCCTACACAGAGAGAAAGGGAGGGCAAAGGAGTTTTCAGGACCTGCCCCTGGGGAAGGGAGGAAGAAATCTTCACCCAGTAAAGTTTGGGTCATAGTGCTCCTGTTTCTCTTTCTGACAGGAAGAGCTGGGGGTGGATGGTGAAGGTAGGGCAGTGTGTGGCCCCAAGCCCATTTGTCCCTTTGAAACCTGTTAAATGTGATGTTTATGTGTGTGCACGCACACAGCCAGAATTGTGTTTGAATGTGGTTGTGTAAACCCATCAGCTGCTTGCATGCCTGGCATATGTTTGTGCTCTGTGTGTATATGTGTGTTAAAGGCGTGTGCAGATGGTGTGCATAGGCCTATGGTGTTGCAGTTTGGGTAGGTACTCTGTGCCTCTGAGTGTGTGCGCTCATGCTTGGTCTATGTAGGCGACCAGGTGGGTGCTTACCTGGGTGTAGGCTGAATGCTCACCTGAGTCCACATGGGCAGGTGTGTGAATGTGGCTGTGTCACGGCCGCAGGTCCCCGGTGGGTGTGCCCGAGAGCACCCCACAGCTCTTCGGCAATTCTTGGAAAACCCTGTCTGCCTGTGCCCCGCTGGTCCCTGGCTCACCACTGGACCCCTGCGATGTGCACCTGCAAGCCGGTGAGGTGGGAGGAGAGGAGAAGGGGCACGGGGTGGAGTGGGACTGGTTTGGGGGAGAGGAGGTGGGAACTCTGAACACGAGGATGCTGGTCCGAGTGGGTGGGAGTGCTGAGGAACGGGTTCCTTTCTGGTGAGGGTTCGGCAGGCAGGAAGTTTTCCTTCTGCCACTGTCAGGTGCACTCACATCTGTACTGGCTCCCCAATCTCCGGGCAAAAGCCCAAGTCTCCGCAGGGGCCCACCAGGCCCTCCACCCTCTGCCCACGCCCCTTATCTCACCCGCACCTGCCCGTCCCGCACTCGGCCCCAGCCCCGCCGGCCTCCTCGCGGTTCTTGCCACACAGCCAGTCTACTCCCCTCGCCAGGCCTCCCCCTGGAGTGCTCTTCTCTCAGTAAACACATTCTTACCTCTTCTGAGTTTTTGCTGAAACTTCATCTTCCTGCGGAAGCCTCCCTGAACACTTGATTTAAAATTGCGACTTCCCCTCCTACCTCAGCTCGCAACCCTGTCCTCCTTCCTGGCTTCCTGTCCTCAGAGCCTTCACCTGCTTTTCTCTGTAAGTTGTTTAGTGATGGTCCTATCTGACCAGAGACCAGGCGTATGCTCCATAAGGGCAGAGTTTGTCTCCTGCCAGCATGTGGACTCATGCCTGGGGAAATGCATTGCAGTAGTGCATGCACACATGTGTAACACATGCACCCACACATACATATCTTTTAATTTATACTCAAGCACGTGGCCAACTACTAAACTCACTAAACCATACCCACACATTCCCAACCGGATGTGCACACAGGCACACACACACACACACACACACAGTCCCCCGGGCTGTGGGGAGGGAGGCAGGGGCTGGTCCCAGGGCACCAGGCAAACCCGCTCCCTGGCTCCTCACCCTGCGCCTCCTGTGTCCAGCCTCCTATGCGGTGCAGTCCTGCAGTGTGCTCACGGAGGAGCTGTTTGCGCCCTGCTCCCTCTACCTGAGCCCCGTGCCCTACTTCGAGCAGTGCCGTCGGGACGCCTGCCGCTGTGGGCAGCCCTGTCTGTGTGCCACGCTGGCCCACTACGCCCACCTCTGCCGGCGCCACGGGCTCCCCATCGACTTCCGCACCCACCTGCCAACCTGTGGTAAGTGCCCCACACTTGTGTGCCATGTGAGGGGGGCGGAGGACCTGAGCTGCAGCCCTGAGTGTCCACCTGCCCCCCCGAACTCTTCACTGGGCGGACCCACAGTCTTCTCCAGCCTAGCATCCCGCCTCACAAGCAGCTCCTCCTGTGCTCTCCCTCTCTGCCGGGCCCCCGTCGCTCCAGGCCTGACACCTGGGACACGTGACACATGACTCCTCTCTTACCCTCGCCTCCAGCTCATCTCCAAATCCTGTCAGTCTTGTCAACTCCAAATTCACCCACTTCTCACCACCTCCATTGCCACCCACTCTAGTCAGAGCAAAGTGAGCTCTCTCAAGACCACTGGCTCTGTGGCCCTCAGGTACATGTGTGGCTCTATGGACACCTCCCATGTCTTAGTCGTCTCTGTGTCCCCAGCCCCAGCACAGGACCCCACTCTCAGTAAGCTGTAGGAAAATGTTTGGTGAGTAAATGAAAAAGTAATGGTTTGGGAGTTAGGAGGCCCGAGTTCTACTCCAGCCCTGGAGGTAAGTGCTGTGTGTCCCTAGTTCCCTAGTGAGGCCCTGCCTCTCTCTGAGCCAAAGTTTCTCCAGGGATGATTGGATAGGACCAGTGGAGCTTAATATTGGTGCACATTAGCCTCACCACAGGAACTTCTAAAAATGCACAGATGCGGGCCACATTCAGTATCAATGAAAACCATGCATCTGCCAGTTGGGCTGGGTATCAGCATTTTAAAAAATGCCCCAGGTGGCTTTGATTCATAGCCACAGTGAGAACAACTGAGCTTGACAATTTCAGTGGATCTACCTGCTCTGACAGGTAGTGGGAGTCCCCAGAGAAGTGGGACAGTGGCCAGATAAGATGAGGGCAGTCTGGACAAAGGGCAGTCTGGACGAGAGGCTGCTAGAAGGGGCATCAGTGATTTTCACAGCCCGAGTGTATTACAAGTGTGGAAATAAGAGGGGCAGGAATGTGTGTGTATTTGCACACCTGTGCATGTGCGTGTGTCTGTGTGTGTGATGGGGCGGGTATATGGCTGTCAGGGGGCAGTGATTTCCACTCCTCCCCCAGTGTCATTACCTAAGAGGAATGCCCTGCAAAGAGGAAGAAATGCCAATGGCAGGGTCCAGGCCGAACCTGGGCGGTGGGCCAGCCCTGCTGCTCTGCTGTTCTGCTGTAGTGGGAGGCTGTGGGACTCTGGAGTCAGACTGGGTTTAAATCCCAACTCTGACCTTGACCTGCTGTGTGACCCTGGGTGAGTGTCTTAACTTCTCTGGTTCTCAGTTCTCCTCATCAGGATGATGACCCCACCCTACACAGTTGTAGGGACAAGGGAGACAAAGCACAGTTCCATTTTCTACTGCAGCACTGTCCTGTGAGGCCACTAAGGAGTACAGCCCCTGTGTGGCCCCGTGTGGACAAACCTGCCAGGACCTGGCCGGCCCCGAGGCCTGTGGTGGTGACTTCAGCAAGGATGAGTGTGTGGAGGGCTGTGCCTGCCCACCAGACACCTATCTGGACACCCAGGCTGACCTCTGTGTCCCCAGGTGAGCAGGTCGGCTGGAATTCTGTCACTTGGGGAGGAGGTCGGGTTCTCCAGGGCGTCTGAGACTGGGAAAGCTGACTGGGCCTGCCGTGTCCCTACTTCATCTCGCAGTCACAGGGAAGACCTGTGTGGGTGGGCAGACCCCCTCCTCTGGAGCCCTCCCCAGCCTCTCTCCTCAGCTCTGGCTCTTCAGGCATCCAGCCCGGCCTCTCTGCAACACAGAACAACCCCACAGAGTCAAAGGGGGTCTCTTTGCCCTCCCTCCCTTCTCCTTCCACAAACATTTATTGACCTCCTCATGTGTTCCAGACATTGCTAGGCCCTGGGAATTCATCAGTGAACAAACAGAACGCCATCCTTACGGAGCTCACGTTCTAGGTGGTGAGGTGGATAGCAAACACATAAACAGACACTTTATGGGTCTGGTGGTAAAAAAGCGCTATAAAGCCAAATGCAACAGAGTGAGGCTAGGAGTCCTCAGGGTGGGGAGGGGTTACTGTTATGTCACCTGAGATGAGCATGGAAGGACAGCCTTTCTGACGAGGTGACATTTGAGCAGAGACCTGAGGGAAGTGAGGGAAAAGTGCTGCAAGCAGAGGGGACAGGAGCCAGCCCTGAGGCTGGATGTGGTTGTGGAGTCAGTGTGGCAGGAAGGCAGAGTGGGAGGTGGTGACCTCCCGAGGTCCCATGGCTGCCAGGCAAGGCTCCTGATCCCCCACAGGCCTATTTCTCCATCTGCAAAATGGTATCACATTCGGCTGAGTGATGGGTGCTTGCCGGAGAGAGGCCACCTCTGGGGGCCTACTGGAGTTACTCAGGGACCCTATGAAGTTACAGAATCCTACCTGGAGATCCAGATGTGTGCCCTCCCCACCATTGATGTTGAGTATTACTGACAAGGGGAGCTTCTGTGGGTTATATGGGGTGGGGGCAGGCTGCAGGAGAAGGTGGTTGAGAAACCCTGGGGTAGGATGCGTTCAGACTCCCCTTCCAGCTCCCAACCGCTCTGCTCCAAGCCTGCACTGGGCTATAACCCACAGGTGCTGTGGGACGCGTGTGAGGAGGAAGCAGTCTTTGCCCTCAGATAACCTGCAATGAGGAACTGAAAGCCAGCAGACGGATCCCTGCCTTATAGGATCCCTGTGCGGAAGAGAAGATGATGTATTTGGAGGGTCTAGCCTGGTGTGCAAAATATGTAACAACCTATATGGCACAGGCACTGCGCGATTAGAACATATCCTGGGTGTGAATGTGTGGGAACAAGGATACAGGAATGTGGTCCCTGGCCCCTAGACAGCATGGGCTCTGGATGGGAGGCCTTGGTTTCACATGTAAATGAGATTGGCTTTGGGAGTCTAGAGACCTGTAAGGCTGCTCTTCTCCAACTCAGCGGATGGCTCTTGAATCTGGGGCCCAGCTCTGACCTCTGTTCCTGGTGCCAGGCTGGCTCCTCACTCCGTGGGGATGTGTCACATTGCACAGCGGATGCCATTACTTCTCTCTGTGTCCTTATGCCCCAGGTGGGCTGAGGAGTGGGTCCCTGTCCATGGCAGTCCCTGCATCAGCTCCTGAGTCGGCTCACTTGTCTCTGTTCTTGGCTCTATAGGAACCAGTGCTCCTGCCACTTCCAAGGAGTCGACTACCCCCCCGGAGACAGCGACATTCCGTCTCTGGGCCACTGGTGAGCTCCCTATGTAGCAATGTTATTGTCTTCTCTTTAAATGGAAGTTGCCAACTGAAGAAAGTGCCTCTGAGCAGAACTTTCTATGGAATGATGCTCGCCCTCTGCACAGGGAGCCAGGGACAGGGGTTGGGGACGGATCTCTGTCTGAGCCCTGTGGACCTGAGAGCGGTGACTTGGGTCTCCAGGTCCTGCAGTGACTGGAGGCTTCAGGTCTGGGCTCTGCAGTGCTGTGTCCGCTCACCCAGTGCCCCTCTCTCTGTGCAGCCACTGCAAAGATGGAGTCATGAGCTGTGACAGCAGAGCCCCAGGTAAGGGTGACTGGAAGCGATGAGGCTCTTCTGGCTCCTCCCATGGCCGTGGGGTTATGGAGAGGAGAGTGGGGAGCTCAAGGACAGACCAGGACAGGGAGAGGCCATGTCCGATCTTGCACCGAGCCTTCTGTATTCCTTGCCTTCTCGGGAAAGGCTGGCTTGGAGGGTAGCGTCCAGAGATCCTGCCCCAGCCTCGGATCTCCTGGGTCTGAGCCATCACACGTCTGTTGAGGCTGAATCTCTGCCCAGTCAGGTGCTAGACATGGGGGTGGCAGAGATGGGGAGGTCAGCCTAGGCCTTGCAGATGTTCCCAGCTGATAGAGATGGGGGGCGAGGTGGCACCGTGGGGGTCAGCCTGTGAGGGGCTTAGAGGTGTAGAACAGAGGGCTGGATTCTTCAGGGAGGGTCTTTCAGGACAGAGGAGTCCACTAAGGATGGAGATCAGCACATAGGGGATCAGAGAATAATCATGTGGCTGATGGCTAAGAGCAGGGCCTCCAGAGTCTGGCAACCCTGGGTTCAAATCCTGCCCAGCACTCACCAGCTGTGTAGTCCTGGGTAACTCACTTCACCTCTCTGGGCCTTTGTTAACTCTTCTGTACATAACCTGGATTCCAACATTCTCCTGATGTTTCGTGTATACTCCTGAAAGTGTTTTCCTTTTACTGCTCTGGCTTCTGATTTTTGCTTCTTTGGGACTTCATCTGCTGTGGCTATTCCTTTCTCTCTGCTCTGTCCTGGGCTGGGCACAAAACTCAACTCCCTGTTATTGATTTCACTACCAAAGATCACTCACACAGGTCTGAACGTGCACGGCCAACCTGGCTGGAGGCTCGGGGAGAGGGAGTGGGCTCATGTCACAGACATGTGGGTAATGGAAAATCGACTTCCTGATGTTAAAAGTCCTCTGGCCACCTTGCCACCCTGAATGGCTAACCAATTTTTGGCTCCTCTCCTGGTCCTTCTGGGGCACCTCCTCTCATTTTTATCATGCCCTTTGCCAGCAGAAACGGCTTATCTCATTATATGGGGAAATGGGGCTGAGAGCACCTCACCGAGTTTGTTGCAGGGTTAAATTAGAAGAGGCATGGGAAGTGCCTGGAACGGTTCCTGGTGGGGAGGACTGCTCAGCAGCTGGTCCTGGTACTGTAGAGATTGTCCTGTTGTGCAATTCCACACGCCCCTCCCTCGCCCTGTGATGTGCATCTGGGGACCCCAGGAGTGCCTTAGGAGCACCCAGAGCACCAGAAAGCATTGGCTTCCTCTCTCCCTGCACCTCCCAGGAGCTGGCACCCAGGTCTCCCTGGCCACCCCAGCTTCCCAGGAGTCCAGTCCACCCCACCCCCACCCCACCCAGGCCCAGGTGTTCTAAGCATCCTGCCGAGTGCCCAGGCTCTTCCCACAACCCACGAGCTTCTCTTCCAGCCAGCACCTGCCCAGCAGGCCAGGTCTTCGTGAACTGCAGTGACCTGCACACCGACCCCGAGCTGAGCAGAGAGAGGACGTGTGAGCAGCAGCTGCTGAACCTGAGCGTGCCTGCCCGCGGCCCCTGCCTCTCAGGCTGCGCCTGTCCCCAAGGGTATGCATCCGTGTTGCCATGGTCTCCCACTCTGGGACCAAGCGTTAGAATGAGGGTCAGGGGAAACCTCATGCAGCCTTGCAGGCAGACACTCGCCCAGCCTGGCCAGTGACAGAGGAATGGCTGGTGAGGAATCCGAGAGAGAAAGACAATGGGGAGCCAACTTGAAGTGGATTCTACCTGTCTGCTTATTACCAACATGTGACCCTGAACAAGGAAGGGGTCTAGCCTCTCTGAGACACGGTTTTTCATTGTAAAATGGGAGTAATAGTAATGCCTAGCACCTGCACAGGTTGCTCTGAGGATCACACAAGGTACCAAAGTTGAAGCACTGAGTGGAATATGGAGCAGAAGGCTCTAGTGGTCCAAGATCATGAGACAGGGCACCCTTGTTTCGTTTCAGCTCTCAAACTCTTTTACTTCAAAAGTCTGACCAGAGCCCTCACGTGACAGGCTGGTGTCCCTGTAATCCATGAAAAAAAAAAAAAGGCCCACCGAGAGTCCCCCCGGTGCTATTAAAGCTCTGAGATCCACATGCACTGTGTTTGGGGTTGCCCGAGACTACTATGTGTATGGAGGTGGCTGTAGGCCCTGCATCCGGCTCTGCCCATTCTCACTCCTGATGCTGGTCTTGCTTCAGGTCTGGGCTAAGAAGACAGGTGGGTGCCTCGTCCCATGACTTGGCATTACAGGGCTGTGTCCTTCCACCTGTGCAGAGATCACTGGGCAGCTGGGAGTCCTGGGGCAGGCCTGGCAGCCCAGGGAAGTGAGGGGGTGTGGCAATCAGGGTTTCTAGGTTAGTTGGTTGTAGCTTCCCTGTTATGAAGGGGATATTACTATCCCCTTCAGTCTCAGAGCATCCCTGGAAGAAAGGGGGGAAATACTATTATTCCTATTTTGCAGATGAAGAAACTGAGGCCTGGGGCAGGATGAAGGGAAATGGTCTGCCCTGGGAGCCATGGTTCAAGCCCAGGTCTGTTTACTTCAAACCCTGCCCATTGACTAGAGTGTGCTGCTCTGTGAGGCCTGGGGCCTGGTCCCCTACACAGAGATCATAATGTGGGTTACGAGTCTATCCCTTCCCAGGCAAGGGCCTCCACAAGAAACCCTGTGAGGGCTCAAGAACCAGCACAGGATCCTGGGCCCAACTACCATCTGCTGTTACTTAGGCCCTAGAGGATCTTGTGAAGAGTGTCTGTCACTGAAGGCCTTTTGTAGCGCTGTCGTGGTACGCATGAACCTGAGGACAGGGCCTCTGGGGTCAGGAACTGAGGATCGCTCACTGCCAAGCACGGGGGCAAGGCCACAGAGGCCGGGTGGAACTGGGGCGGGAGAGTCGGGCTCGGTTCTGCCGGGCTCATGTGACCTGTGTGAACAGGTCCTCCTCTGTGAAATGAGGGCTGAGGGCTCCTTCCCAGCGGGGATTGAGGAATGGAGGCGTCAGTGAGGCCCGTCTCGTGAAGGTGTTTCGGGGGGTCTCTGCGGGTGTGTGTACCCCCTAAGCGGTAATGTGCACACGAGTCTCCCGCTGAGCCCCTGCCTGTCTAACGAGCTCCCAGGGGATGCTGATGCCGCTGGTCTGGGGACCACACGCTGAGCAGCAAGGCCCTAAAGCACTGTCCAACGTTAGGGGCTAAATTAACTCAGAAGATCTCAGAAGCCAGACGGGGCTCCTTTTTCCAACCCCAGGTTCCAAAGGGGAGGAACAGGATGTGAAGATTTCTAATGGGCTGGGTGACCTTTGACAAGTTATGTGGTCACTCGGGCATCAATTTTCTTGTCTGTAGGGCTCTGCTGGCTGTTTGCTGGACCCCTCTGAGCAGGGCAGTGCACAGCTCCTCTGCCCCAGGCCTTTCACAGGTCAGTCCAGGTCCCTGCGCTGTGCCAAGAACATCCACAGTCCGGAGGGCTTGATGTTTGTCGCTAGATATATGATATCACTTAATTTTTCTGAGCCTGGGTTTGCTCACCTGTGAACTGAGGGTAGTAACACCTGCCGGGCAGGGTTCTTGTGAGATTTACATGAGAAGTGGCTGCAAGGAGCCGCACTGCACAGCCTCCATGGACACTGGTTCCCTCCCCCGTTTTAGTGTTCAACCCCAGCACCTCTTGGGGTATTTGCCCTAGTGGTTTGTGTGCTGTATCAAATGCCCTGTGAGGAGCTTACACATGTCCCACAGGGGCTTGTCAAAGGGATATTATTACAGTCTCAATGTGTAAAGAAAGGGCAGGCATTTCCTAGCATGATGGAGCATCCTCCTAGGCGCTGGGATAAGGTTCCCAAAGATGCCCAAGTACAAGTACTGTCCTAACAACCCCTATTGGGGGCCCCCTGGGCCCCCTGCTCCCATGCCTCTCTCCATAGTGTTTCTAAGAATCTCTGGCTGCCGTGTATTGCTGCAGAGGACCCCAGGCCACTTGGTAGGGACTACCAAGGCTGTCCGGGAGGCTCCAAGGCCCCGGGGCCACAAGGCAATCTAGTGCAATGGTTATGAGCACAGACTTGAATCAGGTTGAATCCTGATTTCACGGCATACTAGGTGAGGCAGTTAACACCTGAACCTCAGTTTCCTCATCCATACAGTGGCAAGCACTCAAAGTGAGCAGATAGCGTTGTCTTCTTTCATTTGGACCCCATGTATTTGCAAATGTCCCTGAGGGAGATTCGGAACAAGAAGGTCCTTTAACAGTTAAGGAAAAGGTGCTACACAGATTGAGGGCACCTGGGGACAGAAGCCAAAGCTCCCAGTCTTTGCATGCTCCCCTCTGTGGTAGACACAAAGCAGGTGCTCAGGGGTGTCCACAGGTCAGTAGAGGGCAGGGAGGAAGCAGTGGGTGCTGACTGGCTCAGGAAGCATCAGAGGCCGGGCCTGGGACTGAAGGTGGAAGGCAATGAGCCAGCCCAGTGCTGGTGTTGATGCGACTATGGGGAAAGGACGGGCAAGGAAACAGTATTACTCGGTGCCAGGCACCGTGCCCAGGTCTATAATTAAATTCTCACAATGTCCTTGAGAGGTAGGTGTCATTATTTCCGTTTTGCACATAAAAATATAGAGGCTTAGAAAGGTTAAGTGGCTTCAAGGAAAACATAGTGGATTAAAGACATGCTTTTTATTCCTGCTTCCTCCCACAATCACAATGAAATGTTGATAATGGAGTAAATAAAGTATAAATCCTCAGGGACAAGGAGAACAGGCGTGGGATGACAGTGGCACAAGATGGGTCAATAGTTTTTGAAGAAGGACTGAGGGTGGTTGTATAGAAACTGACCTTGCAGAGCAGAGGTTGGCAGCTGATGCTGGCACAGCAAGAACAGCCTGCCTCGTGCTGGCAGCTTTCGGAACAGGAGGCTCCAGGAATCTCAGAAGGTGGGTTGGTGGGAGGGAGTCAGGCAGATGAGTTGCAAGTCTGTGTAAGGAGCAGTTCAACCCATTGGCCGCCTTCCCCTCCCCTTGGGTCCTGCGAGTGCCCTAGCGCCATCAGCAGGAGAAAGGTGGTGAGAGTTTCTAAAGAAACCAAATTAGAGACTTTGATCTTGAGGTGGGTGGGGGGGGACCAGGAGGGATAAGAGACAGAGTGGAAACAGGGAAATTAAATGAAAATCTCCTGGGATCCCAGCCCTTTTCTTCAGCTTGGCTCCAGGTTAGTGGTATCAAAGTTTTTGCCTCCCAGGCTGGAGATAAAAGAGAATTCTTTCCTTGATAATTGGCTGAGGCAAGAGAAACAGCAAACAAACAAAAAATACCTAAAGAAACTGACATTTGGAGCATTCCCCAAGAAAATGGTGGCCCCACCCCCTTAAAATGGAGCCGCCAGTCAGTTTTTAGTACCTCACTGTTTTATTTTCCCTTCTAATTTTTAAAAAGCGAAGCATACTTTATATGCAGTAAAAGGTACATATTCTAAGTACTGTATACAGTTTGCTAACCATTGACAAATTTCTACCCTCTTATAATCCACATCCCTCTCAAAATATAGAACATTTATATGTCACTTTTAAAAATTCCCTCATGCCCTATGCGTTTCTCCAGGTGGTTCCTCGGCCAGCCCTTCACCATATTCTTCACCTCAGCATCCACGGGCTCTGCCAGCTCTAGACCTTCCTGACCATAGAATCACACAGTAGGATATCTGCCTGCCTTTCCTTAGCACATGTTTTTGAGGTTGATCCACATTGTTGCATCTTCCAGTAGTTTGTTTCTTTTGATTGCTCAGCTGTATTCCATTGTAAGAATATACAGTAATTCATTTATCTGCTCAAATGTTGATGGCTATTTGGGTTGTTTCCACTTTGGGGCTATTTTGAATAAGGCTGTTCTGTCTTTGTCTTGGATGAACACGTTGGCGTGGAATTGGGCCCTAGAGTCGATTTATGTTTAACTAGATAAAAAACCACCAAACTATTTTCCAAAGCGTCTGCATGAGTTTGCATGCTCACGGCATGAGTGCTGGCTGCCACTTAGTGTTTTCAGTCTTTTTTGTTTTTGTCATTTTAGCGAGAATATAATTCACAGCTCATTAAGATTTTAATTTGTATTTCCCTAATGACTAACAATGAGAAAGTACGTTTTCATGCACTTTTGTATGTCTTTTTTGCTGAAGTGTCTGTTCACGTCTTTTGTCCATTTTTTTATTTGGTTGACTTCTAAAATTGAGTTGTAGAAGTTCTTTATATATTCTGGATGCAAGCTCTGTGTCTGACATATGTCTTGCAAATGTTTTCTTCAAGTCTGGGGTTTGCCTGTTTATTTACTTAATGTGTTTTAGTATGTCTAAAGACTTCTGATGAACAAACGTTTTAAATTTTGATGTCTAATTTGTGTCATTTCTTTTTTTATGATTAGTGCTGTCTGTGTCCTAAGAAATCTTTTCCAACTCCAAGGTTGCAGAGATATTCTCCTATGTTTCCTCGTAGGAGCTGTACAATTTTAGCTTTTACATTTGGGTCTATAAGCTGTCTAAAATTATTTTGCATGTGTTGTAAAATGGAGTCAAGTTTTATTTTATTTTTCTCTGGTGGATATCTAGTGGTTCTATCCTCATTAAAAAAAATAAGCCTTTCCTCTTCCTATTGAATTGCTTTGGTATCTTTGTAAAATATCAATTGACTGTATAAATGTGGGTCTATTTCAAGACTGTCTTTTTGGTTTTATTGATCTATTTTTTTCTAACTTTAGGCCAATATCATACAGTCTTGATTTCTAAAGTTTGATAGTAAGTCTTGAAATCAGTAAGTGATAACGCTCCCACTTTGCTGTTTTTCAAAGTTTTTTGGCACTTCTAGGTTTTTGCATTTCCACCTAAAGTTAGGATCAACTTGTTAATTTCTACAAAAAGGCCTCTGGGATTTTGACTAAAATTGTGTTAAATCAATAGGTCAATTTGGAGAGAACTGACTTCTTCACACTAGTGAGTCTTCCAAGGCACAGATATGGTATTATCAATTCATTTATGGGCTCTTCTTTAATTTCTCTCAGCCATGTTTCAGTACATGAAAGTTTTTGTGCATTTGTTATGGAATTTACTCATAGGCATTTGGGTGTTCAAATTTATCGGCTTAACATTGTACAAATATTCTCTTATTTTCCTTTTAACAGCTGTAGGGTATGCAGTGCCCTATCTCTTCTTTGTTCCTGATATTAGTGTTTGAATATTTTATTGATTGATTGATTGATTTTTCCCAGTCTAACTAGAAGTTTGTCAATTTTATTGATCTTGTCAGAGAACCAACTTCCTCTGTAATTTCTCCTTTGATCCATGGATTATTTAGAAATGTTACTAAATTCTGGAATATTTGGGGGTTTCCTTATATCTGTTTGTTCCTGGTTTCTAATTTGTGGTCAGAGAATATACTTTGTATGATTTCAAGTCTTTGAAACGTATTTTTTTATGGTACAGAATATAGTTGTTTTGATGAACTTCTCATATATGAAAATAGTGTGCATTCTGCTGTTATTGGATAGAGAGTTCTTTAACTGCCAATTAGATTGAGAGTATTGTTAGAGTTGTTCCAATCTTTTACGTCTTTGATCATTTTTTTCCCTGTTCGTTCTATCATTAATGGAGTGAAGCATTGAAATCTCCAACTGTAATTGTGGATTTTTCTCTTTCTCCTGTTAGTCCTGTGAGTTTTTGTTTCTGTTTTGGTTTCTCTTTTTGTTCATTTGTTTTTTGAGGCTTTGTTACTTAGTGCATGCTCATTTAGGCTTGTTATGTTTTCTTGATAAATTGACTTTTTTATTATCATTAAATGTTCCTCTTTATTGCTGTTAATGCTACTTGTCTTGAAGTTTACCTTGTCTGCTGTTAATATAGCCACACCATCTTTCTTATGACTGGTGTTTACATGGTATTTCCCCCATCATTTTATTTTTATCTTACCTGTGCCTTTATATTTCAATTATGTCTTTTGTAAACAGAATATAGTTGGGTCTTGCTTTTTTAGTTAATGTTATAGTTTCTCCCTTTTATTAGAAGGTTTATGCATTTGCATTTAATGTAATTTGATTAGATTTAATATTACTATCTTGTTATTATCTATTTGTTCTAACTTTTTTTTTTTGTATTTTTCTGAAGTTGGAAATGGGGAGGCAGTCAGACAGACTCCCGCATGTGCCTGACCAGGATCCACCTGACATGCCCACCAGGGGGCGATGCTCTGCCCATCTGGGGCGTCGCTCTGTTGCAACCAAGGCCATGTGCAACCAGAGGCCATGGAGCCATCCTCAGTGCCCGGGCCAACTTTGCTCCAGTGGAGCCTTGGCTAGGCAGGGGAAGAGAGAGACAAAGAGGAAGGAGAGGGGGAGGGGTGGAGAAGCAGATGGGCGCTTCTCCTGTGTGCCCTGGCCGGGAATCGAACCCGGGACTCCTGCACGCCAGGCCGATGCTCTACCACTGAGCCAACCAGCCAGGGCCTATTTGTTCTAACTTTTTTTGCCTTCTTTTAGGTTAAGCATTATCTCCTTTATTAATTTTAAATTATATATCTTGGTATTTTTGCAGTTTTTCTAGAGCTTATATGTGGCTTCCATATATCATTTTACCACAAATTAATATTTTACTACTCTATGTGGAATACTCAAAAGAGTATACTTTTATTTACTTCCTTCTCATTCTTATTATTGTCATACATTTTACTTCTGTATATGTTATAAATCCTAAAATTCACTACCATAATTCTTACTCTCAATACTGTTATCTCTTAAAGAAATTAAGATAATTTTTTTTATGTTTATCAACATATTTTTCCATTTTTTGAACTCTTCATTCCTTCATGGGGAGCTGTATTTCCATCTTCCTGAAAAACTCCATTTAACATTTCTTTTGTGCAGGTCTGCTGGTTGCTCTATGATTGATGTGGGTAGGAGGGTCAATGCCTATGACCATGGTCTGTTTATTAGTATACAGCTTGTGCCTGAGGGGCAACTAGCATCTAGCCTGCCTGGGGGATGTGGTTGGTAGAGTTTAGCCTTTGCTTCCTGATGAATGGCAGAGACTACCAGGCTGGGCCAAGTCTGTGTCTGTTTTTTCCAGTTACCAAGGTACCTCTGAACCTCCCTGGAAGGACAGTAGTGAGTACCTGATCAATCTCTTCTAGGGTAAATGCTGAGAGCCACCCCAAGGTATCTCTGTGGTTTCAGAGTCCTCCAAGATGGCAGAAATGGGAAGGGTGCTCTCCTGACCAATGCTTGCTGTGTCCCTACAGCCTACTCAGACACGGGGATGCGTGCTTCCTGCCGGAGGAGTGCCCATGCACTTGGAAGGGGAAGGAGTATTTCCCTGGGGACCAGGTCATGTCTCCCTGCCATACCTGGTAAGTGAGGGTCCCATCCAGAAGCTAACTTCTACCGGGGGAAGGGTGGAGGGTGAATATGGGATGCAAGGTCATGAGCACAGTCTAGCATTCCCCCTCCCACCATTTCATATTCATGTTGTGTGCTTGTGTGTGCTCTGTAAGGGTTTCCTACATATACAAGTGTATGCATAGGAAGATTTTGGGGGCTATTTTTTTGTATTTACATGAATGATTTGTTCAAACATGTATATGAATTTGTACACACACATTTATAATCGGGATGATGTGTTTGCATACTTATATAAATACGTAAGTATGGCCAAAAATCCAAATGCATAGAGTGTATATGTGAATGCACATGCATGTGCATGTATTTGAATATGTATATGTGGGCATTCATAAACCTGAACTGTTAGCGAACATATATAATTATGAATTTGTGTATGTATATAGGTATGTTTATATATATTTGTGAGCATATGCATCTATTTAATATGTGGGGACATGTATGTGCAAGGTGTGTGTATGTGTGTGTGTGTGTGTATGCTCATTGGGTATACAAATTTGTATTTATATGTGCACAAACACATATCTGTAAATGTGTTTTTGTGTTTTCCTATGAATATTTACATGCCTGTATATGAAAGTGAGTATATATGTAAATATATCTTCATACAGTATGTACAGTAGTGACGTCTGCATACATATGTGAGAGTGTGTGCACCTGGATTGGGTGCTATGGAAACAGGGGACTGGTTCTGCAGGGCCTGCTCTGGGCCAAGCAGGTGGGCGAAGGAAGTGGGTAGAGACCCAGGCTTTGGAAGAAGAGTTAATGGGAGTTAGGTCTGGCTCCGAGAGGTGTCTATGGTGGTTATTTTTAAAGCAATTTATTTTCCTGATTTTCACCTATCCTCTGCTTCTGGGAGAGGTAAGAGTCTCCCGAGTTTTGTAAATAATTCAAATGTGGATACTATACCAATAACCCCTCCAAAGGCCTTACAACTCCTGAACAACCAGTGAAGGCTCTCAACTGGTATCTCCCAAGCTGGGCAGGTCCTACTGCGGCCACCTCTGCAGTGCCCCCTGTGGTCTCGCAGCCCTGCAGGGGGCCCAGCCTGGCCTTCCAGGGCCCTGGGAGAGCTCCTCCAACCTTCGATGTGGCTTCAGGATGGAGGCAGTCCTGCCACTGCCTCAGGGGCCAGGGGACATCTCAGGGGCCCCTGAGCCCTGGCTCTTGCCACTCTCCAGTTGGTAACCAAAGCACATTAGCTAGAACAATGGGCGAAGATGGGGAGGGGAAGGAGACAGGACCAGGATGCCTCAGCTCATTCTAATGGAGCCTCCCATCCAGTGGAACCCACATCCTGTCCTGGTCCCACTTCCAGTGACTGTCCAGAGGGATCAGGCTGGGTACAAGATCCTGTGTAAAGTAGCCTGAGGTCAGGCTGGGTGTCCTGGTGCCTGGTCTGGTGTTTCCAAGATGAGTGTGTTCTATACGAGCCTTTCCCAACCACTCAGCATCCTGAACTCTATGTCTCCTGTAAGCCAAAGAAAGACTCCTAGACTGAGGGGTTCCTCTCGTCTTCATGAATGTATACACATGTGACTGTGCACAGGCTGTGTGCCCCACCCACTGTGTCTTCAGCATAAAGTTGGAATCCACAATCCCACCCTCTAGGCTTCTGTTGGAAGTTGCCGATATTTGTTGACTCCCCGCTCAGTGGCACACAGTGAGAGCCCCGTAGGCAATGTCTCTGTCAAGGGTATTCAGGTGGGGGGGGGGGCCCGGGTGGGTGGGCCCTGCGACCTGGTCCGGATGCCTGTGTTTCAGTGTGTGCCGGCAGGGCTCCTTCCAGTGCGCTCTCCACCCCTGTGCTGCCACCTGCACGGCCTATGGCGACCGGCATTACCGCACCTTTGATGGGCTCCCGTTCGACTTCGTGGGTGCCTGCAAGGTGCACCTGGTGAAGGTGAGCTGGATGTGTCTGCTTGGCTGGCTCCAAGGGGACCCAGAGCAGCTGAGGCTGCAGACCTGTCAGGGCATGGTGATGCTCTGGATGCCAGTCTAATGCTGATTGGGTGGACGGGAGATCCAAGCCCCGGGGGTGTGGCTATCAAGAGGTGGAAAGAAATGCTGAAAAGTAAGCTAGAGGCTGGACGGAGCTCACCAGTCATAAAATACCCCACTGCCTGCTCACTCATCATTATAACCTTGTCTGTGATAAGAGTTAATGCTTTTTGAGCTTTTATTATATGCATGGTAGTCTACTGAGAGGTTTTTTTTGTGGATTATTTTACTGAATTCTCACAGCAAACCTCTTGCCCAAAGTCACACAGCTAGGCAGTGGCAGAGCTGGGTCAGGTTTGAACCAAGACTCTGACCTGAGAGTTGGTGTGCATAAGGAGTCACTTGTAAGTCTTTAGCACACCGGAAGGAAGAGGAGTGGTGATGGGGGCGGGGCCTGGGAGAAGCCTGGTGCCCTCCAGAGGGAGAAAAGGGTAACATCAGGGTAGGGAGGAGAGTGCCACAGACATATGAGGGATCTGGGTTTTGCTAACGGCCTGTCTTATTATATATCAGTACTAATAGTAATAATGACAAATCACAAACCTTTTATGGAAAGTCCTATCTGTGGGGCAGACACCATACTGGGGTCTTTTACATAATTTCAATGACTCCACAGACCCCCGTTTCATTTTATTTTTTAAATTTCAAAGCTAATCCATGCTCTTCACCAAAATTTAAACCAATATAAAAACATATTAAAGAACAAACATTCCTCTTCACATCGTTCCTGTTTTCATTCCTTGTTCTTCGCAGTGTGGATCCTGCAAGGTCATTTTCCATCACACACACACATGCTCCTTGTGTAGTTTTTACAGATAGGTTTCTACAGTTTGCTTTTTTCCACTTAACAGCCTACCTTGAACATTATCTCCTATAGTCAGTACCTACTTTTTTCTTTCCTCTTCCTGTTGAATGTTACAGAAAGGACATCCTCTAGTTTGTTTTATTATTTCCCCATTGATGGATATTTAGTTGTTGCCAATATTCAAGTGCTCAGTGAATACTTCTCTGAATGTATCTCTAGACTTGTAGAAGTGAGATTGCTATAAAAAGTTATGTACATAAAATGTTGTTTAAAGTCTATAAATTGCCCTCCAGAAAGGCTTCTACTACCATCCTACCATTATCACTGTATGTAAGACAGTGCCCCTTCCCCCACACTCCTGTCATGTATTCATTCATTCATTCATTCATTCATTCATTCATTCATTCATCAGGTACTTTTTGGAGAGTCACTACATGCTTAAACACTGTACTAGGTGCCCCATAAAGGAAACAGCCTCAGAGAACTGAAGTGAGTTGCCCAAAGTCACACAGCAAACAATAAAAAGTAGAAGTGGATTGACAACCATGTCAGAGTTCGTGTCCCTCTCCCTGCGTGCCTCTCAGCAGAACCTCCTCGCTCCCCGGTTTCACTAAACGAACTTGTTGTCTCCTCAGAGCACATCGGACTTCAGCTTCTCTGTGATTGTAGAAAATGTAAACTGCTACAGCTCTGGCATCATCTGCAGGAAATTTATCTCCATCAATGTTGGGAACTCACTCATCATCTTCGATGACGACTCAGGAAATCCCGTAAGGCCTGGTACAGGTGAAGGTTGTAGGGACAATTTGCAGGCTGACAGGGCTGGGGACAGAAGGGGGCTAAGGACTGGTTGCTTTACCACAGTGACTTCTCTGGGAGCCATTGAGTCAGCAACCCAGACTGAATTCCTTGGCCAGGGTCAGGAACACAGGTCAACGGCAGGGTGTGAGGAAAGCATGGGAGTTGGTGAGGTCCTGGGCCTGGGCAGTGACTTGTAGCCAGGCCCAACTACCCCAGGTGCTGGGGGATACTTTAGTCTCAGGAATGACCACCTTTGTCCCCCTAGAGTCCTGAAAGCTTCCTGGACAAGAAGCAGGAGGTCCACACATGGCGAGCAGGGTTCTTCACTCTGGTGCATTTCCCACGGGAGCACATCACCCTCTTATGGGACCAGAGGACCACAGTGCACATCCAGGCTGGCCCACAGTGGCAGGTAGTTATACGAGTAGTGATCCTCAAGGGGCCCTCTGCTCCTTCCTGGAGCTGAGCCAAGCCACTGGCTGTCCCTGGGTGAGCTGTCCCCTCATGGGAGAGCCAGGAGCATCATGCCTTATGCCTGGGCTCCCCCACCCCTTCTCCTCTGACCTTTTTCCTATTCCTCTTCATACTGTGACCCCAGCTGTTGCTTCTGGGTTCATGTCAGTCTCCTGAGCTCATGGCAACGCCTCTGCACATGTCCACGCTGGAGAGCCTGCAATTGACATGGTGTCCTCTCTTTTTTCAGGGCCAGCTGGCAGGACTCTGTGGAAACTTTGACTTAAAAACCATCAATGAGATGAGGACTCCAGAGAACTTAGAGTTAACCAACCCCCAAGAATTTGGCAGCAGCTGGGCTGCAGTCGAGGTAAAGCCTCCCCCAGCTGGCTGATTCCCTCACTCGGATGGGCCCTGGCCAGTGCTGAGAGAACCCGTCCAGGCCAGGGAACAAGGACGCTGGTGTGAGGCTGCTCCTGCAGCTGTTCCCTCAGCCTTGGAGCTGGCACCCCCAGCCCTAGACTACCCTATGGCCCAAGGACACACACCATCCCATCCCACAGGAGCTGGCAGCCCCAGCCCTAGACTATCCCATGGCCCAAGGACACACACCATCCCATCCCACAGGAGCTGTCAGCCCCAGCCCTAGACTACCCTATGGCCCAAGGACACACACCATCCCATCCCACAGGAGCTGTCAGCCCCAGCCCTAGACTACCCTATGGCCCAAGGACACACACCATCCCATCCCACAGGAGCTGGCAGCCCCAGCCCTAGACTATCCCATGGCCCAAGGACACACACCATCCCATCTCACAGGAGCTGGCACCCCCAGCCCTAGACTATCCCATGGCCCAAGGACACACACCATCCCATCCCACAGGAGCTGGCACCCCCAGCCCTAGACTATCCCATGGCCCAAGGACACACACCATCCCATCCCACAGGAGCTGGCACCCCCAGCCCTAGACTATCCCATGGCCCAAGGACACACACCATCCCATCCCACAGGAGCTGGCACCCCCAGCCCAAGACTATCCCATGGCCCAAGGACACACACCATCCCATCCCACAGGAGCTGGCACCCCCAGCCCTAGACTATCCCATGGCCCAAGGACACACACCATCCCATCCCACAGGAGCTGGCAGCCCCAGCCCTAGACTACCCTATGGCCCAAGGACACACACCATCCCATCTCACAGGAGCTGGCACCCCCAGCCCTAGACTACCCTATGGCCCAAGGACACACACCATCCCATCCCACAGGAGCTGGCACCCCCAGCCCTAGACTACCCTATGGCCCAAGGACACACACCATCCCATCCCACAGGAGCTGGCACCCCCAGCCCTAGACTATCCCATGGCCCAAGGACACACACCATCCCATCCCACAGGAGCTGGCACCCCCAGCCCTAGACTATCCCATGGCCCAAGGACACACACCATCCCATCACACAGGAGCTGGCACCCCCAGCCCTAGACTATCCCATGGCCCAAGGACACACACCATCCCATCCCACAGATTGGTGCATACACCTCCCCTTGGCCGGGCTCAAAGGGAAGAGTGGGGACTGAGAAGAAGACAAATCTCTGTCCTAGGCGAGATGATCACCTAGCAGGAAGGTGAGGCTTGTTGAGTCACGACCACCTTTGTGTCCCCAGTGCCTGGCACTAAATCTGGCACAGAGGAGAAGCGAAGAGAGACCCATATGGGGTCAGGCAACCAGAGAAAGCTTCCTGAAGGAGGTGGGACTAGTGTGGTACTTAAAGGATAGGCCAAAATCGGAAGAAAGAGTGTATCAGAGAGAAGACCTCTGAAAGGGAAACAATATTAGCAGAGGCCGAAATGAGGGAGGCATCCCAAAGGGTTGGGCATGTCTGACTGAGGCTGCCAAGCTGTGAGCACTGAACCTGGATTCTTGTCTCAGATCATCCAGTGACTTGTTGGGTAACCTTAAGTCCCATCTCCTCAGGTCCTCTGTGAAGGGGCTTGAGAGTCAGGAGAGGTATGGTGAATAAATTTCACCTCATGTGATGACACTGATCAGTCAGAAGAGGCTGCCAGGAATGCTGTGTTGAGAAATATCTAAGACTCGTGTCAGGCTCAGCTGGAAGGAAAACTGACTGATTAGTTATGCCTGCCATGGCGCAGCAATGGAGAGTAGTGATAAGAGTGTTACATATTTGCCTTTCCTAGACTGCATAATCTTAGGTTCTTAATTCTCCATTGGGGAGTAACAGAGATGAGCCCAGGTAGACAGGGGGCAGGGGAGCTGTTAGTCATGGCCTGAAGTTCAATGTAATCATAAGGTGGCACAAGGCCGTTCTCACAGCCTCAGAAAGGTATATACTCTACCACATTCTCATCCTGGAGAGGCTGAGTGGGTGACCAACCTTTACTGCTCCCATCCTGTCACCTCCCCACCACTGCTATTTCTCTCTTGCTAATCCCTTTGGGCATTCCCTAGGGGGCTCTAGTGAAAATGGCCCGAGGGAAGAGGTTTGGCAGACATCAGGAAATTGTATTAATTACCTATAGCTGTGTAGCAACACGACCACAGACTTAAGAGCACTCAACCATCCCTGTTTCTGTGGGCCAGGCGTCAGGGCACGGCTTGACTCGGGCCTCTGCCTAGGGTGCCACAGGCTGCAGCGGGCTGTCCGCCAGGACTGGGCTTTCCTTCGGAGGGCAGGCTGGGGAGATGCTGCTTCCCTGCCCACTCACGTGGTTGTTGACAGCATTCAGTTCCTTGCAGCCAGAGAACTGAGAGCTTCAAATTTTTTGCTGGCTGTTGTCCAGAGATGACTCTCAGCTCCTAGAGACCACCCACCATTCCTGCCATGTGCAGTTCCCCAACATGGCTGCTCGCTTCTTCACAGCCAGCAGGGGAGAAGCTCCAGCAAGACAGGCTCCACAAATCATGCAACATAATCACGCAATCACCTACACATGCCCACATCCATCCATCACCTTTGCTGTCTTCTGTTGGTTTAAACCAAGCTCCAGGGCCCTCCTACACTCAGCGGGAGGGGATTATACAAGGACGAGAACACCAGGAGATGGGGACCAGGGGGTCACTCAAAGAGGCTGTCCACCACACCAGGCAACAGGCATCTGAGGGTAGGGAGGTCAGCAGCCCTGCTCTTGTCCTCAGTGCCCAGACACCCTCGATCCCCGGGACACATGCGTCCTGAATCCTCTCCGGGAACCGTTTGCCAAGAAGGAGTGCAGCGTCCTACTGAGCGAGGTGTTTGAGACATGCCACCCTGTGGTGAGTGGGCCCAGCGAGGCCATTCCAGAGCCTGCCCTCCCACTCGGGAACCCCACCCCTGTCATGCCTTGCAAGAGACACCTGCAGTCTAGGGGTAAGACCCATCTCTGCAATTCCCCTGCCTCCAGCCCGCTTGGATGAAACAATCTATCCTGTTTGCCCAGACAACGCAGGACAGACAGCCAGACAAACAGCTTCTGTGCCCTCTCAAGCCTATCTCATTCTGGCTCTTCCTCCCAGTCAGGAAGTTCTTCTGAATACTGATCCCAACCCCCTCACACACGGGCCTCGGCTGCTGCCTGTTCTGCCGGCAGTGGAGACCGGCGAGCTGGTGCTCAGCCCATGCTGCCCCGCCAGGGCCTCGGTGGCAGCTGTCAGACTGGCCTGGGCTGTCTCTGGCCCTGGCTGGCAGTTCATACCCTGGGTCTGTTCCTCAGCCGCCCCTCCAGCCCTGGACCCAACAGCTTAGGCTCCAGCCCCACGCGGGCAGCTTGCTGCCTCCTGTGGTCACTTCGTGCTTCTGCAGCTCCCCACGGCTGAATGGCGCCAGCCGGGAAGCTTAGGGCAGAGCTTCAGGATCTGTCTTCTGACGGCTGACTTCTGACCTTCTCTAGGTTGATGTCACTTGGTTTTACTCAAACTGCCTGACGGACACTTGCGGGTGCAGCCGGGGCGGTGACTGTGAGTGCTTCTGTGCCAGTGTGTCTGCCTATGCCCACCAGTGCTGCCAGCACGGGGTGGCTATTGACTGGCGGACCCCGCGTCTCTGCCGTGAGTGTCTCATCACCCGAGGGGAGAGTGGGGCCCCTCTGCGGGCAGGCCTGGGGGTACCATCACCCTGGCGAACATTCATTGCGTACTTACTATGTGCCAGGTGCCAACTGCTTTGTGTGTATCGTTCATTGAGTTCTTCACCAACTGCCCTATGAAGTAGGACTGTTTATTTCTGTTTCAGAGTTGCAGAAACAGGTTAGAGGGGGTTAAGTAAAATGCTCAAGGTCATACAGGTTAGTAGTGAACCCTGGCCAATACCCTGTGTTCTTAACTACTTTGCCAGAAGAGCTGCTATTTGTGAGCTGTGTGACCTCAGACAAGTCACCCAACCTCTCTGGGGTTCAATTTTGTCATCTGAGAAAGAAGACTAGGCTTGTCCCACTAGGTTTATTGTGAGGATCAATCGGGGCAGTACGTGTGAAAGGCCTTTGTTAGCTGAGACATGTTACCAGAGGCGGCTCAAGATATCAGTATATTTAGGGCAGTGGCGGTCTGCAAATACTTTGGGTTGCACACTCTTACCAAGTAAAAATAGTTTGAGCACACGCGCAAAAGCACATGTAGATACATGTACATATGTATATCATTAGTGTAAATGTATATCACAAAGCAGACACAAAAGTAAATATTTAAAAGATGAAACAAAATCTATAGCATCTTACGCATCTTAAATTATTAATGGATTAGTTCTTTCTTTCTGCATACCAATGATCTTCCTGGTGCAAGCACACCTCACTTTGGGGGGGTGCTATGATTATTACACAGACCTGTGGCCAGACTCTCTGGGTTCAGAACTGAGCTCCAGCAAGCGGGGTGACCCGGGGCACATCGCTTGCAGTCTGAGTTGTCATTGAGGGTTGCAGGAGGAGAACTGTACCTTCCTTGCAGGTTGCTGCGGGATTTAAATGAGATAACGCATGTAAGGCACTTGTCATAGTGCTCTATGCTATTGCTGTCATTTTTCATGGGGACATGGGTGCTGGCGCGTCCTGAGCCTGGGTGGCCCAGGCAGGATGACCTCAGGACGAAGGTGAAGCAGAATTTGCCCTTGGCTTCCCTTTTCCCTGCCTGTTTTTCCCTGAGACCCTTCCGTCGCAGATGCCCCGGGTCCTGCTGCAGCCTGCTTCTCCCTCTGCTTCTCTGGCGAAGATCCTACAGGAGGGAGAAGAGCGCACACATTTAGTGAGGCCCTACTGTGTGCCCGGCTCCATGCCTTCTGTGCCTTAGCCAGGCCCAGGACTAGGGTGAGGCAAATGAGGCCCTCGCTGGGGCACAGCGTAAATTACATATTCAAACAACATGTTTTAAAAATCAAAACTAATGTAACAATAACTTTAATGAACAA